>NC_090930.1:956669487-957907866 GCF_040938575.1 Ambystoma mexicanum | reverse complement strand
CGTGAGGCCTGGATGGGACTATTTTATTACAGGGACTATTTTTTACTCGGGTGTGGTTCTGGGGAACTTCTTACCTGGAACTACTTTGGAGGCTATTTAAACCACGCCCGAACAGCAGCACACGCTTCTTCATTCAGCAGCGTAACGCTCACTGTGCCTGCAAGTCAGCATCCAGTCTTCTGCCAAGGAGAAAAGGTTAGATCACAGACATTATTTTAATTCCTTACCCGATTCCGGATCCAGCACGTCTATGAGTCTGGAAAGGACATTATTCCAGCACGCGTTGCATCGCCAGCAGCAGCGCCACGTCATACTCACCAGTCCACAGCATCTTTTGACTCGGCGCTGCCTCCATCATTTTCTTCGGCGAACTCCAGCACCTGGAGGAAAACAAAAGAAATAACAAGGTGAGCCGAGAGAGCCGACAAATACAATCTCTTTTACCACCATAGGCTTACCTGATTTACCACCGGAGGCATTACCCTTTAATTCGCCACATCTTCCTATGCCGCACCTATAAAGGGAGAGAAAACAAAAAGTTAAACTCATGCAACTTTTACCGGACAGTGTTGGGTAATACAGACTCTTACCTGAACGCCATCAGCTGCCTCCAGACAATATTCTTTTGGACCCAGCTGCAATTCAACAAGGCAATGGAACAAGAGTGAACATTGGACATATTGAACTCTTTGAACTTTATAAACCGCGGAGTCAATATTCCTCCGGAACTCCTCCAATACCTTCAAACCAGTGAAGTAATTGGTATCTACGCGCCCCTGCATGCCACGCAGGATGGTGAGCTCATCATTTAAAAACATTAGGTGAGGTTACTAAAAGGGGATAACTGAGGTGACAAGTGGGGAGAACGAGAACAGTGGGGGGGCCATCACTAAAATCCACGGGTGGCTAAATCCCTTTCTCCACTTGCAGGAGAATACTTCTACGGGTCAAGCAGACGAGATTAGGCGGGCCAGTCCAGACAGTCATCTCTGCACTACGCATCACGTTGGTGGAGACCGCAGCTGGCCGGGTCCGATCGACGCCCCTGTGGGAACCAGGTGAGCGTAACACAGAGCTCATCTCCTGAATCCAGGAGGCTGGGAAATGCAGCTGCAGCCTCCTTATTTTGAGCCTCAAGAGTGGCACCACCAGGAGACAAGCTGCCATTATGCCGAGCAGGTGCTGTTATCACCATGCCAAGGTTACTGGTCTTCTGAGAAAATGCCCTGTGGCCTTCTTGATTGCCGCGATCTTGTCCTACGAGCGGAAGATTCTCTCCACCCTCGTATCCCAAATTAGCCCCACGAATGTTAAGGACTGTGTGGGAAGTAACTGCGACTTCTTGAGGTTGATGGAGAACCCAAACTCGTATGTGCATAAGTGTGGCAGCTGTGCACTTGACTCTCCCGGGCGACGCCGCTCAGACAAGCCAGTCGTCGAGGTATGGATAAATGTGGTGGTCCTACGGCCGGAGCAGGACTGCTACCGCATTCATCAACCTCGTAAAGACCCTCAGAGCTGAATTGAAGCCGAAAGGGAGAACCTTTTATTAGAAATGAAAGGCCATGATCCTGAACTGGAGGAAGGATTGATGGGGCTCCCATATCGCGATGTGCAAGTTTGCATCTTTCAGATTAAGGGAGCACATCCAGTCTCCCCCACACAGTGTCTACGCAATGAGCGCTGGAGTAACCAACTTGAACTTTTGAAGGGGAAGGTAAAGGTTCAAGGATGAAAGGTCCAGAACAACCTTCAGGCCCGCTTGGTTGTTTTTCTGTATGGTGAAGATACAGGAATAGATGCCCATGCCTCACTGTGAGGCTGGTACCCCCTCTCCACTACCTAACTCGCCATGAGTGTGCAGATCTCAGCCAGAAGAGTTGCTGTCCCAATCTGTGGGAGTGGGGGTGGGGTAAATGGAGGTATCAGCAGGGGGAAGCCCAAGGAAACCACTGAGAGAATCCACAGGTCTGCAAACCTTGCCCGCCAGGAATAAAAGTGAAGAGCAATCCTGCCTCCCATCGGAGAACTGTGGATCTGAATGGCACTGTATTTGTTTCTTTCCTTCTGAAGCTGCTGCCTGGGATGGGGCCTGGAAGAACCCCTTATTTGATGATTTGTGCTGCTGTTTGCATCAGTGCCGGCTGGGTGACCTATCCGGCTGCCTCGACCTGCGCTCCTGAATACCCTTAAAGCCACTGAAGGTACGACCTCTGACAGAGCATGGATGACTCTGTCTATAGCTCTTGTGCCAGACTTGGTTAGAATTGGCAGGGACTTAGCTGTCCAATGTCAGTTTGCTTCTGTCTGATAAGACCTTGGTTTCTTTGGCCCATCCAACTTTGCCTTCTGAGATTCATTTTGCGATTCAAGCTGCTTTTTAACTGCAACACACTAGAAATGAGGCCTTCTTGTTAAAGTCCAGCACTGCTATAATACGTAGTGGAAACATCCATCCTTTATTTGATCATCTACATATATATATATATATTGGCGTTTGCCACAATCTATTCACTATAAAGCTAGCCTCATGATTACTTCACCTGCTTGTGTTTCATTTGCATCTGTACACATGTAAAATGGCTTGATATCTTCATCAGTTCTGTAGCATAAGCTTCTTCACCTTGATCCCAAGATGTCACTTATCTTTGATACTTTCTTGATTCCTTGTAGAATATCTTCATTCTCTTATGTCTGCATCTTCTATATACGTCAACTTGGCTCAGTGTGACGTCACCATGCATCCTTCCGTTTATTTGCTCTGCTTCTTCTGGAACCTCATTTAAACGGCCATCATATTTTCTTGTATGCAGGTATGGTTCTCTCAATGGGAATCTTTCTACCAGGATTCTTGTTGGTATCAGTATTCCTAAAGGCACTGCACGGTTTTCACATACTGACCCCCAACATACAGGTAATATAGGTGAAATGGTTGAGGTGGGGGTGCTTGGCTCCTCCTCTACACTCCTCCCTCTGACCGATTCATCAACCACTCTCTCAGCATCCTTCATATCCAGGCATCCTCTTCTGAAGAAGAACCTCTGTGGGACCCATATCTTTATGACTCCTATCAGGCATCCTGATGATTTGACATGCTCATCTTTGTTCCATGTCATGAGCCTGCATTGTCCACTTGGACTGCAGTAGATCCTTCTTCCCACATATTTCTTATGGTTCCTTGGGTACAGGAACTTCGTTCCCTCAGGTGCATAGATACTGGCCTTCACAAAGTCTCTGATCTCTTCATCTGTCAAGTATTTGGCCTTCCATCCTGATTCAACATTGATCATGAAATTCATCCCTATGGCTTTCTTTGCTGTCTTCTTGCATTGTGAGATTATTATCTTGATCACACAGAATCCCAACAATACTAACACAATTAGGGCTCCAAGGAACTTGAACATATCTGCCATCCATTGTGGAATCCAAGAAAAGAGTGATCCAAACCAGCTGTCATCAGCAATGTCTTCTACTTCATGTATCATATGGCCATGCAACTTCATCAGCATACCTATGGCCTCCGTCAAGGTTCCATTTTCGTCATGAGAAGGTATGAATGTAGGAGAAGGTATGAATGTGCATCATGATTCTCTGATTTTTGCACAAACACCTCCATCCATAGCTGTAATCATATCCAATACAACACTGATCCCCAAATCTGCATCTGTCCTCTGTTCTTCCATTTCCGAACATCATCTTCAGATTTTCCTAGACTTTCAAGCCTTCTGTTTACTTCACATCTGATTCCAGCTCCTTTTACTACAGGCTTTTCATATTTGTTCATGTGATTCTTGGTATGAGTTCTGTCTCTTGTCTTTGTGTCTTGCACATAATCATCTTCATCTGGATTTGTCCATTCAGTTGCCCATTTGAGATAAGCAACTTGGCCCATGAACTGGCCTCTTGTACGGCAAAGTGCTACATGCGATAGCCATTGAGATGTCCAGCCAGCACATTGCCTATGAAAATCTTAGACTTTCCGATACTGTAAGGCAGGAGTGCAAACACAAAGCATTCCTCCTTTGATGTGCTTTTCCCACTTCCTTCATATGTTGATACCATATGTTGTTTCCAAAGTGTGCTGTGCTGTGCTGTGCTGTCCAGGTAATCATTTAGTTCATAGTCTTCTTCCCTGACATCTCTCTTGGATCTCATTCTTCTTTTGTGTCTTTCCATACTCATCTCATGTAGTGCATCAGCATAACTCCTTTTTACTGGATCAATCATAGGGACATTTATCATAGGACTGGGAATATGTACATGTGTCATCTGTGTTTCATTTCTATATGTAAAATGCTAGAAATCAGGATGGGAGATCCGTAGACAGCTGTCTTGTTTTGAAGCTTTTGCCTTCAAAATGATTTTGCACAGATAAATCAAATTAAACATTTACAGGACTTTCGATAAGCACGAAAGTATGGACAGACGTTTTTTCTTAAGGGAAATACAGGTGAGTATAGTCCTCTTCAATTATCGAGAGACGATTTCCACAGTGGTGCACGAGTATACAATACAGGTAGGTAGTGACATAGAACTTGTGCAGGGTGTGACCCAGGACTGTAGTAGGTCAGGGGGATTCAACAAAATAGGTGTTTCGGCCAAACAGGGCTGCGTAAGGGCCCGTGGTGGTGGTGGCCTTCATCAGGATGATCACTGGTAGTGGTGCTGTCCGTATAGGTAATCGTCTGCAGTGGTGCAGCGGGGACGCTGTGCTTGGAGTCCTGTTATGGGTACTGGACTCTGGGAACCATGTCTGCAGTGAGCATGGGAAGACTTGTATGGTTCGGGTCTCCTTGGCCAATAAATACAGCCTTAGGCCTCTAGGAGCGAATGCAAAAAATGGCGTCTGCACTCCTTGTGGCTCTGGATTCTCCAGAGCCACAAGGAGTGCAGACGCCATTTTTCTTAAGGGACGTTTTTTCTTAAGGGAAATACAGGTGAGTATAGTCCTCTTCAATTATCGAGAGACAATTTCCACAGTGGTGCACGAGTATACAATACAGGTAGGTAGTGACATAGAACTTGTGCAGGGTGTGACCCAGGACTGTAGTAGGTCCGGGGGTATTCAACAAAATAGTGTACACAACACTATCCATCAACACATATATACAAAGGTTGTGCCACAAAACATCGACACAGAGGTGTTTCGGCCAAACAGGGCTGGGTCCCCACTGCACCACTGCAGACGATTACCTATACGGACAGCACCACTATCAGTGATCATCCTGATGAAGGCCACCACCACCACAGGCCCTTACCCAGGGCCGTTGAAACAAGGTCTGTGCCACTTTCTCGTAAAGTTGCAGATTAGGACCGCATCTCTGGGAAATAATTTGGAAACACAAAGTTCTTGAGATTCACTTGTTGTAACATCTCCTTCTGTGTTCCGTACTGCACCACACCCTTGTCGTCGTAACTGACCTGAAATGACAGAGATACTTGGGTCATCCAAGTAAGGTATTCACGTAACTCCATTCCTAAAAGTTCTGACGTTGCTAAGAATCACTTCTAACTCTGGATGGAGGTGTGAGGAGTGTCCTCATTCACCTCCCTGTCACTATCTCATGGGGGTAAGATGGTGGTCTGAACCTGGTTGGTTCCTCACTGCATATAATGCCAGTGGTAGGTAATACAACCAACCTTTCTTCAAGCTAAGCTTCAACTTGGCTATCCTTTCTTTAGGCAAGTCATTGAGCTTTTCACAGACCCCATTTCCTTGTGGATGATAAGCCGAGGGAAACTTGTGCTTTATACCAAGCAACAAGCTTATCTGTTCAAATGTCTGTCTCACAAAATGAGAACCATTATCTGATCTCATTACTTCACATATTCCCCATCTAGGAAATACTTCGTGTACTAAAAATTTTGCTGCACAGGTGGAGTCTGTCTGGGTGTGTGCACGGACCAGCTTCAATCCACCTCGAAAAGCGACAAACTACTACAATCATGTATCTATATCCATTACATACTTGCAACATGTCGACATAGTCGATATGCAAATGCCGAAAGGGGCCACTGGGTCTTGGGATAACTCCCCTAATAATGCGCAGTGTGTGCCCAGCAATAGATTTTTGATACACGATGTAGTTCACTAAATAGAACGCAATGTTTTCTAACAAATGTGGCACAAACCAATCCTCTGCAATAGTTGCAGCGAAGTTCTCTCTAGTTGTGTGCGCAGGGTAGTGTAGCTGTTCCAGCGGCACCCTTAATAAGGCTAAAGGCATCACCAGTTTACCAGTGCTGTCTTGTCACCACAGTGCTTCAGAAGGGTTTAAAGAACACCTTCTTCACGTCCATAAATCCTTCTCATCTTGAGGTGCTTCTCCCTGGACCTCTATTAATTGTGTCTTCGACAAATTGCTATAGAATTCAGATACACTCATCATTACAACCATGTTTTCATTTACATCAGGTGTCTCAATGTTCATCATAACATTGTCTAAATATGCAATGCACTTGACTTCATCGTCTGCTGCTTGATTTCCATGTGAGATAACGTCTGTCTTTTTAGTATGAGCTGTGCATTTAACGACTGCAATGCCTACTGGGAGTTGTAGTGCCTTAATAAGCCTGTCCAATAAGGCAGCATGTTGCACTGGAGTGCCATCCGCTCGAGGTAGCCCCCCTTTTCCAGCGTACTAGCCCTGCGTGTACCATCGATGTCACACATGCAGAGTCACTGTACACTGTTACATCCTGATTCACAAGCGCAATTATCAGCGCCAATAATTCTGCAGCCTAGGTTGAATAATGAGATGGTAGTCGTGTACTTACTAGTACCTGAAACTCCCCATCGGCCATGTGCTTCACCACAGTGGCACCTGTATATCTCTGTCCATCATTTTGATCGATCCTTGAAGAACCATCAATAAAAACAATTTCTCCCCCTGCTAAAGCATTTTCTATTATCCTAGGGATTTTGACATAGAACTCTTCATAGTTCGAACAATCATGCGCATGCTCATCCTCTGCTAGTGGTTCAGCTACAAACATGGCAGGATTCACTATTCTGCATCGGACTATTTTAATCGCTGGATTCAATATGACTGCCTCATAGGCAGATGCCTTTTGGGAAGGCAACGTACCTTTCAGTATCTCCAAAATGGCAAATAATGCATGTTCAACAAATAACGCCATAGAGCAACCCAACACTACGCTTGCAGCCTTCTCTATGGTGAACGCGACGGCTGCCAAAGATTGTTCGCACAGAAAATGACCCCTCATTACTGGGTCAAAAATCCACTGTAATATGCAAGGGGCTTGTACCCCAATGTGGTTCTCTGCGTGAGGTCTGCTGTCATAACAGTCCCATCCGTGTGCGAGAACAAAAATAATTCCTCAGCATAATTAGAGAATCCCTAAAACTGGAGCTGTGCAAATTGCTTTTTTCAATTCATCAACCCCTTCTTCCATTTCCTCAGTCCAAACAATGTTCTCTTGTGTTGCCTGTGCTTTCATTAAAGCATGTAATAAAGGCCTTCTATATGAGCTGCAGTCAAAGACCCATGCTCTGACATAGTTACATAATCCCAGAAATATTTGCATGTGTTTCATCGTGTGTGGCTTTCTAGTTTTCAAAATAGCCTCAGCTCTTTCAGGAGTAACCTTCTTCCCCTCATGTGAAATCAACTGGCCTATATACAACACTTCTTGTTGACAATAGTGTAACTACTCTTTGTCAACTTTATATCCCTTGTCAGCAAGTGCAATCATTAGTTGAATGGAATCGCGTCTGCACTCTTCCTCTGAAGTGCTGCAAACTAAAACGTCATCTACGTATTGCAACACAACACTTTCTAAATCAATATTGCTCAAATCCATCTGGAGGACTCTATTAAAAATTGATGGAGACTCACAATACCCTTGAGGTAAACAAGTGCTTTTCAGGCGAGTTTGTCTGAAAGTAAATGACATCAGATCCTGCAAGTCTTTGTGCAATGGGATTGGGAAAAACGCATTCTTCAAATCAATCACAGTGAAATATCGTGCTTCAATAGGTATAGTACAGAAGATTGTATCAGGATTAGGAACTAGAGGGAACTCAGCCTCTACAATCTGGTTAATTGGGTGTAAATCATGAATTAAATGCCACAATCCCCCTTTCCCACAGGATAAATCGGTGTATTACAGGGTGACTCTGACGTCACTAAAATACCTTGATCCATCATTGTCTTAAAAATGCCTTTGTCTGCATCTCGAGGCATGGGATACTGTCGTGCTCGAAGTAAAATTGCTCCTGGTTTCAATGTAATCTTCTCTGCACCAACCCTCTTCAATAGGCCTACATCATAGGGGCCTGTGGTCGATAATGAAACTGGCACTTTCGCCATGTCTTCATCAAAATTACGAGGACGCTTTTGTACTATCACCATCTTCTGAGGAACCTCTCGTTTGATTGCTCTTACCCAATAAGTAATGCTCATTTCGAACACTTCTTTGTCATCAGATGGATGATTTCTAAACAGATCCTCATCAGGGACATCAGTTAATCTGTAACCCTCCCCAAAATGCGATTACTAAACACCATTGTCTGCCTTCATTGTCAACTCCATCAAGCAAAGCCATTGATCCCTGCACTATGGCTGCTTGTAATTCTAAGGGAAAGACTTGTCCCTCTTCTTCAAGCATAGGTATCCTAGGTCTAAATAAAAACTCATCAGGTATTCTCATAGTTCTGCCTACTCAGCCTGTTAGCCTTGTCAACAGAATGCATACTCCATAATGAAAGACTTCAGGTTCCAAAGGAACTGCTCGGATGGCCACTTGCCCTGCAAATGCCATAATAAATTCACTCACATTCAAATAATGCATTCCTGGTATTGAACACACTATGCCTTCATCAGTAAACGAAATTGTCATATTCAACTTGGTCATTAAATCTCAACCTAATATATTGACGTGTGTCTGCCTTGAATATAGCAATGGCAGCAACATGTCACACTCTCCTATAGAGACTGGTAGTTCTTCAGTAAAAGGAACTTTGCTTGTAGCTCCTGTGAAACCTTGAGTATTCATGGCATTTCCAGACATTGAACATTTTCACACTCATATACATGAGCTTGTTGCACCCATGTCTACTAAAAACGAAAAAAGATTTGCCTCCTATACTGACGTCTACCCTCGGTTCCTCATGAGGATTCGGCGTCACGGATAGTATCGAACACATCAGGTCTCCCTGTGAGCTGTCCTATTGTGGATACAGTCTCATTCCTGTACAGGTAAAAGGATTACCTCCATCGACAGTGACACCCCTATCGTAGGAGTCATTAACTGTCCTGTGCTTTGCTGAATCTGCATGGGTGAAGGCTGTGACTGCGCTTGTGGTGGATTGGCTGCTACCTGTCGTGTTTGCAAATCTTGCTGCACCCCTCAGTGCTTGTCTGTTGCATTGGTTGATTGAGCAAACCCGTCTCCATTCTGCTGTGAATGTGCAGGCGGGTTTGAAATCCCCCCTCTTAAAAATTGACCATTCTGCACAAACCCTTGACTTCTACAGCAAAACGCCCTGTCATTCCACATGCCCAACATGTCTTCAAACCTGCCCATCCTGCATATTTTGATTGTCAATCTGCATGTTTTGAATCCCACCCTGATTATTCTGGAAGTTTCCCTGATTATTCTGCTAATTACCTTGATTATTCTGAAAACTTCTTCCTCGAAAACCTCCCCTTCCCCGTGGAGCAAATCCATGATTGCCTTGATCAAACTGTCTTTGATAATTCATCTGTGGCATGTTTGCTGCAAGTTCGATCCACCTCCACTAGTTATCATCGCCCCGTCAATGGCATACTTAGATAGTTTTTCTGTACTAACTTTGCCTCTTTGCCTTTTCTAGCATCATCTTTCTTGCGATTCTTTTCCAGCAAGAGTCTGCAATAATGCGCAATGGTCAGCTGAATTTCTGACCACTGTTTTGCTTCCATACCCACTAACCTCTTGAGCTGCTTCTGTACTGGGTCTGGCAGCCCTTGGCATTATATGTGGTAGAACACAGGTATAGATTTCCCCCAAGCTTCGCGTGTCTCCAATGCCCACTGCTCTTGGAAATTTTGAATGTAAACAAGCAGATCATCCCTTCCTGCATCTTTTTTGTCATGATAGCTCCCATGTCAGATGTGTCCAGATATAGTACTCTAAGCGCTTTCCAGACTGCCGCTCTGCAGTTATTAAACAATGCTCCGTCATGAGCAGTGTTAACCGTAGTAACACCAGCATATCCTGCTCTAGAACAAACATCATCAGCTCTTTCCCCAAGAATTGCAATTAGGAGACCTTTAATGTCCCCTATAGACAATGTATTTCCTCCTGTCATCTTCTATAATTCATGTATCCATTTCCCAGTGCTAGAAGTTGAACTCGGGAGTTTACACCTTAAATTATCATAGTCCATCTGGGGCCACAGTATATACTGTGGTCTGGTCCCCTTTTCTCTAGCAAGGGAAACTGTGAAGCCCCAAACTCATTCTTATTTCTCATTGTCTGTTTATCCACCGCAGGGGCAATATTGCTGCACTGCCTTCTTGTCGGTAGCGACCTTAATCTGTTCACACATGGTGCTGATTCCCCCCTCTCACAATGTAGTTGCCCTTTAAGTTGGTCTAACCACGTAAATGATTCTGACACCCTAGGTATAGATGCGTCTAAATCTGACCATTTTACTTCCTTATCCATTGAAAACCATCCCTCTGGACCACATGCATCACCTAGCTCTTCCCCACGGAAGGTGTCTCTATCTTCATCTGAAATGTCCTGTGTCCAACTCGTGCAACTTCTCTCCTCTTCATCTCTGTTCAGAGTCAGTCTATCTAAAGACAACTCCTTAGAGCTCGTACTACATGAGGCTCCCTCTGTTTCGTACAACTGTGTACTCTCGAGCCGATCATTTTTTTCTTCCACTTTAATTCTTTCTGTGCTCCCATTTCATGATATACTTTATCTATTGTTTCCCCAATGCTCCTAGAATCAAACTCATCCTCTAGATTTGCTCTAGACGGGCCTGGTAATGACTCGTATTCTGGGAAGAACTCCTCTATGTCCTCCCATGCTACTTCTGGATCAGGATTCCTTACTTCCTTCTCCAGGCAATCAAGATTGCGTTCTCTCTGTCTTCTTTTGCGTTCTATATCGTCATCAAATTCTCTCTGCTTTCTTGCTTCCTCTCTCACCCTGTCTTCCTCTTTTTTCTTTGCATCCCTTCTCTCGTTTGCCCTTCATATCTCTTCATCCTTTCATCTTTCTATTCTCTTATCCCTTAGCTTTTGTTCCTCCTCTTCCATTCTTTTTCTTTCTAGCCTTTCCTTTTCATCAATTGTTCTCTGTCTGTTATCACGTTTTCTTTGCTCTTCTGCTCTCTCTTGTTTTTTCAATTGGTCATCTTGATATAACTGCTCCAATCTTGGTATATCTTTCCTTTTCGCTCCTTCTTTCAATCGTTCCTCTCTTTCTTAATACTTTTTATATTGCTCATCTTGATCTTCCCTTTGCCTTACGTCCTCGATGACTTTACCATCGAGTTGAGCAAAATTTGATCCCCCCATCCATTCGTTCTGCAGAAGTGCTAACTCGTCGTCAGTTTTATCTCTTTCTCCTTTCCATCTCTTTATTTCTCTTCCTATATCTAGGGATGTGCTTGCTCGCTCACTTCTTTCCTTATCACGTCTCTCCTTACATCTCTCTCAGTATTTTTCTCCGGACCCTCACCGCTGCTTTGTTCAGTCGACTCATATACCGGGTTGCTATACCCTCCTGCTGCTTTAAGCTCCCTCAATGGGTATAACCCATTGTCTTTCTTATTCTTACCACAGGGCTCCTCACCCCCCTCTTTGCATACATTGAGAATCCAATCTACAGGAGGCTGCTCATCTTTCTCCTCCTGGTACATTTTTGAAAGCTCTAAACTCGCTAGTCGCTTGTCTAGCTTTTTTCCTGTATATGCTGCATGCAAATATGTCATCATATGCTGCAGAACTGCCTTCGTTAGTGACCCTCCTTGCGGCCACGGCATAAACATTTTGTCTGCCATTCCTTTAACCCATTTTGCACTATACTGTCTAAGCTTGGGTGCATGTTCTGCAATTGCCTGCAGAAGTGCACAAGTGGAGTGATATTCTTCATTCTTAACTCGTCACTCTTTGACTTTTAACACTCGCTTTTGTTTTATCAGAGATATGAAGAAAAAATATGTTTCAGAAACACAATCCAATATGAGCGTGCACCAATCGCCATAGCTCCAAACCCTTTAAATCACGTTTTCTACTTTAATATTGCTAAAAAAACACCTTCAACTTCACTTTCAAAACAATCAGTTTTTTCAACTTCGCGCTCCTCTTTTTACCATCAATCACTTTCGTTTATGACATCATCATTTACACAATCACATAAAACAGACATACTCGGCCGGTCCCATATATTTTTCTCTACAGTCCTTTCTCTAAGACCTGTCATGCCCCCTAAAACACCCCAACAGAGTTTAAATCAACCTCTTTAGATTCGCCTTTAACAAATCCATTTTCTACGCCATCCTCTACAGGATTTTAGGTTCAGATTTCTTCTGTTACTTTCATCAAAAAGCAGGCACGGGGCATATTCTTTTATCGTGGTCTCTCCTCACGATACCTCTTAATTGCTTGGCCTCACACAAGTCAATGTCTATTCAATATATAACACTCATATTCTCAAGTTACGTTTTTACCCCAGCCTCCCTCTGTTATTCACTTTCCCCTTATTTTATCTCTTTTCTTCACTCATTACTCATATGTTTTGCCAGCTTTCTCAGTTTTTACTCACCACTCGCATTTTCGTCTTCCGACTCTCAGGAACGTACGCCTCTTTTACCACCTCTTCAACTTTCTGTTCACTCAGCTCCCTGTAGACCATGGGAGGGGATTCCATGGAAACCAGGGGACCCGTCACACTATGCTTGCAAGACTAGCAATTTAGACTAAACCACTATCTACGGGGAACTTCACGTTCTTTCAGCCGAATGGAGAGGATGTGTGATATTTCCGGGACCCCAAAGTTTACTTATGTCGATAGGTCTGAACCATCCTCTCCGCTACCAAGTGAACTGAATAACTCAGCTCTTTAAAATGAGTAGCACTTACCCTGGATGCTGTCATGGTCACTGGTCCAATGGGCCCAGGGACATGGACATCCTGCCATCAGGAGACGAGGACAAAGGGTCACAATCACTGGGGGCCCGCGTGGACACAGTCCTGGCACCTTTGGCACCAGGCTCATGAAAGTCAGTAAACAGGAACCCCTTATTTTGTATGGGAATGTTTTTACTTTGGAGCTACATCTTGCTGGAACAGCTCCATGTGCACTTTGTTCGGGTGTGGCCTCCCTGAGTTACTATGCACGTGCTAACTCAGGGAGTGGCAAGGTGTGGCAGGCAAGCAAGGCCTGAGGGATGTGGCCTCACCATCTCAGCTATATAAGCCGCTTCCACCCAAAGGCCAGCGCTTCGCGTTAATCTGCATTCACATGCAGCGAAACGCTCACCGCCACCTGGGATAACATACTTACCTTGGGAATCCAGTCTCTGGTCTACGCTTGCATCCTGGAACCAGCTTTCACCTGCATTATTTTTGCGCCGAGCCAGACGTCCATGCTTCGATCATCTTCATCCTTCGGAACGCTGGAATCCTGCTCTTGACACCGCAGCACAACACATTCTTCATCTCTGGAAGTAGCCCTGTAAAGAAGACGAAAGACAAGGGTCGAAAGAACGAACATTCAGTTTAAGGTGGCGCTTGCACAATTCTTCGCGCTCATCCTTAAACACCCACATACCTGCTGCCGGACCATTGCGGGAGCATTCTCATCTCCTCCGGCGCCGCCTCGTGCTCAGTGGCTCCGCTGGGTCTCAATCACACCTATTTTGGGAGAAAGCAAAGACAGACATTAATAATGAGCGGACAACGGGTTGTGGAACGATTAATACAAATACTTCACGACACAACGAAAGGGAAGACAAATAGAAAACTGAAAGACACTCACCTGAGTTGCGTGGAATAGTCGCAGCTGGACTGGACAACCATGTGCAAAGGACCAGTGAAGGAACTCGGTCCTCATAAGAAAAGCGCCCCTGCCAGAAGTAGCAGGACGGAGAGCTTGCCATTAAGAATCAGCAGGTGAGCCTTAATGGGGCGATGTATGCCCACAACCATGCTATGGGAACAAGGGTCAGTCACTGGCTGGTATCAGTCACTGGCTGGTAAACTCACGTCCTCTCGTATCTTTTTTTTTTTTTAATTTCTTTATTGTTATTTTTTTTTAACAACAACAAACACATAACATACAAACAACTTTAACATAGATGGCTTATTGGCACTTCATGCGGATCTTGTCTTTCCATTGTGGTTTCATAGTTTCCCAAGCGACCATATCAGTTCGGTCTGGACCTCCCGTGGAGTCGAGCACCAGGTCTGGTACGCACAATGTTCTATTCTTGGGCTTCGTGCTGGCCTTACTATTTCACCTACGGATCCTCTGTTTCCAAGGGATCTTCAAAGCTTCCTTCCTCCGGGTGGCCAAAGAGGTCTTGTATTAGTGTGTTCCATGCAGACAACTTGTGCGCAGTTTCACCTTCCCCTCTTATCACTGCTCTTGCCCACACCACTGTCTCTGCCTGCACCCACTTCTGAAGGTCTGACCACCATGCCTCCACACGCGGGCCCTCCTTTGACTTCCATGTCATTGCTATCCCAATCTGGCCATCTTCCAGTGATGTTTCTCAGCATGCCGGTATATAGGATGAATTGACCCATATGTACTTCGTATTCATCTACCATTCCGTAGAAGTCCGCCCACCTTCCCTCCCTTCTCAGGTCTCCAATTTGTGCTACCCCTTTAGCTTCCCAGTGTGCTCGGTATGTTGCAAATGTATTTGTGTTCCCTCCCAGGAGACCCGCTAGTGGGATTTGCGTTGACTGCGGATCCTTTACCCCTTGGAGTTTCCACACTCTTTTCCATAAGTCCACTGCGATGTTAAGCATGTTCGGCAGGGTTCTGAGCCGGGGTCTATCGAGCCATAGTATTTCTCCTAGGTAATACTGGTTCAATGCAGGTTGGAAAATGCAAGTGTCTATTGTTTCATCTTCCCCCAGCCATTTTACTGCAAATTGCAGCTGCCCCGCTAAATAGTTCTTCTCAAAGTCCGGTAGTCTGATACCCCCTTCTTCATAGTCCTTCTGCAGGGTCCTTATTGCGATCCTATTTCTCCCTCCCCCCCATAGGAATGAACGTGTTATTGTATTTAGTTTGGTGAAAAAGGCCCTGGGTATGTTGTATGGGATGTTCGTGAGGAAGTATAGTAGGCGGGGTAGCACCACCATTTTCAGGAGGGCTGCTCTTCCCATCATTCCCAGTGGTAGTGTCCCCCAGAAAGTCATTGACCGCTGCGTTCTATCTAAAGCGACGAGCGTGTTGGATGCATGGATATCAACGGTATCAGGATGTATCCCTATACCCAAATATTTAAAGGTGCGGGGCGACCACGTCAGACCCAGGTCCGGCAAACAATGGGGGGGGGGCGTGTTTCAGTCCTGCCAAGGGGAAGAGGAGGGACTTCTCTTTATTAACCGCTATGCCCGAAAGCCTAGTGTACGCCCCGATCGCCTCTAGGAGGCAGGGTAGGTTAGTGGCTGGCTCGCGTACGAATAGGAGCATATCGTCCGCGTATAGCGAGATTTGGTGGAGCACCCCATCTATGTCCAGTCCGGTATCTCTATATTCTGCTCTAAGGAATACCGCAAATGGCTCTAGGGCCAGGACATATAACATTGGCGATAGCGGGCACCCCTGCTTGGTTCCTCTGTGTATCTTCCACTCCTTGGAAATGAATCGCTCCGTTTTCACCCTTGCCCTGGGTTCCCTGTATAGTAACCTGATCCACCGGAGGTACCCCTCCCCGAAACCAGAGTGGGCGAGTACACCCATCAGCCATTCCCAACGCACAGAATCGAAAGCTTTGACAGCGTCCAAAGACACTATTACACTCTCGTCTTGCAGTCGATTTGTCTCATCTATCACATGGTGAAGTCTGCGGAGGTTCCAGGACGTGTTCCTTCCCGGAACGTAGCCCGTTTGGTCCTGGTGGATCAGCGTGGATATTACCTGTTTAAAGCGGTTGGCTAGGACCGCCGTTAATATTTTGGCATAAGGGATATTGGCCTATAGGAGGCACATTTCCTGGGGGGCTTCCCTGGTTTGAGAATCGGGACAATTATCGAATCCGACAGGCTTGTCGGGAGACCCATGGTCTCGATTGCGTCACGGAATGTCTCAAGCAATTTCGGGGCAATGGCGCTCTTGTATGTCTTGTAGAATTCCCCCGGAAGCCCATCCGGGCCCGGGGTTTTGCCGGTGGGAAGTTCTGCGATCACCATCTCTATTTCTTCCACCGTGAGGGGCGCATCCAGCAGCTGGGCCTGTTCCTCCTCCAGCCTCGCAACCCTATTTCTACCAGTGCATCTGTTATGTCCTCCGGGTCTATTTCCGGATTCGGGGCGTACAATTGCTCATAAAAAGGCGCAAACATTGCGTTAATGCGCCCTTGGTCCCTGATCTCTGCCCCAGTGTGATCTTCTAACACTGTTATGGGATCTTTTTTATTCTCTTGTCTGGTAAGCCAGGCCAGGAGCCTGCTAGGTTTATCCCCTTCTGCGTGTAACCGCTGTAGGTACCTCCCATAGTTTAGCCTCCCTAGTTTTTCCCAGAGTAACATACATTTAGTCTGCAGCTCTATCAGCTCTCCGGTTCCTCCCCCTCTAGTCCCGCTCGTTGTTCTTTCAATTCAATCACCCTCTCGAGTTCATTCAATTCCCTCATGGCCGCCCCCGTCAATCCTCCTGTTTTGCCTATTGCCGCTCCCCTTATTACCACCATGAATGCGTCCCATATTACGGCACCACTCTCAACACCACCCTCGTTTTGCTCAAAATAATCATCGATCACCTCGCGGAGGTGTTCCTGTTCTAATCTTGATGGTCGTGCAGATTATTGAACCTCCGTCCCCAAGTACCGCACAGACAGAAAGGATACACTGTCTGTGCAATCTTTGAGGCCACAGGTGTGTTGAGCCGTCAATCAGGTAGCAGGAACGCCCGAAGGACCCCTGACCGCTGCAAGGCAATAGTTAATGATTAACAGGAGCAGTGCAATTGATACGGTTAGCGGGTAACAATCAGTATTAACAAAGCTTACCCAGGAGTGTTGAAAGTGGTGTCCTAAATGTGGTAAGAGCCACAGATTGTTGGTAGTGGTGAAAGAAGCGTTCTGCAGGGCTCGAAGGTGGGACACACCTGGGTCTGATGTAGATTGACCAGTAAGGCAGGAAGTTCAAAAACCAAGTTCCAAGATTCTAGATTCAGAGAGGATAATCCCAAGGCAGTCCAAGAGAGTTCCAAAGGTCAAGGTGTCGGGGAAACAAGGTGGAATCCAAGTAACAGAAATCCGAGGGGCAGGCAAGACAAATCCAAAGAACGGTCCGAGGTCACAAAATCCGTGATCAGAAACAGGTAAACCAAGGCGCTACACAATCCTCCAGAGATCAGCTGTGAAGCGCTGTACCCACGTTGCCAAGATGCTTTTAAACTAGTAACCACGTGATGTGTCTCACGGACGTGTGAGACGTGACGTGATCATGTGGTCACGGAACGCTGGATGTTCGTTGCCGTGGGAGTCTCCGTGGGCGTGACCAGCTGTGAGCGCGTCTCCATGGTAACTGCCAGCGAAACAAAGGACGGTAGACGCCGGGACTACAGGCTGGTGTCCTCCTACACCAGGCAAACTGCTGGTTCTTTCTATGAGCAGGGACTGCTCTTGTTGTTAGGTGTGGTGTGGGGCTTGTGGTTGTGTGAGTCTCAATGGGGCGAGCAACGAGAGACGTAACAGTTCCTCAAACTCACCCTCCCTTAGGGCCTCTGCTCGAAGTCGCCACGTTGGGATAGGGGCTTTCCTATTGGTGTGTGCCCATGTCGCCACTACTGGGGCATGATCAGAGAGTGTGCGTGCTTTAATGGTGGTTCCCGTGATATCTTGTAGTGATTCCCTGCCCGCGAATATGTAGTCTATACGTGTAAATGTTCTATGTGGTACGCTGTAGTGTGTATAACCCCTCCCCTCCCCGTGTACCTGCCTC
Source organism: Ambystoma mexicanum (assembly GCF_040938575.1). Lineage (NCBI taxonomy): Eukaryota > Metazoa > Chordata > Amphibia > Caudata > Ambystomatidae > Ambystoma > Ambystoma mexicanum. The sequence goes on along the minus strand of NC_090930.1, from coordinate 957,889,718 downwards.
CATACGTCTTCTAGCTGTAGATGGTCCAAGATCCTACACAGTTCTTTGGCTGGAGGCGCCAGCTTCTTGTATTTACTATCAGATCTGTCGAGGAGGGGATTCAAGGTGCAGTTGAAGTCGCCGGCCCAGATGAACGTTGCCTCCCTATATTGCGCTAACTTGGGCACTAGCTTTCTGAAGAAGTCCGTTGCATCAGTATTCGGTGCGTAGGTGTTGACCAGGCATACCTCCTTGTTTTCTAGCATGCCGTGCACCAATACCAGCCGTCCCTCTGTGTCGGTCTCCTGCTTGAGTAGCTAGAATGGGACCCCCGGGGCAATCCATATTAGTACACCTCGTGCGTAACTTGAGTATGTGGCGCTGTAAATCTGTCCTCCCCATTTCTTGTTCACCTTGGCCTGCCTGTCTCTTGTGAGGTGTGTCTCCTGTAACATCGCTATCTTGATTTTCATCCGGTTTAGCCAGGCATAAACCCTAAGTCTCTTGACATACGCATTGAGTCCTCTCACATTCCAGGTGGCTATCGTCAGTTCATCCGGTTCCATGATCTCCTTTGTTTGCTTGGCTTCCGTGTCCCACCTGTCCTCTCGTATCTACGCAGGAGCAGGGCTACAATCCACGGCAGCCCACAACATATTTGCAGAGGAAGAAGGCAGGCAGAGGGAATCTACTTTCCGGGAGGGCTGCAACCATGCCCCAACGTCCCCGCAGAGACCAGGTGAGCGTAACAGATGCATAGTTTTATTCATACATCAATAATCAAAATGAGTCAGGTAGTTGGCAAAAGGATAACTGTTTTAATATCAATTATCTAAAACTGGGAGTACAACGAACACCAACGAACTCGCTCGATCCTCTTACTCAATACATTTCATAAAAAACTGAGCGTATATACTAAAAACTCATAATCCGTGACGTTACCCTATGTAATTACCAACGTCATCCTACATGGCAAACTACAAAAAGCTAGTGAAGAAAGTGATGGGGTCTACAAGGATGTCTAAGTATACGATCCATACTAGTATGGGACAGTGAGTGAAGACATTTGGTTACTTAACAGCAGGTGGAGCAACTAAGCCCTCCCCTTAAAATGACCACTATGAACGTCACTAAATGTACGACGTCCCATTGATTACACAAACTATAGCACCCTTAATTATACGGTCCCCTACAATTGGTTGGCACGCTAACCTCTGTCAGTACTTTTTCACCTACGTCTAGCAGCACGCAGGCTGGCCATCCAGGAGCTGGTGAGCTCATCTTAACCATAGCTTCCCACCAATTAGCATATCAATCCATCATCACTTCAGTGTCTGCTGTCAATTAGGCTTTGAAGATCGGGCTTGAGTTTGTTCTTGTGCTGTGAAGAAATCAGGGGAGTGAAGGCACGCTCTGCCATCATGTGTAGGTATGAGAATCTTGTTCGTCCAACTTCATCCTTCCATGTGACTGAAGACCATGGAATCGAGCTTCTAGTGTCTTTAAAATACTATTAATAGACCTCTTCCTTATTTTGTTCATGCCTTCTGAAAAGGAGTTTTGTTCTTTCACACGATTTGTATCCAATGTCAGTTTGCTCCAGGCTAATAAGAGCTTGGCTTCTTTGGCTCATCCAGCTTTGCCTTCTGAGATTCATTTTGCAATTCAAGTTGCTTTTTAACTGTGACACACCAGAAATGAGGCCTTCTATAGCACTGCTATAATACGTAGTGGAAACATGCATCCTTTATTTGATCATCTACATATATATATATATATATATATATATATTGGCGTTTGCCACAATCTATTCACTATAAAGCTAGCCTCATGATTACTTCACCTGCTTGTGCTTCATTTGCATCTGTACACATGTAAAATGGCTTGATATCTTCATCAGTTCTGTAGCATAAGCTTCTTCACCTTGATCCCAAAATATCACTTATCTTTGATACTTTCTTGGTTCCTTATAGAATATCTTCATTCTCTTATGTCTGCATCTTCTATATACGTCAACTCGGCTCAGTGTGACGTCACCATTCATCCTTACCGTTTATTTGCTCTGCTTCTTCTGGAATCTCATTTAAACGGCCATCATATTTTCTTGTATGCAGGTCTGGTTTTCTCAATGGGACTCTTGCTTCCAGGATTCTCTTTGGTATTGGTATTCTTAAAGTCACTGCACGGTTTTCACACTCTGACTCCCAACATATAGGTAATATAGGTGAAACGGTTGAGGTGGGGGTACTTGGCTCCTCCTCTACAGTTTGTTCAACCTCCGGCTGAGGGGTCTCCAGATATTCAGCGACGCCAGGCAGCCTCTCATGGAAGGCCCTAGCTGAGGAGGAAGTTTGCTGGTCCTCATCGTTGTCCTTGTGCCCCAGTGTATCCTGCAGGTCAGGTGCTGCTGGTGGAGTGTTGGGGGGGGGGGGCTGTGGTGGGCTGACTCGTAGTGTCGTCGGTTGCGGCAGGGGCTGTGCCGTGGCGGAGTCGCCATGATGATAGGCACCTGCGGGGTGTGGGAACCTAGGCCAGTATAGGACCCGGGGCCTAGACCATGACACGAGGTTGAGGCAGTATAAAGCATGTCCTGGATGACCCCCCTGAGTATAGTGCCCATTTGAGGGGATCTCATGAGGCTGAGCAACTTCTCAAAGAACCGGTCCTCCTTAACTGGTGAGGAGCCTGTGTGCATGGGAGCGGGTCCTTGAACCTGTACCTGTGCTCTCGCTGCCACTGGCCTGGCATAGCTAGGGTCTGAGAATCGCCCTTGTGCAGATGCAGTTGGATATGAGGTGGACCAAGTAACTGGCATTGACCAATCCTGCCTTGACGTGCATTCCGATGCCTGCGCTTTGGAAGGTAAAGGCCCTAGAAGTGCCACAATTTTGTTTGCCGGGTGGCCATTTTGTCTTGTACTGCGCCACGTTCTTGCTGCGTGCCGACCCGTGTGCTAGGACCAATCTCTGCCTGTGCTCTCAATTGCGAATGCCCGGACCTCTCTGCACCTCAGGTAGGTTCCTGGGAGGCAGAGTGCCCTCGGCCATGGCGCCGGTAGTACTTGTAACATGTTTAGGCATCCTCTCAGGATTGAGCCCTGTGTCAGAGACCCTCGGGGAAATCCCTGGTGCAAGGGCCCCTCAGCGGCGGAAGTGGGAGAGTCTGTGGACCCCTCAGCTAGATGGCTGGTAGCTCCTTGAGCCTCGGTCCTCTTGTTGGTCTTAGGGCCTGGAAGGCCCTCCCACTTGAATACTTCTCAGGGAAGGAGTCACCCCTGCAGGGAACAGAGGAGAACAAGGAACCTCCTTTAGGTTCTCCGGTGGTGATCTTCGAACAGCTCCATTCACCTAGCCAGGTGGGGAAGCGCCCCAGCGAGCATCTGAATTTAAAGGGGAAGGCACATTTTTCTGGTGAAAAAGGTTCTGTTTACCATCGCTAGCGCCCATACAGTAGGTAGGAAAGGGGACGGGACGCAGGAGTATGCAAGATTCCCATTCTCATTTATCAATGTTTAGTTCCTGTTACTCTTTATAATAACCACACTTTTTTTATAACAGAACTTGTAATAATATTGCAATGATGATTCTGAGGAAAATGGAGGCGGTCTCGGGATTTTAAAAAAAAGGTGACAATACGAATGTGTCATCGCAATAGAGCTGGATAGGATCGAAGTATATATATCAAAAAGCGTGGGTGATGGACTGATGAAAACAAATGCTTTATGACTAATAGAAGAGTTATTTGCTCAAACATCTCGTTTACAAAATGCAGCCCATTATCAGACCGTAAGACTTCGCATACGCCCCATCTAGGAAACTCCTCACGTATAAGAAACAAACATCTCGTTTACAAAATGCAGCCCATTATCAGACCGTAAGACTTCGCATACGCCCCATCTAGGAAACTCCTCACGTATAAGAAACTTGGCAGCACATGTGGCATCGGGGTGTGTGCATGGACATGCCTCAATCCATTGGGAAAAGGGACATGCTACCACTAACATATATCTGTAGCTATTGCATGTTTGCTTCATTTCCACACAATCTATATGCAGATGCTGCAAAGGACCATTGGGACGGGGTATTGCTGGTCTCACTGGACCCCATTACGAGTCCGGTGGTAACCCTGCCGGTGCTACGGTTGGGTTGCCACCGGACTCTTAACATTTTACCGGCACCTATCTTCCCAGTGCCACCGGGACATTACAGGTCCTGGCGGACCGAGAAGCTGGGTGCTGGTAAAAGTTAGGCCCTGTTGCCATGGAGTTCCATAGGACTCCATGGGAATGGGTTCACAAAAGCATTGGCACTGTTAATAATGTTGCTGATGCTCCCGTGATGAGCTTACCTACAGGGCCACTGTGCCCGGCAGGGTCAGAACTGTTGGGTGGAGCGGCCCAGCAGGCAAACTTGTAATTTGCTGGTCCTGAAACAAGGGTGCCAGTAAGCTTACCGGCTCCCTTGTTTCCCGACTGGCAAGGTCGTAATGAGGCCCACTGTTTGCAAGGTATGCCCTGCAGTGAATTTCTGACAGACAATACAGTTAAACTGTGCAACGTGTTCTTACAAATTTGTGAAAAACAGTCTTCTGTGATCATGGCCACAAGACTCTCTCTGGTTATATGTGCAAGTAAAATGAAGCTGATTCAGCAACACTTTCAATAATGCTAGAGGTATAACTGGCTTTCCAGTACTAACATGTCTCCATAAAGCCTCTGTGGAGGATAAAGAACACCCCTGACGTTTCCATAAATCTTGTTCTTCCTGTGGAGCTGGACCTCAATTTACTGTACAATAGGTAGCATATTGAAGCCTTCTTTCATCATCATCATGCATCATTCTGACATTTGCTTAATAATTCATGTTGGGAAAATATGCTGCTCTTTTTGCTTCAATGTCTGCGGTTTTGTTACTGCGAGAAATCATGTCTGCCCTTTTAGTATTGGCTGCACACTTCACCACGACGATAACCAATGGGAGCTTTAGTACCTTAATAAGTTTGTCCAATAGCATTGCATGTTGCACTGGTGTGCCGTCTGTTTGGGGGAAACCGCTTCTTTTCCAGCGTGATAATCCTGCAAGTACAGTTGACGTCACATAGGCTGAGTCAGAGTACACTGTCACCTCCTCATCCTCATATCTCTGAAGTGCGGCGATACCCGCCACCAATTCTGTAGCCTGTGCTGAACAGTGCGAAGGCAATCTTGCACTTGTCATTACTTCAAATTCATCATTCTGTTTTAACTTCAATACTGCCGATCCATGTGTATTTCTCCAGTCGTTTGATTTTCACAGAACTAGCAATGAATAGAATTTCCCCCCTCGTACAGTGTTTTCTTTAACATGGGGAATATTGTCATAAAACTCAGTATAGGTTGTGCAATCATGTACATAATGCTCCTTTTCTACCGGTTTTGCTATAAATGTTGCTGATTCATTACTCAACAGCTAACAATTCTAATCGCTAGATTTGAAATGATCACCTCATATCCTAACGCTGTTTGTTTAGTCAAGGTGCTTTTAGGTTTCTCCAAAATGGTGACTTAGTAATGCTTGACGAATATCGTCATTGAGCACCCCATTGTAATACTCACAGCTTTTTCAATTGCGAAAGCAGCAGCAGCTATTGCTGGCTCACAGGGGTAATACCCTTTCATTACTCAATCTAAAATCCCACAGTAATAAGCAAATGGTTTATGTCCATGTCCTAAAGTTGTCTTTGCGTAAGGACTGCTGTCATCACCACTCCCATTTGAATACGAACATAAATAGAACTCCTCATTATTGTCTGGAATCCCTAGCATAGGGGCTGTACAAATTGCTCTTTTTAACTCTTCAAATTCTTCTGTCATCTCGTCTGTCCATACTATCTCAGGTTTACTTGTCTGTGCTTCTTGGAGTCCTTTTAAAGGTGGTGTAATATATGTACTGTAATCAAAAACCGAGGCACTGCAATAATTGCATAGGCCTAAACATTGCTGCATTTCATTCACTGTCTCAAGTCTTAGAATTTTCATGATTGCTTTTGCTCTCTCAAGTATCACTGTTCTCCTTTCTTGAGGGATTAGCTGCCCTATATACAGGACATCTTCCTGACAATACTGTAGTTTCTCCTTGTCCACTTTGTATCCTTTTTCTGCTATTATTGTCATTAACTGGACTGAATCCTCTCTCCATTTTCCTTCTGTCTCAGTGCACAATATTATGCCATCTACACACTGTATTATTGTGCTCTCAAGGTGTATGTTACCTAGATCCACCTGAAGGATCCTATCAGACATAGATGGGGACTCACAGTACACCTGTGGTAATCTTGTATGTTTCCACTGCTGGTTTCCATATGAAAATGAGATCAAATCGTGGGAGTCCTCATGAAGGGGAATTAAAAATAAGGCATTCTTTAAATCTACAACTGTAAAATATTTGGCTGTAGATGGGACATTACATAATATCGTAGCTGGGTTCGGAACCAAAGGAAACCCTACTTCGACAATATTGTTTAGGGAGCGTAGATCCTGAATAAATATCCAAAACCTCCCCATAGATTTCTTTTCTAGGTACACAGCCGTTTTACATGGGGAATCTGATGGTACCAATATTCCCTGCTGTATCAAAGCAGAAATGGTTTCAAATATACCTTCATCTGCTTTTCTAGACATGGGGTACTGTTTTGATCGAGGTAAAATTGCTCCTGGCTTAAGCTTTATTTTAACTGCTCACACTCCGCTCAATAAACCCATGTCATATGGACTGTCGGTCTATAAAATACTTGTTACTCTTTTAAGATCTGTCTGGAAAAAGTATGGTTTCTTTCTTACCAGTGCCATTCTCTGTGGTATTTCTTTATTCTCCACTTTCACCCAATAGGTTAGGCTTATTAAAAATACTCATTCATCATCTGAATTCTCATCTCTGAACAACTCCTCATCTTTTAAGTCGGTTACTCTATACCCTTCGTCAAGAGATATTATTGTTCTCCATGCTCTTCCTTTGTCGTCTGTCCCATGAATAACCACCCCTTTCCTCTCTCACTATCACCTCCTCCAGTTTTGTGGGAATAACCTGACCTTCCTCATCATCCATAGGTACTTCTGGTCTAAACGAAAATGTGTCAGGTATCCTCATTAATTTATCTATCATTCCAGGAAGCCATGTAAACAAAATATTTACTCCACACAAAAATACTTCTGGATCTAAAGGGACACCCTAAGCTCTGCTGTGCTCTGCTCTAAGCTGGGGGTAGATGCGCCGGGAGAATTCCCATTTTTGGGCGCAATTACCGCTGCACTATTAGTGCGCACTAATTGCGCCGAGAATTCGGGAATGGGGAATTACTGTTACCGCCTGTTACCAACCCAAACCGTGATCCAGCGGTAATACCACCGGAGGGTTGGGCGGTAACATTAATACAGTTGGGCAGTATCCCAGTCGGGATACCGCCGAACTTGTGATGAGGCCCTTTGTGTTTCTATTTCATCCCACTTCTTTTTCTCCCCAGCTTTTTTCTCTCTCCTTTACCTGCTCTTCATCCCTTCATCGTTCTTCCTTTTGTTTCCTCTCCTTTTCCTTCTCATCTTTGTATGCCCTTTCTTGTTCTATTTCCTTCCTTTCCTGCTTCCCTTTCTTCTCTTTCCTTATCATCAATACCCTTTCCATCTAATTTGAGTAATATCTGTCCTCCCATCCACTAATTCTGTACAATTGTCACTTTGCTGACTATCTTTCTCTTCTTTTTGTCATTTGGTCTCTTCTTCTATCTCTATTAGTCTGTCCTTTCTCTTGTTACGCTCTTCATATTTACTATGCCCAGACATATATTTGCATTATGTAATCTACTTTCTTCTGCACTACATTCACTACTATAAGCGGGGGTGCATATACCGGATTAATATACCTTGCCGCTGCTCTTTACTCCTTTAGAGGATGAAACCCCAGTTTCTCAGAGATTGTACTATTGTCTTCAGAAGGAGAAAGAGGAGCCGAGGATGCTGTGCCCTCCCCTACTTGCTGATTAAGCATCTATTCCTTCTCGGGTGGGTCTTCTTTCTCGCTCTGATACATGTTCCATAGCTCTACTTTTTCCCTGTATACACAGCATGTAAATATATTGTAAAGTGTTGCAATACTGTTCTTGATAGGGAACCGTCTTCAGGCCACGGCATGAACATTTTGTCAGACTTGCCTTTTACCCAATCAGCATGATATTCCCTAATCTTCTGTGTTTATCTCAGCAATGTTTTGCACAAGTGTAGAGGGGGAGTGTCCCCCATAATGACAAGTCATTTTTAGCTGGCAATTACCATATCTTTTATTCTGTTACTACTTTAATCAGTTAGTATTATATCAACATTATTCTTTCCTTCTTTCACAATACTTTATATATTACAACAATCAATTCGGGCAAGCACCATCAATCGGTGCCCAATCATCAAAAACTATTCTCCAATAACTTTTCCAAGCCTACACAATATTCTCTTTGTTTCTTCATTACAGTTCTATCGGTTCTCAATATTCTGTTTTATTATTGACAATCTAAGAATCTTATCTTGCTATATTTCTTCATAACTGCTACCCGCCTGTGATTGGCACAAATCGCTTGTTTTTAGGGTCAGATAAACAGTCAAATTATTGTTATTGTTCTACATTTCCAGTCTGCAACCTAAATTATCACAATAAAAACCACGTCTTTTTCAACCAAACCAACTTCTTGCACTAACATATTCACAACCCCAAACAAGCATGCACAACAAATTCTACGATCCTCTTTCTTACTTTCTCTAGTAAAAGTATCTCATCTCCATTTTACCCCATTTTGGAGTGTGAAATGCATCCTTCATATTGGCCGTGCCTCAGAAATCCCTTACTTAATACTACATCTTGGAGTGTGATGCATTCCCTTCAATCTCCTAGAGAATGGGTATTCGAGGTATCTCTTCTTAAATCAATCCTGTTATGTTTTCCCCACTATATATATTTACACATGCAATACAATCCCTCTGCTTTCATTTGCCACTTTCGATGTTCAAATTACATCCGTTGCTTAGTTCGAGCCCTTCGGTATGATCTCTTCCCCAATCAACCACTTTCGCCATCAGACTACAAGGCGCCAATGGGGACCAGACAGGAATTTCTTCAAAGAGACACCTGCCGACCGTCTTGATTTACAAGAGTAATTCTTACGCTCTCCACGATCTTCTGGCTGATGGTGGAATACGTCAAAAATCCTAGAGTCTGGATCTGAACCATCCGCACCCCTATAAAATGTGCAATAGCACCTGGAGCATTCCAAGTGCTGAATTGGATTACCACTATAAATGGTCTCAGGCCCAAATAACCAAACAGACTCTAAGAATATGGCAAAATACTACTTTATTATCAATTCAATAAAGTAGGGAAACATGATGAACAAACAGATTATAGCTCACACGCTCTGAATGCATTGCAGTTACACAAAAGGTTTTATACCTCAACATGAGTCAGCGATGACATCCTAAGTGGCTAACAGTAAAAACCTACTGATTGAAGAGATGTGTTAAGGGAAACTTATACATATGATCTGTGGAAGTGTTAGTATCATTATTGGATGCCTCTTATCTGGTAGGAACGCCTTGAACCACCTCTAACTATGTCAAATACAGATAATAAAGTAATACCAGCAGTGGATAGGCCCGTGTAACAATGTATGGTCCAGCATTACAAAGGCCCATGGCGATTGGTTGGCACTCTCTTAAAAACATTGGACATTCGGATCGTTAGCAGCATGTAACCAACAAGACCAAAGTGCAAGGGAACAACATCAGACAACTACATTTCTAAGCTAATTAGCCTACCATCTCTCATCAGAAAGCCCTAAGATAAGGTTTCTTTGTATTCAACTTGCTGACTGTTCGCCTCAGAACATTAAAGGGAGTGAAGGTATTGCGATCTTCATCTGGAGCCTTATGAATAGACCTTGTTTTCCAGTCCTGAATCACGTGTTAAGAGACCATGATTTTGTCCATGTTGCCCTTCTATTCAATGCTATTTGATTTAATTATATTGGGTGCTATTGCTCTCCTTAGCCTCTGGAAACTTGGTTGCTCCATTCTACATGTACTTTCTGCATCTTTAATTGAACAATATTTGGCACTCGCAATTGTTCACTCCTTGTCCTGTGTATGTAGGTTATCCTCTTCAACTCCTTTCAAGCCATGTAGTTGCTCTTGCTGCAGCATCCTGCGGCATCCTTGATTCTGAGCCAAGCAAATACCCTTTTATCTTGCACAAAGTTGTTTTCTAGTGCATGTCAGCATTACAGCCTTGGTTATCCTTCTCAGGGCTTCTTGCTTACTATTATACGATACCGACGTCCATTTTCTTAGCATGGCTGCTTTGCTTGCGTTTAGATAGCTTCTATGTGTCTCATCTTTCTTGCGTTTTTGGATATATACGTTACGACTTGTCACTTATCTTCTTACTGTATATGGTTTTTCTTCATATTCACATATATGTTTAGTTCATCACTTTAATCACATCTTCGTTCTTTAGATGTCCAAACATAGAGTTCAGTGTGTCCACGTATCTTCTCTCTTTAGTGGCCAGATTTCACTTATAGTTCTTCCATGACCAGTGGTGTCTGCAAGCTCATGTCTACGGCATCAGTTCGAGGGTACATTCAACACAGTTGTCTGAGTGCATAACGTCTCTCAGACCTTCAATGTGGTATTGGGATGATACCAGGTTTCAAACAGTACTTTTTTCTTGTTCTTCCAGTATGACGGAGGTGAGGGGAAGGGCTCCATAAATCATGTGTACATCTGCTTTGTGAATACAGGCTTGGCCGAGTTGAGGCTGAAAGGCAGCACCTTGTACTGGAAGTGGTGCGACAATCATGAACCGCAGAAATTTCTGGTGCGGCTGGTAGATGGGGACATGAAGGTACACATCTTTGAGGTCTAAGGAACACTTTCTGTCCCCTGCACATAGAGAATCGGCTATGTGCGCTGGAGTAATCATCATGAAGCATTCAAGCAGTAAAGATAGGTTGATGAATGACAGGTCTAGGACCTCCCTCAGGCCAGCCTGGTTTTTCTTGGGTACTGCAAAAATTCCAGAGTAGAATCCAAAGTCCCTGTCTGACTGAGGAACCGGCTCCACCGCCTGCCTGCATCTCCAAAAGAGAGGGGATCTCCCGTAAAAGAGACGGGGACCCTATCTGAAGCAAAGGAGGGGAGGAAGGTAGAGGAAAAGGAAGAGGAAGACTGAAGCCCGTGGGAGACTATAGAAAGGATACAAGGACTCGAAATAATTCTGCAGCTGTCCTGAAATAGAGCCAGCTGGCACCGTACAGGCGAACTGTGTTCCTGGACTGTTACGTCATTTCTTTTTTGCATCTGAGCCGGGAGCGGAGGAGGGGGAGCGGAAAAAACCTGCAAAGTCCTATGCTGTTTGCTCCTGTGGTTGCTGGGGGACCTGTCAGGCCTCCGCGCACCGCAGTCCCAAAACCCCTTGAAGCTGCTAAAAGTGCGGGGGTTGAAGTTGGTCCTGCCCGGGGCCTGAGGGAAGGACATGTGCCCTGGTTTAGTCAGAATCGTCAAGGACTTAGCGGTCTGCATAGAGGTCTTTTTTGTCAACTCGTCATCAGTGGACGAATAAAAAAGATCCCACCCCTCAAAAGGAAGATCCAGGATCTTCTCCTGCACATCAGAGGAGAATTTTGTGGCATGCATTCATGTCGTATGCCTCATCCTAACCCCCAGATACAGTCCTCTGCTGGCTATGTCGATGTGGGAGACAGAAGACTCCATTAGATCCTGAGCAACTGCCCAGGCCTCTGCCAGGCCGGCCTTGAAGGAGACTTGGCTTTCCAGAGGGAGGTCGGGCAAGAACTCCCCAATCTCTCGCCACAGCTTCTGGTTCTCCGCAGCTAGCAGGGCGTTGGTGCTGACCTGCCACAAATGCAGCACGGATCTGGGGTAGCAACGCTTGCCAAAAGACTCAAGGGCTTTGACCTCTTTAGTAAGACAACTGGAAGCGGCCCCTGCAGAGGAGGATGAAGACGATGGTTTCAAATACAAGGAAGCTGCTGCCACCACTGAAGAGCATGGCTCGGAGGTCAGGAGGACTGGCTCACTATCCAAAAGCCTGAATCAGCTGTCCAACTTCTTGTTCATCTGGGTGTTGGCCCTGGGCTTAACCCAGACCTTTCTCGCCACCTACAAGCCATGTTTCTGGAGGGGAATGATTGAACCGCTCGTGGCATGCAGGGCCAGCACCTCAGCCAAAACCCCTGACTCCTGGGGGGCCTTCGCTGGCTGAGGGACCCACAAAAACTCTGTAAGGCCCTGAAGACGGTCATGAAACGCCTTCACTGAGGCCAAAAGCTCTTTGTCCTGGGCGTCATCAACGTCGTCACCATCATCACCCCCCCTTTTTCCAGACGGAGGGGAGTCTGGGTCCTGGGATACAAGAGCCGGAGGGGTTCCTCCAGGTCTCACGAGGATAGCTCAGGGGCAACTTGTTCGCCTTGGAAACAAGACGGCACGGAGCAACACAGGTTTGATTCCCAGGTCTGCGCTTAGAAACCTCTGGTTATTAAGCACATTAAAAAATAACCAATTATAAATTATATCCAGACCCAGTGATAGCTGTGGATCCATCAGTGACTGCGGGGGAGGTGTTGGTGGTACAGGAGGAGGAGGGCTCTGAAGTACCAGCAGGGCTTGGACTGGTGGAGGAATAGGCAGCGACAACGGCAGCAGCAAAGGGGCGGAAGCCTAGGAGTCATGACCTGTGGGATCACTTCCTTGAAAATACCCTTGAAGATCTCCATCATCTGTGGGGAGCGCATGAAGAGGAGATATCGCTCGAAGAAGCGATCCTCGCACACAGTCGGGTCGCGAGGGGCACGGCCCAGAGCCGCGCTGGGCCTCCTTTCCTGATCAAAGCAGCTAGGAGCCGGCGGCGTGTAGCCGTAAGGCTGCAAAGGGGAGATGTAACTCTGCGGAGACCACGCGCCTGTACCATAGGATCCACTGTCACTTTGCGAGGGATGTGGTCTGGAACTTTCATGCAAGGCCCACTCTGTCTGCGAAGTACCCGGGAGAGGCCCTGAATCCAAATCTAAGATGGCTGCCGGCCTCGCAGGATCTGCTGCAAACTTGTCTGCCATCTTTAGGCCTTGTGCCACGCCCTGAGAGGGAGGAGCGAAGGCCCTTGGACACATGCTGGCTCAGACAAGGAGGGGGAAACTCCTTGGCCCTAGAACCTGAATCAGAATCGTCGACCTCAGAGATGGCTCCATTAGGATCAGAGCCCTGGGCCCGCAGACTGGTAGTTGAATCACCCTGCACAAGGACCTCAGGACGTGGCTCCCGTAGGCTGGGTGCCCCCAGCTATGGAGCTGGTAGTTGTTTTGAATCGTGCTTCCAACTGACTCTTGGAGGGAGAACTTGACGATCTGATGCCCAGTGGGGCAGGAGACGACGAATGTGATGGCCCCTCCATGGACCACCCGGAAGAGCCTCTGGGCCCCTCGTCTTGGGAGCCGGTAGCCTTAACGGCCCATGTCTGCCAGAACCAGAATCCAAGGTCCCCCTCCTAGTCGAAACCCTGGGAAGGAGTCTCCATACTGAGGAGATTTGCTAAACAAAGGGTCTACCTGGTCTTGACGTGGGGTCCTGGCGACAAACTATTTAAGAGCACCTAGAGTAGAAGAATGGAAGATCTCCCTCCAGCGGGAAAGACGATTCTTCAAGGCCCGTTGACCAAGAGCACTGCAAGCCGCGCACACTTCCCAGCAGTGGTCGGGCCCCAGGAACTCAAGACAGAGTGCATGGGGGTCCGAAGCCAGGAATGAGCGATCAAGGGATGCACATCTCATGAAGTCTCCTGCAGTTGACATGCGCTGGGGGAGGCAAGGGACCAAAGGGAGGTGAAGAAGACTTTAAAAACAAAGAATGGGGAGAACGCAGAAAGCTGAAAAAGTCTCTGCAGCTAGCTGCCAGGTCCAATACCATCTGTGCGGAAAAAGGGACTGAGGTGAGTCGGCGGGGTCTCGTGACGTTCCTACGCCTGGGGCTGCGCCCCTGCGCACTTTACTACATTTAAAGGGGAAGCTCAATATTTTGTTGCCAAAGGTTCCGGCACTGTTCCTATGTTGGGGGGCGCCCACAAGGATGGAGGAAAGGGGACGGGACATATGAGTAAGATAGCAGAAATGGTACAATTCTCCTCACAGGGGATGCCAGTTTGGGGAAACCTGGAACCCACATTGCCATTGTCACAAGGAGAGAAATCATTGAGAGTTGTGTGAAGTTAAAATCATTCCTGGCAAGCAAGTAGACCAGGAAAGGAACAGTTACAGTTGCTTTCAAATAGAAAACATTGTGGTTATAAAGAAGGTTGTGTGTGAAGTTGAAACCTATTCCTGGCAGGCTAGCAAGCCAGGAAAGGAACAGTTGTTGTCAAGAAGAGGATTTTGCCATCATAAAAGGGTTGTGTGAGAAGTGGAAACCATTCCTGGCAGGCGAGTGAACCAGGAAAAGAACAGTTGCCTTCAAGGAGAAACCCTTGCTGATATAAAGAGTGCCGATGAAAGAAGATATTTACCTTATCAATACTTTATCCTTTTGACCAACTATTGTGTAACAAGACACATTTGCTGTGCTATCCTGACAAACATATCTTATGGGAAGAAGGGTTGTGACATTTTTCTAAGTAATCATGTTTGCTACTTGAAAAGAACACTTTGTGGAAGAAATAGGTGCTTTGATTTTGAGCCCTATGGCGGCTCGAATGGGAATGGGGATTTTTAATGGGGACTTACCGGGTCCTCCAAGGTTGGAATGACCCGTTAAGTCCCCATTCAAGGGACCCGGACACGAGTTTGGAGGCAGCCATGGCGCTAACAGCACCATGGCTACCTCCAAACTCCTAATGACTCCCATTGTCTTTAAGAAAATATGTGCGTCTTCAAACTTCATGAATCATCTGAGGAATAAGTAAGAAATATATAAGATTGAGGACAGGAATTACTTCTTGACGGGTATATATGAGATAGTCTCTCTCATGCTCAATCATCAATCATCTGGCTGATTTCATGGGGTCATAAGATATCTTCTTTTGAGGTATGCAATGAACTGTTCCTTAATGTTGGCAGTGAATCTCTCCACCTAATGTTAGGATGACATGGGAGATCATCTACATCTATAATCCCTCAAGTTAAATACTTGGACAAACTATTACAACCACTAGTTCAAAAAATGTCCACATCTCTCTGTGACACTACACACTTCCTAACCACAATAGAGAGTCTGATCTCCAACATGAGTGGACTTTGTTCACATTAGAGGTACAAAGCCTATACACTTCTATTCCTAATGGTAAGAGCTTAGAAGCTCTGGAATGGGTCCTTTTGCAGGAGGAACATTTCCAATTTAACAAGATGTTTGCTTTAGAGCTTACCAAAGTCATACTTTAGAATAACTATTTCCGTTTCAACAAGAACTACTTTCTACTTTATTTGCCACCTGCGATACCAGCATGTCATCAACTGGAGTACGTATAAGAACCGTTGGCTTCAGTTTTGTTTTTTCGTATAATGTAGCCCATGTATTGTAATTTTTATTTTTTTTTTTTATTTTGTTTTTAATTGTATCACAATTTTTACAAAAATATAGGAATGATAGTCTTCGTATATCAAATGTCCGAATTCTTTTTAGAAGTGTCTTTGTTTAGTAGGCTTAGCCTTGAGGGAAATCCTCCTACTCGAGCGTCAAGGATTTAAGGAAGAGTGTTACTCCTATAACGCATCTAATGTTGTTCCCGTTCGTCAGGAGTATCCAGAGGTTTTCTTCGTCGAGGGTGAGGTAATTTTTCAATGGGACTGCAAGGTATCTATCTCTTTTCGTTTTGAGCCCAGTACATTCCATTAGCAGATGTTTTGTGCTTTCGATGGCATTTATCGATTGGCAGAAGCGGCAGGAACTTGATGGTACTTGCTTGCGTAGTGCCAAAATTTCGTTGGTTTTTATTTGGTTCAGCTTAAATCTTAGGAACAGACGACTTAAGTTCTTATCTGGAAACCTCAGTAGATAGCCCCGCATGTCGTTTAGCTTCATTGGAGCAGTTGGTAATTTTGCTGTGGTGGAATACGACCAGGCCATTTCTTGGGTATGGATCCAATCTGCTTCTAAAAGTTTTTGCGACACTCGATTTGGATTGTGTATGAGTGTTTCAACAGAAAGATCCAGTTCTTCCAACATTTTCCGGTTGGATTGCTCCCAGCTTACAAGCGCCCGATTGTTTCCCTCGTTAAGTTCTTTCCGTATGAGGTCCAATACTTTGACTTCTGGATTGTTTATTACCTTGCGGTATAACATCAAGGTGGCTCTCAGTCTTATTGCCAACAGTGAGGAAATGCATAGCTCTCGTCTTATTAGTGCGATTGGAGTGGATTGGGCTAAACCGAGGACCTTTCGCCAGAAAAAAGCTTCCAGTTTCTCCCAGATGGTGTTCGGAGCTAGCAGCATTGCGTCCATCCCATAAACTAGGGTAGGAACAACCTTGGCTTTGTAAAATCTCACGATGGGTACAATCGAAAAACGGCCGTGTTTCTTGCCCACGGCCTTAGCTTGGACTGTGAGATTTTTTAACTTTGTCCAGAGTGTTTCAAGCGCGGGTTTTTCCTCTTTATCGTTACTGATTACAATCCCAAGGTATTTAAAGGCTTCCACTCTTTCCAGCTTCCTTCCATCACAATGCCAAGTAAACTTAGAGTTCCACTTTGAGGGTCTCCCCAGGGTAAGCACTTTGGTCTTTGCGGTGTTAAGGCATAAGTTGTTTTTCGACATATATGCTACCATGTTGTCCAGTTGTCGTTGAAGACCTATAGGGGTTAAATCCATCAGGATGATATCATCCGCGTACAGTAGACGGTCTATCTTCTCCCCTCCCATTGTCGGGGGAAAGTGTCTGATCGTAAGAGTGGAATCTTCATAATCGGCGATGTAAGAGTTGTACAGCGATGGAGCCAAAGGGCAACCCTGCTTGACTCCACGTGCTGTTACAATTTCTTCCGAGAGTCGGCCGTCTGCACTTAGACGAACTCGGATTGATGTTTCTTGATGTAAAGCCTTGATTGGATTTAAAATTGACTCCGGACAGCCTTTAGATTCCAGTTTCGCCCATAAGCGTTCCCTATCTACCTGGTCAAACGCTTGTACCAGATCGATGAAAACGATATAGATTGGGTCGCCACTTTGAAGAGCCTTTCCCTTTAGCACACTCATGAGTAGGATGTTTGTTGAAGTTCCAGAGTTTCTGATAAAACCGTTCTGGAATGGGTCCATTGCTTTTGACGAACGCGTCCATTCTTGGAACGCGTCTAGGGCCAAGGACGCAAAAACTTTCCCCATTACGTCCAAGAGGGCGATGGGCCTGTATTGGTTCGGATCGTCTGTCGCACCTCTCTTGTAGATGGGCACAATATTGGCTTTTCGCCATGTTGGTGGTATTGCTCTTTTACTGTTACAGTTGGAGAAGAGTTCGCTCATGATGTTGGCCCAGCATTCAGGATTTTTTTTTAATTCCATGTTGCTGATCCCGTCAGGTCCCGGAGCCCTCGAGTTATTTAGTTTTTTTAATTTGTCTAGGATAGACTCTTTATCGTCAGGGATAGACCATGGGCTTGTCTTTTTGTGGCGATCGCTCGTCGGAGTTTCAGTTACGTTCACTTCACTAGTGGGAGCAAATAATTTTGAAAAATGATCGATCCAGCGTGCCTCGCCCACGTTGTTCTGGATGCTCTCGTTGGTATTCTTTTGTGTTCCTTTGATCAAGTTCCAGAACTCTTTAGGCTTCTTGCCACAGATGGTTGACAGCATTTGCTGAGAATCGTTCAGGTATAGCTGGTAGCGATGGTTGTGAAGCCAGCTTCTGTAGTGCCGGGCCGATTTTAGCCACTTTTCGTTGTTCTCTGAGGATGGAGTTCTTTGTGCTAATCTTTTGAGTCTTCTAAGTTCCTTCCTTTTCATTACCAGATCTTTGTTGTAAGCATGGGGATAAGATTGGTCTTTCTTCTCCACCGATGCTTTAGCTGGTTCCATTAGAAATCTGGTTAGCAGGGGTGTGTAGTCCAGGTCCAACTCTTTTCTTTTAGACGCTGTTGATCCTGTAATTTGAGAGCCAGCGAATTGGGCTTCCAGTTCCCGTATGCCCTTTGCAGATATTTTGACTCGCTTACCTTTTTCTGTTATCTCCAGTGGCAGATTGTTCAGAATCGTTTGGGATTTGGTGGCCCAAACTTCTATCACCAAGAGATTGTGGTCACTGAAAGTTGTTGGCCTGATTGTAAAGGAGCAAATCTCTGGCAAGATGTCTCTCGAGACGAATATATGGTCTATTGTTCCTTTTTGATCGTCTCGTTGCCATGAAGGAATTGCCAGATTTGCTTTGTTTCGCTGCCAGTGAAGATTGTGCATGTCTCGTTCGGCCATGATCTTGTCCAGAAAAATACCTCTCTCCCGCACGGGAGACTTTAGGTTTAGCGATGTAGAGCGGTTGCCAATTCCTTCACATATGGCATTGAAATCCCCGCCTATAATGGTACTGTGATCATCCCATATCTTCTGTGCTTCCTCAAAAGCGTTTTGAAGTTCGTTGAGGAGGTCTTCGTTGGTTGTTACCTGAGGGTTCCAATAAACGTTGACCAAAAGAATCGAGCTTTCCTTTTGATTCAGTGTGACGGATTTTCTTGTAAGAAGCACGGCTTGCATCCAATAAGGAGTTTGTAGTGTTTTGAAAATTTCCAGGCCTGATCCTGCTCTAATGGCGATAATGAGGCCAGCTGATGGTCTTCCCGATTCACCTTTTCTAGCACACGTGAAAACTATGTCGTAACCATCTAGTTGGGGTTTAGTGGTTAGCCAAGTCTCCTGGAGGCAAAGTGCATCGAAAATTCCCAGATTAACATCGGTTTCTCTTGTTAAGTGTGCAAAACCTCTCGTGTTCCAACTGCCAAATCTTAATGGATGTGGCGATGGAAATTGTGTTTTTCGTTCTTTTGGCTTTCCCAAGCACAAATGGGTCTTCATTCCTCTCGATCGTTGCTAGTAATTTTTGTGGTTTGATGCTTCGGTTCTGTGCCATGTCCAAGATTCCACTTCGTTTGAACTTAGTCTGTCATCGTTGTTGGGAGACCAGTTATTACAGTTGGAATGTTGGGGTCGTTTGATTCGTAGAGTGTTTTGCTCCCGGTGCGTGTCTTTTTGAGGAGTTATCTCAGATCTTTTTCTCTCTTTCTGGTTATCCGCTCCGTTTCTTAAATTCAGTGGACTTCGGTTCGTTCGGCCAGGCTGTGCATGAGGCATTTTGCTGATGTATCTAGTGCTCTTTTGCGGGGTGGCCTCTGTGTTTCTCTTGACTCTTTCGGTTCGCGTAGATAGGTCCTTTTTTATGTTAGCCTGTTTCGGATCCGTTACTTCAAATCCCATGGAAAGTAGGTTTTCGGATTCTCTCAGTATGTATCGTTTAGTATTTTCCGAGTAGAGATGTATATAAGAATAGTCAGTTCTCCCGATGGTGCTTGGTTCTACTATCCACAGGTCTTTATTTCCAATCTTCTTCAAACTTGTAATTCGAGTCAGAATTTTTAGAATATTTGATCTGTTCATAGTTATATCCTCTTGCTTTGAGTTGATATTTTTCAGTCTTAACATATGGGCGGTTAGGATTTGCTTTGCTGCTTTTTTCCGTTCTTGGTCTTGTTCTAATGTGCTTTCTCCTTTTTTTTTCTGGTTCACCTCAGTGATATATTGGAGGTAAGAATCTGAGGTCTTTTTTTTTTTGTTTTCAAGGCTAGAGTTACGAGCCTTTTTCCGCTCTCCTGGGTCCACCTGTCCTCGAGTGTGAGCTGGAATAGACCGGGTTTTATTTTCCTTCCATATGTTTGTGTCGTGTCTGCGTCTCTCGATTGATCTTTGTTCTTTCTGGATGCTAGGCCTTGAGCTCCGGGTGGATATATAGTCTACTTTTTGCGGTCTATGAGTTTTCACTGATGCTTCTATTGGAGAATCAGGAATTTCGTACATAAAGACCTTGTGCGGCGGTTCGTTTTTGGGAGAGTCCATGATCGCTCTGTGGATTTTTCTCTTTGACGATTTTGTTGGATGAATTTCGGATCCTGTCTCATCCCCGATAGCAATACTCCCGTCTAATTGCTCCAGAACCATGAGGACTGGTTCTTTTTCCTTTGCACGGTTGGGTCGCTTTTCACTCTCCTCAGTAGTTCGAGTAACTGTTTTCTTCACTGCTCTCTTTGCAAGACCATTTTTCCTAACGTCAACCTTTGACTGCTTCGGAGGTATTTGAGAGACCAAAGAAGTGGTTGATCTGTTCACATCCTTCTTCGAAGTTTGGTTGACAATTGATTTTTGTTGCGAGAATATTCCAAATGTAAAGTTCTTTGGCTTTACAGTGGTGTTTTTACTGGGGTTCCCCAATTTTCCCCCGGTCTTGATGTAGGAAAAGGGATTAGCTGTTTCTTGATTTGCCCCCGACGTGCCTACTTCGTTTTCCGTCACCATATAGTTCTCTCCTTCGTCCAGGATAGCAATAATATCGTCCAGTGGCTCTTCGCCTTGTTCGATGTTGGAGATGTAGGTGGTTCTGTCATCGTGGGCCAGTGGCTCAACCGTTTCGTCCTGTCTGATAGCGAGGGCTATCTGATCCGTAATGGGATTTTGTGATTGTTTGTTCTCTGGCTCCTCAGCTGGAGGATGGAATCCATAGGCAATAGCGCAGCTGCAAGATGGAGCCTGTCCTTTTTTTTGCGTGATTTTTTCCATTTCAGGGTTTTGGGTCCCCATTATGTAACCTTCCAAATATTGCAATTTAGATTGCATTGCTGAGAGCATATACATCTGGTCCCGAAGCGTGTCGTTAATAGTCTCGTACATCTTTGTGAATGGTGCCATTGCTATCGTCACTGACGACATTAATGTTGATTGGTCCCTATTTTGCTGCACGAGATTTAGTGAAGGAGACCGTTGAGTTTCCTCAAAATACCGCGTCACAGATCGTGCTCGATGCAGTAGGTTTGTTTTTTCCCTGTTGATCTCATGTTCCTTTGGGGAAACAATTAGGCCTTGTTCGGCTGGAAGCAACACTGCTCCGACGTCTATCACTAGCTTCTCGTCGGCTTGTGGACTCTTGTTGTTAACACTTTTCGTATCCATATCTCGTGGTTCTTTGGTAGAGCTACCTTCTATGATTGTAGTTTCATGTAGGTATGTATTCGGCTCTAGGGTCAAGATCTCTTCTTCAGTTCTCTCCTTTTCTGTCCTTAGTTCAGCCTCCGGTAGAGCTTGGGAACGTATTTCAGTGGTCTTTCCCATTGACTCACCAAAGTCAAACCTCTTCTTATGATTGTTAGAATAATGCCATCTTAGGGGGGTAGAGGACCCTCCTTGTGCTTTATCTGATAAACTGGTCATTGAGTCTGGACTCGCAGTGGTCTCTGTTATAAGGCACTCAGATCTTAATATATTTGTTTCTGCTTCGCCTAGACTCTCAAGAATTTCATTGTCGGACAACTCGTGACCTTGATTTAGATTTGCCTCCAATTTCAATCTAAAAAAGTCATTCATGGCTGCCACTATGCCGCCTTTAATGGGACCGGTTTTTGGCCCTAGTTTCTTTTTTGATGGAGCTTTCGGTCTTGGGGCCATTCTACTTCTCGCTTTGTTGTGATTATAGCGGTGCGGTTTGCAGATCGTCGTTAAGGATGAAATGTCCAGCCTCTCGTTGTCCGTTCCCGTTTTTTCTTGTTTCTTTTTCGATTGAGTTTTCATTTGAAAGTATGCGACGGTCGGTTTTACCAGGGTCTTAGTTGCAGTGCCCGGTTCCGCAGCGGTTTCGATATCCTCAGTAGTTCCATCCTCTGAGTGATCAAAAACCGCCGGATTTCGATGGGCAATTTTGCAATTGTGTGCTTCTCCAGATTTATCATTAGCCCCGGATGTCATCAGCCAGGGTTCCTTTGCCTGGCGCTGTTGATTATCTAGTGCTGATGCAGTATGAATTTGCGCAGCACATAGGATTCTCGTTGCAGGCTCCGACAGCTTGGGCGTGGCGTCTTGGTCACTGTCCTTGATAATTAGATGTTTTGAAGACTCGTCGTCGGTGGTCGCTATCGTCCTTGGGCGTTGTCCCGCAAGTGCCTCAGGTTGGTCTTTTTCTCTCTTGGGGCTGTTGCGATTCGTTTCAGCGGTAGGCAATGGCTCACAAGCTGTGCGATTTCTGGTAATCTGGTTCACCTCCCCCTCTTGGCACACACGTTCATCTCCGGGGGGCAGCATCGGCGGTACGATAGTTCTTCCCCGCTGAGTCTCTGCTAGCGAGTTGTCTCTCAAGTCCATCAAGAACGAAGGCCTGCCTTGGTCCGTTTCCAGTATGCGGCAGGACACTTCGTTGCAGGAAGTGTCCAGCAGGAGTCTCGCGGTCTTGAGTTTGGGTGTCTCAGAAGGCTCTGCTTGACCAGACGAGATAGTGCGCTTCGGCACCCGCTTGAGAGCAATGCTCTTCTCTCCACGCTTCCGAAGGGGTCCTCTTCCCGGACCAGACTCCTTCAAAGGCCTGAGTACCCGTTGATTTGTTACAGTCTCCGCCTCCAAAGTCGAACAGGTAAGGAGAGGGAAAGGCGGGGAAGGGGTAAGGGAAGTAGGTAGGATAACGGGAAGACGGGTTTCATGGAGGGGTGACTTTTCCGGCATGAGAGGCGGAGAAATCGGACGAGCAGCTGGAAGAACTGAGAAATCAGCGGGATCCACCGCTCCCCACATGTGATGGGTAAGGGGTGCCGTACCTGGTTGGGGTATCTCCGCCCTTGTAGTTGACTGTTCGTTCACACGGTGCATCACAGCAGTAGTCCTCACAGGCTCATCTGTACACGGGTATATATCCATGTCGGTGGCTTGTCCCTTAGTCCTCGCTCAAACCGCGGTCTGCCGCTGTCTGCAACCTCACTCTGCTGCTCACTCCGCGGCCGCTCCGCGGGTGGGAGGCCTTTTTGTAGATGGGTACGCTGGGAAAAAAAAAGTGGAGAAACAGCAGAAAGACTCCGGTCTGCCGCTGTCTGCAACCTCACTCTGCTGCTCACTCCGCGGCCGCTCCGCGGGTGGGAGGCCTTTTTGTAGATGGGTACGCTGGGAAAAAAAAAGTGGAGAAACAGCAGAAAGACTCCGGTCTGCCGCTGTCTGCAACCTCACTCTGCTGCTCACTCCGCGGCCGCTCCGCGGGTGGGAGGCCTTTTTGTAGATGGGTACGCTGGGAAAAAAAAAGTGGAGAAACAGCAGAAAGACTCCGGTCTGCCGCTGTCTGCAACCTCACTCTGCTGCTCACTCCGCGGCCGCTCCGCGGGTGGGAGGCCTTTTTGTAGATGGGTACGCTGGGAAAAAAAAAGTGGAGAAACAGCAGAAAGACTCCGGTCTGCCGCTGTCTGCAACCTCACTCTGCTGCTCACTCGCGTGCCTTTCTTGACCCAAGCCTTAAAAGAATTTAGAGTGTAATTCACGTAAACTGTACTGAGGGGTTGGATGGGAAGGTCGATGAGGAATACGTGGGAGGAACATCCAATCGAAAGAACGTTACAGTTGGCAAGTAACTTGTTCTTCGAATGGATTGTGTCCTCCCACGTATTCCTCATCTTAGATAGACTCCCAAAGCAGTTTTGTCTCGGAGGTGGGAGTACAGAATTTTTCTAATCGTGTACAGAATGGAGTACAGATTTAGCAAATAGACTTCCTTGAGAAGAAGTTGAGCCCAGGGCATAATGTTTTATAAAGGTATGCATGGATGACCATGTGGCTGCTGCACAAATATCTTGTACAGGGACACTCCTTTTTAGCGCTGTTGAAGTTGCCATGCCCCTGGTTGAATGAGCTCTCAATCCATCTGGTGGTTCTTTCCCAGCCAATCTATAGCATTCTGTTATACCCAAATTATCCATCTAGATAATGTTTGTTTAGTTACAGCCAGTCCCAATTTGCGGCCAGTGTACCCGACAAAAAGTTGATCACACCGACGTATTTTTGCCAATCTCGAAATATAGAAACTAAGAGCTCTTCTGGGATCTAGTCTATGTAGTCGCTCCTCTTCTTTGCTTGCATGAGGAGAAGGGTAAAAAGTAGGCAAAGTTATTTTCTGTGACAAATGAAAATATGAAACACTTTTTGGCAAAAAAGATGGTTTAACTCTAAAAACTACTTTGTCCTTATAAAAGATGGTGTGAGGAGGACCGCTAGAAAGCGCCTGTAACTCACTTACCCTGCGGGCTGATGTCAATGCTACAAGAAGTATTGTTTTTAGAGTAAGGAGCCTTAGCGGACAAGAGAGTGTAAAGGCTCAAATGGAATGCATGTGAGGAATTTTCAGAACTAAGCTCAAATCCCACACTGGAACCCGACAGGGTATTGGTGGAAATACACTATTTAAACCTTTTAAGAATTGAATTATTAAAGGTATCTTGAAGTAAGATTCTTCCCCTGAAGAGCGCTTAAAAATAGAAAGCACTGCTAAGTATCCCTTTATTGTACCAACCTGGAGCCCCAGATTAGCTAAGTGTAATAGGAAAGATAACATTGTGTGGATATTACATTGAAATTAGTCCACATTCTTTTCTCTGCACCAGTTATTGAACTTGTTCCAACGACACCGATACAGAGATTTGGTTGCTGGCCTTCTGGCCGAAAGCAAAATCTCCATCACGTCATCCGGAAGATCCCAATCCTTATATCCCAACATCTCAGAAGCCATGCGTGAAGGTTGAGTGTGTTGACCTCCGGATGGAGAACATGACCTTCCTCTCGCAAGAGAAGATCCTCTCTTCTTGGAAGACGTATTGGAGGGCAGATGGACATATCCAGAAGGTCCGGGTACCACGTTCTCCTGGCCCAATCCAGGACAATTAGGATCATGGGCTTCCTGAACTTTCTCAACCTCCTGATTACTTGAGGGATCACAGGGATTGGAGGAAATGCATACAGGAGTGGAAACTCCTAGTCCACCACAAACGCGTCCCCTAGAGCTCCTCTCAGGGGAAATTCCCTTGAGCAGTACAGTTCGCACTTCCGGTTCGTACCGGTTGTGAACAGATCCACTTGAGGGGTTCCCCAAAGGGCAAAGATCTCTTGAATGACTTCCTGAGCTATCTCCCACTCGTGGGAGACTGTGCTCTGCCTGCTCAGAGCGTCCGTTGCTGTGTTTTGCTCTCCGGCTAGATGAATTGCCGATAGAGAGATCCCTTCTTGTATTGCCCAGAACCAGAGTTGCATCGCCTCGCTGCACAGTAATAGTGATCCCACTCCTCCTCTCTTGTTGACGTAGTACATGGCCAATGTGTTGTCCGTCATTATCAGGACATTCTTTCCCCGTACAGAGGGCAGGAAGGCCTTCAGCGCTATTCTGATTGCCCTCAACTCCAAAAGGTTGATGTGTAGTTTGGACTCCGATGGAGACCAACGACCGCTGATTGTCAGATCGTTGGTATGGGCTCCCCACCCCGTGAGTGAGGCATCCGTTACTACTGCTATCACCGGCCATGGTTGCCAAAAATATTCTCCTCTGAGGATATGATGTCTGCAAGCCCACCATTGTAGATCCTGTGCTACTTTGGCTGGAACCTGCAACAGATCTGACATTTCTCCTGAGAATTGGGACCATTGAGTTCTGAGAGCCCATTGAAGGGATCTCATTCTCAATCTGGCTTCTGGCACAAGAAAAATGCAGGATGCCATAAGGCCGAGTAACCTGAGAAAATCGAAAGCTGGAAGATACTGGGCATTTTGGAATTTTGTTACCATCTGCAGAATGTGGTGAGCTCTCTCTTCGGGAGACAGATGATCCCGGGCTTGTTCTGAGAGCGCGCCCTGATCATCCAATCGTCCAGATAGGGGGAGACATGAATCCCCCCCTCTCCTGAGACTCGCTGCCACTACCGTCATTAACTTGGTGAAAACTCTCAGGGCTGAGGTCAACCCGAATGGCAGAACTCGAAATTGATAGTGAGAATTGCCAATTGCAAACCTCAGTTACTTTCTGTGCTTGAGATGGATTGGCACATGAAAGTAAGCATCCTGAAGGTCCAATGATAGCAACCAATCCTGGAGTTGGAGAGCCTGAAGGATCTGAGAAAGTGTGACCATCTTGAACTTGTCTTTACTTGGGAACTTGTTCAAGTTTCTCAAGTCCAAGATGGGTCTCAGTCCTCCGTCTTTCTTTGGAATGAGGAAATATGGGGAATACCAACCCTTGTTCCTCTAACCTACAGGTACATGTTCTATTGCACCTTTCTGTAGCAGGGTTAAGACTTCCTTCAACAGGAGCGGATCAGGATGTTTGACTCCTGGAGGGTGATTCTGAGGTTTCTTTAGAAAAGGAAGGCAGTAACTTTGGGATACTGTTTCCAGTGCCCAAGCATCTGAAGTAATGCCCCGCCATTCTTCTAGATGCTGTGAGATCCTGCCTCCCACCAGGATCTTGTGGGTCAAAACCTCAGAGTGGTTTTGCGGTGGCTGCAGCAGCGGCTGAAGGGACAGATGCCGTTGCTGGGGCAGGTCTAGCACCTTTTCCTCGCCCCGAGGAAACTTTCTTTGACCTCTATGACTGGCCTGTCCTCTTCCTTTTCCAATTGAGGAATAATAACGAAAAGGATGACCCCTCCAGGAAGATGAGCCTGTGATATCTATGTCCGCTGTGCAGATTCACTTCGCTGTTCGCTCTGTGGACAGGACACCGATTTGAGTCATGTCTGCGGACATGCGTCGTGTTCTCTGATTGGCTGGGATGAGGCTTGAGGTGCGTCAAACTGTTTTGGTGCGTCCGCCATATTGGATGTCCGGACATGCGCTGGAAGTGAGCATAAATCCAATTTTGGGGAGTCTGTTGGTGTGGATGAGTGCTTGGAGAGGGTGGGGAAGTAAGAGATGGGTCAAATGCTGTATTTGCTTAGGTGGGAGAAGGCCTTGATGTGTTTGTGGTGTCTGTGGACATAATGAGCACTGGGCACACTACTGGCTATTTTAGTTTACAATGATGTTGGTTTTGGGTCGTTAGAAGAGCACTGGTTGACATGGGTATATGTTGAAGAGTTTCTACGTTGGTTGTAATTATTTTTTAGAATGTTAATGGAAGTGAGTAGGTTTTGAGGTGGATGTATTATGTTTTTGGGTTGTGGTCATTTGGTAGGTGTCTCTTTCTATGGGTGTGTTATACTGCGGTGGTTGTGTCCAGGGCCTAGAGTCTTGGGTGCATGGCTGATGCCTTCGGCCATGCACCCAAGACTCTAGGCCCTGGCTACAACCACCGCAGCGTAACACACCCATGTTACCAAAGATTTTGACTGTGGTATGTGGGCTTTTTAGGGGATATGTTTTTAAAAATGTGTGTTCTGGTTGGTAGTAGTGTAATAGTGTTTATAGGATAGTGAGATGATGTGTCTTTGTTTGTTTGTTGGAATGTGTTCAGAATGTTGGTATTGAAGACTCTAGGCATTTTGGGTTGTATTTATTGGTGAGGTGTTCGTTTGCATGGATGTGTTATGTTGTGGTGGTGGTGAGTTTAATTATTATATACTTAATTTGGTGAGGCTGTATGAAGAGTTTTGGCTAGGCCATGCAGTCAAGACTGTAGTGTTTGGAAACAAGCGCTGCAGCATAAGATACCCATGGAAGCAAATATTTTGGATTGTGGTGTATGGTCAGGTGTTTGCTTGAATGGGTGTGCTATGATGTGGTGTTTGTGAGTCCAATTATTATATACTAGTCTCACCCTAAATTACTAGGGCAATCAAGATGTTGACCCCTAGGTCACTATTATTAGAGAGGCACAGGTCCACCCTATTGATGAGGTGCAACCAGAACGAAACAAGTGTCTGGGGTTGCTGTTGGTAGTCTTGTTGAGTGTATAATTGTCTAGCTTTGCAGTATTGGACTGCCCCTGGGCAGGGCAAAGAGTGATACGATTGTTATATTTCTCCTCTGTGAAAGATAGTCAGCGAAAGAATCTGGGTAAGGGTCTCACACCCAGGATTAATGTGTGGCAGAGAGACTCCCACGATCCCCCTTGTTTTTTGCATATTTACGTAACTTTGGGTCCTACCCTAACTTACTAGGGGAATCGAAACATTACTATTACATACTTACTATGTGTCTATATTTGTAAGGAGGCAAGACCCCCACAGCGCTCACTTCGCTTGTGTCACAAAGTGGGACAGTAAAAACACTGTGTGCACATTATAGGACATTCTCTTATGAGCAGATTTTCTCAGGGCGCAAGATTTGCTCCTTGCGAAAAAAATTTATGTGATTTCACGTGTGAAGAGGAGATGGGCTGAGGTGACAGGTGGTCTGGCTTGCCTGTGGAAGTCTCTGGAGAGTGCGAAGTTCTGCATATGAACCGTGTGCACATTATAGGACATTCTCGTACAAGCACATTTTCTCAGGGCGCGAGATTTGCTCCTTGCGAAAAATGTTCATGTGATTTTGCGTGTGCAGAGGAGATGGGCTGAGGTGACAGGTGGTTTGGCCTGCCTGTGGAAGTCTCTGGAGAGTGTGTAGTTCTGCATAGGAACAAAGTAAATCCGTAGAAATGTTGCTCGCATTGGTGAATGGTAGGAAAAAAACATATTTTTTTACAAAAATGTTTCTAATGCACTATTGTCTGAAAGGCAATTGGTTGCCATTGTGAGTGAAGGTCAGCGGCATTGAATTTTTGCTTCTGAGCTGAGGAAGCCCATGCATCGTACACAGTGTAAGGTTCAATTGTTTTTTGACCTTGAACCAAAGCTAACATTCGAAAAGGAATGTATGAAGGGAGGGATGTAATACTGTCAAGTATGATAAGGTTCACCATTCCAAAACTTGACAAAGGAACATGTGTTTTCACTTTATGAAAATGTGTTGCCCTGAACTGAGTGTCAGCTTTACCACGACAGAATGGAAATGCCAAATATTATGTAAGTTGCACTTTCGACGATTTTATAGACCAACTAGTCAAGTTATCATTCGCTGACCATTATTGCTTTGCTGCCTTACATTGTACTTGGTTGTTGTTTGCGTCATATTGCAACGACACGCAAATACAGCGTGTATGTGTAGTGGGTTTTGTCTCACCCACATGGGCAGTTCAGTATCGAGATGCATGTAGAGCACTAGTGGGTTCCCCCACTTTCCACAAACGTGTACTTGAACGCTAATATTTAATTAAAATTCCATCTATGTGTTATTCTTTCCGTTACCTTGCTCCCTGATTGTAGCGTCAGCGTCCGCATCCCATTTCGAATTCAAAATACTCCATAGAACTAACCTCTGAAGCAAATTGTACACTACTTTCCACGTTGTTTTCTCTGTGTTCCCATTTTTTTGAAGTCTGTGTTCATCATTGGTTTTAACACGGGCCGAATTAATGGGTAAAATGATCAACTGTACTAAAGATTGGCTACTGAGACACATTTCTGTTATCGTTTTGTAAACAACTACATCCTTCCTTTCTGCGATTGTCATCGATTCCAGTTACCAACTGACGGGTTTTTCAACCGCCAGCTGCAGATACACCTGAATGGCTGCATAACAATAACTCTTTTTTGGGATGATCGCCACACGCTGATATGCCCTTACGCAGTACCAGTAATAAGGAGCAACCTGACATCATTTACGGTGGCCTAGTTCCAAGCTGATGCCAAAGCCTTGCGCTTCACAGTGCGTCCAATGCACTTTTATACCGAAAAGGAACACTGTGTGACTCACGATAAAAATTTGTAGATCGTGAACAAAGAAATAAATTATGCACTTGCTTGAATCGGGCAATCCCCATATGTTATCGGAGCGTTTATTGTGAAATAAAAGTACTTTAAAAATTGTACAGTTTTGCTATTTCCTTTAAACGTATGATTTTATATTCAAAATTGTGCGGTATCGGTTTCTGTATTATTTGTAATGTCTGTATGCTGTGTTTAAAAAAAATGTGATAAGTACACAAAGTAATGGGTAATAATTGGTTTATATAGAGAAGTGTAGTGTCTACCATTAGTATTACTGTTGTCACTCATGTCTCCTTATGGTTAAGTTGTGCTACTAAAAACCTATGAAATTCAGTGAAAAAAACTTTGTTAAAGGGATTTTATGATTCCAAGTAAATCCATCAATGACATTTGTGATGTCATCTTTGATGTCCTGGGTGTTAGTCTTAGCAGTGCATGATGGTGGCGCGAGTTATGGTTGCTTAGCTTACCATAAATGGCGAATTTCAGGGGTTTTACTTGGAACCATAACGTCCCTTTAACGCAGTTTTTTTCACTGAATATATCCTACTTGTTCCTCAGATGATTCATGAAGTTTGAAGACGCATATATTTTCTTAAAGATAATTGTTCCTGATGAAGGGTTGATCCAAAACACGTCGAGCTCACTGTATTATTTATTGTTGTTTATTAAAATACATATACAAATGGTTACTCTGTTATTGAGATTGTAAACGCATCTCGGCAAACAACTATAATGTATTCACAAATTGTTCAGCTATTGACTGACGTCGCTCAGTATTTATGGTGTGCAGCGGATGGGAGTGTGACACTTTAGGACACTACTTTTTTCTTCTGCTATAGTACCACACATCACCAAACTTTCAGCTACTGCCATATTCAAGTTAAACACATCAGAAAACCGTACCCCCGCTCTTTCTATCTCAAAAAATCAGCACTGTGCTTGCTACCATAGCTTGGGTTCTTGAAATGCTCTTTTGTAAGCTGTCATGATCTCTGCTTCCAAAAGGTCAGGGTTTTCCCAACTCCCTTGGAAGCAGATCCATAACCCAGGTTCCGAGTGCCAACCAGTCTCAATTGGGACCTTTTGGACCCAGTCCTGGCGCCAGTGGCACCAGGCTCATAAATATGCCCAGTCTCAGCGCTGGAAGCGCCGGGCTCATAATGCTTGGGTGGACTTACCTGCAGCAGACCATGCTGCTTACTTGCCTGCCAGTTGAGCCTCTGATCCTCTTCTGTTTGGAACTACTTTTCCTGGTGGGTGGGGCAGGAGCCACTCCCTAGATTCAGAACACTGAAACTCTTCTGGAAAGCAAGAACTCTTTTCTTACCTAGGCGTGGCTGTGGAAGGAGACGCCTAAGCACGACAGGAGGCTATTTAAACCACACCCGATGGATGAATCTTGCTTTGCGTTATTCTGCATCCTCTGCAGCAGAACGCTCATCGTGTCTTCTGCATCTGATCCTGGGCCTAAGGAAAAAGGCTTACCATCCTGAATCCAGTTTTCAGCAACACCTATAAAGACAAGAAAGAACAGGTTAGCATTACGGTCTTCAGTGACAGCTCTTCACTTACCTGGTCCATCGGCTGTCACCAACGCCTCGCGCTGCATTCCGGCATCTGAAAGACAAAGGCTTACCTACTCTTCGTGCGCTCCGGAGGTCTTCACACTGCATTCCGGCATCTGAAAGACAAAAGCTTACCAACTCTTCGCACGCTCCGGAGGCCTTCGGCGCTGCATCCCGCATCTGAAAGACAAAACAAGGTGCGTTTAAAGACATTGGGGAACTTTAATACTC
Source organism: Ambystoma mexicanum (assembly GCF_040938575.1). Classification (NCBI taxonomy): domain Eukaryota; kingdom Metazoa; phylum Chordata; class Amphibia; order Caudata; family Ambystomatidae; genus Ambystoma; species Ambystoma mexicanum. Next base: position 957,858,147 of record NC_090930.1, on the reverse strand, counting down.
ACGTGCCATTACTCCTTTCCACATCTAACCCAGTGGGTATTCCGGCACCCTGCAGCCGCTCCGAACTTGTACCTGCAAAATAAAAAGACAGTTAGAGCGCATCGTGAAGCAGGCAACAAGCGCTTACTTACGTGCTTCCAGGCGCTTCTATTCATCACACGGGCTCCATCTTCAACTCACTTCAGCCCGTCATCCGCCATCGCCGGAACCCTGCAAAACAAGAAACATCATTACTAAAGACTTTAAAGACATTAGAATTACTCGAAACTTACCGTTCGTGCAGTAAACGACGGACAGCAGTCCTCTGAAGTCAAGAGGCCTGCTCCCCTTATCCAGTGAAGAAACTGGTTACAGCACCCTGCCCCGAGGCAGATGGCGAGCACGGAGTTCACTTACCTAAGGTGAGAGCGTTAACCTTTGGGGTTCTACAGGCGAAGAGAAAGGGAAGAAGAGAGAGACATTCAATAACCCAGTTCCTTAATCCCATATTTTCTATCTGCAGACATCTTAACCTTCGAGTCAGACATACAGTGCACAGAGGTCCAGCCCAAAGAGCCAGCCGTGTCTTACACATCACCTTTGAAGATACGGTATACGCCCAGTCAAGACCGGCGCCTCTACGGGAATCAGGTGAGCGTTACATAAGCCTGCCTGCCTCTTCGATACATAGATTGCAGGTCATCTGAAACCATGCAGTCACATCAATCCTTAAATGGCCTAAAGAGCAGCACATCAAACTGGGCCTTTATATTTCTTTATTGGCTTAACATTAGAGACCTTTTGAAATACAAACACCTATGCCACATCCACAAAGCTATTCATGGCACATGCCCGGATTACTGTGATAAAAACTTGTCTATGCAGAGGCGTTGCTAGGGTGGAGGTAGGGGGGGCTATAGCCCTGGTTCTTCTGGTTGTAGCCCCGGATAGAAGCCCAGGGGCTACAACCAGAAGGCTAGCTAGCACAGAGTCCCAACAGCCCTGACAACAGTGTAGCCCCAGATCTTTTCCAGACCTAGCAACACCCTATGCTCTAGTTGCCAGCCTTCTTGTGACTTCAGACCTTTCTCATTAAACCTTATCTCTGGCCATGCCTTCTGACCTTCCTGTTTTGTCCTCTTGGAGCTCGTGTCACCTCTGAATATGAACCTTCACTACGGAACATTCTGCTGGCCAAACACTGCTCATCCTCTTTCAGAAAACCCAATGAACCTTCTAATCGCCACTTCCGACTAGCCAGAGACCTGAAACTGCCTTTGAGGTGTGTATGGCGTTAATAAAAAAGGAACATTCTAGAATGCAAATACTTGGAGAAACATTTGGGAAAGTTGCGATTTGCCATAATCGTACAATAGCTCACAAAGACTATGGTTGTCTATTGTTCTGTGGCCAGAAATGTAGCATTCTGAGTAAGCCTTAATCAGCTCTTATATCAAAATCATTACTAACAATTAAAAATAGCTATAAATATATCCTTTGCTAATTGGTGGACATACACATTTGCTATGCCATATAATGTGATCTTATTCTCATGAGAAATGTTGATACAGATGCAAGAAAAAGTAATTGAGATGTGTCACATTAGTTAGTTTTATCATAGCTCTCCCCACTTTCTGCCCTGCTCCTTGATTTGTCTTTTTTTTACTACAATGCTAGATATTGTAATTTGAAAAATGAATACAACCTTTTGAACAAAATAAAAAAACATGTTTGACCAGTTTATAATTTTCCTAAGGCAGACAGATCACATCTTTTAATGATGATTTAGTAGTCAACAAATAAAGGTACATGCTGGCTGCATATACTTGAAAGAGATAGCCACATGGTTTAGCAACAAGACACATTCCTGATCAAAGCAGGTATTTAATCAATACAACATAGTATGTTGGTAGATGCTATATAAACAATTTGTTTTACCAACCTCTCTTTGAGATGGTGACACACTGTGTGGCCAATAGACCGAGATAATCAGGACTTGCATGAATGTACTACATGTCAGTTTCCAAACATAATATTGATGACGAACTTTTGCAGAAAATATGCTCTGACACCCAGACCCGAATTTCTAAGAAATTAATTTGCTCATGAAAACTGCAGTCGAAAAATGTGCAAATTCAGCCACATGCAAATTCCACATGCATGTGGAGTGAGAAAAAAAGTCCTGTATGCATAAGGCTCAATTTGCACCGACAGCACTTTGCATGGGCAAATGGGCATTCACAAAATTAGGTCAAAATTACAAAAAACGTTTTTTTAACATTTGCATCAGATGGTGATGTCATGTCAAAAACTGTAGGGCATCTGAACCTTTTGTTAGGAAAAGTGTTGTTAAAAAAAAGACAAAAAGGAAAACTTAGTTAGGCTAACAAAGTAATTTATTTGCAAGCTTTCTTAATTTTCAAATTACTTCATCAGGCATAGGAAGAGAATTTGGCTTTTGAAATAGCAGGGCAGCTCAAGGAATCACATCTGGAATGTGTTATCTCTTTGTGTCTGCTTCTGATTGGTTTCCTTCACAAGGAGCCTTACACTTTAGAAGAACCCCATCCCCCATGTATCCCGGTCACAAAGATTTAAGTGGGGACTGAAAACTACATGAAAGCAGACAGTACTGGGCTGCACTCAAAGAAGCATGAAGGAATGGGGCAGTGTCAGTCATAGCATGTGCAAACCTAATGAAGGCTGGTATGTTTTAGACAATTTGCGTGTCCATCTCCACTAGCCCTGTTGCCCACCATGCCCACCTACGTTTAAGCTTGGGATAGAAAATGCAGCAAGTCACTCGTTGGACACTTGTATTTAGAAAATGATTCAGGCTGTTGGTCATATTTGTAGTATTGTCCTCCCAGAAGGCCAATAATGAGGGGGAACCTTTAGTCATGTTTGGCCCTTTGGCTTGTGAAGGCTGGTGTAAAAAGGATACCGCCGTATTGACAGTGTGCTTCTCTAAATAGGTGGAGAGAGGGGAGGGGGCTGTTTAGCATGGAACAGAAAAAAACATTTAGATCACGCAACTTGTTTTAGGCTCATGGATTTACATGTTTGGACGTAGTTAATGTCCCTCACTTGAATTGTCTGACAACTGACATTCCTCCATACACAGCCATTTTGTATATGAGAAGTCCACATACAAGTGCTAGGTTCAAATGCATTGTTTTATTGCATGTGGTCGCAAGTGGACTTTTTCTATGTTTTGTAAATCATGAACTTTGCGCACAGCAAGAACACGTGTAGAAGAATGGACAGTGGGTTTCTCTGTGCAACATCTGTAACTCGCAGTAAGAGGAAATGGAACCAAGTAACTTATTTAGATTAAGTATTGTGGCGTTTAGACCTGTGGTACTATCGTATTTCACATAAACCATTAAAAGAAATCACAAACCTCTTCTCCCGTCCCAGAAACCCAAAGCCCTCCTGCTCACCCCCAGCCCCAACGCCCCAAAAAGTCTGTCTTAAAAGTCTATCGCTAGAATTGACTAAATGTAGAACAAAAAGTACAAATCTATCTTTTAATCAAGAGGAAAAAAAGAATCAAGAAGCATAAGAAATAGATCAGGCATAAGTCATACTTTTGTTTTGCAGAAAACAATCGAAAACCACAGCAGGCTTTAAAAACAAGAACGTACCAGTTTTCAAAATGTTGATGTCTTACCATAAATAATATACTTGAGGATAAACCTTTTTTCATACTGCTTTACTGCAGTAGAATAATGCAGGGTGCACGTGTATGTTCCACTCATTTCCTCTTTGAAGTGTCGGACAATAAGCGTCCCTGTAGGTGTAATTACGACATTGCTTGTATCTAATGAACAAAGAGAAAAGAAAAGCACTTTTAATGGTGTATGCATCCCACAAGAAATGAGGTTTCTATCAAGATCTGATCACTATTTCTAAGATCTTATCTGAAACAGCGTCAGCTCCCACAAACCTATTGCATCTCTGTCCTGAAAGCATTCAAAACGCACTTAGCTGCTTAGTAAAGGATAGAGTGATTACAATTGGTCCATTGCATCTTGCTTTTTTCTCGGGTTGCCCCCTTTCATCTTGAATTTCTGTCTGCAGGTGGATTTATCAGAGAGCTGTGTATTAACAATAATGAGTGACTTTTTATGTTTAGCTATAGAAAGCTTGTTCTCTCGCCTGAGCAACTGGAGGTGTATATAGAGGGTCCTTGGTGTCAATCAGCTCAATTGTGATACAGAAAGCGTGTGATAGTTAAGGCTCTTTTATAGCCAGAGGTGTACTGGGGACCACAAGGGGCCCTGGAAATAATGTTCAAAGTGGCCCCGTATGACACATTTTCAGCAAGCTCAAAACGTTTCCTGTCGCACCATTTGGAAATAAAATAGGTTAACACCAAAACAGTCACAGGGTGCAGTGTGCAGTGGCCTACCGGGAAATCCCCAGAGTTCCCTAAAGGCCAGTCCACCCCTGGGCAGGGTGCAGAGGCCTACCGGGAAATCTCCAGAGTTCCCTATAGGCCAGTCCACCCCTGCGCAGGGTGCAGAGGCCTACCTGGAAATCTCCAGAGTTCCCTATAGGCCAGTCCACCCCTGCGCAGGACGCAGAGGCCTACCTGGAAATCTCCAGAGTTCCCTATAGGCCAGTCCACCCCTGCGCAGGGTGCAGGGGCCTACCTGGAAATCTCCAGAGTTCCCTAAAGGCGCGCCCACCCCTGCGCAGGGTGCAGAGGCCCACCGGGAAATCTCCAGAGTTCCCTATAGGCCAGTCCACCCGTTTATAGCATCAACCAAATTGTAGGAGGTAACGAAACTGTAGAATAGGAAGGGGCTTTTTAATGCTGCTTTTAAGAGCCTCTTTAGTTTCCATGCTGCTTGTTATACTGATGCTATTTTCACCAATGCCACATTGAATGCCTTGACCACTTCCCGAACTCCCAACCTAGAAAACATCAACTAAATCCCCACAGCAGAAACAGAAAATGTCTGCGCGTACACAGCCATACTTGAGATAAAAGTTGAAGGTGGCAGTCTACAGCCTGTTGTGGATATAGCATCCTGAGCCAGTCAGATCCCTTCATTAGGAACTAGATCACCTCTTTTGCAGAATTCATAAATGAGAGAGGGATGTTCACACAAGAAGACCTTCCCCATTCTTTGGAATGGACAACAGTAATATCTCTCTCTCTCAACGTTCTCAGTGTGTTTCGCCATCGTAGTAGTTGAAATGGCAATTTGACTTAATATAATTCAAAAGTGTTCATATGAAAGGACATGAAAACGCAGGCCTGTCATTATTTTATAGATTTTTTTCAACAGCAAATTTAAACGTAGGAGATCATTTTGCCTCAATATTACTTATTAGTTGCCAATACGATAGTTACCATTTGAATTACTGTGTTTTCTGTAATTTATGTTTCTCTTAATTCTACTGTGACAACCACTTACAAAACGAGGCATGGCTCTGGATAAAATGTGGTGCAAGCCGAAATTATTGTTGTAGTAAGGATTTGAGGGAGATAGCATGTGAGGAGGGACAGAGAAAGCGCTGGTGTTGTTTGGTTATCTATGCACCCAGAGCCAATGTTCCCTCTAAGCTGTGCATGTGCCAGGCTTCCTTCTGGGAACCACTCAGAAGAATGTTAGCAGCACACACAATTCACACCTTCTCAAGAATTAATATGGTACAAGCCACATCTGTTAATTGACATTAACTTTATTTTAAGAGAGAGCAATCTGTACTAACAAGTCTTGATATTCTGGTCTATCCTATTTACATTACCCTACTATGCAAGTGTGACCTTAAAAACCTATTTAAAAAAAGGATACCCTCAAGAGGATAAAAACAAATGTATTTTGTATTAATACAAACTTTTCATATTTTAAACATGTTTTCCATCAATAAACATGAACAATTATACATACATACCAAAACCTTCATAAATTGCACGGTTTATATTATATGAAAGTCACTTCATACCCATTTCATATTTTATATTTAAAACCAGATGTTAAAAAAACAGATAATATAACCCCTCTTAAATTAATTCGGTTAACATCTCATCAACCATCTATATCCTTTCGTAAATACTAGCACCTTCCCGCCATTCCATAATTTTACTTTTACCCAGTTCTCAGTTTTCATTAACGTTCTCATTTCCATACATGTGTACATTACGTAGATCAATTTGATTTGTTCACGATGTTCCAATTTTCCAATTCAACTCTTTTGATATTAGCAATGTTACCACATGCTGGTTTAAAGTTGTCCACGTTTCAAACTGTTTCCAAATTCTAAAAAGGGCTATCTTTACATTGATGTAATTTGTTTTTAGACAATAAAAAAACAATTCATTTTAATGTTTACAAGTGCATGCACGTATTTTCCAACGTTACAGATATAAACATTTCTCATGTTCTTACAGGAGGTTAAAATGTGTCTATTAGTTTCTAGGATATGTTTACAATTGCAAATCCAACAGAATCTTTTCCTTCAGGAATACCCGTTCGAGGGCCATTTATCAAAAGTGTCGGTAACTGATGTAACCTCATTAATAGTACAAATCTTCTCAGACCTGGCGACAGACATAGAACCAAGTCATGCTGCATTCTAAGATGCCTATGTGATATTTTTAAATAGCCTTGATAAGTTTTAATGAGGCCAAATGCTCATAATTACAGAGCCAATCATTTAATCTCCATTCATTTACAAAGCGTTGCTTTAATTGAAAGAAATCCTGTCCAATTAGGGTCCCAACCTATGGACTAAAACATATTTGTAGCAATGTTTTTGAATTCAGTTAACTTAATCGTCGCTTTCACATTCACATCATTCCCTAATAACTTAAGAAGCGAACAGATAGGATCTCTCATTTTTAGGGAGAATTCTCCTTCTAGGGCTAATTTCCCTCACCTAATGAGTCCCCCAGCAGCTTTGCTGGATTTCTGGAGTTTATTTTTTTCACCTGGTAAGAGTGTACATCCTTTTTCCACTCTTACATGTGTTTTGGCCTATGTGTTGTTACTCATTGTGTGATTTTGGGCACTAGGGCACACCACTCCAAGGGTATGGTTTACACAGCACCTTTAGTGTAGTAACCCAGGGTTGTCTTTTAGACTTCCCTCTGACTCCATTTTGCTGGGGCTGACTACTGTCCCCCAGAGAAAGGTAAAGTTGCCATTTACTTTACATAGTCATTTTTACCACAGACCCAGTACACTCCATCTTACATGGAGTACTGGAAATGGCTAATCTGTACCCCTTTTCTTTCTGTACCTCCCTGAGCATTGTTTTGCTCTTTTAACATTTAGACTTGGCTGGTGGCAGTGGTATCTACCCTAACTTTTCTACCGCGATTATATTAGATAAACGTGGTACTGTTCTTGGCTATTAGCCTCGAACATAAACCCGTTTGACCAAATCGTCTTTCTTTTGTCTCCGGTTGGGTTTATTCGCCATTTCTTTTTGTTAAAGTCCTTCTTGTGTTTTACTTTGCGCAGCAAACTAGGTTTGCCTTCTTTGTTCACCGTCTTTGGCGAGCTTCTGCAGAGAAGCCCTCCTCTTGGCACCTGGGTGTCTAGGTAGACTGAATGTGGGGAAAGGGTGTAGTCACCCCCTGCACAGGGTATCCTAGGAAACCCAAGTCGCACTTTGCCATGATTGGCTGAGGTGGTTGTCCCAGCTGGACAACCCCCCTGCTGTGTGACTGACAGCCAGGCTGTGTGAATGGGTTTTTTTGCGCATAAAAGGCAGTTCTCTTGGGCTAGAAGCCAGAGTCGCCTCTGGAACTACATGGAACCGAAGAGAAGTGGAGAGAACGACGGCTGCTGCAACTACCCCGTCCCGGTGAAGCCATGCTGCAGTCCTGAGCTATCTTCCCTTCGACGACTAAGAGAAGATCCAGCCCGGAGTCTTCTTCCCTTGAGCCTGGTGGAGATAACCAGCTCATCTTTTTCAGCCGGAGATCTCCGCCGTGGTCGAAATCGCTGCACACTGCTGTAGTGATCTGGATAGCCACCGGCTGAGCCTCTCCTGTTTTTAAGGAGCACACCTTTTTCCGTTGTCGCAACTGCCGGCTTCATCCCTGTGTGGTGCAGACCCCCTTCAGACGTCCTCCTTCACAACGAAGCTCCAGGAATCGAGGGTCTGCGGAAAAAACCAACAGGAACAACTGCCAGGGCACCAGCTGCATCGCGGGATAAGGTACTGTGTTCTATTCGAGGAAACTGGGTGAATCCCTTTTTTTCATCCTGAAGGCTCGTCCTTGTCTTCCCTCCTTCTTACAATATTCAAGTACTTTTTGGCTACACGGAATCGTGAACTGTCTAACCGTGTGATCTTCGGCACAGGCCTCCGGTGTCACATAAACCTGGCTCCGACCCTTTGACTTTTGAACTCCTGTTTCTGAGTGTTTCTCTATACTGTCTGCCTAACCTAAATATTGCCTGTGATTTTTGCCCCCAACTCCCTCTGGGTATCTCAGGTGCTAAGTGTGTTTTTGCCCGGTAGCATTTCATGTCACGGATACACGTTTATTTAGTAGACCGAACTGTAAAAAAGTGATCGCAACCGTATCCGCGGTATCGTGTTTTGTTCATAACACCGGTTCATTCAAACACAGGGTACTTACCTTGAGACTTACTGTACAAAGTGAATTGGTTAGTTGTAGTATATTTAACGTGTGGTTCTGTTTAAGGTTTAATAGAGGTGTTGTGTTTATAACTGATGGTTTAAAAATAAATGTACTTATATTTTTTACCTGAAACCTTGAGTCAGTGTTTGCTTGAGTCAAAGTAATTGTGGTCCCTTTGTGTAATCTCTGCTACTGCTCATATACTCTTGAGATAAGCCTGGCTGCTCTGCTACTGCTACCACTATAACTTAGTAGTGCAGGCTTGTACCAAAGGTAAACTTGTATTTCCACCTGTAGTCTTAATTGTGTGTAGTGGTCCCTAAGGGCACTGCACAGGATTCTGCCTAACACTCATCATTTTTGTATACCAAATACCCCTCTTAATGTCTCATCTGTTCTGCCAGAGAGGTGTGAAGAATCCTGCAGATCCCTCACTAAAACTCTGCCTAAAGTCTCCTCCCAGTTGGCCAGGCGAGGGCAGGCACTTCCTGATCCCAACCTTGGGGGTGATGTAAGACAAGAGGATCACCTGGGTGGACACAGGGCAGTGAAGAGATTCTGTGGGATGAGACACAGCATTTGTCCTCTGAAGGGGATATTCTTACCACTATGCCAGAAGATTTTATGGCTTATTGTCATTTTAATATCTTTCAACCTCCTGCTAAAACTAAGGTGATAAACCCTAAGTTTGAAACACCCAAACCTATTCTACTAAAAGAAAGAATTATTTTGGTCCCTAAAAGCAAAGGTCTTCCTCAATATCAAGGGTACACTATAAAGACTAGTGAAAGTGTTGCCTTCTCTACCATATCTTCCTCTAAAAGAGTTAAAGCTTACAGCCCATGTGTTAAAAATACGAAAGGAATTAAATCTACCCTTAAAGATATATAAGGGGAGCCACCAGGGGGCCCAGAAATGTGTTGACGTTTCTCGGACGGTCTCCTCTCCGGCCGCCTAAATTGGAGATCTGAGCCCCCCGGCCTGGCGGGAGTGGATACATGACCCCCCCAGAAGTTTGCTGACACCCCCGAGCGGCAACTGAGTGCGTTCCCAGACCCCGGAGGTGCCGATAGACACGAGAAAGACCTCTCCCTGGTGGTGAGCAGGGACTGCAAGGAGGTCGTCCCTGCCAAAGAGCTTGTGGCAGGCTCTCCAGATTGTCGGTGGGGGATGGGCAGCGCCATTAGTAGACCACGTCTGTGAGAGCGGCCGTTGAGTGGGAGTTCCCCCCTACATCTTGCAGCTCGAGGCAGAACGCTTGCTGGAGTAAAGGATTGGGGAAGGAGCCTGCGCCAGCCCACAGAACCCCAGAGTTGCGGTTCACAAGAGGTGCGGGCTTGGAGTCGGACTGTACTCCCCTTCCTGGCTGCTGTTGCGGGGACGCCCGCATGATCATCCGAGGAAGTACCCGACACTCCAACGCGGAAGGGACCGGCGCTGAAGTAGCGGTCTGAAAGTGTCCAAATAACCACGGTCGACCGATGTGCCCTGGTTTGACCACCTGCCTGCAGTGATTCCCCCGGAGCGTGGTGGAGAGGAAGAGCCCAGACGGTGGTACGTTGGATTCCCGGATGGCTGCAGTAGACACCAGGGGAAAATCTGATAATCCTGCCCTCTCCAGGTTGAACGGTCTTTGGAGAACCCCTCATTAGGGTGGGGGGCCAGAGGAGAGCAACCGGGTAGGAGGAGGGTCTCTGTGGCCTGAGACAACAACCCTTTAAGTCTCCCCCGATATCAGTGCCAGCCCCGAATACGGAGACACTGCGCCTACCCACTGGGACAATAGATGTGCATTCACAGGCAGTGAGGTGGTGGACAGAGGGGTCACCCCGGTGGAGGTCCGCAACCCAGGGAGTGAGGGCTTTGAGTAGCAGCGACGCTGGTCCAGTGAGGCAGGGGCCGTGAGGAGCTGTGGTGGCAAACTGACCCGGAGGTCTCTGACCTACCTGCAGGGTGTCTACTATGTTTGCCTGGTGACTTATTAGCGTCAGAACGGCGGCTTGGCTAGGGGACCATCCCCCCTAGTTTTGACCTCTCCTATGGAGTAATGCTGCGCTGCTCCCCACGTTACGCTTAATGGGAATGCCCTCCCTGTTCATCTTCCCAGATGGTGGGGTTCTTGCTTGTGGTCTCAAGGGAAGGAGTGCCTACGACTAGACCAGTCCCCCCCTCTGGGTGTGTCGCAGCAGGTAACTACTCTAGATCCCACCAGCGTTCGATTCAGCAAGATTTGGTTGGCTCCTTCGCTTCGCTGGTGGGGACGGCTGGCTCACTGCGACCCCCCCGCTTTAGCGTCTGTTGGTTGGTTCACCCCCGTCGGTGTGTCACTAAGCGGCTGGCCGGGGGCCAGGAGCTTGAACCCTGAGCTGCTTGTTTCTGACCTGGATCTGCACGCGAGAGAGCGGAGGTGTGAGTGACGAGGGGCGCCTAGGGGTCTGTCCTAGCAGCCTGAGTATCCGGACACAGCCAGCCCTCCGGCTCTCCTGTTCCTGCGTTCTTCGGAGCCACCTTCTCCTTTTTTGATGGACTGGTCCCATTCCTTACAGAAGTTCCAGTGCTCCCCTGAGCAGACGAGGGAAAGGGGCAATATGCAGCCTGCGACCCAGTCAGAGTCTATGGAGGCCCAATCAATGAGTCGAAACATGGCAGCCCTGTTGGAGGAGATACAAGGCTTTAGAGCACATTAGCAGAAGGCTTGACTCCCTAGACAAGAAGGTGGATGCCATCGATAACCGAGTCCAACCTTGGAGGCCAATCAAACCTCAACTGACCTCTTTGAAACTCAGTTTGACATGCGCCTGGCGGAGCTGGAGAGAAGGGAGGAGAAGGTCACCCTCAAACTGGATGACCTGGAGAACAGAGAGAGGCGCTCGAACCTAAGGTTTCTTGGCATTCTGGAACAGGAAGGTGAGACGCAGACGGATATCATGAGAGCGGTCAAAGCAATTATAAATAAACCGTTTGACGGAGGGAACACCAGTGAGCCAACAATTGATAGAGCCCACAGGGCGGGAGGTCGTGCCGGTGGTCCCAGATCAGTCCTCGCGAAATTCCATTATTATGCAGAGAAAACCAAGATCCTGGAGCTAGCGTGAAAAAAGGGCCCCATCGACTGGGAGATCTTGAAAATAATGATCTACCAAGACCTATCGGCGCTTACACTTGCACGCCGGAGACTGTGTGGCCCCCTGACGAAGTGGCTTCAGTCCAAGGGAGTGCGATAAAGGTGGGGCCACCCGTTTTAGCTTTCATTTGAAGTCAAAGGTTATAAATATTCCCTTGTCACGGAGTCCGACATCCAGAGAGTGTCCAGCGAACTTTTGGGAGATCCTTCCTCGAGACCTGGCAAAGAAAGTGGGACCGGGGAAGATGGTGATCACCGTGAACATTCTGAATTTGTGGAAAGACGTCGCATCCGGGGCCACAGGAACTATAGGAAGGTGGCACCACCATCCCCGGGGCAGCCGGCATCTTAACCGGAGCGGGAGGATTTTTCATGGTTGGCCTCAAGGGTTCATGGGGTCTCATGTTCCGGGCTGGGGGTCCTGGATTTTCTGGGGGTACACTGGCCTGCGTAGCTCCTTGAGGGGGGTGGTCTAGGCAACCAGTAAATATGCAGGAGGGAGAGGGGTCTGGGGGGAACACTTGTTGTTTGGTTGAGGGAGGGGGGCTCAGAACGCTGTGGTTTTTCATGTTGCTGGCGGCCCTGGTGGAGGCGGCCAACGATGGCCTGGTTTGTGCGGTACTTAGATGTCGCAATTACTCCAGGCGCTCGGGAAAGAGGGAGGTGGGGGGAAAATGGGGTCTTTTCTTATGGCTTATGGGTGTGTTTTTGTTCAACAACCATTTGGAGTTACGATCACTTAGTTAGTAATGTACGCTTTGGGGGACCTTTGGAGAATCAAATCGAGAGTGTTTTCCCTAGGGAGTTTGAACTCCCAGGGATCAAAAGTTAGACCTTATTCATCTGATGGCTGATTGTAATCACCTGCTGGCACTGGGCTCTTTAAACACACAAGGGGCCTCATTACGAAGTGGGTGGTAAGGGATTACCGGCACCGGTAAGGGCACCGGTGCCGGTAATCCCTTACCGCCCTACTATGAGTTCCCTTTGCGGGTCCTCCCTTAACACCTGGTAAGGACGAGACCCGCAAAGAGACTCTGGAGCTAATAACGGTACCGCAATTTGCAGTACCGTTATTAGCGCCTTCCCCATTCCCATTGAGCCCTCTTGGGGGAATGGGAATGGAGAATGGCCCTGCTGAATGGGGAATTACCGGTCCCGCCAACCTTGGAATGGACCAGTAATTGCTCCATTCACCAGGGCGGAGTCGGAACGAGTTTGGAGGCAGCCATGGCGCTAATAGCGCCATAGCTACCTCCAACCTCGTAATGAGGCCCAAGGTCTCAACTCTCCTTATAAAAGGTCCTCGTGGTGAAGAAGTTTAACAGGCTGAAACTTGACATTTTGTTCCTCCAAGAGACCCACTGGGTGAGAGGTGTGGAGCCCGCTCTGAAGGCACGGTCAATACAAAAAGTATTTCACGCATCCTCCCAGCTCAAGAAGAGAGGTGTGGCGATTGTGATCTCCCAGAAGGCCCATTTTTCACTGCATGCCCAATCTAGAGATCCAGAGGGTCGTTAAGTAATGGTGAAGGGGGTATGTAGAGGGGCCAAGGTTACCTTGATCTACATTTACGCTCCGAATGAGACCCAGGACCGTTTCTGGTCAGAAGTGAAGCTCAAAATTATAATATTTACGGAGGGCACATTAGTGGTGGGAGGAGATTTCAATATGGTTTTCGACTAGATGTGCGACAGGCTTTCCAGTCGTCCGGTTGTAGACTCCCAGCTGCAGAGGCACCTTGCGGCTTCTTTCCAGAGCACCAATAATGAGCTACGCTCAGGGATTCCCATTCGGCTCGAGAAGGACAGGAACTGTTAATACACTTTTTTTTCAAAACCCCATTTGTCATTCTCTAGAATTGACTATATCTTCATTGATAAGGGGCTGTACGACAGGATCTCGGAAGTGAGGGTGGAGGCGACCCCGTGGACAGACCACAACATAGTAAGGGTTCAGTTGGGGATCCCCCTTGCAGTTCCAGGGCCGGGGCGGTGGACCTGCAATGATCTCCTTTTGAAGGACAAGGAACTAGTGCAGGCTATCCTAGCCCCCATAAAATAATTTTTTGAGTTCAATGACGATGGGCAGGTATGCTTGGAGGGGGTCTAGGAGGCCTTCAAGGGCACAATCAGGGGTGTCCTTATAGGACTGGGAGCGGAGAGGAAGCGGGAGAGGGGTAGGGTGGAGAGGCTCCTCAGGGATAAAATTGAGGCTATTCAGCCAGGGGTCAAATTGAGGTCTCAGTTGTTTCCGGGAAGTGGGCTGAGCTCCAACAACTTAAAGCGAAACTCGCATCGCTCCTGGTGGGGAACTGAAAGGAAGTTATCCTTCTTTAAGCAAAAATACATGTAGAAGGGTGAAAAAGCCGAAAGAATCCTAGCATGGAGGATTTGCGAGCTCAGAGAGAATAGGAGGGTAGACACGCTTCTCCTTCCAGACGGTGAGTGTTGTCGCTTCTCCTTCCAGACGGTGAGTGTTGTCGGGATGACCCGGGATAGCAGACCAGTTCCGACGGTATTATGAACGCCTGTACAAAACTGAATATGAAGGAGAATTGGCGGATATAGATAGTTTTCTGGAGGCTTTGCCAATCCCTTCCCCCCCGAGAAAGCCACCCCCTGGAGAGACTCATATCGCCCCAAGAGGTGATAGATACTATCGGTGCTATGAAAGCAGGTACAGCGCCGGGGGATGACGGATTCACAATCTTCTTTTATAAATCTTTTCGTTACGCCCTTGCCCCTTTTCTGTCTAAACTCTTTAATGGTGTTCTTGATTCAGGCCATCTCCCCCCATCCATGCTTTCAGCCCGTATTGTGGTAATCCCCAAGGAAGAGAAGGACCCGAGAAAGTGTCAGTCCTATCATCCCATCTGCCTACTCAACACAGACGTGAAGATACTAGCCAAACTTTTGGCGAATAGGTTAGCCCAACATCTCCCGTCATTGGTTCAATGGCGATCAAATGGGTTTTATTCCGGGGAGGCAGGGAGGAGACAATATCAGGAAGTCGCTTGGTTTGATGCATGAGGTTGCCCTTAAAGGGGAGGAGGCTTATCTTCTGTCATTGGACTTGGAAAAAGCCTTTGACCGAGTCGAGTGGGCCTACTTGAGCAAGGTTTTGTTGAAAATGGGGCTGGGGGTATGATTCTGTAAGTGGATTGCAATGCTGTACAATGGCCTGTCGGCCAGAGTGGCAGTTAATGGTGTGACCTCGGCTCCGTTCTCCCTATCTCGAGGGACTCGGCAGGGCTGTCCTATCTCGCCCCTTCTCTATGCACTAGCAATGGAACCCCTAGCCATTGCTGTAAGAAATCATCAGGGGATAGCAGGCGTCCGTTGTGGCGATCTCGACTTCAAGCTTTCGCTGTTCGCGGATGACGTCCTGGTATATATAACCAACCTTCGGCATTCGCTCCCGAACCTTCTTGATCTGATTTGCGCTTTTGGTTCATTTTCCGGGTTGAAAATTAACCTAGCAAAATTGTGCTCGATGCCTACGGGCAGCGTGGATTTGGAAGTGGGGGAGAGGGACACTTGGGAGGGTATTAGAATTGAGCGGGAGGTTATGCCTTACTTGGGTGTGCGGATCCCGAGGGACCTGACTTGTCTTTTTGAAGTTAACTTCCCTCCTGTTCTTGCAAAGATTGTCGCAGATCTCCAGCGCTGGTCTCCCTTGACACTCTCCTGGTTTGGACCGTATGGTGTCGGTTAAAATGAACATACTTCCTTGCCTGCTTTATTTGTTCTCCTCTCTCCCAGTCGCGATCCCAGATTCATTCTTTAAAGCTCTCCAGTCGGAAGTGCTTCGATTCATTTGGAAAGGGAAGAAGCCGAGGGTCGGGCACGGCACCTTAACCCTCCCTAGATCGTATGGAGGTTTTGGCCTGCCCGATTTCCGACGGTATCACAAGGCGGCTCAATTAAGGGTGTTCTTGGAACATTTGAGAGACGAGATGAGGACCAATTGGTCATATATTGAAGATGTCCATGTTTACCCCAGAAAAGTTAGGGATCTCCTGCGGGCCATGGACAGATCCCTCCCAAAGGTGGTAAGAACACACGCCACTTTGTCGGTGTTGTGATCTCTGTGGATGAAAAACAGGGGAAATGTAACTCTCTCTTCCTGGCGCTCCCCCCTGTCCTCGGTGTGGGCGCCCCCTTTTGAGTTGTGTGGGACTCAGGAGTAGTCAGACGGGGGTTGGACCAGGCAGCTCAACTGTTCCGGCAGGGTGTATTTACTGCCTACGATAGCTTTGTGGTAATACTGGGGGATGCTTCGATCTGGATTTTTGATTACATCCGAGTGAAGGGGATCATGACTGATCCCCAGTGTGTTGATGACCTGACCCGCCCTCCCACTCCGCTGGAAAGAGTGATAATGGAAACCAAATCTAGGAAGGGCTCCCTCTCTAAAATGTACAATGCCGTTATTACAGCAGACTTACAGTCCAGACAGAGCTTTATGAAACAGTGGGAGAGATGGGTGGAAGGGGAAATAGATGAGACTACCTGGTCGGCCATTTTCAAGGCTCTCTTCTCTGGAACCCTGTACACAGCGGCTATGGAGCATAATTTCAAGATGCTTCACGCATGGCACCTTTCACCAGAGAGGCTTGCTAGAATGTATTCAAGGTCTTCCCCGCTCTGCCCGAGGGATTGTGGACAGCGTGGGTCCTGGTTTCACCCTTGGTGGGGGTGGGGGTGTCTCGCTACCCAGCTATTTTGGTCGGAGCTCCTGAGCTGGATTAAGGAGATTACTGGTGCTGAACTCCCTCTACGGCCCCTTGTTTTCCTCTTTGGTTTACCGGCCTCAGAGGAGGCATCCCTGCCGTGGGTGGTCCAGGCCATGCTGCATGCTGCAAAGCAGACTGGTCAGCAAAACTTTGGGCGATCTTCACATACGAGAAACTCTCAGCCCTCACTCATGACACTATGAGCTCCTTTTTTTCAAGATTGGATGGCAGTCCTGCTCCATGAAGACTGTGAATCAATGCGACTGTGAGAATTGAGAAACTCGAGTAGCCTACAGCATGTGTAGTCTTTCCTATCATGACTTTGGTCCTCCTTTGTCTTTATGAGGCGAGCCCGATTTGTCAGCACTGACTATTTGTTCCCGACTTTGTGTGATGATTGATTCTCCATTGTCCCTTTGGGTGCGGTTTTGTATGAGCGGGGGTTGCAAGAGGGGGGGGGGGTAAGGTGGGTTTGGGTTGGTTGTTTTTTTCACGATGTTTTCCATCAGTGGTTTACGGCTATGTTCTGTTTCTGGAAAATGTTTAATAAAAATTAATGTGGAAAAAAAAAGATATACAATAAGTGGAAAAACCTAACTTTGATAAAGTGAGCAACATGTCCCAGAATCCCATAGGGACTGAGACGAAGAAGAGGGCTGAAGAGCCATGTAGAAGTGGAGGACAGGCAATTAGGCCTAACAGCCTTTGCCAGGGTCAGAAAATTAACAGTAATGGCCTGCACCTGAAAATTAATTCCACCACCTAAGAGGCATAAAAGACTGCAGCAGGAGGGGGAAGGAGCTGGCGCAGGAGCTGGAAGGCTGGCAGTAGTAGCTGAAGGAGAAGAGCACAAGGCTGGTAGTTCAGGAAGAAGTTTTATGACTTAAAGGACACCGGTACGTGGAGAAAGCAGATTTCACCTGCAAGTTCTGAGAGGGTCCTGTGTTCACAAACCCTGCCTTGCGGTGGCTGCACCCAGAGAGACGTGCTGAGAGTGAAGATCTTCCCAGGTGCGTCTAGTGGCTGTAATTGCAGAGCTGGGACCGTGCTGAAGCTTGAGGCCTGTAGCATGGTGCAAGCCAAGGGATAGAGGAGTGCAGGAGACTCCTAGTTGGTGGAGCTGGACCGGAGACACCCATGCTGCAGAGGTGTGTGGTTCCCAAGTGTGCCTAAAGCCGAAGTAGAAGAGGAAGAAGTCGGAAAGTTGAAACAGCTCGCAACCGCAGTGTTCCTGGAGCGAGTGAGTGAAGCTTGGTGTTCAGGTTCACTCAAACCATTGGCGGTAACTGTTTCCAGCTCTAAAGTGGCTTGTGTATGAGTAGAAGAGAGCATAAACTGTCCGTTGTTGTGAAAGCAATTCTTTACAATGGAAATGTATCACGCACACATTTAGTAAATGTAATAGTGCTTGCGTGTGAAGAAAAGCTTTCCGTTTCCCATTGTCAAACTTTTAAATGTTGCCGGAGGGGTTGCGTGTCTCCAATAAAAAGGAGAACACTTTCACATTTGTTACAAGATCTTACAGCATCAAAGGAAGGTCGTATGTGACCAATTGTGATTCCTGACCAGAGTAAAAGTGTCCCTGTGGTAATATAAACCCTTAAAGATACTTAAGGTTGAAGATCTACCTTAAAGAGTGGTCGTGTATGCCTAAACTTGTTTTTCTTTTGAAGACTGAACCTTGTAACACTAAGAACAAGTATTCTTTAAAGATAGAAGTTGCTGTATTAATAAGAAGAACAAGCATTATCCAAACCAAGAGGCGAAACCTTTCTATAGTGAAGAAAACCCTGTTTAAAACGATCCACCTAACTGGCGAAGTTGTTGAAGGTCCAGTGTCCTCTGTTACAAGTGGGACATTGTTATCTGAAGTCGGAAGTATGGCAGTACCGGTTCTAGGTAGCTATTGGAACCAAGAAGGTGTGAACAAAGCTGGGTAAGGGAGATGGGTGCTTGTACGAAGATTGAGCAAATAACCTGTAATGCTGAGACTGTTGAAGCTGAGAGAAAGTCAGTCTGGAAGCAGAGGCAGGTTATCCTTGTGGCAGTAAGGCAGACAAGAGGCACAGAGGGTGCCCTTTTCTTGGAGCATAGGAAGGAACAAGTTACTTACCTGCAACTGTTGTTCTCCAGCATGGGTCTGGCATGGATTCACATGCTCATGAATATTCCCCGTCGTCAGGCTGGGAATCCCCGGTAAAAGAAAAAATCAGTTTCAGTTTTGTTTCTGAACTGTCTTTCTACTAATAACCTATCACTGGTCTCTGGGTCATACTGCCCCCAGCCAATGACTGCCCTCTACCTAAGCCCCTCCTCTGGCAGCCATCCTCAGATTTGGTAGCACGTAAAGTGGCAGTAGGACCAAGAGAAGAGCCGCAGAGGGGTAGGAGGGAGGATTTGCATGTGAATCCATGCCAGACCCATGCTGGAGAACAACAGTTACAGGTAAGTAACTTGTTCCTTCTCCAGCATGGGGTCTGACATGGATTCACATGCTCATGAATACAAGAATACATAGCAGTACACACATCCACAACCACGGGAGGTGGCAAGGCTCAACATTAAGCATTTCAACAACTGAACATTAAGCATCTCTTACCTCCTCACCAGGCTCACCTTCAAGCGAACAGGTTGTGCAGCACTGCCTGGACGACTCTGGACTCCTTCCTGGAATCCCGGTCCACGCAATAGAATCTCGTGAAGGTGTGCGTCGACCTCCACGTAGCAGCCCTGCAGATGTCCAGGAGGGGCACACCAGACAAGAACGCCGTAGTAGAGCAGCCATCGCTCTGGTCGAATGGGCTCTCGGACGGCCGGGCAACGGTTGGTTTGCCAACCGGTGACAGTGCATGATGCAAGGTGAGAGCCACCTGGAAATGGAAGCCTTGGAGAGGGCCTTCCCTTGGTTCACAGCGCCAAAGTTCACGAACAGCTGTGATGTCTTCCGGAAACTCCTTGTGCGGTCCACGTAGAACTTCAGTGCTCTAGCTACATCCAGCGAGTGCAAAGTCCTCTCAGCCAGCGACGAAGGCGACAGGAAATAAACTGGTAACACCAAGGGCTTGCTCGTTGAGATGGAAGTCCGACGGCACCTTGGGCATGAAGGAGGGGTGCGTCCTCAGCACTACTCTCGTCTTGTGGAATCTCAGGTATGGAGGTTTACAGGAGAGGGCCTGGATCTCTCCCACTCGTCATGCGGAGGTGATGGCCACAAGAAACGCTGTCTTCCATGACAGCGAACCCGGAAGCAAAGGCTCGAATGGAGGGCCCATGAGCCTAGTCAGCACAACGTTGAGCTCCCATGCCGGGGCCGGAGCCTTCACCGGCGGGAACGAGCGGAACGGTCCTTTCATGAACTGCTTCACCAGGCGGTGCGACCACAGCAATGACCGCCCCGGAGTCCTGGTGTAGCGGGAGATAGCCACCAGATGAATTTTGATGGAAGCATGCGCCAGCCCCACCTTGGCCAGCGACAGCAAGTACGGCAGCACTTGAGGGGCCGTAATCCGTAGCGGGTTGATATTCTGTGCACGGCACCAGACAGAGAACCTTTTCCATTTGTGCCCATAGCACCTAAGAGTCGAGGAAGCCCTGGCCTTGGCAAGTACCTCCTTATTATATATTATTATAGCCTCTGAATTCTAGTGCTGCAGGAGCCAGGCCTGCAGGTTCAGCGACCTTGGGTCATGGTGCAGGACCGCACCTCCATCCCTGGCGAGAAGATCTGAGTCCATCGGAAGCTTGACATGTCCAGAAGGTCCAGGTACCATATCTGCCTCGGCCACGCTGGTGCGATGAGGATCATTCTGCACCGGGACCATCTGAGTTGACTGATGAATCAATGGCAACGGTGGGAACGCATAGAGGAACAGGCCGTCCCAGGGGAAGGAGAATGCATCGCCCATGCTCCCCGGCTGGGGAAACCTGCTGGCGAACCTCTGGCACTTGGTATTCGGAGCCGACACAAACAGATCTATCTGGGGATAGATCGTTGGAATAGGAGATCCACTTGATCCTGCCGGAGCTCCCACTCATGGCACGAGCGCAACTCGCTGCTGAGTGAGTTGGCAACAGTTTCTTTACTCCATCCAGGTGGAAGGGTACCAGGAACATCACCTGGGTGACGGCCCAGTGCCATAGGTCCTGCACTTCCTTGGATAGAGCTGGGGATCTGGTGCCCCCCTGCTTCCCGATGTAGAACTTTGTGGTGGTGTTGTCGGTGAAGATCCGTACCACTTTGCCCTTGAGGGACGGGAGGAAGGACCTGAGGGCCCAGAACACGGCCCAGAGCTCCAGGACGTTGATGTGCAGAGACCTCTCCTTTGGGAGCCAAAGGCCTCTTGCGTGGAGCTCTCCGGTGTGTGAGGGAGGTGTCCGACGTCACCGTTTCCTGATGCGCTGGGGTCTGGAAGTCCATGCCCACCGCGAGATGTGCCCCACCACCGGATCGCCTGCTGGAAAGTCTTGTTGAGGACGATCTTGTCTTCGAAGCTTCCCGCCACTTGCACCCAACGGGCATCAAGGAACTCCTGCAGCGGCCGCATCCGCAACCTGCACAGTCGCACGAGGTATATGCATGACGACATCATGCCGAGCAGGGACTTGATGGACCTCACCCTGGCAACCTCTGTGGCCAACAGCCATTGTACCTTGCCCAGGATGGCCTCTATCCTCTCCCGCAACGGTGATCCCAGCCGTGCCACTGTGTTGAGTCTGGCTCCCAGGAATAGGGCATCCTGCGATGGCACCAACCAGGACTTCGCAAAGTTTATTGAGAAGCCAAGTTCCGTGAGCAGGCGGACGGTCCTCGCTGTGTGGTCGATGTCGAGTTCTCTCGATTTCGCTCGGATGAGCCAATCGTCCAGGTAGGGGTAGACATGGATCCCCTGCAGGTGCAGCTGCGCCACTACCGATGCCAGGCACTTGGTGAAGACCCTTGGCACCGACTTCAAACCGAAGGGAACTGCCTTGAACTGATAGTGCCGCCATTGGACCACGAAGCGCAGAAACTTTCAATGTCCTTTGGGTATGGGGATGTGGAAGTAGGGATCCTCCAAGTCCAGCGACGACAGGAAGTCGCCTTCCACCAGTTGTCCCAGTACATGTTGTAGGGTGACCATCCAGAACTTCTGGGATTAATGAATTTGTTGAGGCGGCGGAGGTCTAGAATGGGCCGCCAGCCGCCGGTCTTCTTTCGGACCAGGAAGTACCGCGAGTATACTCCGGAGCCCTGGAGCCTCTTTGGGACAAGTTCTATCGCGCACTTCTTAAGCATTGCTCGTAGCTCCAGAAGCAGCTATGGAATGTGGTTTTCCTTCCTGGCCACTGGTGGACAATGGGACACTTCTTTTGGAACTCCAGAGTGTGCCCGTGGGCCAGGACATCCAGCACCCAACGGTCGGTGGAGATGGACTTCCACGCGCCGACGAAGTTCACCAGCCGGCCTCCCACCGGGGTGCTCGGGTGGGGGCCTGACGTCATGGCTGGTTCAGTCTTGCTTCGCCGAGGCCTTGCCACCTTGGCCCCCTTGGCGAAGACGACGGTGTCCACCGGCCTTGTTGTGGCCTCTGTAGGCTTCCTGCAACGACGAGCGGGCCGCCTGGCAGTACGACGAGAAGCTGCTGCCGAAACCTTTGGAGGGACCTTGAGACTTGTCTCCGGAGGTCCGAAAGGACGGCCATCACCGATGGAGAGAGCCCAAGGCCCGGGCCAACTCGGTGTCTGCCTTGATGGCCTGCAGTGACTCGTCCACTGCCTTGCCAAACAGTTTGTTCCCGTCGACGGGCATGTCCAGTACCCTGGTCTGCACATCCTGATGGAAGTCGGTGGCCCTGAGCCAACCGTGCCGGCAAAGGCAAACGCTGTTGCCCATCTGGCGAAAACCGGTGTCGCTGATGTCCGTGTCCACCGTGATGGCGTGGTCCGACGCCACCTCATCTTCCTGCAGGATTTCAAGGGCTTCTGCCCTCTTGTCGTCTGGGAGGAAGTCCAGTAGGGGAGCGATTTTAAACCACAGCTCCCTGTCGTAGCGGGCCATGATCACGAGGGCGTTAGCCGCCTTGATGGTCGTCGCCGCTGACGAGATGACCCGTCGTCCCATGGCATCCAGCTTCTTCCCATCGCCGTCCTGCCTGGCAGCTGAGGAGCCCCAACCAATGACGCTCCTGCGCCCGCAGACATGCAGTGCTTTGCCTTCTGTTGGGCCCCCATTGCCAGAGCACCCTCAAAGGTCTTAGAAGACCGCTTGGACTTCTTCTTCTAACCTGCTGTTGGGCTCTTCGCACCAAACAAGTTAGCGAGTCGTGTACGATGGTCCTTCATGGTCCGGGCGGACATGTTCTTGCAGAACGCACAGTCCTCCTCCACGTGCGACTTGTCGGCGTGAAGGCAGTAGAGGCACCGGAAGTGCTCATCTTCCTTGAAGACGTTCTGTAGTCCACATCCTGGGCAGATCCTGAACAGCTTGGATCCAACGGGCGTCGAGTCTCCTTTGTCCTGGGCCATGTCCGTGCGGGGTACGCCTCAAAGGTCTTCCGGAATCCTCCAAGAAGTTAACTTTGAAAAAAAATTAAAAAATTAATCACACTTAAGGGGCGTAGAAATTTCAGAAACGGGTCCCCGTTAATCGGAAGATGAAACGGTGGAGCTTGAGGCTCGATTTGACCGAAAAATAAAAAGTAAACACAACACGCGGTAAAAGCTCGAGAGCTAAAGCACGAGGACTCCAAACACTTGAACATGAGGTAAAAATCGGACGATGGCTGCCAGAGGAGGGGCTTAAGTAGAGGGCAGTCATTGGCTGGGGGCAGTATGACCCAGAGACCATTGATTGGCTATTAGTTGAAAGATAGTTCAGAAACTAAACTGAAACTGATTTTTTCTTTTATCGAGGATTCCCAGCCTGACGACGGGAAATATTCATGAGCATGTGAATCCATGCCAGACCCAATGCTGGAGAAAGAAGAGTGCCTTGCCAACCTGTAGAGGTCGAAGTATCTTGTCTTTAAAATGCCTAACCATTCTAATATATAAAGTTGAAGCAGAAATAACAGAACTGTGGTTGTGTATAATACTGTCAGTAAATGTCACATTGAAGTTGGTTCGCATGTGAATCCATGCCAGACTCATGTTGGAGAACAATAGATACAATAGCTTAAACCTTCTCCAGCATGGGGTCTGGCATGGATTTGCATGCTCATGAATAACCATTACACAATAGTACATATACACAACCACAGGAGGTGACAAGGCTCGACAGAAGCTATAACACACTCACCTCTGGAAAAGACTCACCCAAAGGGAACAGGTTGCATAGCACCGCTTGGCCGACTCTGCACTCCTCCCTGGAATCCCTGTTGATGCAGTAGAACCTTGTGAAGATGTGCACAGACCTCCACCTAGCAGCCCTACAAATGTCGAGCAGGGGCACACCAGAGAGAAACTCTGTTGTTGCTGCAATGGCTCTGGTGGAGTGGGCTCTCAGTCGGCTCGGCAGCGGCCTTCTTGCCAGTCGATGGCAGTGCATGATGCAGCCGGAAAGCCACCTGGAGATGGAAGCCTTGGATAAGGCTTTTCAGTGATTTACAGGTCTAAAGTTGATGAACAACTGAGAAGTCTTTGGAAAAATATGTACATGCCATGTAGAACTTCAAGGCACGAGCAACGTCCAGCGAAGAAGACAGGTAACACCAAAGGTTCATTGAGGTGGAATTACGACTGAACCTCTGGCATAAAGGTGAGGTGTGTACGCAGTACCACCTTTGAAGCATGGAACGACATGTAAGGCTGCTTGCACGACAGGGCCTGGATCTTCCTGACCCTCCTGGCCGAGGTGATAGCCATGAGGAAAGCCATCTTCCAGGAGAGGAACTTGAGCGGGACTTGATGCATAGGTTCAAAAGGAGCTGCCAAGAGCTTAGTAAGTACTACATTGAGTTCCCAAGCCGGGGCTGTTGCCTTCACCGGCGGAAAAGTCCTGAAGAGCCCCTTGAGGAACTCTTTGACAAGTCTGTGGGGAGACCTGGTGTACCCAGATATGGCAGAGAGGTGCGCCTTGATAGAGGTGTGTGCCAATCCCGCCATGGCCAAGGAAAGCAAATAAGGTAGAAGTTGAGGGGCCGTGACCCGCAGAGGGGTAATCTTCTGAGTCTGGTACCACACGGAGATGCGATTCCATTAATAGCCGTAGCATTTTAACACTGATAAGGCTCTGGTTCTGGGCAGGGTCTCCTTACATTCTGCTGGTAAAGCATAACCCACAAACTCTAGGGCTGCAGGAGCCATGCCCTCAGGTCCAGCGACCCTGGGTCATGGTGCAGAATCGGCCCCCCCTTCTCTCTGGTGAAGAGGTCTGGGACAGCGTTAGCCTGATGGATGGGGCCACTGACAGACGCAGCTGGTCCGGGTACCAGATCTGCCTTGGCCACGTTGGATTGACGACTATCACATAGCATGAGTGCAAACAGAAGAAAAGAGTACAGGAACCGTCCATCCCATGCAAACGAGAATGCGTCCCCCATGCTCCTCGGCTGAGGGAACCTGCTGGCGAATGTCTGGAACTTGGTATTCGCCACAGCAAAGAGATTGATCTGGGGTTTGCCCCATTTGTCGAACAGAAGGTCCACCTAGTCCTGGCGAAGCTCCCACTCGTGGCAGGAATGCAACTCCCTGCTGAGCGAGTCTGCAATGGTGTTCTTGACGCCCACCAGGTGAAAAGGGACGAGAAACATGCCCTGCCGAATGGCCCAGAGCCACAGATTGTGGGCTTCCTTGGAGAGCGCAGGTGAGCAGGCCCTACCTTGCCTTAGGGATGTAAAACATGGTGGTAGTGTTGTCTGAAGATCCTCACCACCTTGCCCTTCAGCAACGGCAGAAAAGACTCTTACACCCCATTACTGTATCACCCGACAGAACTCCTCATTGAGGGATATCTGGTCCGCAAAGGTCGCAGATACTTGCATCCAGCAATTCCCGGGAGAGAGGTCTCATGTGAAGTCTGCAGAGGCAGACAAGGCCGATGCAGGAGGACATCATGCCCAGCAGTGACTTGATTGACCACACTGTCGCTGTCTGTGAGGATGACAAGCGCTGCACTTCTCCTTGTATGGCTCTCACACTCGCCTCCAACGGAGATGCTAAACATGTCACTGTGTTGAGTTGGGCACTTAGGAACAGTGCGTCCTCAGATGGTGTCAAGCAGGTGTTTGGATAGTTTATGGAAAACCCAAACTCAGTCATCAGACGTACGGTCCTCGATGTGTGTGAGTTTGCCGTAGTGTGTGAGCGGGAACGCACCAGCCAGTCGTCGAGGTAAGGGTGTACGTGGATGCCTTGCAGATGAAAATACGCCACCAACAGCGCCAGGCACTTTGTAAAGACACTCGTGGACAACTTCCAGTCAACGGGCAGAGCCATGAACTGGTACTGCTGACCCTGAACCACAAATTGTAGGAACTTGCAGTGTTTATTGTGAATGGGGATATGGAAGTAGGCATCCTCCAGATCCAATGACATCAGAAAATCCCCTTTCTGCAGTTGTCTGAGCATCTTTTGCAATGTGACCATCCAGAACTTTTGGGACTTTAAGTACTTGTTGAGACGATGTAGATCCAGGATCGGACGCCAAACCCCTGTTTTCTTTCAAACCAGAAAGTATCTGGAATATACTCCAGTGCCCCGAAGAGGCTGGTGGACGGGTTCTATTGACCATTTCTATAACATGGCCCGCACCTCTTGCAGAAGTTGTGGTCCATGTTGTGGTATCAGTGCAATATGAGGACACCTGCGTTGGAACTCCAAGGTGTGCCCCTGTTCAAGAGCATCAAGCATCCATCTGTCTGTGGTGATCTTCTTGCAAAGCTGATGAACTTTGCCAACCGGCCTCCCACTGGGGTGCATAAGTGGGGGCCCGAGGCCAGGGGCGGTTCCGGCCTGCTTGGGGGTGGGAGATCTGCCCTGCCAGCAGTCCCGGGACTGTCCTCTGCTGCTTTAAGAGCGCCCCCTGTACACTTCTTGCGTAGAGGAGGGTGAAAGTTGCCTGTACGGGGTATTATAACCCTTGGAATATCTGCCGTGTTTTCCTCTGGATGAGCGAAAGAATGACAGGCGTTGTTGCTGTAAGGTTCCCAGGGAGCGTGCTGTTTCTGTGTCAGCATTTATTGCTTGCAAAGACTTGTTGACTGCCTTGCCGAAGAGGCTTTCCCCGTCAAACAGCATATCCAGTACCTTAGCCTGAACATCCTGATGGAAGTTTGTTGCCTTCAACCAACCTTGCTGATGCAGGGTCACCCCGTTCCCCATCTGGCGAAACCTGTGTCTGCGATGTCCACTGCCACTGTGATGCCGTGATCCGAGGTCACTTCCCCAACTTGAAAAAGTTTTAGTGCCTCAAACTTCTTGTCCTCGGGCAGGAAGTCTAGAATAGGACCCAGCCTGTACCGTAGTTCCGAGTCACATCGGGACTAAATGGCTAGGGCGTTAGCTGACGTGATGGTACAGGCTGCTGTGTAAATTATCCTCTTGCCCATTGCATCCAGCTTCTTTCCCTCCTGGTCTGGAGGTACCATGCCTGCCGACAATGGACTCGCTGAGTGCTTCCTGGCAGCGGCTGAGACCACTGAGTCAGGCGAGGGCTGAGATCCTAGCACCTGGGTGCTGAATCTGGTACCCTGTACTTTTTCTCCAATCTGTCACACTTTGGCAGGGCCATACTCAGGTTTTTTTTATTAGCGCCAGGCCTTCCTCCCAGATGTCATCCAGGATGGGAACAGACATGATGGTCTTTCTTCTCGACTCACACCGCTGGTACAAAAACCCTTCTTTCTTAGTCTCCTCAGGAACCAAATGAAACAGCTCAGAGGCACTTGAGATCATGGAATGAAAAGATCCAACTTCGTCCAGTAGGACAGCCCTATGGGGCTCATCCACATGTGGTGTTTCTCCATCAGCCATGATAAAGTCGTGGTCTTTGTCGGTGCCCATAGCCCCGGTAGCCGTGTCCGTGCCTGTGCCCGTGTGCAGAGCCAGGGCTCCAGGTGGGGTTCTGCTGCTACACGGTGCTGGGGATGGAGGAGGTGTCTGATAACGCCAAGGACCAGCAGCCCCTTAGACTTTCTCTTCCACAGGAGTGGGCTCAACCTTGGAGGCTCTTGAGAGTCCCATGGAGGCATAGGTCCCGGTGCCGGGGGCATCCTCTGTTGGATTTCTGTGAGCAGTGTGTGCAGAGTCATTAGAATATCCAGCGACATGTCCCTCGGTCTAGGAGTGAAAGGAGCTAGTGGTGTGGGGTCTGGGCTGATGCGTCTCCTTTTGCGAGCAGGTGACCTAGGTCCACTGCCGCCAGATCCTCCCACTTTGTGATCTGGGTAGTAATCTTTGTGCAGATTATCGCCCCCTTGTCAGAGCTTGAGTACATCTGCTCCGGTCTATCTGGAACAGCCTGGGTGTCCACGTACCAAAGAGGTATCACAGGGGGTTCCTTCTCCCCCTTCCACTCAGGAAGCTGCTTGGTCGATGCGGTCACGGGGTCTTTCCCGAACACCAGAGTGGCTGCTGACTTTGTTGCTGCCTCCACAGCCTTATCTCGCCTAGAAGAGGCACCTTTCGTCTGCAGGCTCACTGTGGAGGCTGATGGTGATCGCCTTCTGCCCGACTCGGGGCCCGCATTAGTGGCATACCCAGAAAAGCCAGCATCGCAGAGCTTGCCCTTTTCTTGGATACCCGCGAGCGGGGCGTCGTCAAAGGATCTTGACCTCCTCCTGGAGGGAGTTCGCTCCTCGGACCGGCCTGTCCTAGATGAGGCCTGACTCTGCGCACAGGCTGAGTCAGTGGCCATGCTCAACTTCAGCCATGCTGATAGTCTTCTATAGCAGTCTTTTTGGTTTTCTTCGAGAAACCATCGAACACCTCGCATCGCTCATCATCATGGTCTGGATGCAGGCTATATAATAATTTCTGATGACGATCTTCCACAAATACATTCCTTAATCCACACTTCGCGCAGTTTGAAGAGGCTTCTGCTTTCCTTCTTCTCCTCAGCCATGGCTGAAAGGTGCGAAAAAGGCCCAATGCCGGGCCTTCTCCAAACTTCAATAACGATCCAACAGTGGAGATCTTCGCCAGCACCGGATCCCCGCTGTCTGTCTCTGTCTTTAGTTGAAAACGATCAAGCAAAAATCAGTCAAAATACTAAAACCTTTTATGGAAAAAATTCAAAATAGCACAAAAATTGCTTGGAGAGCAATTTAAGGACTCCCAACACTGAAGCGTGCGTGCGATAAAGATCTGAATATGGCAACCAGGGGAGCTTAGGGAGAGGGGCAGTAGATGGGGGCATTATGACCCAGAGGATAGTGATTGGTTTAGAGGAGAAGAACAAGTTACTTCTTACCTTGTAACGTTCTTTCGACGGGATGTTCCTCCGACGTATTCCTAATCTTAGATATCTCCTTCCAGCTCTGCTGGCCTTGGAAATTTTTTTCTCTCTAGAGGGCGCTGCGCGTCGACGTCCTCCGAGTCGATGTCCCTCGACAGCCGCCGTGTCGACGTCATCCTGCCTATAAAGGCCGCGCGCAGCGTCCGTTGCTCAGTTCCGTTTTGTAGCCCACAATAATACTTTCTGGACTAAACTAATCACCCTGAAGGAGCGTAAGCTGCAACAACAAGGGAAGTAGAACTGCGGGGATGGATGGGAGGGTCGATGAGGAATACGTCGGAGGAACATCCCGTCGAAAGAACGTTACAAGGTAAGAAGTAACTTGTTCTTCGAAGGGATTGTGTCCTCCGACGTATTCCTCATCTTAGATAGGTTCCCATAGCAGTATTCTATTATTGGAGGAGGGAGTACTGACTTCACGCTGTCTTCTATTGATGAATAGAATGCAGTACAGCCCTTCCAAACCTAGTTTCTTGACTGGAGGAGGAATCCAAATTGTAAAAACGTGTAAAGGTATGGACAGACGGCCATGTAGCGGCCGCACATATGTCTTTTACCGGCACTCCTCTTTTGAGGGCCGATGAAGCTGCAATACCTCTGGTCGAATGAGCCCTAAGGTTTTGAGGGGGCTCTTTCCCTGCCAGTTTATAACATTCCAGAATGGCTAGAATGATCCATCTGGAAATGGTCTGCTTAGTTATTGGTAACCCCAGCTTGTGACCTGCGTAACCTACAAACAGCTGGTCTGCCTGTTTTATCCTGGCTAGTCTACTGATGTAAAAACTTAAAGCCCTCCTAGGGTCTAGCCTGTGTAACCTCTCTTCCTCTTTACCCGGGTGAGGAGGAGGATAGAAAGATGGTAGGGTAATCTTCTGAGTGATATGGAATTCAGAAACCACCTTTGGGAGGAAATTAGGCTTCACTTGCAGGACAACTTTGTCTTTGTGAAATATTGTGTGAGGGGGTTTACAAGAAAGAGCTTGTAATTCGCTCACCCTTCTAGCAGATGTAAGTGCTATTAATAAAACAGTTTTAAGGGTAAGGAATCTTAACGAACAAGAATGGAGAGGTTCGAAAGGTGTACCCATCAGGAAAGTTAGTACTAAGTTTAAATCCCATAGGGGAACTTGGAATGGTCTTGGGGGATAAACATTGGTTAACCCCTTTAGAAACTGTATTACCAAGGGTAATTTGAAATAGGATGGTTCTTCCGCAGTACGCTTAAAGATGGATAGCGCTGCAAGATAGCCCTTAATGGTGCCAACTTGAAGGCCTGAATTTGCCAAATATAGTAGGAAGGACAAAACCATTGGTGTACCACATGAAAAAGGGTCGATATTCTGTTCTCTACACCAGCTGCAAAATCTGTTCCAACGGCAGCGGTATAAAGACTTTGTTGCTGGCCTCCTTGCCGAAAGCAACACCTCCATAACATCATCAGGGAGGTCCCAATCCTTGTACCTCAGCCTTTCAGAAGCCAAGCGTGAAGGTTGAGGGTTTTGATGTCTGGATGGAGAACCTGACCTCCCTTCTGCGAGAGTAGGTTCTCTCTGAGTGGAAGTCGTATTGGAGGGCAGATGGACAAGTCTAGAAGGTCCGGGTACCACGTTCTCCTGGCCCAATCCGGGGCAATTAGGATCATGGTTCGCCGGAATCTTCTCAACCTCCTGATCATTTGAGGAATGACAGGGACCGGTGGGAACGCGTACAGAAGCGGAAACTCACAGTCCACTATGAACGCGTCTCCCAGAGCTCCTCTCGGGGTAAATTCCCGTGAGCAGAACAGGTCGCATTTCCTGTTTAGGCTGGTGGCGAACAGATCTACCTGAGGGGTTCCCCAAAGGGCGAAGATCTCTTGAAGGACTTCCTGAGCTAGCTCCCACTCGTGGGAGACTGTGTTCTGCCTGCTCAGAGCGTCCGCTGTCAAGTTCTTCTCTCCGGCTAGGTGAACTGCCGATAGAGAGATTCCTTCTTGGATTGCCCAAAACCAGAGCTGCATCGCCTCTCTGCACAGGGGTAGTGATCCTACGCCTCCTCTTTTGTTGAGGTAATGCATGGCCACCGTGTTGTCCGTCATTATCAGGACGTTCTTCCCTTGTACAGCTGGCAGGAACGCCTTCAGCGCAAGTCTGATGGCTCTCAGCTCTAACAGGTTGATGTGTAGTCTGGACTCCGATGGAGACCAACGACCGCTGATGGTCAAGTCGTTGGCGTGGGCTCCCCACCCCGTGAGTGAGGCATCCGTGACTACTGTTATCTCCGGCCAGGGTTGCCAAAACTGTTCTCCTTTCAGAATGTTCTCCTGACAGGCCCACCACTGAAGGTCTCGAGCCACCCTGCCGGGAACCTGAAGAAGATCTGTCATTCTCCCTGAGAATTGTGACCACTGAGTCCTCAGTGCCCACTGGAGGGATCTCATTCTCAGGCGAGCCTCTGGCACTAGGAAAATGCAGGATGCCATGAGGCCTAGCAACCTCAAAAAGTCAAAGGCTGGGAGACGTTGGGCATGTTGGAACTTGGTAACCATCTGTAGAATATCTTGAGCCCTCACCTCTGGTGGCGAGGCTTTTCCCAGGGAAGTGTCCAGGATCGCTCCTATGAACTGGAGTCTCTGCGATGGTATCATTTGTGACTTCTTTAAATTGAGGGAGAAGCCCAGTCTGTGAAGGAAGTGGCACACGTGATTTAGCTGGATCTGAGCTTGTTCCGGAGAAACAGCCCTGATCAACCAATCGTCCAGGGGTAGACGTGAATCCATCTGTAGAATATCTTGAGCCCTCACCTCTGGTGGCGAGGCTTTTCCCAGGGAAGTGTCCAGGATCGCTCCTATGAACTGGAGTCTCTGCGATGGTATCATTTGTGACTTCTTTAAATTGAGGGAGAAGCCCAGTCTGTGAAGGAAGTGGCACACGTGATTTAGCTGGATCTGAGCTTGTTCCGGAGAAACAGCCCTGATCAACCAATCGTCAAGGGGTAGACGTGAATCCCTTCCCTCCTTAGACTTGCAGCCACTACCGACATTAACTTGGTGAAGACCCTCGGGGCGGAGGTCAGCCCAAATGGCAGCACTCGAAATTGATAGTGAGAGTTGCCAATTGCGAACCTCAGGTATTTCCTGTGTTTGAGATGGATAGGCACATGGAAATAAGCGTCCTGAAGGTCCAGAGATACCAACCAGTCCTGGAACTGAAGGGCCTGGAGGATCTGAGAAAGAGTGACCATCTTGAATTTGTCTTTTCTGAGGAATTTGTTAAATTCTCGCAAGTCCAAGATGGGTCTCAGTCCTCCGTCTTTTTTTGGAATGAGAAAGTAAGGGGAGTACCAGCCCTTGTTCCTCTCCGCTACAGGTACCGGTTCTATGGCACCTTTCTCTAGCAGGTCCAAAATTTCCTGCAAGAGGAGCGGATCTGGAGCTTTCTGAGAGCTGATCCCCGGTGGATGACTCTGAGGTATACGTAGGAAAGGCAGGCAGTAACCTTGGGCAACTATTTCCAATGCCCAAGCATCTGACGTGATAGCCTGCCATACCGCCAGATGTTGAGTCAACCTGCCTCCTACAGGTGTCCTGTGAGGGAAGTCCTCAGAGTGGTTTTGGGGCGGCTGATGCAGATGCCGATGGTAAAGAGGCACCTGCTGTTGCTGCGGCTTTTGAATATCTACCCCGTCCACCTCGGGTAGTTCTTCTTTGTCCCCTTTGAGCCGGTCGTCCTCTACCTCTTCCGAATGCGGAGTAGAAGCGAAAGGACTTGCCTCTCGCAGAGGTTCCTGTGGGACGAAAAGGAGTCTGACGGATTGCAGCTCCTAGGGATTTTGCTGCTGCTTTTGAAGTTTCTCTAAACTGTCATCCGCCTTTTTCCCGAACAAAGAAGAGCCATCGAATGGCATGTTCAAGAGCCTGGCTTGCACATCTGGGGCAAAACCAGACTTTCTCAACCAAGCGAATCTCCTGGTTGATGTACTTGCCGCCATTGCTCTGCTGATACTGTCAGCCGAATCAATGCCCGTCTGGAGGGATTCGCACATAGCGTCTTTACCGTCCTTTATAATATTCAGGAACGCATCCCTTTCTTCTCCCTCTGGGATGCAGTCAGCCGCTGTAGAAGCACACTCCCAAAGTGTATGGCTGAACCTAGCAAGGGTGCAAGTAGCATTAACAGATTTTAACGCCATGCTACATGCTGAAAAGACTTTTTTTGCCGTAGCATCATATTTTTTATCGTCCCTGTCCTGTGGGACGGTAGGATAAGCCGTCTTGACATCGGTAGAGGATGCTGCCTGTACCACCAGACTTTCTGGGGATGGGTGTTTAGACAAAAACTCCGGGTCTGTAGAAGATACCCTGTACTTTGTAGACAGTTTTTTATTTACTGCTGGTACTACATCTGGGGTTTCCCAGTTTGTCATGATCTTCCTCTGAAGAGCTTTATGAAAAGGCACCACAGGATCCTCCTGTGGGCCTTTGTCAAGAATATCCGTGAGGTCATCTTGTTGGAAA
Organism: Ambystoma mexicanum; assembly: GCF_040938575.1. Classification (NCBI taxonomy): domain Eukaryota; kingdom Metazoa; phylum Chordata; class Amphibia; order Caudata; family Ambystomatidae; genus Ambystoma; species Ambystoma mexicanum. Next base: position 957,824,764 of record NC_090930.1, on the reverse strand, counting down.
GATTGTGAAGGTGCAGACCACCCCATGAACTCTGTGATTCTGGCCATTAAGACTCTATAGGGGGTTTCAGCATGCTCCCCCGGGTCTGGCCTAGCAAACTCCACCTCAGGGGAAGTGTCTAACCCACTTGCCTCATGTAAGGAATCATGAAGATCCTTTAACCTGCGTTCTTCAGAGGAAAATTCCTCTCTAATTGGGGTTACAGGTCCCTGCAACTCAAATGTGTCTTCCTGTTCAGACAATTCACCCTCTTCCAAAATTGAGGACATAGTTCTCAATTGTTCTGAACTCATAAAACGAGTAAATCCCATTTCCAAGGCAGAGGGTGCCGAAATTGTCATTATCGGTCTCGAAAACGTCGATGTCGTCGACGGCGACGTTGAAGGCTTCGAGCGTGGCGTCGAAAACAAAGGCGGAGGCCTCGATGACCTCGATAGAATTGGAATTCTGCTCGACAATCTCGACGCCATCGACGTCGAGGACCTGGGGATAGTCACTGGGTGTGTCGTAACCGTGACTTTTCTTGGCGTCGACGCCGGTGTCGAATCTGGCGTCGAGTCGACAGACCCGTGTGTCGAAGGTCCCTTCGACAACGGCGTCGAAGACATCGACCTCGGCGTCGACGGAACCCTCGTCAACGGAACCTTCGAGGAAGGTTTGGAGGTCATAGGTTCGAGACGCGCTCGAGAGGTTACCTTCGCCGGGTACTGCGACTCACAGCGTTTTTGACCTTCGGATCTTTCGACCAGAGCATCGCTCTCGGCAGTCTTCGAGGGGGTCGAGGCCGCTTTCTCGAAGACGCTCATCATATTTTTGCGGAATTCCTCCCATTCAGCGCGGGAACTATGTTTCGTGGGGCAAGGGATTCTTTTTGGCGAAACAGAGGAAGAGGAAGACGGAGAAGGGGATCTTCGACGTCTCCTCTTCGAGTGCTTCGATCTCGAGGAGTGATGAGACCCACTCCGAGACCTGGAGCGCGAATGGTGACGAGGAGACGAGTGTCTCGACTTCGTCGACGAAGAAGAAGCTTTAAAAGTCTTACCTTTCTCCAGCTTCCCCCTACGCTCCTTCAGGGCCTTAGCTGTCATGGACATACAGTCCTCGCATTCCGAACAATGGTGTTCAGCTCCCAAACACCACAGACAAACTCTGTGAGGGTCAGTCAACGACATCTTTTTCCCACAATCTCAGCATTTTTTGAAGCCGGATCGAGGAGTTGTCGGTTCCCACGAGGAAGCCATCGAGTACGGATCGAATGACTCGAGGTAAATAGGATTAATCTGACTAAGAACTGAGCAACGGTATTCCGAGGCACTGAGTAAGCGCGGAAAAACGGAGCTGAGCAACGGACGCTGCGCGCGGCCTTTATAGGCAGGATGACGTCGACACGGCGGCTGTAGAGGGACATCGACTCGGAGGACGTCGACGCGCAGCGCCCTTTAGAGAGAAAAATTTTTCCGAGGCCAGCAGAGCTGGAAGGAGATATCTAAGATGAGGAATACGTCGGAGGACACAATCCCTTCGAAGAGCCAGTTACTTACCAACTGGTAACGTTCTTTCAACTGGATGTTCCTCCAACGTATTCCTCATATTTGATATTGTCGTTCAGCTTCGGCTGTATCGGAAAAATGTTCTCGGCAGAGGGCGCCGTGCGTCAAAGGCGTGGAGTCGATGTCTCTCGAAGGCATCAGTTGAGGGTGACGTCATCGGGTATACAAGTAGCATGCGCAGCGCCCGATGGCCTCAGTTCTGTTTTTCCCTCCTGTTTGTGTTGGTTGTTAGTGTAGGCAGACAGAAGTCAGCCCTGCGAGAGCTGAAGTAGTAACAACACAGCAAATTCTACAGAGGCATAGGTTGGGAAGGCGATGAGGAATACATTGGAGAAACATCCAGTCGAAAGAATGTTACCAGTTGGTAAGTAACTTGTTCTTCGAATGGATTGTGTCCTGCAACATATTCCTCATCTTTGATAGACTCCCAAAGCAGTATTAAACATTTGGAGGAGAGAGTAGAATTTTGATATTGGTGGCATATGTTATAGTGCCGAATAAAGTACTGCCTTTCCAAAGGCAACTTCCTTAGAGTGGGAAGCGTCTAAGCTGTAATACTTTGTAAAAGTGTGTAAAGAAGACCAAGTTGCTGTATTGCAAATTGATTTAATAGGGACACGTCTTTGAAGGACTGTGGAAGAGGCTATAGCCCTAGTCGAGTGGGCCCACAAGCCTTCCGGCGGGTCCTTGCCGGCTAGTCTGTAGCCTTCAGAAGTGCAAAGTACAATCCATCTGGACAAGGTCTGCTTTTAGACCGCTTGACCAACTTCCTTCCGGTATACCCAATAAAGAGTTGATCATGAACCCTGAGCTTGGAGAGCCTAGAAACATAAAAGCTTAAAGCTCTTCTAGGGTCCAGTCCGTGGAGTCTTTCCTCGTCTTTACCGGGATGTGGCAGAGGGTAGAACGCCAACAGAATGATTTTCTGATTTATATGGAAATCAGTCACAACTTTAGGTAAGAAAGAGGGTCTAACCCTCAATACAACCTTGTCCTTGTGGAACACAGTATAGGGTGGTCTGGAAAACAGTGCCTGCAACTCGCTCACTCTACGTGCAGATGCCAATGCGACCAATAAAATGGTCTTGAGGGTTAACTATCAATGGGCATGTGTGCAAAGGTTCAAATGGGGCACACATCAAAAACCAGATTAAGGTCCCAAACTGGAACCTGAAAAGAAGATGGTGGGAACACATTAGTGAGTCCTTTTAGGAACTGAATCACCAAGGGAATTTTAAATTAGGAACACTGTTCGGAAGAGCGCTTGAAGATGGAAAGCGCTGCTATGTAACCTTTTATGGTCCCAACATGGAGACCTTTTTGTGCCAATGGTAAGAGGAAAGATAACACCTCTGGAATTGAACATAGAAAAGCATCAACATTCTTTTCCCTGGACCAGTCGCAAAACTTGTTGCAACGGCAATGGTACAGAGACTTTGTTGCTGGCCTTTTTGCTGAAAGCAACACCTCCATGACGTCATCCCGGAGGTCCCAATTCTTGTATCTCAGGCTTTCAGAAACAAGCGTGAAGGATGAGAGTGTTGACCTCTGGATGGAGAACCTGCCCCTCCCTTTGAGAAAGAAGATTCTCTCTCTGTGGAAAATGAATTGGAGGACAGATGGACATGTCTAGAAGGTCCGGGTACCACATTCTCCTGGCCCAATCTAGGGCAAATCGTCTCAACCGCCTGATTACTTGCGGAATGACGGGGATCGGAGGGAATGCGTATAGTAGTGGGAAATTCCAATCCACCACAAATGCGTGTCCTAGAGCTCCTCTCGGAGCAAATTCCCTTGAGCAATACCTTTTGCACTTCCGGTTGGTCCCGGTCGCAAACAGGTCTACTTGAGGGATCCACCAAAGGGTGAAGATCTCTCTGCACAGAGGTAGTGACCCTACACCTCCTCTCTTGTTGTGGTAATGCATGGTCACTGTGTTGTCCATCCTTATCAGGACATTCCTTCCTCTGACCGAAGGCAGGAAGGCCTTCAGCGCTAGTCTGATTGGCCTCAGCTCCAAAAGGTTGATATGTAGTTTGGACTCCGATGGAGACCAACGACCGCTGACTGTCAGATCATTGGCATCGGCTCCCGAGCCCGTGAGTGAGGTGTCCGTCACTAATGTAATCACCGTCCATGGTTGCTAAAAGGGTTCCCCCTTCAGAATGTTGTCCTTGCAGGTCCACCAGAGAAGAGCCTGTGCAACCCTGCTTGAAATCCTGAAAACTCGGACCACTGAACCATTAAAGCCCACTGAAGGGATCTCATCCTTAGGCATGCCTCTGGCACCAGAAGAATGCACGATGCCATGAGGCAGAGCAACCTCAAGAAATCGTAGGCAGGTAAATTCTGAGCATTCTGAAATTTTGGGACCATCTGAAGAATGTCTGGAGCCATTGTCTTGGGTCGCAAGCTCTTTCCCAAGGATGTGTCTAATACAGCTCCGATGTGCTGGAGCTGTTGGGAAGGTGTCATCTGTGACTTCTTGAAATTGAGGGTGAAGCCCAGTCTGTGAAGGGAATGGCAGGTGACTTTCAGATGATCCAGTGCTTGCTCAGGAGAGCATGCCCTGGTCAGCCAATCTTCCAGGTAGGGGTAGACATGAATCCCCCCTCTCCTGAGATGTGCTGCCACCACTACGATCAGTTTGGTGAAGACCCTCGGGCGTAGGTCAACCCGAATGGCAGGACTCGAAACTGGTAGTGCGAGCCGCCAACAGCGAACCTCAGGTATTTTCTGTGCTTGAGATGGATAGGCACATGAAAATAAGCATCCTGAAGGTCCAATGACACCAACCGATCCTGAAGTTGAAGGGCCTGGAGGATCTGAGAAAGTATGACCATCTTGAACTTGTCCTTCCTGAGGAACTTATTCAAGTATCTCAAGTCTAAGATGGGTCTCAGTCCTCTGTCTTTTTTGGGATGGGGGAATACCAACCCTTTGCTACAGGTACTGGTTCTATAGCACCTTTCTATAGCACCTTTCTCTAGCAGGGTTAAAATCTCCTGCTGTAGGAGCGGGTCTGGAAACTTCAAAGAGTTTCTCCCCGGTGGATTGTTGTGAGGCTGCGTTAAGAAGGGGAGGAGTAACCTTGGGCTATTGTTTCTAGAGCCCAGGCATCTGAAGTAATGTCTCGCCATTCTTGCAGATGCTGGGACAGCCTGCCTCCCACTGGTGTTTTGTGACGCAAGTCCTCAAAGTGGTTTTGGGGCGGTTGTTGCAGCTGCTGCAAGGCAAGGAAGCTGGAGCTGGCTTTGCACTCTTACCTCGTCAACCACGAAGAATCTTTCTTTGGCCTCTTTGACTGGCCATTCCTCTCGCCTTTCCAAATGAGGAGTAGTAACGATAGGATCGTCCCTGCCAAGACTGACCTGATGATCGAAAAGGCTGAGGTTGCCTAACAGCGGCCCCTAAAGATTTGGCAGCCACCTTTGAGGTCTGCAACTTCTCAAGGCTCTCGTCAGCCTTGCTGCCAAAAAGGTGAGACCCGTCAAAAGGCATGTTCAGAAGATAGGACTGCACATCTGGTGCGAAGCCCGACTTCTTCAACCACGCAAACCTGTGCATAACCATGCTCGCAGCCATGGACCTGCTGACGATGTCTGCCGTGTCCAAACCAGATTGAAGGGATTCACACATGGCTTTGTTGCCATTACTAACGATAGCCAGGAAACCTTCCCTTTCCTCCCCTTCTGGTACATGATCCGCTGCCATTGAAATGCACTCCCACAGAGTGTACGAAAATTTGGCTAGGGCACATGTGGAGTTGGCCGATTTTAGGGCCATACCCCCCGCAGAAAATACCTTGCGCGCCCATCCATCCACATGCTTGTTGTCCCTATCCGGAGGGATGGTAGGGTACGCCACTTTATTTGATGTAGCTGTGGCTGCCTGGACTACCAAACTCTCGGGAGTAGGGTGTTCTGACAGATAGCTGGAGTCGCTACTGGAAGGACAGTATTTTCTTGTAAGGGGCTTATCCACAGGTGAGATAGAGTCCGGGGCCTCCCAATTTTTGGCCACCCTATTTTGCAAGGCCACGTGGAAGGGTAAAATTGGGTCAGCAGGCGGACCTCTCGCAGTCAGAAACCACTGTGCCACATGGCCTTGCGCATCTAACCTCACTTGAACTGCAGTATTTTTAGAATGAACCAGTACATGTTCCGGAAACTTCCAACTGCACAGTTTCTGCCACAGAATATTCCTGTCCAACAGGTTAAAAGCCAGACTAAGGTTCACCATTGTTACATAAAGGGGGTCGGCATCTTTCTGCCCAGATTGCTTTATTAAAGTATTTATAACCAATCCAATAGCCTAAGTGCTGATCCCCTTTCTGAAGCCTGTCTGGAATTTTGACAAAATGTAAGTCAATGCAACCCATCTCTCTATTTCCTGGAACAGGCAGACGCAGAAGATGTTGCCCTCAACATCAAGTAGCCCTATGGGTTGATAGCTTGATGGAATCAACCTATCCCTTTTTTTCTATATCGGGACTATATTGGACAGTTTCCATGAAGTTGGGAGTTTTTAGTTAGTAAAATATTTTCAAAAAGTAAAAAGAACACCAATGTCCAGGTTCATAGGTCTGCCTTAAGAACCATGTTACTCAACCCATTGAGACCTGGCACCCCTGAATTCGATTCCAATGTAATAATCCTAAAAATGTGCTGAGCAGATATCTATCCTTATAGTTCTCTAGTCATCTTTCCATTTGTGTCATCTGATATAATTTTCCAAAGTATACCAACCATTCGGCTTCCGATATGGGATTTGTGTTCGGCAGAATTATATGCAGTACCCTTTGGGAACACCACGCACAATTAAGACTACAAGTGACAGTACAATTTCACCTTAGTTAATTTTTTCTTAGAAACCTTGACACTGAAACACTGACTCAAGGTTTCTAAGTAAAAGAATATACATTCTTTTACTTAGAAACCTTGAGTCAGTGTTTGCCTGAATCATAGTAATTACTGTCCTTTGTGTAACTATTTGATACTGCTCACTTACTCTTGAGATACGTCTGGCTGCTCTGCTACTGCTCTGCTACTGCTACCACTTTAACTGTGTAGTACAGGCTTGAACCAAAGGTGAAAGTGTACTGTCACTTGTAGTCTTAATTGTGTATGGTGTTCCCAAAGGGTACTGCATATTATTCTGCCTAACAGTTTGTTAGTGCACTCGCTGGGCCGCCTTCCTTTTCGTTTACAATGGACCAACATTTTCTGGTATTATTTATCATGAATACACTCAACATATGTTCACCATCTTTCTGGGCCTGGAGAAACCTACTGGACTTAAGCCCATTTTTGTACGACTGGTGTAGCATCTGTGAGGAGTCAGTATGGTAAGGCGGACAACTGTTAGTTGATTTATCAAAACACGCCATTTTATTCTTACTATCCCTACTCTACTGAGGATTTGCCTGCCTAACCAAAGCTAAGTGAAAACACTCTAACACAGGATATTTGGCCCTCACACTAAAGAACAAATACACAAAGAAAATATATGGCAATACAACATAACAAACAACAATCACAATTTCTTACTAACCTTCTAATGTCCTCAGTAAATTACCTTCCCCAGGATTCAAGGTAAATTCTTCTAATGTTAAACCAAAGAAAGAATTGAGGAAATGCTTATAGGTAAAACAGTCTCAAATCAGTTCCTGATGTTTCAAAGTCAAAGAGAAGGTTTGTTAACCAAAGTTCCAATAATGCAAACTTTTCTTCTTGATGAAATATCTTCCTCAAAATAGCACCAATGTTAATCCCAGCCACAATGCTTTGTCACCACTTCAGGAAGACGTGCCATAGTTCATAAGAAATGCAATCTTTACAACTGTCAGTGAGACACAGTTCCTGTTTAATATCTAGTATTTCACTAGTTACAGTTCTAAAATTCACAATAGTATATCTGTAAGGATGACTTCTCAGTGCTGCTGCTTCCAGTAAAACAAGATCACTTCTACTTGATTCACCATGAGAACAGACCTTTTTGTCCCACAGTACTCCACTTTGTTTAGGCTACTACAATGTTGCATCTACTGACAGCCAGATATACCACCACAGCTTCAGTACTTTGGACTACTACCCTAGCTTCTGTGAGTTGTACTTCTAGACAAGTTTGACAAAATTCACTTTAAAGTACTTCAAGGCCTTTATGTAGGCAAGGCACTCTTCCTCTGAATATCTCTCTTCAAAGTGGAAGCCTCTTTGCCTTTCTTGTCCGTCTGCCACAATAATAACCAGGGTTTGTCTTTAAGACTCGCTTCTCTCTGTCGTCCACAGTCTCTGGCAATACAGGTTGTGTCAACTTCAAAATAGTCTTTACAAGCACCCAGCTTCCCTTCCCCAACTTTACCTTCATCTTTCTGCCAGCTATAACGACCCAGAAACCTTGGTACCACTCGCTTAGCGTCAGGTAATGCTTGCACACATGTATCTTAAGCCAACTGAACTGTTATTAGATTCACAGTAACAGTTACATTACTTTTTAACTCTGAGAAAGGCTGATTTCACTCTTAATATGGGGAAACTCTTGGCTTGGGCAATGCTTGCTCTCCTCTTCAATAGTAGATACACTGTTAAACTATGTAATGTCTTGTGTATAAAAGGTATGCCACGTTTAATTAAAGAATAGAGTTTAGTCTTCCTTTGTGAATCACAATTCGGCACACACGACCACTTCCTAATGTAGTTTTCGAAGGTTAAAGGTTTGTATTGTATTGTATTCCTTTGTGAAAGTAAATGATAGAGCTCAGTCTTCCTTTGGGAATCACAATTAGGCACACATGTCCACTATTTGATGTAGTTTTCACAGGTTAAAGGTTTCAATAATTGTTTTTTATCAAGGATAGGTATTCAGTAATGGCCTTCGCAAAGTTCACTGTTCTTAATAAGTGACATGCAACCACTCCTTCAGGTAGTTACAGTCTTTTAAGGGTTCAACAATGGGTTTGAAGCAACGTTTGCTCTTCATGCGAGTAAAAGGACTTTCCTCATATACACGAGTGCTACTTGTCCATTATTAAATTATCACTGCTTCAACTAACAACTTCAGCTCGCTTTAAGCCAAATGCAAGTGCATAGGGAAGGGATACGGTTGCCGACAATGCTCGCGCAAGTTATTAGAACACCAGGCTTCACTCACTGACTTCTTTAACACCTCTGCAGGTCGCACCGCTTCCATGACTTCTGCCACAACTTCTTCTGCTTTTGGCTTCTCAGGGACCCTCACCCTTCCTCTCTGAAGGTGTCTCAGGTCCAGCAGCACGTTTAAGGAGCCCCTCTCGCTCCCAAGACCCGTGGCTTGACAACTGCTCCTCGCCTCGATCTCTGACACATTCTCTGCATAGCAAGCATGGCAATCAGACTCACATGGGGAAAGACAGCCTCTCTGCATGCCTTCTGCTGCACAGCCTCTGCACTTCAGAATTTAAGGGAACAGGAACCTCTTAGAACAATCAGGTGAAATCAGCTGTATTTTATCCACGTTCCAGCGTCCCTCTTGTTCTCCCACAATTGTTTGGTTTGCCAGTATTGTGCCTTCTGCTTTCTGCTTCTACTGCTACAGCTTGCATTCCAGTCACAGTTACAGGTTCTTCCAATTGCCTGCACCTGAGGGGGCCTTTTATTCCTCCCAAGTTCCTTCAGGGGTGGGTTGTTAGGCTTAGTTGCCCGACTACTGCTACAGCATGCCTCTTCAGCCCTCTCCTTCATCACAGTACTCATGGGATTATGGGACTTGTAGTCCCCTTCAACAAAGGTATTGCTTTAGTATTGAATTGATTTTAAGGGCAGATTTATTCCCCTTATAATCATTCAAAGAGGGACTCTTAGAATTTGTGCTTATAGAGAAAGACATTTGACTTAAGGCATTTTCGCCAGATCCTTTCACATTATACCTTTGGGAGTAAAGAGGGTGTTCATCCTGAAATGCCTTCGGTTAACAGGGAATGTTCAGATTTACAGAACTTATACCTAGATTCATAGATGTTATATGCGGGTCATGGACATTAAAATGACAATATGTCATTACCTGCTTTGGTAACCCAGAATGACACTTCCTTTCAGCTGACAAATACTGCGTCTCATCCCACAGGATCGCCTCACCACCCTGGGCCGTGTCTCCTCTCAGGTGATCCTTCTGCAGTACATCACCCGCAAGGTCAGGATCAGGAAGCGTCTGCCTTTCCCTGGCCACCAGCGAGGAGACTTCACACGTCTTAATTTCATTCAGTTTACATACTGGCTCAGAACACAATAGTTTATCTTTTTAATATCTGCTCTTAACCGTTTTTCTGTTTTGTATTTCTACGTAATACACTGCGGTTCGCAGAGATGCCATCTTTCTGGTGGGGTTACGCACGCTCACCTTTGCCACCGTTCGGTTTGTAAATGGTTGAAAATGCTGAACTGAAAAAAGTGAGATCTTCTACGATAAAGCAGTAGACCGCCAAACAGTCTGCAATTCCTAATCTTGCTCAGAGAGATACTTTTTTTTCCACGTTATGGATCATGTTATTACAGGTAGACTGCTTTACTGGATTAGTAACAACTTTTGGGACAAGTTTCAGAATTGAGTGGTCACTAGCAGTGTGATCATGAACCTCAAAACTCGAGCACAAAGCAAAAAGATTGTGAGAAAGGGCAACATAATCTATTGAGTATCTGGAGGTATCCGTATGACACGTAAACGAGGCCAGGATGTCTACTTTCACATGGCCATTCAGGATATGCACGTCCCATGTCAAACAAACGTTTCTCCAAAGCATACCGTATTCTTCTGTTTTCGCAGGCTACCCACACCATAGGAAATCCCTGATTCAGTACACAATTCTCTTGATAAACAGTTGGCATTCCAATCCACAGCCACAATTATACCACCCATCCAGGACCCTGTATGAATGATTCTAAGATCTGAGTGACTGCTTCGATGAAATTAATAAGTACAGAGGGTGAGGGATACCCGTATATGTTGATTATTAACATCTGAGTCATTCTGATATCTGTGTTAAGGTGATTTCAACAGCTAGCACTCCTCTTGCACTAGTGGGCTAAACTTCCCCCGTAAAAACCAGAAGTATGCCTAATTGCAGTCAACAGGGCTCCTGAGGGCATTCCTCCCAAAAAGTGTGTAGCTGGTTGAGTAAATGTCTGGTAACCATGCCAAAACAAAGGTTGCAAAGCATAAGTATCTTGTAATAGAATGATATCATGTGCATTGAGGATATAAGTAAAGTATCAGTCAAAAGTTAACACAGCCTCTGAAGTTCCACAATGAAATGGATAGAAACTTTTTTTAATATTTCTTTATTGAATGGCCAGTAAATTAAAACAATTTTGCATATATTTAACAAGATTTCACAATAAACATGTAAATTCATAATTCTTGAACATCCACAATATAGATTTCAGGAATTAAACCCTCCTATGGGAAATGTAGAATTAATCACCACCAAATACACTCATTACCACCACAAACATCAGACAACATAAACAACAAGAGAAAAGAAGAGAATGAAGATGGAGAAGAAAGAGAGAAGAAGAAGAAGAAAAAAGACAAAAAAAAACCACCTTACATGTTCTGTCCTATTTCCGACTAATTCATCCATAAAGGCCATCAAACGGTCCCCATAATGACAAGTACACCTCTTCCTTATCCTTATTTTTCAATGAGATTTTCTCATATTGTGACAATAATTGTAATACCATCAACCAGTCTTCAACCTTAGGTTTCTTCCTCACCTTCCAAATTCTGAGGATCAACTTAATTGCAATCATCACAGCCTTGTCAATCCATAAGTTATACTTCCTAGTTTTCGTACATCTATCTTCATGCGAGAGCAAGATTATGTTTGCTGCAGATCTCGGCAGGTTTATACCAAAAACCAAATCAATCCTATCTATTACATCTTCCCAAAACGTTTGTACCCTTGTACATTCCCATAGCAGATGCAAAAGCGTACCTCTGCCAGTACCACAGCTCCAACACAAGTCATCCAATCTCAGTTTTAACTAAAACATTTTAACCAGAGTCCAATAAACCCTCACAATAATTTTCTGTCGAATCAAATGCAAAGTCATATCTCCATTCAAATTTACACCTACCCTTAAAATATTCCTCCAATCATTTTCAGATATGAACCTACTCACATCATTCGCCCAGGCCTCTTTTGACCCATCCCAAGCTAAAACATGACCCCCTTCCAAGGGCATAAACTGCATATAAATCCTTACACCATACTCCTGTCCCTCTAACAATTTACTAATCTCAGGTTTCACTCCAATTGTACCACTAGCCATATTCTTCCTTTGATTAATCAAGGCAACCAGATCCAAATATCTATTCAATTCTCTCTGACCTCGATCAAATTTACCTTTAAGTTCATCAAAATTCAGCAATCTGTTTCCATCCAAAATATCTCCCAGCTTCAGAATTCCTCTCTGAACCCAACTCTTCCAGTACAGACATCTATTATTAATTTGTAGCGCTTCATTATACCAAATAGAGGCATCCGAGCTAAAACCATAACTCTGTTCATTATCCCTAAACCATAACCCCACAGCTTGTCTAGTTGCCAGTACCGTTATCCAAATGAAATGGTGCACACAACTCCCTCTCCATTCTCAACCAATTTGGTTCCTTAGCATGTTCTTCCTTAAAATAATGTGAACTCTTTTTAAGCAAAAAAGCATTGCAGTATTTCATCAAGTCTGGATATCCAAACCCACCTTCCTCAACTCTCTGCATTAACATAAATTCTGGAATACGAGGTCTTTTATTAATTCCCCACAAAAAGGATTGAAAAAGTTTATCTAACTTGGACAATTGTTTTCTATATATTCGCAACGGTATTGATTGAATAATATATAATAATTTAGGTAACAAAACCATTTTGATTGCATTGATTTTCGCCCACAGGTTCAAATTTAATCTCTCCCATTTTTTAATAATCAATGATATTTTAGGTAGCACATTATCCAAATTACACTGAACTATTTTACCCAGATCTCCCACAATATGAATAACAAAGTACGTAACACCTCCAGGCGACCATTTACAATTCCAAGATTCCAAGATACTACTATCACATGTTCTAGATAATGGAAATATCACAGTTTTTCCCAATTAACTTTGTGTCCAGATAATTTTCCCATTTCTTCAAACATTTCCTTCAGTATAGCCCCACATTCTTCTGGATTAGACAACAAAATCATCATATCATCTGCATAGGACAAAATTTTGATCTCAGTTTTCCCTACCTTTATCCCTTTTATCAATTCACATTGTCTGATGTATTCCGCCAAAGGCTCCAATGCCAAATTAAACAAAAATGGTAATTGCGGACACCCTAGACGTGTTCCCTTCAAAAGCGGAAATGACTTCAAAATCTCCCCAATAACTTGCACCTGTGCTCTAACATCACAATGGATACACTATCATCTTCATAAACATTGGTCCAAATCCAATTTTCAGCAACGTATATTCCATAAATTTCCAGTTGACCCAGTCAAAGGCCTTTTCAGCATCAAACAAACCAACAATATAATTCAAATCTTTTCCATAATGTGTGCCAATCACATTTAACAATGTCCGTATATTATGGTACCCAAACCGTCCTGGAGTAAAACCTACCCGTGACCCATCAATCAGATCACCCATACATGACTTCAATCTATTAGCCTAAATTTTTGTAAACATTTTTAGATCAACATTCAATAGAGAGATGGGTCTATAATTCCCACATTTTTTATGGTCCCTATTTGGTTTTGGAATTACAATAATCAACGCCTCTTTCATCGAATCACACATTATTCCAGTTTGCAAAAAATCATTATAAACTTCACATAAAATTGGTGCCACTAGAGTCAAACTTCTTATACAACTCTGCCACCAAGCCATCCGGCCCAGGCGATTTCCCATCCTTCATTTGTGATATAGCAGTATATACTTCAGCAACATCAATCACAAAATCCAACATGTCCCTTTTTCCCTAAATCTAACTTATACAGAGAAATGTTATCAAACATTTTTTCTAGGTTCTCTGTACTGGGATATATCTCCTCCTTGTATAACTGCTCATAGTAACCCCTAAAACACTCCCAAAAATTGGCAAATAATAGTATGTTTTATTCAAGGCAATGGTTTTGGGAATCAGGTGACAGGAATGGCAAATTGTTGGCTGGTAGGCTTAGAGGGATGATTACTGAAACAGATGGAGGAGTTACTTTACATATGACAAAAGAAACAGTTCTTGATTAGGGTTATGGTTATAGTAAGTGCTTGATGACACTTCACTAGTCCTTTGAGTAAACATCCTGGCTTGAGTTTTGTTTAAGGAGAAAATCAGGATGCCAGTTCAACTCTTCAGTAGCTTTTGGAATTGCCACCCGTTTGTTAGTAATAAGAAGTTTCCTAAAGTTGTCACCATGGGCCTGCAAAACTCTCAGATCAATGTCCATAACACCTTCTTTTATTTACCATTAATGTCATTACTTATGGCGCCTTTCAACAGACGTCCAGAGTCGAGTTTGTTGTTACATAAGTGCAAATCAAAGCCCAGAAGCCTAAGTACTCCCGCTAACAGCACAGAGAAGACTAAAACAACATCATTCCTTTTATCATCGCAGAAGTCAACTAGCACAATGTTCTTTGTGGATATCCATATCAGCCTCAGGTTCCTGCTAAGCAAGGCTATAACCTTTGATCTATTCAGTGTAATCTCCCTACTGTAGCCCGGATCAAACACATATTCCAAGATTAAGAATGGAAATGAATCATCCGGCTGGTTGTTTTACGATAGACGCTAATACTTCCCCACACACATTTTCTTTCCTGCCTATATGCTGTGAGGAATAGGCGCTTCTTTCTCCTAACAATAATAAAACCCTATGATTTTGGATTGAAGATGGTAACACTGTGCGAGCCGTTCAATTACTATCCTTTCACATATAAGTGGTGTTAGTTGATCCGAAACATATTGCGCTTGCACACTTCTTTTACATACTCTTTGGTTCGTGGTGGTCAGACAACTCCTTTCACTTACTCTACTTATACTCTGGGAGTCTTTGCCACCAAGGTTAATTAAAGAATTACTAGTTCCCATCAAGAGGTTCTCATCTATCTTGCGCAGATCACATTGGCTCTCTTTGCTAAATGTACCCTTTTTGTACAAGTTTTTATCTGGCGGATGGGTCATAGGAATGCCGGGGACAAATAACTTTATCCTCTCGCAGTCTGTAGCCATAATCCCTGAACTAAGACCAGGCAAGCCTTTACATTGTGAAGAAGCATTTACAGCTTTTAGAACCACCTGCTAGAGACCCCAGTCTCTGTTGCGACATCACTACAAGTTTGAATTTCTTTAGTAGTCGTGCTAACATAAGGCAAATTCCTACTGACAGTCGTTAGTAAAGCAGTTTCCTTTATCAAATTAGTATGGATATCCTCTGTTTGTGACCACCAGTTGCTTTTGGTTGCTATACAGTCTTTTGACAATAGAGGTGGAGGAGCCATTATCACATCCACAGTTGAGGTTTGGTCAGTTCCATTAGCTGTATTCGGCTAAGTAGATTTTGTCCGTTAAAAAATATTTGTGCCAGTGCCTCCCTTACAGTATGATTCCTACTTTTATTAGCTGCATTTGCCGATTCTTCTTCTGTAGTATGGAAATGATGCAGACATTTCCGAGCACTTTGTCTATGATTTCCTTTTTTCTTAGTCTTTCTCACTTGTTTACCCCCCCTCTCCAACCTTAGGTCCCTGATTACTCCTAACACTGGGGTTGATGCCAGGAGTCTCTCTGACTTGCCCCTCACTTTTTGCCACTGTCCAAACTGGAGGTAACAAGTCGCCAACCTCCTCTTCATGCTGGGGTCGGGTATTCACAGATGCAGTATTTGTGCAAGATGTTAAAATTGTAGGGTTCAATTTGTGCTTTTCAGAACCACAGTTGACTGCTGGGGTAGATTCACAATCTTGTTTCCACTACTGATGGTTAGATTGTGTAGATCTTCTATCTATACACAGAGTTCACTCAGCATCAACATGTGGGCCCGTACTTCATCCTTAATGTTCTTGTACAGGTCCACAAAAAGCACTCTGCACCAAATTCAATTATTTGTGTTGAAGCAATGTTGCAGTGGAACTCTGATGGATTCACTTTGAAAATCAAGACTACAGTCTTTCTATACTGTTGACTTTTCTGCTGAGCCGCCCTTAAAATATAATTCCGGCGCGGAGCGCGCAGTGTGCACTGTGTGCTGCAGTGTTACAGCAGGATAGCAGTAAGCCAGAAGTGTGAGTCTAGCGAATTATGAATGACCTGCTATTGGGATTCAAATTCCGAGCTTTAAGCAGAAGTGAGAAACACAGGAAGGTAACTTTGGGCTGTAGGCTTTGAACACCCATGTAAAGAGTGGGACTATTATTCATTGCTCTGTATTCAGAGCAGCGCACAAAACCCCACTCTTTATTTTAGTCTCAAAATGGACTTGAGAAGTGGGGCTTAAATTGCGCTATTGCCGCAGTCTATAGAATTGGACGCCTCTGCCGCGCTGTCCCTCGCAATGAACCTACCACTCCAGAATCACCTATGGGCATGTCATCGGATCATCCGACTGCACAGCCCCAACCAGACAGGGGGTTGGAGCTGGTGGGGGCAGGGGCGCTGGAGCCCAATCTCTAAATAAGATGAAGGTGTCCAATACAATAAAATCTTACTTTGCAGCATTGGAAAAAAACAAGATATCTGATCCCCAACATCCGTCGACATCAAGGGTTACGAGGGAATCTTTGAATATGCTGCCACTGTGACGTTAACATAAAGAACCCACTAAAGTTATAGAACTTCGGGAGATCGAAGAGATGGAAGCAGAAGAGCAGGAAACGGACAAAGATTTCTTCCTAAATACCCCCCCCTTCTTCTCGGAAGCTCCAGAGACAGATACTGATTTTGGCTCTTCCATAATCTCCTACGAGTCTACACCTGCGGCGCCGGCACAACAAAGACGGCTTTCTATGGCCATTAATACCATAGATCATCCAGTAATAGGAACCTCAGATTCTATCTTACTAGAATTAAACCAGGTGCTGATTTCATTGCTGACATTATTTGAGAACCTACAGCGGGACTCTCAATCACACTCACTTTCCCTGGATCATATTTGGGGTAAACTGCAATGTCAAATGTGGCCGAAAATGCTTCCTGTGGAGATCCCAAGCAAGCAGATAAGTCACATGTGGTTGTCGGTGATAGAGCTGTCAGGGTTGATCAGCAATCTAAAACTCCCCAGGATGTATATATCGTGGAACCAGGGATGAGTGACCTCGTAACTGCGCTGCAGAAGAAACAACCTCCCTCTACAAGTCGGGCAAAAACTAACTGTGAGAAGAAATTAAAAAATCTTGAACTTCCACAAATTCCTAACTCAAATGCAAAATCTTTTTTTAAGTCTGTGACGGTCCCCATGGGAAAATAGCAAATAATAGCAAATAAATATGCAAGTGGAAAAGCTGATTATTGGCTCAACTGAAGGTGGGGAGGATCTGTCTAATAATACTAATAAACTATCACGGAAAATAACACAGACACAGCTTGGTCTACGAACAAAGAAAGGATGAGATGTCTTGACTCTGCAGTTCAAACATCATTTCCTGTCGAAAAGCAAATACAGTGTGATTTATCCTTAGTTGTCCTGATAGGTATGGACAACGAGGGAGACCACATAAGACCAATTGTCAAAGTTGCTGGTGGCTCTGCTGGAATGGTCTCTTGCACTCAACACTCAAATAATATCTCCCTGTATAAAGGTTCGCAGAGTGTGGGGAGTGCGAAAATAAGGCAATACACTGTAGAAGTGCTGGGGGGTGGGGGGGACAGATATTATCCATCTACTTCCGCTGCCCTAAGAGACAGTCACTTGGGGCCATTTGTGTATTCTCCACTGGGTTCTGTGAACAACAGTGAGGGGAGGGAAGTAGGTCACAAAAATCAACTATTCTCCATCAACCCCATCTCCAGCGGTCGAGGAAGGAGTTTGAAGTGAGAAACAGGGAGATGGGAGCTGATTGTGATTATAGTTACAGCCAGCAGCGGGAGGGAACTCTAAGTTTGAATGTTGAAGAGTTTTCAAATCACATGAACACAAGGTTTAGAGTGGCCTTTACATCTTATGACAAAATATGGAATGTGTTGAATCGTACAGGCATTCTGAGGCTATTTTCACAAGTCCGTAGTCTTTCGGGCATATCTTCAAGAGATATCCAGAGAGTTGAATTCCTCTCAAGAGGGAGAACCGATGTAGCAATGATCACGATAGCATCAAAGGGGATCTATGTGATCACTACGACCCCCAGAATTCCGATGGCAGAAAATGCCGAATTCTTTTTAAACCCCCTTTACACCACATACATATGTGGGGGGAAGACTCCCGCAACCCCTATACTACCATTATATCCCATACCCCCTACATATATATGTGGTCTGAAGGGGTAAAAAAAGAAGTCGGCATTTCGGGAGTCGTAATTCTGAGGGCGACAAGTGGTTCACTATTGATAGCATGACTGAATATCGTGAGCCTCAAAGAAGGAACTTTGGTACATCCAGTTGGGGTGTGAATCAGGGCCACCCTCCCACCCGGACCCAGGAAAGAGGATTATCTGCGAAATAGAGTGAAATAACAGTTCGTATATGGACCCCAGCAGCTGGTACTGAATTACAACATCAAGGCATTGGTAAAGGCACTCGTAAATTAACAATCTTATCTTGGAACATTTGTGGTCATGGACAACTCTTTACGGACCCAAACCTGGGGAAACCTTTAAGTGAATATGTATTTGTGGTCATTCAGTAAATATGGTTGACAGAGGCTCCTTGTCATGCGTGGAAAGGGTACCAACATGCACACCATCATGCTTAATACTCAGTCCAATAGAGGTAGTGATACCATCACTCCCACTCCCGGGGACTCCCTGACACGTAGCACCGCTAGGCTTTCCAAGGTACACCCAGTTCATGGTCTTAGGTTACATGTGGTGCGAGGGAGGCGTGAACGATCCTTGTTTAGAGGCCGGGGGCGGCGGTCGCCCTCATTGGGTTCCTCGTTTGCATTGGCAACTTCCCTGGAGGTTGCTAACGGGCAGGAGCAGCCAATTGCATTCACTTCCTGGTTACGGGACGCTTTCCCGATCACGTGCTTTGTCCAGCCGGTCAATTCGAATCACTAGTTGATTCACAGCTGTTTCTAATGCAACACTGTTCAGCGTCTCAATTCAAGATTCATGATTCACGGTTACTTGACCCCGGCTCACGAACTACGGATTGCTATCTCTCATTCCTTGGTACTGTCATTTTGGTCTGCACGGATACTCGGATTTCTGACCTTTGGATAACGAATTCTGGACTGCCTCTGAACTACTCCCTGGTCTGTCAACTTTATCACGGTTACCCGAAATCGACCCTTGGACTGCTTTTGGACCTGCCTTCGTTTTTGCCTTGAACTGTTAGAGTTGCTTTCAAGTGCTCCACGTCTTATCAAGTGCCACGAATCTTCCACAAATCATCCAGGTGTTTGCAGCCGGTACTACCATCTGGTGCCAGGCTTCAGGGACTGTGTGCGCGCCCCTTGCACCACAACTCCCGATCCCAGGCCTCTCCTTATTGGGTTTAGGTAAGCACTTTTTGGTATTTGATTTTGCTTGCGAGTTCAGTTACTGTGCCTGTTTGTGCTAATACTTGGCTTCCTTCCAATACCCTTGGGGTTTTCGGCGGCGCCTGGTTCCTGTGAAAGAACACCAACACCTGTGGCATCAAGGCTCGCACAGAGAGTGTTCTTGTATCTCTCTGTGGGGTACTTGGGGACAGAGGCCCTAATACTCTTCACGACACAGCAAGTCTGACACTCCTGTTGTGGATGGGTTTGTAACATTCTTTTCAACGGCCTTTGCCTGAGGGGGAGACCATCAGGGGGCCTGGTAACCCTGATAAAGGAGAGCTCTGGTGTTGCGGTTGATTATCAAGTTGTTGCAAATAGGAGCTTGCTAGTAATTCAGCTAACAATTAAGATTGAATGTAGAAAACAGAAGCTCCTATTGCTGAATACATATTGGCACAGTGCCCTATATCACATAGAGTCTGTTCTTGATGAGGTTTTGATGCTTATTTCTAACTGGGTAGCTATATAGACAGAGTGCTTAGTTATTCTGGGTGGAGATCTAAACTGCTTCTGCTTTCCAAATTCCAGCTTTCCCACTGGGGTGTCACAGATACCCTCAGGGCAAAAGGTAAGAAATGGAAAGCAATGGCTGGAAACTTCAGACTCTCTGGGTCTCTCCAGGTTGAATGGATCTGTTAGTAGAGACATACCATGTCAAACTACTTGGGCTAGAGGTACCAGCAAGTCTATATTGGACCATATCTTTGTGGATCAGGCCCGGCCCGACACGAGGTCCAGAAGTAGACTGTGGATGTAACTAAGGTCTCGGAGGGAGGGGGGTGGGGCGGGAGGGTTGGGAACATTATATTATGTTCTTCTTGAATTATGCATACTGCATTGACTAATCAATGATCCTTTGTGTGTTACTATTCGTTGGAAACCCAATAAAGAAATTAAAAAAAATAAAATCTTTGTGGATCAGGGCCTCTTCAATGTTTGTTCATGCTTTGAAGTGCTCCCTTCTGAATGGAGTGATCACAATATAATTATCGCAGAGTTTAATCTCTCCTTAGAAAGAGGTGGAGGGCCACACGTCGCAGCAATACTTATAAATCAAGGGTTATATAGAATATCATGGAACCATCATAATGCCTCCTTGGTAAATAACAGGGGATGTGAATTATTGGCTTCCACCTCTTTAGACTGGAAAATGGAAACATTTAATATTAGGGGTTTTGATTTCTTCCTCGGGGTTATCCTTGACAGGATTGAAAGTAAATCGAACTTTGCTATGGTGAAACATCTTCATTGTTTTGATCCAATTCTGTGGGGCAAAAAGAGGGAGCTGAGAGACAGATCTAAAGGAATAAAGAGTAACTATAGACATGACTTATTGGCCCTCATTAGGACCCAGGCGTTAAGGGGTTTACGGCGCCGTAAACGGCGCCGACCCTTAACGCCTGATTCCAAGGTCCCTTTGCGGGATGGTGATTTTAACGCCTGCTTTTTGCAGGCGTTAAAACCCATGCCGCAAAGGGACCTTGGTGCTAATTACGCCACCGTAATTTACGGTGGCGTAATTAGCGCCTTTCCCCATTCCCATTATGCCCTATGGGGCAAAAATGGGAATGGGGAAGGGTAAAATGGGAAATGGGGATTTACCGCCCCACTCACCTTGGAATGGGGCGGTAAATCCGCCAACCACCATGGCGTAAACATAGTTTACGCCATGGTGGTAAGGGTACGACCCAGGCGGTAACTTACCGCCTGGGTCGTAATGAGGCCCATTGTCTCAGGTAATGGAGGTTAAAAGGGCAAAGCGATCCTATCGTACCTGGCGAAGATGGTACAAGTGACAACTTCTCCAGAATGATGAAGAATCTATGATGTTCTCTTTTAGAACTACTACCACTACATTCGGTACCTTATAAATCATCTGGGCAAAAGGCAGGCTGATTCTCAGCTAAATCCCATAGGTGAACAACAGTGTGTCTCCTATTATGAGGCTACATTTAGGCAGAGCTCAGTGCTTGATGTTTGCCCACTACACATCCGGAGGTCGATCTGGATAAGTGGACTTTGACAAAAGAACTTGAAGGAATGTTGAGTATCATTAATACAATTAGCATCTCGAGGGCGCCAAAGCCTAATAGGCTGTCCAATTTGTTATTTAAGGAGGATCCAAAGATATTGACTGTTTATTTCCATAAGAATTTAAAAAAACAAATCGTTCTGGTGAGTTGCCAAACAGCTTTTTTGATTCCGATTTTCAATAGAGGGGATAGAAATAACCCTTGTGATTACATACCAATATCAGTACTTGATGCAGCTAGCAAAGTCTTTGCGTCACTTCTATTGAAACATCTGGAGGCCTGGTCTCTTGAAATACGGCGTATTCAAAAATGGCAGACCGATTTTAGGACAAATCATAGTGCCAACCTGAACGGTCTGCTGTTAAAAATGTTCAAAATCTAGCCCTGAAAGGCAAAGTAACTGCCCCATATGTGGCTAGTATAGACCGGACATCTACCTTTGATACGGTGAACAGAGCACTCCTGTGGCAAAAATTGGCAGGGTGGGATATACCAACAGGGTTATTAATACTCCTAATAGCACTTCATGAAAATGCTAAAATCAAATCAAAACCGTTTTCTGGTGTCAGACAGGGATGTATGTTGGCCACATGTTTCTTTAACGTATATTTGTCCAATGTGGGAGGGACTCTGGACAATAACACATTTGCATCACCAACCTTGTGTTAGGGAGAATTCTCTGTTAAGGCTTATTTCCCAAACCTAGTGAGTCCCCCAGCAGCTTTGCTGGATTTTTTTAATTCTCCTGGTAAGAGTGAGACTCTTTTTCTCCCACTCTTAGACATGATTTGAGATATACTTTGACTTTGTAATGTGTTTTATGGGCTATGGGGTCTTTTACTCCATAGGGTTTCATGTATTTTTGGTAAGTGTGTTACACAGCACCCTCAGTGCAGTAACACAGGGGTGTCATAGTGACCCCCAAACATAGACTCCATACCCTGCGACTGACTACTGTCTCCCAGGGCATGTAAAGTCACCATTGACTTAACTAGTCTTAAATTGTGAACAGAACCAGTACAAACCATCATATTGTGGAAGTACTGGTAGGGGTAATTAGATTGCCCCTGGGTCTGTTTTTGAGGGGGCACTGTGCAGTCCCCCCTCACCGAGTTTCTGGCTGGTGGCAGTGGTTACCACGCGAAATATTCCACCGGAATATTTCCTATGGGATTTTCCCATTCATTTTAAACGCACCACTTTTTTGGTGCAATGTTAACGATACCGCCGGGTTATTTATTTAATATTTATTCTCCGGTTGGGTCTCTTTGCCAGGACTCGGTTTTAAAATGGCGTTTGTGTTCACCTCTGTAACTCCAACCCAAGTCGAGCCCTTTGTTCCACTTTTTGGCAGGCTTCTGCACAGAAGCCTCCAAAAGTGGTGCCACTATGTCTGGGTCTACAGGATGTGTTGGAGGGGGGTTTAGGCACCCTGGACTGAGTTGCCTCGGGAACTCAAGCCGCACTCTTGTGTGATTGGCCCAGTGGTGAGCCGCCCGGCTCACCACTTATCATGTTTGAGTGACAGCTAGGACTGATGAATGGGGGTTTTCTGCATAAAATCAGGGCTTTGGGGACTGGAACTTCAGAAGTCATCACAGGACCAAAGAATCCGAAGAGGGAGAAGCTGAGCCGACCTGCAACGACGACACCACCGGTGGAGCCCTGCTGAACCGCCTCATCACTTCTCCACGACAGAGAAGATCTTCATCCCGGAGAGTCTTCTTCCTCTGAACTGGTGGGGATAACCAGTTCGCCCTCTTTTCGCCTTCCTGGATTGTCTCGTGGTCGAATCGCCCGTGCCAAGCACCACGGCGGCCGGATAGCCACGCTTCACCACTACCGCAAATAAAAGGGTAGTACCTTTTAACCGGGAAACTCTGCGGCTGGTTTCTTCCCTGGCAGTGCAACAACCTCCAGCTTTCCTCCACGTTGAGATCCTCTCTTCCCCTGGACGAAGCACCGACTTGCACCCGCTGCCAGGAACAACTGCCCCCGCTGGAGCTTTCTCACCATTTCAGGTACTGTGTCCCGCCTGGTCTCCCTTGCAACAGACTGTTCAAGGTGTCCCGTAAATCCTTGACTCTCTATCCTGGGGTGACCGGGGACCTGCTAACTAACTTTTTCTGAACTGATCCAACCCTTTTTGAACTATCTGCAAAGACTTTTTAAAGTATTATTCAACTGTGTGATCCTGGACACATTCCGCTTTGCTCTCTCCAAGAGTGGGCCTGGCCTATGAACTTTCTTGCTCTAACAGTAGACTCTGCCTTTTTCTGACTTGCTGTGGTTCTTTGAAAAGTGTCGGTATTGTGCTGTCCTAATTCTACCTTTTCCCTCCCTTTTTAAATAACTTATTGGAGTGCCATCTTAGGTTAAGTGCTCACCTCTGTCTGCAAATAAGTGGTGTTTTAACTAAGACTTGTTCAATAAGTAATCAGGGATGTATATATATTGATAGTGACTGTGTTTGAACTTGCTTGCCATATTAGTGTTAGTGTATTTTACAAGTGTGTTTTTAAATAAATAATTATATACTTTTATACCCAAGCTCTGGTCAGTGTTTGCTTGTGCTACTGTATCCCTGTACCTATTTTGTATACTCTATATACTGTCTAACTCTTCTTGAGAGAAGTCTGGCTGCTCGGCCACAGCTACCAGGTAAATCTGGGTGGTACAGACTGCTACCAATTGGGTTTACTGCCAACACCTGTAGTCCTAAGCCTTTTGCAGTGGTCCCTAAAGGAACTGCACAGGTTTCTGCCTAACACCTTGAATAATCAGCATCTGACGTGGATCTCATATGCGGATGACTTTTTGTTGTTCGATTTGACTCCACACGGTCTGCAGAAGTTGATAGACGCTTTTAATCTCTATGCAAAGTCTAATGATCTGGTCATTAACAGCTCCAAATCAAAGGTTATTGTATCGTCAAGGACAAGAAAGAAGGTGTCAGGTTCCTGGTAGGAAGATGGCCATAGGTTAGAGATGGTGGATTCCTTCATTTACCTGGGATTGTATGTAATCTCCAAATGTACCAAGGTAAAACTGAGAAAATATCTCGTTCAAAGAACTTTTGACCTATTGAATCAACTTAAGAAGGTCAATGAGAAATGTGGGAAATTCTCAATTTTTCAAGAATTAAAATTCTACCAAGGTAAAATCATCCCAAAACGTCTTTATGGCATTGAAATCTTGGAATTCTCCACCTTGAATTTTCTCCCCAAGATAGAAGCATTATCCTGGAGTAAATTATTCAGGGTATCTGATTCTCTGGCTGGGGTAATGCTCAAGTATGTACTCAGTGTCCAATCCCTTTGATCAAGGGGAATGTGGAACTTTTTGAACGATATTGAAACATCTTAATGGCAAACGTGGGAACACTATGATGATGTGTGGATGTCCCTGGTTATTTTGTCAAATGGTGAGCACTTGAAATGTCCATTTCTATATGTGAAAGAATGCGAGGATCCCCTATTAGAAATTTGCTCAAGTTAGGAAGAGCTAAAATTCAGACACCAGTATACTAAAAATTGCCTGAGGGAGTGAATTATTGTGCAATTATTCATCCATGTTACATCTAAGTCTTGAGAATAAGAAACAAGGGGTGGTAGCTCCTTTCTTGACCATAAACCCTAGTATAGTGGCCAAAACGGATTTCCTTAGGTTTCTGTGGAATCTGTTTGTGACTATAACATGATTGAGCAAACAGAAATGAAATTTAGATTTTGTGGGGATGAAAAGACAAACTATTAGACACATCATATTGGAGTGTTCCTCCCTGCAATCATTGCGTAAAAGATACTTTCACAAGTATTTGGGTTCAGGCGACATTGTAGATGGGGAAGTTCTTTGGAAGCAATGTTTAGGTGTTTTGGATAATTCTGACCTGATAGCTGTAGTAGGTTTTCTGGGCTCCACAAGGATGAGTTAAATGTGTGATTCATTTATACATTTGATTTAAGAATTTTCATAACAAATTGTATGTAGACTTTGCATTTTAAATCATGTGAGTTGATGATGATTTGTTCTGTTAAAGTCTGCTTGTCAGCCGTATAACTAAATAAAATAATACAAAAATAAAAAGTTAACCTTATTTTCTCATCCATGTCCTTTTAATGTCTGATGCATTGTATATCTACTCTTCTCCAATGAAGAGGACATAGATGTGATGCTACTGCTAGACATTAGTTCTGTGAGGAGAGTTGGATGGCTGATAATGAGCCATCCAGCAAATGGCCAGTGTCAGTTGTATCCACATTCAATTCAGGGGTTGAGTGCGCCAATAACCCTTCAGTTGCATCCAAGATGCTTTGATCATTTAATCCTTCCTCAATGGTGGCCATTAGAAGAGGTGGAACATGTCTAATTTCTGTGCTTGTTCCGGATGCCAGGAAGAAATCAGTGATTTTTTAGACAGCGATCAGGGTCAGGAACGCCTAATCTAAATGTTTACGCTTCTCCGTCCTTTTCAACGGCAGCGGGCAGTCATATTGGGCTCCTCCCAATCCAGCCCGTATAACCTTCACCATTTCTTCTTCCCTTCGCCCTGTCGTTTAAACGCAGTCTTTTTCCTGATTACAAGAGGCATCGGCCTGTGCAGGTAGATGCACCGCCACTATCACTTCCTCATGGGTTACTGGAATTGGATACGGGCCTGATGTCCAATCTTCCCTAACTGAATCAGTTGTATTTGAGGATCCTTGGCTCCTCAGCACATATTTTGATTTATTCATCATTGTTGCTGGAGCAGAGACAGAACATCGGTCTCCTAATTCAAACTCAATACTGGCAAGCTTCTTTAAATTCCAATCAGTCACTCTAGAAAAAGACCTAATGATGTAGATACCCAAAACAGGAAGTCAGTCTCTTAGATCAAACTCAATGCTGGCAAGATTCTTTAGATTCCAATCCACAGCTCTAGAAAGCAACCGGGCTGCTGTATGCACTCCAGTCCTGACAAAATGTGTGGAATGCTGGGGGTGCCACGGTCTCAAAATCACAAAGCAAGCGTGCTGTGTGGTTTACCAGCTTGTAGGACCTGCTCGCTCACGCTAAATACTCAAGTCAATTTAAAATGCTACCAGGTCCAGGGAAAAGTAGCAGCTCAAGGGTAGTAAAAGATGTTAAAGGTAAAGCCACAGGGAGCCAAGCTGTGGCACTAAGAGCACTCACCTACCGTACAAAGTCCAGCGAGGTCCAGAATGGAGCAACTCTCCACCTCAGCCACTGCCATGCTGAAGGAGCGCTCTACTAGCCAGCCGTATCATCCACAGGTCCACAGCGGACTGATCATGCTGCCACTCTGCGTCGCGCTTCATGTCTCTTCACAGACCTGGCCAGGTTCACCTCGGGAATGGGGCCAAAGGCCATAGGCCAACTGGCCCGCCGTCCAAGTGGCAATCAATAGCCCGCATCCATGGTCTCCACTGTACCAAAAGGAAAAGTAACACTCGCGGCAGAGATCAGGAGACAAAGCAAGGAGAGTAGGGAACAAACACAGGGAACGAGTAAGATCAATCTGCGAGAGACGCTGAAGCTGGAACACCAGGAAGTTTATAGGAACGCACCTCAAAGCATCGGAGAACATACCACAAAAGAGTCAAGCCACACTGAATAACTCAGCCGCTTCTGACAGCCAGCTCTCATTAGACGAGACCTGTACATGAGTACCAACATTCTCAGTGTCTCCTAGTTTAAAATTGCTAACATAAGTGGAGCGCAACATTGCAATATCATTTACTTGGCCTGCAAGGAGTAAGAGTATGGACTATGCCTGGCATTACTTGCACATTTGTATAAGAATGACGAATATTCAGATAGCTAGAATGCTTTTCATACAATTTGCATTCTTTCCAAGTTCCATTGGACATAGACTGTAACAAATGATATGATAACTCACTGCTATACAAAAATGATTTCACTGAGCACTTGTATAATTCTAACCAATAATATCAGGGTGGGGTATGTTGCAAATAATCATGTATGAACTGCAAAATAACTGTATATGCAGATTCATAACATTTTGTTAAACTATACATAATATCATTGTGAGGCTTTTAACATGTTTCGCTTGCAAAGTATTGTGACTATGCAAACAGTACAACACTCCTTGAGGATGAAGAACAAATCAGCAACTTGCTAAAGGAAAGGAAACTCTAGAAACCATCTAAACTGCACCTTACGTTTCATTCTATGCTCAGCTGCTGAGGCCTTTTCCATATAATGATGTATTCTGCATTTATTGCCTCTAGCATCCCCATGCATCTCATTTAATTGATAAGTGACTTACAGAAGAGAAGTCCCTAGTTACAGAAGAAGGCACCCAATCAGTTGTACCTCTGAGCATTGCTGCTATTAACATAAACTGCAAATAAATCTCATTTTCTTCAACAGGGAACCATAAGAAACCAAAGTAAGGCTATTGTTTAATGTTGTCTAGGCTGTGGTACGGAACAGAGGGTAAAACTAAAGGCTGCATTATATGTCCTGTCATTTCACTTCCTATACAGGGTTACATGCAAGGCTCTGATAGGTTTTTGCTGCCTACTTGGAATCAAATGATTTTTCGGGGAGTAAAAAAGTAATTTGCTTTGCCAATATGTATACTATATGCTTTGTAAGGGTGCATAAGAAGGAGACTGACACAAAGTTGGCATGGTGGTTGGTAAATACTTATATTCTTTGTGAAAACAAAGAGAACATCCTATCTGTACCTATTTCTAGAAGGGATATCCCTGCCTCAACTAAAGACTAAAAAGGATCTGTCGGAATGTACGTTTAACTTAAGCGTCCACCATCCTGTGTAAAAATCCCTAATTCTGTCCTTCACACTTATAACTAAAGTAGATAAGCCTAAACTGTTCATTGCACAGGATAATGGCTACCTTCTCCTGTTTTTTTAATCACATTTAAGTTTTGAAATTTCAATAGTTCTCATGCAGGGGAGTGACTCCCAGCCCCTGGTTAGCGTACTCTCAACACAGAAAAGTTCAAACAATGTTCACCAAGGGGAATGCCTCACTTCCGCTGGTTGAAAGTGTCCCAAACCAAAAAGTTCAACAACCCTTCTCCTCTTGGGCTGCTGATGTATCAGTGGGAAAGCATCCCTTCACCTGCTTGCAACGTTATTTTAACACTTTGCAGTCAAATACCAGTGGGAATGACTCACTTACCCTGGCTGGAAGCTTGTTCGTACTTCCGCCACTTGATATCAGGAGGACAACTCCCTCCTCCTGATGCTTCTCAATAGAATGTGCTAGTTTTAGGGGGAATGACTCCCTTCCCCTGGGCACTCCAGTGTTTTAATACCATATAAAGTTTCAACTGTGATTGGTTCCCAGACCTGGTTCAATAACCTGCAAGTACTGCCACGAGGAAGATGACTTGTGTCCTCAACCCTGGTTTCTCTTCTTCGATTCGGCCTACTTGGTTCACTACCCTGCCAAGTAATGCCACAAGGAAGATGACTTGTAATATTCTCTTCGTTAGGGCTATTGACCTTGGTTTCTTTTAATCTTCTTGGGTATGTGTCCTTGACCCTTTTCTGATGGTCACTGGAATTCCCCCATCTACTGGCACGAAGAAGAGGAGCTTTCAGATAGGTCTAACGCACATGAGAGCCAAATCCGAGTGTCCCAATTATTAGGTCAAGCAAGAGTCTTTAATGCCTGCCTCGCCTTCAAACTCCAAGCTCCTCTGGTCTCCTGTGCCTCCCTTTACCTTCACATGGATGTCGGTACATTGCTGGGGCTTCCAGGGACAAGAGTTTGCCTCTCTGCTGCTTAAGGACTTTCTCTGTATCTGCTATGACAGTGCAGTTTCCCTCTGTGAGGCTTAGCTTCTTAGCGGTTGTCTCCACCTCTAAATCGGCAGTGAGGTCTCCCTCTATGCACCTCTGCTTCTCTCTGCATCTCTCATGTCAGCACAGTACTTCCTTGCGAGGTAAAGCCTACTTCTGGCATCCTGCGGCACCAGAGAAGACAGGTTGCAGTGACTCTGCAGCGTCTTGCATGCTTCTCCTTCTTTGGTCCCCCGAGCGGCTTTGAAATTCCTGCAACAGAGTTTCCACAGCTGCTGCCTGTATCGGCTGGAGTTGGTTTTTATCTCTACCATCTCTACCATGGGATCCGTGTGGAACACTGTACTGTTTCTTCCAGTTCCTATGCACATTCTTCCCAGCTCTTTCGGGCCAACTCTTCTCAGTCTTTTACACTTTGAATAGATGAGCCGACTGTGGTCTTTTCCTGCTCTTCTTCCTGGTTCTGTAAAAACAATGTCTGGAATTACCCAACTGGTCTAGTGTAGGCTTTTTAGTGGTATGCAGTCTTTATATCGAAATATTTTATAAAGAATGATTATATATCAAAACTTTTATAACTAAAAATGTTATAGTGAATGCATTTAGGGGTGGGGTAAAGGATTACATATTTTCGGGAAACAGTTGGTGTGGGCTTTTAGGGGTAGGAAATGGGGGTTTGTGGGCACTCCTGCCCCTCAAAAAAGTGCATTCACTATAAAAATTGTAATTATAAAATATTTGAGATATGTTCATTCAATATAAAATATTTTGGTATAAAGACAATATTATGAAAACCAGATTTAGAAGAACACCTACGCCCATAGGATATATTGGTCCTTTCAACAGAACTCCTCAGTACTATGGGTATAGACATTCCTGTTTGTCATGTCTGGGTTGTAATGGGAATGGGCAGGAATATCGCAGTAATACATGGCAGTGATGGGGGTTTGGGTTTCCCCGAATGGCACAGATTGTAAAGATTTACAGGGGGCGAAGATTAAGTTGGTCCGTCATGGTATCTGCATCTTGATCCCCAGGGAGAGAGTCTCCTCCTGTGAGGACCAGTTTAGCCCAACCCCTAGGGAGAATATTGGGTAGCGACCTCACCAACCTAGCCTCACAGGGGAGAGTCTCCTCCTGGGAAGACACACCGCAATCCCAGGATTCAACACAGCTTCTTAAAATATGTTCTTTCCTCCTAAAATTCCTCTGGAGATTGGGCAGCAATATTATTAGAGTTCATTACTATGCAACTGCAATGTTATGCAGAGATTCGAAAATATCAGTGGAGCTTTGTGGGTAGAAGCAGACGTAGACTCCTTTATGTTCATTGTTTTGCATCTTTGTTGGGCACATTTTCCTGTTTTTAGGGAGCAAAATTGGATGGTGTAAATGCCTCCTAGCTGTAAGGCTGGATTTGAGTAAGTGTTGTCATAGCCCTGCTCACAGGACAATGTAATGTGGATAGTAAGCAGAGACAGAGGAATTATGATAATCATATTCTGTGGTGCAGGTGTTCTGATTTAATCATCATCCTTACTTTAATTATGAGAGGCATGCTCTCCTAGCACTTGAATACTTAATTTAAGCGGCATATGAACTACTATTTGCATCTTTTTTTTGTTTCTTTAAATTAATTTAATCAAGCAGTTTTTTTTAAAACAGACAGTTAACAAGGGTTATGGTTATTAGGCATGATCCTATGCATTTTGTTCAAGCTTTCATGATAACAAAGCCTTCTTAATCAACTGAGGAAGATTGTTCCTTTATAAGAAAGAGGAGTCGACAGTGCAATGTACGTAGGCCCTTTCAACAAACAATTTAATGTTATGTATTCACATTGTAGTGTTGAAGATGGTCATGGTTCAATGTGGCCATTATCTTGCCATTATGAGTGCTTAATGTTAGGAAGATGTTTGTCAGTGGACGAAGCAAGAAGATTCCTGCTCCCAGAACTAGGCCCATTCAGGTGCTATGGCAGTAGTCAAATGAGGTTTCAAGGTACTTTTTGATGATGACCACTCAGGGTATGTCCTTTTAAAGCAGGCCACACCAGATGGGATTAGCCATGCATTCTTCCAGTGGGATAAGGTAATGTTGGCAAACTCACTGTGACTTGTGGTGAAACTCTGAAACCATGTTTGATGCTCTACACCAGAAGGTTTAGTTATGTGTCTCGCAATTGGCATAATATATCTTCTTTTGGGATGCAACCACCTTGCATGTCAGATGTAGCATGTTTAAAGGGTGTCTTTGTGAATGGGACTTAGAACCGTAGCCCACAGAGAAGGTGGCCGCGTTCCTTTCATCCTTGTGGGAATGGAAGATCTGTAGCCCACACAGAAGGTTGCCACCTTCTTTTCAACTTTCAATCAAAAGAAGTCGGAAGGACTAAAGGCTTCTGGGGGGGAATGCAAGTTTGGAATTTAGAGATAACTTAAGGCAAGCCCTGTTTGGTGAAGGTGATGAACTGTGCAGTGGCTTGAGTTGCAAAAGATTGCTGGCTGCCTGCCAGCACAGGCCAGCTAAGATTAGTGGAAGGTGAACACTGCTCTTCAGGTGCGACCAACTACTGTGGTAGGAAATCTATACTTGAGGAAAGGGGCAAAAGTCCTTTTATCAAGTGTGGCTGAGATGATGACATAGGCTGCAGTGTCATTCTGGGGGCACATCAACTACTCGAATGGTCCATTTGTATGTTCAGAGATTAAGGAAGCAGACCACAAAGTTTGTCTCGAGATCTGCAAGGTTTTAAACCTTTAATCACTGCTGACCGGATTAACAAGATCCAATTTCTGGGATATTCTTTTTTTCACATAGTTATTTGAATAAATAATGACACAGAACATATTGTGTACATTTATTTAAATGTATATCGCTGTAACACTATTGAATAGAGCAAAGCTATTTGCATGTTTTCTGACAGATTCCTTTTAGTTGCCATTATCCCTTCTGCAAGTATTTTGTCCTGTAAGAATTTGTTGACAACCACATCAGTTATGACAAGCGATATTTGTTTTTTGTAATACAAATTAGAGCTTTTTCCAATGGCATAAAATACTTTCTGCATTGTCTCTGAGCAATGTCGACAAATGAGTAGCCACATTGTTTATACTGAGGATCCAATGCTGATTTGCACATACACATTTTTCTCCGCACAAGAGTACCTTTGCTAGGTACTGTCACAGAACTTGAAGTTTTGGACTGGTTGATGAGCTCTCTTTATAATTGCATATAAAATATGTGTTTTTTGTATCCTATGTGTTTGGGAAATTTGCTGTAAAATGCACCTTTTACAATTATTTGTAAAGAATTACAATGTTTGGGTGGGGAAATTCCCTTCCAAACTCTCTTCGGTGATGATGGCTCACTAACTAAGGATGCTCACAAAGTGCCTTACCTCTTTAGTCAGTTAAGCACATGGAAAATAATGTGTGCACAAAGCAAACCATTTCTGCACTCATAGAAGAACAAGTTACTTAACCCCTGGTAACATTCTTTCGACTGGATGTTCCTCCCACATATTCCTTATCTTTGATATTTCCAATATCCCAGCTTTGCTGCTTTGGAAAAAAAATGTCAGCAGGGGGAGCTGTGCGTTAATGCCTGTTGAGTCGATTGCCTTGGAGGCCTCCCTCTCAACGTCACCGCAGGTATATGTAGAATGCGCAGCGCCCGTTGGCCTCAGTTCCGTTTTTCTGAGTGGAGCATTACCTTGTGTTCGACAGTTACTCCCCCTTAGAGAGTGTAGGCTGCATACGCAAGGGAAATTTTACTGCGGGGTAGGTTGGGAGGGGCGATAAGGAATACGTGGGATGAACAACCAGTCGAAAGAATGTTACCAGTGGTAACTTGTTCCTCGAATGGATTGTGTCCTCCCACATATTCCTTATCTTTAATACACTCCCAAAGCAGTTTACGTAATTTGGAGGTGGGAGTAGAAATCAGTATGGCAGGAGTATTTTATGGTTGTGTATTCACTGAATGCAATACTGATTTTCCAAAAGCAGAATCTTGGCCTGAGGAAGAGTCTTAACTGTAATGTTTAAGAAAGGTGTGCACAGGCGAACATGTGGCAGCTGCACATAAATCTTTTATCGGAACTCCCCTCTGCAAGTCAGATGAAGTTGCAATTCCCCTGGTCGAATGAGCTCTTAGGTTCTCTGGAGGATCTTTACCTGCCAGTTTGTAACATTCTGATATTGCTAGTATAATCTATCTGGATATAGTTTCTCTTGGTAATGGCCAGTCCCGATTTGTGACCTGAAAAGCCCACAAATAACTGGTCATCCTGTCATAATCTTGCCAATCTGGAGATGTAAAAGCTCAGTGCACGTCTAGGGTCAAGCCTGTGAAGTCTTTTCTCTTCCTTCCCAGGATGTGGAGGAGCATACAAATATGCTAAAGTTATCTTCTGAGTAATATGAAACTCAGACAATTTTGGGGAGAAAAGTAGGCTTCACTTTTAGTACCACTGGGGTATTAAGTACTGTATCAGGAGGCTTGAAGGATAAAGCCTGTAGCTCACTCACCCTTCGGGCTGATGTAATTGCCACTAACAAGATGGTTTTCAGAGTTATAAGTCTTAAGGGAGTGTAAAGGCTCGAAAGGAGTTGCCATCAAAAGGTTTAACACCAAGTTGAGATCCCACAGTGGGATGTGAAACGGGATTGGAGGGAAAACATTAGTCAGTCACTTTAATAATTGTACTATTAGAGGAATCTTAAAGTAGGAGACTTTGTGCTTAAAAACAGAAAGCGCTAACAGATATCCCTTGATAGTACCAATCTGGAGCCCAGATTTGCCAGATGTAATAACACCGTCAGTGTATTATATGAAAAAGGGTCAACATCTTATATCTACACCGGCTGCAGAACTTATTCCAGCGGCAGCGGTACAAACATTTGGTTAAGCAAAATCTGCATTATGTCATCCGGAGGTCCCAATCCTTGTTTCTTAGCCTCTCAAAAACCATGCGTGAAGAAAGAGTCCTGATATCCGGATGGAGAACCCGATCCTCCTCTCACGAGAGAAGATCCTCTCTTTGTGGAAGACGTATCGGAGGGCAGATGGACATGTCCAGAAGGTCCGGGTACCACGTCCTCCTGGCCCCATCCGGGGCAACTAGGATCATGGATTTCCTGAACTTTCTCAACCTCCTGATTACATGAGAAATGACAGGGACTGGAGGAAATGCATATAGGAGTGGAAACTCCCAGTCCACCACGAACGCGTCTCCAAGAACTCCTCTCGGGGGAAATTCCCTTGAGCAGAACAGATCCACTTGAGGGATTGCCCAAAGGGTGAAGATCTCTTGAAGGACTTCCTGAGCTAGTTCCCACTCGTGGGAAACTGTGCTCTGCCTGCTCAGAGAGTCCGACGTTCGGCTAGGTGAAATGCTGACAGAGATATTCCTTCTTGAATTCCCCAGAACCTGAGCTGCATTGCCTCTCTGCACAGTGGTAGTGACGCTACACCACCTCTTTTGTTGAGGTGGTACATGGCCACTGTGTTATCTGTCATTATCAGGACATTCTTTCCCCCCGTACAGATGGCAGGAAGGCCTTAAGCGCTAGTCTGATTGCTCTTAGCTCTAAAAGGTTGATATGTAGTTTGGACTCCGATGGAGACCATCGACCGCTGATGGTCAAATCGTTGGTATGGGCTCCCTACCCCATAAGTGAGGCATCCGTCAGTACTGTTATCTCCGTCCATGGTTCACAAAACGGTTCTCCTTTCAAGATGTTCTCCCGACAGGCCCACCACTGAAGAAGGAGATCAGACATTATTCCTGAGAATTGTGAACACTGGGTCCTGAGAGCCCACTGGAGAGATCTCATTCTCAGGCGAGCTCTGGCTCCCGATAAACAGGATGCCATGAGGCTGAGCAACCTCAGAAAATTGAAGGCCGGTCGATGTTGGGCATTCCGGAATTTGGTCACCATCTGCAGAATGTCTTGAGCCCTCACCTCTGGTGGCGAGGCTTTTTCCAGGGATGCATCCAGGACTGCTCCGATCAGTCTTTGTGATGGTATCATGTGGGACTTCTTGAAGTTGAGGGAGAAGCTCAACCTGTGAAGGGGGTGAAAGGTGGAGCTGCGATGTTCCAGGACCTGTTCTGGGGCACTGGCCCTGATCACTGGCCCTGATCAGCCAATCGTCTAGGTAGGGGTAGACGGAAATCCCCAGTCTCCTGAGACTCGCTGCCACCACTGCCATTAGCTTGGTGAAAACCCTCGGGCGGAGGTCAGCCCAGATGGCAGAACCCGAAACTGATAATGAGAACCATCAACGACAAACCTCAGGTACTGTCTGTGCTTGTGATCGATCGGCACATGAAAGTAAGCATGCTGGAGGTCCAATGATACCATCCAATCCTGAAGCTGGAGGGCCTGAAGGATCTGAAAAAGGGTTACCATCTTGAACTTGTCCTTCCTGAGGAACTTGTTCAAGTCTCTTAAGTATTTGTATTTATTGTATTTATTATGTTTTATATAGCGCCTTTCACCGAAGCGCTTTACAGAGAACAATTTAACAGTACATTAAAATAAGCAATGGAAATCGGTGTTCAGAATCAGCCAGTAAAAATCAAACAGACGACTGAAGTAAATGCCTTTTTAAAGAAGAGCGAACAGGGATAGGAGGTAATGGATCGGAGAGAGAGAAGAAGAAGGTTCCAGTGAAAAGGAGCAAGACGTTGGAAAGATAGGAAACAGGATTGTACACAAGGGGCACAAGGAACATTAAGTTGAAAGAGACCAGCAGAGCGGAGAGAACGAGAAGGGGAATAGAATGAGAGGAGGGATGCTAGACAGTTAGGGGCAAGACCGTAGAGAGATATGAAGACAAGACAGAGAAAGTTGTACTTGAGTTGGGAGTAAAAAGAAAGCCATCCAAGTGAGCAAGAGATGAGGAAATTGAGTCCTGATAGGAGAAAAGACAGAGTGAACAAATAGAAGAATGATAGATTGATTTAAGAGGAGCAAGACGTGAACGAGGAAGACCAAAGAAGTGAACAGAGCAGTAAAAAAGTCGAGAAAAGACTAAGGAATACACAAGAAGCTTTGTGGCGTGAAATGAAAGGGCACATTTTGAATATATTGTAGAGATGAAATCGACAGGCGTGGGAATTAAGAGAGATATGGTGAGCGAAGGAAAGATTAGCATCGAAACAAAGACCGAAATTGTGAGCTGTAAGGGAGATTGGGAGATGGGAAGGAGGAAAGTAAATGGGAGGATTAGGAACCGGGGGTGGGAGAACATTAGCGGGAAAGAATAGAACTTCTGTTTTACCAGAGTTCAGAGTAAGAAAGTGAGAGGCGATCCATGATTTAATGGCGGTAAGGCAGGATGAGAGAGTGTGATGAATGTCAGGGGTGAAAGATGAGAAGGAAAGGAAAAGCTGAGTGTCATCAGCGTAGAAGTGGTGTGAAACTGCAAAGGATGAGATAATTGGAGCAAGGAAGGAGGTGTACAAATAGAATAGAAAAGGACTGAGAACTGAGTCTTGGGGTATACCGTGGGCAAGAGGAAAGGAAGGAAAGGTGTTGCCACCTCAATAAATGGAAAAAGTGTGGTTAATTAAGTAGGATGAAAACCTGGCTAGAACAGATCCAAGATGGGTCTCAATCCTCTGTCCTTCATGGGAATTAGAAAATATGGGGAGTACCAACCCTTGTTCTACTCTGCTACAGGTACTGGTTCTATAGCACCTTCCTCTAGCACGGTTAACATTTCCTGCATAAGGAGCGGATCTGGAACCTTCAAAGAGTTGTTCCCCGCTGGATGACTCTGAGGTTTTTGAAGGAAAGGTAGGCAGTAACCTTGGGCAACTGCTTCCAATGCCCAAGCATCGGAAGTAATAGAATGCCATTCTGTCAGATGCTGTCACAACTTGCCTTTTACTGCAGTCTTGTGAACGAAGACCTCAGAGAGGTTTTCGAGCGGCTGACGCAGTGGCTGAAGGTAAGGCAGCCGCAGCTGATGCGGTCTTAGTACTTCTTCCCCGTCCACCGTGATGGAATCGTATTTGTCCTCTTTGAGCTGGCTGTCCTTTGCCTCTTCTAAATGTGGCGTAATGGCGAAAGGACCTACCCCTCCAGGGTGTTTCAGTGGGGCGGTTTGAAGTTTGTCTTATTGCAGCTCCAAGGGATTTGGCCGCTGCCTTGGAAGTTTGCAGCTTCTCAAAACTCTCATCGGCTTTGTTTCCAAAGAAATGTGTGCTGTCAAAGGGCATGTTGACAAGCCTGGATTGTAAATCTGGGGCAAATCCTGACTTTCGCAACCAGGCAAATCTTCGTATCACTGTACTAGCCCCCATAGCATTGCTGATACTGTCAACAGAGTCGAGACCAGTCTGGAGGGATTTGCACATAGCGTCTTTCCCATCCTTGAAAATGTTAAGGAATCCGTCTCGCTACTTCCCTTCGGGGATCTGGTCAGCCGCCATAGGAATGCACTCCCAAAGGGTGTGTGAAAACCTTGCTAGTCTGCACGTAGCATTGGACGACTTCAAGGCCATACTGCCGGCTGAAAAACCCTTTTTGACCATGGCGTCATAACATTTGTCGTCTCTATCCTGAGGTATCGTAGGATAGGCATTTTGCCTACTCATGGAGGTGGCTGCCTGAACTACCAGGCTTTCTGGTGTTGGGTACTTGGAGAGGTAAAAAGATCAGAGCTACAAACTCTGTACTTAGCCGTCAGCTTTTTATTTACAGCTGGAATAACCTTGGGTGCCCCCCCAATTAGAAGCCACTCGTCTTTGTAAGGCTTGATGAAAAGGGACACCTGGGTGCTCCTGTGGCCCTCTGTCCAATATGTGGGTGAGATCATCTTGTTCAAAAACAGGTATAGGTCTTCACCACCCCATGTATTCCACAACCCTTGATATTAGCTGTTTATATGTTATCTCAGCATGGTCACCAGGGTCTGCTCTTCCAAATTCAACCGCAGGAGAGGTGTCAATTCCACTAGCCTTATGAAGGCATTCTTGGCAGGTTTTCCATACGTGAGTCCTCTGATATCAGTGCCTTAGGCACTGATGGTGTTCCATATTATAACCCCAAGGGCCTCCCTTCATCAGACGATTCCTCTGCATCTTCATAAATGGAAGAAAGGGATTTGAAGAATTCTGAGCGTGGCAAAGGAGAAGTCTTTTCAACCGCAGTTGACATTATATCTGTCACAGATGTCAAAATTGTCGACGACGGTTGCGTCTATGGCTTTAATGATAGCGTTGATGGCTTAGACACATGTAGCATCGAGGAGGTCGACACTCGAGGCGTCCATAGCTTCTCCACAGTCATCAGCACCAATGGCGTTGATGATGCACTTTTCGGTCCTGTCAGAATCAAGTCCTTCGGCGTCGATGACGTTGATGATTTAGTTTTTGAGGTGACTTTCTCGACTCAAGGGATGGGATCACTTTCAAGGAGACTTGGCCGCTAGGTCCCAGGAGGCACGGCTCTTGTGCTTCTGAGGTCTTTCGACCGGAGCATCGCCTTTAGGTGTAGTCAAGGAGGGCAAGGCCGCTTTCTCAAAAACCCTTAACATTCAGAGTCTAAACTCTTCCCACTGGGCCAGTGAACTAGATTTAGTGGGGCAAATGACCTGTTCCGGTGAACTAGAAGACGAAGAAGATGGCACTCTATGGCGTTTCTTTCCGTGACTCGAAGTCGACGAATTGTTTGAACCACTTTGTGAACGGGAACGTTTGGACTTTTTTCGACGAGGAGAAACTGTCCAACTCATCTGAGGTCTTTTGTTTTGATGGAGTAGAGGGGGAT
This sequence comes from Ambystoma mexicanum, assembly GCF_040938575.1. Lineage (NCBI taxonomy): Eukaryota > Metazoa > Chordata > Amphibia > Caudata > Ambystomatidae > Ambystoma > Ambystoma mexicanum. The sequence continues at coordinate 957,785,872 of NC_090930.1, read as the reverse complement.
TTTTGGGCCTTACCTGCCGCAAGCTTCCCTCTTTGCTCTCTCAGGGCTTTTGCCATCATAGATAGGCAGTCCTCGCACTCCGAAGACGGATGAGTCGACCCCAGGCACCAGAGGCAGATCCTGTGAGGGTCCGTCACTGACACCTTTGCTCCGCAGTCACAGCATGTTTTGAAGCCGGATCGAGGAGTGGATGACGCCAAACACAAAGCAATTTCACGTCGGAACTCGAGATAGTTAAGGCATTTCGAAGAAGAGTCGAAGATATTCCTGTCAGAAATGAGGCGTGCTGCATCCGAAGCTGGAAGTGCGGAAAAACAGAACTGAGGCCAACGGGCGCTGCACGTGTAACATAAGCCTGCAGTGACTTCGACATCGAGACAGAGGCCTCTGAGGGACATCGACTCAACAGCACCCCCTGCTGAAAAAAAACATTTCCAAAGCAGCAAAACTGGGATATTGGGAATATCAAAGATAAGGAATACGTGGGAGGGCACAATCCATTCGAAAACTAATTAGAGGGACATTGTACATACTGTGAGAAACCTGATGACGTTCTCACATTTACTCCCCTTGGATCCTCTAAGTAGGGGACCAGGGAAGGGCCCTCGCTTTTGGATCCCAACCCTGGGGGTGGACAAGCAAGGGAGGATCACCTATGTAGAAGGTCCTTGGGAATTGGATGTGGGATGTACTTAGGTGAGACACAGCATTCTACATTTTCCTTTAAGGAAGAAATCCCTATCTCAGAGCTAGTTTATTTATTTTAATATTTATAATGCACCACATGACCATGGGCGACAGAGCGCACATAAAAAACTAACAGGGGGTCAAAGGGCATCAGACAAGGGGTCAGTGATCAGGGGAGAGGATGGGGCGGTGCTAGGATTGAACCTGGGTTCAGGTTGAACAAGTAGGTTTTAATTTGCTTCTTGAATAGTATGAGATTGTTAGCCAGGTGTATGTGCCCGGGAAGTGAGTGCCAATGTAGGGGAGCCTGGACATCAAATGATGTCCTTCTAAAGCGCACCAGCTTGTATCCAGGCTGTGGGAGGGTGGGGTAGGCAGAGGAACAGAGCTGTCTCCCAGATGTGCAAGTGTAACGCTTACCTGGACTCCACAGGAGCGTAATGATCCCCAAAGCCTGCTGAACTGTTAAACTGATGCTTTAAGGGTTTCTCCCTGTCATGAAAGAGGAAATAACAAGAAAGGGGATGCTGTGATTGATAAGAATGGCGAATGCTACTGGAACTCTAAGTCTGTCTTCCCCTTTTGAAATAACTCCCCTTAATTCCTAAGATCCAACTCCTCCCCTGTGTTTTGCATTTAGGGAGCTCTCCATCCTGCTATCACACAGGGGTGCGCTGATGTTGAGGTTCTGAAGACACAGGTGCTGTTGACTGTGGAAACCTCCGAAGGCAAGTGTCTTAAAAGTGGATGAGTCTCTTGACAGAACTAAAGAGGAATAAACTGATGTCTCTGTGGAATAAACGTTCTTTTCTAAGTTGGAGAGATCTCTCCTACTAATGTTTTAATTCTTTTGCAGATTTTTCGGAAGAAAAAACGTTCACTGAAGAGTTTGGAGATTCGAGGAAAAGAATATGAAACCCTTTCTTGAGGTAAGTTGAAGCACACTAAAATGGAGAGGACTTCGGTAATCTGACAAGGTGTTTTCACTGTGTTAAGTATGCGGGCGTAATCAGGAAGGAAGGCACTGCACAGCGTAAATTCGTCTTGTCAGAGAAAACTGCAATCTCCTACTGCAAAGCGTGGTTGACAACTGTGAGGTATAACTCTGAGCTTCATGTAAGTATGCGCGTAGGAGTTTCTCTTCAATTTATTTCTGCAATGTTCGTTCTTTAACCAATGTACCTTTTATTTGCAGGTCATAGGAAAACTAAGGAATACTTTGAAACGTTGCTGCGGCAGCAAACTGAGGTTGAAGACTGAAGCGGCGGAAAACTTTGGTTAGGTAATTTCTGTCTGTGGTCTATAGAAAATTCTGTGAAAACTGCAGAGTTGTTAATATTACTTTTCTTTGATTTCGCAGGTTTTATGAGCAGGAGCGCCGGCAGCGTTACACCACTGTCAGCGGATCCAACACGAAGCGTGCATTACTGCGGAAGCGGGGCTTAAATAGCCCTTACGGTCCAATGTCTAGTTATCTGCTGAAACGTTCCCATGACCCACAGGGCGGCCATCTTAGAGGTAGAGAGTATGCTATTGGATCCTATGGAAGTCTATGATGATTTATTGCTGTGAATTGTGAGAATGCCATGTGTGCCAAGCTAACACCCACCTAAAGCCTGCTGATCTACAAAATGAATCTCGCCTGGCCTGAACTCCTGAATCTAGACTAGGAACCCTGGAGGTGATCATGACAGCGAGTCATCGCTCGGTCCTTTAGGTATGTAGGACAGGCATTGGTATGGCATTTAAATGACATTGTCAGGATCTTGTGGGTGATCCTGTGTTGTACCGGTAGCAAATGTAGTGTACTCCGAGCTTCGGATACATGGGTGTATTTAGACAAGCCTTGGATGGCCTGAACTGTGCTGTTCTGTGCAACTTGTAGCGATTGTATGTTAGAGTGGGTTGTTCCAGCTAGGAGGCTGTTGCAATAGTCAAGTCTAGAATGTGTTAATGCAGAGGCTAGTGACATGCAGTTCTCAGCTGTGGCAAACAGCGGATGTAGTTAAGTAGCTTGGAGATAAGGCCACAAGAGGATCAAATATAGGAGACATGGGGTCTCAGTCAGTTCAGCGTCAAGAACAACCCCTAGTGTCTTGACTTTCTTGGACACATTCATGATATTGCACGCGATACAAAAGTTGGCATAGGCAGGGGCCAGTTTATTAAGACAGGCTCTGGATGCCACGATCAGGAGCTCAGTTTTATCACAGTTCAGGGTGAATGAATTGCCTGCCATCCATGCCTGGACAACATCATAGATCCCGTTTGTAATTCCTGCTCAGCTCAAGGACGACCTGGGTGTCGTCTGCATACTTTGTATACTGTACACCCAGGGCATCCAATAAGTCGAGCAGGGGTCTGATGTATATGTTGAACAGGGTGGGTGATATTCATGAGCCTGGGGGGACGTCACATGTTTCAACAGGGGAGGAACTTTTTTCACCGACCATTACCCGAGCGTTCCAAGGGCCAAGGAATGAGGATATCCAATGGGATGCCTGACAGGAGCAGTGTGAGATCTCCCCTAGGCTTGTCGCTAGCAGAGAGTGGTCCACCAGGTCGAAGGCCACGGAGAGATCCAAGAGCATCAGCAAGGCGGGATTTGAGATCCAGCATAGTGGTTTCCGTCCCTGCTGAGCTCTAACGCCAGATTGGTGTGAGCCTAAAATATGGTGGCAACTGCAAATATGCGATGGGATATTGTTCCCCATGCTCCATTTTCCAGGAGAGGAACAGGAGATATTATTCACCTGAGAAAGAGGAGATGAAGAAACGGGAAAGAGGTATCAAGGGATAGACCACAGTGTCCAAAATACCATCAGCTATCCCTCTGCAAATACCTCCTCTCTCAAGCTCTACGCTCCTCTACCTCTAACTCCCTCCAGGTCAATCGTTTTTCAAAGAAACAAGCTGGGGTAGATCTCTATCTTCGGCTGGGGCCTCCCTCTGGAACAGCCTCCCTGCCAATCTAAAACTTGAGGAAAACCATCTCTGGTTCCGAAAGAACCTCAAAACCTTCCTCTCTGCTTCCACCTTCGCGCCCCCTCTATTCTGCTGATCTGCTCTCTCTTGGCACTGTGCACCTGGCCATCCTCTGTCTCCTGGGCCCAGGTACATGCTCACCCTGCCACCCTCCTGCACTGCCTCCCGGCCACTCCTTGCACTGGGGGCTGTATCTGTACATTTTTCTTCTTTTTCTGCACTTATCAGACTTACCCAGTCTGCTGCCTTAAACACAGCACTTGCCACTTGCTGGCTGCACTACCACTGTTTTGCCCCCATTTTCTATTTTTCTTTTATTTATTATTATTTATCTGCTCTCCTCTGCTCCTCACTTTCCACTCACCCCCTTCCATGCACTTTTTCCCTTTTCCCATTCCCATGCACTTGCGCGTTCTCAATATCACTGGGCCTAGTAAGATTGTTGTTGTTGTTGTTGTGGTGTTGTGTTCTCCCCTGTTCCCCTCCCTTGCCTAGCCACGCTCTGAAACACTTGTGTACGAGCGCAATACAAATAAAATATATCATATCATAACAACTCACCAACATGTCCCCAACCTTTTTGGATCATTGTAAGGCAGTGCCCCTATAGTCCTCTCTTGGGGTATCTAATGGTACTGAGATGAGAAAAGAACTAAGGGTTAGAAACATTACACACTCTTCACATTTCAAACTGATATGAGGAAGAAACACTTGAGAGTTAGGAACATTTATTTGTTTTTTAATTTTCTTTATTTGAATTTGTAAAGCGAGCTACAGTCCAGGGGCATCGAGGCACTGTTGCGCTTAGCTCGTGGTTACAATGAGCGGAGGCCTAGCTTCGTACAGCAGTCATGCATATACAGGAAGTTAGTTAGTTACAGAAAGTGTTCAGATAATGCAGTTATAAAAACAAAAACGTTTTGACAGCTTTCTTAAATGTGGTGTATGAGTCAATACTTCTTACGTGAGGAGGGAGGGCGTTCCAGTTGGATGCTGCAATGACCGGAAAGCTGGCTCCTCCTACCCTCACTCTGAGGGTCTTAGGGATGGTCATCCTATTTAAGTAGGACGTTCTGGTAGGTCTATTTTAGGAGGGTTTGGAAATCCTTTGTGAGAGGTAAAATTGTATGGTTGCTGAAATGTGGCCCCGTTTGGAAATGCCGGTGGTTGCTCTAAGTGCTTTGTTTTGGACCGTCTGAAGTTTTCTAATATTTTTTGAAGAAGTGCCAGCCAGAAGATCATTGCAATAGTCCATCCTAGACCGGATTATTGCTCTGGCTATGGTAAGGCAATTTTGTTTTGTTAGGAGCGGTCTAGCTGCCGTGATCAGTTTAGAATGGTATAGGCTGCGGCAGGAAAGATGGCGTTCACTTGTCTGTTCATTGAGAGGTCAAGATATCGAGTCAAGATAGACCCCCAAGGTGTTCACAGCATGTGAGACCATGATGTGAGTGTTATCAACTGAGACTGAGTTGTACTTTAAGTCAAGTTCCTTAACAGTTCCTGTTGAACCTATAAGTAAGATCTCAGTTTTTTCACCATTGAGGCACAGCAAATTTTCCGCCATCCAGGTTTGAATCTCTGAACAGATGGAATTATGAGTTTTACTTTCGGCTTTGTAGTCGCCCGTAAGGGGAATGAAGATCTGCGTGTCATCAGCATAGTTGGTATATGTGATGCCACGCAAGTCCAGGAAGTTAAAGAGAGGCCTCATGAGTAAGTTGTAAAGGGTAGCTGAGAGGCAGGATCCTTGAGGGACCCCACACTTAATGAAATTAGGGTTAGCAAAAACTTTCATCACTCTTACTTGGAGAAATGATGTGACCCAGGCTGTAGCTTTAGGTGAGAATTTAGCAGCAGAGGGGACATGGTGAGAGAGAGTATCATGGTTCACCAGGTCAAATGCTGCGGACAGGTCACGGTTCAGGTGGAGAGCTGGTTTTCCCACGTCCCTGAGGTCATCAATCTGGTTTTTCCCCACTTAAGTACTGATATGAGGAAGAAGCTACTGTGAGTAATAAGACACCATTTACTCTCACCACTCTGGCACTGGGATGAAGGAAGGGCAGGCATGTCCCTATAATCAGAACCAGGCAGTCCTAATTAATGAAGAACACCTGCAGCCCATTACAACGCTTCAGGGGTATAAGAAGGGGACTGCAGAGACACGAGGGAAAGAGAGAAGGAGAACCAGGGAAACAGGACAACACAGCAGGTGGAGCCATGCGAGAAGTCGAGACTCCAAACCGCCACCCCAGAACCCAGGAGTCCTGCTGGTGGGACACTCCAGTGAGAACGTCCCTCGAAAGGGAAGGCGGGCAGATGAAGCTGCCGGGAAGCAGAGGCGTGGCTGTGCACGAGACCTGGGGGATGCAGAATAACGCACCCAGCGAACAGACTTTCCTGGCTGGGGAAAAGCCACACAGGAAGGAGTTGCTGATGCGTGTGTCAGAGACACCAAAAACACCCAATCTCTCAGAGGGAACGTGCAAAACTAGCAAAGTTGATACTATTGAATACTAAAATGCAAGAAATCGGCAAAGCTGCCCTTAATGAATATGCAAATAAACTGAAACCGGCAATGTTGCATATTTCTAACACTGAATCGAATGCAAACTAAATAAACAAACAAGCCTACGTTTATTGAATATTGAACTGAATGAAACAGGCCAAGTGGCTTTATTGAATGCCGAATTGAATGAAACTAGCAAAACTACCATTTCGAATTGCTGAACTGAATGAAACAAGCACAACTACACTTACCAATTGCTGAACTGAATGAAACAAGCTATGTTGCCCTTATTGATTACTAAATTGAACACTTGTTGAACATTGAAACTAAAGAAACTCAACAAAAAAACATTTATTGCATACTGAACTGAATGAAATATGTAAAACTGGCACCTATTGAATATCCAAGTGAAAGGAAAGCCTAGATACTATTCATTTTCAATATTGAATGATATGGAACAGCACAACTACTATTGTTAAACAACGAACTGAGAGCAAACGGGAAATTACACTGAAAAACAGGCTCTGAGTGCAACATTGGAGTCTAAGTCAAGAAACCACTTGTTTGGCTGAATATTGAATTACACAAGGGAACCTGGAATTTCCTGTTGCATGACCTGTAATGGGTGGACCGTGTGGTCTAAACAACTGCACCAAGATCATGGAACCATATATTCCAACATGGAAGTTTGCTGTTGTGTCGAAGAGGAAAACTATCATTGGTGCATACAAGTTTTGGTGAGGAGAACCCTGAACTGTGAAGAATTGTTGAAACGTTGTCTAAAGAACCAACCCTCAAGATATTCCTTTTTGTGTCATTCTTTAATATTGAACTTGGGGAAGGGAATCCGGAGATTTGTTGCCCTGGAACTATATTGAACTTGGGGAAGGGCATCCTGACCTGTTTAAAAAGATGGAACTTTTGATTTCAAGTCCACCAGAAGGGAAAATTGAACATTATAACTAACTAATTGACATTTGGGGAATAGAAGCTGAAGAATAAGCCCGAGCTGGAAATAGCTTAGATCTTTCTGTTTAGAACACTGTTTAGTTTATGGTTGACATCCCTACACATTGCTTTGTTTTAGTTGTGAGGGTTAGCATAGGCTTTTGGACACAGACAGACTTTCCTTAGTTTCTTTAGGTGGGGAAATCATACCTTAGTATAGGGCCAAGTTAGGCCTTACTCCATCCTGACCTTTTCTTTAATACAAATGTTGTTATACCTTGAATCTGTTGTCTGTGTCTCCTTCCATGATGCCAACCTCACAATACCCATTGCCATGGCATTAGCACATACATCCCCACCAGTGGTGACCTCACACCCATGGGGATATATTTTGCTGTCATTTTTCCACTGAAGATTGTGACTGCTTTATGACCTTGCTTAACAAGCAACGAAGTGCTGTTCCGCAGTGGCAATTGCTTACGGGTCAGAGGCGGTGGGGATGGCAGGTTATGCTACGCCAGCGGTGCCTGAAGACTCGATAGCATCAGGTGCGGAGAAGTGGAGGTTAGTCTTCAGCAGCGAGCAAGATTGGCTGGACTCAACGCGGCATTGGAGCACTGCAGCAGCAATGGCTTGGAGCTCAAAAAAGCTATTGACCAGGTAACTGTGTTGAGCTGGGGATGCTAGAAGACTCAGCGGGTCTCAGATGCAACAAAGGTGGAGCTTGGGCACGAGCTAAACTATGAGAAGCAGAGGTGGTCTAGTATTGAGGTCGGAGATGACTCTTGAAGTGCCCTTGAAGCAGGTTGGGTGACATGGAAGGTACCCACACAGGCACTTAGGTGTTTGGAGATGCAGGAAGAGCCTGTTGTCGGTACGCCCAGACCAGACAGCTAATTCAAGCCAGCCCTGCCATGAATAGGTCACTTCACTGAGGTGAAACTAATATGATATCCAAATGCTTGCAGCTTAATTGTGTGATCTCTACAGCTACCATGATGTAACCAGACATGACTCATCCTGATATTAATGTGACACCAGCCTGACTAAAGGCACACAATTATTAGAATTTAAACGAAATGGGTAGACTATTTCAAAGCCACCATTGCCTGTTTAAATATTTTATTCTAGCAGAAGTCCAGAACAGCACATATGAACTTTTAACCTGCCCTCGCGTTGGAGATGTCAGGAGATGGTCATAGCAAAGTGTTAAGGATTTCAATTAGGCGACACACACCTTGGTCTCAGCCTAGGATGTAGCGCTCAATTGATATGCCTTTCTTTTTATTTTATGTGGATTCAATTTGAGATAGTACACAACTCGTATCACACCCCCTCTTCCAAATACCCTTGGGTCACAATGGAGCAGGAACCAGGCCGGTTGGTGAAAATACAATATTTTATTTATTTTTAACATTCAAAGAAATCATACAATTTTAATATGGGGCAGCAATCACCAATGGGGTGATAATTACAATGAAGCAATGCACTTAATTAACCTTCTCCAAGAACATATACAAAACACACGTGAACAGGACCACTTTTTGGATTTGGATAGATAGCACCCAAGTTAAGGTTTCCCCCTGCAATGTTCCCTCAACCCACAATTAATAAAAATTCTGAGTGGATAGAAAGAAGCAGAAGGTAGTCAGGAATAAGAGGCAAATACAGACTTTAAATCCTTAGCAAAGGCCCAAAATAACACTCAAATTTTCCAAACAATTAATTAATGTGTGGTTGAATTATAATATACATATGTCTTATCACAACAGCATGTATGTTCTATCACTGGCAATCACAAGACAATGGATCAGCAAAAAGGCATACAATTTGAAAATGAGTGGAAAGTTTAGAGCATGCTGCAGCCAAATGACACGTAGGAAAACTTGCAATTTTCTCAAATCCCGCTTTAAATTACCCAAACGCTTTTCAATAAAAACGGGTGAAATACTCTGATGTGGAGTGCTGTTTTTGGGCTGGGGGGTAGATATATATCACAGGTACAATACAGAGGTGAAAATAGGTCTCTAGCTGGAGAATTGAGAGAGATTTGGAAGGTAGAGTGAGGTTTGTTTTAGGAAAATAGAGCAGTTAAAGTGAAAACTTCGGTTTTAAAGAAAGGCAAAGGTTACTTAAAACGACATTATCTAGACTACATTGTTAAAGAGGAACACAGTAAGCTCCAAGGTTGATTTGCGAGTTCAACCTTGTCCTCCCAGTGCTCAACCCTAACAATAAAATATAGGGAAATTAGTTGGATTACTCCAAATATGACTAATGGATTATAATTTACACCAGACAAAATTGAAAATGTATGGCGCTAGCGCTTAAACAATAAGGACAGGATCCGAGGATAATCCTAACAGTTTCAACAAGTTACCAGGGTATGAATATGACTACTTAGAGAGTTGGATAAGGACAAAGGCGATGCAAGGTAAACTCTGTGTTTCTGTGGGGTGGGGATTATACTCACAGTCCACTTTTGAGTTTTGGGGATTTTTGGACAGTCAACAGGTTCTGGTCACCACAGAGGGCACGCCTTACAGCAAACAGCTGGGCAGTTCTGGTCACCGGATGGCAAGCCCAGCTGGATGGCAATTCTGGTCACTGGATAGTAAAGGTCAGCTGGATGGCAGGATTGCAGCAGGCATGCAGTTAGTGGGCAGCAAGCCAGGCTGTTTCAGGATGCAAAAGGTATCACAACTTTCCCCTTTTTAATGGGAGATTAGTGGGTTGATTCTGGATCAATGGCCTTGTGGAGTAGGGTCAGCAATGCTTTGGCCTTGTAGTTGGACTCGGGAGTAGGGTCAGCAAGATTAATGGAGATCAGGAATACAGCGCAGGAACTTCAGGAAGAGTGTTTGTCTAGAGTCCTGTCATGGACTCTTATTTATAATGCATAGTGATGTCATAGAAGTATATGGCTGGGCAGTCTTAGCTAAACACACCTCTAACCCACTGGATTGGTCAGGGGTGCTAGTCTCCGCCTCGCTTTCAGCTGGTTGGATCTAAAGGGCAGGAGGGCAGATTTATGATGGGAGTTTTACAATGTCCAAAAACCTCCCACAGTTACTTTAGCTAAAATCCGATTTTGCCACAAATGGTACATTTATACAGTTGAAGTCTCTTAGCAAATTACATAAACAGGTTACATATTTTATGCAGACCATTGCAGTCCAACCCTGCAATCTGTGAGACATTGTTTTGTACATTTAATAATCTCTGGTCATTTTCAGTGTGAAATGTCCGGCCTAACATTCTGCAACTTTACACGAGTGTACATACTATCATGGGGCCTATTTCTGTTAATTTTTAATATTCTATCATGTGTCCTTTCCCCATGATTCACATTCTTCTGGCGTTTGTGTCCCATACATGTTATTGACAACCAAGACCTCTTATTTGAAAGCCACAAAAATCACATTTAAACTACTCAATCTTTACATTTTTGCAAAGTCCTGTTGCAAAGATAACCATCTTCAAAGTTTCTTAATAAAATAGTCTTTTGAAACAAATGGGCATCCTTTGTCCTGCACTGGACCATTTTTTTTCTTTTTCATCTACCACCAACTGTCACCTACCCCATAGGGAGGATGGTTTTTTCAGCTTTATTGAAGGTTTATTGCCCCTTCTCCACTTCGCACCTCCATGTCCTAGAAATTCCATTGTAGAGGGCTCAGCCCAGACCAGATTCTGTCCAATCTCGTAATTATCACTGTGGTGTTAGTATCTACTGAGAGGGCCTTTCGATTCTTTCATCCTGTCAGCAGAAACCTGTTTAGGGCCGATTCCTCCCCCCATGCAACCACTGAAGTTAAATTTAAATGTATTTAGTTCGTTGTGTTCTGAATTGGAAGGAAACCTGCTGAATAGAACCATTTCATACATTGTATTTTCACAGTACAATCCCCTTTCACATTGCTAGGCAAGAAGAAGTTTTTGTTCAACATAGTATTCTCCAACAAGCATTTTCTTCTTTAGTTTGCCAAAGCCATTTTTACGCAAGCTGTTAGCATTTTGCCTTCAAATTCGGTTTTTGACTTTCCATTTGGATTCCCACACTGCTTTGCAGCCATAGTTATTTTCTTCTAGGCAGTAGTTTATTTAAACCACCTATGCACTGAAATTGACATCCCAGAGCTGGAGTTTCTTTGAATTACTGATCATTGACACTTTGTAACTTAAAAAGTGAAGCTTTTTCCATGCAGTGGAAAAAGGAGTTTCTTTGTTGATTTTTTTCAGATTTGGTTTGACATGGCCTGTCATTCAGGGGTCATACTTGGTTTTGCTGAAGCACAATGGGGATATGAATGGGCATGGTAGGACCTTATTAATAACAGTAATTTGAGGAAGAACAAATAAAAATAGCATCAGAGCGGCATCATTTTAAGGTAAAATGGCCTCTTTTCATTGGGGACTGGGGCAAAGCAGCGCTGCTTCCGTTTCTTTTGTATATGTAAGAACACACGGGCAAGCTCTCTCAGTGTGCCCCCTTGTTCCATCCTGCCCAATATGTGCTTGGAAAGATGATGAAGCCATCTTTTTGTTGCTGCAAAACACAGTTATGAGGTCATGGTGCTCACAGGAGCCTTCTCAGCCATTTTGATGTTTCTGCTGAAATGCAGCTTGGTGATGTGGGGAAACACAGCCGAGTTGGATCAATATATCCCATAAAAGCACTATGTTTCTGGCATTAAGCATAGTGAAGTGGGGATGGATTAGCAGGCCTCCATTTCAGAAACAGAATAATCTGCATCATTGTATTGCTTAAAATCAAAAGATTGGGCTATTTAACCCTCGTAGATGGCCTATCACACTGCCCTTGCCGCAGACAACCATCCATGCACCCCAGAACACACACTGCCCATGCCCCAAACACAATGCACCAACACACCGTCCCCCTGTACACTGTCCCCTCTCCCACCAATACACATCCATGTAGCACCTACATACACATTGTTCCCCAAACACATCACCTCTCCCATACACACACTGCCTCACGCCACACACACACAGCCCCTGTCACACGGATTATCACTCACATACATTGCCTACCCCACACGCATACACACATGGCCCCACCTACTCCACACACACAGCCACCACCCTCAACCACTCACACACTAGAGCCCCACACCACTACACACACTACCCCTAGGCATCCCACATGCACTACCCCAACTCTACCACCCACACACACACACACACACACACACACACACACACTACTCTTAGGCACACCAAACACATTTCCCAAGACCCTTGGCATGCACTATGCCAAACCTTCCACACAATGCCCTCGCCCCACTAAATATTCCCCTACCTCCACATAGTCCCAAATCCTAGTCACTGTACTGACACCTCCACACCCTCATCAACACATGCACACACACACATACACTTTTGCCCCCTACCTTACACATATACTGCCACTGCAACCCACACACACACATACATACATACACAAAAGACTTCTCTGGCATCTGTCACTACCCGAACACCTCCACATATTACCCCTCCACACACACTGCCCAATAACAAAAAATATTGCCCCACCTACTCCCACAGTGTCCCTGCCTCCACTCATGCACTGTTTATCCCATATACACACTTTGGCTCCCATTCACCACACTGCCAAAGCCCCCTACACACTTCTACACACTGCCCAGTCACCCCAAAAATGACACCCCTGCACTCCCCACCCTTTGCGCATGTTATACCTGACCAGCATACACTGTACACACAATGCCCCAATGCACAAACCTGCTTCTCCTGCCCTCACACATACTGATACTACATCTCAAACTCTACCCCCATATAACCACACACTGCTTCCATCTCTCAGATGCCCTACCACAACACTTTCATATGCTCTCCCCCAATTCCCAGTGTCCCCACCCACATGCCTCGTCTCTCACACACTGGCAACACCCCATACTGTCGTAACCCTTCTCCAGCCCCAACCCCCACACAAACTGCTCTCACTTGCTCCCAAACCCACATGCACTGCCCCAAGCCATATGGCCCCAACACACTGTCCCTGCCGCCACACACCCTCCCCACACTCTGCACACACAATGCCCTTGCCTCATACACAATGCCGAAGCCCACCACCCACCCCACACACACACACTGCCTCTCCCCATAGACACTGCCCCTGCCCCACATACTTATCTATTTCTGTTACTTTACACTACTTCATCACATCCCTACACCATTCAATCACTTCAAGTGCAATGCTTATCAATACATGCACCATACTACACACACACAAACACACACACACACATACACACACACACACCTACAAGCCCACACAACAATGTTGTGAGTACCTCGTAGTAGTAATCATTTATATAGTGCCTTTTTCCCATTTGTATGGTGTCAACACGCTTGTGGTGGGACGCCCTCGGGAACCAGAGTCCAGGTATGGCAACATTCTCGGAAAAAGTTTAGCATGCGTGTGTGCATTTGGCCACGATTAGGAATTAGGTGGGCTGGCTAGGCTCCAGTAAGCAACCCAAGAGTTCAGGCATGTGCATCAGTGCAGAGGGAGGTCCTGAGAGTGAGGTAGTGCAATAGACTTGTTATGTGTCCAGCTAGACCGAATTTTGTCATAGGTTGTCGCTGTATTGTGAAGGCATCATGAAGCAAGACACAAAAAACTGATTCAAAGTTCAAACAAAAGGTATTTATTAACTTAAATCTCAGGATGGTGCTCAACTTGCCCTATGCTAAGGTGGGATTTCCCTACCTAAAGAAACTAAAGATAGTCAGAGTCAGTAAGTGCAACTTAAACGTCTCTCTGTATCTAAAACCTATACTTGCCCTCACAACTAAACTATAAAATGTGTAGGGATGTCAGCAAGTGTTAGGCAGAAACCTGTTGTGCAGTTCCCTTAGGGACCACTGCAAAAGATTTAGGACTACAGGTGGTTGGCAGTAAACCCAATTGGTAGCAGTCTGTACCACCCAGATTTACCTGGTAGCTGTGGCTGCGCAGTCAGACTTCTCTCAAGATGAGTTAGGCAGTATATAGAGTATGCACAATAGGTACAGAGATACAGTAGCACAAGCAAACACTGACCAGAGCTTTGGTGTAAAAGTATATAATTATTTATTTAAAGACACACTTGTAAATTACACTAGCACACAAAGAGGTAAGTAATTTCAACACACAGTCACTATTATATGTATACAACCCTAATTACTTATTAGACAAGTCTTAATGAGAAACACCACTTATTTTCAGACAGAGGTGAGCGCTTAACATAAGATGGCACTCTAATAAGTTATGGTTAAAGGGAGGGAAAAGGCAAAGTTATGAAAGCACACAAATTCCAATACTTTTCAAAGAACCACAGTGAGGCAGGTTAGGCAAAGTCTACTGGAGAGCAAGGAAGTTCAAATGCCAGGCCCACTCTTAGAGAGAGCTAGCGAAATGTGTCCAGGATCACACAGTGGGGTTATGCCCAAAAAGTCTTTGTAGATAGTTCGAAAAAGATTGAGATCAAGTCAGGAAAAGTTAGTTAACAGGCCCCAGGCTAACCCAGGTTAGAAAGTTGAGGATTTACTGTTACCCCGAACGATCTGTCATAAGGGAAGCCAGGTGGAACACAGTACCTGAAAATGGGAAGAACGCTCCAGCGGGGGCAGTTGTTCCTGGCAGCGGGTGCAAGTCGGTGTTTCGTCCAGAGGAAGAGGAGGTCTCGACGTGGAGGAAAGCTGAAGGTCGTTGCACTGCCAGGGAAGAAACCAGCCGCAGAGTTTCCCGGTTACAATGTACCACCCTTTTCTTCGCGGTAGTGGTAAACCGTGGTATTCCGGTTGCCGGGGTGCTTGGCACGGGCAAGGCGGCCACGAGATGGTCCAGGAAGGCGAAATGACGGGCAAACTGGTTATCCCCATCAGTCAAAGGAAGAAGACTCTCCGGACTGGAGATCTCCTCTGTCGTCGGGAAAAGTGGTGAGACGGTTCAGCAGGGCTCCACCGGTGGTGTCGTCATTGCAGGTCGGCTCGGCTTCTCCCTCCTCGGATTCTTTAGGTCCTGTGGCGACTTCTGAAGTTCCAGTCCCCAAAGCCCTGCTTTTATGCAGAAAACCCCCATTCCTTCAGCCTGCTGTCACTCAAACATGCTAAGTGGTGAGCCGGGTGGCTCACCACTTGGGCCACTCACACACGAGTGCGACTTGAGTTGCCAGGACAACTCAGTCCAGGGTGCCTAAAACCCCCTCCCACACCCCCTGCGGTACCCACTTTTGGAGGCTTCTGTGGAGAAGCCCGCCAAAAAGTGGAACAAAGGTTGGAGTCACAGAAGTGAACACACACGCCATTTTGGAACCAAGTTTCGGCAAAAAATACCAACCAGTGAATTTATATTAATTTAATAAACCAGCGGTAGGTTCGAGGCTATTTTAAAAAGTGGTAGCCTCGAACAATGGGAAAATCCCATAGGAATATATTCGCGGTCGAATATAAAAAGTAGTATCCACTGCCACCAGCCAAAACTCTGTCGGGGGGGACTGGACAGTGCCCCCTCGAACAACAGACCCCGGGGCAATCAAATTGCCCCGACCAGTACGTCCACAATATGATGGTTTGTACTGGTTCTGTTCCCAATTTAAGACTAGTAAAGCCAATGCTGACTTTACATGCCCTGGGTGACAGTAGTCAGTCTCAGGGTATGGAGTCTATGACACCCTTGGGTTACGGCACGGAGGGTGCTGTGTAACCCACATAGCAAAAAACACATGAAGCCCTAGGGGCTAAAGGAGCCCATAGCCCATAAAACACATACAAAGTCAAAGGAACACCTCAAATCATGTCTAGGAGTGGGAGAAAAAGAGTCTTACTCTTAGCAGGAGAAAAATATAAACCCCAAAAATCCAGCAAAGCTGCTGGGGGACTCACTAGGTTTTGGAAATTAGCCTTTACAGAGACTTCTCGCTAACACTCGCCCCCCCCCCCCCCACCCCCAGACTAAGATACAGGAGGATTTTATCCACTGCTGGATGAATCTCATACCTCTAGTCGATGACATACATCCTAGAGAGACCATCAGCATTTTGGTGGAGACACCCTAACTTATGTTCAGTGGTAGAGTCAAAGGTTTTCCTTTGTAAGCTATATGACCTACAAACCCTTTGAGGAACATCAGTCTTTTTAAAGTTATAGGGGATCTGGTTGACCATTCCCTAAGAAGTTGGTACAACTTCTGAACCTTTGATAGGCTTTTTGCGAATTGCGGTGTAAATTGCAGTCTGCGGCAGTCCTCTTCGAGTCTGCTTTCACTGGCTACTACTTTCTGTGGGAGGACCCACTTGAACATTTGAAGTACCTTACTGACCGCGGAGCGGGCCGCGGTGCGAATGGCGGTGTAAATTGCAGTCTGCGGCAGTCCTCTTCGAGTCTGCTTTCACTGGCTACTACTTTCTGTGGGAGGACCCACTTGAACATTTGAAGTACCTTACTGACCGCGGAGCGGACCGCGATGCGAATTGCGGTGTAAATTGCAGTCTGCGGCAGTCCGCGGTGCTGCGAGCCGGGCCGAGACGATGGAAGCCCGAGAGGGAGAGTCGAACCCCTCGCAGTCGAACCCCTCACAGTTGGAGGCAGGCCCGCAGCAGGCCCGCGAACCCCATACAGGCCCGCCTTAGGAGGAAGGCATGCAGTTAAGAAGTTCAAAAAAACTTACGGACATGGACAGACTCATGGCTCACGAGCCCTTAGCAGAAATGGAAGAGGCCAAAGAGGGCAAAAGGTGGGCCGGAACAGAGGAAAGGCTTTCACCTCCGACTCCCTGCCTTCCCAAGAAAACTACTCTGCAGCCTGTCTAGAAAGTGGGAGTGCGTCTCGGAGGAGAGGCCCTACCGGAGGATCCAGATAAGGAGCGGTTTCAGGAAGAAATGCATGGGGCGGGGGGGGAGGATCGGGTGCTGGTTGATGAAGTGTCCCGCTCCCTTTACCCCGCCGCCGGCGCTTCTGTAGCCCTTATCGCTATAGATGAGGGAATTACACGGCAATCCGTCTCATTGGGGGGGAAAAGGGGCCAAGGTTGCCTTGGCAAATGTGTCGCCTGTGTCGCCCTTGCCCACCCCAAACCGATCAGTAGTCTACATCCAGCTACACCCCCGCCCGTCCTTATCTGGGGCGGGGGCGTTCCATGAGCGTTGGGAAGCTCAGCAAAGCTTCACCGAGGATTCGGCTATGCCTACAGAAACATCATCTTGCCAAACCAGCCCAAAGAGCCCTCAAGGTGGGTCACCAAATCTTCGACCACTAAAAATAAACTACAGCTCCTCAAACCAGCGTCTGCTAAAAATAAAGACAGCTCCTGCTCGAAGAAAGCGTTGTGTCCATCTCCGCCAAAAATCAGGAAAAAAAGTGTTGCACACCCTAAGCTTAAAAACGCCAAATCGACCGATAAGTCCTACAACGGCTCCCTCAAAGGGTGCAAGAAAATTCACTGCAGCTAGCTCGCCTGTAAAAAACTTCTTTGCCAAATTCCGCAAACGGAAAGACACAACACCAGAAGAACTCTCAGATGCAGAAATTCTGAAAGCTGTCCTCGAACAGGCTGCTCCCCAAATAGGAACAGTGAATCAACAATGTGCAGCCGAGGTTCCAGCAATAGACCAGGAGGGGGGCACCACGCCCTGGACTTCTCCCTCATCAGTCGTCAGGTGGCACTTTGGATCTCAAAGACCACCGGACCACTTTCAGCAGCTTGTACCAAACCCAACCCTGTGGCCCATAGTGAAGAGTGGTCCGGTGACCCCCACAGCTCAACCATTGAAAAATACAGGAGAAAAGACTCTGGGCCCAAAGACAGTTCTCTCTTTTGCCTCCTCTTCATCCATCGCCGTCGGCAACCAAACTGTCTTGCCGCAATCTTCTGAAATAACTAGCTTGAACATTGCTACCCCTCACTCGGAAACTGGGACCGTGCCCCTAATACACCTGGAGAATGGGCGTGGGGGAGATGAGCAGGCCGTAAATACAGGCACAGAACTAGACAGTGAAGTCCTATCTCTTGCCCCAGTTCCAAGTGAGCATTGCCCCATTGGGGTTCACCTGCCAAATGGGTGTGGGGTCGACGAGCGGGCCTCAAATGCTGGCACAGAGCCAGACACCGAAGATTCATCTCTTGCTCCAGCTCCCAGTGTGCACTGCCCTACAGGGGCTCATATGCCAGCCTAGGTCGATGAGCCTGCAGGTTTTAGACCCCTTATTCTGTTAGATCAACCGAGGGGACCTCTCATGCAGAACAGTCCGTGGAGGAGCCAACGGCTAAGTGAATTACCGGCAAATACTCTTAAAGATCCTCCGGAGAAAAAGCCGGACCTAATGTCTATCATGTCTACAGTAACAATTGCTCTTGCTCCGTTCTGTAAATTATATGAATCCATAAACGATACCCTAAAAGATCATACATCAATTGCAGCTTCAATGAACAGCAGGCTGATCTTTCTTGAGGGGTATATAAACGCCCTACACAACAGAACAGAAAAAAAACTGGAAGGAAGTACCGATCCAGTCAGAAAACCTTCTCACTTCTCGTACATCACTGGTGACACTTCCACATTCAACAGTCCACTTGAAACTGCTGAAACTAGCTCCCAGACTCCTTTGGTCTGGACGACCAGCAAAAACGAGACCCACTTGGAGCAAAGAGCAGATCAGGCAAAAATAGCCACACCGATAAAAAAGAAAAGCATACCTGTGGGCAAGAGTACAAACGGTTCCATAAACAAAGAGGTGATTACGATTCAGTCTGATTCGAATGACCATATCAAAACGGTCTCCTTAGACAGGACCCCCCCAACTTCAAATAAAGATTTCTTTAATCCAGCTGCGCGGAAATCAAACAACTCAAAATCAAGATCGCAGCCGGCGCTCCAAGCAACGGCCACCTCTAATAGTGAGGGGGGGCCCTGTATATGGCTCCCGACACAAGTTCAAGCAGAGACCGCACCCATTAAGGAAAACAACGTGACAACCGAGGTGAAACTTAAGATCAAGCCCATTGGGGCGGCCACAATCCCCTGCTCTGCTCCTATTGACAAAGCTGCCGTGGACTTCGACACGGATCTAATGAACTTAAGTGTCTATTCAGTATCCGAAACGGTAATAACAGCTCTTCCAATTAACCTTATTGCAGAAACCGACTCCAAATTTCTAACTCTCGAAGATCGCTGCAAGAAATTGACCGTAAACTCCACCTGGGGCCCAGATGAAAGAAGTGTCTCATGTATCCAAAAACGAACTAGGGACCAACTAAATACTGAATACACTGCGTCACCAGTCTCTAAACAAAATAATTCTGAGAAAGTTAATATGCGGTCTCTGTCCTCCGTACGGCCATCTGCAAAAATCAGCAGGGGGAAAGTAAACAAAGATCTCTCAAATAGAAAAGTAAAAACTCAACTTCAAGATCCTGCAGACCCCCACTCAGGAAAAGACAATCTTCAGGGCCAAAAACGCAACGTAAAAGCAAGCTACTGGAAATCGCCCTCCAGATCTATGAAGACTCGCACTTTTAAGTTAGAACAACTTCCTGACAATAAGAAATACATCATTCTAAACCGCGGCTATGCATTAATCCTCTTCAAATGCATCCCGTCCTTGAGGCGTCTGAAAACTGAAGATATTGCGTTGGTTGAACCGTTCCATGAAGGAAAGCAAGCAACCGCATATCTATACATTCTTTCTACTTCAGCAAAACTCATGATCGCGAACGCTGAAGAACACTTCCTAAAATTGGGGTTTGATCTTCTTAAACTGGACACTAGAGCCCTACATCCAACCAAAAACAAGCGCTATGAACTTACTTCCACAGAAGAGCCCAAAGGTCCAGTCTACCAGGAGCATGACATACAAGAGCACTCTTTACGAAAAACAAAGGACCACCCCCAAAAAGATAACTTAAAGGCATGGGGCCTCATTACGACCCAGGCGGTAAGTTACCGCCTGGGTCGTACCCTTACCACCATGGCGTAAACTACGTTTACGCCATGGTGGTTGGCGGATTTACCGCCCCATTTCAAGGTAAGTGGGGCGGTAAATCCCCATTTCCCATTTTACCCTTCCCCATTCCCATTTTCGCCCCATAGGGCATAATGGAAATGGGGAAAGGCGATAATTACGGCACCGTAAATTACGGTGCCGTAATTATCGCCAAGGTCCCTTTGCGGCATGGATTTTAACGGCTGCAAAAAGCAGCCGTTAAAAGCCATCCCGCAAAGGGAACCTTGTAATCAGGCGTTAAGGGTCGGCGCCGTTTACGGCGCCGTAAACCCCTTAACGCCTGAGTCAGAATGAGGGCCATGGTCTAGTAAAAAATTTTATTGTCCCTACGGGTCGGCCATGTTTTTTTAAGCCTAAGTGGCTCGATTTTAGAAAACTTTCCTATGGACCTTACCCGAGTTTTCGTCTATTAAACGCACGCGAAAACAAGCACCAAGGAGCCGCCATTTTCTGATGATCCTATCTTTTCCCCGATCGCCCTGGCTGACCTGCTTTTGCGGCACTAAATCAATTCCCCCGCACCTGAGCCTGTCATCAGCAGACTCGTACCGCCCATTTCCCAACGCCAAAGCACGTCTCGTGTCAACATTCGCTGCGCTTCAGCTAATGACGTGTCGCCATGGAAATGGCAGGACGCCTCTCTCCTCAATAAGTATAAACAGACCGTTTCACAACACACAGCAGCCGGTTTTCGATTCCATTCCTCTCTCTGTGTTACTTTGAGTATTCTGTGACTCGTTTCAGTGCTCTGGTCAGATACCTTCGCCGCTTGTAGCCCGTGCGAACAGATACCAGTATCACCGCTATAAATTATTTTAGTTTGTTTAACACACAATGGCTACAATAATGCCCTACATGTACGAGCCCGAGTATACAGAGGAGGAACTATTGGAAAGGGAAGCACGCAAAAACGATGGGGATTCGGACGGCAGTTGGCAGGACGAATCAACAGATGAAGAGCCTGGGCCTAGTCGAATGGACGGCGTCTCCACCTGGTGCACATGCAATCGGTGCGAGCTAATGCCAACTGAGGACGAGAGCTGCTGCTGCCGAGACAACTCGGGATGCCTGGCCTACATTTTGGAAGGCGAGCCACGACCGCAATGCATCACTGAGCTGCCAGACTTCAGGGCAGCCTGCCTCACACGGGCCGTGTTGAGAATAATGATGGTGCTTATGCACGAACTTCGAGTAACTGTTCGTCCTCGTAATCCGAGTAACGAGTAAGTATACACTGCTTGTCATGCCACTCCTGTTTCATGTTCTTCTACTATATCCAAAATTACATCTACATATCATTGTAACGCATGTAAGTCGTTCAATAGTGTGCATTGTCTAGATAGCATTTGTCCGTGTAAAATGCCATTAGTTACAAGAATTGTCATTGACAACAAACGTTTATTAAACTTATCTTGGTCATTTAAAAACAGTTTGTTTCATTCCTTTTCACAGGTGGTACAGGCTGGTGGCCTATCGTTCCTTTACATGGTGGCTTCACGGGAGGCTTGGACACCGCGTTCGAAGAGTGATACCCGCCTGTGCCGTTCGTGCCATTAGAGAAACGTTCCCGAGTGACAGCGATCAGGACAGGGGATTTTCCCTCGCTGTGCTGCAACCTGACCTGTATAATCTTTAAAGTCTTGTATTTTTGTGTCATGAAAATAAGATACAAAATAAAACACCACATATATTTTAACAACGGTTGTCTCGATTTATTAAATGAATCAAGTGTGTCTCCATTCAAGGATGGACGTCAGACATCTGTGCTCCGAATGGGTGAAGGTCTGGTTGCTGTGAAGCAGGGTGGTAACTATCTATCTAAGCTAACATAACATATTCTCGATAATACATGCTCTAAAACACACTTGTTCAAAGTCTTTCAGTAGGTTATGTCTCTATAAATGTCACACATATATCTATACTAACATTTACCATTGGATTATACAGTCTTGACCACTATAATACACCGGTTGAAGTGTGGTTCTGTGCTCACAAGAATCTCCTGTATGTGGCATTTGTTATTGATAAGCAACGATATACTATCATTGATATAAAGGCGATATACTGTATATTGATTTAAAGGCGGTTCGCGCCGGTGGATGCGCGCTGGCATGGGAGGCTGTGACGGGCGCAAACGGCCAAGGTGCCAAACTACATGTACACTTCAAAAGGTGTCCCACGCCAAGGGGCCATTGTTCACATGGTCTCCTCAGACCACGTATCCCCAGGCAGGCCTCCCCTGAGGCAGGCCGCCCCCCTGCAATCCACATAAGTGTGTCTCCATTCAGCAGTCTTCCTGTGCCTTATCTGCACACCCCACGGCCATCCATCCCACCCCCCTGTATCAAAGGCAGTTCATGCCGGTGGATGCCCGCTGGCATGGGGGGCTGTGACGGGCGCAAACGGCCAAGGTGCCAAACTACATGTACACTTCAAAAGGTGTCCCACGCCAAGGGGCCATTGTTCACATGGTCTCCTCAGACCCCGTGTCTCCAGGCAGGCCTCCCCTGAGGCAGGCCGCCCCCCTGCATTCCACATAAGTGTGTCTCCATTCAGCAGTCTTCCTGTGCCTTATCTGCACGCCCCAGGGCCATCCATCCCACCCCCCTGTATCAAAGGCGGTTCGCGCCGGTGGATGCGCGCTGGCATGGGGGGCTATCAGGGGCGCGAAAGGCCAAGGTGCCAAACTACAGGTACACTTCAAAAGGTGTCCCACGCCAAGGGGCCATCGGTCACATGGCCTCCTCAGACCCCGTGTCTCCATGCAGGCCTCCCCTTCAAGCAGGCCGCCCCCCTAATACCACGACATACATACGTCATTCATTCACAAACACACCCCAGTTTCTAATACTTTAAAAACCACTCGATATGTCTCATGAGAACATCTTTGTGCTTTGCAAGTCAACTCCTGAACGTGCTACCTGGGAACCACTGAGATCTATGCTAATCTGCTCGTCGTCGTGCTATCCGTGAACTTCTGTGACCGCTTAGAGCAAACCCATCAGTGTGCTATCCAAGGGACGAGTCACATGTTCAGATTTCAGCCACATCAATTATACATTTCTGCAACTTATGCAAATACTAAGCCGCACATAATGAACTGGTATAGTTCCTGCGACCAAAACAAACCTTGCATTGATCATTGTATGATTCATTTACTTTTGTATCAAATCTTTATTCTTGAAGATTGTATAATAATGTCGATATTTACTTTTCAGATTTATCAACAATGCCTGCTTGTTTGATTAGCGGTTGCCCTTCGAAGACCCATGCGAAATCTGAAGGAACTACAATGCATGTATTCCCGAAAACTGTTGATCGAATAAGAGAATGGGTCAGACATTGCAGATATCCACTGGATGAGCTGGAAAGTAGAGTCCAACAAGTCTTACAGGACAAGAGGGGTGATCGATACCGCATCTGCAGCCGGCACTTTTCCTTGGACATGTACACAGCTTCTTGGGTAACAAAGAAGAATAAACGGCGAACGACACGGAAATTGCGCGAAAACGCTATTCCCACTCTATTCGTCCACATTCCGCCACCGGTGAGTCAAGTGTCCGGATTTAGCTTTCGGCCTTGCGGTAGTGTGTAGGTAGCCGAATGGATTCATTGATATTGTAGGTGTTCTATCCCTTGTAATAATTTCGATATTGATATGAGTGTATAGTTTTTTGAATAATGACATTTATCAATATATTCTTTTTCGATTTCATAACCCACAAACGCAATGTATATATATATGGGGACAGGGAACTGTGCTGTATTGAGCATTTTTCAAGTATTCTGTCGGCTTACATGGCTATTTTTAATATTGGCATTTCATTATCAATCATTAAGTGACCTTTACAACTTCTTGACTATCCCTTGAATCTGAAGCAAGAACATTCTACATCCTTGACGTGGTCGCAGTTATCAACCACTTCTAGCGCGTATCAGGTAATCTTACTAGGCTAATCCGCTACATACTTGTTTTATGCATGTCAAGTAATAGTTTTATTCTATCGTGTAATTATTTTACCGAATGTTTGGTTACTGCTTTCCAATTGATATACACGTTAGTTATCGTCCACTGGTGTTTGTTTTCAGTTATAATTAGTGTTATCCATACTAATGCAAGTACTGTCTTTCAGGGAGATGCTGAAGCGTCCGCCACATCTACAACATTTCTAGATGTTTTTCAACAGCAGGAGGTATGGATACTGACAGCTCCATCGAGCGTCATCATCAGAGATGGAATTCTTGTCGTTTGATTGTTCTACACAAGGTTTCATTCGTGGTTAGCCGTTGATATGTACCTGTGCTGTCGACCCCAGGTGTGTGTTATGTTTTCACAATTGTAATACTCACTAATGCAAGTACTATGTTTCAGGCAGTTGATGGAGCGTCAACCCCTGCACTTGATGCAGAGCCTGACATTCAAGTATACGAATCGGCGCAACAGCTTTCGGAAGTGCGCACTACATTTGCAACATCCATAGATATTCTTCAGCAGCACGAGGTATGGATAATGACAGCTCCATCATGCGTGATCATATAACGTGATTCCATTTGCTATACTTTCTTCCCTACTAACGCAAGTGCTGTGTTTCAGGGAGACGACAAAGCTTCCACTACAATCACAACATCCAATTTAGATGATGCAGATGTAAATAATTTGTTGAAAAAAGTTGATGAAATGTGATCATATTTAGATTTTCCTTGATTCTTTTGGACAATGCATCATTTGTGGTTATCTCTTTATATGTACCTGTGCCGTCGACCCCAAGTGTGTGTTGTGTTTCCAATATTGAAAAGCATACTAATGCAAGTACTGTGTTTCAGGGGGATGCGGATGCCTCCTCTCCAATACAACCAATCATGGCAGTCCATGCAGAGCCAGAGGTATGGATACTGACAGTTCCATCGAAATAGATCATCACTGGTCGAATACTTGTCGTTTGATTGTTGCACACAATGTTTAAATCGTGTTTGGCTATTGAGATGTACCTGTGTGTTCGTCCTCACGTGTGTTTTATGCTAACAATATTTTGATACATAGTAATGAAAGTACTATGTTTCAGGGAGACGATGGAGCCTCATTCCGTGCTGTCTATGCGGATACAGAAAATATAGTCGTTGCAGCGCAAGAGGAAGGGAGGACATGCGGAAACGAATCGGAGCTACAGCGTGCAGATGTTGAAGGTCGAGTCAAAAAAGTTGCAAAGAAAAAAAAACAAAACAAGGTTAGTTACAAACAGTTCATAACTTTAAAAAAATGTTTGTGCTGGGGACTATTTTATGTTTTTTTCCAGTCAATTCTACTACACTCCATCTTGTGTTTAAACTGAACATCCCTTTTCCAATCTCTCCTCCAGTTACCCGTGGGTGTCAGAACTATACACACACAGACAGTGAAGCGAATGAGAGATGTGGCTTTCCAGACCGTGTACACTATGGAGGAACTATTAATTGAGGCAAGGCGTGATCAGGCACGCGATGCTCATGTCCAATGGCCAGAACATGAATTAACTGTGTTTGGAGACTACAGCAAAGTTGCATTGGACCATAGCTACAGTGCGACCGCACCACCACAAGAAGATGTTATTAAATGTATTGAAGATAGCTCTGAAGTAGTTGCAGATCAATTTACACAATCTACACCCGCCAAAAATTTGCCACCAAAAAACCTGTCGACATTGTTGTGTTCTCCCATCAATGTTGAAGTAATAGATGTTGAAATGACAGAGAATGAACCAGCCGCAGCATCCATAGACGCATCAGAACTTGATATCAGCGATATTACTTTCTAATGTGTTGAAATCTCCACAACGTCAAAGGCCGAAACAACGTTGACGCAGGATGACAGTCTAATGAAAGAGAGCAAATACATTGTATTCAACAGTTGTTTGATGGAAATTATAAGTATGCTGAAATGTGTGCATTCCATTAGAGGGAAAGTATGTGGGAAGCCATTGATTAATGTGACTCGTCAAATAAAAGGCAGTAACGTCAAAATAAATGCCGCCTGTAGATTAAATCATAGGTTCTCATGGTCTGCACAACCGATGCTGGGGAAACTGCCAGCAGGCAATCTACTGTGTGCAGCTGCATCAGTTTTTAGTGGCTCCAGTTTTAGAAAGTTAGAGGCTTTCTTTCAGTTTGTGGGACTCCATTTCATTTCTAAAGCGCTGCACTACACATACCAACGTGATTATCTGTTTCCGGCCATTAGTGATGCTTGGAAAATTGAACAATTGTCTCTAGCAAGTACATTCGAAGGCAAACGATTCAGCCTAGCCGGCGATGGACAGTGCGACAGCCCTGGATTTTCTGCCAAGTACTGCACCTACCACTTTCAGGACATGGATAGTAAGAAAATTGTGAGTTCGGTGGTTGTGCAGGTAACACAATGTACATCCTCAGTGGCCATGGAGAAACTAGGTTTTATAAAATTAGTGGAATATCTACAATCGAGGGGAATGCACATCGACCTCATAGCCACGGATAGACACGTTTCAATTGCCAAGACAATGAGAGAGCAGTTCCCACATATTAAACATCAATTTGACGTATGGCATCTTGCTAAATCAATCAATAAGAAAATCTCGGCTGCAGGGAAAAAAAAGGTTTTGGAAGTATTTTGCAGTGGTCACATTCTATCACCAACCATCTTTGGTGGAGCTCAAAAACTTGTGAGGGGTCAGTGGAAATACTACTTGAAAAATGGCGGTCACTGATGCACCACTGTACCAACGTTCACCGCTGGACAGCAAATGAACATTTCCACCAATGTGAACATGGCCCTTTGTCCCCAGAGGAGGCACGGAAGAAGAAGTGGTCGATTCCATCTTCACCGACACACAAAGCCATTGAGAAGATTGTTTGACAAAACTCTATCAAGAGATTTGAGAGGACCGACAGAATTCTGTCACACAGGAGATTTGGAGGTGTTCCACAATATGTGCCTAAAGTACAGGCCAAAGCGCTTGTATTTTAGCTTTCGGGGCATGAAACATCGCACTCTACTAGCGGTCTTGGCCCATAACAGCAATGTCGGACGTGAACAATCTAGGACTAGGGGTAAAGTAAGGATGCCTCGCTACACTAAGGTGTTTTCAAAACGAAGCAAGCAATGGGTGATCAAACCAGTCTATGATGAAATGCAGTTCGACATTGTGAAAGGCCTTATTGTTGCTGTGTTAGAGAAGCACAGATATGGAATTTTGGACGTTTCTGTGCAGAGCAGTGATCCATTGCCACCGAACATTGCGACTGTGCCATGCCCACCCGAAGCACAGCTGATTGTGAAGTACAAATCCTGGTTTAAATAATTGCAATACTATTGTCTTTTTGTAAATAAATGTTATTGTACAGTGTACCTGTAAACCTAACCCCTACCTTCGCCATCATGGGTGGCGAACAAGCTGGGTGTCATCTTTGAATTCTCTCTATTCACCTCACATATGTGTATGTATATATTTTTCTCATGTCTCATCTCATGTAAATGTAAATGCTGCGCACTGTTAACGGAGGGGAGGCTTGCTTATTGCAAATAATAAAACAAACAAACAATAAATCTCACTTTTAACTCAACTCCTGTGGTACTTTATACTTTCCCTGACCTTCCGCCAAAAATTAAATGTCTCAATTTGGGCTGCAAAGCTCGCAGACAATGGGGACAAAATTGGGGCACTTAGAACGCGCCAGCCAAGCGGGCCGTGGCATTTGGGAGAAAAGCCAGTTCACATTTGCACATTGAGGCGCACTACATAGACGGATTCTATACTTCAAGTTCTCACAGATGCCTATACTACGTGATGTTGCAAATAAAGAATGCGAAGGACAGCGCCCAGATGAGGCCCACAAGTCGCACTGGAAGTATAAGGGTCTATTGTTTTTTGACCTTGAGACAGGGACCATGCCGAAAGAACTACATTTGAAGGGAGTGCGCAATAACGTAAGAGACGATAAGGCAGAAAATTCAGAAACTAGACCGAGTTTCAGTTTTAGGTCAGTATACGAAAAATTGTTGTCAAGAGCACGGTCTGTTTTACAGACTGCATTACGAAGAGACACAATGGAAATTTCAAATATAATGTAAGTAAATCTTTACACGCTTTTATACCGGAATGAAGATTTAATGAATGGATGCATGAATAAATGAATGAATGAAGAGCTAGGAAAAGCAAGGAAAACGTGTTCATAGTGGGCACATGGGCATGCTGGTCCACTGGTCTCATCGATCTCGGTCCTTGGCCCAGCCACTTTTCCCTGCACTGCCTACCTGCACTACGGGACTGTCTCTGTATCCTTCAGCCCCTTCTCCCGGCATTTACCGTGCACTTGCCACCAGCTGGCCCTATTATTTAATTTGTATTCAACTAACCATGTACAGCCCTTCCCCATGCGCGATCAGAAAGACACCTGGCCTATTAGGATCGTTGTCTGTCTGCCCTTGTTCCCCACCTGCCTCGTCACGCCTAGAAACACTTGAGTATAGGCGCGTCACAAATGCCATATCATATCATTCCTCACGCATGTAGACTGTCGTTTATCATTGTGTGTTGGCCTCGATTTATCTTGTTACTTTTCGCATTGATTTTAGAGACGAACATACTCCATTGAACTATCCTTGCAAGCAAATAGTTTCTGATCGGCCGTAATAAATAAAATGAGTAATATTAATGAAGTTCGGCTAGCGAGACTGATTATCATTTTTTTGTTTTCATAACAGGTATTTGATCCCTTTCTGCCACTGCCATCTGTTTGAGACACCGGCGGATGGATTCTTCAGCAGACACCTGCAGCTTCGTGTCAACAACTGGAGCACGATCACCATATTATGGGACGATCGCCAAGGGCCCACATGCCCTTACGCTGTACTAGTGGCTAGAAGCAACATATCAACCTTTAGGCTGGACTAGTGCCTAGTTGATGGAACAGCCTTGCGGTTCACCGTGCTTCCAAAGTGATTCTTTTTATGAAAATGAACACCCCGTGTACCATAAAGGAACAGCGTGTGACTCAAGATGAAACGGAACAGTTATTGGGGATACAGATAAAAGAAAATAAATGGCTTCCGGAGTTCATATGTCAATTGCTGAATATTCTCTAAACATTTAATGTCAAATAAATGTACTTTACCAAATGTACCATGTTGCTGTTTCATTTTAAAGTACAGTTTCATATTCCGAATTGTGGCGCGCTGTGTTGTGAGTTGATCTGTGTTGGTTTCCGGGTTCTGTGTGGAGTCGCGCAGAAGACGACTGGGCGCGTTTGCCTACGCAGCACAGTAACGTCACGGGGAGAGGCGGGGAATATGAATGTTTTGATAATGTCAGGCTCAGGGGCGGGGGAATTGATTTAGTGCCGCAAAAGCAAGTCAGCCAGGGCGATCAGGGAAAAGATAGGATTATCAGAAAATGGCGGCTCCCTGGTGCTTGTTTTCGCGTGCGTTTAATGGACGAAAACTCGGGTAAGGTCCATAGGAAAGTTTTCTAAAATCGAGCCACTTAGGCTTAAAAAAACATGGCCGACCCTTAGGGACAATAAACATTTTTACTAAAACATGCCTTTAAGTGACGAATCCAGGTCACACGCCCTGGGAGTGCAGAGTCAAAGAGAATACCGGAGCTCTTGCACTTCTAAATCCTTGCAATATGAGACATCAAGAAAGAACGGGAATAACCAAGTTTATAAAGACCCGTTAAGTATTGGCCGGTTCCCTAAAGGCCCGTTAGACATCATCGAACCCACGATTCTGCAAGTTCCGAACCAGAGCGGCACATCTTCTCCCTTAAAAACGAAGCAGGCACCGCTTGCTCATCTTTGGTCCTGGATTCAGAAGGCTTTAACAATTAGCAGGAAACAATAGCAATGCGCCCGCCCTCTACTGGACGTTGAAACTGTAAGACCTAAGCGGAATGAAAAGCTGGCCTTAGGATCCTGGAATACCAGGGGTTTTCTCCATTTGACCAAAGAAGGCGACACAAACCTGGGCCAATTTGACGTCCTTTGCATCCAGGAATCATGGATGATGGATAAACCCACTATGGATGGATATACCATAGCTTTTGCCCCTGCCCAAAAAGGGGCTCTTGGCCGCCCCTCGTCCGGACTTTTAACCGCGATCCGCTCAGGTAGCGGGCTACACCTCCTGCAAATTGTACTGTCATCTACGCATCTGCTTGGAACACTACTCCAATAGGAGCAGCACACAGACTCGAAAAAAAGACCTCGGACATCGTTGCTGGGTGTCATAAACGTTTATTGGAACCCACCTACCATCGATGATAAAACCTTTCTCCTCATGGTCGAAAAAGCCATTGATACAATGCTGGTGGACCAGTCAGCGGCAAATGTAATAATATGCGGTGATTTAAATGCTACCTGCTGCTCACTGGAAACGACAAGCGCCCAGCAAACATTTGCGCGAAACAGGGAAGCTAGAGGCAAAAAGTGGAAAAACTTAATGTCATCTAGAGCCTTCGTGAATACAGGCGACCTTTTCCCAAGCCCAAACCGTCTGCCTTCCTGGTCGAGAGGAGGATCTTCTGCGGATATTGACCACATCTTTGTTACCAAGCCTCTGGCTGAGCAAGCTGTCTCCTTTGAGGTAATCGCCACAAGTGCGAGTGATCATAATCTGCTATCCTTGAAGTGGAAATCTCTTCATACCGAAAAACCTTCCATGTTGTGCCAAATTGAGTGTAATCAACAAAGAAACCGTCTGAAATTTTCGGTAAAGTCTTTAGCGATCATCACATCACAATACCTAAGCAAACCGGAACCACGATCAGCCATCGCTGCGGTGATAGTCCCCGATCATCAGCCTCTCTTGGTCCCATTTACATCACAAGCCACAGGGTCAAAACCAATGTCAGGTACTCGAAGCCACACATACTGCAAGACCCTGGTAGAAAGACGACGGGCCCTAAGGAAACTGAAGCGCCACGCTAAAGTAAATCCCTCGCAAGAAACCCTTGACCAGCTGCGCAAAGTTCAATCTGATTACAAATCCTGGGTCTCGCACCACCGTCATACGCTCTATCAGCAGGACGCCGAACTGATGTTGCAGAAAATGAACCTTCAAAACTCCTGTGAATTCTGGTCCCTGCTCAGATCCGCTACAACACCAATGGTAAAAAGTGTGGCAAACAACATTGGAGAAGTCCTGGGTGAATTTCTTTAAAGATCTTTTTAAGTCCCCATCAGCCCTGACTGAAACTGAAGCTGACCTCACAAAGACATCATGGATCGATCTAAGTAACAAAGACGACATAGTAGAGGTCATTCGTAGGCTTAAATCTTCAAGAGCCCCGGGACCCGATGGAGTCACAAACATCGATCTAAAGGCCCACCCGGAGGAGTGGTCAGAGCTGATTAGCGTGATTTTCAAGCGATGCGCAAACTCAAAATCTATTCCATCTTCCTGGACCACCTCCATAGTGGTCCCCATATTCAAGAAAGGCAGCAAAGAGGACCCTTCGAACTATCGCCCCATAGCGCTTCTCGATGTAATTGAAAAAGTGTTTGGGGCCCTCCTCCTAAAGCAATTCCAGCGCTGGACACAAAACGCTGAGTGTGCGGATCCTTTCCAAACTGGATTCACTAAAAACATCGGGACCTCAGCAAATATTCTGTTTCTGAGCGCATTAAAAAATAAAATTACTGAGGGGGCACCTCGCGTTTTTCTGGCTTTCATTGACCTGGCACAAGCGTTTGACCAGGTCAATAGAACAATTCTATGGAGGAAACTTTGCGAGTGGAACTGCCCACAAGAAATTTTACAACCAATCCAGGCGCTGCATGAGAACACCAGGATGAGAGTCAGGCTAAACCAAGCGGGCCTGCTATCAAAGGAAATTCCATCAAGCAGAGGGGTGAAGCAGGGCTGCCCTTTAGCGCCCGCTCTCTTCATAGCTTACATGGGCGACTTCCAGGCCACTGAATTTTCAATTCGCTCCTTTCCACCAACTATGGGATCCAGAAAAACTACTCGTCTGCTGTATGCCGACGATATGATCCTGATGGATCTTACCCCTATCGGCCTTCAACGCCAACTTAACAACTTGGCAGAATTTATACAGTTCAACGACCTACAAATTAATGTAGAGAAAAACAAGATCTTGATACTGGAAAAGTCAAAAAGGACCAAAGAACGCTTGAGTTGGTTCCTAAACGGAACAGCACTGGAAAAGGTTCACTGTTTCAAATATCTTGGTGTGATGCTTGACTGTACAAAAAACAACGAAGCAGCACAGGAAGCTCTCCTGAACAAGGTTCGGAATTTAGCTGCACAAGCTCGAGCGGTAGACAAAAAATATGGCCGATTCTCACTGGCCCCAATGCTAAGATTCTATTGAGCAAAACTGGTGCCCTCACTGTCATATGCGGCGGAGGCCATGCCACAAATCCCAGAGAAACTTTGGATTCGGTTGGAGGGGCTCTTTTGGCGTGCTGTTTTAGGCCTTCCGAGGGTACATCTATGCTGCTGATTCGAAGAGAACTACGCCTCCTTTCGCTGGCAGCGACCATCGAAATCCGCAGCATCATGCTCTATAGGAAAACCCGACTCCCAAACCGACACACCATTCTGGACATAATTAGGGAGGAAATCGAAGGTGGGAAATGTCCAGTACTGAAAACCTGGGAAACATTGTGTAAAAACAAGCTGAACGAAATCTCGCAATCAGAAGAGGAGCTTACACAGAACCCAACAAAAATAAAAAGGAAACTGGAAGAGTTAGACTGGATAAAAACTCTTGATGGAGCGGCTCAGTTTAAGTCCACCAACCATCTCCCATCGCAACAGACCAAACTGAACACAATTCCGAACTACCTTGCAAAATTCCCTAACAAGTCAGTAAGAAACGTCTTTTTGAGGGCTCGTCTCAACCTTTTGGAGACAAACGAAATCAGGGCGATCAGAGGCCAATCCAGCTCAAATAGATGTTTTTGTAAAAATGAAGAAGAGCCCGAAACCCTTCGGCATCTTCTACTGAACTGCCCGGGAACCCAGTCAATTAGCGAAAAATATATCCGCCCCTCCTGACGGCATCCTACACTCAGGAGGAAGCAATATGGTGGGAAAGATTAATCAGCGGTGAAAAGACGGCCTGGACAATTGCTACAGCCCAAACCCTGAAACAGATTCTAAACGTCAGTCCTGAACTTGATAAGCAGTGATTTGGACTTCAGACATATTTTCTCCCTCTCTGTTTTCTTCTGATTTCTTTTGATGTCGCTGTTTGACTCATATGTTCTTTATGGCTACGTTATTCTTCTTTCTTGTAAAAATCATTTATTTGATTAAACCAAGTAAATAAAAAAATAAAAAATAGGCTTTTTCAAGGGGTCCTTATAAAGGATTCCCTTAGATCTAGAGGGGCCTCCAGAGGTCCTCACCACCTCTCTGTTGGAAGAAGGTTGGGTTTTAGTCTTCTTGGTTGGAGGGGATGGAGATAAGCAAGGTACATGCTTCTCCTTCCTATTAGATCTACCTTTACCTACTTTAGGAGTTTCCCCCTTAAGAGTAGGAATTGGGTTGGAGTCTTCTGTGGAAGGTCCAACAGTCTGAAGGTTTCTGGCCTTAGACTTTTCTTTTCTGGTTTTCCACCAGCACTGAGAATTACCAGTTCTCTTAGGCCTAGTTAGGGTTCCAGTAGGTCTATCCACCTCTTCCTCAGAAGCAGGGGGAGTCACAGACTCTAAAACTGGGGGAACAATAAAGGAGCGTGGTTGGGGCTCCCATTTCCCTAACATTTTAGCCTGAAATTTGCCTGGGTCAGCGGTCAACTTACCAACACCAGGGCTTGGAGTGGGGTTCTCAGTAGAGGTTCCCACAGGCTTAGAGGGGTTCCTTAAGGTGGCCTCTCTAGCCAATTTGGTTTGGTTCTGGGTCTCTAAACTGGGAGGCCTGGGGGTACTGGATACTACTCCTAGAGTTCTTAGATCATTCCCCAACAGGACTCTCCCAGGCACCTCAGTCTGAACACTGACAGGAATCAACACTGTCATGTCATTACACTGAATGAGGGCTGGTAGAATTGGAACCATTTGGACAGGGCCTCCATACATCTTAGTGGGACCTTTGGTTGCCTTAGCAACATCCTCAGGCCTGAAAAAGCTTTCATCCACTACTGTTCTACTGGCCCCAGAGTCTCGCCTGGCAGGAGTATCCTGGCCATTGACAAGGACACTGTCCACATAATAAACTTTAGAGTTTTCTGGTATGGAGTTGTACACACTCCTATTCTGATCACTAACCAGACCCATGGACTCTACTGTTACTCTGGCTTGAAGACCCAAAGGTTCTTCAGCAAAGTCTTCAAAGTGAGCACTAGCCATTTGGACTTCCTCCTCAGGAGTGAAGGCTAAGGAGACTGTGCTGATCCCTGTAGGTTTACCCTTACATCTGGGATCCCCTTTGATGTGCTCAGTTGCCCCACAAGGATAGCATGTTCCAAATGCTCTCTGAAAGTTTGGCTTGGCCTGACCTCCTTCTGGTTTGTGACCAGAAGGTACACTAGCCTGTTGTGGTTTACCCTGGGACTTACCCTGGTTATTTTGTTGTTTGGGGCCCTCTTTGGGATGGGAGGTATTAGAAATCTCTTGGTTCCCTTTTGGTGGCTGCTTTCCCTCATCCTTTTTCTGAGTGACCCCTGAATCCTTGTGAGTAGCCCTGTTGGCAACCCACAAGTCAGCAGCCTTAGCTAGTTTTCTAGGATCTAGTTCCTTTGAAATATCCAAGTGCTGTCTGAGCTCAGGAGAGCAGGCATCATAAATGGACTCCAACATTACAAGATTTCTCATTCCCTCATAAGTGTTCACCTTGTAACCCTTAATCCATCCCTCTACGTTTTTCAAACACTCACTAACCCAGGTAGCCCAAGGGGTATCATCATTCTTTTTGAGGGTCCTAAACCTCTTAAGGTACTGGGAAGGGGTCTTCCCAAATCTAGCTATCAAAGCTAGCTTCACACATCCATAATCCTTCTTATCCTCCTCTGCCAACTCCATTACCACATCAATTGCAACAGGGGGAAGGCTGAGAACAACCAGGAAAGTAACTCATTTCCTGAAATGTTCTGGAGCCCATGATTATATTCAAACAAACTCAACCAATCCAACACATCCAACTTAGTCTCATACATACCCACCAACTCCTTAGGCATCTAGGGTCTTTTGGGACTGGAACTTCTAGAGGATTCAGAGAGAGAAGCACTTTCCACAGACAATTTTTTCATTTCTAGCTCATGGTTGAGCTCCATTTTTCTGAGCCTTAGTTGTTGGTGCCGTTGTTCTGTTTGAGCACTAATTCTTTTGAATTCTAATTCAAGCTTCATTTTTTCTAGTTCCAAATATTGGGGATTAATTGTGGGACCTGTTAAAGGTCCAGTAGGCACAGCTGGCAGGGCAAGTAGAGGCCCAGGGGAGACAACTCTAACATCTTCCCCCTCGTCTTCTGCTTCTGACTCAAAGTTATCAATACTAACATTCATATCAATATCATTGCTGTTATCTACAGTTGCTGGAGTGGTAGGTTCCTCTGAACCACCATCCAGACTTTGGTTTGCTAACAACCTTTCTATTAGCTCCATTTTCTTGCCCTTAGTCAGGAGGTTCTTATGCTTACAGAGAACTCTTAAACAATCAGCAGTTTTTGTAGCAAGGGACTCTTGACTATAACTTTCCATAGTTGACAGGTTTAGAAAATAACTTCTTTAGTGCTAAGCTTTGTGGTTAGTTGCACTAAGGTATCTATAAGCACACTAAAATGTATACTCAATACAAATCCCACCGCTGTACACTAGTGTTAGGCTGAAACCTGTGCAGTTCCCTTAGGGACCACTGCAAAAGATTTAGGACTACAGGTGGTTGGCAGTAAACCCAATTGGAAGCGGTCTGTACAATACAGATTTACCTGGTAGCTGTGGCTGAGCAGTCAGACTTCTCTCAAGATGAGTTAGGCAGTATATAGAGTATACACAATAGGTACAGAAATACAGTAGCACAAGCAAACACTGACCAGAGCTTTGGTGTAAAAGTATATAATTATTTATTTAAAGACACACTTGTAAATTACACTAGCACACAAAGAGGTAAGTAATTTCAACACACAGTCACTATTATATATATGGGATACATTACTCACCGTAATCGTATTTCTGATGCTTGTATCTGCTTAGATTCACATGCTGTGCATAGGCCGACATCTAGTGGAAGCTGCGGAGTATTACAGTTTGTTTTTCGAAACTCGAAAATGGGCGTCGACACAGGCGTGCAAGTAATACTATCCCTAGTGTGACGTCCACTGTACCCAAGATCCCTCACGCGTCTAGGATCCTCAGATTGTATTTTTTCTGACACGAGGAAGCATGAGGAGTAGCGTGAGTACAGATAATCCAAGCAGATAGACAGAAAGGTAAGACTACAAGCAATCATGCGCCTTCTCTCGGAGGGGAGGAAGGGTGGGTCGCATGTGAATCTAAGCAGATACAAGCATCAGAAATACGATTACGGTGAGTAATGTATCCCTTCTGAGGCTTGTGGAATCTGCTTAGATCACATTCTGTGCATAGATTAGCGAGCAGTACCAGAAGAAGGAGTGGGATGTGAGAAGGGTCATGAGCAAACAGGTGTCTTAGAACCGCTTGTCCCACTTGTGTATCTGTCTTGGAATGAGTGTCAATGCAGTAATGCTGAGTAAAAGTGTGAATAGAGCTCCAAGTAGCTGCTTTGCAAATGGTGTCGAGGGGAACATTTGTAATGAAAGCCAGAGTGGCCCCAATGCCTCTAGTAGAATGGGCCCTTGGCGTAAAAGGCAGAGTTTTTTCAGAAAGAGAGTAACACAGCTGTATACAGTTGATAATCCACTTCGAGATCGCGCCTTTAGAGACGCGATCCCCCTCTCTGCCTGTAGCTACGGAGACAAACAGTTGATCTGTTTTCCTTAGCGGTCTGGTTTTATTTACATAGTAGAGGACCGCCCTACGCACATCAAGGGTGTGTAGTTTCACCTCAGCTGAGCTTTGCGGGTTCTGGAAGAAAGCCGGAAGCTCGATAGACTGGTTTACATGGAACTTAGATATAAATTTAGGTGAGAACCTAGGGTGTGTGCGTAAAACCAGTTTGTCTTTGTGGATAGTAAAGAAAGGATCCTGCACTGACAGAGCCTGAATTTCACTGACCCTTCTTATAGAGGTAATGGCTACTAAGAAGGCCGTTTTATAAGTCAGGTGTTTGAGACTACTTTTATGCATGGGTTCGAAAGGGGGGCCCATGAGCTTAGCTAGCACCACATTGAGGTCCCATCCTGGCGGTGGGTTCGAGATAGGAGGGTGAAGTCTCTTTACTCCTTCCATGAAGGCTTTAACTACTGGTACTTTCCACCACGATACTTTGTTATGGGATGTGGTGTAAGCCGAGAGGGCTGCCAGGTGTACCTTCAGAGAGTTAAAAACCAAACCTGCGTCCAGCAGGTGGAGCATGTATGTTACAACGTTGGAAGGAGTGCAATCAACTGGGTTGATTTGTTTATTCTGGCACCAAATAACGAATCTCTTCCACTTGTCAAAGTAACAG
The DNA here is from genome assembly GCF_040938575.1 of Ambystoma mexicanum. Classification (NCBI taxonomy): domain Eukaryota; kingdom Metazoa; phylum Chordata; class Amphibia; order Caudata; family Ambystomatidae; genus Ambystoma; species Ambystoma mexicanum. The sequence goes on along the minus strand of NC_090930.1, from coordinate 957,748,146 downwards.
TACCTTGTGTTTGGTTTCCTGGATTCTTTTAGGATGTCCATACACCTCTGTGGTAAATTGAGATGCCCAAACTCTATGACCTCAGGAGCCATGCTGCCAGGTTCATTGAGTTGGGTTCCTGGTGCACTGTTTGACCTTGTTGCTGGGACAGTAGGTTGTACCAGGCTGGGAGTTTGATGGGCTCGCACACCGCCATCCTGCGTAGGTGTGGAAACCATGGTTGTCTCGCCCACATGGGAGCAACTAGGATGAGCGTCATCGATTCCTTGTTCATCTTGTACACCACCTTCCTGATGAGAGGAGTTGGTGGAAAAGCGTACGCAAACATCCCTGACCAGTTCATCCACAGGGCGTTCCCTTGGGAGTCTGGCTGGGGGAACCTGGATGCAAATCCTGGGCATTGTTTGTTTTCGCTTGTGGCGAATAGGTCTATAGTGGGGAAACCCCACTGAGAGAAGAGATCTTCTACGATATCTCTGTGAAGGACCCATTCGTGTTCTTCTGGGAGGGAGTCTCTGCTTAGGGCATCCGCTAGGGAATTGAGCTCCCCTGGAACATGTTGTGATGACAGGAAGATGTTCCGTCTGAGTGCCCATATCCAGATTTTCTGGGCAAGCTTGGACAGATTTGGCGAACGAGTCCCTCCTTGTTTGTTCAGATAGAACATGGCTGTCGTGCTGTCCGTCCGGATCTGCACCGACAAGTTTAGCAGATGGGGCTCGAACGCCCGAAGCGCTCGGAATACTGCCAGAAGCTCTAGCAGGTTGATGTGGTTCTTGGCTACTGAGTGAGACCAGAGACCCTGAGCTGTGTGGTGGAGATGGTGAGCTCCCCACCCAGTCAGGCATGCATCTGTAGTCACCACTGCCTGTACTTCGGGATCGTAAAAGGGTTTTCCCCTTGCGAGATTTTCTCTTGTCCACCAGTGTAAGCTCTGTACGAGTGTTGGCGAAACGACCACTAGATCGTCCCACTGACCACTTGCCTGAGACCACTGTTTCGCCAACCATTCCTGCATGGGACGCATGCGCAGACGCGCGTGGGGGACCAGGTAAATGCATGACGCCATCATGCCCAGTAACCGCATTGCTTTGCGTACCGTTATTTGTTGACCTGACTGATAATGTGGAATTTGCAGTAGTATATTCCGAATTCTCTCTTCCGAAGGGAAGGTCAACCCTTTCTGAGTATCTAGGATTGCTCCTAGGAACTGTTTTGAGGTGCTTGGCACTAGACTTGACTTCTTTTCGTTGATAGAGAAGCCTAATTCGTGGAGGAGGTCGATAGTCCTCTGAATGTTTGACCTGCAAATTCCTGGGGTTTCCCCCGTTATGAGCCAGTCGTCCAGATAAGGGTACACTGGGATTGCCTCCCTGCGTAGGTGTGCAGCTGCCACCGCCAGTACCTTGGTGAATACCCTTGGTGCTGAAGCTATCCCGAAGGGCAGTACCTTGAATTGGTAGTGGCGACTGTCCACCTTGAAGCGCAAGTATTTTCTGTGCGCTGGGAGCATGGAAATATGAAAATAAGCATCTTTCATATCCAAGGTTGCCATGTAATCCCCCTTTTTTAGGAGGGGGATTACCTCTTGTAGCGTGGTCATACGGAATTTTTGGGGCTTGACATACTTGTTGGCAGGCCGTAAGTCCAATACTGGGCGCATTGTCAAATCTTTCTTTGGCACAAGGAAGTAAGTTGAATAGATACCCTTGTTTACCTGGTGTCCTGGGACGAGTTCTATCGCGTCCTTTTCTAGCAGAATGGCGATCTCCTCGAGAAGGATCTTCTGATGTTCTAAGGAGTGTATTCTTTGTCGTGGAGGGTGGTTCCGGGGACGCTGCAGTAATTCTATACAATATCCTGTGGACACTGTTGACAGCACCCATCTGTCTGAGGTGATCCCTTCTCAAGCCTGGGTGAAGTTGGAAATGCGTCCCCCTACTGGGGTTGCGTGAGAAGGGACCCTGAACTGAGCGTCACTGCTTTGGTGGAGGCGTGCCACCTCCCTTGTTGGGGCTGCCTCTGCCTCTTCCACGACCTCTCTTGTTACCCCTGCCGTAACTTTGGGTAGACTGCTGGTTGTTGTTCCATTGTGTACCCTGTCCTTGGGCATAGTTGCCTCTTTGTGAATTTTGGCCGCGTGGGCGACGAAAATTACTGTTCCCCCTCTGGTTAGGGGGTTTGTTGGTAAGCTGGCCAAGGGATTTGAGAGTCTCGTATTCGTCCTTGGCATTCTTAAGTGCGTCTTCGACCGCTTTCCCAAACAATAGATCGGGTTCCACCGGCTTGTCTATTAATGAAGCCTGGGTTTCTGTTTTGAACCCCGACTGCCGTAACCACGCATGTCTCTTGATAACAGTACCTTCCGCTATCAATCTTCCTGCGTTGTCCGCGGCGTCGAAAGTTGCTTTTAATATGCAACCAGACACGGCTCTCCCTTCTGCCGAGATCCGAGCCAACTGGCCCTTTAACGGTTCAGGAGCAGAGGCTATGAGCGCCGCGACCTCTTCCCATTGATGGCAGTTGTAACTTGCCAACAGGGTGGTGGAGTTTGCAATCCTTGCTTGGTAGGCGGACATTGAGGCTACCTTCCTGCCAAACCCATACAGTTTTTTGCTCTCCTTGTCGGGAGGAGCTTCTGACGACGATAAGGGTGTCCCAGCCCTCTTCCGAGTGTTGGTAACCACTAGGGAGTCTGGTTTAAGATGTCCTCTTATATAAAGAGGGTCAGACTGGGCTGCCCGAAAAAGTTTTTCGACTCTGGGGTTGACGGCTCTGGTGAGGTTAGGATTCACCAGGGATGGATCTATTCTACGTTGGATGGATTTAAGGATAGGGATGGTCTGAGCGACCGGCCTCCTCTCTCCCACCAACTCTTCTGCGAAGTCCCTTTCCTCCTGTACACCGTGGGTGTCGATGTGAAAATGTTCTGCTGCGCGAGCGAGAACTTCATTAAGGAGGGGCTGGTTATCAACTGGCGAGTCGGTAACTGGGGCTTCGCTCTCTACCGGGGAATCTACTCTGTAAATTTCCTGCTCATCTCCTACCTCCTCCAGGTCCTCATCATCCGCATAGTATTCAGTCCCGGTTTGTTCCTCCATAATGTTAAACTCCTGGTCCCCTTCAGGGAAAGGCTGTCCTTGGTATCTGGGGTGTGGAGTAGAGTATGGAGTAGAGTAAGGCTGCACCTCGAAGGGTTCAGGTCTTTCGAACCGGGCCTTTTTACTTAGGGGGATAGGATCAGAGGAGCCTGAGGGTGTGGCCCCTTGAGGGTCATACGAAAGGAAATGTTCTGGGTTTTTGTCATAAAAATCAGCTAAGGAAGACATCCTTGACATGACCCTGTCTATGTCTTCACTGGACCATTCTTTGGAACAGGGTATGACTTTAGTAGGCAACTTAGAGGACTTATCAAGGGTACCCTTGCTGGATGTTGATGTCCCAGTAGATTTGTGTTTGTCTGTCTGCTTAGGGTGGAAGGATGGTCTTACAGGAGTGGAAGGCTGTGCTTTCCGCTGTTTCCCCCCCTCCCCGTGCGTGGAAAAATGTTTTCCCTGCCCCTTGGAGGCCCCAGAGACTTTCGACGCCTGGCGTCGAGGGTCGGGAGAGGTATCTGTGTGTTTCGAGCGTGGGGCCTCGCTGGTGTTAACTGCGGCCTCGGTCTCCTGGAGCGCGGCCTGGGGGTGGAAGTCGTCTTCGTCTTCCGACGATCGAACTTCCGTTAATCTAGGGAGCGAGGCACTCTTGGCAAGAGTGGATGATTGCCTTGCGTCATGAGGCGATCTCGATCGAGAGCGCCCAGAGGACACCGAGTCGGACCGTTCTATCTGTGCCTCTTTCCGAGAAGTCGACGTCGTCGAGGTTCGGTTGGACTTAGTGTGCTTAGTGTGTGTAGGGTGTGTAGCGCTTGCGTCGCCGGGGGTCTTCCCCATAGCCGCCCTGCCGGACAACCTTCCGAGGTCGGGGACCTGCGCTCGGCAGTCTTTCGACGCCATAATGCCCTCGCCGTCCGAAAGTACGGCGTAGCTGCCATCGCTGAAGGCGCCCTCCGCTGCCATGGCCGCCTGCCTGGCGTGGTGGGCCCAACGCTTTGTCGAACGGTCCTTAAGTGTCTTAGGCTTAAACCTACTACACGCTCTGCAGTTCGCTTCGGGGTGGTCCCTCGGCAAGCAGAGATTGCACGTGGCGTGCCTGTCGACCCAAGGGTATTTGCGGTTGCACTTGGGGCAGAATTGGAAAGGGGTACCCTCCATACGCACCTTGAGGCAGCGGGCTGGTAAGTGTTGGAAATATATAAGGTGTACCTATATACCAAGAGTGAAGAGTATGTACCACCCCCCACTCTCCCTACTTGCAGGGCCGAGGCCAGCGGCCTACTAGGCCCGGGCCGAGGCCAGCGGCCTTCCGAGGCCCAGATCCGTCGTGCAGCAGCCGACGGTCGATGTCTTCTCCAGCCGTCGTCGAGTGTCGAGGGTCGACGTTGGGGTGGGGAAGGATGTCAATAAATAATTTTAAACTTCAATAATTAGCAAAAGTAAGGCTAAGGCCAGGGGACTCCGCAAGATGCTTCCGACCAGTATGGCGGAAAAAAACAATCTGAGGATCCTAGACGCGTGAGGGATCTTGGGTACAGTGGACGTCACACTAGGGATAGTATTACTGGCACGCCTGTGTCGACGCCCATTTTCGAGTTTCGAAAAACAAACTGTAATACTCCGCAGCTTCCACTAGATGTCGGCCTATGCACAGCATGTGATCTAAGCAGATTCCACAAGCCTCAGAAATATATATATATATATATATATATATATATATAACCCTAATTACTTATTAGACAAGTCTTAATGAGAAACACCACTTATTTTCAGACAGAGGTGAGCGCTTAACATAAGATGGCACTCTAATAAGTTATGGAAAAAGGGAGGGAAAAGGCAAAGTTATGAAAGCACACAAATTCCAATACTTTTCAAAGAACCACAGTAAGGCAGGTTAGGCAAAGTCTACTGGAGAGCAAGGAAGTTCAAATGCCAGGCCCACTCTTAGAGAGAGCAAGCGAAATGTGTCCAGGATCACACAGTGGGGTTATGCCCAAAAAGTCTTTGTAGATAGTTCGAAAAAGATTGAGATCAAGTCAGGAAAAGTTAGTTAACAGGCCCCAGGCTAACCCAGGTTAGAAAGTCGAGGATTTACTGTCACCCCGAACGATCTGTCGCAAGGGAAGCCAGGCGGGACACAGTACCTGAAAATGGGAAGAACGCTCCAGCGGGGGCAGTTGTTCCTGGCAGCGGGTGCAAGTCGGTGTTTCGTCCAGAGGAAGAGGAGGTCTCGATGTGGAGGAAAGCTGAAGGTCGTTGCACTGCCAGGGAAGAAACCAGCCGCAGAGTTTCCCGGTTACAAGGTACTACCCTTTTCTTCGCGGTAGTGGTAAACCGTGGTATTCCGGTTGCCGGGGTGCTTGGCACGGGCAAGGCGGCCACGAGATGGCCCAGGAAGGCGAAAAGACGGGCAAACTGGTTATCCCCACCAGTCAAAGGAAGAAGACTCTCCGGGCTGGAGAACTTCTCTGTCGTCGGGAAAAGTGGTGAGACGGTTCAGCAGGGCTCCACCGGTGGTGTCGTCGTTGCAGGTCGGCCCGGCTTCTCCCTCCTCGGATTCTTTAGGTCCTGTGGCGACTTCTGAAGTTCCAGTCCCCAAAGCCCTGCTTTTATGCAGAAAACCCCCATTCATTCAGCCTGCTGTCACTCAAACATGCTAAGTGGTGAGCCGGGCGGCTCACCACTTGGGCCAATCACACAAGAGTGCGACTTGAGTTGCTGAGGCAACTCAGTCCAGGGTGCCTAAACCCCCTCCCACACCCCCTGTGGTACCCAGACAGAGTGCACCACTTTTGGAGGCTTCTTTGGAGAAGCCCGCCAAAAAGTGGAACAAAGGGCTCGACTTGGGTTGGAGTCACAGAAGTGAACACACACGCCATTTTGGAACCAAGTTCCGGCAAAAAATACCAACCGTTGAATTTATATTAATTTAATAAACCGGCGGTATGTTCGAGGCTATTTTAAAAAGTGGTAGCCTCGAACAATGGGAAAATCCCGTAGGAATATATTCGCGGTCGAATATAAAAAGTAGTATCCACTGCCACCAGCCAAAACTCGGTCGGGGGGACAGGACAGTGCCCCCTCAAACAACAGACCCCGGGGCAATCGAATTGCCCCGACCAGTACGTCCACAATATGATGGTTTGTACTGGTTCTGTTCACAATTTAAGACTAGTAAAGCCAATGGTGACCTTACATGCCCTGGGAGACAGTAGTCAGTCCCAGGGTATGGAGTCTATGTTTGGGGGTCGCTACGACACCCCTGGGTTATGGCACAGAGGGTGCTGTGTAACCAACATACTAAAAAACATATGAAGCCCTATGGGGTAAAGGACCCCATAGCCCATAAAACACATACAAAGTCAAAGGAACACCTCAAATCATGTCTAAGAGTGGGAGAAAAAGAGTCTCATTCTTAGCAGGAGAAAAGAATAAACCCCAAAAATCCAGCAAAGCTGCTGGGGGACTCACTAGGTTTTGGAAATTAGTCTTTACAGAGAATTCTCCCTAACAGCAACAAATGAAATAGTGCTCCAAATAAAGTTCTGAGCTTTTTCCAGCTCTAGGTATACTCTCCAGCCCCCTTCCCTAAGTTCAAGGAAGTTCTACAAAGCCCTGGGAGTCATTTCCCCAAGTGGACAACACAGTTCCAAAAAGGGCCTCAGGGCTCCCTTCCTGAAGGCTACACCACAGTTCCAAACAGCCTCAGGGTTCCCTTAATCAAGGTGACAACACAGTTCCAAACTGGCCCCAGGGTTCCCTTTTGCAAGGCTACAAGTGGTCCCGCTTGCCAATGTACAATCAGTTCAAGTCTCTTAATTCACACGACTAGTTGCAAGTCACCTTTATAATTGTCCAGGTTCATTAGATACAGATTGCTCTCTCTCTCATTCACCTCAGCAATATTAGTTATCAATGAATATTCTTTATCTGGACTTTCCTTGACTTTTCCAGACATGGTACTTTCTGTCTAGGTGCAGTTGTCCGCCCATTACAGGTCACGCAATGATAACCCTAGGTTTCTTGCCCACACATGATTCTCTCTCTTCACTCCTGTGTGTGAGTGTGCATTCACCCTGAATTCTCCTTGCCAGTCTCTTGACTTTGCCACAGTGTGTTCTTCCACACAACTCACTTTGTGGTGCTCACTCTCTTCCACCACCTTGGTTTCATAAACTTCATAAAAATGCATTACTTGCTTTTGATCTTAGTCATAACTTTTCATCCTTTGCCTTTAAAATTGTAATCACGTGCGTCTCATACCCGTTTCAACTTCATTCATGGGTTTCTCAAAGTTTTCCTTTAGCTCGTTATTCAATAATTTTTGCAAAGCATTTCTTTACTCCGATATTCAATAATACATGCTTCTTGTTTAAGCATTTCAACTTTAAAGTTTTGTTGATAGTATTAAAAAAAACCTTCTTCAGGTTCACAGTCACTTGAGCATATATTTCCTTTCAATTGGCATAACCATATGCCTTGCAGTAGCCCCAGGAGTGCCCCGGTATGAGTGATCGCTCTATTTCACTCACCGGTCCTTGGCGACTCCTCTGGGGGCAGTGTCTGTCTCTCTCCACGGCTCTGTGTACACTTTTGTGTGGGTCTGCAAACAACACCTGCTGCAAATCCTGCTGTGGGCTGCTGGAAGCTCCACCTCTCTCTCGTGGCTGCTGTCGGTGGCCCACAGCACCTGTGAGTTCTCACTGCCCCACAGCTCTGGCTGTGGGCACCATACAGAAAGGACTCTGCCCACCTTGATCCTTGTGCAGGCTGCTCGGGCCCCGCTGTCACAGCTTCCTGACAGCACATGCCGGCGTCCTGGCCTCCAAGCAGGACCCTCCTCTGCAGTCTTCTTCTCTGCAGGACTTCAACCTCTCAGGCTAATTTCTCCCGGTCCGGCGTCTCTCCTGCTGGTCTCTCTTTCCCTTCAGTCGGCTCCACCTTTTTCTGAAGCTGTAGCTCATTAACAAGTTGCAGGTGCGAGTCCTTGTGTGCAATGGCCCGACTACAATTACTGGTGTTCTCTGGACATGCCTGACCCTCACAATGGTTCCCAGGCCTCTTCCTCGTCTTATTATCAAAGTGGTGTGACTACATGTTAGTGTGTAAAACTCCTAATCGCCTCTTCCTCATCCCAGTACTAGAGTGGTATGAATGAGGGGAAATATAAACAAGTGATTGGCAGTAACCTACGAAGGTAGAGGGAGGGTAAAGTTTGCTTTCACAAGGAAAAAGGGATACCATGTCTCACCTGCAGACACCCTTTCCCCAACCCGCAAGGACCCTCCACCCAGGTGATCCTCCCTCACATCTCAATCCCCATGGTCATGATCCAAGATCGATGGCTTTTCCCTTGCCACCTGAGAAGAGGATTCATGGGGAGTAGGTATGAGGATGCCTTCAGGTTTCTCACAGTATTCTAATGGCAGAGGTGTTGAGTAAAGTCTGGTGTATGGAGGCGAAGACGTTAAGGACCTAATTCACAGAAGCCTTTTCTAATGGTAAAGTCCCATTGAAAAAGCTCTCTAAATCAGGCCCCAAGTGTCCAGTTAGACCAAATTTGTTGTAGTTGTTGCTGCATTCTAATGTGTGTGGATGGATAGCCAAACCTGCTGCAGATGTCCACTGAAGTGATGCGTTATACGTACCTTAAGCTCAGATGGAGCTTATCTTTGGATCTCGCTGTATGATCAGATGGTCTGTATGAAAAGACAAGCTACCTTCATGGGCTCTTCTAGGCACTATGGACAGGCCATCCTCAAAGCATTCCAAGCGCACTACACCAGCTATCTTAGTACATCTTCTACGTGTGACAGACAGGCTACCATAAGAGCTTGGGATCATTGGATTCTCTAAATGCAATAGACAGTCTACCCTTATAGTCTTATATTAGATCTTCTAAAAGTTCTTTAATAGGCTACATTCAGGCATCTTCTAAGTGCAATATCAAGGATACCTGCATATATCATTTGTGTTACAATGGCTAACTTATTGGTCTTTTAAGTGCAATGGAAAGGTTGCCATCACATCTTCGAGCGCTATGGACAGGCCAACATTGTACAGTGCAACACAAGGTGTCCACTCCCAGATACATGTGCTACCGTCTCAATTATTTTCCAGAGCAGCACAAGTGCTAGCCTTCACAGTTCCTAATGTGCAATACATGTGTTAGTCTTCACAGTTCTTCACAGGCAATACATCTGCTCATCTACACAATTTCTTCTAAGTGCAACACATTTACCACCCTTCACAATTCAATCCAAGTGCAATACATGTTCTAACCTACCCAATTTCTTCAAAGAGGAATACATGTGCTAGCCTTCACAGTTCTTCAAATGTAATACACCTGCTAACCTACATAATTTCTCCTAAGCACAACACATGTGTTAACCTACACAATATCTTCTAAGTGCAATACAAGTGCTAACCCCAACCGTTCTTCAAGTGCGATACAGGAGCCAGCCTACACAATTTCTACTAAGTGCAACATGTGTGCTAACCTACATGTGCTACTCTTCTAAGTGTACTATCAAGCTACATGCATATCTTTGTGTAAACCCTAGGCTATCCTCACAAATGTTAGTACAAAAGACAGACTAACATCAAGAATTTTCCTGGTCCAATACCAAGGCTAAGTGCAATAGGAATGTTATCCTGATACATCTGTTAAGTTAAAAAAAGGACTGTCCTAATACATCTTCCAAGTACAAATCTATCCTCAGATCTTCTAAGTGTAATATCAGGGCTACCTGCATACATCTTTGTTCAAATCATTAGCTATCCTCATAGTTATTCTAAGAGCAAAGACAGGCTAACAACATGAATTTCCCAGGTGCTATACCATGCCTAATTGCAATAGACGGGCTGTCCTAGTACATATACTGAGCGGAAGAAACTCTTATCCTAATACATCTTCTAGGTGTAATAAACAGTCTGTCCTCATATCGTCAAGGCACATTTGACTGGTTCACCCTATAATCTTCAAGTGCTGTGGTCAGGATGAATCTTCTGTGTATAATGGACAGGCTAATGTTTAAGTGCCACACCTTGTCCACCATCAAAATCCATCAAATTGTGATACATTTCCCTCCCAACATTACCCACCCCCAAAATCCATCTAAGTGCGACACATTTCCTGCCCCAAAATCCATCTAAGTGCGACACATTTCCTGCCCCCCAAAATGAACCCAAGTGCGCCAGACGGTAAACTCCAAATACATCTATATGGCTATTTGGTGGGGGTGGGAGGGAGTAGGTTATAATTTGGTGGAGAAGTGTCAGGATTTTAATTGAGCATAATAATGTGTCCATGGGCGAACATGGGAAAACTGGGCGATAAGCTGCCCAGAAGGGAGCTTTCCTTTGCCTCTGACTTTTGCCGGCTGCCCAGACAAGGCTGCTCTGGAGCTCTCATTCAAGAGGACGAAGTCTGTGTGGAGGAGACAACCAATTGCTGGCTGTGTGGGCGGGAGTGGGTTTGGGAGGAGGCCCTGAGCGTACCGTGGGAAAGAGAGTGGGGTGAAAAATAAATAAAGTGGGAAAGGGAGCGGGGAAGGGAAATAATAAAGAAAGAAACAATGTGTGGGAAATAAATAAATAAATCAGGAAAGGGAAATAAGAAAGAAAAACGTTGATCAAAATGATGGTGGTCCTGAGTCCTCATAACAATATCTGCTGTACTTTGGCACTTGGTGGCAATCCAGGCAGAGAGTGTGGGCCTGGGGCATTTAATGTCAGTTCCTAGCCATGTTGTGGGTACCGTGTGTACCTGGACATTTGAGATGAAAAAAACCTGGACAATGGATGCCAGTCCCAGCCAAAAGGTGTAGGTACTAGGACACACGACGTTAATACCTGACAAATGTTTATACAATGCTACACAAAAACGATTGGCTTTGAATAGCTTGTTATATTTCATATGGCGTATGAACTCAGTCTCCTCAATTCAGCCTGGGATGACAATTTTCCTGCTCATCAACAAGTAACTAACCACCTGCAGAGATTTCAGCCTCTGCCTCCAACATCTGCTGCCAATAGTAGAATCAAGCATCAGAAGCAGGAGATATGTGGAGAATGGGCCTCATTCCGAGTCATGCCGGTAAGTAACTGTATTTTCCGGCATGGCGTAAAGTGCAACACCGTGCTGGTTGAAGTCCGAAAATTACAGCCCATTCCGAGCTCACGGACACGCGCTTTCTGCCATGCCGGAAAAGGACCACGCGGCCTGCCGCAAAATCCCCCGAAAAACCCCTACCGGCATGCAACCGACACGTAAAGTACTACACCGCCCTGTAAGCATTAGCGACAGTGCATAACGGTGACCGTAAATTACGGTGACCGTAATTTACAGAAACCGTAAATTACGGTCTCCGCCGAAAAACGGATCCGGAAATTGCAGCATCGCACAGGAACGGGAAGGAGAGCGGCGGCCATCTTTAAAAACACAATCCATGTTGCCCTCCCCCATCTAACGCATCCCCCATCCAACAAATGCTGAGGCAAGTGCCGCCTAATGCTGGCCCAAGTGCGAGTACATAACGCACATCAACCATACTGGACTGACTTGCACAGCCCATCATGCACACCGTCCAGCGTGGTAGGCATAGTACTTGCCGAAATGTACATGAACAGGGCACAACGAATCACTCCCAAACATGTGTATATGTCTTCACCATGCACATGTACCACTGCCATAGCTACCCCCCAAACTGAACAACCCGTGAATGACTGAAATGTCCATGCAACCATGTATGCAAATAGGACATAGCACATACACTAATGTTGTCCCTCTCTCCTACCCCCACAGGCACAGACCATGACAGCACAGAGCCCCAAGGAAGCCGGCCAAGCACCTCCGCGGGTACTGGCAGGGCCAGGCCGAAGCCAGCAGCCAGCAGCCAAGAAAACCACCCCTCAGCCTACGGAAAGGCCACTTGAAGCTGGCAGACCAGCAAGCCACACAACATCCGTGGCAGCAGCCGAGCAGACCCCTACCTCAGCACAATCGAGCATTTCAGGGGAGGCTGCCACTACCGCACCAGATGAGTGGGAGCCCAGCCCGCCACCCATCCAGGGGCCCATGTCGGAGGACGACCAGGAGAGCATGCAAATGCTGGAACCATGCCCCGTGACACTGGCGTCATGCAGTGACTCCGGGGATGCACCATCACCAGTGCACAGCCTTGAACTTGACCCGCTGGGGTGTGACGTCGTTCCCCCCAGTCCACCCATACAACCCCCTGCACAGCATGCTGGTGCAAGTAGATCACCCGAAGGCCCCCCTTCACCTGACCAGTTCAGAGTCCAGCAATTGAGCGATCTCATAGGGAACTATATTGAGGATAATCGCCAGACCAGGCCTGGACTGCATGAGGAACTCGATCAAATGCGCCAGTCCCTCAACGACTGCACCACCAGATTGTGCGACTCCCTGACGGACAATACAACCCGGCTATGCCATGTCCTGAACCGCATTGCTAATGCCCTTGAGGCAGGGAGTCAAAATACGGAGCAGCAGCAGGAGGGCACGTCCGAGACAAGTGAGGCCACGCAAGGCAGCCCGGAGAGACGCCTCCGGCGTTCCTTGCGCAAACGGACATTAGCCATTCCTGTCACATGTGGTCCCAAGATCCTACATGGGACGACTGCTCGGGAGTTGGGGGGAGAGGAGGGGGGGTGGCGTTGTGTTCTGGGGTGGGGGGAGGGGGGTGGCGTTGTGTTCTGGAGTTGGGGGGAGGGGGGTGATGTGTTCTGGGGTTGGGGGGAGGGGGGTGATGTTGTGTTCTGGGGTTGGGGGGTGGGGGGTGGCGTTGTGTTCTGGAGTTGGGGGCAGGGGGAGGGGGCATGGGCATTTGCTGAAGTAAGCACTGTTTTTTCATTTCTTGTTATCTCAATACACAATTGGTGTTGCAAAGTTGAACCGTTGTGGACATTCTTCATTGCACTTTATGTCCATCTGCACATATGGCATGGGCCCATTCGACACCAGATATCAGTGGAGGGGTCAGCCACCAGTCCTGGTTCGCGGGCACATATGTGCATCACGCAAACCTGGTGACTGCTGCATCTACACGCATGCACGGGTATGGCCATGGTCTGGTTGCCCCATGGGTCTGTTCAGGGGGTTCATGACAGGGGTCATGTGGCTTGCTGCTAGGGTACATCCACCAACAGCTGCATGTGTCGCAAAATGAGGTGGGTGTGTGGACTGTCATGGTGGTGAACAGCACTTGGCTGTCATGGCAGGCTTTCGATGATGGCCATATGTACATGTACATAGATATATTCGGCACGATCAGGGACACAAATATGTGTCCGATGCAATGTAATGCTGTGGGGTGTCGTGTCTGCATGATGGTCCGTGAACAGTGGTGTGGACATCTTGGGGTACATGTTCCTTTGTCGCATGCTGCTGTTCTTATGTCGGATCATTCTGGTGCTGTGTACTGTGTACATTCTCATTTGGCTGTGGATCATGTCCATCATCCAGCTCTGATCCATTCTATGGTGATTCCCAACACTCCTATGGGGGTGCCATGCCGGTGACGTGATATCGTACCCCTGCTGTCCTCCGTGAATTCCACTTCCAGGGGTGGGTCTCCAATGTGGTGCCAGGCTGGGGGATGCCGCAATGTGAATGTGCAGTGTGCCCTCGGATATGCACTTGCGGATGTGGTGTCCGCCAATGAGTGGTGCTGGTGTAGTGTGCCTATCCCTTGTCAGTTGGTGTAGATGTAGTGTGATGTGGGTGCCTTATTCTGGCAAAGTGAAAATATGTTCATATGTGCCGTTGCCCTGGTTCTTTGGCAGGTTTGTTGTCAGGGTGAACAACGTACAATGGCTCCATCTTTTCTACGCAGTTGGTTCATGCATGCACCCACCCTGTGGCACCAGTGCACTTGCATGACACAGTCAGACGACTCAACAGCCAGCCAGACAGGTCATCCTGCATGTTGGGCCATGTGGCGCGGTAGCGTGCTGACCTCTTTCCTTTTCAATCGACCCTCCCAGGTCCAACTTGGGGCCCTCCTCTCTGACATCTTTTCCTCCACCTGTGGTGTTCCCCTGGGATCTAATCTCCCTCCCTGGCTGTTCAACCAGTATTTGGCCCTCCTTTGCCACCGCATCGCCACCCTCTGCCCAAACTTTCAGCGCTATGCGGACGATACCCGGCAAATTTTCAGCCTACCCTCGGCATCCTCCTCTCCTTCCCTCATCTCTGACTGTCTGTCTGATATCCAGGAATGGTGTGCAGCCAATGAACACTGCCTTAATGCTAGTAAGACTGAGATTCTCCTCATCGGCACACCCACTCCCTCCTTCCTGAATGTCTTCCTTCCCAAGACCTTTGCTCATCCGTCTCCGACTCACTCAGGGTCAGCCGCTTCTCAGAGCAACGAGCTGGGGGTAGATCTCTCTCCGCGGCAGGGGCCTCCCTCTGGAACAGCCTTCCTGCATCCCTGATATTTGAGGAGAACCATCTCTGGTTCCGGAAGCACCTCATGACCTTCCTCTTTGCTTCTGCTTTCTCTCTCCCTCTCCCCTGCTGAATTCGTCACTGAAACTGCACAGGATCTGGATCTGGGCCACTCTCGCCGACCTCGGTCCTGGGCCCAGCCACTCTCCACTTGCTCTGCCTCCCTGGCAACCCCTGCACTGCGGGACTGTCTCTCTATCCCTACAGCCCCCCCTTCCCAGCACTTGTGTGCACTTACCTTGCATTTGCCACCAGCTGGCCCTATTAATTTATTTTTCGATATTCGACTTACTTTGTACTGCACTTCCCCGTCCCCTTGCACTTGCACTTTTTCCATTCTCACTACCCCTGCACTTGCGCGGTCTGTGTGACACCTGGCCTGGTGGGATCGTTGTCTGTCTTCCCCTTGTTCCCCCCTCCCTGCCTCGTCGCGCCTTGAGACACTTGTGTATGGGCGCGTTCCAAATGCCATATCATATCATGTCATTTCAGCAGGCCCTTTGAGTCATGTGTAGTAGTTTGGTGTCGGGCCCACCCATGTATGCGGTTCTTGGTAGAGTTGCATTCCATCTGCACGTAGGGGGAGTGGTATTGTTTGCAGTTGATGTCCGCAACGTGCATGCTAAGCTGGTCCACATACGACGGGTGGGTGCTGTCAGGGGCAACATTGTCATTTGCCATGCCTCCATTTGCTTTTGGTCCAGCTTTACTGTTGTGTGTCTCATGGGTGATCCATGTTGGGGATCGGTGGACCCTTGTGTGTTTGGGGATGTGTTTGGGGGGGTGTAAGGACACTTGGATATGTGGCCGGATAATGGACGGTTGTGACATGCCACTGTGTGCTGGTGGGTGCCTTTGGCATGGGTGTGGGGCACAGGCAACACCATCACTTGTGCCGGGTTGGCACTGTACATTTGTATGGTGCTCGCTTGTCTTGTGTCTGTGCCGCAATATGGTGGTGACGGTGTCACAGTCTAGGTGGTCAGGGGTGTCTGTCTGGTAGGCCTTCTCCTAGAGCGTCAAGTCATGCTACGTGTGCATGGGGGCTGTAGGGGTGGTAACGGAGGATGCACTGGTGCTGCATGCAGGGCCTGTCTCCCCCCTCCTTCTACCCCTGTGTCTCCTCAGTGGGGGGGCCTGGTGTTGTTGCAGGGGTTTGTGTGGTTGTGGACTTGATTGTTCAATTGGTGTCATCTTGGTGTGGGAGGGTGGTGGTGTGTGGGTGTGTTCCTTTTCTACTATGCCAGACTCCTGGCCTCCGTCTGTGTTGCATGTGTACACCTGTGGCTCTGGGTCCCACTGCTCAGGGTTCTTTACTCCTTCTCTGAGATGCCTGTATGTACTCCATGCCGGTAAGGTACTTTACGGCCTTGAGGAGGACGTAATTTACGTGTGGTCCTTACTTGGAATCAGCTCCGGTTTACGCCATGGCGTTAATTTCGCCATGGTGGTGCGCGCGCGACCCAAGACCGTAAATTACGGCATTGTAGTTTACGGTGCCGTAATTTACGGTCTGAGGGGTCGGAATGGCATGGAGCGGAAAACCATGCCGGTAAATCAATACGGCATGTACTGAGAGGTGTTGGGATGCACGTCCAGCTCACATACCCATCCAAAAGATTTAGGCTCCAGAGAATATACTAATGCATGAGAAAGTGAAAGTGCGTGGCTGCAAAGGGGTGGAACGTGTGTAGTGACAATAACAAATAGATGCTTTGTAGCAGTCATGAATATATACGTAGGCCTAGGTAGAGGGCATGAGTGGCACTAAAGTACAGCTTGAAACTTGAAGTAGCACTTGAAATATAGTGTACAAGGATGTATACGTATGCCCTGGTCCCTGACATGAGAAATACTAAGGCACTGCCATATTTGAAGTGAGGCCTAGTATGTCGCAGGCCCTGTTGAAAGTAGCAGCATAGTGCAGTAACAAGCTCTGAATCACCTTCCCATCCCAAGCCCCAGCAGTGAAATCAAACACAGAGGCCTTAAAAAATTTAATTGTATCGAGCTATGCGCCTGTGAAACCAGAAAGGAATATGAATGGCCGAGCATGGGTAGGACTGTGTCCGTCCTTAAGGACAAACTCATGGGAGCCGGGGTAAAGGTCTTGAGCTGCCAAAAGGCCCACCCTAGATTTAGAGCACTTGCCCCCCGAGAATAATGGCCATCCCATTTGAACTGCCGGATGCCCAAGAAAACTGAATACCTAAATCCATCAGAATTAAGCTTATTAGTGCGGTTGTCGAGATGCCCAGGAGAAGTTTTGGGGAGGGGCAGCTGTTAAGGGATGAGCAAGAAGTGAAGCATCCCGTGATTTGTGATACAAGGAGCAGGAGGTGATGCCAACAAATGTAATAACAAGACAGGGAGGCATGGTGCGGGCAGCCGGATATCTGGTATCAAAATAAGCACTCCATTATTCTGAAGGGTCAATTTGCCCTCAGAGGTATCCGCTGCACTCATGTTAACGACCAGGTGGATACCATGTGACTAGGCCCAGGGGTGCATAAGATTCTAGTAGGTCCGTCAATCAAGTAACGGGAACCAAAGGTGACCAAATAGGGGGACCATGTTTTGGAGGGCAGGGGTAAATTAGGAGGTGGCCAATCGATCGAGGGACCATAGGGGACTGGCAGTATATAGGTGGTAGCCAATGAGGGTGGGGATGAACACTGTGTATTGTGAGAGTACTCGGCGACAATGTCTAACCTTATAACGCCATGTTTGCCTTGAACTAACAGAGAACTCCATGGCAGTTGGGTTCTACGGGAACCTCTGTCACCTTTTTCCTTTTTGTATACAAAATAAACTTGTTACCTTAGAACCTCTTTCCTTAGAGGATTGTTATTTCTTATTTGGAGGTCTTTCCTTTCAAATTTGGTGATCCTGACATGATCACAGTCTCTCTACAGTGATAGAAGATTCCTGAACACACATCCAGAGGGGCAGTGCACACCTACAGTGACCAGTGCCCTGCACACAAACTTGAGAGGTATATAGCAGCTGCGTTTTCTGAATCCGTTCTGCTCTTTGGTACAGGGCGCCGCTCCCAGATTGTGCAGGCCGTTGATGGGACACCGTGACTGAGGAACCTGGGAGAGCATGTAGATATAAGTGCACATTTTGCAGGAGAAAACAAAACGGGTGTGGGGTGTGAGAGTGTTGGGTAGTGTGAGAGTGTGTTGAGAATGAAGAGAATGTGGAGTGGAAGGAACACGGGTCACTATAGATTTTTGAATTTTATCATATGAGGTATGAGGTATAAGGATAAAAGGAGTAACAGGATCCTCGCCAATTGTGGGAGAAGACAGCGCTATATCACTAAAAAAGAAAAGAGGAATAAGGGTAGAGGCCCCGTGTATTGAGAGGGCATGGGACCCCTCCACCCGATATAAAGGGTGTGTATTTTTAATTGGTGTTTATATTGTGGTGTTGTGGACCATGGTGGGGGTCCTGTTTTGTTTATATAAATATATGTTGAGGTGAAGTGAGGTGTAAGTGTGGATGGTTAGTTCAAGGGTGCATGGGGTAAAGTGGTGTGAGGTAACAGTGAGAGGTGTGTGTATGTGAAATTTGACGATGGAGGAGGGTGGGTATTGGAAACAGAAATGGGGTGGAGAAGGGGTCATCAAGGCACCACTGGACTGGAGCCTGGATTAATTAAGCATATTATAATTGAAGGGTAGTTAACATGGACCTGTCAACCCTATTAAGTATATGTGCATGGCACTCCATTGTGTAGGGAAGCAAATAATGAAGTAGCTTTGGGAGTGGGTGGCTAAAACGAGAGGGGGTGTGTATAAACCAGGGCCAGAAAAGGGAACAAACAGGAAGGTTTTGGGTCACATGTATACATTAGTAGCAGCAAGGTATAAGGGAAAGAAGGTAAAGAAAAGAAAGGAGGTGTTGGAATTATTGAAGATGATGCAGGATTTGGAGGTCGCCGCCCCTGACTCTGCAAAGACAGCAAGTGGGCCACCCCTAAAATGTGTCCCAGTCTTCCCACCACCACCGCCGCAAACATCCAAGGACACTGTGGGGGATCAGAAATGAAAGCCGGACTCCAAGTTGTCATGTTTATGATTAAATGTTTAATTTAACTGAAATTGGGTTGGGTAAATGCCTCTCTGGCCCTATTCTAAAGAGGAGTTTCCCTACCAAAAAATGGAAAACTAAGGATCTGTATCTGTCAGGATGTCAGAAACATAAAACAAGCTCTCCTTGTGTCCAAAACTTCCTATTGTGGCCCTCACACTACAAAAAAAAACAAGTAAGAAAGGAAATGCCTTTAACCTGATATTGTCATGGCCACTGGACAAGGGCCCATGTTTCTACCACCTACCGGGTCCAAATGGACCCAGTCCTGGCGCCTCTGGCACCAGGCTCATGCGAAAGTGTGCTTTGCACACTTTATTCCTAAGGCACGTGCAACCAGGCCAGGCGTGGCCATAGGAGAACATTGGGGAGCACATGCATGAACCTCTGGGAGAGGCGAGGTGGAGCCACAAGGCGGGGCCAAAGGGAGGGGCCGGGTCCAGCCTACTTAAGGCCAACGCGCCTGCATCCTGGCGCTTAGCGTTAGTCTGCTTTCTGCAGCGTAACACTTACCGCCGCCTGCAGAGTCCTTACCTGTTTTCCTGCTCATCACCTCAACGCGCATTCTCCTGGTTCCAGCCCATCGCTGAAAGCGCATCTTACCTGGCTCAGCTACACCATCGCTGAAGGCGCATCTTACCTGGCTCCAGCTACACCATTGCTGAAAGCGCATCTTACCTGGTTCCGGCTACACCATTGCTGAAAGCGCATTACCTGGCTCCAGCTACACCAGTGCCTGCAGCCCATCGCATCTTACCTGGTTCCATAGTCATCGGAGTTGGAGCGCATCCTTACCTGTTCCGGACATCCAGCTACGCGGGAGCTTCCTCCATCCATCCTCTTCACGGAGCCTTCCATCCTGCAACCACGGACAGGCCTTTGGACAGCCGCTTCCCGCTTGACGTCGCCAGACCATCACTGCAAGAGAAAAGAACACACAAGGTTAGAATCTGCATGAATAACTTAAGCTTGGCCACGCAACACCCGAGTTTTGCGTTCTACACTGAAAGCCAACTTACCACCTACTTGAGAGCTTTGCCATTCTCTTGGCACTGCGACTCTGTGCAGTCATCTTCACACCTATAGGGGAGAGAAATGAAATTGCAAGAAGAACTATAATCATGGCAAAAACAACATTGCATTAGAACACGGACAATCATCATTGTTAAAGACTCTTACCTTCCAAGTGGTCAATTGCAGCCGGTCTGAGCCGCCACATCCATGGATCAGTGAAACAACTAGGTCCATCCAAGGCGCCCCTGCTAATGAGAAGCAGGAAGGAGAGCTCATTCTTACAAGAAATCAGGTGAGCGTACATGGGCAAACGCTTACTCACTCGTTCTGGAACGAAGGGTTCGAGGGGACTCACAATACCACCACACCAGTCTCATTGGTTCTCGTATTCCCTCAGAGGCAGTACCAGCCACCAGAGCAGTCAACATTGCAGCAGCTGGGGGAGAGAACCGATCCAGGGGAGCCAAGTCCAGGGAGTGCTCCAACCGTGCCCCAAAGTCCCTGCAGAGAACAGGTGAGCGTAACAGAACGTGAAGCCTCTCCGAATCTCTGCCTGAGCGTTATGGACACCTCGGAAACTGATCAGTTGGCCCAACTACTGGGGGAGCTGCGGGCTGAAGTGCATGCCTCTAGAGAAGAGACCAATGTCTTGAGGAGAGACCTTATTGTAGCCTGTGAACGGACAGATGATTTGGGAAGACAAATGCTTCTGCCACACGCAGGACAGGTTCCATTACCCGGGACTGCACCAACTCTTTTGGCGCAGCCATCACCACCAGTGCAAGTGGTGCTTCCAGGGGCAGTTCCACTGGCCCCACCAGAGCGTTTCACCGGCGAACCCAACAAATATGCCATATTCATGAACCAGTGTCGCCTTCATTTTTTGTGTCGACCTGGGGCCTTCCCTAACGACAGCGCCAGAGTTGCCTTTGTACTTTCATATTTGGGAGGCAGTGCAGCTGACTGGTCCATACCATTAGTAAATCAAGATGATCCAATACTTTGAGATTTTGGGGAATTCCAACGGGAATTGGAAAAATTGTTTGCCAGACACACCCAAGGACAAGCTTAGATAACGAACTGTTGTCTCTCAGAAAAGGAAGCCACGGTTTCTTGACTTATATTGCCACCTTCAATTGTCTCATAGCACAGACTAATTGGCCTGAGGAGAAAAGGACCACACTGTTTTACCGGGGGGTACGTGGTGAGCTAAAAGATGTGTTAGCTCAAGTAGTCAATCCTGCCGAGTGCTGTGCAGAGTATATCAATCTGATGGTGCAATTGGACCATAGGTTACAGGACGGTAAAATGGACCGCACGAGAACCGAAGGGAGGTCTATTTACATGTGACCCCGAGATCACCAACCAAGACTCATGAACCCACTGAGCCCATGCAGATTGGGGGATAACTAGCCCCTATTTCCAAGGCTGAAAGGGAAAAAACAAAGCAGCAACAACTCTGTTTATATTGCGGAAAAGCTAGAAATGTCCTCCATGATTGCCGCATAAAACCCCCTAAGAAAATAGTAGGTGCCACAGACAACGGCAACGAAGAGAAGGAACAGAAACCGGAAACCTCTGACGCCTGGCAAGTGTAGGGGTCCACTTGTCGAGCGGAATAAAGAAAGTTGTACAGACCTCACACCTGGTCATCCCGGTACTATTGAACCATCACCAACAACCGTCAAAGCTGCATGCTCTAGAAGCCTACAATGATAGTGGAGCGGTGGGAAACTACATCGATCAAAATCTGGCCGCCCGGATAGGCCTTCCACTCCAGCAAAAACTACAATTGGAAAACATCACTGCATTGGATGGCTCTCAGTTGTCCTCCGGCCCAGTAACGCAACATACCGACAAGGTGATGCTAATGTGTCAGGATGGTCATCGGGAACACATCTCTTTCGATCTTATTGGGGCCCCCCAGTTCCAAATGATCCCAGGAATGCCATGGCTAGAAGCCCATAACCCTAGGATTGACTGGCACACAAGGGAGCTGACCTTTCCTCGAGAATGTGCAAAGAGTTGCTACTACAGAGACTTGAGGAATCTACAACTCAAGGGGAAACCAATCTTAGGAATCTCTGGTTCGTTACCCCCCGAATATCAGGACTATTTGGATGTGTTACATAGGAACAAGCAAACACCCTGCCTCCACACAGACCTTACGACTGCCAAATCGACCTGGTTCCTGGAGCACAAATCCCTTGCAGTCGAATTTACGCTCTGACTGAGCAAGAAAATCGGCACCCGAGGACGTACCTAGACCAGTACCTAGCCAACGGATTCATCCGCCCATCCAGGTCTCCTGCCTCCTCAGCTCTCTTCTTCGTACCAAAGAAGGAAGAGGACCTCAGAACTTGTATAGATTATAGGGCATTGAACCAGATCCCCGTCAAGAATAGATACCCTCGCCCGCTCATCCCTGAACTACTAGATCAGGTGAAGAATGCTCAAATCTATACAAAATTGGACCTACGACGAGCTTACCATTTGGTAAGGGTTAAAAAGGGTGTTGAATGGAAAACAGCATTCCGAACCAAATACGGGCTCTTCGAATATCAGGTTATGCCCATTGGGTTATGCAACGCACTAGTAGCATTCCAGTTCTTCATGAACGATGTACTTCATGAATTGTTGGATGTTTGCGTTCTCGTGTACATCGACGACATTCTTATCTACTAAGCATCCAAGGAAGATCATGTTGGCCATGTAAGGGCAGTTCTGGAAAAGCATCGGCTGTTTGCCAAACTAGAAAAGGGCTTCTTCCGTGCCACGGAAGTCAAATTTTTGGGCTTCATGCTTACCCCACGAGGGGTTCGTATGGACACTCGCAAAGTGGATGCTATTCTTCAGTGGCCATCTCCAACAACGACCAAGGGAGTGCAGAGCTGTCATGGTTCGTGCTAAGAACCCCCTGGATCCGATGGGCCCCCCCCAGTCATCGACTCCCATAAGGACTTTTCAAGCCCCAAGGGAGTGTCCCAGAGCCTCTTGGACTCAGTCCTGGCGCTGTTGGCTCATAAAATGGGATGAAGGTCGTGGAACTACTTGCTCAGTCTAGTGAGGCTGAGCCTTTCAGCTTTCTCTGGGTGTGGTTGAGGGACTATTTTACTTGAAGAACAGGGTGTGGTAAAGGGAGTACTTTACCTGGAACTACTTGCAAGGCTATTTAAGCCACGCCCTGCAGGCAGAACACGCTTAGCAATGTTCTGCACTCCTGCAGCGTAACGCTCACTGTGTCTGTCCTGTCCTCGAACTTTTACAGCCACGCCCGTTCAGAATTTCATCCATCGGTACCTAGAAGGAGAAAGGCGAGAGAAAACAAAGTCAGTACAACAGCAAAGCCTTACCTGCAGCATCCTTCCATCGGTTGCTTCTTCAGCCGCTCCCGGACCTCCGCATCAGCTGAAGGGAAGGTATTCGTTCAGGCCGCAAGACGCACTCGGGTTCAGCATTCTTCCGGAGCATCTTCGGAACGTTTCTTCCATTCTTCATTCCGGCACTACGCCGCTTATGCAAAAAGAAGAAGAAACAACAGGTTAGTCGCGCTCGGAAGGGAAACCAGTATTTTAGACTTACAGCGCCTCACTCTTGCGCTTCAACTCACCTGAAGGAAATCTGCTCCACATCTTAAAACTATTTGAATCTCCAATCGAAATCCATTCGAGGCCGCGCCTGAAAGAAAAGACAAAGACACAGATCAAAAGGGGTTGAGGCAAAATTAAGACTTTAAACACCTATACCAAGCAGCTATTGGCATAGAGACATACCTGTTTCACCCAGCTCTCCAAGACTCGGCAACCACTTATCGGATCAGTGAAGTAACTCAATCCTGGGAAAGACTGTATTAATCACGCCCCTCCTAGATTGCAGGACGGAGAGTCTAGCTTACAAAATTCTAAGGCGAGATCAAGAGGAGCAGGGTATCAGGTGGTGGAGGAGGTGGGTCCAATTAACCCCACTCAGTGGCTCATATCTTATTTCGATCTTGCAGACAAACGCCTCGTGAGGGTGATAACAAGGGAGAAGTCGCAGCAGCATCATCAACTGCGCAGTACCACGCCAGCGCAGACATCACTCGTGCAGCCACGTGCTACGCCCTCGTGGAGACCAGGTGAGCGTGACAGAACGCGAAGCCTTATACAAAATCCTCTACCTGGGCGTCATGGAAACCTCGGAGACTGATCAGCTAGCTCAGCTTTTGGTGGAACTCAGGGCTGAGGTACATTCAGCTCGGCAGGAAACCAATGCCTAGAGGAGAGAACTGATTGTGGCCAAGGATCGTACTGATGACCTCGCTAGACAACTGCTTCAGTCACAGGCTGGGCAAACACCGTTACCTGGATTGGGGTCAACGGTTCCAACAACACCAAAAAATCCAGTCCAAGTGGTTCTTCCAGGGGCCGTACCCTTGGCACCTTCAGAACGCTTTGCGGGAGACCCAAAAAGGTATGCAGTCTTTATCAATCAGTGCCGACTACATTTCCTATGTAGACCAGGAGCCTTCCCAAATTACCAATCTAAGGTGGCCTTCGTGCTTTCATACCTCAGTGGTAGTGTGGCGGACTGGTCAGTACCACTAGTCAATCGGGACGATCCTATTTTGCGGGACTTCCAGAGGTTCCAATTGAACATGGAGAAGCTTTTTGCCTGCCATTCCCAGGGCCAGGCATTGGATAATGAACTCTTGTCTCTAGTTCAAGGCAATCAAGATCTGTTAACTTATATCGCAACTTTTAATAGGCTAGTAGTGGAAACCGACTGGCCAGACGACAAAAGAACAACACTGTTTCACCGAGAGTTGAGAGGTGAATTAAAGGATGTTTTGGCTCAAGTGGTCAACCCTCCTGGAGACTGTGCTGAATATATATAGACTTGGTGGTTCAGCTTGATCATAGACTACAGAACCGTAAGGCAGACCGAGCTAGAATGGACACTCGGGTATTTGTACGCCCAAAGGAAAGTGCATCTAAAAGCACCGACTTGGCCGAACCCATGCAGATTGGAGGGGTGCGCGGGCCACTGTCCAAGGCTGAAAGAGACCGGAGACGGCAACAACAATTGTGTTTGTATTGTGGATCAGCCGGCCATTTCCTCCGAGAATGCCCCGTGAAACCACCCTAGAAAGCAGTTGGGGTTGCCGGCAAAGTGGAAGCAGAGCCAGAGTCAGAAAACTACCCCGCCCCAACAAGCGTAGAGGTCCGCTTGTGGAGCGAAAAGAAGGACTTCCAGACCTCGCACCTAGCCTTGCCAATAATCCTTATAAGTCACCAACAGCCGTCTCGAATGCATGCAGTCAAAGCTTATATCGACAGCAGAGCCATTGGAAATTATATGGACCAAGAATTGGCTACAAGGATGAACCATCCTCTCTGTGAAAAGGAAACAACAGATCTAGTCACTACTGTCGACGGAACGGAAATCGCTTCGGGCCCTGTAACGCACTCAACGACTGAGATGACACTTCTGTGCCAAGACGGACATCGGGAAGCCATTGTGTTCGATATAATTAAGGCCCCACAATTCCAAATCATTCTGGGAATGCCATGGCTAGTATCACACAATCCTCGCATCGACTGGCGTCCTTCTTAGACAAATGTGCTTGTACCTGCTATAAAGTAAAAGAACCCTTGGTCAAGGAAGTGACAACGATCATGAGCCTAGCTAATCCGCTGCCCCCAGTATATCAAGATTATCAGGATGTTTTCCAGAAGAATCAAGCCAACACTCTCCCTCCCCATACATCGTACGACTGTCAAATCAATCTCATACCAGGCGCACATATTCCATGCGGTCGAATCTGTGCACTCACCGAACCTGGAAATCTGCATCTAAAGAAATATCTAGATCAGTACCTAGCTAATGGCAGCTTCCCCCTTATTCTTCCCTAAAAAGGAAGGAGACCTTAGGAGTTGCATCGATTACCGCGCATTGAACCAGGTCACTGTTAAAAACCGTTATCCTTTGCCTCTAATCCCGGAACTTTTGGACCAAGTTAAAGACGCCTGAATTTATACCAAGTTGGATCTCCGTGGGGCATACCACCTGGTACGAATCAAGAAAGGGGACGATTGGAAGACTGCCTTGCGCACCAAATACGGGCTGTTCGAATACCAGGTGATGCCCTTTGGTCTTTGCAACGCCCCAGCGGCGTTTCAGTATTTCATGAATGACGTCCTGCGAGAACCAATTGACGTGCGTGTCATAGTATACATCAACGACATTTTGGTGTACTCCCCGTCTGAACAAGAACATGTGAAACACGTCCGTGCTGTTCTGGACAAACTCTGTCAACACAAACTATTTCCAAAACTTGAAAAATGCTTCTTCCACGTTACGGAGGTTGAGTTCCTTAGATTTGTCCTAACCCCTCAAGGTGTACGCATGAATTCGTGGAAGGTGGATGCCATTCTCAATTGGCCCTCTCCAACCTCAATAAAAGGAGTTCAGAGTATGCTTGGGTTTGCAAACTTCTTTCGTCGTTTCATTCCAGGTTTTTCACAGTTAGTGCATCCTATTACCTCTTTACTGAGAAAAAATAAACGTTTTCAATGGTCAGAGGAAGCAGAGAAGGCATTCCAGGACTTAAAACAAAAATTCATCTCAGCACCCATCCTGAAACATCCACGCCCAGATCTACCGTACGTGGTTGAGACCGACGCTTCCAGCTTGGCAATGGGAGCGGTCCTATCGCAAAAAGATCCTGAATCCGGTCAGCTTCACCCTGTGGCCTTTTGGTCACGGAAATTCACGGCCCCAGAACTGAATTATGCCACTACGGACAAAGAACTCTTGGCTATCAAGGCAGCCTTCAAGGCTTGGCGGCACTATCTCTTGGGAGCAAGGCACACGATCACGGTAATCACTGATCACCGCAATTTACAATACCTAAAGGTGGCAAAGACTCAATCATCTTACCAACTTCGATGGGCATTATTTTTTGCTGAATTAGACTTTGTGATCAC
This sequence comes from Ambystoma mexicanum, assembly GCF_040938575.1. Lineage (NCBI taxonomy): Eukaryota > Metazoa > Chordata > Amphibia > Caudata > Ambystomatidae > Ambystoma > Ambystoma mexicanum. The sequence goes on along the minus strand of NC_090930.1, from coordinate 957,721,495 downwards.
TTATGGCCCTGGTTGTCGAAATGGTAAAGCAGATGCTTTATCTCGTATTGGAGTAGACGAGGAGTCCATCAATCCAGACCCGGTGCCAATCATCCCTGGAGAAAAAATCTTGGGAATTACAACGCCTCTAACCTTAGATGACATCCACGAGAAAATCACTCATCTCATGGATACCAACACTCTGAAAGTTTGGCCTACCAAAAGTGTCCACCACTCAGTCTCAGACCAATTACCATACTTTTAGGGTCGTCTTTATCTGCCCAGCAAGGAGCTTCAAGAAAAGGTCATCTCAATCTACCACGAATCACTGGTTGAAGGCCACCCTGGAATCGCTAAGACCGTAGCCAGGATAAAGCGACACTTTTGGTGGCCAACATGGCGTAAAGACATCAAACAATTTGTGCTGTCTTGTGGGGTCTGCGCACACAACAAGGCTCTAAAGAAGAAATCACCAGGCCAATTGCAACCTCTGGATATTCCACCTACACCTTGGCATACATTGTCACTCGATTTTATAACTGACCTTACTCCTTGTAATGGGTACAACACAATTTTGGTGGTGGTGGACTTATTTTCCAAGATGGCTCATTTTATCCCACTGAAGGGGTTACCCTCAGCTTCGATCCTGGCAAGAGAATTCTTAGAACAAATAGTCCGGATACATGGATTTCCTTCTATCCTGATTTCTGTCCGTGGCAGTCAGTTTGTATCACATTTCTGGAAAAAGTGTTACGAGTTAGCTCACATCGATATAAGACTTTCCACCAGTCACCATCCCCAGACTGATGGTCAGACTACGTGGACCAATCAGACTTTAGAACAATACCTCAGATGTATGTTACACCAAACAGAAGACAATTGGAAGGAAGTTTTATGGATAACTGAATATGCCTACAACAACTCCCTGCACTCTAGAATTGGACAAAGTCCTTTCTATAATATTTACGGGTTTCATCCACGAACATCTAACCTTGACCCACTTCAACCCCTGGAAATGCCAGTAGTAAAAAAGTTTGCACACAACCATCACTCACGCCTTCAAACAAGCAACTGACCATCTGAGGCGAGCTAAAGAAAGATACAAGAAATCAGCAGATATGCATAGGAGTGAAGCTCCCAAATATCAAGTGGGAGATGGAGTCTGGCTGGCATCAAAGCACATTCCAATGAAAGGAACCTGCACTTTCACTCCCAGATATGTAGGTCCATACACCATTAGAGCCATCATCAATCCGGTAGCTGTGAAGCTGGATTTACCTTCACACATGAAAATTCATCCCGTATTCCATGTCTCACTTTTGAAACCAGTGCAACCTGGAACCAGAGTACTGAAACCACCAAAACCAATCATAGTTGACGGGGAACCTGAATTCGAGGTTAAGGATATCCTGGACTCAAAAATCATCAAATCAAAACTATTTTATCTAATAGACTGGAAAGGATATGGACCACATGAAAGATCGTGGGAACCTAGCGAAAACATTCATGTCCCACGGTTGTTGAAGAGGTTCCATCATAACCACCTAAACAAACCGGGACCAATAGGAGAAACCACCGTTAGGCTGGCTTTTAGGGGGAGTGCTGTCATGGCTCGCGCTAAGAACCTGTTAGGGAGAATTCTCTGTAAAGGCTAATTTCCCAAACCTAGTGATCCCCCAGCAGCTTTGCTGGATTTTTGGGGTTTAATTTTTTCTCCTGCCAAGAGTGAGACTCTTTCTCCCACTCTTAGGCATAATTTGAGAATGTCCTTTGACTTTGTAATGTGTTTTCTGGGCTATGGGGTCGTTAACTCCATAGGGCTTCATGTGTTTTTGGTAAGTGTGTTACACAGCACCCTCAGTGCAGTAACACAGGGGTGTCATAGTGGCCCCCAAACATAGACTCCATACCCTGGGACTGACTACTGTCTCCCAGGGCATGTAAAGTCACCATTCACTTTACTAGTCTTAAATTGTGAACAGAACCAGTACAAACCATCATATTGTGGAAGTACTGGTAGGGGTAATTCGATTGCCCCTAGGTCTGTTTTTCAAGGGGGCACTGTCCAGTCACCCCCTGTCGAGTTTCTGGCTGGTGGCAGTGGTTACCACGCGAAATATTCCCCTGGAATATTTCCTATGGGATTTTCCCATTCATTTTAAACGCACCACTTTTTTGGTGCAATGTTAAATATACCACTGGGTTATTTATTTAATATTTATTCCCCGGTTGGGTCTTTTTGCCAGGACTTGGTTTTAAAATGGCATTTGTGTTCGCCTCTGTATCTCCAACCCAAGTCGAGCCCTTTGTTCCACTTTTGGCGGGCTTCTGCACAGAAGCCTCCAAAAGTGGTGCCACTCTGTCTGGGTCTACAGGATGTGTGGGAGGGGGGGAATAGGCACCCTGGACTGAGTTGCCTCAGCAACTCAAGTCGCACTCTTGTGTGATTGCCCCAGTGGTGAGCCGCCCGGCTCACCACTTAGCATGTTTGAGTGACAGCTAGGACTGATGAATGGGGGTTTTCTGCATAAAAGCAGGGCTTTGGGGACTACAACTTCAGAAGTCGCCACAGGACCTAAAGAATCCAAAGAGAGAGAAGCTGAGCTAACCTGCCAGGACGACACCAATGGTGGAGCCCTGCTGAACCGAACTCCCCACTTCCCAATGACAGAGAAGATCTTCTTCCAGGAGAGTCTTCTTCCTTTGAGCTGGTGGGGCTAACCAGTTTGCCTTTTTCGCCTTCCTGGATCGTCTCGTGGTCGAATAGCCCGTGCCAAGCACCCCGGCGGCTGGATAGCCACGCTTCACCACTACCGCGAATAAAAGGGTAGTACCTTTTAACCAGGAAACTCTGCGGCTGGTTTCTTCCCTGGCAGTGCAACGACCTCCAGCTTTCCTCCACGTCCAGATCTTCTCTTCCTCTGGACGAAGCACCAACTTGCACCCACTGCCAGGAACAACTGCCCCCGCTGGAGCTTTCTCGCCATTTCAGGTACTGTGTCCCGCCTGGTCTCCCTTGCAACAGTTCAAGGTGTCCCGTAAATCCTTGACTCTCTATCCTGGGGTGACCTCGGACCCGTTAACATTACCTTTCTGAACTGATCCAACTCCTTTTTGAACTATCTGCAAAGACTTTTAATGTGTAGTTCAACTGTGTGATCTTGGGCACATTCCGCCTTCCTCTCTCTCCAAGTGTGGGCCCGGCATATGAACTTTTTGCTCTACAGCAGACCCTGCCTTTTCTAACTATCTGTGGGTACTTAAAAGTGTTGGTACTGTGTTCTTTCCATACTCTGCCTTTTCTCTCCCTTTTTAAACGAATTATTGGAGTGCCATCTTGGTTAAGCACTCACCTCTGTGTTGATAATAAGTGGTGTTCTTTTTCTAAGACTTGTCGAATAATTAATCAGGGAGGTGTATATACTTCTAATGACTGTGTTTTAACTTGCTTGACATATTAGTGCCAGTGTATTTTTACAAGTGTGTTTTTAAATAATTATATACTTTTATACCAAAGCTCTGGTCAGTCTTTGCTTGTGCTACTGTATTTTTTGGCCCTATTGTGTATACTCTATATACTGCCTAACTCTTCTTGAGAGAAGTCTGACTGCTCAGCCACAGCTACCAGGCAAATCTGGGTGGTGCAGACTGCTACCAATTGGGTTTACTGTTAACACCTGTAGGCCTAAACTTTTTGCAGTGTTCCCTAAGGGAACTGCACAGTTTTCAGCCTAGCAGAACCCCCTGGATCCGATGCCCCCCCCGTCATCGACTCCCATAAGGACTTATCAAGCCCCAAGGGAGTGTCCCAGAGCCTCTTGGACTCAGTCCTGGGGCCGTTGGCTCATAAAATGGGATGAAGCACGTGGAACTACTTGCTCGGTCTAGTGAGGCTGAGCCTTTCAGTTTTCTCTGGGTGTGGTTGAGGGACTATTTTACTTGACGGACAGGGTGTGGTAAAGGGACTACTTTACCTGGAACTACTTGCAAGGCTATTTAAGCCACGCCCTGCAGGCAGAACACGCTTCGCGTTATTCTGCACTCCTGCAGCTTAACGCTCACCGTGTCTGTCCTGTCCTCGAACTTTTACAGCCACGCCCGTTCAGAATTTCATCCATCGGTACCTAGAAGGAGAAAGGCGAGAGAAAACAAAGTCAGTACAACAGCAAAGCCTTACCTGCAGCATCCTTCCATCGGTTGCTTCTTCAGCCGCTCACGGACCTCCGCATCAGCTGAAGGGAAGGTATTTGTTCAGGCCGCAAGACACACTCGGGTTCAACATTCTTCCGGAGCATCTTTGGAGCGGTTCTTCCATTCTTCATTCTGGCGCCACGCTGCTTCTGCAAAAAGAAGAACAAACAACAGGTTAGTCGTGCTCAGAAGGGAAACCAGTATTTTAGACTTACAGCGCCTCACTCTTGTGCTTCAACTCACCTGAAGGAAATCTGCTCCACATCTTAAAACTATTTGAATCTCCATTCGAAATCCATTCGAGGCCGCGCCTGAAAGAAAAGACAAAGACACAGATCAAAAGGGGTTGAGGCAAAATTAAGACTTTAAACACCTATACCAAGCAGCTATTGGCATAGAGACTTACCTGTTTGACCCAGCTCTCCAAGATTCGGCAACCACTTATCGGATCAGTGAAGTAACTCGATCCTGGGAAAGACTGTATTAATCGCGCCCCTGCTAGATTGCAGGACGGCGAGTCTACCTTACAAAATTCAAAGGTGAGATCAAGAGGAGTAGGGTATCAGGTGGTGGAGGAGGTGGGTCCAATTCAACCCCACTCAGTGGCTCATATCTTATTTCGATCTTGCAGACAAACTCCTCGTGAGGGTGAAAACAAGGGAGAAGTCGCAGCAGCATCATCAACTGCGCAGTACCACGCCAGCGCAGACATCATTCATGCAGCCACGTGCTACGCCCCCGTGGAGACCAGGTGAGCGTGACAAGAGCATACTCGGATTTGCCAACTTTTACAGGCGGTTTATTCTGGGGTTTTCTCAGATCGTTCATCCAATCACTTCTCTATTAAAGAAGAATAAAAAGTTTTCCTGGTCCTCCGAAGCTGAAAAGGCCTTCCAGGAATTAAAACTGGCCTTCACCTCAGCACCAGTTCTCCGGCACCCCCGACCTGACCTGCCCTATGTAGTTGAGACAGACTCCTCCAGCGTGGCCATGTGGGGGCAGTGTTATCACAAAAGGACCCAGGCACAGGGCAATTAAATCCTATAGCCTTTTGGTCCCCTAGGTTTACTGCACCAGAAATGAACTATGCCATCACTGACAAAGAGCTACTGGCAATTAAAGGAGCTCTTAAAACCTGGAGACACTACCTGCTAGGAGCAAGACAAACAGTCACAGTTATCACAGACCATCGTAATCTGCAGTATTTGAAAACTGCTACGGCCCAATCTTTGCGTCAGCTTCGCTGGGCTCTTTTCTTCGCAGAATACGACTTTATCACTTACAGTCCTGTAGTGCGTAACGGAAAAGCAGACGCTCTGTCACCCATGGGAGAGGACAAAGACACGTTTATACCCTCTGAGCCAGTACCCATCATTCCCGAAGAAAGGATTCAAAACCAGATCGCAGTAACCGCCTGCTGGGAAGACGTGAAAATAGATCTCCAATCGCACATGGACCAAACAGCCCAACGAGAATTGTTAGCTAAAGGGGACCATTACTACATTAAGGACAATTTACCTTATTTTCAGGGAAGACTGTATATTCAAGACAAGGAAATACAAACCAAAATTATAGCAAACTACCACGAGTCATTAGTGGAGGGACATCCTGGAATTACCAAGACTCGGTCCAAAATTCGCAAAAACTATTGGTGGCCAACTTGGAGAAAGGACTTGGTCCAGTTTATTGCAACCTGTGGTGTTTGCGCACAACAAAAATCTCAAAAGTTAAGTCCTGCAGGGTTATTGCGTCCGTTGGCTGTACCACCAGCACCATGGCATACGTTGTCCATGGACTTAATTACCGATCTGCCACCCTGCGAGGGCTTCAACACAATTCTAGTCATATGTTACACTCACCTGTGTCTCTGCAGGAGCGATGGACGAGCCTCCCTTGACCCCGAGTCTTCACTTCCCCTGTTTCACCCGGCGGAATACCTTGATCTTTAGTAAGGTGTGCACTCCATCCTGCATTTGCAGGAGTGCGATTCACTCATGTGATTGGTGCCAATGTCCGTAGGCTGAGTTCAGATGCCAAACACTGTTTTATGCCTTCATAGCGAGGCTGAGAGTTCAAGGCACCAGTTTCTTCACTGGCTAGAAAGTCCTTCCCACAAGTGAACGTTGCGCGGAAAATGTTGAGTGTCCAAAATTGTCCGTATTGTCTTTGTTTGCTGGTATTTTTGTGGGTGAGTAGCGCTGCATGTAGAAGCTAGCTGCTGGTAGGTTTGCGCAGCGCCTTCAATTTGAGCGTGCCTGGTAATGTCTCTCCCTTTCCCTTGCAGGAGAAATTATGTGGTATTAGCGCCTCGAGTCCGGGTTCAGTGCTACTGGAGAATTGGTGGTTAGGTAAGTTTGCACAGAGGCTTTTGGTAAGTATGCACCACGTAGAGAGAGAGAGAGCGCAGTGAAATAAGTGTCCGCGTTATTGGAGCGAGCGCAATGATTAATGTCTCTTCCTTCTTACAGGGGTTTGTGCGTTCGTGCAACTAACCTGGATTCCAGCATTGTGGGAAGATTTGGTGAGTATGCGCAGCGTTACTGATGTGTGCGTGTTAACACTGTTCTTCTTTGTTCTTACAGGTGCCGGTGTAGAAGTCCCCTCTTGACTGGAGATAGGTGCGACGTGGAGTAAGAACCAGGTAAGCTGAAGCTGAATGATCCGGAACGGGTAAGCAGAAGTAGGATGATCCGAAGCAGGTAACCAGAAGCAGGATGATCCGGAGCAGGTAAGCAGAAACAGGATGATCTGGAGCAGGTAAGCAGATGCTGGCTGATCCAGAGCACGGCAAGTGTGTTGCTGATACAGCTCACAGTAAGCAACACGAAGCACTGGAAGAATCTTGGGTGTGGCTTATATAGCCAGCCACATCCAAACACTAGAGTGCGCCTGAGTTATCATGCACTTCCTGTTTGGCAACAGGAAGTGCTAACCAGGAAGTTACTACAAACAATAGGAAGGAATGAAAGGAGGGATTTGTTATAGGTTCTTTGTGTGCCTATGCCAGGCCTGCCAAGCCTCCACCCAGCTTGCCCCAACTACCTGCCTGATACACATGACAGTCTTCCCCCCTCATGACACCTCCCAATGGTGTGTATGAGGGCTTTGGTTTCTCAGGATGGTTCCGATGGAATTTCCGCACCAATCGGGGGGCATGCACGTGCGTGCTGGGTTGCCATGATCTTTCCTGGGGTCCGTACCCCTTCCAGTCAACAAAATAATAGCAGGTTTTTCGTATTTGTTTGGAATCTAATATGTTCTTTACTTCATATTCTGGTGCTTCTTCACCCACTTGTATGGATGCGGGAGGCGTGGAAGTTCGGGTTCCTGGGTGTGCTGGTTTTAATAGTGACACGTGAAATACGGGATGTATATGCATATGTTGAGGTAACGCCAGTCTCATGGCTGCTGGATTAATTACTTTTTCTATTGTATACGGGCCTATGTATCTAGGCTGAAATTTCTTGGGACCCTTTAAAGCAATGGGCCTCATTACACGGTAGGAGGTAGCCATGGTGCTATTAGCACCATGGCTACCCACTTACTGCATTCCGGGTCCGGGTTTCCGAAATAGGGACTTACCGGGTCATTCCAACCTTGGAGGACCCGGTAAGTCCCTATTCCGGGAACCATTCCCCAATCCCATTCGAGCCCCCATAGGGCTCAATGGGAATGGGGATGGAGCTAATAACGGTACCGTAATTTGCAGTACCGTTATTAGCTCTGTAGTCCCTTAACGGGTCCCATCCATAACGCCTGGTAAAACCAGGCGTTAAGGAAGGGACCCGCTAAGGGACCTCGGAATAGGGTGGTAAGGGATTACCGCCACCAGTGACTTTACCGGTGCCAGTAATCCCTTACCACCTACCTCGTGATGAGGCCCAATGTGTCTAGTTGCCAGCCAGACCGAGTCTCCCACTTGATAATCTGGGGCTTTTCGTCGATGGCGATCAGCTTCTCTGTGTTTCTTTGGCTTGCTGTAGGTTCCTGCTGGCTTCTCTGGCTGCTTTCATGATGCTGGCATGTAGATTCTTTACTTCAGGCATTTCAATCTTTTCTGGCGGATTGTAGACCGACGTTCTGGGGTTTCGACCATATATAGTAAAGAAGGGTGTTGCTTGGGTTGATGAATGTGTTGAGTTGTTGTAGGCATACTCTGCCATACATAGAATCTCTGTCCAGCTTTGGCTTGTTTGGTGTAATAGACAGCGCAAATACTGTTCTATGATCTGGTTCGTGCGCTCGGTTTGGCCGGCGGTTTGAGGGTGGTGACTAGAAGACAGACGGACTCTTCTACTCGTGCCACGGCACAACATTTTTTCCAAAAACGAGATACAAATTGGCTGCCTCTGTCAGAAACGATTATGGTAGGGAATTCATGTAACTTGACGATTCGGTCTAGAAAAACCTGCGCCAGGGTCTGAGCTGAGGGAATACCTTTTAGAGCTATGAAATGGGCCATTTTGGAGAAGAGGTCCACTACTACGAGGATGTATTATAACATGAGTTAGGAGGTAGATCAGTGACGAAGTCCATTGATACTGTGTGCCATGGCGCTGGCGGAATCGTGATTGGCTGAAGGCGGAGTGTGCAGAGTGTGTTGGTGGTGTGTGGAGTACCTTTGTTTCTTGTAGGAGCTGCAGCTACAGTCTTTCTACCACGTTCATCAAGTTTAAGGCGGAGTCACCCATGAAACACTGCACCCGGACGCGGAGCATCGCAGAGTGTGCAGAGTGTGTTGGTGGTGTTCGTGGTGGGAGGCCTGAGAAGGTAAGGTAAGGAAAAATTACCGTGACTATTACAGCAGGCTCACTGGTTGATGGCAGGTATATGAGATATGAATACGAGCACAAACATTACAGAGAACGTTGTGAGCAACAGTGTGGAGCCTCTGGACTGACCCGTAAAAATGTCTGGGAAAACGACACTTCACATTGGGTACCCACAGACTCGCCGGTACAATAGGCGTTGTAATTCTGCGTTCGAATACGAAGGTTATGAGATCTTGTCCATTACAGAACCACCACGCTCTCTGCCGTTGGAGTAGATGCATCGTACAAGCCGTTTGTATGCAAATGCTAACATCAAAGAGTGTCCTCATCGCTTGAACGCTTAACCCAAGACTATTATTGCCAAAAATGCAAACACTAACCTTGCCGGGGTCCCTCGGCCGGCTGCCCCCAAGGCTGGTGTGCCTGTCGTGTCTGCGGTGGCAGGAGCAGCAGAGCTGACTGGGGTGTTGCCTGGGTCTCTTCCGTGTGCGCCTCTGTGTACGGGGCGGAGTGGGAGCCATCGCGCTGGGGCTGCCTGTTCAGGGGCGGAGTTGATTTCCATCTTGCCTGTTGGAGGAATGGCATCCTCCTCTGACGGGGTGGTGTTGAGCGATGACGCCACTCTGACTGGTACTCCCGAAGCTCACATTGCAGAGAATGTAGCTGCGGTCTACTTGCAGGACACTGGGAGTGTGGGTTCCGGGGCAGGACGATCTAAATTGGACTGGGCTCCCGACATAGCCGCCGAGGCTGGCGCGTGTACTGCGCCCTCTCGTGATCTGCCCTTGATTGATAGCCCTGATGGGTGGGAAAATTTGCATGAGCAGGTAATACCAGGAGATGGTGAGAAAAAAACATTAATTCTCCACCCTTGAGTCTGACATATGCGACTTAAAGTCACCTATAGGTCCATCGAAGGATGTCAGGGCTAGGTGTGTGGATCACGCGATGGACAACGCCTCTAGATTAAACAAAATAAAACAAAAGGGGGTGTCTGTTACTATGTGCAATCCACACGAGATTCAACTGGATAAGGGTGTTTACATGGAGGGCGGAGAATCACCATTAGTCGAAGGCCATAGATAGATTCCGCTCCCTCAATGATGCAGTGTCCAATGGAACATTAGCTGATGCCGTGATCCATGATCATGAACATAGAAGATCCTCATTGGCAGTTGCTGATCAACTGACTTGTCGACTTGTCGACCCTCAACATGAAATTACAAACTGAGAGAGTGGCAAGTTAGCCAAATGTAGCGAGTGGAAACCACAATGCACCCAGTTTAATAACGAACGAAGACAAAATTCAACAATCACAAAGTTATGGTCCATTATATTCAAAAGCGAAATGCACAAGATCGGGATCGGCAAAAAGGAGGCGAGTAGAATGGAGCCCCTTAAATGGCATCTTAAGCTCACAGAAAAGGCTGGTTGTAGCGAGTCAGAACTCACTTAAAGGGGTTAAAGTGATGCCTCCAAGCAGGAATGAAAGACATCCAAGTGATAACGAGGATTGTGAGTCATCCTCTGATGAGAATTCAGACTCTACCTCTTCCGACTCCTCATTTGTTGAAAGACAATTCCCCAAAGTTAGGAGGACGATGCAGCAAAAATTGCTGAAGTTAAATTACTCATTTAACGCCCTGAGGGAACAATTGTGTGCGGACCTAGTACCCAAAATGTCACTTGCAGTAACAAAAGCAACAGCTCCTTTCTCCAAAATGTATGAGCAATTTAATGAAAGCTATAGAGATCAGAACACTCTGCTAGCAATGCTAAACACCAAAATGGCAACCATTGACCTGGAAATGCGTGAAATGAAATTCCAGTCTCATAAGGACCTTCTCTCATTGGAAACATCAAATGCTCTATTAGGAGAACACCTACGGAAGATAAAAGACTGTTAGCTGAGGTGGCGAGGGAAGCACTATCAATCCTGAAAAAGGTTCAGCAGAACAATGTTGGTAGAGGAACGTCTTCACAAATAAATGATTGCGTGATACTTAATCCGACGCCCCCAAAAACGTGTAACTGCCAACAACCACAAGAAAAAGCGATAATCGATAAAGTGAGTAATGCCAAGCGGGCAGCAATTGTGTCGAGCTCGGTGGTAATGCCTATTTCCCCTGAATGCCAACCAGCTGCACAAAGGGTCTGCTTGGAAAATGAGTCTCAACGTGACCCGATCACTTCATCTTCTGACAAATGTTGAGTAACAACTGTTAATTTAAACGCTTGCGACAAGTTGACACAAGAGAACGGAGCTGGCCCTGTTGCTGCAGCGGAGTTTGCCGAACTACCAAGAACAGATTCTGGTGCGCTTCCGAATGCTATCGAATTGATGTGCCCGGAACCCACACCCTCGACATCTGTGAATCCCTTAATTGTGGTACATCATGAGATCTCGAATGTGGACTCTACTAAACAAATAGAAAGGTACCCAATATTTGCTAAAAAAAAAAGCTGCAGCCTTTACAACCTGCATTAATAAATCAACCACAAAAAGGGAAGTGTAACAAGAAAACAAAAAATATGACATTTCACAAAAAAACGAATAGAAATGGCTCAAGAAAATTTTTGAGAAATTTAAAATCTTTAAATCTCAGTCTTGACGGTGTAGGTGCCTTTCTCCGGCTTACTGCGTGAGAGAGAAAATTGATTGTCTCATCGGGCGCTGTCGATGGTTCAGCCGATTGCCCTGCTGCCGATGTGTCAGCCGAAGGCCTTGCTGTAAACTGAACGTGGCTCTCTGGTATCACCATTAATGCTGAGTGAAGTGTGGCTAGGGCACAAGTGCCCCTCCAGGATGCTGGGAGATGCAGGTAAGCTCGTTTGCCACAGATCCAGTGTATGTCCATTAATGCAGCAGTGCCTTTTTTCATATCTGGCATTATTAAAGTCGTATTGCACTGCTGTGCGGTTCCCATATTCACCTTCCTTTCTCCATGGAAGCAAAGTTTGTGCGGTATTTCCTTTTGAATCTTTATGGGTCTCTCCAGGGGTGTGACCCATGTCAGCTTGGTGATATGCTGTGACCAGATGGGGATGCACATTTCTTTTGCCCACTCGTATGTTTCGTCTGGCAGCCCTCAAAGCCCCTCAGCTTTGCATTTAATCGTTTCATCATGCCACTTGTCGTCTGCATACCTTGTCCCTTTTATGATGAAAAATGGCTCTTGGAGGCAGATTACTCCTTGTCGTCTGCTGGTGCAAGTTTGTTCGTTTTCCAATTTTTCCATAGTGACCGTGTGTGCTTAAAATGTCTTTTATTCTACACAGCATCAGATGAATCAAACATTGGGCCTCAGACAAGGGTACTTCCTGTGGGATTAACATTTTTGGGGTTCCAGTTGCATGAGGAATAAGTGAGCACACGTAGCAACTTTCATTACTTGCTTGCTTTGCTGCGGCGCTCATGTCTGAATATCATTTATTTGATTGGTCGGGGGTCCTCTATTTCATCTAACCCCAGGTTATGATAAATATTGTATCTGTTTTTTCCCACCCCCCTTTTTCTCCTCCTTTTGTTTTTTAATTGGGTACCAACTCGTGGATATTGCAGCGGGAATATTCTAAACCATGCATCATCTATGTTGTTCATAGTGACGTGTGTAGTCAGTAGTGGTTTCTGTTGCAGTGTGTGTGTGCATGCTTGTATTTCTGGAGTTAGTCAACCAATAGTAATCGTCATTAACATTCCATCCAAGCTCTATTTCCTTGGCCATAGTATTACTCAACAATGGAATAGCAGTTTTGTTTACATGCAATTGTTCATAGGGTGACGTCTTTATATTATTCGATTCAATGTTATAAGTGTCCTTCAAAATAGTTGTTGCTCCAGTCCATATTAGTTTAGACCCTGGTTTTGTCATTTTAGCCCCGTTCTCCCCTTTGCGCATTTCATTTGCCACAAATAAAACGTTATACCAAATAAAATAAAACCTCATTATTGCAAAAAATATGGCAGCATATTTTATAACACATTCCACATGGTTGCCAGACATTTCGTCGAAAAAAATTGGTCGACCAGACAAATGGTCGAACCAATTTGGTCGAAAACCAAATGGTCGAAATTTTTATTTTTTTTATTTTAACCCTTTTTTTGGGGGGGGGGGGCCCCCCAACCCCCTTTTTTTCTCTAAAAACCCCTTTTTTAACTAAACGAAAACCCGAAAAATAAATATATAAATAAAAAAAAAATTCAACCATTTGGTTTTCAACCAAATTGCGTCGACCAAATTCCAGTCGACCAGTTTTTTTTCGATGAGTTGACTGGACACCATTCCATTCCACATTACTTAATCTACTGGCCCTAGTGGCATCCCTGTTTCTATCTAACATTTCAGCCTGCTCAGCCGTTTCGTCGCATTGGCTCATGTTGAACCTATGTGGGCGAGACAAATTCGTTAAGTCATCATGAAAAGAAACATATTTGTAATTGTTCATTCTTTTTCATCTCTTTGCTCAATTAGGCATTTAACAATTTCTTTTCATTTATCATAAAAATAATGAAGAAAAATAGAAAAAACAACACAATTTACATGAGAAAAAAAGAAAGAAAGAGAGAGAGAGAGCGAGAGAGACATAATATGTAAAAACATTTTGCTTTTCCACTATACTTTCCCTGCTTAAGTTGCAATTTTCATCATGTCAGACTGTGCTAGCGATGGCATCCACACAGTCGGTTTCATTTTGGGGAAGTGCGACGCTGTGCGCCCTTCTCACATCAGAGAAGTGCACCCAGTATTTCAACCCCTTCACTTTAACTGCAGTTGGGGTGCTGTACACCATTGTGTATGGACCATGAAATCTTGGTGAATTCCACCTTCTTACAAAACTTCTCTTCGGTTCTGAAATGTGTTCATACTAGGTCCAACACTCTTTTGTCAAATGACCCTCCTTCTGGCCAAATTGGTGTAACCCTGTCTCCTTTTATCTCAGTGAACTGCTGATCGTGATACTTCTGTATCCTGTCACTATATAGTGGAAGGTGCTGGCAAATATGTGCCAGTGGTGTTACTCCCCCCATGGTAATGTTTCTTTTCCTTTCTTGTGTATTTTGGTACCCTTGAATCTCTTCCCACCTCTCACTGGTATGTCAGTTACAATATGTGGAAATAATACGTTCTTTATCAATGCTCACAATTATGGTATGTCACATTAGCTGTTATTTCTGAGAGGTGTTACCTGGTCACCTCTCACAATGTATTTCTTTGTCTATTATTCATTAATCACAAGTTACTTGTACTAAAATACTTTAGCATGTTCAACAAGACATATACACAAAGCAGACCGACAAACATATAATCATGCAACATACACATGCACTGCCTGCGCGCGTTTGCTCTTTCCCTATTCCCGTTACTGTCCCTGGTTTTTCTTCTGCCCTATTCTACCTACTTTTTCGCATTCACTCCCCACCCCTTTCACCTTTATTATATCTCAAGATTTCTTACCTCCACGGAAAAAGAATATTCTAAAACTACTCCGAGTCTACTCAATATACGAGACCCCTACTATTTTCTCTTTATCTCTATTCTGCACTTGGTCGGGACAAATGCTATGCGGCACCGCCTTCTACCCCTTACGGGCTAGGATACCACTTCTCTTCTTCTCACTTCTTACAACACCTAATGGCCATATAAAGGATAGATCAGAAAAGCCTCACCGTCACTCACGCAGACCCTATTCTTAACTACCTTCCCTTTGCTGCTCATTCCCTTCTTCCCGTATTTCCCCTTACCTTCCTTTGAGGTCTTTGCAACCGGGACTCCACGTGTTCAGTCAGGTACTCCGAGGGTCGCCGCTCACGGCCGGACCTCGCTCAGGTCCGTCCCCCAACCAAGCCGTGGCCTGCCTTGGCGAGCAGCCTTCTCGATCGGGTATTCGTCAACCGGAAACCCTTGAACCTTTCTTCTTGGTGTGCACAGTCTGGTCAACCGCAGAGGCGATGGTTTTGCTGGGAGGCGCCCTGGATCTCGCTGCCGGGCGATGCAGGCCTCAAGGCACCTCTCTAAATCACGTTGCGGGGGTCACCAAAAATGTAGGTGCCTTTCCCCGGCTTACTGCGTGTGAGAGAAAATAAAATAACCACCCCTTGTTGGGGAAGGAGGCACTGAGACCCGGCTGCAAGAGTTCAAAGGATAGTTTATTTCTCCAGCTAGGAAATAACCCAAAAAAACCCCTACCCACATTTTCTCAGTGCTTGTATATATATCAATTAAAGTAATTCTAACAAAAAATGCTAACTGGACCCGATTGGCCAGGCGGTGTGGTGCTGTAGGTGTGGGTGGCATCTCTTCCTTCTGGTTGGCTGAGTGGCTGACGGACGTCAAATATCTTGTGCTCCACGCAGGTCAGGGTCCGGTCACTGTGGTCACTACCTAAGCTAATATGTTGCATTCGAAAAACACTAAATAACAGATTATCTAAAACATTTTATGCTACTTTTCACATTTCTACATAAGTCGCACACAATGATTATTGTCAGTACAATTGGGTTATTCGTGGCTTGTAATTGAAGACCTTGGCCCTTATTGTGCATGTAAAAGAATCAGGCTGTGTTTCGCATCTTTCCTAGGTTTCAAACTCATTAGTACAAGTAAAAACATATATAGTAGTAAAATGCTTAAGGTTAGTAGTGGGTGTGTTGGGTGGGTTTTGCAGCACAAGCGAGGGTCTGGCACTTGAAAGACATACCTTACAGGGAGCGCAGGGTCAAGATGACAATAAATTGTTCTAAAATGGGGGTGGGTGGGTGGCACGTTTATGGGGATGAATCGAGCAGAAAGTGCTTAGCTCATTCTGGTTCACATGCTGGCTCTCAGGCGAGCAGTGATCTCAGAGGAAGAAAACTGTAGCATATTGATTGTTGCAACTTTCTGCGGCTTCAGCGTGAGAAATGGAAGCGCAGAGCTTTCCTTCGCAGGGGGAGTGCAAGGGTGGGGGGTCAGCCAGCTGCCTGCGCGCCTTGTGTGTGAGTCTCTGTCCTTGGCTGCTGCGGTGGAAGGGGAGCTGAGCATTGCTGTATTATCGCAGTGAAGCCTGTTTACCCAAGATGGAGTCGAAAGGGGGCACAAAAGATGGATGCCCCGTGTCCTGCTCAGTAGTCACATCTATGCAGCAGTCAACCGTGGTTAACTTTAGATAAGGGCAAGGGGCAATCCCACTACCGGAGGCACGTGGTCCAAGCCTTGTACTGAGGAGCGTACGATGCGAGAGGGCCTGGGGACCCCTCGCTCCCATACAACGGCAGTACCGACAAATGGAACTGTGGCTATAAGTGAAAGACTAGACAAGTGTCTGAGATAACTGGAACTGAAAGCTCAGATACATCTACTCAAAAGACTTCTGATGAGCAGATGGAATACTTAATGAATCTCTCAACATATGAAATAAGCGATGAAGTACAGAGCAGATGTGAGGAATTGTTTGATGATGAAAATGATGCATTGATGCGCACTGCTGATATAAGGAGTAAAACAGATGTGGTTATGTTAACTGAAATAGAGTCTGGAAATCAAAAGAAAGGACGCAGAGTAAGAACAGTAGAGCTGATGGATTTGCCAATAAGCAAATCATCCGATCCGAATCTCTCCGTAGATAAGAATCCTCACAAATTTCTAACGTCGGAAGAAAGAAGATTTAATGCACAGGAACAACAAATGAAGGCAAAAGCGTCACTTTGTGACACTATATGTACAGCAAAAAAGGTCCCGAAAGATGAACCTATGTCTTCTAAAGTGATATTGTAGCTTCTGCTAAATCAATCCTTGAAATCTGGTGAACGAAAAGATGCTATAAAGTCTGATGGCAAAAAATGGAGAACCTCTGTAAATCAAGTTACTCATCAAAATAAATCAGAAAATGGTATTAATAATAAAACAAAATCAAACTATTATATTGCCTTGGAAAGGAGCAAAATCAGCAATGCTAGTCTGATTTTAAACAGGAACAAAATAATTAGTGTATTCAGTCACATTCCAGAATTGTGTTCAATTACATTGAGCGATATTAAAACAGTTGAATTTGTAAATGAAACCCAGTCGGATCGAGTAATCCTTCACATTCACTCCAACTATAAAGAAGATGAAATTATGGAGGGTGAAGTTGCATTGCTGAGTCTGGGATTCAAATTAACAAGAATCAATCAGGAGCCGGATAAAAAGGATACTTCACAATCGCTTAGCAAAACCGCCCAGGTTCCCGTGCAAAGAGGTGTAATTCGAACCGACAACATAAAAGAAATGGAAGTCGAAAATAAGACACATGCAATTCCGAAGAAATCAGTATCCTGGCAATTCGAGGACAATGATATGCCATTCGAAAAAACAATGACTAATATGAGACAAGGAACAAGTTACTTACCTGTAACTGTTGTTCTCCAGCATGGGTCTGGCATGGATTCACATGCTCATGAATATTCCCCGTCGTCAGGCTGGGAATCCTCGGTAAAGAAAAATCAGTATCAGTTTCGTTTCTGATCTGTCTTTCATAGTAGTAACCAATCACTGATCTCTGCGTCATACTGACCACAGCCAATGACTGCCCTCTACCTAAGCCCCGCCTGAGGCAGCCATCTTCAGATTTGGTAGCACGTGAAGTGGCAGTATGACCAAGTGAAGAGCCGCAGAGGGGTAGGCGGGAGGGTTCGCATGTGAATCCATGCCAGACCCATGCTGGAGAAGAACAGTTACAGGTAAGTAACTTGTTCCTTCTCCAGCATGGGGTCTGGCATGGATTCACATGCTCATGAATATCAGAATAAATAGCAGTACACACATGCACAACCACGGGGGTGGCAAAAGGCTCAACATTAAGCAATACAAAAAACTCAACATTAAGCATCTCTTACCTCCTCACCAGGCTCACCTTAAGCGAACAGGTTGCGCAGCACTGCTTTGCCGACCCTGGACTCCTCCCTGGAATCCCGATCGACGCAGTAGAATTTCGTGAAGGTGTGCGTCGACCTCCACGTAGCAGCCCTGCAGATGTCCAGCAGGGGCACACCAGATAAGAACGCCGTAGTAGCAGCGATCGCTCTGGTCGAATGGGCTCTCGGACGGCCTGGCAGCGGTCGGTTAGCCAACCGGTGGCAGTGCATGATGCAGCCGGAGAGCCATCTGGAAATAGAAGACTTCGAGAGAGCCTTCCCTTGATTCACAGGTCCAAAGTTCACGAATAGCTGTGATGTCCTCCGAAAACTCTTCGTGCGGTCCACGTAGAACTTCAGCGCACTAGCCACATCCAGCGAGTGCAAAGTCCTCTCGGCCGGCGACGAAGGAGACTGGAAGAAGACAGGTAACACCAAGGGCTCGTTAAGATGGAAGTCCGACGGCACCTTGGGCATTAAGGAGGGGTGCGTCCTAAGCACCACCCTTGAGGCATGGAAAGTCAAGTACGGTGCTTTGCAGGATAGGGCCTGGATCTCTCCCACTCGTCGTGCGGAGGTAATGGCCACCAGGAATGCAGTCTTCCAGGACACAAACTTCATCGGTGCGGAGTGCATCGGCTCGAATGGGGGCCCCATGAGCCTAGTCAGCACCACGTTAAGTTCCCATGCCGGGGCCGGGGCCTTCACCGGCGGGAACGATCGGAACAGTCCTTTCATAAACTCTTTCACCAGTCGATGGGACCACAGGGACGACCGTCCTGTGGTTCTGGTATATCTGGAGATCGCTGCCAGATGAATCTTAATGGAGGCATGGGCTAGCCCAGCCTTTGCCAGCGATAGCAGGTACGGCAGCACGTGAGGGGCTGTAATCCGTAGGGGGTTGATCTTCTGTGCTCGGCACCAGATAGAGAACCTCTTCCACTTGTGACCGTAGCATTTGAGAGTCGAGGACGCCCTGGCCTTTGCAAGAACCTCTCTGCAGTCGGCCGGTATATCGTACCCTCCAAACTCTAGCGCTGCAGGAGCCAAGCCTGCAGGTTCAGCGACGCCGGGTCGTGGTGGAAGATGGCGCCTCCTTCTCTGGAGAGAAGATCCGTGTCCGCCGACAGCTTGATGGATGGGGACGTTGACAAGTCCAGAAGGTCCGGGAACCAGATCTGCCTCGGCCACGCCGGTGCGACGAGGATCATCCTGCACCGGGACCTCTTGAGCTGGTTGATGAGTCGAAGCAGCAACGGCAACGGAGGGAACGCATACAGGTATAGGCCGTCCCAGGGGAACGAGAACGCATCGCCCATGCTTCTCGGCTGGGGAAACCTGCTGGCGAACCTCTTGCACTTCGAGTTCGTCGTTGTTGCAAATAGGTCGATTTGGGGTTTGCCCCATCATCGGAAGAGTTGGTCCACCTGATCCTGGCGCAGTTCCCACTCGTGACACGCGCGCAGCTCCCTGCTGAGCGAGTCGGCGATGGTGTTTCTTTCTCCTGCCAGGTGGAAGGGAACCTGAAACATCCCCTGGGCGACCGCCCAGTGCCACAGATCCTGTGCCTCCTTCGATAGGGCTGGGGATCTGGTGCCTCCCTGCTTCCGTATGTAAAACATTGTCGTGGTGTTGTCCGTGAAGATCTGCACCACCTTGCCTTTGAGCAACGGGAGGATCGATTTGAGAGCCCAGAACACGGCTCGGAGTTCCAGGACGTTGATGTGCATGAGCCTCTCCTCCGGGAGCCAAAGGCCTCTTGCGTGGAGATCTCCGGTGTGGGCGCCCCAACCTTCCAGGGAGGCGTCCGTCGTCACCGTCTCCTGGTACGCCGGCGTCTGAAAGTCCTTGCCCGCTGTGAGGTGCGCTCGAACGCCCCACCACTGAATCGCCGCCGGAACACCTCGTTGAGGGGGACCCTGTCTTCGAAGGTGCCCGTCGCCTGCATCCAACGTGCGTCGAGAAATTCTTGAAGAGGGCGCATCCGTAGTCTGCAGAGGCGCAACAGGTAAATGCAAGAGGACATCATCCCCAGGAGGGACTTGATGGACCTCACCCTGGCCACGTCTGTGGCTAGCAGGCGCTGCACTTTGCCTAGAATGGTCTTCGTCCGTTCTTCCGACGGTGCCGCCAGGCGCCTCACTTTATCGAGCTTCGCTCCCAGAAACAGGGCCACCTGCGACGGCACCAGGTGGGACTTTGGGTAATTTATGGTGAATCCCAGGTCTGTGAGTAGCTGGACGGTCCTCACAGTGTGTTCGACGGCGAGTTCCCTCGTCCTTGAGCGGATGAGCCAGTCGTCCAGGTAGGGGTAGATGTGGATCCCCTGCAGGCGCAGTCGAGGTGTTCCGGCCACAGGTGCTAGGCACTTGGTAAAGACCCTGGGGGCCGACTTCAATCCGAACGGCAGTGCTCTGAATTGGTAGTGGCATCCCTGGACGACGAACCTGAGGAACTTTCGGTGACTTTTGAGGATGGGAACGTGGAAGTATGCATCCTCCAGGTCCAACGACGATAGAAAGTCGCCTTCCTCCAGCTGCCCAAGTACGTGCTGGAGGGTGACCATCTGAACTTTTGTGACCCGATGTATTTGTTCAAACGACGAAGGTCCAGGATGGGGCGCCAGCCGCCCGTCTTCTTCCTGACGAGGAAGTACCTGGAGTACACGCCGGAGCCCCGGAGTCTCTTCGGGACAAGCTCGATGGCGCCTTTCCTGAGCATCGCCCGTACTTCCAATAGCAGTTGCGGGACGTGACTTTCCTTCCTGGCCACAGGTGGAACGTGAGGGCACTTCTTCAGGAATTCGATAGAGTGTCCTCTTGCCAGGGTATCCAGCACCCAACGGTCGGTGGAGATGGACTTCCACATGCCGACTAACTTCGTCAGCCGGCCTCCCACCGGGGTGCTTCGGTGGGGGCCCGAGACCACGGCCGGTTCAGTCCTGCTTGGAGGTGGTGGCCTTGCTGCCCTGGCCACCTTGCCGACGGCGGCGAGGCGCTCCCTGCTTGCCGCGATCCCTGTAGGCCTCCTGAGACGAGGAGCGTGCCGCCTGGCGGAAGGGCGACGAGCCACCGCTGGATCCCTTGGAGGCACCCTGTCTGCCTCCGGAGCTCCGAAAGGGCCGTCGTTGCTGAAGGGCTCGTAGGGCACGGGCCGTCTCCGTGTCCGTCTTCATGGCTTGGAGGGATTCGTCCACCGCCTTCCCGAACAAGTTGCTGCCGTCGAACGGCATGTCCAACACCCTAGTATGGACGTCCTGACGGAGGTCGGTCGCCCGGAGCCAACCCCGTCGTCGTAGGCAAACACCGTTGCCCAGCTGGCGGAACCCGGTATCGGCAATATCGGTTGCCACCGTTATGGCGTGGTCTGACGCCACCTCGCCTTCCTGGAGTATTTCCAGGGCCCCGGACCTCTTGTCGTCCGGTAGGAAGTCCAGTATGGGGGCCAGCTTAAACCAGAGCTCCCTGTCGATCGCCAGGGCGTTGGCCGCTTTGATCGTCGTCACCGACAACGAAATGACCCGCCGCCCCATGGCGTCCAACTTCTTTCCCTGGCCGTCCGGCGGGGAATTCGACGATGAGGCTCCTGACCCCGCCGCTTTCTTCTTCGCCGCCGCCGAGACGACCGAGTCTGGCGTTGGCTGGGCCCTGAGGCACAAGGGAGCGGTTTCGGGGACCCGGTACTTCTTCTCGTACCGGTCCCGTTTGGCTGGTGCCGTGGAGGGGTTCTTGAGAACCGACAGGCCCTCCTCCTAGATGTCATCGATCAGAGGCACCGCGATGACAGTCTTCCTCTTGGCCTCCCGGCGCTCATAGAGGAAACCTTCCTTTTTCTGCTCCTCCGGGCAGAGCTGGAACAATTCGGACGCCCTGGCGATCATGGCGTGGAATGAGCCAATCTTGTCGGGTGGCGAGGCCCGTGCGACGGGAGACCCGTTCCGTCGTCGTCGCCCTCAGAACCCGTCGTCGAGCCCATCGCACCGTCATCTCCTGACTCGTGGGAGGATGAGAAGGGAACCGTAGGCCTTACGGGGGCGAGTGGAGGAGAGGGTTGGGTCCTCCGTCGCTTGTTCTGAGGACCTCCCGAGGGGCCAGGTTGCGGGTCCTCCGGCCTGGCCCGTGGTAATCTCGTCCTTATCTCAGAGCATAAGGACTGGATCGCAGACAAAATGGCCGCCGAGCTATCCTGAGGCCTAGGTTCCGGCTGCGCCGGAAGGGAAGGCTGCTCTTCCTCGCCATCGTCGTCTTCCTCGGTTATCTCCCGAGGATCTTCCTTATGGGATCGAACCTTCTCGAATTGGACTTCGAGATTCCTCACGGCCTCGGTCAGTTCCTCCTCAGAGGCTGACTCCGAGCTCGAGGAGGCTACCGTGCCCCCCCTCGCTTCTTCCATCATGGTGGCCATGACGATGGGCTGAAAAGAGGATTCCCTCCTTGGCAGCAGGGAAACTCTGTCCCGGAGGCAGTCTCCGCTGGCGGGGTCTCTGCCGGCTTGGCCAGAGTCGCCGCGATCGCCTCGATAGAGGCCTTTGCCTGCTGGGTAGGGGCCTTCACCACCTTAGGTGCGTCCCAGACCTTCTCCTTAGGGGGAGGGGCGACGCCTCGCTCCCCCTCTTCCGAGATCGGACAGGGCTTACCCGGGGTCTCGGACTTCCTCTTCCCCGAACCGGAGCGCTGGCTCGTGGTTGACGGTGCCGGGGAAGGCGTGCCCTGCCTGATGACCGAAGAGCCCGACCTTTCGGCGCTCCCGGAGCCAGCAGACTCGCGGCGCTTGGCCTGGTGGTTGGGCCCCCATCGCCGGGGCGCCCGCACAGGACTTAGAAGCCCGCTCGGACCCTTTCTTCTTCTTCTCACCCGTTGAGCCTTTCTCCAACCAGCTGGCGAGACGGGATCGACGGTCCCTCATGGTCCGCTCCGACAAGTTCTTGCAGAACTGGCAGTCCTTCTCTACATGAGTCTTGTCCCCATGAAGACAGTAGAGGCATCTCGAATGTTCATCTTCCTTAAACACATTCTGCAGCCCGCATCCAGGGCAGCTGCGAAACAGCTTGGGTCCGGGTGACAAACTCGCGTCCTGGCCCATCTCGAAGTAGGCCGTGAATCTTCTGGAATCCTCCAAGAAGTTGATTCGACGAAATCTTCACCCTTGAGGGGCGTAGGAAAATCCCGTAACGGGTAGCCGTTAACGGGAATAGAAACGGTGGAGCTTGAGGCTTGATTAACCGAAAAAATGTGAAAATTCACCTGAAAAAGTGCGAAACACGCAGTAAAAGCTCGAGAGCTAAGCACGAGGACTCCCAACACTTGAACGTGCGGTAAAAATCTGAAGATGGCTGCCAGAGGCGGGGCTTAGGTAGAGGGCAGTCATTGGCTGTATTCAGTATGACGCAGAGATCAGTGATTGGTTACTACTACGAAAGACAGATCAGAAACGAAACTGATACTGATTTTTCTTTACCGAGGATTCCCAGCCTGACGACGGGGAATATTCATGAGCATGTGAATCCATGCCAGACCCCATGCTGGAGAAATTAAATTCCACAGGAGGAGTTGGATAATCCAAGATCTGGTCTACTTGAACAGGACGAGCTAAATGACCCCTCAAACAATTGGAGCTAGCTGGCATGTGCTTTAAATAACTCAAGCTACTGTCCAAAGCAGATAAGGAGGGAATTATAAAACTTGGATCCTGGACCACAAGAGGTTTTACCCATTTACTAAAAAAATCAACCGTCGGAAATCATGGAAATGGACATCCTCTGTTTGCAGGAGACGTGGCTCTCTCCCAAATACCGGTGGTTGAGGGGTATGAAATAGCCATGAATCCAGCAATCAAAAATCAAAAGGGGAGGCCAATGTCTGGTTTGCTAACCTTAATACAAAGAAGATCTGGATATAGGATAACAGATTCTTATAATAGGTCACCATATATCCAGACAACCATAATTGACTGGATTAAAGGGGCAAATTACCCTTATCGAAGATTCTATTTAATAAACATCTATTGGCAACCAAATTCAACTGGGACCATGATCTTCGCAGATAAGTTATGTGATAAAATTGATGAGATAATGTCTGTTACAGAATCACCTAACACTCTTATTTGTGGGGATTGGAATCTTGGTCTAGTAGCACTACTGGATACAACTAATGGTTTCAGAAAAGGCAAAGATATCCAAAGAAACTCAAACTTGCATCTCACATACAAGATGAACTAAACATGAGAGAATTCCAGAGATTGAATGGACTAACATCTGGTGACATTCCTGCGAAAGCCACATGGAGAAGGAACAACCAGTCAGTCCTAGACTATGGGTCTCATCACGACTTCGGCGGCAACCCTTAAATCTGGCGGTAGCGCTATTACCGCCGGATTTAAGGGTCCGCCGAATCAGGGCTTTGGCGGATTTCGCCCCAGCTCTGAGCTAGGGGGAAATCCGCCGAAAATTCGCGATATTACCGCCGGCGGGAAATCCGCCGGCGTTATTAGCGCGAAGATTCCCCATTGAGCCCAATGGGGCATTCCCGAATGGGCTCAGTGGGGAATGGGGACTTACATTACCGCCAAACTCATGATCCGGCGCTATTAGCGCCGGGGAGTTCGGCAGTAGGGCTAATACTACCCGCGCTAATAGCGTTACCGTTACCGCCCAAGTCGTGATGAGGACCTATGTCTTTGTGTCTAGCTGGAATGATAAAAAAAATCCAAAGCTGTGTATTGCTACCCAGCAAGCCCAGATGCACTCAAATAGGGAAAAAGATATCCCTCTATTTCTATTTGAATTCATTAAACATTTGGCGCCAAAATTTTACGATTTTCTCAGTTCACCTAGATGGATGAGGCATCTTCCACTATATTTAAGATACATTGATGATATCTTTGGAATCTGGTCCGGTCCGGAAGAAGAACTGCAAAACTTTTACGAAATGATGAACTCAATTCATCCTCGAATTAAATTTACTACAGAAACAAGCGACACTACCATCCACTTTTTGGATGTGGAGGTATATGCCAGTAACAACTCTCTTGAGACAAGAATCTACACTAAGGAGACTGATAGAAACAGCCTGCTGCTTGCCACAAGCTTTCATCCGAAAAGAACTGTTGATAGTGTCCCGTTTAGTCAATTTCTGCGTTACAGAAGGATTATCTCTGAGACCAACGAGTATGAACGTCAATCACGACAATTGGAAACCAAATTCTCATCAAGAGGGTATGACCAGTCAAAGATCACAGAAGTCACAGACAAAGTGAGGATCACTGCAAGAGAGACACTATTGACTCCTAAACCCCACAAGCCGGGAGAAGCACTGGTCTACGTCACTACCTATTCCATGCAGAGTATGAAGATTAAGAGGGTCATCAAAAAGAACTGGAGCATGTTTAGAATGGACCCACAGTTACAACAACTGTTTCATGAACCTCCTACTTTTGCCTACAGCAACAGTAGGTCATTACGTAAGAGCCTTGTCAAAGCTGAAATTCTATCTCCCAGTCCACAGAAAGCATTTAAGGGGACTATTCCATGTCACAATTGCCAGCACTGTGGCAACATCATTAAAGGCAACAGCATACACACCCCCACTCTGGTAAACCTATTTTTCTCAAGCCCTCTTGCACATGTGATGCCCAAAATGGTATTAATGCATTAAAATATCCATGTGGGTTATACTACGTAGGCATGACGACCAGAAAAGTCAAAGTTAGGTGGTCTGAGCATAAATCTAATATCCGCACTAAGAGTCTCAAGTCACCAGTATCACTACACTTTTCTGAAGCACGGCACACCATTGCACAATTGAAATATGTTGTCTTGGAACAAATTACAGCAGGAAGCAGGAGCAGGGGTGGAGATGTGCAGCGTAAACTATTGCAACGTGAGATTTAATGGATTGAACTGTTGGACTCTCTAAGCCCACGTGGCATGAATACGGAATTCAACCTTATGTGCTTTGTATAAACCTGTGTTTTTTTTTTTAATTGTTATGCTCTGCTTGTATTAATATGTCACTCTATTAGTACTGTTCACACACTTTGCGATCATTATTGTTGGTGTGTTTTAAATTTGACAACATGTACCATCTGGATTGGTACTTACCGCATGATGTATTGTCATTTTTACTCCATTGCTTTGTGGAGCTTTTCCTTACCTCCCATTGAGGTAGGCTGTTTACTATTCACTTCCCTGATGTTCTCAGTTCCCCTCCGACTTGTGATGTCTCCTTGTCAGCTATCCTTCAAGTTCTGACATGAATCTGACTCTCCCTTTGCCTTGTTGTTGGTTGCTTGCCCGCGCCCAGTGCTTTTATTTTCCTCTACGTTGTCCATACATGCCGTGGCCTCCTTGAATTGCCCATTGAGTTTAGACACCACCATTGTTGTCGATTGCTGTCTCCGTTCCTTTTTGGTTTTTAGACCTTTTTTCTCAGCTCTGTGGATGCTGGTTGGCTTCTGCTGACCGATCGCCATGATTAATCACTTGCCGCGCCGTGGGGGCACCCCGTAGTTCCTTTGAACTACGGTTGTTGCCCCCACGCGCGCGTTTTTTTAACCCCTTGACTGGGTTTTATGTTTGACACGTATTGCTCCTCTCCTAATGACCATTTGGTAACCAACAGCTGATATGTGCAGCCCTGTCTCTGGACTGCTCGAGACCGCCCCGTCTCTTTCAGTTTGTTACTCTTGTTTACTGTTGTATCGCCTTGACAACGCTGCACTCGTTTGTGCCCACACCAAGATGGACGTCGCTTTGGTGCTCTCGCGCGCATGCGCGGGGTTACCAAGACGACGCTTTAGTTTGGGAAGCTCAGTCACTTCGCTCACACAGCAGCGGCAAGATGATCATTGCGTGTTCGCATTGGAAGGTATGCATTGTTGTTTCCCTGAAACCAGTCACACTTTGTAATAACCTGGTCCACGTTTCTCGCTTTGTTGAGACTTTAGTACTACATTATTGTACTCGCTTTTATCATACGCCTTGGACTTTAGTGTACAGCTAATCCTTACCTGTATGTGTTTCTGCACTTGTGCAGTGTTCTAAAGCCTCCAATTCCTCTTTCACATGCAGTTTACTTGTATTTGTTCTCATGGGCTAATGCCTAATTACTTTTCGTAGTCTGGCATTATTTGCCGTCTGTACTTATATTCTAATCTCTCTATCTCTCCACTATGGACTGATTGCCCATTTTTGGTGGCCTAATAGCTTGGCTTTTGTCCTTACCTCCATAGATACCCCAGCATACTGTGGTTTCTTGGCTATCTGTTGCTTCTTGACTGGATTACTTTTTTGTTTCCTGGCCCTTGTATCAGCAAGGTTAGTGACTTTTATTTGTCTCACTATGTTAATTGGCTTCATCTAAACCAGAGAGTTCTATTGAAATATCTCCTTTCTTTCCTACCCCACAGAGACTGTGCTAGAATCTAATATTTATGAAAATGAAAAATGAAGTCTATCCCCTGAAGATGGTTCCTTGAACCGAAACGCGTCGGTCCTATTCTGGTTACACCTGAATACGAGACTTCATTTACGAACTGTTGAATGATCAAATCCATGCATCTAGAGTTTGTTTGCACTGTAACTATTGTACAGATTCAGAATTGTGTTGCTCCATACAAGCGTTTTTTTGTCAACGCTTGTTGTTCTCACCTTTGTTATATGGAACACCTACAAGTGCCCTTTCCATGTGTAAATAGGGAACACTGATTGTACTACTGTTTGCTTACTAATGTACGACTTGTTGGACTCTGAAGATTAAAATCCATAAGTCAGCTCTAGTGTTTTCGTGCTGATTGTTCTATTGGTTTGACATCTATGCTTATATTTTATTCTTAATAATACCGCCAAATGTTCTAAATGACCCTTTCTGTTGTAAATAAGAGAAATTTACACGGTGTTTGCACATCGTAAAATTTACGCCTTTTTTGGCGCCAAATGTTTAATGAATTCAAATAGAAATAGAGGGATATCTTTTTCCCTATTTGAGTGCATTTGGGCTTGCTGGGTAGCAATACACAGCTTTGGATTTTTTTGCTTTCTTGTCCCAAGTGGCCTTGTGACGACAGCTCGATTGCACCATAAGACTGATTGTGATACTGAACACTACCCTTTGTTGATACATTTTTATTTATAATCCTACTACTTTCAGACCTTTACTTAACCTGTCTGTGCACCCCTATACTCCTCTTTCTAGCTGGAATGATCTCATACCTGAGGGTTCATGAGATGAAAAACAGTGACCATGATTTGGTACACGTGGGTATTCAAAGCCACCAGTGTGATAAAGAAAAAGAGATTCAATCACAAGGTTGAGGTAGTACATGGTCGGAATCGCTTAAGACTAAGCAGCTCAAATATAGTGGAACTAACAAGACATGTTGGAAATGAAGTAGACATGAATTAACTACCATTCCTGTAGCAATTCAGAGACACAAAAATTAATAATGGGAAATCTAACTTCAAATCGCGTCTTCATTTTGATGCAGAAATTATGACGAAAAAACGCGAATTACGTAAAAACATAAAGAGAGCCTAAAACAACTGGATAAAAAGCCATAAAAGAATAATGTTGCAAAATGATGCTGAAATAATGCAAGAAAGTCTATCTGAAAAACGACAAGAGACTTCTGGACCTTAATCAACAACCGTGAAGCACAACAAGAAGTTTTAATAAGTAACATGGTGACCGAAGTCCAATGGATCAAACATTATTCTGAATTATTTAAGTGCCAAAACAGAACTGATGAAGTCTTGTTTGATGAGGATTTGCCCTGGAACTTAACTATTAACAGATCTGACATTTCGGATAACATTAAAAGATTGAGTTCCTCAAGGGCTTGCGGACCTGATGCTTTAACACATTTTATGTTAAAATCGCATCCAGAGGAGTGGGCTGACTTTTGTGAAGTGATCTTTTCCATTGCTATACAACGAAAACAGATACCAATATCTTGGAAGAGCGCTATAATGTTCCGATTTTTAAAAAGGGGATCCGCTCAGAACCAAAAAACTATAGACCAATCACTCTCCTTGATGTTGTGGGCAAGATCTTTGCAACAAACTTCAGCAACAGTTGACAGAATGGATTAAAAAGTCAGGTGAATTAGATATAAGGCAATCATGCTTCATTAGAGGTGTCGGTTGCAATCTAAATTTATTTATGATCAACTGCTTGAAAATGGAGGCAATCAACAAATAGAACTGTCTTTGCTGCATTCGTTGATCTTGCACATGCATTTGATGCAGTACATCGCAACCGGTTATGTAACCAATTGAAAAAGAAAAACTGTCTGGATGGTCTTATTTGTGCGATAAAACAACTATACAACGATACCAATATAAGATTTTGGCTTGGGGACCCTGTCAAGTTCCATAAAAACTGAATGCGGTGTGAAACAGGGTTGCCCACTTGGAGCTGTCCTTTTCAATCTTTTCATTGCAGACGTGGTTTCAGCGTTTGAAGATATGAGATCCTTTTCTCCAAAAATCAATAACAAAATTGAGTGGATGCTCTATGCAGATGATATCGTTCTATTAGACCTAACTGAGATCGGTCTTCAGAGGAAATTAACAGCCTCCATAGATAAATTGAAGAGAACGGTATGATAATTAACAGTATGAAAACAGAGATAATTGACCTGAACATTCTGTATGGTCAAAAGAGGATCCAGAAGCTGAATTTTCAATGGAAGATCGGATCAGATATCCTAAAAAGAACTAATCAAATAATATATCTGGGAGCGATAATAAGTGCGAGAATTAACAATGATCCAATGGCAAAAGCAGTAAAGTTAAAAAATAAACACCTGTTGGTGCAAGGATTGTTTATCAATAAAAAATATGGTAAATTTAGTCTGAAACCTGTGATAGACTTCTACAAGCTCAAGGTCGTACCGACTCTAATTTCTGGAGCTGAGACTTCGTTTGGTTGTCCACCGGGTTAGGGGCATTGTAGACTTCCTCTCCTGTGCCAATGCGGGATAACGCATCCGCTTTCCCGTTCTTAAATCCGGGGCGGTAGGTAATTACATACTCGTATTCCATTAAGGCTAGCGCCCAACGGAGCTTCCTAGAAGACTGAGCTTTTGCTGAGTGCAAGTATTGCAAGTTCCGATGATCTGTTATTATTGTGATGGTGTGCTTGGCTCCTAGCAAGTAATGTCGCCATTCGCACAGTGCGCTTTTTATTGCTAGGAGTTCTTTCTCAGAAATTGCATAGTTTAATTCTGCTGGGGAAAATTTCCTTGACCAAAAGGCAATGGGGTGAAGGCATCTGGTTTCAGGATTTTGTTGAGACAATACGGCCCCCATGGCAATGCTTGAAGCGTCCGTTTCCACGATGTACGGTAAATCGGGCTGTGGGTGTTGCAGAATTGGGGCTGAGGTGAACTTTTCCTTGAGAGCTCAGAAAGCGTCTTCCGCCGCTGGTGTCGATTCAAACTTTCGGTGTTTGCGCAGCAAGGACGTTATTGGATGTACAATATGTGAGAATCCTGGTATGAAGCGTCAATAAAAGTTTGCAATCCTTAGGAAACTCTGTATTCCCTTTACAGACGTGGGTGAGAACCAAGTGAGGATTGCCTCCACTTTCTATTGTCCATCTTGATCCCCTGAGGTGTCAGTACATATCCCAGAAACTCCACCTTGGTGACGTGGAAGGAGCATTTTTCTAGCTTTGCATAGAGTTGGTTTTCACGAAGTTTGCGGAGTACAACTTGCACGTGGGTTACGTGCTCTTGGGGAGTGGTGGAGTAGATCAGAATATCATAAATGTATACGACTGCGCAGACATCAAGGAGTTCCTGTAACACATCATTCATGAAATGCTGGAACGCAGCCGGGGCATTGCAAAGCCCAAAGTGCATGACCTGGTATTCGCACAAGCCATATCGGGTACAGAACGCATTTTCCACTCGTCCCCTTTCTTCATGCGTACCCGGTGATATGCGCCGCGTAAGTCTTGCTTGGTGAAAATCTTCGCTTGACTCACCTGGTCTACGAGTACTGGTATCAGAGGTAACGGGTACTTATTTTTTATGGTGACTTGATTTAGGGCCCGGTAATCAATACACATTCTTAAGTCCCCCTCTTTCTTCGGTACGAAGAAGAGTGGGGAGGCGGCTGGTGACTTAGATGGTCTAATGAAGCCATTGGCCAGGTATTGATCCAAGTAGGTCCGTAGATGAGCGTTTTCTTCCTTGGTTAATGCATAAATGCGCCTGCACGGTACTTGTACCCCTGGTCGATCTGGCAGTCATAAACTCGATGTGGTGGTAGTGTATTAGCTTGCTCCTTCGCAAACACATCCTGGAACTCCTGGTATTCCTCTGGCAAAGTGCCCACCAAACCTAAACCTGCTATCTTTTCCTGTGAAGCTAACAATGGGCTTCCTTTGGTCCCTTTGATGTCATAACAAGAGGCGCATTCCGTGGAAAAGAGTAAGGTTTGAGCTAGCCAATCTATCTTTGGGCTGTGTGTCTCTAGACACGCTATCCCAAGAATCAGCTGGAATTGGGGTGCAGCGATAAGGTTGAATCTAATACTTTCTCTGTGGCCATCTTGGCAGATTAAGGCGATGGTGGAAGTACACTGTGTTACTGGTCCCGAAAGGAGTTGTGTGCCATCCACAGCTGTCACGCTTTCTGCAGTGTCCTTACGGTGGAATGCTAATCCCATGGTCTTTGCTGTGTTTATGTCCAGGTAGTTCCCAATAGCCCCAGTGTCTTCGAAAGCCTTGAGGGCATGCATTCGGGTGGGCTGTGAAGGGTCTACCAAACCACAGGAATACTGAAAGGTGAGATCTGAGTGCTCCGTTCCTGGCTCGACAGACTGACCTCTACATCTGCCATGCGTTGGAGTTTTCCGCTACCGCACCTGTGTCTTCCCCTGTGTTATCTAGTACCCCCATTGTCTTCCGTGGCGGTTTAATCGTGCAGTTCAGGAGGAAGTGACCTTATTGGCCGCAATATAAAAAGTTTTTCCTGACGCCTCCATTCTGTCT
Organism: Ambystoma mexicanum; assembly: GCF_040938575.1. Classification (NCBI taxonomy): domain Eukaryota; kingdom Metazoa; phylum Chordata; class Amphibia; order Caudata; family Ambystomatidae; genus Ambystoma; species Ambystoma mexicanum. The sequence goes on along the minus strand of NC_090930.1, from coordinate 957,689,684 downwards.
CCGCCTTGGTGAGTGGTCCCCTGAGAATACCCAATTGCATGGGCTCTGAGTGTATTTCTGATGCCTGTCGATGGGAGGCTTCCTTTGGTCGGACATACACTGGTCTATGCTCTGATCTGATTCGGTGAGCCTTGCGATCCTGTAACCAGTGGTCTAGTTGCATATTTATGTCAATGTATTCACTGCAATCTTTGGGAGGATTAACTACTTGCGCCAAGACATCTTAATTCTCCTCTCAGTCCTCAATAAAATAACGTTATTCTTTTCTCCTCTGGCCGACCTGATTCGGCTATTAAGCAATTGAATGTGGCGACATATGAGATAAGATCCTGACCACCCTGTCGCAGAGAGAGTAGCTCATCATCCAGGGCCTGACCTTGAGTCCGATGGGCAAATAGTTTTTCCAGTTCACGCAGAAAACCTGGGTAATTTCTCAGTAAAGGGTTGTCCCTAAGCACTAACGGAACAGACCAGTCCTAAATAGGAGAGGACAAAAGCTACTTTAGCTTGGTCGTTCAGAAAGGTTTCTGGTTTGCATATGAAATGTAGCCGGCATTGATTCATGAACGCTCCAAATTTCTTGGGATCCCCAGAGAAGCGTATCGGGGGTGCTAAAGGGATGTTGCATGGAAGCAATACCTGAACGGGTGTGGCTGCAGGTGCCACGGTAAGCTGCCCCTGTGGAACTCCACCTGGTAGGGGTGCTAGACCACCTTGGGTCTGTAGGAGCTATCTTGCCAAATCATCTGTTTTGTCCCTGTTGACTACCAGTTCACGCCTTAGGGCATTTGTCTCTGAGCGGGCTGCATGCACCTCGGCCCGTAGTTCACCTAACAATAGGGAAAGCTGGTCTACCTCAGAGGTTTCCATTGCTCGGGCAGAGGTATTGAGGATGGCTTTGTGTTCTGTTACACTCACCTGTGTCTCTGCAGGAGCGATGGACGAGCCTCCCTTGACCCCGAGTCTTCACTTCCCGTTTCACCCGGAGGAATACCTTGATCTTTAGTAGGGTGTGCACTCCATCCTGCTTTTGCAGGGGCGCGATTCACTCATGTGATTGGTGCCAATGTCTGTAGGCTCAGTTCAGATGCCAAACGCCGAATTATGTCTTCACAGCGAGGCCGCGAGTTCAAGGTGCCAGTTTCTTCACTGGCTAGAAAGTCCTTCCCACAAGTGAACGTTGCACAGAGAATGTTGAGTGTCCAAAATGGTCCGTATTGTCTTTGTTTGCCGGTATTTTTGTAGGTGAGTAGCGCTGCATGTAGAAGCTAGCTGCTGGTAGGTTTGCACAGCGCCTTCAATTCGAGCGTGCCTGATAATGTCTCTCCCTTTCCCTTGCAGGAGAAATTATGTGGTATTAGCGCCTCGAGTCCGGGTTCAGTGCTACTGGAGACTTGGTGGTTAGGTAAGTTTGCACAGAGGCTTTTGGTAAGTATGCACCACGTAGAGAGAGAGAGAGCGCAGTGAAATAAGTGTCCGCGTTATTGGAGCGAGCGCAATCATTAATGTCTCTTCCTTCTTACAGGGGTTTGTGCGTTCGTGCAACTAATCTGGATTCCAGCGTCGCGGGAAGATTCGGTGAATATGCGCAGCGTTACTGATGTGCGCGTGTTAATGCTGTTCTTCTTTGTTCTTACAGGTGCTGATGTAGAAGTCCCCTCTTGACTGGAGATAGCTGCGGCGTGGAGTAAGAACCAGGTAAGCTGAAGCTGAATGATCCGGAACGGGTAAGCAGAAGTAGGACGATCCGAAGCAGGTAAGCAGAAACAGGATGATCCGGAGCAGGTAAGCAGAAACAGGTTGATCCAGAGCAGGTAAGCAGATGCTGGCTGATCCAAAGCACGGCAAGTATGTTGCTGATACAGCTCACAGTAAGCAACATAAAGCAACAGGAAGTGGTAACCAGGAAGTTACTACAAACACTAGGTAGGAATGAAAGGAGGGATTTGTTATGGGTTCTTTGTGTGCCTATGCCAGGCCTGCCAAGCCTCCACCCAGCTTGCCCCAACTACCTGCCTCATACCCATGACATCATATTAGACATTCTCCAAAATGGTACATTTTAGTCCACTAAAGGGGCTTCCCACTGCTGCAACCCTGGCCACTGTATTCTTGGAACAAATAATTAAACTACATGGCTTTCCTTCGGTACTGGTTTCGGATCGTGGAACTCAATTTGTTTCAGCTTTCTGGAGGAGATGTTGTAAGATAGCACAAATCAATCTTCGCCTATCCACACGTCACCATCCCCAAACCGATGGTCAGACTGAAAGGACCAATCAGACGCTAGAACAATACCTGAGATGTATGTTGCAGCAGACAGAAGGGTCTTGGAAAAGCATTCTCTGGTTGACTGAATTTGCTTACAATAACTCCATTCACACCAGTACTGGACAAACCCCATTCTATACCATGAATGGTCGGCGCCCTCGAACATCCTCCTTTGAGCCACTTGATGAACTAGAAAGCCCAGCGATCACCTCCTTACACAAGACCATTACTCTAACTCTTAAGGAAGCAACCAAGAACCTGATCATGGCCAAGGAAAAACAAAAAAGGTTTGCAGACAGGCATAGAAGGGTGCATTGCCAAGTTGGTGATAAAGTATGGTTGGCGTCCAAGAATATTCCATTGAAGGGACCGCGGGTCTTGCATCCAAGATACCTCGGACCTTACCCCATCAAGGCCATCATTAATCCTGCTGCCATAAAATTGGATCTACCTGCCAATTTGCGGATCCATCCAGTATTTCACGTTTCCCTCCTAAAACCTGTGAAACCAGAGACTAGGATTCCGGAGATCATAGAGGGAGAACCGGAGTACGAGGTTAAAGACATCCTGAACTCTAAGATAGTATGATCAAAACTGTACTACTTGATCGACTGGGAGGGTTACGGACCTCAGAATCGCACATGGGACCCAGTTCAATTTGTCCATGCGCGACTAATCAGACGGTTCCACCGCAATAAACCCACAAACCATGACCGGGGAGAAGAACGCCCGTGAGAGTGGCCTTGAGGGGGAGTGCTGTCATGGCCACTGGACAAGGGCCCATGTTTCTATCACCTACAGGGTCCAAATGGACCCAGTCCAGGCACCTCTAGCACCAGGCTCATGCAAAAGTGTGCTTTTCACACTTTATTCCTAAGGCACGTGCATCCAGGCCGAGCGTGGCCATAGGAGAACATTGGGGAGCACGTGCAAGAACCTCTGGGAGAGGCAAAGTGAAGCCACAAGGCGGGGCCAAAGGGAGGGGCCGGGGCCAGCCTATTTAAGGCCAACCCGCCTGCATCCAGGCGCTTCGTGTTAGTCTACTTTCTGCAGCATAACGCTTACCGCCACCTGCAGAGTGCTTACCTGTTTTCCTGCTCATCACCTTGACGCGCATCCTCCTGGTTCTAGCCAATCGCTGAAAGCGCATATTACCTGGCTCAGCTACACCATCGCTGAAGGCGCATCTTACCTGGCTCCAGCTACACCATCACCTGCAGCGCATCACCTCTTACCTGGTTCGATAGTCAACGGAGTTGGAGCACATCCTTACCTCTTCTGGACATCCAGCTACGCGGGAGCTTCTTCCATCCATCCCCTTCACGGAGCCTTCCATCCTGCAACCGCGGACAGGCCTTTGGACAGCAATTTCCTGCTTGACGTCGTCAGGCCACCCTTGAAAGAGAAAAGAACACACAAGGTTAGAAACTGCATAAATAACTTAGGCTTGGCCACGCAACACCCGAGTTTTGCGTTCTACACTGAAAGCCAACTTACCACCTACTTGAGAGCTTTGCCATTCTCTTGGCACTGCGACTCTGTGCAGTCATCCTCACACCTATAGGGGAGAGAAATGACATTGCAAGAATTAAGAACTATAATCATGGCAAAAACAACATTGCATTAGAACACGGACAATCATCATTGTTAAAGACTCTTACCTTCCAAGTGGTCGGTTGCAGCCGGTCTGAGCCGCCACATCCACAAATCGGTGAAGCAACTAGGTCCATCCAAGGCGTCCCTGCTAATGAGAAGCAGGGCGGAGAGCTCATCCTTACAAGAAATCAGCTGAGTGTACATGGGCAAACGCTTGCTCAACTCGTTCTGGAACAAAGGGTTCGGGGGGAATCACGATACCACCACAACATTCTCATTGCCTCTCGTATTCCCTCAGAGGCAGTACAAGCCACTGGAGCAGTCAACATTGCAGAAGCCGGGGGAGAGAACCAATCCAGGGCAGCCAAGTCCAGGGAGGGCTCCAACCGTGCCCCAACGTCCCCGCAGAGACCAGGTGAGCGTAACAGATATTGGCAAAAAGTGTTCATAAATGAAAAGTAGAATGGCTCAAATTAAAATGTTCTCCAAGGTGAAAAGACCTTGGATCCATAGAATGGTTTGCTACCCATGGATTCTTAAATGGGATGGCAATGTCTCTTTGCTAGCAGTTCCTTTGTGTTCCACCTTGATTCACAATACTCCTGTTAGGCAACAAGTTGTGTAGCAGTCTTTCTTGAACACAAATGTCTTCTTTGTCTAACAAACACTACCCTTCTATAATATTTCTTGTAGGTTTGCAAAATGCCTGGTATACTTCCCTGCCAGGACTCTCAGACACGTTTAACTGCCTGGTGTACTCTCTTGCCAGAACTTCTCTTTATGTGCTTCCAAATGCCTGGTGTACTCTCCTGCCATGGCATTTTATGTATTTTCAGGTGCCTCTCATCCTTCTCTTGCCAGGTCTTCTTATGTGTTTTCACAGTTCCTCTTTATCACTAGAACTGCATACAACGTTCTTGACTAGGTATATCGGTTTGTTTCAATGTCCGTTTAAACTTATTCCCACACTTGCATTTCATGCATTCATATGTTACTGGGGCTTGGATCTACATTATGCCTTTTCTGCTTTCAAACAATCACCTTGTGGTTTCTGTATTAAAAAAATCTCTTCACATTCAAATTGCTGTTATTGCAGTTGTTGAAACGCCCGGGATACCCACTTGCTTTGTGCTGACTCACCGGCTCTCTATAGCATCTTCGGTTTTGTTCTGCTCTGCCCCTCACTTCCCACTCTGGGTTGTTCAGACATCCCTCCAGCTTCTTTCGTGTCTCTGCCGTCACACGCCTGCTTCACCTCAGGTTCTGGTAGGGAGAAAACTACCTTTTTGAACTGCTGGGCGCCCAGGAACTCTCTTGCGTCTCCCTGCGTCTCCATGGTACGCTCTGCCTGTATACTGCATCTCTCCTTCTTTGGTGGTGAACACCACTGTTTCGCCACACCTGTTCATGTCTACAGCGTTTGCAAGCCTCTGCAGAGGAACCAACGTCTCCTTCTGCACTGCCACACATCCTAGTGCGGTTGCCATCTTTAAATGTTCTGCGCACAAGTGGTTTCATTAAACAACTAGCATGTATCTTAAGCTTGAGGCTCTTGTTACTCTGTACTAACACCTTCATCCTCCTCATCACAGTACTTAGGGGATTGTGGGAGTTGGAGTCCATGGCTGTCATTGGACATACAGTATTTGGATAGTCGTTCTCAATGGTTTAACATGAAAGAACAGTCTCAGATGAAGTTGAACCAGAAGCAAAGAGGGTTTTGTTGGAGCTTACATGGCAATAGGCCATCAAGGTCTTGGGCATTAGGGGGTCTTCCTCATGGGTAAAGGGGGGGGATACTGCACCTTCTCAAATGAAGCCATCACCTCCCTCCGGTAGACGTCTCCTCATATAGCCACCCCCAGGGTCAGGATCCGGTGGCGGCTGCCGTACCCTGGCCACATGGGAAGAGGTGCCTGCTGGGGAATCCATGGGGTCTCCATCGGATTCATCACAGCATGCCCTCCCGCGATTACGGCCCAAGCAGTACAACCTCCTCCAGCAGGGTGCTACCCACACATGCGTAGCGTCAGAGTACACGAATCCCACATATGTCCCACTGCCCACCACTTTTCCCCCTCCTCCTTCGACATTGGCCCAGTATCAAAATACCAACCTCATAGCATCTGCAGCCGCTCAAGTAGGGGCCACAGAAGGATTTAGAGACGTTAAAAAGTGCAGAAGAAGAGTTAACTAGATTGAAGTTGTATAGAGGAGATGGGCAGAGAGCACCTATTAGAACAGATGAGTGGAGAGCGGGGAACATTTTGTTTTCAATTGACAGTACGGCAATCAAGGCTGTGCATGGGAGAAAGAAGGTAGTGGGCATCATTCTGAAGGGTCTCATGGGGGAAGGCCGCGAGCCGGGTGTTTCGATTATGGGTCGGTTCGGTCCGACGCAGATATGGGCGCAGGTGCAGATGAAGAAGAGTGGGATATAGGAAAGAGTTGGGGGATGAGGAGACCCTTCCCATAATATTGCTACGGTGGAGAGTTTGTGGGGGGCCAGGTTAAGAAGGAAAAGCAAGGGGGAAGAAGAAGATGCTGAGGATGGTGGCAGCACAGTTTCCTGGGAGGGCACAATATGTAAACTGGGCCTGGGAGGGCACAATATGTAAACTGGCCACTCATGGGCAGAAATAATTTAATAAAGGCACTGTACGCTCACCTGGTATCCACGGGGACGCCACCCAGCCCTGGTTGGATGATTTGCACTCTCAAACCCTCTCCCGGTCCCTTGGTAAGGCCTCTGGTTAAAGATGGGTCTGCAATATAGGAGAGCTGGGTTCAATACCAGATTGTCTTTATGTTTTCCCACCTCCCTTGGCCTCAACTCCTTCCTCTCCCTTGAGCCCTCTCCTCACCTTAATATTGTAAAAGGTGGATTCTCCGTCCTGCTCCTCGTGGCAGGGGCGCGTAGATGTGGGGGGCGAGCAGCGACCAAGTTACTTCACTGGTGCAAGCCCCCCTTTGGGAATCCAGGCCTGCTGCGACTCCGTAGGTTTGTTGCTTTACAGTCTTTATATGCAGTTCTTGTGTTCCTCTTAGTTCGAATAATAATGTCTTGCTTCTTTCCTTTTAGGTGTGGAAAGGTATTGCTGTTGTCTTGCAGTTTGAAGATGAGCATGGGCCGGTAGGCGAAATCACGGTGTGCGCGATGCTGTCCGGTGAGTAATGCGCGATGCGCGGCGCTGTTTCTCCTTTTATATTGCTAACCTGTGTCTTTTCTCTCCTTGCAGGTTGCGATGTTCCTCGCCAAGCGTCGTAATGTTCCAGCAATGATACTGACCAGGAGATGACTACCCAGGTAAGAATTGTGTGGCTTTCTTATTTCGGGAGGAAACGTGAGTAAACGCTTACTAATGCTATCTTTCTTTATCCTCTTTCCAGGTTATGGTATTCCAGGATGCATGCAGTGCCGGATGATGGAGTTCGTACCTTTAGGTGAGTGGAACTGAAGTCAGCGATGGATTGAAGACAGGATACTGTTCCAGGTAAGTTTCGTAGTGTTCTTTCTCTCTCTGCAGGTCTTTGGTTTCAGGTAAACTGGCATCAAATAACTGGACACTATGAGCATTACACTGCCCACAGCAGAATAACGCAAACCATGCTCTGCTGTTTGGGTGTGGTTTAAATAGTCTCAGGTAAAGTAGTCCAGGTAAAATAGTCCCAGGCCTGCCACACCCAAAGTAGGCCAGGTAAAGTAGTCCCAGGCCTGCCACACCCAAAAGACTAGACCGCATAGCTCAGTTCCTTGTAACGGAGCTATGTGTGTGCCTCCATGCTGGCTGAACCCCCCCAAATTAAATAGTCCCAAGTAAATAGAATAGTCGCATTCTAATGTTGGTCTTCATCATGGTTAAGAGCCTGACACCAAAGGTGCCAGGACTGACACCAAGAGAGTCTTGGATGAGGTTTTAAGGCCTTTGACCTGGTCCTAACTGGAAGGCTGACTTGCCAGTGAGGGCCAGGGGTAAGGGTCATGACAGTACTCCACCCCCCCCCCACAAGGCCCGTCTCACGGTGGCACTTCTGCCTGGTCCTGGTTTGGCTGGGTAATTGTGATGGAACTTTTTAATTAAGGGAGGTGCATGGATGTATTCACTAGGTTCCCATGGTCTGTCTTGAGGGCCGTATGCCTTCCAATCAACTAAGTAGTATAGTTTGGATCTGGTGTAATTTGAGTCTAGGATATCCTTTACTTCAAACTCTGGTTCTCCGTCAACTAATACTGGTTTTGGTGGTGTTGTAACCCGAGTACCGGGTTGTACCGGTTTCACGAGTGATACGTGAAACACAGGATGAATCTGCATAGTGGGTGGTAGGGCTAATTTAACTGCCACTGGATTTATTATGGATTCAATAGAATAAGGTCCCAGATATCGGGGATGAAAGGTCAGAGTCCCTTTTATGGGCTCATATTTTGATGCTAACCAGATCTTGTCTCCAATTTGATAGTCGGGGCGTTACTACGATGTTGGTCAGCAAATTTCTTTTGTCTGTTCTTGCCTTGGAGTAAATGTTCTGCGGGTTCTTTGAAGGCCTGGGAAATAGTCGTATGTAGGGTTTCAACCGCTGACATTGCCAAAGGGGTTGGGAGATCCAATTCTGAAGTACGTGGATGTCTACCTTATATAGTGTAGAAAGGGGTTTGTCCAGTGCTGGTGTGTAATGAATTATTATAGGCATATTCAGCTATCCATAACAAGTCCTTCTTTCCACTTGATGTAACATGCAACGTAAGTATTGCTCGAGGGTTTGGTTTGTTCTTTCTGTTTGGCCATTTGTTTGAGGTTTGGTGACTTGTGGATAGTCGAATGTCAATTTAGGCCATTGAACAGCATTTCCTCCAGAAGTTGGCTACGAACTGACTACCTCGATCTGAGATCAAGACAGATGGAAAGCCATGTACCCGTATGATTTCCTCCAGGAATACTTTTGCTAAATTGGATGCATTTGGAAGAACCTTAAAAGGAATAAAGTGTGCTATTTTAGAGAACAAGTCTACAACTACTAAGATGGTGTTGAATCCTTGACTGGGAGGTAGATCTGTAATGAAATGAAGGGACGGCGTGTGCCATGGTGAGGGAGGAATTTCCAATGGTTGAAAACCAGCGGGTGTCTGCTTTTGGGACTTGTTTTGTGCACACACACACCACAAGATTGGATAAATTGTAGGATGTCTTTACCACATGTGGGCCATCAATAGTTTCGTTTTACTTTAGCTAGAGTTTTGGCAATTCAAGGATGACCTTCAATCAGAGAGTCGTGATAACCGAAAAAACCTGCTCTTGTAAATCTTTACTTGGCAAGTATAGACGGTTCCTAAAATATGGTAACTGGTCTTTAATGGTGTAATGTTCTCCTTGAGTACACCACTCTTGTGAGAAAGTGGGATCCATTAAGAGTTGGATCTTGTTTTGGAGCTCACCCTGTGTCAATGTTGTCGTAAGACCCAGGAGTTTGTCTTCTGGAATGATGGCTACTGGATCTGGAGTTATGTATACCTTTTCATCAACACCCATGAGGGACAAGGCGTCAGCCTATCCATTTCGGACTCCTGGCCGGTAGGTGATCACAGTCATATTCAGCGAAGAAAAGAGTTCACCGAAGTTGACGGGATGATTGAGCCTTTGCTGTTTTTAGGTATTGCAGGTTTTGATGATCAGTTATGACCGTGACAGTATGTCTAGCACCAAGGAGATAGTGTCCCCATGCCTTGAAAGCTGATTTTATAGCCAAGAGTTCTTTGTCTGTGATAGCATAGTTGATTTCGGGAGGTGAGAATTTTCGTGACCAGAAGGCCACAGGGTGTAACTGGCCAGTTCCTGGGTCCCTTTGTGAGAGAACAGCTCCCATAGCCATGCTTGAGGCATCTGTTTCCACTATATAGGGGAGGTCTGGGCAAGGATGCCGTAGAACTGGAGCAGAAGTGATTTTTTTCTTAAGTTCTTGAAAGGCCTTCTCTGCTTCTTCAGTCCAATGGAACTTTTTATTGTTTTTTCTCAATAGTGATGTAATTGGATGCACTATTTGGGAAAAATCTGGGATGAATCGGCGGTAAAAGTTTGCAGAGCCCAACATACTCTGGATTCCTTTAAATGAAGGTGGTGACGGCCAGTTAAGAATGGCATCTACCTTGTGCCTATACATTCTGATACCTTTTGGTGTGAGGATAAAACCGAAGAACTCCACTTCGGTGACATGAAAAGAGCATTTTTCAAGTTTAGCATACAGTTTATGTTGGAGGAGTTTGGTAAGGACGGAGCGGACATGCCTGACATGGTCTTCTTTTGTAGCAGAATATACTAAGATGTCATCAATATAAACCAGGGAGCAAACGTCGATTAACTCCCGCAAAACATCATTCATAAAGTACTGGAATGCAGCAGGAGTGTTGCAAAGTCCAAAAGGCATTACCTGGTATTCATACAAGCCTTATTTTGTACGAAAGGCGGTTTTCCATTCGTCTCCTTTCTTCACTCGAACAAGATGGTACGCCCCCCTAAGGTCCAGTTTGGTATAGTTTTGGGCGTCTTTGACTTGATCCGATAATTCGGGAATAAGGGGCAGTGGATAACGTTTTTTTACTGTGATCTGGTTTAATGCGTGATAGTCGATGCAAGTCCTCAAATCTCCTTCCTTCTTTGGTACGAAGAATAAGGGACTGGCTGCCGGGGATTTAGATGGGCGGATAAATCCATTTGCCAGGTACTGATCAAGATAAGATTTCAAATGGAGGTTTTCTGGTTCTTAGTGCATAGATTCGACCACAAGGAATTTGCGCACCAGGTATGAGGTCGATCTGACAACCGTAGGGCCAGTGCGGTGGTAGGGTATTGGCTTGTTATTTCTGGAACACGTCTTGAAAATCTTGGTATTCATTTGGTAGAGTACTAGTCACACCTAATACAATCGCCGCCGTACTGGGAGTAGCAGATGTACATAAGTCTGTTTTCCCCTTTTCTTGGTAATAACCTGTGCGAGCACAATCATCAAAAAGGCCAACTTCTTGGCATGCCAATCTATTAGAGGGTTGTGAGCTACCAACCATGGCATCCCTAAGATTAGTCGAAACTGAGGAGCTTTGTTGAGATCAAATGCAATAGATTCTCTGTGTCCATACTGGCACAGTAGGGTTAGTGCTGCTGTACATTGGGTTACTGGTCCGGAAGCTATTTCTGTCCCATCAACAGTAGGAACATTTTCAGTAGTCGACTTAGAGCATAAGGGAAGCCCTATCTCTGCTGCCAGATCTTGGTCTACATAATTCCCAACTGCTCCGCTGTCTATGTATGCTTCAACAGCATGCATCCGAGACGGTTGTTGGTGATTGATCAAAATTACTGGTAATGCAAAGTGTGAGGTCTGTGGCTCATCCTTCTCGCTCGACAATCGGACCTCTACGCTTGCAGGGCTTGGTAGTTTTCCGACTCCTTGTTATTATCTTCCTTCTCTGTGGCTCCAACAGTTCTACTGGGTGGTTTCACTGGACATTCTTTGACGAAGTGGCCTGATTTTCCACAATATAAGTATAATTGCTGTTGCCTTCTCTTGTCTCGTTCAGTTTTAGTTAAAGGGGGCCGTACACCTCCGATTTGCATGGGTTCTACCGTGTTTTCCAATGTACATGGAACATTATCCTTTGACTGGACATACACAGCTCGAGTGTCTAACGGTCCGCTTTTCGGTCTTGTAATCTGTGATCTAATTGCACCACAAGGTTGATGAATTCTCCACAGTCTTTAGGTGGGTTAACCACTTGAGCAAGGACATCCTTTAGTTCCCTTCATAGACCCCGATGAAATAGTGTGGTCCTTTTTTCCTCAGGCCACCAAGCTTCAACAACTAGTATGTTAAATGTTGCTATCTATGTAAGCAAGTCTTGACTTCCTTGACGGAGTGACAAAAGTTTGTTGTCTAATGCTTGGCCTTAGGTATGACGAGCAAAGAGTTTTTCCATTTCCATCTGCAAACCCCCAAAGTCATGTAACAACCGGTTATCCTGACTGACCAATGGTACCGACCAATCCGCAGCACTGCCACTCAGATATGACAAGACAAAAGCAACCCGTGCTTGGTCGTTAGGAAAGGCCCCAGGTCTGCAAAAGAAATGAAGACGACACTGGTTCATGAACGTTGTGTACTTCTTGGGGTCCCCTGTAAATCGTTCAGGTGGAGCTAAAGGAACTGACCCAGGAAAGGTTATTTGTACTAGATTGGTGGAAGAAGTTGGTACAGGTGCTGGCGGAATGTTACCAGGCAGTGGGGTCTGTCCTGCCTGTGATTGGAGCAATTGTCTACTTATTTTGTCGGTACGATCCTTTGTAACAATCAAATCCCTCCTAAGAGCGTTGGTTTCTTGCCTGGCTGAATGCACTTCAGCACGTAATTGTCCCAACAACTGAACTAACTGGTCAGTCTCTGAAGTCTCCATGATGCCCAGGTGGATAATATTATTGAGGCTTTGCGTTCTGTTACGCTCACTTGGCATCCACGGGGACGCCACCCAGCCCTGGTTGGATGATTTGCACTGTTGAACTCTCTCCCGGTCCCTTGTTAAGGCCTCTGTTAAAAGATGGGTCTGCAATTTAGGAGAGCTGTATTCAATACCAGATTGTCTTTGTTTTCCCACCTCCCTTGGCCTCAACTCCTTCCTCTCCCTTGGGCCCTCTCCTCACCTTAATATTGTAAAAGGTGGATTCTCCGTCCTACTCCTCATGGCAGGGGCGCGTAGATGTGGGGGGCGAGCAGTGACCAAGTTACTTCCCTGGTGCAAGCCCCCCTTTGGGAATCCAGGCCTGCTGCGACTCCGTAGGTTTGCTGCTTTACAGTCTTTATATGCAGTTCTTATGTTCCTCTTAGCTAGAATAATAATATCTTGCTTCTTGCCTTTTAGGTATAGAAAGGTATTTTGGTGTTGTCATGCAGTTTGAAGATGAGCATGGGCCGGTAGGCGAAAGCGCGGTGTGCGCAATGCTGTCCGGTGAGTAATGCGCAATGCGTGGCGCTGTTTGCCTTTTATATTGCTAACCTGTGTCTTTTCTCTCCGTGCAGGTTGCGATGTTCCTCGCCGAGCGTCGTAATGTTCCAGCAATGATACTGACCAAGAGATGACTACCCAGGTAAGAATTGTGTGGCTTTCTTCATTCGGGAGGAAACGTTTATCCTCTTTCCAGGTTATGGTATTCCAGGATGCATGCGGTGCCAGATGATGGAGTTCGTACCTTTAGGTGAGTGGAACTGAAGTCAGCGATGGATTGAATACAGCATACTGTTCCAGGTAAGTTTCGTAGTGTTCTTTCTCTCTCTGCAGGTCCTTGGTTTCAGGTAAGCTGGCATCAAAGAACTGGACATGGTGAGCGTTACGCTGCCTACAGCAGAATAACGCAAAGCATGTTCTGCTGTTTGGGTGCGGTTTAGTCTTAGGTAAAATAGTCTAGGTAAAATAGTCCCAGGCCTGCCACACCTAAAGTAGTCCCAGGCCTGCCACACCCAAAAGACTAGACCGCATAGCTCAATTCTTTGTAACTGAGCTATGTGTGTGCCTCCATGTTGGCTGAACCCCCCACCCCCCAAGTTAAGTAGTCCCAAGTAAATAGAATAGTCCCATTCTAATGTTGGTCTTCATGATGGTTATAAGCCTGGCGCCTTTGATTCCAAGAGTTCTTGGATGAGGTTTTAAGGCCTTTGACCTGGCCCTAACTGGAAGGCTGACTTGCCAGTGAGGGCCAGGGGCAAGGGTCATGACAGGCACTACCGTCCCTTAATGTGGGTGGTGCTGTGGCGCACATACCCTGAAACTCCTGATCTCCAGAAGATAATGCACAAACTATGCAGGATGAGGACCCGGCCCAGTATATAATACAGATACAGGAGATGTGGAGAGCAGAAAAAGGGCAGAAACGGTGGAACTGTGGACGTGATCAATAGCATTTTTCTACTTCATGGTTAAGGAAGACCTCCCCGGGGAGACCACCAGGGGGCGCCTGATGCTGGTCTAGCTCTCCGTCGCTCCGTCCGGGCAGCCCGAATCCTGTTAAATCCTGGCAGAACCCTGATGTGGACATAACCCAAAATAGGAAAATTTGGTAGGTTATCGAACACCCGCTCACCCTCACGAACTCGACGAAAATCGCTGCGTTTAGAGGCCCCCTGCACCCTCGACAGAATAAAAGGAGACCGACTGCATAATCCGACTGCAGAAAATGGCCGCCGGGCCCCAGCAGTAGCCGAGGAACCTGTGGAGCTTGAGAACTGCTGCTCCGTGCGGACGACCGCAACATTCCAGCACAAGGCCAGCATAAGAGGGCCCCCCTCCCCGGTGCCCACCGTGTGTGCTGGGAGCGAGCAGCGGGTCGAGGGGTGCGAATGCCCGCAACTCATATAACCTCAGGACCCAGGGCCAGGTAGGCAGAGTGGCCCCCACCTCTTCCCCTCCTCCCCCGCCCCAAGCAACCACCAACACACAACCATTGCGTGGGGTCCCCCCCTCCCCGACGCCCGCCGTGTGCGCTGTGAGCGAGCGGCGGGGCGGTCGGGTCCAGGGGTGCCCACACCCACGACTCAAATAATGTTGGGACCCGGGGCCAGGTGGGCAGAGCGGGCCCCGTCTCCTCCCCTCCTCTCCCGCCCCAGCGACCACCAACACACAACCACTGTGAGAGGGGCCCCCCTCCCTGACACCCGCTGTGTGCGAGCAGCTGGGCGCTCGGGTCGAAGGAGGCCCCACAGATACGCCCGCACACGGAGGCGGCAAGAGGAGGACTGGGGCACCGCGGGACCTCTGTATTTTTTCCCGCCCCCCCATTCCAACTGCAGGGGGCTTTCTCCGTTTTCCCCCCTACACCTCTTGCCCCCCCATGAGAAGCGGCGGGGGACTCAGCCCTACAAAAGCTCAAGGCCCTCCCCCCACTGGCAGTTGGGGTCCCCCACGGAGCGGTAGGGGCCCCACCCAACAATCATCACCGCGGGGGTGCCACAAGCCCACACATCTAAGCACCCCCCAAAACTGGGCCGCTATAAGACTGCTGGAACCCCAGCAAGCGACTGGGTGAAGAAAGGCCCCGCCACTGGATAGCAAGGAAAAACTCCTTGTGGAACAAGCCTGGGGACCCGGTACACCCGCGGGCAGCAATAAAGGTGGATACAACACACAGGGACAGCGGCCATCCCAGGGACCATGCGGGAGGCATCCAGGAGAGACAGGCACAGACCCTGCGACACATACCACGCAGACCGGGGTCAATAAAGGAACCTGCCCGGGAACCCCCCCCCCCAACCAGGGATCCAGGACATAAAAACCCCACAGCATTGCTACTAAACCATTGGCAGATATACCAATATACCAAACCTGCGACAAAGGTGCATACCCCACGCAGGGAAACCCCCCAGACGCAAGTGAAGGAAGGAGACAACGACTCACAATCCTTGGGGACGACCTGGTGAGGGAAACAAGGAAGGTACCAACCATGGGGAAAGATCTCCCTCGCAGAGGGGCAACACAGAATAAGATGGACAAATACACAACTTGCACACCAGCAAGGCTCCCCGGACCGGCAAATGGGGGGGTGGAGGGTGACAGGGGTGGTGACACGGAGCTGGCGTTGTCACTCACGGACATTATGGCAGCGATAAACAACTCCCGGACCTCAGTGGAGGCAAAAATTGATGGCCTGACCTCCGAGGTGTAATTCTTGAGACAGGATCTGAGGAACCTAACCTCCAGGGTAGGAGACGCAGTACAAAGAATATCTGAATCGGAGGACACAGTTAAGAACCTGGGAGACTGACTGGAACACGTGGAAAAGAAAATCACACTCCTGGAACACAGAGCCGAGGACAGCGAGGGAAGATCCCGCCGCAACAACCTCTGCATTCTCGGCCTGCCTGAGAAGGAAGAGGGACCCTCCATGGAACACTTCCTGGAAGACTGGTTAACAGATCTGATGGCCCGTAAGAAACTCTCAACATTCTTTTCTATTGAAAGAGCGCATAAGGTTCCGACAGGCAGACCCGGCCCCCCCCCGCGTACATTGATCGCCAAACTTATGAACTATAGAGACCGAGACACACTCCTCCAGATGGCGAGGGCAACAGGCCCAATTACCTACAATGGCAACTGGATCGGCTTCTTCCCCGACTACACAAGGGCAGTCCAGAAGTCACGGCAATCGAATGACTCCGTTAAGAAGAAGCTAACGTCCCTGAATATCAAATACACACTATTCTTCCCAGCAACCTTCAAAGTTTACCACAAAGGGGTGGTCTAGGTGTTCCACAACCCCCGGGAAACCTGGGATTGGCTCGAAACACAGGTTCTCTCGGACCCACACCCTGCCAGCCCAAGAAAAGACACACCCCGAAGAAGCGACAGAGGCAAGAGCAGTCGACACCACCACAGGGGCCGGGCGAGACGCATGGGACACTGGCTGAAAACGGGCCCACTTGAGAACCCAGCCAAATAAAACAATGCCCACAGGAATCAAGGAGTAACTCTGAAGCCGGGCGGCCCGGGCAGAGAGGAACCTAAAGAAGCATGCCCCCAAATCCACCTGAGTGCAGAGTGGCTACGGACTGCACGAGTTGGGACACTTGGTCCTCCTGACCGCCCACAGTATTTAGTTCATGGTTCGGTTGGTTTGGCCGACAGGTACTTCATGGTGGGGGGGAAGTGCAGGGTGGGGGGAGTTTAGGAGTTTTAGTTATTAAAGGAAACGGCTTACGGACAGTAAACACACCAGTGATCTGCAACATGCCACACCGGGAAAATCCTCGCTTCAGAAGTATAGGAAATGGGTATACCACTCCTAGGGACCCAAGCATGTCCACTCATACTCAAACCGAGCCGACCTCAAGTTCAATGTTTGCACACGAAGCACACCATAATGTAAATACAGCAAAAGGGACCACGAAGGGGCACCAGAGCCCGGAACAGAACAACACACTGCAAGGGACAGGGACATGCAAGTTGCATCACATTCTTCGGCATCACCAAACAGGAGGACACAAGCAGACATAGCCAAAACAAGACAGATCTCCCTATTGACCTGGAACGTGAACGGTTTGGGGTCAAGTATAAAACGGAAATTGTCTCAACAGGCATTCCCCGGATGTTGCATTTATCACTGAAACCCACCTCACGGGTACTACCAGCGGCTTCTTCAGGATCTCCAACTACCCACACACATACATACATGGCAGGGTTCTCTAGAGGCTCCAGAGGAGTCATGATCCTCCTACACAAGCGAGTCCCATTTAAAGCCAATAAAGTGATATCAGACCCTGGGGGCAGGTTTGTGGTAGTGGTTGGTGTGATGGGTGGAGAGACCTGGGGCCTCATCGCAGTGTACGCACCCCCCACGCTTACAGGGGAGCTCCTTACCGAGCTCCAACCCATCATGCTGAAGGAACAGGGGGACGCGTGGGCAATCGGAGGAGACTTTAATGAGGTCATGGACACTGCACAAGATAGAACACACAGAGGCAACAGGACCACAGACACCCCAACTAAGATGTCCACCTTTGCAGACGCAATGGGATTATGGGACACGTGGAGGACAATCCACACATCAGAGAAGGGCTTCTCATTCTACTCCAACACGCATAGAACCCTCTCCAGACTGGACTATATCTTCACCCCAAGCAACATGACCCATCGACTAACAGCCGCAGAATTCCTGATGCGAGGGATCTCGGATCACTCTCCCCTACTGATAAAACTCAAGGGGAAACAACAGAAGTAGGACCCCACTTGGCGTCTAAAGGCCTACTATCTGGGAATACCGGAAATAATGAAAGGATTCACGGATAAAGCGTCAGAATACTTCGACCTAAATGTAGAGGAGGTCGCCTGTCCAACTGTGCGGTGGGAAGCATACAAAGCTGTTCTGCGAGGGGAGACAATTTCCCTGGTATCTGCACACAGAAAACAACATAACGAGGCAATGATAGAAGCAGAGACCCAAGTAACCCGACGAGAGGAGCAACTGTTGGAAGAGGGAACCCAAGAGGCACATGATGTCCTAATGACAGCTCAGACAATCCTAAAGGACCAGGCCCTGGATAACGCCCGAACTGCCCAATGGCAAACCCGAAGCCAGATATATGAAAGGGGGGACAAGGCCGGCAAGACCCTGGCCTGGCTAGAACGACAAGAACAGAGTAAGGGTCAAGTACGGGCCATCCAAACCCAAGCAGGGGAAATTCTAACGGGCGATTCCGAAATTGCGGAGACCTTTGTCGATTATTACGAACAACTATACTCTCCACTAGTAGAGGACCCTACACCAAGCGCTCCACACTTCCTTGAACAGATCGAAATCCCCCAACTCTCCAAATCACAAATTGAACAACTAGACACCGAGATTACGGAACAGGAAATCAGGGAAGCACTATCTGTCAAGGATGGCACTCTGTCAAGAGTGGCACAGGGCCCCCAGGTAGGGTTTGGGTGGCTGTGCTGATGTAAGGTGACAGATAAGTACACACACAGCAGGAAACTCATCAAAAAAGAAAAATAGGCAACTGTAGTTGTGAACAGAAACGAGCAGGAAATACAAAGATACAAACAAACTGGATTCCCTCTTGGGGTGTATGCAGATATGGAAAAAGAGTGTTCCACGGACCTTTGGAAACTCCAGCCTTCTGCACAGATTACTATTACAGAGGCCCACTCTGACTGCTCATGGCTGGGAACAACAGCTGTGGGTGTCTGTTAAACAGAAAACGCGACAAGGGAAGGGGCAGAGGTTGCCTGCCGGAAACCAACAGTCAAGCTCTGTACAACGGATCAACATAAGACACAAGAGAGACAAGAACAGAAATAACCAGGGACAAGGAAGTCTAAGAGAAATCTAGCAGAAGGGAATGAAGGAAGAAACAGTACAATAGAAATGGGTGAACTAAAGGGGAGGACAGAGGAGTCAAGGAAGAGAAGGACAGGGATCAAGAACAAGGGGTTGCAAACAAGGAAGCAGGGCTGCAGTACCGAATGGCACAACAAGGTACAGAAAAACTGTAGTGGATTGCAGAGGACTGTAGTAGGCTGCAAGGCAGAGAGTCCAGAGGAGCAGGACTGAGAGCAGTAGCAGGCGGCAGACAGAGAGCCCAGAGGAGTAGGGCAGCAAGGAGCGAACCCAAAGGAACAGGGCGTAGAGGCTGAGAGACCAGAGGGTCAGGGCTGAAAGCAGTAGAGAGTAGCAGGCTGCAAGGCAGGGAGCCCAGCGGAGCAGAGCAGCAAGGAGGCAGCTCAGAGGAGCAGAGCAGCGAGGCAGGAAGCCCGGAAGTCTATGGCTGTAGGCAGCAGAGTGTAACAGGCTGCAAGGCAGGAAGCCCAGAGGAGCAGGGCTATGAGGCAGGGAGCCCAAAAGGCTAGGGCTGTAGGCAGCAGGGTGTAGCAGACTGAAAGGCAGGAAGCCCAGGGGAGCAGGGCTGTGAGGCAGGGAGCCCAAAAGGCTAGGGCTGTAGGCAGCACGGTGTAGCAGGCTGCAAGGCAGGAAGCCCAGAGGAGCAGGGCTGTGAGGCAGGGAGCCCAAAAGGCTAGGGCTGTAGGCAGCAGGGTGTAGCAGGCTGCAAGGCAGGGAGCCCAGAAAGAGCACTGGAACAAAAGCAGGAAAATGCAGCAGGAACAGCATACAAATTCGAGTAAAAACGCAAAAAGGGGCTGGGAGGACTCCTGATGCAAGAGACTGAGCTCCTGCAGGCAGCTGCTTAAATACCGCCCTGGCCTGTACTGAGGCATGCTAATTGGCAGCACCTAGAGCAGTACACCTGAATACAATCTGCCTCCTCCCTCTCTGGTCCTGAGATGGTGGAAGCATCACTGATCCCTAGGGCTTCTGGGGATTGCGGTTCCAATGCTGATGAATGGGAATGGCCAGGAATTGATAGCTGTAGCAAGGTGCATTGTGGTACATGTAGTTAGTTGAGTTAAATAAGAAGGCACCAAAGTCACGCAAATGGGAATTAAGTACCAAAGTGTAAGTAGGGATTGTTCCAAGAGTATTCTGAAGATAAATGAATAACAAATAGTCCATGATGGTTGCCAATGTGTGCGCCCATGGCACAGGCATGACACTATCACAGCTACAGACGGGGAAGACCCCACGCCCCAACGGCTTCCCGGTAGAAATCTGGAAGCGATTAGATGCAACCACAACGAAACACATGCATAGCATGTTCCTCCGTAGCAGAGAGCAGGGCTATCTCCCCCCGGACCTCAGGAAAACAATTCTTGTAGTCATCCCCAAAGCAGGGAAACCCCCAGAACACTGTGCCTCGTACAGGCCAATATCATTAATTAAAGGGGAAGCCAAAATACTAGCTAGAGTTCTGGCCAACAGGCTGCTCAGGGTGATCGAATCACTGGTCCACCCGGACCAATGTGGCTTTATGCCTGACAAATCCACAAGAATGAATCTCCGCAGGGTCCGGGTGGCCTTAGACAGAGCGGCAGAGATCCCAGAACCGCTCGGCCTCCTTGCGGTTGACTTCGAAAAGGCCTTCCACTCGGTGGGATGGGAGGCCCTATGGGACATAATGCAACGCATGAGATTCAGGCACTACTATATGTCGTGAACTAAACTTCTATACACCCTCCCCGTAGCATCTGTGCGGGTCAACGGGAAATCATCAAGGACATTCACGCTGGGGCGCAGACCAGACAGGGCTGCCCCTTCTCGCCTCTACTATTCCTTCTCGCCATCGAGCCCCTAGCAATCAGACTACGCACGAACACAAGATGGACGGGGTTCCCCTGGCCCAAGGGAGGAGAGGAGCGTGTCTCACTGTATGCGGATGATCTCTTGATCTACCTGAGCAAATCAGTAACCTCCTGCCCAACGGTAACCAGGACCCTCGAGGAATACCAACACTTCATGGGCCTTCAGGTAAATACACAGAAAACTATATATTGCCCAGTTCAAGGGGGGGAAGAAGCGATCCCAGACCCCTGCATGTACTCAGTCTCGATACTAGGCTTTACTTACCTGGGTATACAGATAACCACCGCACCAGACGACTTCCTCAAACTGAACCTACGCCCAACAGTGGATAGATTTGAAAAAGACGTTTCTCACTGGCAAACCCTTCCTCTCTCACTGTTGGGCAGGGCTGCACTATTTAAAATGTTGGCACTCCCGAGATTTCTATATGTCCTCCAAAACGCCCCACTCCCAATCCCAGCTGCTACATTTATGGACATTGACAAGTCCCTACGCACGCTGTTATGGGGCGGGAAACAAGCCCGCATTGCCCTCAAAACACTCTGCGATCAGTGTGGGAGGGAGGCATAGGATTGCCCGATATCCACATATACTACTGGGCCGCACAAGCAGTTGTGGCAAATGACTGGCTACACAGGGATCCAACGCTCCCACACATCCGGATCGAAACAATGACACCGGCCTTCCACCTCCGCTACAAATATTATACGACAACAAAGAAAACCTGAAGGGAGTCTCCAGGAGATCACTGCACACCCGTCGAATCTGGAAAGAGATACACAGACACATTGGCTTAGAGGACAATCCAACCCTGATCCAGTCCCTGTGGCACAATGCACACCTTCCCCTAAATCCTACGAATGGGCCCCTTCGACACCTGGGAGAGGAAAGGGCTATCTACACTGGCGGACATAATTCACGAGGGTCAACTGATAGACTATGACACACTGAATGCAATACATGGACTAAGGCCCATGGACCACTTCAGATATCTCCAACTCACACACGCCATCAACACCCAATTCCAGGACCTCACCGACATACCCGCATGCTCCCCCCTAGAAACTAACACCCTTCCACACCGAATCTCCTCCAAGGTCACGTCCACCCTCTACCAGGTGATCAACTCCTTTGGTTCTGGGGAACTCACACACCTCCGAGGGAAATGGGAGCAAGACCTGGGGGCATTGGAAACAGAAGAATGGGTGGAGGCACTGATGTCCCCACGCGAGATTGGAATAGACGCAAAAATCAGACTGCTACAACTCAGGATTCTGCACAGATCGTACTACGCCAGAACACAAACATCCAGATGGGGGGGGAGACGACGATGCAACCTGCCTCCACTGCAAGAGGGCAGAGGGCACCTTTTACCATATGATCTGAGAATGTGAGTGTATTGCAGGAATTTTGGACAGCGTGCCTGTCGCGCCTCTCCAGAGTGCTGGAAGCCCCAATCCCACACAACCCCAAACTCATCCTATTGGGAATAGGGGTAGAAACGGACCTCACCAAATACGAAAGGACATTTCTTAGTGTGGCACTATGGCTGGGGAAGAGACTAACGGCAAGCACCTGGGGCTCTGCGGACAGGATTGGACAGGTGCGCCTCCCTAGAAAGACGCATCTACACGGCAAGAGGGTGCCCGGAAGTTCCTCAAGATATGGGTGAAGTGGGAGGAACAGGTATAAAATCAGGAACCGAGGAGAGCCTGGCCATGGCCTGCACCGCCACACGACATAGTACGCCAACCCCTCTCCCCCTTCGAAGGACTCACCATCAACTGTAATGTCAAATGTCATGCTCTCGCTGTCAAGTCGCTTTACCGTGATTATAATCTGTATATTCTCTTGTTGAACATAATAAAAAGAATAAAAAAAAAAAGAAAGACCTCCCCAAGGAAGTGCAGAAAGCACTAGATATGGTGGTGGGAATTGAAGCAAAGTGGTGGGCAGTCTATAATTGTGCATCATTGTAATCGGTTCAGAGAAAAGGCAAAGGAAACGGCACAGAGGTAACAGACTGAGAAAGCAAAACTGGTACAAAAGCATGTATTAGGGAGGGGCATTTCTCTGTGTTTGGTGAAGTAATGGACATACAAGGGTTCTCTCGGGCAATACCATTGGTTCCAGTCACAGAAGAACTGTTCATCAAGGTAGGTAATGGGGAAATACGAGCACCACTGTGCTCAATGACTTCCCCTGTAAATTTGATGAGAAGGGATATGTTAAGCAAACTGAACAGGACGATCTCATTCACAGAGGAAGGGATAGAGTATTCCACGCCACGTACATGTTACACGAGGGCAATACTTATTATGCATGCATTGGGGAATGAGGGAGCAACTAGAGGAGTACTCATGCATCCAGACCTTTTTACATACGGGCCACAGTATTGCTCAACGCAGTACCAGGTGTAGAGAAACTATCATGGAGAGTACCATCAGAATTCTTGTTTAGGCCAGCACAGCCCCAAGAGCATGTAGCAGGGGCTATTATGCCACTCAATTTGGAGTGGGTTTGTTGTATCAAAAGACAAGATTGTGCTGACAGGGACAGAAGCAGAGGGAGGAGAATGGCACACTGTTGCACATTGATCCAGCCCAGCCATTGAGGGAGGTGTTGGACGGCCAACTGTTTGAAGACATGGACAGTGACGGAGAGTTAATAATGGCAGTATATTTTCCATGTGAAGTAATGATTCAGTGTCGAAATGTCCCATGTCCCATGATAGTAGCAGGGAACGTCCCACAGTGTGCCCAAAGTGATTTAGCGCAATTGCCCAACAGCTTGTGGATGAGCAATACCCATGACTTAGGACTCTTACGGAGTATAGCACCAGTATACATTACCCTTAAACCAGGCGCAATATTGCCCAAAGTACAACAGTACCAATTGTCCAAAGAAGCAGATGAAGGGATAAATGACACCATCACAACTTTGTTACATCAGTGCCTTACAGTATCATCAAACTACCTCTGCAACACAGCGATATACCGTGTCAAGAAAGCAAAGGGTAAGTAGGAGGATGATTCAGGATTTACGCCCCTAAATAGAACATTGCAAGACCAGTTCCCGGTTATTCCAAACCAAACAATGATACTCTGTAATATACCCACTGCAGTGACCCATATCACTGCTATTGACCTAAAGAATGTGTTCTTCTCCATCCTGTTACATCCTGATTCTCAATGTTATGATATGGTATTGTTTATTTATTTAGCGCCTATATACAGGAAAGTGTTTCAAAGCGCTCAAGGTGGGTGGGAACATGGGGAAAAGACAACAGTCTCTCTGAGCCCTTGAAATTCTGAGACCATAATAGTCTGCACAGGCAGAGTAAGTGTGTGAAAAATACATTTAACAGCAAATAGGCCTGACTGCGACTCTGCAGTTTTTACCAGTGCAATAAAGTGATGAAGACAAGGGAGAACAGGCAGACTATCTTCAGGCGCGGTGCGTACAGAGCGTGCAAGTGCACAGAGAGTCACGGGAAGGGGGAGGATCAATTTTACCTGGTTGGTTAAGACTGGGCCAAGTGCAGAGAGCCACTCTGTTGGGTTATTTCTCAAGAGCAGTGAGTGTGGGTAGGATGTAGGGCCATGAGGCAAGTGCAAAAAAGAACTGGCGGGGGTGCTGGGGCAAGTGAGACTCTGAGGTCACCAGGCAGCCAGTCAGCAAGCTGTAAGGATGAGGAAGGAGAGAGGGAAAGAACAGAGAGCTAGGTTAGCAGGATAGTGGGAGAGAGAAGGAAGAGGAGAAGAGGAAGGTCTTGAGGAGTTTCCAGAATTTAAGGAGATCCGGCTCAAGCCAGAGGGTGGCAGGGAGGCTATTCCAGAAGGAGGCACCTGCTGAGAATAAGGATCTCCCTCCAAATCTCTGCTTGGAGAGCCGGCTCACTGGCAGAAGTTTGGCGGTAGATGAGCGGAGGGCTCGTGAGGGACAGTGTTAGCCTTGTGAACAATGCAGAGGGTCTTGAACTTGATCCTTGCAGCCACAGGGAGCCAGTGAAAAGATTTCAGCGCCAGAGAGATGCGGTCCCTGGGCTTGAGGCAAAGGATAAGTCTTGTGGTTCTGTTCTGGATGTGTTGCAGAGGGCGCAGGGAAGAAGAATGGAGGGTGAGGAAGGGGCTGTTGCAATAGTACAACCTAGAGAGAACCAGGGCTCCGGAGACAGTGAGCTGCTGGGGGAAAGTGAGAAAAGGTAGAGTACCTCTGAGAAGGTCTAGCTGATAGTTGGACTTTTTTGAGATGTGAAATGTGAGTGGAGAAGGAGAGAGTGGAGACAAAGATGACCCCAAGGTTTCTTGCCTCGCAGGTGAGTGCGGGCGCAGGTCCAAGTGAGGCCAGCCAGAGTGAAAGTGGGAAAGCGGGAGCAGGGCTCCTGATGAGAATGATCACAGACTTACTAGCATTGAGGCAGAGGTTGTTTACAGCACACCATGACTGAATAGTCGACAGTCAGATATGAGTGAGGAGGAGGAGGTGGCTGAAGGTAGCCTGAAAGATAATTGCGTGTCATCCACATAACACTGGAAGTTAGAGGTGATAGTGGCAATCACACTTGCCAGGGCAGCCATATAGACGTTGAAGAACCAGGGGGATAGGTTAGATCCCTGGGGAATGCCACAGGTTGAGCGAGTGATAGCCAAGTGAAAGGCTCCCAGTTCCACCTGGGATGGGTGGGCGGAGAGGAAGGAGGTTAACCACGCCAGAACCTGACCTGTGATTCCCAGGGTGTCACAGAGACGTGCAATCAGGATGTTGTGGTTAACCGTGTCAAAGGCAGATGAGAGGTCAAGGAGAAGGAGGATAGAGGGAGTGTTAGTGTCAAGATTTGAGACCAGGTCTTCACGGGTGTTCAGGAGAGCAGCTTCTGTGCCTCTGAATGCACTAAAGCCAGATTGATGGTCATGGAAGCAACCAACAGATTCAGTGTGGAAGGTCAGCTGAGAGACTGCCAGTTTCTCCAGGAGTGATGGAGATAGGGCGGTAGTTTGCGGGAATGGAGGGGTCAGCAGAGTGTATTTTGAGCAGAAGGTGCACAAGGAAGTGCTTAAGGGCAGTTGGGAAAACTCCAGTGGAAAAGGAGAGATCCCAAAGATCAGCTAAGGTTGGAGCAAGGGAGTGGATATTGTCTAATGGTTTTTGAGGGGCAGGGGTCCACCTATTTGGATGAAGCCTTCATAGATCGGACTTGTCTGGTGACCTCATCCGGTGTGACGGGTGAGAGAGAAGAGAGGGTAGACGGAGGGGGGCCAAGGGAGGCTCCGGTGTTGGTGTATGCTGTGCTGTGAAGGAGAGGGTGGAAAGGATGTCTTGGGTTTTTGTGGTGAAGTGTGCAGCCAGGGCTGAGCAAAGGTCCTGGGTGGGTGTGACAGAAGAAGAGGCTGCTGCAGGATGGGCCAGTTCCTTGCAGAATTTCAAAAGTTTGGCCGTGTTGTTTGATGCCGTGGAGATGCAGGCTTGAATAAAGACTTTTCTTGGTGTGGATGCAGAGTCGATAATGCCTTTGAAGGAGGTGGCAGGCCAGTTTGTCAGATGGTTTGCCCGACGCATTCCATTTCCACTCAGCTGCTCTACATTTGCGTTTAAGGGCAGCCTGGTCGGAGTCGTACCAAGAGTTGTACTTTTTGGAAGGCTTCAGTCGGACCCTCATGACTGGGGCAAGAGTGTCAAGAGTGTTGGAGATAGAGAGATTGAGGTTAGCGAGGGCTGTGTCAGGGTGGGAGTCAGCCAAAGAATGGGTGGAGGAGAGTAGGAGGAGGCACTTTTTCATGGGTTTGGTGACTTTGAAGCCAAGTGGCTGTGCCGGATGTGTTGCTGCAAGAGAAGAGGAGAGCTTCAGGTGTGATGAGAGAAGAGAGTGGTAAGTCCAAGAGAGGGAGGTAGTGAGAACAATACCTCACTGTGTTCACGTATCGCGGGATGCGATTCCAGCATACAAGGCTACCACAAGGGTATTCAAGGAAGATTTAGGTAACATCCATGTGCCCAATATCATGATTCAATGCATTGGTCATTTATTGGTGTGTAGTGCCAATGAGCAGCAGTGCAGGGAGGACTCTATCACAATGTTGAAATTGCTTGCAGACAAAGGGTACAAGGTAGACAGAGCGAAGATACAGTACTGTCAGCAGGAAGTGTTATATTTAGGCCAACTCATTTCCGTTGATGGCTAGAAAGTAACACCTGAGTGAGCAGCCTGAGTGCGCAGCACCGGCCAGCCATTCACAGTAAAAGACATGCAAATGTTGCTAGGGTTATGCAATTACTGTAGGTTTTGGATTTTCAATTACACCACATACACAAGGCCACTACTGCATGCAATCAACGTGGTCCAAAAGACAAAAGCCCCATCACACAGACTGAAGAGATGCTCATGAGCTACTAGGAGCTCAAGTACGTAATTAGTACAGCCCCAGTTTTAGTGACCCCTGACTATGCACAGGAATTGCATTTGTTTTCCCATTCAGATGGACAGATGGTGACAACAGTATTGACATAGAAAAGCACTACGAGCCACAAGCCTTTGGTTTACTACACTATGGTGGACACAGTAATGCAGGGCCAGTTCCCTTGTGAACAGGGTCTGGCAGCAGCTGCCTTCTTTATTGAAATATCTGCTACCATCACAATGGGGTGTTCAGTAACGCTGTACACAAGACACGCAGTATTCACAATCTATGGAAGGTCTAAATCCACACTGACAACACAAAGGGCCTCGGAATACGAGGTAATACTATCCAGCCCGTCCATTCACAGTTAGGAGTAAGGCAATAAACCCAACCACATTCATCACTGAGCCAATGACTGAGGACGATGACATACAAGACTGTCACATATGAGGACCCAGGGGATGACATACCCAAAGCTAAGGACTGTGCTCTTGAGGATTGGGAAGTATTTTTCACTGATGGGTCAGCAACTATTGACCAGGAGAAAGGCAAGAGGCACAGGGGCAGCAGTGGTCCGCCTATTGGATTGAGAGTATCAGGTATTGGTACAAAAAAGATTGCCCTCTCCATGAGAGAGTTCCACTGAGGGTGGTACTCACAGGGTGTATCAGGTAGCAGCCTCACCACCCTGGCCTCTTGGGAAGGGGCTCCACCCATAGAAGCAGTGAAAATACCCGGGGATTCATCACATACAGTCCCCCTCACGAGTAAGGTTTCCCCATCTAAAATTGAAGACGTAGTTTTCTGGGGTTTCTCGTCGGGTGGTATATTCAGCCTCGTCACCTCACTACCTGGCACTTCCGTTCTCATTTCGATTCTAGCTATTTGAGCCATGCATTGATTGAATTGGGGTACCGTGCTACCTATGATCAATTGGGCCGGCAATTTGGGAATCACTGTTCCCTTGATCCATAGTTTCTTCCCCAGGATGTTGATGGGGATTCGGGTCTGGGAATACCCCACCACATGACCATGGACACATTTGACTCTTTCTTTTCTTATTTTCATCCACCCATGGGAAGTACTGCTGGTCTTATGGTGCATTGTCATGATCACTGCTTCCAAGGAGCCAGGACCAGCCCAACGTCCTTGGAAGCAGGCCCCTAACCCTAATCCTAGGCACCAGCCGGTCCCCACGGGGACCTTTTGGACCATGTCCTGGCGCCGGTGGCACCAGGCTCATCAGAATCATCGGTCCCGGCACTGGAAGCGCCGGGCTCATAATATGTGTGCAGATGCTTGGGTGGACTTACCTGCAGCAGACCATGCTGCTTACTTACCAGCCTCTTAGAAGTCCTCTGTGAACAGGAACTACTTTCTTACCTGGGTGGGGCAAGCTCCACTCCCTGGATTCAGCACTGGAAAGCTTCTGGAACTGGAACTCTTTTCTTACCTAGGCGGGGCCGTGGAGGAAGACGCCTCATCACTCCAAGGCTATTTAAACCACACCCGATAGACGAAACGTGCATTTGCGTTATTCTGCATCTGCAGCAGAACGCTCACCGAGTCTGTTCCAGCCTTTCTTCTTACGATCCCGAATCTGCAAGAGTCATACTCACCATTCCTGCATCCTGAATCTGCAAGAAGTCATACTCACCATTCCTGCATCCTGAATCTGCAAGAAGCATACTCACCATTCCTGCATCCAGTCGACAGCAGCACCTGCAGAGACAAGAAACAGCAGGTTAGCAAGGCAGCCTTATCTCGCAGTGCTACTCACCTGATCCATCGGGTGCGGTCATTTTCGGCACGCTGCACCTCCGCCTGCGAAGACAAAAGCATTGTCACTACTTACCGGCACTCCGTGAATTCTGGATTTCTTCACACTGCATCGCCGCCTGCGGAGATAAAAGCATTGTATCTACTTACGGACATTCCGCGGACTCCGGCGCTGCAAACCAACTTCTGAAAGACAAAAGAAGAGACATTAGACAGGTATTTACTTACGCCCATCGCGCTCTTCGCAATAGAACGCCTGCTCTTCAGCACGAACTACGCTGCAAGGAAAAGACAGTTAGAGCGCTTGCATTTACTCACGCATTTCCAGGCGCTTCACTCCATCTTCCTCAAGAGTCCTGCAAGACAAAAGGGAGAAAAGCATTATACGAAGTCCTGTTCAATGTTAACGTGCCTTGCACCTAAAGACTATAAAGACTAAAAAGGTGTCTGGAAACTCACCGCTCGTGCAGTTAACGACGGTAACGGTCTTCTGAGTCCAAGAGGCCTATGTTTCACCAGTGAAGGAACTGGCAACAGCGCCCTGCACCAGACGCAGATGGAGAGCCCAGCATTCACCTATCTAAGGTGAGCACGTTGACCTGGGGGGCTCTACAGAGAGGGAGAGAGAGGAAGAGGGACATTGAACAACCCAGACCATTAACCCCCATATTCTTTCACCTGCAGAAACCTCACCCTACGAGTTCGACACACAGTGCGAAGAGGTTCGACCCCAGAAGCCCATCGGGTTCTGCACATCACCTTTCGAGTCACAGACACCTTCCTGCCAAGATCCGCGCCTCCGTGGGAATCAGGTG
The DNA here is from genome assembly GCF_040938575.1 of Ambystoma mexicanum. Classification (NCBI taxonomy): domain Eukaryota; kingdom Metazoa; phylum Chordata; class Amphibia; order Caudata; family Ambystomatidae; genus Ambystoma; species Ambystoma mexicanum. Next base: position 957,660,101 of record NC_090930.1, on the reverse strand, counting down.
AGCGTTACAGAACGCGAAGCCCACCGCAAAACTCCTACCCAGGCGCAATGGAAACCTCAGACACTGATCACTTAGCCCAGTTGCTCGGGGAATTAAGAGCAGAAGTACATGCAGCTCGTCAGGAAACAAGCTCTCTAAGAAGAGAACTGATAATTTCCTCGGAGCGAACAGAGGACCTCGCTAGGCAATTGCTACAAACGCAGGCAGGACAGACACCCCTGCCCGCTCCAGGAGGAAGCTATCCTTCTGCATCATCTGTAAATCCAGTGCAAATCAATCTACCTGGTAATGTGCCCTTGGCTCCGCCCGAACGTTTTTCTGGTGACCCAAAGAAATTTGCAGTGTTCCTCAACCAGTGCGCTTACATTTCTTATGTCGACCAGCTGCATTCCCAACAGACCAGACCAAAGTGGCTTTCGTGCTTTCTTATCTCAGTGGCAGCGCCGCAGATTGGTCGATCCCTTTAGTCACCCAGGATGATCCGGTTTTACATGATTTCCAGGCCTTCCAGTCCAGCATGGAGAAACTGTTTGCAAGACATGCACAAGGGCAGGCCTTGGACAATGAACTTCTTTCATTACGACAGGGTAATCAAGACCTCTTGACCTATATAGCCTCATTCAACAGACTCATAGAGGAAACTCAATGGCCCGAGGATAAGAGAATAACGCTTTTCTACAGAGGCCTGCGTGGAGAGCTCAAGGATGTGTTAGCTCAAGTTGTGAACCCTCCACAAGAATGTTCGGACTATATTGACTTAGTCGTCCAATTGGACCACAGATTACAGAACAGGAAGGCTGATCGTTCTAAATTTGATACCCGAGTGTTTTCTAAACCACAGACTTTTACTTAGGGAGCTGACACTGTGGAACCCATGCAAATAGGGGGGATGAAAGGTCCTTTAACCCAAAAGGAGCGGGAAAGAAGAAGACAGCTGCAATTATGCCTCTATTGCGGGAACTCGGGGCACTTTCTTCGAGACTGTCCAGTGAAACCAGCTAAGAAGGCTGTAGGAGTCGCAGATTCCAGTACCTCAAGTTCCGAGCAGGGAAACAACCTAGCCCGGCAAGTGTAGAGGTCCTCTTGCCGAGCGTTAAGATCTGTCCCGTGACCTCGCATTTCGTGGTGCCCATGGTCCTCATTAATCCTGCACGTCCGGATCGTTTGCATGCAATTGAAGCTTACATCGACAGCGGAGCAATCGGCAATTATGTGGACCGTGAAATGGCATCAAGGATGAATCTACCTCTTGTCCCTAAGGCAGTAAAAGACGTCATTACTACAGTGGATGGCACGGAGAAAGCCTCCGGACCAGTAACGCACGCCACCCAAGAAGTGACGCTAGTGAGCCAAGATGGACACCGGGAGAAAATCGTGTTCGATGTGATCAAGGCCCCTCAGTTCCAGATCATTCTGGGAATCCCTTGGTTAGAGAAGCACAATCCTCAGATCAACTGGCGAGCAAAGACGGTTCAGTTTCCAGAATGTTTTACCACTTGTTATCCTCGGCCTGAAGTTTCAGTGGCGGCGATCTCTTCAGAGGTTCCCACATTGCCTCCCGACTACCAAGAATTCCAAGATGTCTTTCGGAAGGATCAAGCTAACACCCTGCCTCCTCATAGGTCTTACGACTGTCAAATAGACCTGATGCCCGGAACAACTCCTCCTTGCAGTAGGATTTATGCCCTCACCGAGCCAGAGAATCTTCACCTCAGGCAATATCTGGACCAATACCTAGCTAACGGGTTTATCCGTCCTTCTAAATCTCCAGCCTCCTCGGCTTTGTTCTTCGTTCCGAAAAAGGAAGGAGACCTTAGAACTTGTATAGATTACCGCGCCCTGAATCAAATCACCGTTAAAAACAGATACCCGTTACTTTGATCCCTGAACTCCTGGACCAAGTCAAAGAAGCATGCATATATACAAAGTTGGATCTCAGAGGAGCCTACCACTTGGTACGAATAAAAGAAGGCGATGAGTGGAAGACGGCCTTTCGCACCACGTATGGGCTATTCGAATATCAAGTGATGCCCTTTGGACTTTGTAACGCTCCTGCCGCTTTCCAGTATTTTATGAACGATGTCCTTAGAGAACTCATAGATGTGTGTGTTGTTGTCTACATTGATGACATCCTTGTCTATTCATCATCTGAAGAGGAACATCAGAAACACGTTAAAAAGGTTCTCGAGAGACTGCGTCAACATAACCTTTTTGCCAAGCTTGAAAAATGCGTTTTCAACGTAACTGAAGTTGAGTTCTTGGGATTCATATTGTCACCTAATGGGGTTCATATGGATTCAAAGAAGGTCGATGCAATCATCAAGTGGCCATCACCAACCTCGGTAAAAGGAGTTCAAAGCATGTTAGGCTTCGCTAACTTTTACCGCAGATTCATTCCTGAATTCTCTCGGATAGTCCAGCCCATCACCGCTCTGTTAAAGAAGAACAAACGTTTTGAATGGTCTACAGAAGCAGAACAAGCTTTTCAGGACTTAAAAGCTAAATTCATTTCTGCTCCTGTTCTAAAACATCTTCGCCCAGAACTCCCCTACATCGTGGAAACGGATGCTTCTAGTCTTGCTATGGGGGCAGTGTTAACGCAGAGAGATCCGGTCACACACCAATTACATCCAGTAGCCTTTTGGTCCCGCAAATTCTCGGCTTCCGAGATCAACTATTCAATTACAGACAAGGAACTTTTAGCTATCAGATCGGCCTTTAAAGCCTGGCGGCATTATCTTTTGGGAGCCAGACACACAGTCACCGTAATGACTGATCACCGCAATCTACAATATCTGAAGACGGCCAAAGCTCAGTCTTCCAGACAGCTTCGTTGGGCTCTGTTTCTGGCTGAGTTTGACTTTATAATTACTTATCGACCCGGCAGTAAAAACGGAAAAGCAGATGCCCTCTCTCGGATGGGAGTTGATGAACATTTGACCAATCCAGAACCAATACCCATAATTCCAGAACAAAGGCTTTTGGGGTTGGTCAACGCTCAATCCTTTGAAGACATCAAGACTACAGTCAAGTCACTCCTAACTCCGGCCGATTTGCAGGACTGGCAATTAAAGGGAAAAGAATTCTCAATGGATCAAGACCTACCATATTTCCAAGGGCGATTGTACTTGCCCTGTGAGAAAATACAAAAACAAGTAATTTCCTGTTATCACGACTCTCTAATGGAGGGTCTTCCTGGCATTACCAAAACCATGGAAAAGATCAAGAGACATTTCTGGTGGCCATCATGGAAGAAGGATATTAGAGACTTTGTAATCTCCTGCGGTGTGTGTGCCCAGAATAAAAGTCAGAAGGAGAAACCAGCCGGCCTGTTACACCCTCTGGATATTCCTCCCAGTCCATGGCATACCCTGTCCATGGATTTCATCACGGACTTACCTCCATGCTCAGGGTATAATACCATTTTAGTAATCGTGGATCTATTCTCCAAGATGGCTCACTTCATTCCCCTGAAGGGCCTACCTTCGGCTTCTGTATTGGCTCGAGAATTCTTAGAAAACATCGTTCGGTTACACGGTTTTCCCTCGGTTTTAATCTCCGATAGGGGAAGTCAATTCATCTCCCACTTTTGGCGAAGTTGCTGTCGTCTAGCCCAAATTGATGTAAGACTTTCAACCAGTCACCATCCCCAAACTGACGGACAAACCGAGAGGACAAATCAGACTCTAGAGCAACATCTGCGTTGCATGCTCCAACAAACTGAAAACCCTTGGAAGGATATTCTTTGGATCGCTGAATACGCTTACAACAATTCGACTCCTTCTGGAACCGGGAAGACTCCCTTCTCCCTATTATACGGACATCATCCTAGAACCTCTAATCTGGATCCTCCCCAAGAATTCGAAACACCTGCTGTGGATCATTTGCACTCTGAGATTACCCGTGCTTTTAAAGAAGCCACTGCCCATCTGCAAAGAGCTAAAGCTCAAGTCAAAAAGGGAGCAGATCGACACCGTAAAGAGGCCCCTCACTACGCAGTAGGAGATCAGGTCTGGTTATCCACTAAGCACCTGCCTCTAAAAGGACCCCGCACCTTCAACCCGAGATACCTTGGACCTTACCCCATCTCTACCATAGTTAATCCGGTGGCGGTCAAATTGGAATTACCTGCGCATATGAAAATACATCCAGTATTCCATGTCTCCTTATTAAAACCAGTACAACCAGAAACCCGATTGGCTGAACTCCCAGAACCTGTTTTGGTAGACGGAGAACTCGAATTCGAAGTAAAGAACATTCTAGACTCCAAGATCTCCAAATCTAAGTTATATTATCTGGTTGATTGGAAAGGATACGGCCCCCAGGAAAGGTCTTGGGAACCCTCTGAATATGTCCACGCACCTCGTCTGGTCAAGAGATTCCATCTGAATCACCCCGACAAGCCAAAACCCCCTGAGAACACACGCTTAGGAGGGGCCTTGAGGGGGGGGTACTGTCATGATCACTGCTTCCAAGGAGCCAGGACCAGCCCAACGTCCTTGGAAGCAGGCCCCTAACCCTAATCCTAGGCACCAGCCGGTCCCCACGGGGACCTTTTGGACCATGTCCTGGCGCCGGTGGCACCAGGCTCATCAGAATCATCGGTCTCGGCACTGGAAGCGCCGGGCTCATAATATGTGTGCAGATGCTTGGGTGGACTTACCTGCAGCAGACCATGCTGCTTACTTACCAGCCTCTTAGAAGTCCTCTGTGAACAGGAACTACTTTCTTACCTGGGTGGGGCAAGCTCCACTCCCTGGATTCAGCACTGGAAAGCTTCTGGAACTGGAACTCTTTTCTTACCTAGCCGTGGAGGAAGACGCCTCATCACTCCAAGGCTATTTAAACCACACCCGATAGACGAAACGTGCTTCGCGTTATTCTGCATCTGCAGCAGAACGCTCACCGAGTCTGTTCCAGCCTTTCTTCTTACGATCCCGAATCTGCAAGAGTCATACTCACCATTCCTGCATCCTGAATCTGCAAGAAGTCATACTCACCATTCCTGCATTCTGAATCTGCAAGAAGCATACTCACCATTCCTGCATCCAGTCGACAGCAGCACCTGCAGAGACAAGAAACAGCAGGTTAGCAAGGCAGCCTTATCTCGCAGTGCTACGCACCTGATCCATCGGCTGCGGTCATTTTCGGCACACTGCACCTCCGCCTGCGAAGACAAAAGCATTGTCACTACTTACCGGCACTCCGTGAATTCTGGATTTCTTCACACTGCATCGTCGCCTGCGGAGATAAAAGCATTGTATCTACTTACTGACATTCCGCGGACTCCGGCGCTGCAAACCAACTTCTGAAAGACAAAAGAAGAGACATTAGACAGGTATTTACTTACGCCCATCGCGCTCTTCGCAATAGAACGCCTGCTCTTCAGCACGAACTACGCTGCAAGGAAAAGACAGTTAGAGCGCTTGCATTTACTCACGCATTTCCAGGCGCTTCACTCCATCTTCCTCAAGAGTCCTGCAAGACAAAAGGGAGAAAAGCATTATACGAAGTCCTGTTCAATGTTAACGTGCCTTGCACCTAAAGACTATAAAGACTAAAAAGGTGTCTGGAAACTCACTGCTCGTGCAGTTAACGACGGTAACGGTCTTCTGAGTCCAAGAGGCCTATGTTTCACCAGTGAAGGAACTGGCAACAGCGCCCTGCACCAGACGCAGATGGAGAGCCCAGCATTCACCTATCTAAGGTGAGCACGTTGACCTGGGGGGCTCTACGGAGAGGGAGAGAGAGGAAGAGGGACATTGAACAACCCAGACCATTAACCCCCATATTCTTTCACCTGCAGAAACCTCACCCTACGAGTTCGACACACAGTGCGAAGAGGTTCGACCCCAGAAGCCCATCGGGTTCTGCACATCACCTTTCGAGTCACAGACACCTTCCTGCCAAGATCCGCGCCTCCGTGGGAATCAGGTGAGCGTTACATGCATCCCCTACACCCAGGGGGCCAGATGTTATTTCCTTGAAGGGTGACGGGTACTCTGTACTGAGTTTTATTCCCAGTAAAGAAAAAGATTTTTGGGTCTTTCCTACCTTTATTTTTCCTCCTCTTAGACTTAGAATGCTCTGAATGTCCTTCCCACTGTGTTGTTAACTCATGGGGCTGCGCATAGAGGATATTAGCGAAGGGTAAATTGGTAACCAATTTCTTAACTTCCTCCTCCTGGCTGGGTTCTTTAAATGAGGCGATGGTGAGGAAATTAACTTTATTTGATGGGTAATCCCTCGCTTTGCTCCAAATTCCCTAACATTTCCTATCTAGAGTATGAGTTGGGGTTAGAGAGGATGGCATCTCTTCTTCATCTGCAACTTCGAGGACGTTGATATCTGGTTCACTATCCCTGGATTTTGTTTCTAACTCCTGGGATTTATGAGGAGGTTTTAACAGGTCAGATGTTTCTCCCTTCTCCTCCTCTCCTATCTGGAACACATGTTGGTGTACAGTCTTGGAGAGAGGGATTTTGAGGATTTCTTATCTACATACGGGGAAGGACAGATCTGAATCTTTTTCCTCCAATTTTGGGAGCTGTACTTGTGTGGATGGGGTGAACAGTGGGTAGGTCTCGTTCTCTTGCTCTTCTCCTATATTATAGGCAGGTTTCCCAATGGAGTACATGGTTTTAAAGGGTATCTAAGGGTGTTAATGCTTTCTCTGGCAGGTGTCATTTCGAGGGTCTCAGTGGCCTGGAGAGTGGTTTGGGTGTTTTCTCTTGGTTAAGGGTTTTTAACTTTCTCGTGGCATGGAACGGTGTTCTCCTCTCCTTCAAGTCCCATGACAGTGTCACTCCTGTGGGAGGACATTGAGGTTCCAGGCTCCCGAATGTTAGGGTTTTCTACATCAAAAGGGAAGAAACTTTTCAATGATGTTAGGGTATTGGGAAGGTTGGCATTTTCCGCTGAGGAGTCGCCCTCTGCCTGGTCATGATCAGAGTCAGAGTCTAGCTCAGCCTTTCCGCTGAGGAGTCACCCTCTGCCTGGTCATGATCAGAGTCAGAGTCTAGCTCAGCGTCCCTTTCTGAGTGATAAACATTTTTTTTCTTGGATCCTATTCTCCCCAGGCTGATTCTCAGTGTGCCCTTCCTCTTTCTCCCTAGGGGTCGGGCTGGATGAAAACTCCCCTAGGTTATCATATATCAAGTGTCCCTCCGACTCGCCCCTTCCAACCTTAATGGGGCATGATGAGAAATTCAAGGTGACAAACCTAATTTCCTCTCTACAGTACAGGAGCGGTAGTAATTTGCTTGCTCTCTTTCGCCAGCTTCATCCAGGAGGCATAATATAGATGGCAACATTAGAGAGAAGGTTTACCTGTAGGTCTAAAGAGTTGAGGATCTTATCTCTGGCAGGAACTAGATATTCTCAGGGACAAAAAAGATTATAACTGTTCCCCTCTACAGTTTTTTTCACCGGAAGAATGTCCTGGGAAGTTAATAAATGGAAGGTGATCCCCATTCTAAGGCTTATATGACTATGGGGCTCATGGCTTCTCAAGCAACCTTGACCTTAGTCTTGACCCAATGAAGTGGGGTTGATCTGTCTATTTCTAGTGTAGATTATACTCTGGTGGAAAAGCGGACATTAGTCAACTCTTTTCCTGATATATCAACTGTTTCTATTTTCATTCATTGTCCGTTTTCTTTTCGCAGCACTTTTTGCCGACACTTTTTGGCCCAAAGAAATCTTCACATTTTTTCTTTTATTCTGGGGTTACCGCCCACCTAACCCTCCTCTCCTATTGTTTATTCCCTACACACCACCCCACTCTACCCCTTACATGCCCCCCATATTTTCAGAAGATTTTTTTCGGCAAAAATATTTCCCCAAAAAGTGCTGCAAAAAAAATAAACAGACGCTGAATGAACGTCGTACCATCTCAACCGTGGGAATAGAGATCATGTGATCCAGCTTACTATTCATGAGGATTCCCTGGTTTTTTGTCAATTGGATAGCATCCCACTCTTGACACTACATGTAAGGGTGCAGAAGTACAAGTCTGACACAGTGGTGGCATGCTGGTTGGCAAAGACTTTTGTCATAATAATAAAGAAAAGGAAAAACGTAACTTTCCCTATTTCTACGACTGGTTGCACTACCTCAACAAAAACACTAAGCACTCTGTCAGGATGTCTTGTAATGTAATTTGCCCACCATCCTATTTCCGTCCCTTACACTAAAAAGGAAAAACTGGGCATCTTCCTGACCAGGAGGGTGGCGTCTCTTGCTTTGGATACAAAGCTTTAAAGTTCAGTTTGTGATGTAAGAACATGTTGAATAACTCTTTAAACACAGTTCCCAAGTATCAAATCCCAAACGTAATGTTAAGTCTGGTTTACTCTCCTGCCAGACATAACTGCAGAGCTATTTTTTAAAGGTTTTTCCCTCGTGTCAAAAAGGTGGGGAGATGAGTCGGTTCCTCTTGTTAATTCTTCCAACTTAAAACTGTAGCGCTAAGTCTGGTGCACTATCCTGCCAGACTGGACTGTAGAACTCAGGCTTCCAGAAAATCTCTCTCTTTCACATGGGTCCCAGATACCTCTCAGTTGTTTTCGGGATCTCCCCGACTAGTCTGGCACCTGCTTTAACTTTTGTGTGGGTCCCGGACCCCTTTTTCTTCTCTCTGTCTCTTTCCAACTTGCTCTGGGCATCAGCCCCTTGACTATATGTTTCTTCGTTCTTGTATGGGTCCCAGACCCTGGTGTGTTGCTTTCGCCGGTTCCCTACTCCAGATTAATTTAATGAGCAACGGAACAGACCTGGTGCACTCTCCGGCCAGGTATTGTTCCACATATATTATCTACAGTTAATTTCAATCTCTCTCTTCTTGACTGTCTCAGGGTCCCACACCCTCTTATCTTCGCTTTGCCTTGGTATCTCTTTCAGGGTCTCGACCCATTTACTTTGGCTTTGACCCTGTGGTTCACTTGGGTTCCAGACCCCTTTGCAATGGCTTTCCAGGGCAGTTGGTTTACTCTCCTGCCAAGTCTCTACTAATGCAGCTTATGTTTCTCTTAGGGCCTCTGACCCATGTGTTACCAATTTTCGTTTGTATCGGGTCCCTGACCCTCCTTAGACTCCCCTTGTCCTGTTCCCAGACCGTCTTGTGGACCTAGGACGCACCCGTACCTTGCTTTCGGGTTCCGGCTGCGTAGCATCCTGCTTGGGCTTCTCCGACTCTCTGGGCGAGCTTCCGATTCTTCACTCTCTGCTCCTGCTGTGGCCTGCATCCCTGCTCAGCGAGTCAGGCTGTGCGGCTTCCCTCCAGGAGGTGGCCCAAGTCTTCAGCATACTTTGTTTCTCTTCGTCTTCTTGTGCCTGCCGCTACTTGGCAGCACCATTAGAGACGTCTGCTTTTCCTCACCGTCGTGCCGGTCCTCAGCTTTTTCCCCGTGTCTCTCCGTCTGCAGCCTTCAAACCTCGCTCTCGGTTCCTCATGGGCAGGCTTGACCAATGGCACAGTCCTTCTATTTTGTACTTTGGGAAACCAATAGGCAGTCTCCAGCAACTAGACTGCGGATGTTGGTTTCCATTGGTATTCTTCTTTGCTCCAGCCCTCCTCCTCGTCACAGTACTGAACTGATGATCATCATAGCACACTATTTTCCTAGGACTTAGTTTACTCAACTCTACATAGAAAGATAGATGTGTGGGGAACTACAGGGTTCTGAGTGGGGGGAAAGGAAAGAGGGATCACAAATGAGGCAGGGGAATACTGTGTTCTCCCAAGGTGATTGTCACTGGTCCCGTGGAAGGATTCCTTCCCATGTGATCCACCAGCTGAGTACTAACCCCACAGGGACTATTGGTTAGCGGCCTCAGCACCCTGGACTCATGGGAAGGGGATTAACCCATGGAAGCAGTGGCGATACTGTGGGATTCGTCACAGCACATACAAAATGTTGAAAATGGGTTCAGAAAAACTGGAATGGGTTATTTCATTGCCCGTAGCACTTATGTTATGTTTTACTGTAGAATTCACCTTCACAGACAGTATAACTTCTTGATATGTTTAAACATGTGGACAATGTAGTTATGAATAATAATCTAAGAAATATGACAATGACAATTTACCTGGAAGGGTTTGCCCTGCTGGTCCACGCCATTGATACTGTGGATCTGTAAGTTCTGCATCTCGCAACCGTTGTGTCAGACACAAAACATGCGGTGTGTTGTGGTTCAACTTGACGTACACCTTAGCTGCAATTACATTTTCCCTGTTACTAATATGTCTGAGAAGTGATTGAATTAATTCTCTGCATAGAACTTTTAAAAACTAAAATTGCATTTTAAAAACAATAAGTAATTTAAAATGATAAGCTGCATAAAGACAGTTATACTGATGTGAAAGGGCAACATACTTTAAAACATATATCTCATGTAACTCTTTGACTTGAGTAATAAATATATAAGTCTTGACTCTGCATCTAGCCAACCTGGTCTTCTAATCAGATTTCCCCAAGAAATAGAAGTTAAACTTTTCAATTTCACCAATTTCTATTGCAGTATGTAGAGCAACGTTAACGTTTGCTGAAGGTGTCCAACATTCTGTCCCTCCTCAGATCTAGGTGCCTGTTCGAAGGACCCCAACTTGCAATGTCTGTCCTCAACAATCATAGGTCATTAATTTCAGAAAAAAAGAATGCGCCCATTATAGAGTTTATGCATATGCGCAAGCAAGTAACACGTTGATCCCATTTTGCTATAAAGAATGTATATCCTCACTCACGAGCTTTGGAGTAAACATAACAAAATAAGTGGTTTATTAATAAATGTGTATATGCCAAAGTAGCAAAGTAGCCTTACACTGATCCAACATTGGATTGTTTTGAAAAGGTAGTAATGCATTTTGTGGCGTGAACCCTAGCTATATCAGATAAACTGGTCTGGGGTTTTCCTCAAAGCAAAGTAAAATGCAGATTACAATTTATCTAGACAAGGATAGCCATCAGACATCCTTCATTGTCCCAGTCCTAAACAATAGGAAGTCAGAACATCCAGAAACACAGAGCAAAGGCACTTTATATGTATCCAACAGTCTCGCACCCCACCCCCATGGCACATATGTTATAAATTGCCTGCTATCTGATCAACTAACCTGTTTGTACAAATCTTGTTGATTTAGACACCACAATGGATGCTTCCTGAAGCTAAGCTTTGTTTTCTTTCACGTTTTCTTTATTTCCTCTTTGTTTTTTAGGCTAACTATCTGGAGGCTCTGCTTTTGTACAGACAACAGTTGAGCCCTTATACTCTATCACCGCTCATGCTCCAGGGGAAAAAAAAGGTCTATAGTCTTTCCTAACATCAAAAAATGTACTGCCTCCAAGGCCTGCAATTCCTGTTATGAAGTTCAGGAGGAGAGAGAGAGTTGGTGTTAAGATGCCCTGGTGAAGCAGATGCACCTTTTATCAAGCAACGAAACAGTAAACTGGGTTCCAGCAATTTTCTAGAATTTAAGACATTTGTGCACGACAGAAGAGACAAAACTTTGTCAGAGAGATTTCCTTTTCCTTCGCAACATGAAAAATTATAATTGTCATTTATATAAATAACGATTGCAACAAAGCGCTGTACATAGAACATGTTTGCATACAATTAGCACCCTTGGCGGGTGCGGGACCCAATCAGGTTGCTCTGAATCTGGGCTGAATCTACTGATGAAAGTCTGGGTTCGGAGCAACCCTTGTGTTCTGCGCACCAGCCCTTAAACAGGTCTACTGTTTTCCCTTCTCCCCTGCCACCCGTCAACACCCTCGACCCCATCCAACTTAACTTAAATGGGCTCCTCTGCCCTGTTCGTCAGCACACTCCATCCGCTTGGTTTCCTGGGAAGCCATGTAAATGGAAGAGGGGCTCAGAGCAGAGCCCCGCCTTCCATTTCCATGGCAATTCTGACTGAAAACGAAGCGCGGCCAGGTTGTTTCTGGCTGTCAACACTGTGGGTTACCGGATTGGCAATCCGGGTTGCTAATAGCAATAATCGCCCATTCCACAGGGTAGAACGGGTGGTAATGGCCCGGGGCCTAGTTAATATGCCCAAGCGTAATTATCACCCAACCGAAGCGGGCACAAATTTACTGACCTCAAAAGGATGAGAGGCTTGGCTTCAAACCTGCGTCCTGTAGATCACACGACGATCACAGCAGTGAGCTGCTCAACCCGCTCAACTATCTAACAAGAACAGCTTCTCTAAGTGTATTAATCCAAGTGAGAGGCGGAAGGGTGTTTCACTGCACAGACCCATCTATGTTGGGCAGTTGACACTTATCCTCAGAGTTCTGGTTTCATTCTAGTGTTCTGTGTTCACACCACTATTCAATCAAATGGTCAGAATTCTAAAAAACGATCAGGATTTAGCTCAGGTTCTCTTGCAGATTGCTCGCTACATAGCACCTAGTGCTTGATGCAGGCAAAGGTTAATCTTCACTAAGTATGTGAGGGATAATCTAGCTGATCAAGACAGAGTTATGGAACAGACTATGACAGCGAGAAGAGAGACTGTGCTAAGTGCCCAGAAATAAGCATATGCTGCTCAGGAGGAATGCAGAGGATTAAATCCAGTAGCAGAAAAGACTAGCACCGAGCCACAGTGCCACGAAACACTGAACTCGGGAACAAGTGTGATGAATCCTGATTCCCCAGAGGTGACCTCCTCCCATGTTGCCAGGGGACAGCAGAGGCTACCTGATCCTGACCATAGGGGCGGTTGTATGAGGGAGGATCACATGAGAGGCGACAATTACTGTAGCGATGTTGTGACTCCATTGGAGGAGTCACAGGACCTCATCACAAGTTGGGCGTTATCCCAGCGGTAAATCCGCCGGGATCCCGCCCAACGTAAATTACATAACGGCAACACAGTACGGTGCTATTAGCGCTGGATCCTCAGTTTCAGAGGCTTTGGGGGGTGGCAAGTCCCCATTCTTATTGGGTCCACGGGGGGATTCTGGGTGCTACTACCGAGGCGCTAATAGCACTGTGGTAATAGCTCCAAAAACAGGCAAGAAGTGGCAAGATTTACCTCCAGCTCATGGCTGGAGGTAAATCTCCAACTTTCCGCCTAAACTCGGGATTGGCCGGAGAGGTCATGTGGCAGTAATACCGTTACTGCCACATTTTTACCGCTCCACTAAACCCGTGATGAAACCCACAGTGTTCCACCCTGCCCCATTAAGAAGACTCTCTAATACCCAAGTTCTTAATGGCCTACTGTCCTTCTAGTCAGGTCCCGTCCTTTCACACAAACACCCACAACCCGATTATAACACCTTTTGTTTCTGATGTGCCTTAATGTGAAGTTCATAAGAAAAACCATCCCATAGTTAAAAGATTTAATATGGAATTAAACTCCCACCACCACTCAGGTACTGAGATGAGGAGGATGATAAGTGAGTTTGTGCAAAGTGACAGGAGCTTGCAATACAACACACAGACTAGTTTTTACAAACCTACATTGAGCGGGACATATAAAAATGGCAGCCGCGCTGTGGAGAAGGGAAGTGCAGGGACGAGCTGTGTAGGAGGAGACATTGCCATTCATGCCGTAGCTCCTGAACTTGAGGTACACAGACGGAGCCACCAAAGAACAGAAGTCCATTGCGATATGAAGAGGAGCAAATTAGATGAGCCAGAAAGAACGTGAAGGCGCCGGGAGCCGTGCAGGAGCTCCTGGAGGTTTGGCTGCTCGACGAGGCAACAGACTTCATCTCGGGCCAAGCAGGAAATCTGGCGTGTGACCGCGGAGCCGCAGCAGATGCTGGGTGAGTGTCCGCACACTCCAACCTGGAAGGTAGAAGCAGAAGCCATAACGGAGAGGAACAAGCAACAGAGATGCTGGAAAAGACTGGGTAGTCTGCCCAAAGCAGCTGGGGACCCCAGGCCTTCCAACAACTGTGCCGGCAAGTGACTGAATGGTACAAGATTGCTAATAGAGGAAATATACAAAGGCAACGTTTGTTTGAATGCAGTCAATGAAAAGTACAAAGGCATGGGGCTTCACTGAAATCTTGTCTCCTCCTTGGTGGCCAGAGGAAGGGGGACACTTCCTGATCCCAACCCTGGAGGTGGTGTACTGCAGTAGGATCAGCTGGCAGGAGACAGGGCCAAGGGTGGTGAGGAGATTCCATGGGATGAGACACTGCATTTTTCCTCTGATAGGACTTTTCCAGTGTACTGAAAGAGGTAATGGCTTATTGTCATTTTAATGTTTCTAAACCTCACATTAAATCTAAGGTTGTGAACCCTAAGGTTATACAATCTGAGCAAATGGTACGGTCTGTGGGGGACATGGAGGGCGGCAACAACACACTCCTGTGGAGGCCTGTCTGGTCCTGGTTGGGTGCGGGAGACGGAGCTGAGAACCCTGCCACCACTTGCGCTCCATGTGCTGCACGAGCGTTGGGTGAGCGCTTATCGTCGATGTCATCTGACAGACTGGCACCCAGCATCCCTTCTGCGGCGTGTCTCTCCTGCCGGCCCCGCATAGACTTGGTCCTCTTCCGCACCCCCAGTGGACTGCCTTACGGCCCCCCTGCTCTGAACACACAGCGGGCGTGATCCTTGGCAAGCCCCCTGGGGCCCCCCCTGGGAATCACATATAAATCTACAACCATCCTTACACTGAGGTGCGGCGGTCCCCAGAGAACGTCTGATCCAACGCCAGATGAAGGAGACCGGGATAGTCTGTGAGGCAGGCCTCCTGCACCCATGACTGAGGGTTGGAGTAGGGCCCCCCCCTACAGGAGTTGGAGACGCTGCCTGCTATGCCACGGGCTTGTTCTGCCCCTCGTGGAAACTGGGGCACCAACAATAGCTAGTGGCAGGTGCGCGGGCCACTTAAGGACTCTGAAGTCTCTACATGCCAGCAACCCACAAGGTGAACCCCCCCGCGCCGAGCTCAAAATCACCCCCACGCCCAAAACCTCCCCTGGGGAGTCGGCACAATACAGGGGTCAGGCATGGGCTGCACTATCTGCCGAGGGCTTAGGCCACAAACCCCCTTGCCCCTAACTCCTCATCTGTGAAACTGTGTCCTACATTAGACTATAAAAGGTCGCTGGCCAACTAATCCAGCTTACAGGTGGACACCGGGCGGAGGCCAGCTGGCTGGGGAGACACCCCATGCCTGGGGCTCGCATTGGGCATAATTGATCAGCCAGCCCCGACTACATCACGGGGGGCCAACCCAATGAATACAAACCAAGGTGCACCCTGGGAGGTCCCTTGGCACGGCCAGACCCTGTTCTGCCTAAAGTGTTTTTCTTCAATGTCGAGCGCCAATGCCATCCTCTGAGAGGGAACCAGCCGGCTCTACACGTGCAACACCCCTTACACTGCAACACACAGCTGCATCTTGCAATTGATCCCCACCAGAGGCACACGGTGGGAACTGAATACCTTCCCACAGCCCGACCTGTGTGAGTGACTCCACTGGCTGCATTCCAACTTATTGCACCAGTGTATTGAGGACTACATATACAGGTCAGCAAAACGGGACAGAGAGATGGAACGCACTTTGCATAATATTCTGGCCAGACCACCTACAGCACAGCCTCTCCCCGCTACCCCCCAGGGGAAGCCCACATCAGGCGCCGGGGGCTGGCGTTTGAGGCCTGTTGACTCCTGGGAACCACGAACACCCTGTCACTGCTCAAATTTATCGACCCCACGCCCAAGCTGCATTACAGTTAAACTCTACTACGGTCAGACATGAACAACTGGGCTGGCGGAGGGAAGAAGGCGGGCGCAATGGACAAGTTAGCAAAGGCAACCCTGTGGGACGATCCAAGCCAATCTCGCCAACCACCAACAGACCCATCCACCCCTGCCCTGCCGCTCATCCCAGACCTATCAGGCATGAAGGAGGCCATGGCGAAGGGGTTCGCAGCTGTGCACAAAAAACTTGATGACATTAACGCAAGTGTGGCCTCAACACGATCCCAACTTGCACATGAAGGAGCCCGGATTACTGAAGCAATGGACAGAACTGGTACCAACGAAGATAATATCCGCACACTACAGGACACAGTGACCAACCTCTCCAGGGACATGAAATAAATCAAAGGCAAGTGCGTAGGACCTTGAGTCGAGAGCCCAAAGAAATAATATTAGGATAATTGGTGAAAATGCTCTGACTGGTAACATGGAGCTGGATATCAAAAATCTTCTCAAGGACCTGCTGGATCATACCGCCTTTTTTCCGTTCTTTGCAGTGGAGCTGGCACACCACGCGCTATCACCCAAAACGAAACCAGGAGAATTCCCCAGGCCTATTATAGCCAAAATGTTGAGCTACCGGGACAGAGATGCACTCCTCCGACTGGCCCGGGAAAAGAAAGAATTAAGACTCGGATCCCAAATCATCTTAATATTCCCAGACTTCTCTATTCCTGTACAACTTGAGCGACACCAATTTCTTGCGAGTCAAAAAGATGCTCCGAGAAAGGAACATACAATATGCAATGCTATTCCTGGCACGCCTCAAACTACAATTCCGAGGCAAACTGTACTTCTTTACTGTACCAAGTGAGGCAATAAAGTTAATTGAAGCGCAAATCCATGACTTGATGTCCTCTTAGTTGATTTAAGCCGTATGGCAACTGCGCTCCCACTTGCAGTTGTTAGTTGGATATATGTTGTTCTTGCTCCTGAGGCCCTGTTGGCATGAAGGGATAGTTGGGGAGATGGAGGGGGAAGGGAAGTACACTGCTAGGTTGGGGTAGGCAGTGAGGGAATGCGGTGGGAAAGGCAATACAGGGTCGCAACCCTTCCCCAGATGGTATTAAGAGCGCTTGTTGCGTGAGTTGTTTCCATAGCACTTGTTGCGCCCCACTACTGGCAAAACGGGTGGGAATTATTAAAAACCTGGCTGCTGGGCTCAGAAGTACAAGGGATACAGACAACCGGTACACAGCAATTGCACTCATGGACAGGGATAACAATGATCCACTGAAGGGGGACTGGCACAACAGGTGAAGATACTGAGCTGGAATGTCCGGGGTCTGGGGAACGTCACCAAGTCCTGCAAAATAATATTCTACGCCCATAGACATAAAGCCAATATACTATTCTTACAAGAAACACACGCCAAGGAAAGCACTTGCCGCAACATAGCTACCTCATGGGGAGGAAACAGATACTTCACCTCATTCTCTACTCAGTCCAGAGGCGTCATGTGATTATCCACAAATCCCTGAAATTCGTAGCGAAACACACGCATGTAGATTCAGACGTGAGAAGTGAGGTTCCTAATAATACACAGTGTCTTAGAAGGCCTGGAGCTTGTACTAATAAATATGTATTGTCCCAATACAGACTCTCCAGAATTCTTCTCCCAGCTGAATGATACCCTGGCCGGATATCTCGGTCTCCCCTTGATATGGGGGGGGTGACATGAATCTTATTCTGGACCGCACACTTGACAGGACCAACAAAGCCCCTCTTCCCCAAACACATGCTTCTCGTCAATTGCTGTCCATCATGCAGGCACTTGACCTCAGAGATGCTTGGAGAATCACTCACTCGCTTTCAAGAGAATACACTTTCTATTCTTCGGCAGACAATATGTCGTGCCGAAATAGATCTCTTTCTTATCTCCGGTTCAATAATGGGGTAAGTGTCCGACGTAAATATTGGACCCCGCACCTCTTCCAATCACTCCCTGATCTCACTCACCCTGAACTTTAAATCAGGCCATCCTGTTGCTCCTGGAGGTTTAAATCCACGGCACTGCTAGATGACACTTTCTTTGATAACAACTCACCAGTTGACACTTCCCACAGCATCAGATGCCAGGCCTTCAAAGTATAGGTCAGAGGTATGGCAATCTCGAGGGAGGCCGGGGTACTTAAATGCATTAGGAAACATCTCGGAAACTCAGAGAGCTCACTCAAACACCTGGAACAAGAACATGCTAGAACCTCTCACCCTGCACTGCTGGCTCAAATCTGCTTGGAACTGGAAAGGTTTGAGGACCTTGCCTTAAGAGAAACCCAACACTTCTCTTGCACGACTGTGGCCAAGAGGTACGTGGAAGGTGACAGGCCGGGGACGACACTGGCGAGGGTGGTCCAATCTGAGCGCGGCAGGGACCAAGTAGATTGCATTCTGGATATTCACGGTAACAATAAATGCTCGGATGTGGTTGAGGTATTCTGCACATTTTATCACAAGCTACACACCACACTGAAATCAAGTGATGTAGATGCCATTCACACGTTCGTCCAGAATACCCCATTATCTGTCCTCGGTTCCCAAAGCAGAGATGAACTGGAACTCCCGATCACATTGGAGGAGATTGTGGCGGTTATCTCAGCCCTCCCCAAAGGCAAGGCTCCAAGACCTGATGGCCTTACGGCTGAATTTATCAGAAATAAGCTGCAGTACTATCCCCGATCCTCCTGGCGGTGTGGGAAGAATACCTTCATCTCCATGCCCTTCCAGAATCCTTGAGAGAAGCCCTGATCACTGTAATGCTAAAACCGGATAAACCTAGCAATAACTGCGGCTCATACAGGCCCCTCTCCTTCATCAATTGCCATACTAAAATATATGCAAATGTTTTGGCCAATCGCCTACACGTGGTCCAGCCCGACCAGGCTGGCTTATACCGGGAAGGTCCACTACCCTCAATATTAGAAGGTTGTTTAATTGTTTAATACAATGGCCAGAATTGACCCCGTGACACAAGCAGTGGCGAGAACGATAGACACCCAAAAGACGTTCGATATTGTCACCTGGGATTACTTATTTGCAACACTGGAGGTGATGGGATTCAGCCCTAATATGGTGACTTACATTAAACTCTTCCTCACACAAACATTAGCCAAGGTTCTCGGTAATATATAAGATTCGCGTTTAGAGGGTTAGATACAAATTACTGTGTGCTATTCTCCAAATTGTGTGTTTCATTGAACAGTAAACCAGCTGCGAAAACCTCAAAAACTAATAATCACCCACTAAAGTTCTAAAAAGATAAGAGTGTTGTGGTGAATGTTTCGAGACAATATTCATGCTTAGTACATAGGTATTCGGTTCAAATTTGACCATAAAGTCCAAAGGTTTTTCACAATCAATGGTTAGATAACGACGCAAAAACTTTCAATATACAATATCTTGGATTCAGAGTCTCTACCCCATGCCGTAATTACCACAGCGATACGAAGATGGGCGACATGGGTGTCCGTAGCCCTGTAAGGAATTTCAATCAGGCACACACCCAAGTCTCGCCTAGCATGTAGTGCGCAAAGGAAACCCTTATTTTATTCTATAAGTTCAATATTCTGAATGACATACCACTCATATCACACCGTTCTCAAAATACCCCCAGGTCACACTGAACAAAGGAATCAGGCTAGTTTGTAAAGGTAAATATTTATTTTAATATTCAAATCACACATAGGTTTACTATAGATATATATATATATTGAAAAAACAGGAATTGGCCTCAAAACTGCGCTCTGCCTCATTAATGAGCTGGTGCTGTAGGGATAGAGCGGGCTAGGCTCTACAAATTCAAAAGAATGTCAGGAAAAAATGCAGGATAAACAATGCATGTTGCCTACAACTTTAACCAAAGCTTTGCCCAATCACTCACGACCATTAGCTGAGTTTAAAAGTTTCTTTAATTATCAAAAGTAGTGCACAAAATCATTTAAAAAAGCATACATAGCAATGTCTGGTCAGACCAGGCATGAAGCAGCACTCACCCCAACGGTTGGAAAAACGCCACGCGTTCCGCTCGACTTGCGAGCTTCTTCAGGCTTATAGTTGATTCCAACTACTGAACTCTCGTTTTTAAATAGCCTCGCAGGCCGGGTTTTAGGCTCCTCCCACTTAACAATCACATGTCATGTGATCACCAGTAAGGTATATTCTACAATAGAACTCTATGGTTAAAGTCGATGGTAAATCCACCATCTTGAAGTATCCAACCATTTAAATGCAATTAGTTAATACATAATGCTTGAAACTGGTTTTTATGGGCCAACTAAATAGTTGGCCAGGACATGCGATTAGAAAGTCTCGGAGGAGCCCAATCCCCATGCCTAAGCGATAATGCAATGCAGCAATAATATTACGAGATATTGCGCAAGTGCGCTACTGTAATTTTCGTTACCTCACCTTGAAAGAAATACATTTCTCGAAGGTGTGGCAAACAATCCGCAAGATGGTTTGAATGCAACAAAGCGGCCGCGGCTACTACTGCCAGGCTTCAGCTGTTACCTGCTCGCACAGAATGTGAACGTAATTTAAAATGTCTCAGTGTATTTATAATGAAAGGGGAATATACATTTCAGGCTGAAAGCAGTGCATAATGGTACTGCTAGTCCAAAATTTGCTAACCTCATGCAAGTGCATGATTGGTGAACTAATGCGTCAAACATGATAGAAAAGTGCTAGTGCATATCATCCTATGTCAAGTAATACAGTATTAATGTTATCACGGTTTCAACGTGTATAAAGTGCTAGTACACTGATAAAAAACGACCTACATCTTTCTCTTCAGGACAAATGTCCTTAATGCTTTACAACATTGTGCAGTGAGACCGCCGAAGCCTGACCGTCTATTCTGACTGATCCAATGAATGGACGCTTGATACTAATACGCGCCCAGCATAACATACACCATTTCACAAGTCAATAATTCATTATTAAAAACCATACAAAATGGTTCTCAATCAAAATGTGTAAAAAAGGTGTATAAAAGCTAGAAAAAGGGTTAGTGTTTCTAAAAGTACTTAGCATCTAGTGTAAATTGATGTTTCGACATTTTGTCGCTAGATGAAAACAGTCCAGAAAACAAATGTAGCATCACTTGCTTAATGGTTGCAAGGACAGAATTCAAGGGAGAGATGAATAGTAAGTGTGGATAAATGAAAAAGCATGGTTAATCATATAAAAAGACATAACTCTGAATCCACATTCAAACCATTGGGTTTTAAAGGTATCAAAATTACAGATTAGCTTGGCTTCCAATTGGCGTAGCTTCAATTCTCTATTGCCAAGTCTGCTGTGTAGTGGTATGTGTGCTAGTCCCACAAAGCTCATTTCAGATGCACTGCTGTTATGCTTTTCACCAAAATGTACCGCCAGTGGGTATGTCGGATCTCCATTTTTAATCGCTCTGTAATGTTACAAAATTCGCAATTTCAGTGGGCCTATGGTGGATCCTGTATAGTGTAATCCACAACTGCATGTGATCATATAGACTACAAAATTAGTTAGGCACATTATTTTTTGCTTATATATCCACTGTTTTCCATTCACACTGATAGGAGATTCTTTAGAGACATGTTTACACATTTTGTATTTACCACATTTCTTAAACCCCACAATTTCACGATTACCAGGAAGCCAACTAGATTGTGTTACTTCAGTTACCACAGCACTTGGTGCCAAAATATTATTTATCGTTGGAGCTCTGCGGAAGGTCACACTGGGTTTAGGCTCTAATACTTCACATAGATCTCCATCAGTTAATACATTCCAGTGTCTCTTCATGATTGCTCTAATATTTTTGGCTTGCTGGTTGTAACCTGTTATGAATCTTATAGTTTCATTCTTGGGTTTCGGATTAGGTTTGAATCAATCTCTCCTCGATTTTTTATCTGCTTTCTCAAAGCATTCTGTCACTGTACTTTTCGAATATCCTCTGTACACGAATCGGTTGCCTATATTTTTGGCTTCTTTCTGGAAATCTGCCTCTTTACTATATACTCTCTTTGCCCTAAGGAATTCTCCATAAGGAATTGATTTTTTAAGAGCTACTGGGTGGTGGCTACGAGCATGAAGCGTGGAATTAGAGCTTGTTTCTTTCCTAAACAAAGTGGTTATTAATTCATTCTGATCAATGCGTAGGGAGACGTCTAGAAAAACCAATGCATCCTTACTAACAGTACTAGTTAATTTCAAATTAAGTGCATTGGTGTTTAAGATAGTAATATATTTCTCTAAATCTTTCTCAGTGCCATCCCATATCAGGAACAGGTCATCAATAAATCGATGCCACATCACTATATGCTTAGTAAATGTATCAAGCTCTTCACTCCACTTAACTCTCGTTTCCCACCATCCCATATAAAGATTAGCGTAAGTGGGCGCCATGCAGGACCCCATAGCAGTGCCCTGGGTTTGTCTATATATGGCTTCATTGTGCAGAAAACAATTGTGTTCCAGACAGAATTTCAGCATATCTAGCAGCATCTTGTTGTGCTGTCGATAACTCACAGATCTGCTGTTCAAGAAGTGGCGGCATGCATTCAATCCATGCTGGTGTTGTATAGAGATGTACAGGGACACCACATCTAGGGAGACAAGAAAATAATTGGGCTCCCAATTGACCTCGTTCAATCTCAATAAAAGATCTGATGTGTCTCGAATATATGAATTAAGACTTAGCACGAATGGCTGAAGAAAATGGTCCAGGAACTTGGATGTATTTTCTAAAAGACTGCCTATTGAAGACACTATGGGACGTCCTGGAGGATCCATCAAAGTCTTGTGAATCTTTGGATTAAAATAGATCATGGGGGTGATGGGATGAGCATTTTTGAGGAAATGATATTCATCTTCATTTAGTAGGTCTGCTTCACACCAATGGAACAGTAATTCATAATATTGTTTGTTGGTAATCGCTAGAATTGATTTATCCGCTAATTCATAGCATGAGGTGTCATCCAGTTGTCTCTTGGCTTCTTTGAAATAGCTGATGCTATCCATGACAACTATACTATCTCCCTTGTCTGAGGGTCGAATAACTATGTTGCGGTCATTTTTCAATATTTCCAACGCACATCTTTGTGTAGAACTAAGATTTTTATGTTCCATATTGGTTGAATTCGATAGGTTCTTCAGGTCTCTCATCACCAGTTTTTCAAAAATATCAATGGGGCTACATTCAATATTGGGGCAGAAGGTTGGTTTAGGCTTAAATTTGCTAAAGCAGCTATTGTTAGTATTGATACCATACCGTTCTGCCAATATATTGTCATACATTGCCTCTATATTCATGTTTTCAGAATTAGGAGTAGAGTCCATTTCTTCTATACATGATAAAGTGGCTATATCTTTTTCTGATAAAATGGACGCAACTTCTGTGTCTAGATCTTTCTTTTTCGTTTTATGCCCAACTTGAGTTGAGAAGAACTTGGTGAGCTTCAGTTTTCACGTAAACTTGAAGAGATCTATCCTGGCAGATGTGTAGTCATAGGCAAAGGTTGGGCTGTATGAGAGTCCTAATGATAGGACTGATGTTTCCATCTGGGTGAGGCTTCTTGTTGAAATGTTAAATATTTTTAACTGTTTGCAATTTTGCCCCTTGGTTTCCCCTTCTGTTTGTTCCCAGATCTTGTTGCCCTTCCAATTTGATCTTCCTCGCTTTGCCCGGCTGCCCCGCCTGGTTGTCCTCTTGCCATCTAAATACACTGAGACATTTTAAATTATGTTCACATTCTGTGCGAGCAGGTAACAGCTGAAGCCTGGCAGTAGTAGCCGCGGCCGCTTTGTTGCATTCAATCCATCTTGCGGATTGTTTGCCACACCTTGGAGAAATTTATTTCTTTCAAGGTGAGGTAACGTGTCCTGGGTGTTAGTGTTAGCAGTGCACAGTGGTGCGGGCAGTTATGGCTGCTTAGCCTACCATAACTGGCAAATTTCAGGGGTTTTTCTGTTTTACTTCGATCCATAATGTCACGTTTAGAAAGTTGTTTTTGGTGAAGTTCACAGGTGTTTACTAGCACAACTTAACAATAACGTCCCCTTAACAACGTTTTTTTAAGTGCATTATATGGGTTTTTAGTAGGGAAACTTAACCATAACATCCCGTTAAAGTTTTTTTTACTGAATATACACTTTCATCATGTGATTTTTGGAGATATGTACTATAATTCCCTTACTTTATATACATGTAACATAGAACATACAGAAACCCCTCCTAATGATATTTGAAATGCACGAACTGAGCGCCTGTCAGCGGACGGGCACGGACAAGATCAACACTACCCATACACGCAGGGGATATTTGAAATTGTACTATTGTGCCATATGAGAATTGCACAAGTTTAAAAAAGAACACAAACACATAAGTACTAATAAGTAACCAATTGAACCTACACTTCACAAACATTAACCATGCATTTAATTACCATGTAGAAGGAAATGGATTATACCATAACAAAAAAAGATATGCCTCCAACATAATAACCTCACAGAAACTGTGCAGCCAGGAGCGACAGTGGAAGTACAAGAAAATAGTAAGTGTGCTTAATTTTCTTATGTGTATGTACTTTTTTGTATGAGGTGCAGAAAAAATAATGTATTTCTGTTGTTTTGACACAGAAATGTGCAGTACTTTGGAGTGGCTGGAGGACAATTTTCCGCATAGGGCGATGTCGGAAGATAGCGATAATAATGGTACACCATCTCTGCATAAGCAAATTGATAGTCAGTATTTATTGGGCATTTAACATATATATATTTATTTTTAACAGACCAGGTAAAAAAAGAAGAAAGTCCACCAAAGGACACAGAGCAAGACAGCCTGAAATGGATAGAAGAGAAAATGGACATACTAAATGAGAATTTTAACAGGTTGAGGCAATTTGTGGAGGAATATGCGAGAGGAAAAATTAGATATCACTGGCCCACCTGTACCTGTCCCCCCTTCTCCATTTCCTAGTGACCCACCCCCAAACTCTCATGAGGAACATAAACGTGTTGACGAAACATCCATCCCTTCATCCCCTCACACGCAGCCTGTGTTAAACCCTAATTCCCCTATATTTGTTTCAGTATCTGCTTCCACCAGTATTTCTCTTGATTGATGTACGTGTGTGTATTGAACATTTTTTTATGTTAGTTGTAGTGAAATTATTTGGATCATAAAAATATTTTTTAAAAAGAGTTAAAATGTCCGCAGACAGCGCACCTGTTCGGGCTGGCCGTAATCAATATAATGTTGATGTTCTAAGGGCAATACATCTACCCGTACCATTCGCAACCAACATGGAACTAATCTTACAATGCACCAGGTGTCCAAGTTGTCCGTAAATGAACAAAATGGGGTGTCCTAAGGACATTATACCTCTCCGTACTGGTCACAACCAAGATAAAACCTGTTCTTAGAACACACCATGTGTCCGGGATGTCTGGAAATGAACAAAATGGGAGTGTCCTAAGGACACTAACTGTCCGTACCGTCCGCAGCCAAAATGGAACTGTCCGTAGAACAGGCGCGGTGGCCGGCATGTCCGTAGTCAAACAAAATGGAGGTGTCCTAAGGACACTGTACCTAGCCGTACAGTCAGCAGAACATCTACGCACATGCGCACCACACCCATAGGTACTGCGAACATCGCGCCTGTCCGTAACTGTCTGTCTCACTTGTGTTGCACTTTTAATTAGTTTCAGGAACCGAACACTGTCCGCAGAATACCCACGTGCATGCGCACGTCCGTTACTCTGCATTTGGTGTCCATCGGGCACCCATTTCCTACGCGGATGTGTTCACAATGTCATCATGTGACCTCACCCGCGCTGAGCGTGGGGCCTAATTTGCGCAGTTTGTGTGCTTCCGCAACATTTCAAAAGAACTTGTACAGACATGGGAAATTATTTTACAGTATAAAATCACATTTCACATGTCCCATACAATGACCCTACCTTTCAACGTATTGTTTAGAATTTTTGCAACGCTTTTGAGTGTTCAATATGGTCACGAGGCGCACCCCTCCACCTCTATAAAAGGCCACACCCCCGAGCTCATCTTCATTGTACTTCTGGCTATAGCACATTGAGTTGTGCTGCCTTTACTGCTGTAGCGAAGATTAGGCGACCAATCCTAATGGCATCCATGGATGCTGTTGCTTCATTAGCCTCAGCACCACCCCCAAACCCTCCACCGCCATGACCTCCCCAAGGGCCTGCAAAGGGAAATAGGGGTGAGGATGTAGAGAGCGAGGAAGAAGAGGAAGAAGAGAATGAAGTGGAGGAACTCCGCACTACAAGCACTCGCCGGGAGTCGTGGGTGTGGGGCTTGTGGAAACGTACCAAAAGCACTTGCGAACCAAGTC
The DNA here is from genome assembly GCF_040938575.1 of Ambystoma mexicanum. Classification (NCBI taxonomy): domain Eukaryota; kingdom Metazoa; phylum Chordata; class Amphibia; order Caudata; family Ambystomatidae; genus Ambystoma; species Ambystoma mexicanum. Next base: position 957,634,014 of record NC_090930.1, on the reverse strand, counting down.
AAGTGTAACCAGTGCAAGTTGGTGCCGAGTCGCGGGAGACCTGGTGCGTCAAGCTTTGGTACGACAACCATGAAGCAACACCTAACCTTGTTCCACAGTGCGGACATTCGCAAGGTGGTACCATGTGAAGAACATAGTAGGTTAAGTCCCTCCACAGCATCCTCTGTGTCCGATCCTCTCACGATAAGAGACACTCCTGTGGGAGAGCGCATCCCTCCAGCTGCCTCACAGGCCTTTTGCGATGCTGTTGACCCTTACCTTGCGAGGGTCACAATATTGTGTTTGTACTGCGATGCAGTACTCTGCACGGGGGAGAGTCTTCGAAGTGCTTTTGAGACTATGGTCACGGAGCACCAGAAGAACTGCTCCCTACCTGAGTAAAGCCCACCATACATCTTTCTCTCTCTCCACTTGCCCCTTCTTATCCACGTGGTTGGTGTCCCTTCCTTACCCTCCTTCACCCTTTTCTCCTAGTGTGTCGTGTGGTAAAAAATAAAAAAAATGGAAAACAACAAAAATTACTAAAAAGGCTATTTTTAGAGCCGCCATTCTCATTTTAACAATGGATCTATCAAGTGACTGGTGTAGGCCTCTGCACATTTTTCAAAAAGTCCGCGGACAGTCGTAGGACGCACAAAAATGGAGGGTGAAAGCGGAGCAAAACCAATGCACTTTTTCGCTCGGAGTAAGTGGTGGCTCTGAAAAGAGCCTTTTGGTGGTGTTTTGTGTGTTTCAAAAACTGTGCATTCGAAAAAACAGATTGCCAAATAGGTGACTATGAATCCAAAAAAGGTTGCAATGCATTTTGAACATTTCAAAGAAAAATCTGATTGCTAGCATATGTGAGATGGACTCCATCTCGGCGAAAAATGAAAGTGCTGTGAAATGAAATGTTTTCATTGTGGAAGGAGGACATGCCAACATCTCTTAAAAAGTCACAAACAGCCTTATTGACATTGCACCTCGCCTTCTTCATTTGTGGACCAAATGCAGAAGAACGCAGCCACATTTGTCTTTGTGCAATACAGGAAAAAACTACTTGGCAATTTGGAAACATGTCCATGACCTTCGCAAGTCTTTCCTTCATTGCAAATTGCAAAGAAATTCCAGAGACATGCCCTAAACTGTTTCCTCCACAATGAATGATAATTATATCAGGATGACGCTCTGTCTGTAAAGTAGCACAGAGAGGTGCAAGTCCAGCCACTTCATTCCACGCACTCCATGCCAGTGCACTTCCACATGAGAAAATCCAAGATCTGCAGATATACCGCAACTTTCTGCATGCACCTTCAACCAATGTATCCATGAGTCTCCCAAAATCCAGATAATCTGTTTTCGAGCACACAGAGCCATAGCTGTCTGGTCTCCTGTCAGGCAAAAGACGTTCTCACTAAATCTCTCCGTTCAGAACACACCCACTGAACTTTACTGACCAATCCCTAGCTACGCACATTCTCATTTGCATGCGTCTTCACCCCAGAAACCCCGTTGGTAATATGCGCTGCCTGTAGACTACCGCCATGTCCGCGGACACCTACAGGATCTGAGCGTGACGACTGTACATTTAAATAGTATTCCCCTTTTCCCCTTTAAGGTGGGCTCTGAAAAAAGCTGTTGTTTTTTGGCCAGATGCCTAACAGACACCTGTTATTTTGTATTTTTTGATTTTTTTCTTTTTTCTTCTTACTTTACTCCTACAATCATTACAGAACCTTCTCCAAAGCAGGCCTTACATTCCAAAAGAACGTGGCATTTCCCAAAAAAGATAACAAAACACCATCTGCTTTAAATTAAGCCACATTACTGGAAACAATGTTCTCGTGGCTGCAGAAAAACTACCAGCGCGTAACATGAAAGCATGCATGCTGCGATTGATGGTACACCTCCCAATACTTTGATCGGGACAAAAAACACAACTTGTGTCTCATTTTTGTCTAGGGAGTAAGCCAGAAAAAATTACTTTTGCGGTTGGAAAGATATTAATGACTGCTTGCACCAACTGTTCCAAATCTTCCAACAAATTAGGTGAAGTCACATAGCCCAAATGGCAAGCACCGTAGTGCAAAAGTACCACATGGGGACTGGTCACCCTACGCTTATCTTTGCAAACTTGGAGAATTGCCGCAACATCGCAATGAGTCGAAGCGCTCCACACCACCTCCACTCTTCTGACATCGAAATTGCATGCCACATGCCTACTTTCAGAATAGTGCTGTAAACCATGGACAAAAATATCTCCGAGCACCAACACCCTGACTGTCTCCACCTCTGCCATCTTCACTACACGCACCGTCTTTCGACACAAATGAACAATGTGAACATCTGAATGGCTGATGCCTACAGTTCCCTTTCCATGCTAGATTTGCTGTAGAACCCCGTATGTGCCACGCCCTACCCACGGACAAGCACGGTCTACGTGTGGCACGTAACTCTTAGCCAGTCCTTCTACCCTTTCCACATCACTCGCAAATCCATTCCCTCATTGGATACAGCTAAGCAGTCACACAACCATCCACCAATCACATTCAAGATCTCTACATCTAACTCCATCATCAGAGTTCCGCACTTCAAATGTACTGTTGATCACTCTGAATGCAAGTCTCATATCATTGCAAAGGACCTACTTCAAAAATGAGTGTGCAAGTGTTGCGGATTTCTACTTACAGCTCCATGCATACGCACATGCATGAGTACAAAGTACAGGTATGCATATTTTATTCAGAGAACATGTGCAACCCTTATGATTTCATTTAAACAAATTAAAGCCACTAAATCTGCATAGCCAATACATACCAACGCTCCCCCTTAAGGTGCAAGACTTCCAATTTTTCATTGAAAAACCGCACTACTTCTTAATGTTTCCCGCATAACCTAAACATACGTAACAACCCTGCCGATTTAGGCGCAAAACTCGATTTTCCATTAGAAAATGGCACAATTTTTTACTGTCTACCGCCTAAATCAATGGTACTTCCAATGCTATCGTATGAGAAAAATAAACGTTCCTGATTGCTGTGGTGACATCTCCCTCTGAGGTTCTCCCGATTTTTCGCATTCCTACTTATAATATGAAAGTAGTCATACATTTCCCATCTACTATAATGACCTATCACTTACAAACCTCTCTGCTATGGACAACACAGCTTAAAAAAAATAAGCGATTTTCATGACCTGAAAATTGTTCTCATTTGCAAAGCAGGTTCAACTAACGTACTGCAAACAACATATAAAGGCTGCACAATGAAATGTACACATGCACTGTGTTGAGATATCAAAAGTAAATACTCCTATGAAAGATGCAAAATGAACATGTGCATTAACATCACTGCTTTAAACACACAAAGTTACTAACTTCTTCCTTTTACAATTGCACTGAAGACTACTCTCCCGAAATCTACACTGCAAACAACATATCCGAAGAAACCTGGTCATTCCGCAAAAAAAGTAAGCACTGTACTACCTATATACTGTTCCTCAAAGAGACTGTGGGGGTTATTTATGCAATTTGCACACCAAAAAACACATTGATTTCTGAACCATTCTACCCACAAATTCCCATTTATTAAACAAAATATAACAGGCAGAATGGCACACAAATCCCTGTGTTTTTGGAACACAAATTACATACAGAAGCCTTAGAATGTTAGTACTACAAAACAAATTGCTGTTTTAATTTTATACCATTACGTTTACTATTAATGCTTCTCCTCACCACTAACTCACTTTCTACTCTCATCTAAAGCACAGTGTAGTAATGTACAAACAGAAAAATAGCTTTCCCAAGTCTTTGTAATTGCCCAATGCACATTCACACACCACCACAAAGAGCTTCCCCATCAAACTCATGCACGCATGCACATAGCACACATACATTGTACAACAGACCAAACCATGTCTTCTTTTTTCTGCAACAGACCCCGAAGAATGCCTACCAAAAAGCAAGTCTGTAGAAAGGAACGCAGAAATAGAGCAAATGAAAGTAAAAGTGTCCAAAGTAAGCATCCATCTCTAGCAGAGTTTGTAGAGAATGTTGGAACAAAACTGCTAATATAGTCATTTACCGAAACAAAGGAAGCTTCAACTACCAAAACTTTGGCTCCTCTATCAAAATGTGGCACGAAACAGAAAACACGTTGCAAAAAAATCGGCTACCAATACTGCTAACAATGCTCCTATGAATCCTTATATAATAACAAGAACCCATAGTAAAAAAAGTAGTTTAGCAAAAAATTTTCACCACAGAGTCCTTCAAAATCTAATAAGAAGAGGAGCGAAATCATCCTCAACCCTTAAAACCTACCGTAGAAATGTAATCCTACAAGCTCTTGTAGACAGTGCAATCCTTCTCAAAAGGAAGTTATTTATTTTAGTGTTAAATAGGATGAAACCACTAACAAAACTAAGTACTAAACTACAAAAGAAACTTCTCAATAAACAGAATGTCAAAAAAAAACTTTTTAAATGTTTGTGGAGGTGAATGGAGTCAGACAACAACCACAGAACCATATTTTAATGAAGAAGCATACAAACAAAATCAAACAAACACAATTGTCATCCATAGCAGTGGACGAGGGTATGACAAAATCAATAATACCATGATGGAACAAGAAACACTGCTTACAAAAGTATCCCCTGAAAACTCAGAATAACCTCTCCATTCGACTGAACCAGACCGTCCAGTATGCAAATGGCCGTGCACATCAATGTGTAACATTCCTAACAAATCTTTCAAATCTTTACGTCAGTTCCTTAATCAGTATGTGAAAGGTATAGACAAAATCAAAATGAAAGTGCTGCAAAATATGGATATCTGTCCAGTGCGCAAATACACTGGACTACAAGGACATTCATTAGCCTGCATTTTAGGACCTATTTGCAAAAGCACCTTCCATGATATCAAAAGAATATCAATACATCATTCAAGTGTAAGAAATCTAGTGTATAAACTGTACTATTCTAAAAGTCCAGCTTTAGAAATCGCCAATTTAAATAACACTCTTCTACATGGTACACCCAAATACCTACAAGAAAAAATCGACCGTATCCAGAGAAAATATTTTGGAAGTGAAAGCCACTTACGAAAAGCAATAGTTTCAGAACAGACTAGCAACAATTCTGCACATAGCAACCTTCTATTACACACATACAAAAAAGAAATACTAAAATTTAAAAGTACATCGGCTGAAGTACCAAACCATGTGTGTGTGTGTTGCCGCAGAACGTTTTACAAAAGGAACACAAAAACTATAGATGTAACATACAAAAGAGGAGACAATGAAGATTCCAAATGGTTTGAATTAGCTCTCTACCTTTTAGCAGAAAACAAATACCAAATAAGTGAACCCCTAATATGTTGCAGTTACTGCACTACAAAACTGGACAACAACCAAACTCCTTCACGTGCTATCACAAATAATTTGGAATTATTCCCACTACCAAAACCCCTGCAACAACTCAATTTGTATGAGAGCATCATAATTCCAACAGTTCACCCTTTTCAAGCAATAATACGCCTTCAACCAAAAACAGCAAAATTACCTCCCTCTGAATTGGTGAAAGGCATTTGTGGCAAAGTAGTTTATGTGCCATTAGATCTCACAGAAATGTGCGCACTCTAGGAGTGCAACGTCCAATAGAGCATTCTTTAATTGTCTTAGTAAATGGTGTACCACCAAAAGACAAAAAAAAATTGGCACAACTGGTGGACTTACATAAAGTTAGACAAGCCTTGCAATATCTGAAAGACAACAACAAATACTACAAAGAAATAAATATTGAAGAAAGCCTAAGGGAAACAACTGAAATAATTCAAGAGACATCAGAAAGGAACAAGTTACTTACCTGTAACTGTTGTTCTCCAGCATGGGTCTGGCATGGATTCACATGCTCATGAATATTCCCTGTCGTCAGGCTGGGAATCCTCGGTAAAGAAAAAACAAGTATCAGTTTCGTTTCTGATCTGTCTTTCGTAGTAATAACCAATCACTGGTCTCTGCGTCATACTGACCACAGCCAATGACTGCCCTCTACCTAAGCACCGCCTCTGGCAGCCATCTTCAGATTTGGAAGCACGTGAAGTGGCAGTATGACCAAGTGAAGAGCCGCAGAGGGGTAGGCGGGAGGGTTCGCATGTGAATCCATGCCAGACCCATGCTGGAGAACAACAGTTACAGGTAAGTAACTTGTTCCTTCTCCAGCATGGGGTCTGGCATGGATTCACATGCTCATGAATAAAGAATACATAGCAGTACACACATGCACAACCACGGGAGGTGGCAAAGGCTCAACATTAAGCATCACATCAAACTCAACATTAAGCATCTTACCTCCTCACCAGGCTCACCTCAGGCGAACAGGTTGCGCAGCACTGCTTGGCCGACCCTGGAATCCCGGTCGACGCAGTAGAATTTCGTGAAGGTGTGCGTCGACCTCCACGTAGCAGCCCTGCATATGTCCAGCAGGGGCACACCAGATAGGAACGCCGTGGTAGCTGCGATCGCTCTGGTGGAATGGGCTCTCGGACGGCCAGGCAGTGGTCGGTTTGCCAACCGGTGACAGTACATGATACAGCCGGAGAGCCATCTGGAAATGGAAGCCTTCGAGAGGGCCTTCCCCTGATTGACAGGTCCAAAGTTCACAAAGAGTTGTGACGTCTTCCGAAAACACTTCGTGCGGTCCACGTAGAACTTCAGCGCTCTAGCCACATCCAGCGAGTGCAAAGTCCTCTCAGCCGGCGACGAAGGCGACGGGAAGAACACAGGCAACACCAAGGGTTCGTTGAGATGGAAGTCCGACGGTACCTTGGGCATGAAGGAGGGGTGCGTCCTGAGCACTACCCTCGTGTCGTGAAAAGTCAAGTACGGGGCCTTGCAGGAAAGGGCCTGGATCTCTCCCACTCATCGTGCGGAGGTGATGGCCACAAGAAACGCTGTTTTCCACGACAGAAATTTCAACGGAGCTGAGTGCAGAGGCTCGAACGGAGGTCCCATGAGCTTGGTCAGCACCACGTTGAGCTCCCACGCCGGGGCCGGAGCCTTCACCGGCGGGAACGATCTGAACAGTCCCTTCATGAACTCTTTCACCAGACGATGAGACCACAAGGACGTCCGCCCCGTGGTTCTGGTGTATCGGGAGATCGCAGCAAGATGAATCTTGATGGACGCGTGTGCCAGTCCAGCTTTGGCCAGCGTCAGCAGGTACGGCAGTACTTGGGGGGCCGTAATCCGTAGAGGGTTAATCTTCTGTGCGTGGCACCAGACAGAGAACCTCTTCCATTTGTGTCCGTAGCATTTAAGAGTCGAGGACGCCCTGGCCTTTGCAAGAACCTCTCTGCAGTCGGCCGGTATGTCGTATCCTCCAAACTCTAGCGCTGCAGGAGCCAGGCCTGCAAGTTCAGCGATTTCGGGTCGTGGTGGAGGATGGCGCCTCCTTCTCTGGAGAGTAGATCCGCGTCCGCCGGCAGCTTGATTGGCGGGGACACTGACAAGTCCAGAAGGTCCGGGAACCATATCTGCCTCGGCCACGCAGGTGCGACGAGGATCATCCTGCACCGTGACCTCTTGAGCTGGTTGACGAGCCGGATTAGCAGTGGCAAGGGAGGGAACGCGTAGAGGAACAGGCCCTCCCAGGGGAACGAGAAAGCATCGCCCATGCTCCTCGCCTGGGGAAACCTGCTGGCGAACCTCCGGCACTTGGAGTTCGTCGCCGTCGCGAACAGGTCGATCTGGGGTGTGCCCCACCGTCGGAAGAGGCGATCCACTAGATCCTGCCGTAGCTCCCACTCGTGGCACGAGCGCAGCTCCCTGCTGAGTGAGTCGGCGATGGTGTTTTTTATCCCTGCCAGATGAAACGGCACCAGAAATATCTTTTGGGCGATGGCCCAATGCCACAGGTCCTGCGCCTCCTTGGACAGTGCTGGGGACCTGGTTTCGCCCTGTTTCCTGATGTAAAACATGGTGGTGGTGTTGTCGGTGAAGATCCTCACCACCTTGCCCTTGAGGGACGGAAGGAAGGACCTGAGGGCCCAAAACACTGCACGGAGCTCCAGGACGTTGATATGTAGGGATTTCTCCGTCGGGAGCCAAAGGCCTCTTGCGTGCAGATTTTCGGTGTGCGCTCCCCACCCTTCCAGGGAGGCATCCGTGGTCACTGTCTCCTGGTGGGCTGGGGTCTGGAAGTCCAAGCCCGCCGTCAGATGCGCGCGGGTGCCCCACCACCGGATCGCTCGTCGGAAACTCTCGTCGAGTGTGATCCTTTCCTCGAAGCTGCCCGTCGTCTGGATCCAGCGCGCGTCCAGGAACTCCTGCAATGGGCGCATCCGGAGCCTGCACATGGGAATGAGGTAGATGCAGGAAGACATCATTCCGAGGAGGGACTTGATGGACCTCACCTTGGCCGCGTAGGCCACCAACATCCGCTGCACCTTGCCCAGGATGGTCCTGGTCCTCTCCTCCGACGGGGAGGCCAGAAGGGACACTGTGTTGAGCCTCGCTCCCAGAAACAGAGCGTCTTGCGCGGGCACCAGGTGGGATTTGGCGTAGTTCACGGAGAATCCCAGGTCCGTGAGAAGTTGGACGGTCCTTGCCGTGTGAACCACGGCGAGCTCCCTCGTCTTGGCTCGGATGAGCCAGTCGTCCAGGTAGGGGTAGACGTGGACCCCCTCGCGGCGCAGCTGCGCCGCCACCGGTGCGAGGCACTTGGTGAATACCCTGGGTGCCGACCGTAGTCCGAAGGGGAGGGCTTTGAACTGGTAATGACGCCCTTGGACCACAAACCTGAGGAATTTTCGGTGCCCCTTTAGGATGGGAATATGGAAGTAGGCATCCTCCAAATCCAACGACGACAGGAAGTCTCCTTCCTCCAGCTGACCCAGGACGTGCTGGAGGGTGACCATCCGGAACTTCTGCGCCTTGATGAACTTGTTCAGACGTCGCAGGTCCAGGATGGGGCGCCATCCCCCCGTCTTCTTCTTCACGAGGAAGTATCTCGAGTAAACTCCGGAGCCCCGAAGCCTCTTTGGGACGAGTTCGATGGCGCCCTTCCTGAGCATCGCTTTTACCTCCAGGAGAAGTTGAGGGACGTGAAGTTCTTTCCTGGCCACGGGGGGACGCGCGGGCACCTTCTCTGGAACTCGAGCGCGTGGCCCAGGGCCAAGGCGTCCAGCACCCAACGGTCGGTGGAGATGGACTCCCACACGCTGACGAAGCTCGCCAGCCGGCCTCCCACCGGGGTGCTTCGTTGGGGGCCCGACCCCACGGCCGGTTCAATCCTGCTTCGACAAGGCTTTGCCGCCTTGACCTCCTTGGCGACGACGACGGGGTCCGCCAGACTTGCCTCGTCCTCTGTAGGCCTCCTGAGACGACGAGCGGGCCGCTTGACGGTAGGTGGAGAAACCGCCGCCGGAACCCTTGGAGGCGCCCTTGCCTCCGCTGCTCCGAAAGGGCGTCCGTCGTAGTTGCAGAACTCCCAGGGCCCGGGCCGTCTCAGTGTCCGCTTTAATGGCCTGAAGGGAATCGTCCACTGTTTTCCCAAACAGGTTGTTCCCATCGAAGGGCATGTCCAGGACTCTGGTCTGAACGTCTTGACGGAAGTCCGTAGCCTTGAGCCATCCACGCCGCCTAAGGCAAACGCCGTTGCCCAACTGGCGGAACCCAGTGTCGGCGATGTCCGTCGCAACGGTAATGGCGTGGTCCGAAGCCACCTCACCTTCCTGCAGGATCTCCAGGGCCTCTGTCCTCTTGTCGTCCGGCAGGAAGTCCAGCAGGGGAGCCAGTTTGTACCAGAGCTCCCTGTCGTAGCGGGCCACGATAGCCAAGGCGTTGGCCGCTTTAATCGTCGTCGCTGCCGACGAGATGACTCTGCGTCCCATAGCGTCCAATTTCTTTCCCTCACCGTCCGGTGGGGAAGTCGATGTGGAGGCCGCACCTCCCCCCGCTTTCTTCCTGGCCGCCGCCAAGACGACGGAGTCCGGGGTAGGCTGCACCCGGAGGCACAGGGGGGCCGTGTCCGGGACCCGGTACTTCTTCTCGTACCGGTCTCTTCTAGCTGGTGTCGTGGAAGGGTTCTTGAGGAGGGTGAGGCCCTCATCCCAAATGTCGTCCAATAGAGGCACTGAGAGGACCGTCTTCCTCTTGGCCTCGCGCCGCTGATAAAGGAAACCTTCCTTCTTCTTCTCCTCAGGGCAGAGTTGGAAAAGCTCGGATGCCCTGGTGATCATGGAGTGGAACGATCCAATCTCGTCGGGCGGAGAAGCCCTGGTGGGAGGCGACGACGGTACATCCTCGTCGTATACCTCGTCGTCCGTATCCGTCGCTGCCGTGTCCGTCCCCGTATCATCCCCTCGGGTGGACGGGGAGGAGGGCTGGACGGGACGCGACGGCTGAAAAGGAGGTGGAGGGTGGATCCTTCTTTTCTTAGTAGCGGGAACACCAGAAGGTCCCGGTTCTGGGTCCCCCGACGGGAGAGGTTCCTCCGTCGGCAACGGTAGTCTCGTCCTTAACTCTGAGCATAAGGACTGTATAGCCAACAAAATGGCCGCCGAGTTCTCTTGAGCTGCTGGCAGAGGGGAATCCGACGGGCGACCAGGGGCCCCGTCGGTACCCTCGACGATGTCGTCGTCACCTGCGTCGGGATCCATCCCGACGGGCCGGTCTTCTCCCACGCCGAGGCCGTGGCTTAAGACCTCGACCAATTCCTCCTCTGAGGTTGAAGCCAAATCTACGACGACGCCCTGCCCCCCCTTTCTCTTCCCCTCGGGGGATTTCACGGGGGTCCTATTGATGGGCACAAAAGAGGACTCCCTCCGAGGTGGCAGGGAGACTCTGAGCCCCGAGGTCGCCACCAATGGTGTAGCCAGCACAGGCTGAGCCAGGGCCGCCGCAACAGTTTCGATAGAGGGCTTGGCCGGATGGATTAAGGCCTTCACCACCTTAGGTGCGCTCACCGCCTTATCCTTGAGGGGGGGGAAACCGCCTCGCTCCCCCTCCGCCTTCGAGCTTGACCGGGGCCTCTCCAGGAGCTTCGCTGGGTGCTCGGCCTTCCTCTTACCCGACCCAGAGCGTTGGCTCGTGGTTGATGGTGCCGAGGAGGGTGCGCCCTGCCTGGCGCCCGTAGAGCCCGACCGTTCGGCGCTCCCGGTGCCAGCGGACTCGCGGTGCTTGGCCTTATGTTGGACCCCCGTCGCCGGGGCGTCCTCAAAGGTCTTAGAAGACCGCTCGGATTTCTTCTTCTTCTTCTCACCGGACGGGCTCTTCCCTTCTAGCCAGTTGGCGAGATGTTGATGGTGGTCCTTCATGGTCCGCTCCGACATGTTGCCGCAAAACGCACAGTCCTTCTCCACGTGCGTCTCGTCCTCATGTAGGCAGTAGAGACAAAAAGAGTGTTCGTCCTCCTTGAAGACGTTCTGCAGCTGGCATCCAGGGCAGACCCTGAACAGCTTTCCGGGCGTCGAGCTTCCCTTCTCCTGGGCCATGACCGGGCCTGAGAAACTTCTGGAGTCCTCCAAAAGCGTAGCTCGACGAAATCTTCACCCTTGAGGGGCGCAGACGAATCCGACACGGGTCCCCGTTGATCGGATAGAGAGTCGGTGGAGTTTGAGGCTCTTTTGACCGAAAAAACAAAGTTTTTGAGAAAAAACGTGAAAAAATAGCACTAACGCTCGAGAGCAATAGCACGAGGATCCCAACACATGAACGTGCGGTAAAAATCTGAAGATGGCTGCCAGAGGCGGTGCTTAGGTAGAGGGCAGTCATTGGCTGTGGTCAGTATGACGCAGAGACCAGTGATTGGTTATTACTACGAAAGACAGATCAGAAACGAAACTGATACTGGTTTTTTCTTTACCGAGGATTCCCAGCCTGACGACGGGGAATATTCATGAGCATGTGAATCCATGCCAGACCCCATGCTGGAGAACTAGTCAATTTGAACTTCTGGATCCTGCTGCAGTATCCACTCTTTTGGACCATTACAGAATTCATCCATTGCATTCTAATGAGAGCATAGATGATGCACTAGAAACTTACCAAATGCGACAAACCAAAGGGTCAACAATGAGCATATGGGAAAAAAGTATAGAAGCACATGCTTTTCCACTACTATTTCCTACTTGCAAAGGCGGAAGATACAATGATAGACCCACTCAGATTACGGCATCAGAATACCGCTCATTACAAATGTATTCTGAAGATCCACATTTTGTCTAAATCTGGGAATACATATTCCACCTACTCTTTGAAAGTGAACTAGCAACCCTATGTTACAAAATTGCACAGATATTAAAATCTGGAACCCACTTTCAAAATATGTCAGCTACAAAATTAATACAAAAAGTGCAAGAAATAGATGAGGTTTTACAATCAATTTATTTTATTTTAAAATTTGTTTATTGGCATTTTACCATTTTACATAAACATGGCATTATCTATGCTCTTAATAAAAGGATAATGAGTACTTCACAACAATAACAATAACACTTTAACATTTCAACCTTAACTGTCTCCAAGGGTCTCTTTAGGCTTAGCAGATCTTACGTTGATTAGGTTAGGGGGGCATAGCCAAGCAGGTGGGGGGGAAGAGTTCCGGGCCAACAAGGTCATCTCACGGCTGTGATCTATTGCCTGGGTGGGCCTGTAGTCTTGGTTGCAGGTCTATTTTCCGCAGGTTTGTCCCCATTCATGGAGGCTTGTCGTCTGAGGGGTGAAATAGTGACCCACTAAGTTCTTTCCACGCTTCCAGGGGCATACTCGAGGCGTCTGTGGATCTGGTGACACTGTCTTCCCACACCTTTGTTTCGGCGCGTATCCATCGTTCCAGTTCCCTGTGCCATGCCTTATGTTGTGGTCCGGCAGGTTTCTTCCAGGCCATTGCGATTGTTCTTTTTGCCAAAATGCACATAATGTCCATTAACTTGGCCAGATGTTTAAGTTTAGGCCGTCTGGGGTACGTTCCCAGAAGGCATTCTCCTGGGTCCATTTGTATCCTGCCATTCCTGCCTTTTCGCTTGTCTGCTGCATGGTGCATGTCCAGAACATGTGGATCAGATCCGCTCTATCTGCTTTGCACTAGATGCAGTTAGTTTGTAACAACGTGTTGAATTTCGCTAACCTGGCTGGGGTTAAGTATGTTCGGTACAGCAGGTTCAATTGAATTTGTCTAAATCTATGGTTTCTGGAGACTGTTTTTGGGTATGCTAAGGCCCTTTCCCACTCCGCTTCAGTCAGTTCCTGGCCCACATCCACTTCCCATTTACCTTTCAGTTCGGCACTACGTGGATTGGGGGTATCACTCAGGTGGCCGTAGATTTGTGATACCGGCTTCCAGCCATCCCCTAGATTATACAGTAGCTTGATTAGGGGGTTGGGGTCTGGTTCTTCTGGCCAAGTTGTCCACTTGTTTCGTGCTATAGTGCGTATTCTTTGGTACCATAGAAACTGCCCTATGTGGATGCCGGCCTCTTCTTGCAACCTCTCAAACTCCTTAAAGGTACCGTACTCATATAGATCACCCCATGTATATACCCCCTTCCTTTCCCAGTTCCTGAGGTGTTGCAGGTCTGTACCATTTCTGCACAGATCGGCAATCATTGGTATGTCTGGGGAATAAGAGTGTTCTGAGTGTTTCAGCGCTCTAGTTCTATTTCATATCTTCTTTCCCAGGGTGGCCAAGAGGGGGGTATTATCCAGCAGCTGGTGAGGGGCCCAAATGAGTTCTCTCAAGTGTACGGGGGAAATTAAGGGCTGCAGGAGGGCCGTCTCTGATGTATTGTCGTCGGCTAACCACTTGGATACAAAGCTGAGTTGTGCCGCCAAATAATATTTCTCTAGGTTTGGGAGTTGGATTCCTCGTTGGCTATATGGTAGGACCAAGTGGTGAGCGCTATCTTATGCCTGCCCTTCCCCCCACAAGAAGTCTCTGATTATACTTTCGAGTAGGCGAAAGAAGGGAGCCTTGATGTAAAAATGTACGTTTTGAAATCCGTACAAAAATCTAGGGAGGACAACCATTTTAATTATTGAGGCCCTGCCCATCATGGAAAGGGGGAGTTTCGCCCAGAAATCTATTGATTTTCGTAAAGCGGGGATTGCCGCCCTCGTGTTACGTTCATGCATTAATTCAGGGGCGTGTATTATATTTATTCCCAGGTATTTAAACGAGGTAGCCTCCCACTGTATTCCTACTGAAGGAAGTTCTTCAATGTCCTTTCCCTTGAGGCCCGCTAGGGGGAAGAGACAGAACATTTCCCTGTTGAATTGTATGCCTGAGACCTTGGCAAAGTTATCTAGGACATCCAGCATTGTGGGCGCATTATTGCTCGGGTCTCTAACATATAGCAATACGTCGTCTGCGCAAAGTGAAATGACGTGGTCTGTACCACCTATGCGGATTCCCGCATCGAAAAATTGCTTCCGGAAATAAATGGCAATGGGCTCTAGCCCCAATATATAGAGCATGGGGGATAATGGGCATCCCTGCCTGGTACCCCTACATATGTCCCATGCCTCTGATATGTATTTGCCGGTCTTCACTCGAGCTTTGGGTTTAGTATAAAGTATCTTGACCCATCAAATGAACCTGGGGCCGAAGCCAAAGCCCACTAGGACCTCTGTCAGCCATTCCCAATAAATGGAATCAAACGCCTTAATGGCATCTAGGGACATCAGTGCATACGCCTCCTTGCTTGTTGCAGTTTGGCTTATAACGTGCTGTAGTCTGCGTAAATTCATGGTAGTGTTTCAGCTCGGAACAAAGCCACACTGGCCCACATGCACAATTACCCCTATGATTTTGGCCAGTCTCTTTGCCAGGATTGATGTTAATATTTTCACATCATAATTGAGCATGGCTATAGGTCGGTAAGAGTCACATTTATCTGTGGGTTTATTGGGTTTGATTATCGGGATCAAAAGGGTCTCCCTCATACTCTCCGGCAACACCCCCCTCTCATGTGCCTCCTGGAAGACCTCATGTAATAGAGGGGTCAGGGAGGTCTCATATGATTTATAGAACTCAGTGGGTAGCCCGTCGCTCCCAGGGGCTTTACAGGTGGCCAGCGATTTGATCACCTCCGTCATGTCATCTAATGTGAGGTCTGCATCTAAGGTCTCGGCCTGTTCGGGGGGTAGTCTGGGCAGCCCCATCTCCTCTAGGGTTTCTAATATCTACTCCCGGGGGACCTGGTCCTTGTGGGAGTATAGGTGCTCGTAGAAACCCTTAAAGGTGTTGTTTATGCCTTGTTGTGTTCTAAATATGTTGCCTGTCTCGTCTTGTATTGCAGTGATGGTGTGCCTCGGGTGTTCCTTCCTGCATAACCAGGCCAACAATCCACCTGGTCTGTCTGTTTCTGAATGTGCTCTGTTAGTTCTGGTAGCATAATCAAACTTAGCTAATCTATCCCATGCCAATGTGCATTTATCTCTGAGTTCTTTAAGGCTATCTTCTCTCCGATAAGTGTCTACTGGGGCGGATTCCAGTCTCTCAACCTCTCGTTCTCCCTGATCTAGTTCAACTTGCAGTTGTTTCCTGATGCCTCCGGCTTTCGCTATGATCTCTCCCCTTATTACCGCCTTTAGGGCCTCTCACAATGTACTCACGTGTTCAACACTGCCCGTGTTCATCTCTATAAAGTCGTCCATGAAGTTGTGCAGCTCCTCTTTAAATGCTAGGTCTCTCAGGGCTTCCACTGGCATTCTCCACACAGGAATAGGGGGTCTAGGGCCAGCCTGGTTCCATTCTACCAGGAGTGGCGAGTGATCCGAGATGGTTCTTCCCAAATGCTGTCCCTCCTCTATTTGTGATAGGTGCTCTTTACTTATAATCTAGTCTCGTATGTAGATCATGTGGAGACGAGAAATATGAGTAGCCATGAGTATCTGGGTGCAGCTCTCACCAGGTATCTGCTAGATCCAGTCTGTCCGTTAATTGGGTCAGGGCGGCCATTGCTGCTGATGTGCCCTTCGGGTGGGGTTGGGACCTGTCCAATTCGGGGTTGAGAACGCAGTTGAAATCTCCGCCCCAGAGAAAGATACCATGTCTGTATGGTGCGATTTTCACATACATTGCATTCAGGTGCGCCGGAATGTTATTGTTGGGAAGATAGGAGTTCACTATGCATATCTCCTCGTGCTCTAGCCGTCCCCACATTATCACAAATCGACCTTCCGGGTCTATCACAGTCTCCATTATTTGGAACGGGAGTTGGGGGTGAATCCAAGTGTATACTCCCCTGGCATACTTGGAGTAAGCGGTTCCAATTCCTTGTCCGCCGCAGTGTTTGCTTAATTTTGCCAAGGAGTCCTTCGTGCCGTGCATTTCTTGTAGTAATGCTATTTGCACTCTTTTTCTGTTCAAATATGATTTGATTCTATTCCGGCGTGAGTAGGTCCCCAAACCTCTCACATTCCAAGTCATTATTTTTATTTTAGAGGACATATTGATTTAGGGGTGTTTCTGTTGTGGCAGTCCAGAACCCGTTCTCATTCTCCGCTCTTTCCTTCAGTTTCGGCCTCCTCCCTCCCCGTCCATCCCTACTCGTTCCAGCCACGGTAATCCTTGGAGACTGATCAACCAGTGTAACTCTCATTTTAGTAAATGAGGAAAAACAACTAAACAACTTTGAACTGCCCCTAGCAGTTGCTTCCAGCTTGCAACGCTCAGGGGATCCCGAGCCTTCCAGGCCTCTCCTGGCCTTCCGGATCGGGTGGTGTGTAGGCAAGTCGCCTGCACAGTTTCCAGTGGGGTGGGTTAGCTTCTGGCTTATGTGTAGTCTATTGAGCTCTTGTCCGATCTAGCCATCTTCATAGTGGGGTTGAGGTATAGGCTAGTTGTCTGCTTTTGCTTAAGTATTGCGGGGGGAACCTGTTTCATTTTAAGGACTAGTGGGTGCCTTATCACCCTATGTCTGATTTCGATGGTTCTTCCTTGTCGTCTGCTAGGTTGTTATGTTCAAGCCACATGCAGCCGGTGTCTCCAGAAAGATCGCTTTCCCTTTATACAGTATCTTAAGACGTGACGGAGAGAGTAGCATATATTTTAGGTTAAGCTTCCGTAATCTCGCTTTTATAGGGATGAAAGAGTTTCTTGCCCGCTGCACTGTGGGGGTGTAGTCTGGGTACATGACTATTGTGGAATCCTTTCGGCGTATCTCTCCTCCTTCTCTTGAGAATCGCAGGATTGTTTCTCGATCACAAAAATTTTGTATTTTCGCTATGAATGGGCGTGGATACGATCCAGACGGGGGCCGTTTCTGTAGGGATCTGTGAGCTTGTTCAACTGAGAACCCTTGGGAGAGTTTTCCTGGTCAAATTTCCTGCTGTAACAGTGTCTCTATAAACTCCGTTGGATCAGGTCTCTCCATGTCTTCCGGAACCCCTAGGATGCGGATGTTGTTCCGGCAGGCTCTGCCCTCAGCATCCTCAGAACATGCCTCTAGTCTCGCTACTTTTTGTTCCAGATCCTGAACTTTCACCTTCAGTTCCTGCGTGTTCTCCACGTTATCTTGTAAGGTAGTTTCGGTTGCCTTCACCCTTTCAGTTAAATTTCGAGCGTCTTGGCGCATGAGTTGCATGTCAGATTTTACCTCCTCTATCTTTCCTTCAATAGATGTACGAAGTTCTGCTATTGCTTGTAGAACTTGTGTATGTTTGAGATCCTCTTCTTGTTGGATTGGTTCGTCGGCAAGATCCCTGTCTTGTGGCGGCTGTCCTTAGGGCTTGGCAATCGTGAAAGAATCCATCGTGACTAGCTTCAGTTTGCTTTTGGGGGAGACATCTCTCTCCTTCCGTCACCCAAACCCCCTTAGCAGGTCCGGTTTAAGCACTTTTTTCAGTTCCTTCAGGTGACCCTTTGTGTGTTTTGTGGTCC
The DNA here is from genome assembly GCF_040938575.1 of Ambystoma mexicanum. Classification (NCBI taxonomy): domain Eukaryota; kingdom Metazoa; phylum Chordata; class Amphibia; order Caudata; family Ambystomatidae; genus Ambystoma; species Ambystoma mexicanum. The sequence continues at coordinate 957,616,152 of NC_090930.1, read as the reverse complement.
TTTAATCCGCAGACATGAGGGTCTGGCCCGGTTCCCCAAAGACAGCTACTTTCCCATTGTCCATCGTAACTGATTGGGGTGCAGTCTTGGTGTTTTCTTCTCCTGTTTTAATTCCTGTCTGGAGGGCCTTGTCCCCTTGCAAGGTTATTTCTATTTGTATGTGCTCGGGAGATCAGGGAGATCAGTTGGCAGCCAACGCGTTGCTGCCCTCTTTTTCCCACAGGTGTTTGCTTTCCCCGCCTGCCGTTGGTTCGGGGGATCGCCAAAGGCAGAGTCGGTCTCAGGGGCTCAGCTGCCCCTGTGGGACGGGTCCCAACACACTTGCTACTTCGATGCGGGACGTTATGGAAAATGGCTGACCCCGGTCGCCTGTTGGCATGTAGGCTGCTGCAGCGGCCCCGTCAGGGGGATCTCACTGCACCGCACACACACAGCGTGTGTCTTGGGCACACCTCTAGCCCGTATCATTGTGTTCCCCGGAGCAGGTCTACTGGTTGTGCTGATCTCCTCCCCGAAGCATGTAATTATGTGGGGTTGGCTTGGGTCCTGATGGTATGCGGCGAGTGAGGGGGACCCTTTCTCCGCTTCACTCACTGTGTTCTATTGTGACCGGGTTACACCCCTCCAATGCCGTTGATCATTCCGTCTCTGCCCACAGCATGGGCAGGTCGTCGCCGGCGCTTTTCCCACACGTCCGCGCCTCGTCAGCACCTGCTGGCCCGCTCTCCCGATGCTGGGCATCCACCGTTCCGCTCCGTCACCGAGCTGCCCCTCCGATGTTACCTTCTGCCGCCCCCGGCGCCTCCGAGGTGGTTGAGTCGTGGCTGGGCGCCGAGCAATCCGCCTTGGTCACTCCGATGGGGGGAGGTATCTTCCAGCGACGTTTGTTTCAGCAGGGCTTGACCACTTTGCTGTTAGATCTCGGCAGACGGCGCCATCTTGGAAGCCCCAGGGTCCCGGCTGTACATTCGTGGTTTGCTGCCTTACACGCTCCGATTCACGCTGGGATCAGGAACGAGTGTAGGAAATTGGTTCCCCTTCGTAAATATGCAGTTTATATCTCCATGCAGTTACTTTTAAAGCGATATATAATCAGTCTTTATGAGGATCACGGACTGGAGCTCCACGGGAGCTTGTCTTCACCGCATGCGTGCTGGCCACGCCCCCCATGAGGTTTTACAATCAAGTATAACAAATCTGTTTGCAAACATGTGTGGTACGAAGGAATACTGGTTCCGACGGCACAGAGATGTACGTTGTATGATCAGAAACCTTGGACCACCCACTTGGTTTGTTACATTAAGTTGTGCAGAGTATGCATGGGAAGATTTACATGAGTTCCTACGCATATCAAACAACAACAAAACCAACATAGATATACTAACACCTGGAGAACTTTGCTCTCTAGATCCTGTTAATGTGTCAAGATATTTCCATCATCGTTTCATTACTATGCTACACTTTATTTGTAATAAAACTGTTCCTCACCTCAGAGAAGTGCAACACTTCTTTTGGAGAAAATAATACCAAGCCAGAGGTGCACCACATATTCACATGCTTTTATGGTTCAAAGACGCACCTAAATTTGGTCAGGACAGTGATGCCACTGTTTTGAAGTTCATCCATAAATATGTCACTTGTGCAATCCCTTCACAACATGACCTCATGGACAGATTTTACAATTTCAAAGACATAAATGTGGCAAATATTGTTGTCGCAAATACAAAAGCAAAGGGAAATACTACACCAAATGCCATTTTGGTTTCCCTAGACCAGTTACAGAAACAGGTGAAGTGAACAACTTCATGTCTTCAGTTCGACATAGTGTTAAAGGTAAATCACCTAAGAACACGTATTACATACAAAGAACAGAAGAATCAAAATATATCAATGATTACAATGCAATCATTGCCCTCTTATGGAATGCAAACATAGAGGTGCAGTACATTGCAGACAATTCCACTGCAGTTGCACGATATGTTACAGCCAACTTAACAAAAGCAGAAAAAACAGAGCTTCAAGACCTCTGGAATGACCTATCATCAGACAAAAGACTATCTCAGAAATTGTACAGCCTAAGCATAAAAATGCTCTCTCATAGAGAATGTGGTGCCTATGAAGTGGCAGATCGTTTAACCGGTACTGCTTTGTATGGAATCAGAAAACATAGTATGGCTAAGTCTTGGTCCTGCTAAATCTAGAAAAAGAGTTCTGAAATCATATAAGGACATAGAAACAATTGCCAGAAATTATCCCAACAGCCAAGACATTTTAAAAAACAATTTACTGGACACATACTATCTGGACAGGAGTACCTCTTTGGAAACCATGTGTCTATACCACATAGCTCAAAACTTTGCATACAAAATAATATAAAACCTGATGAAAGCAAAGGTAGATGTAGAGTGACAGATTGTGAAGGCAGCTTATTGAAACTTACCAAACTATGCTTAATTAATCATGTCAAATTGTCATTAAAAACTCCTCAACAGAAAGAACTATATTACATGTCCCTGCTACAACTTTTTAAACCATGGAGAAAAGAGGAAGAGATACTAGATAACTATGACTGCGATGAGGATGCTTTTAAAGCGAATGAAAGCACTATCACCGATGTGATCTTTACACAGTACAAAACAATGTTGCACAATGAACAGGAACACAAAGAACAACTTCAGACCCAACTAGATAAGGACACTTCCGACACTAGCCAACCTTCTGTACCAGGAAGTCAAGAACCACTAGGAAAGCCACTAATAGCAAATGATGCAGAATTAGCTATGACCGAAGCGGAAAACACCATGTGTCAGTATGAAGCTACAGAAGACTTAACTGTACTACAAGCAAAACTTAACAAAGATCAGCGCACCATTTTTGAAGAAGTAACAAAAGAAATTACACATGGTGTACAACACGAACATAAAGAATGTACCTGCCAAAATTACAAACCTATACTGCTGTACGTCAGTGGTTAAGCTGGGTCAGGAAAAACATGCTTAATCAAAATCATCAGCATGTTCCTTCAACAATGGACAAACAACAAACTGTCAGCTGTTGTAACTGCACCCACAGGTTTAGCTGCCTACAACATAGGCTGTGTCACTTTACACTGATTACTACTCCTGCCAGTGGAACACCAAAACAAATTAGACTATTACAAACTTTCTGCAGAAGCTGCAATGGAACTACGCAGAGCATTGAAACAAATGAAAATGCTACTAACAGATGAAGTGAGCATGGCCTCCAACCTAATGTTGGCCTTGATTCACCTCAGATTGCAAGAAGTACTTAAAACAAACTACGAAGAACTCTTTGCAGGGAAACACATTATCGTTTTCGAAGATCTTCTACAATTGACACCAGTGAAAGGTGAACCTATTTTTAAAACCTTAGGACACAAACTCTGCTGAAAAACTGTTGGCAGCATAGGAAATGTGAGCCTTTGGCAACATTTCCAATACAGAGAATTAACACAAAACATGCGTCAATCCGTCAATCTGCAGATCTCACTTACGCCAACATTTTTAAAAGTATTAGAGTTGGTGTACTATCTCAAGAAGCACAAGCAATATTGAAAAACCGGCACATTCATGCACTTTATGGCGATAACGCATGTGCTACTGATGTTATAGAACAATTAGCGCACAAAAATGTCAATTGTATGGCCTTAATGCCAACTCTTGCAAGCTGTTTCAAATTCAATGAAACAATGTAAAAAAAAGAAATGCAACCAATAATGGAAATTTGCTCCACAGACAAACTAGACGTACATGGTATGACACTACCCATGTGTGAGCAAGCCACAACAAGACTAAATACCTTAGAAAATTCAATCTCCAACACAGCTGGGTTGGAAAAAATATTTAAATTATCCTTGAATTGTAGAGTAATGCTTAAACGTAACCTTGATGTGGAGCAAGGGCTAGTTAATGGGGCACTGGGTACAGTTGTTGGCTTTGAAACATACCCACATGACAACATTCAGTTTGTCAATATTCGCTTTGACAAACTTTCAGAAGTGAAAAGGATAGGGCGCTCAACTGCTTGATTCCTTCTCTTCAAAGACATGTATGTACGTAGAGAACAATTTTCTCTAACTCTTGCATATGCAGCTACCAGTCATAAATCCCAAGGTCTTACCCTCGACAAAGCATTGATAGATATAGGAAACACAGTCTTTAGAAGGCATGAGCTACGTAGCACTATCACGCTTACGTACACTTGACTGTATTTCTAATCAACTTTGATGCAAGTAAACTGAACGCCGATATTCCTTGCGTCTCACAGTACACCCCCCATCTGAAAGTAAATCCCTGAAAACTAATTCAAACAGAAATGCAACAGAATCTGACGGCAAATCCTTCTAAGAAAACAAAAGAAACTAAAACTTCATCAATTACCACAAGCAAAGAAGAATCTATTAGGGAAAGAAAATCAGGTACTTCTGCAAAGAAGGAACAGAAACTCTGAAAAAATCACTCAGAGACAGAACTAGCTGGTCCATTCAAATTTTCAAATGAACCTGGTGTAAGTTGCTATGCAAATGTAGCGATGAATATTCAATTGACACCAATTGTTAACAATATTTACGTACACAGTACAGACCAATTGTGTTTGCAAATGTTAGTCCTTCATAGAAACGCAACACACAATCCTGGCAACACGTATAGGGTTCACGGAATAAAACAAGAATTGGACTACTGTGCTGGAATGGTGAGATTCACTATAAACTCACAAGAAGATCCACAAGAATTTCTAATGTACTTACTACAAGTACTGGAAAACAAAAACATACCTATAAATGAAATCTTCCAGGTTTCATACATGTGGAAACATATATGCACCCTCTGTAACAATGTGACACAGGAACAAAACCCAAATGAGCGGTTTGTGTATGTATCTATACCTAATTGTGAATCCATTCCATTTCAGCAACTTCTACAGAATGCAAACCATGGCAGATTATGTACCATGTGCAATTCAGATAATCGCTCCACCTTACTGATACAAACACATAGTAACTACATAATACCTATGCTTCTACGGTACAATGCATATGGTACCAACAACAACTGCAAGCTGACTGTATTCACACACGGTCAAGTGTCACTTGGTAAGAAAACCTTTACTACAACAGGTATAATCTAACACGCAGGAGCCACAACCAATGCAGGTCACTACACTGCCTATATTAAAACGAAATGAGGATGGTTTGAATGTAATGATAGTACTATTACTCTAAAGCAGATATTGCCAGCTAATCTTACAAATGCTTATTTAATCTTCTTAAAGCCAAAATATAATAAGTAATGTGTACTTCACCATTAACAAAAAGTTCAAGTGAAAGACTATAAGCAGTTAGAATACGCCAACAGGTATCTAAGTGGCCAAGAGTGTATAACAAGCACACAGATAAAGGAATATCACAGATCCGTAACAAAAAATACAGTTAGAATACGCTAACAGGTATCGAACTGTTTAAAAAATCTGCAACAAGCCAACATACATATAATTAATCAGAAACAACAAGTAAACACTCAAAGGAAACAAAGAAATAGTTTGTAGCATAGCAAAGAAAGTTTTTTTTTTAATCTGACAAGGTTTTATTCCCCCAGACCCAAGGATTTGAAAAACAAACACAGAAACTGAGCAAAATGCACGGTACACTGGTTTGTGAAGTAAATATGAGGGTAAAAAAAAGCTAAAATGTCTATTGTACAATGTAATAAGTCTATATAAAATACAAACACTAACATGCTCTTTTCTTTTATCACAGAAATTAAAAAAGGATATTTACGCCAAGTACTAAAGTCATGTAACAAATATATGGAATCTCAACAAAGTACACAGTTAGTATAATTTCACACGTCATACATATTCGAATCTTTACGTCTGATCTATGGCAGTAAAATGGTGCAGTGGCTGAAGGCAGGGCCTAGAGTCTTCGATGTATAACCTACCACCTACACCCTGCGGCCAAGCAACCAAGACTGTAGGTCCTACCCACAACCATCGCAGCATATCAAAACCATGGTGGCTTATAACTTCACTGCTTATAACTTTGGTCTTGGATGCACGGTCTGCGACCATGCACCTAAGACTCTAGGTCGTACACACAACCACCGCACCACAGCACACCCATGCTGACTCATAACCTCAGTGCTTATAACTTCAGTCTTGGGTGCATGTCCTTTGGCCATGTACCCAAGACTCTAGGTCCTGCCCACAACCACTGCAGCATATCACACCCATTGCGGCTTAAAACTTCACTACATATAAATTTGGTCTTGGGTGCATGGCCTTCGGCCATGCAACCAAGACTCTAGGCCCTCCCCACAACCACCTGATCAATATGCGATACTACGGATGTATCTATAGTGGTGATATGCTGCTGTGGTTTTGGCCAGGGCCTAGCGTCTTGGGAGTATGGCCTACGGCCATGCACTCAAGACTCTAGGCCCTGACCACAACCACTGCAGCATATTACACCCATGGTGGCTTATAAATCATTAGCACACCCATAGAATGAAACATTTTAACTGTAGCATGTACTCAATTTACACCCAGGACTCTAGGCCCTGCCCACATCTACCAGATAGATAATCGATTGTATGGGTGTGATGCATGAATGTGATATGCTGAAGTGGTTGTGGGCAGGGTCTACAATCTTCGGTGTATGGCCTACGGCATGCAGCCATGCACCCAAAACTCTATGTCCTGGCCACAGCCACTGCACTATATAAAACACATGGTGCCTTATAACTGCAGTGCTTACAACTTTGGTCGTGGGTGCATGGCCTTTGGCCATGCAATCAAGACTTTAGGCCCTCCCCACAACCACCTGATCAATATGCGATACTACGGTGTATCTATAGCTTTGATATGCTGTGGTGGTTGTGGCCAGGGCCTAGCGCCTTGGCAGTATAGCCTACAGCCATGCACCCAAGACTCTAGGCCCTGGCCACAACCACAGCAGCATATCACATCCATGGCGCCGTATAAATCAATAGCACACCCATAGAAACAAAAAATTTAACTACGGCATGTACCCAATTTTAATATTCACTAACACCACAAGTGTCCTTACAGCAGTTCCAAGTTGCCTGCGCACACCACGGACTGAAGCACTATCCTTAAGATACCCCTCATTTTCAGTACTTACAAACTTCCCAGACAAGGCGGGCATATGGAATACGTTATTAACACCTGCCGCCTAAACAAATACAGTATTTCACCCATCTCTTACTCTCTGAACCTCCCCAAGCACTGTGACAGTCCAAAAAAGTTTCCAAAACAGGATTTCGCCTCAGGTCGCCGCTGCGCTGTCGGCGGATCCAAGATGTCGGGCGAATCCAAACAATCTGACGCACATCATGGCTCACTGCAGCCAATCGGCGGAGACGTCGCGTGTCTGCGGTCATGACGCCAGCCCCTTAGCCAATTGGTATCTTGTCTGCGGAGCGAACAGGGAAGTGTGACCGCAGAGCGGACATATATATATCACACATTTTTTTAGACCTACTTTTTCGTCGTTTTAACGAAAATTACTAGAATTATTGTCACCAAATTTACAAAAGCACGCTTTTGGGACCAAGCCCCTGCCCCTGCCGCAAATCTGGTGAAAATCCGTCCAGCGGTTTGGCCTGTAGGCGTGCGCAAAGTTTTTCCCCCATTCAGTCTATGGGAAAAAAAGACGTTTTGGGACCCCCCCTATAACATTCCCCCCCCCCCCCGGACCAAACTTTGCAAAAAAAATCAGAGTGGCCCATATACTTTTTTTGGTGAGGGTTCGTCCAGGAGGAGCAAAGTTATAGACCGCCCAAAAAGTGCTTTTCCTACCATGGCCGTGTAATATATATATATATATACATACATATACATACATACATACATACATACATACATACATATGGGATACATTACTCACCGTAATCGTATTTCTGATGCTTGTATCTGCTTAGATTCACATGCTGTGCATAGGCCGACATCTAGTGGAAGCTGCGGAGTATTACAGTTTGTTTTTCGAAACTCGAAAATGGGCGTCGACACAGGCGTGCCAGTAATACTATCCCTAGTGTGACGTCCACTGTACCCAAGATCCCTCACGCGTCTGGGATCCTCAGATTGTATTTTTTCTGACATGAGGAAGCATGAGGAGTAGCGTGAGTACAGATAATCCAAGCAGATAGACAGAAAGGTAAGACTACAAGCAATCATGCGCCTTCTCTCGGAGGGGAGGAAGGGTGGGTCGCATGTGAATCTAAGCAGATACAAGCATCAGAAATACGATTACGGTGAGTAATGTATCCCTTCTGAGGCTTGTGGAATCTGCTTAGATCACATGCTGTGCATAGATTAGCGAGCAGTACCCGAAGAAGGAGGTGGGATGTGAGAAGGGTCATGAGCAAACAGGTGTCTTAGAACCGCTTGTCCCACTTGTGTATCTGTCTTGGAATGAGTGTCAATGCAGTAATGCTGAGTAAAAGTGTGAATAGAGCTCCAAGTAGCTGCTTTGCAAATGGTGTCGAGGGGAACATTTGCAATGAAAGCCAGAGTGGCACCAATGCTTCTAGTAGAATGGGCCCTTGGCGTAAAAGGCAGAGTTTTTTCAGAAAGAGAGTAACACAGCTGTATACAGTTGATAATCCACTTCGAGATCGCGCCTTTAGAGACGCGATCCCCCTCTCTGCCTGTAGCTACGGAGACAAACAGTTGATCTGTTTTTCTTAGCGGTCTGGTCTTATTTACATAGTAGAGGACCGCCCTACGCACATCAAGGGTGTGTAGTTTCACCCCAGCCGAGCTTTGCGGGTTCTGGAAGAAAGCCGGAAGCTCGATGGACTGGTTTACATGGAATTTAGATATGACTTTAGGTGAGAACCTAGGGTGTGTGCGTAAAACCAGTTTGTCTTTGTGGATAATAAAGAAAGGATCTTGCACTGACAGAGCCTGAATTTCACTGACCCTTCTTATGAAGGTAATGGCTACTAAGAAGGCCGTTTTATAAGTCAGGTGTTTGAGACTACTTTTATGCATGGGTTCGAAAGGGGGGCCCATGAGCTTAGCTAGCACCACATTGAGGTCCCATCCTGGCGGTGGGTTCGAAATAGGAGGGTGAAGTCTCTTTACTCCTTCCATGAAGGCTTTAACTACTGGTACTTTCCACCACGATACTTTGTTATGGGATGTGGTGTAAGCCGAGAGGGCTGCCAGGTGTACTTTCAGAGAGTTAAAAACCAAACCTGCGTCCAGCAGGTGGAGCATGTATGTTACCACGTTGGAAGGAGTGCAATCAACTGGGTTGATTTGTTTATTCTGGCACCAAATAACGAATCTCTTCCACTTGTTAAAGTAACAGTGCCTTGTGTTTGGTTTCCTGGATTCTTTTAAGATGTCCATACACCTCTGTGGTAAATTGAGATGCCCAAACTCTATGACCTCAGGAGCCATGCTGCTAGGTTCATTGAGTTGGGTTCCTGGTGCACTGTTAGACCTTGTTGCTGGGACAGTAGGTTGTACCAGGCTGGGAGTTTGATGGGCTCGCACAGCGCCATCCTGCGTAGGTGTGGAAACCATGGTTGTCTCGCCCACATGGGAGCAACTAGGATGAGCGTCATCGATTCCTTGTTCATCTTGTACACCACCTTTCTGATGAGAGGGGTTGGTGGAAAAGCGTACGCAAACATCCCTGACCAGTTCATCCACAGGGCGTTCCCTTGGGAGTCTGGCTGGGGGAACCTGGATGCAAATCCTGGGCATTGTTTGTTTTCGCTTGTGGCGAATAGGTCTATAGTGGGGAAACCCCACTGAGAGAAGAGATCTTCTACGATCTCTCTGTGAAGGACCCATTCGTGTTCTTCTGGAAGGGAGTCTCTGCTTAGGGCATCCGCTAGGGAATTGAGCTCCCCTGGAACATGTTGTGCTGATAGGAAGATGTTCCGTCTGAGTGCCCATATCCAGATTTTCTGGGCAAGCTTGGACAGATTTGGCGAACGAGTCCCTCCTTGTTTGTTCAGATAGAACATGGCTGTCGTGCTGTCCGTCCGGATCTGCACCGACAAGTTTAGTAGATGGGGCTCGAACGCCCGAAGCGCTCGGAATACTGCCAGAAGCTCTAGCAGGTTGATGTGGTTCTTGGCTACTGAGTGAGACCAGAGACCCTGAGCTGTGTGGTGGAGATGGTGAGCCCCCCACCCAGTCAGGCAAGCATCTGTAGTTACCACTGCTTGTACTTCGGGATCGTAAAAGGGTTTTCCCCTTGCGAGATTCTCTTTTGTCCACCAGTGTAAGCTCTGTACGAGTGTTGGCGAAACGACCACTAGATCGTCCCACTGACCACTTGCCTGAGACCACTGTTTCGCCAACCATTCCTGCATGGGACGCATGCGCAGACGCGCGTGGGGGACCAGGTAAATGCATGACGCCATCATGCCCAGTAACCGCATTGCTTTGCGTACCGTTATTTGTTGACCTGACTGATAATGTGGAATTTGCAGTAGTATATTCCGAATTCTCTCTTCCGAGGGGAAGGTCAACCCTTTCTGAGTATCTAGGATTGCTCCTAGGAACTGTTTTGAGGTGCTTGGCACCAGACTTGACTTCTTCTCGTTGATAGAGAAGCCTAACTCGTGGAGGAGGTCGATAGTCCTCTGAATGTTTGACCTGCAAATTCTTGGGGTTTCCCCCGTTATGAGCCAGTCGTCCAGATAAGGGTACACTGGGATTGCCTCACTGCGTAGGTGTGCAGCTGCCACCGCCAGTACCTTGGTGAATACCCTTGGTGCTGAAGCTATCCCGAAGGGCAGTACCTTGAATTGGTAGTGGCGACTGTCCACTTTGAAGCGCAAGTATTTTTTGTGCGCCGGGAGCATGGAAATATGAAAATAAGCATCTTTCATATCCAAGGTTGCCATGTAGTCCCCCTTTTTTAGGAGGGGGATTACCTCTTGTAGCGTGGTCATACGGAATTTTTGGGGCTTGACATACTTGTTGGCAGGCCGTAAATCCAATACTGGGCGCATTGTCAAATCTTTCTTTGGCACAAGGAAGTAAGTTGAATAGATACCCTTGTTTACCTGGTGTCCTGGGACGAGTTCTATCGCGTCCTTTTCTAGCAGAATGGCGATCTCCTCGAGAAGGATCTTCTGATGTTCTAAGGAGTGTATTCTTTGTCGTGGAGGTTGGTTCCGGGGACGCTGCAGTAATTCTATACAATATCCTGTGGACACTGTTGACAGCACCCATCTGTTGCGTGAGAAGGGACCCTGAACTGAGCGTCACTGCTTTGGCGGAGGCGTGCCACCTCCCTTGTTGGGGCTGCCTCTGCCTCTTCCACGACCTCTCTTGTTACCTTTACTGTAACTTTGGGTAGACTGCTGGTTGTTGTTCCATTGTGTACCCTGTCCTTGGGCATAGTTGCCTCTTTGTGAATTTTGGCCGCGTGGGCGACGAAAATTACTGTTCCCCCTCTGGTTCGGGGGTTTGTTGGTAAGCTGGCCAAGGGATTTGAGAGTCTCGTACTCGTCCTTGGCATTTTTAAGTGCGTCTTCGACCGCTTTCCCAAACAATAGATCTGGTTCCACCGGCTTGTCTATTAATGAAGCCTGTGTTTCTGTTTTGAACCCCGACTGCCGTAACCACGCATGTCTCTTGATAACAGTTCCTTCTGCTATCAATCTTCCTGCGTTGTCTGCAGCGTCGAAAGTTGCTTTCAATATGCAACCAGACACGGCTCTCCCTTCTGCCGAGATCCGAGCCAACTGGCCCTTTAACGGTTCAGGAGCAGAGGCTATGAGCGCCGCAACCTCTTCCCATTGATGGCAGTTGTAACTTGTCAACAGGGTGGTGGAGTTTGCAATCCTTGCTTGGTAGGCGGACGTTGAGGCTACCTTCCTGCCAAACCCGTACAGTCTTTTGCTCTCCTTGTTGGGAGGAGCTTCTGACGACGATAAGGGTGTCCCAGCCCTCTTCCGAGTGTTGGTAACCACTAGGGAGTCTGGTTTAAGATGACCTCTTATATAAAGAGGGTCAGACTGGGCTGCCCGAAAAAGTTTTTCGACTCTGGGGATGACGGCTCTGGTGAGGTTAGGATTCACCAGGGATGGATCTATTTTACGTTGGATGGATTTAAGGATAGGGATGGTCTGAGCGACCGGCCTCCTCTCTCCCACCAACTCTTCTGCGAAGTCCCTTTCCTCCTGTACACCGTGGGTGTCGATGTGAAAATGTTCTGCTGCGCGAGCAAGAACTTCATTAAGGAGGGGTTGGTTATCAACTGGCGAGTCGGTAACTGGGGCTTCGCTCTCTACCGGGGAATCTACTCTGTAAATTTCCTCATCTTCTACCTCCTCCAGGTCCTCATCCTCCGCATAGTATTCAGACCCGGTTCGTTCCTCCATAATTGAAAACTCCTGGTCCCCTTCAGGGAAAGGTTGTCCTTGGTATCTGGGGTGTGGAGTAGAGTATGGAGTAGAGTAAGGCTGCACCTCGAAGGGGTCAGGTCTTTCGACCCGGGCCTTTTTACTTAGGGGGATAGGATCAGAGGAGCCTGAGGGTGTGGCCCCTTGAGGGTCATACGAAAGGAAATGTTCTGGGTTTTTGTCATAAAAATCCGCTAAGGAAGACATCCTTGACATGACCCTGTCTATGTCCTCACTGGACCATTCTTTGGAACAGGGTATGACTTTAGTAGGCAACTTAGAGGACTTATCAAGGGTACCCTTGCTGGATGTTGATGTCCCAGTAGATTTATGTTTATCTGTCTGCTTGGGGTGGAAGGATGGTCTTACAGGAGTGGAAGGCTGAGCTTTCCGCTGTTTCCCTCCCTCCCCGTGCGTGGAAAAATGTTTTCCCTGCCCCTTAGAGGCCCCAGAGACTTTCGACGCCTGGCGCCGAGGGTCGGGAGAGGTATCTTGTTTCGAGCGTGGGGCCTCGCTGGTGTTAAATGCGCTCTCGGTCTCTTGGAGCGCGGCCTGGGGGTGGAAGTCGTCTTCGTCTTCCGACGATCGAACTTCCGTTAATCTAGGGAGCGAGGCACTCTTGGCAAGAGTGGATGATTGCCTTGCGTCATGAGGCGATCTCGATCGAGAGCGCCCAGAGGACACCGAGTCGGACCGTTCTATCCGTGCCTCTTTCCGAGAAGTCGACGTCGTCGAGGTTCGGTTGGACTTAGTGTGCTTAGTGTGTGTAGGTGTAGCGCTTGCGTCGCCGGGGGTCTTCCCCATAGCCGCCCTGCCGGACAACCTTCCGAGGTCGGGGACCTGCGCTCGGCAGTCTTTCGACGCCGTAATGCCCTCACCGTCCGAAAGTACGGCGTCGCTGCCATCGCTGAAGGCGCCCTCCGCTGCCATGGCTGCCTGCCTGGCGTGGTGGGCCCAACGCTTTGTCGAACGGTCCTTAAGTGTTTTAGGTTTAAACCTACTACACGCTCTGCAGTTCGCTTCGGGGTGGTCCCTCGGCAAGCAGAGATTGCACGTGGCGTGCCTGTCGACCCAAGGGTATTTGCGATTGCACTTGGGGCAGAATTGGAAAGGGGTACCCTCCATACGCACCTTGAGGCAGCGGGCTTGTAAGTGTAGGAAATATAGTGTACTTATATACCAAGAGTGAAGAGTATGTACCACCCCCCACTCTCCCTACTTGCAGGGCCGAGGCCAGCGGCCTACTAGGCCCGGGCCGAGGCCAGCGGCCTTCCGAGGCCCAGATCCGTCGTGCAGCAGCCGACGGTCGATGTCTTCTCCAGCCGTCGTCGAGATCGATGTTCGACGTTGGGGTGGGGAAGGATGTCAATAAATAATTTTAAATTGCAATAATAGCAAAAGTATGGCTAAGGCCAGGGGACTCCGCAAGATGCTTCCGACCAGAATGGCGGAAAAAAACAATCTGAGGATCCCAGACGCGTGAGGGATCTTGGGTACAGTGGACGTCACACTAGGGATAGTATTACTGGCACGCCTGTGTCGACGCCCATTTTCGAGTTTCGAAAAACAAACTGTAATACTCCGCAGCTTCCACTAGATGTCGGCCTATGCACAGCATGTGATCTAAGCAGATTCCACAAGCCTCAGAATATATATATATATATATATATATATATATATATATATATTTTATAGGGCAGCAATCACCCAAAGGGTGACAATACAATTCAGAAATAAGCAAAGCAATTGAATTCACTTATAAGGAGGCAAATAGAAAACACAGGGAAAAAGAACAGTTTGTTTTGCACACAGATAGCGTTCAGGTTGACGTTCCCCCTGCAAAGTTTTGTTTAAATACAAATGAGCAGTCCTACACCAATGTGAGTAATGAGCAGGTTTTCAGGAATGAAATACAATGTCTAGAGTTATAGGCAATCTTCCCTCCCTAAACAAGAGAGAAAACTGTCTTGCCAAATGACACTTTTAAACTGACAGATGAAAATGGCTTTGTGAAAGACTGCAAAAGGGTGCAAAAATGCTTAATGGATAGAAATTCCAAAGAAAGCAACACTAATCAGGTCCTAACATACATGAGCTATAATATAAACACCAATACACACTTCTAATCAGGATGGGATGGAAAAAGCACTTTGAAATGGGGAAATGGCATGTGTAAAATTGTGAATTTTGCAATTTTGCTGCAAACTTTTACTATGCAATATTGAAGAAAAACACGTCAAATATGCTGTAGTTGCGGAGATAGCTAAGGATGTTAGGTATCGGTGAGAGTTGAAATTTCGTTTCTGTCTTTAAAACTGAAGGAGTTATAGAGGTTTTAGTGAGAGACGTTTTTGCAAAATAGGCGCGAAAATGAAAACAGAATTGCACTTTTGAAAATGACAGATGGGTTTGATTACACTATATTATGACTATGAAAAAGAGAATGCCACATATGGATCTTACAGTCACATGATCATCATAACCCGTCCTGTTGTGGATACTCTACTTCTTCCTGGGATTTACTTTAGTTATTCAGAATCACTAGGGAGTTATGGTTTTGGAACACAGGTGAGACCATCAGCGCAAGAAGGATTCTACCAATACTAGAGTTCTGAATTAAAGATGGGATGGGTTTGAGATAGGGATCATACAATGCAGATATATTATGGGTCACTGTTCTTCCTATTAATACTTACAGAAGAAGTTATTAATTGGACCGACAGCTCTGGTCAATTAATTAGATCTGATCTACCGGCAGCAGCACACCTCTAGTGGGATTGGATCAGGAAGGCGGTTCAGGTCAACTTGGACTACGCATCAGCCTGGATTTGGAAGGGCTCCTTCTGGTTACTGGACACGGTAGATAGCAGGATGCAAGTTTTCAGCGGGCCAGCCTTAATGGTAGCAAGCCAAGCTGAATCAGAATTAAATCCCTTCAAGTTTGGGATGTCAGGCTAGCAATCATTTTGCAATGCTAGAGTCTGGATTCTGCAAAGATATCTGGATCTTTCAAAGAAATCTGGAATCAGCTACAAGTTGAAAGTTCTGCAGTAAGGTGCTGCGCGGACATCTGAATGGGTTCTGGAAGCAGTCTTCTGTAAGCAGTCTATGTGTAGCGAAACTTCTATATTTATCCATTACAAAGTTTATGGCATGGGCAGAACTTCAAAACACAACCCCACGTCTGTGAGTGGCTACAGGCATGTGCTTTGTCCTGGTTGGCAGTCTGAACAGAGCTGTCATCTTATGACAGGATTGAGGAACTCCCACCTGGATTTTTACCCAAAACATATTTTTGCACAAATGTACATTTCTAGCATCATGTACCCTCATAACATTGGACACATATACTTTATATCTGAATGTCTACATTTGCATTCACTTCCCATCTTTGTGAGAGCTGTATTGCTCATTCTATGGATTTTTATCAATTTTACCAATAACACTTTGGATTAATCATTTCTAATTTGATACATCTCTGGGTGCTTATCAGTGGATCGTGTACATACAATGGTAAGTTTGCAACATTAATAGTTTCACCACAGACATTTTTCATAACTTTGGTTCCTTAAATGGTACAAGTTTCCTCGATGTCTTCAAATCACAAGGCTGAAATTAGTTTAATGTCTACCAAGTTTCAGATTTATCCCCCCTTTATTTTTTTAATCAAAAAATGTATTTGATTTTCAAACATCAATAAACATTACAACTAACCCTGTGCATTGCAGAGGGGGGAAGAGAAACATAGAGGGTAAAACAACACAGGGAAAGAAAAGAAAAAGGGGGGGCCATCTAGTCTTCGATTAGGGATCTCATGAAACAGTTTGTGCGTATTGGGTTCGCTGGCCCGGCGTCGCCTCATCCATTTAGTACATGTTGCTTGTGTCCTCACGTCGGGAACTTAGCTATCATCTTCCCATCTATGCCAAATCTTGCTCGCTTTTTGCGGGCATCCCCTTGCCGCGTACACCCTGCGTTCCATTATTACACAAATGTCCACGTCTGTGACCCATTGGTCATAGCTGGGTGTTCTCTCTGATCCCCATAGCTGTTCAATGTTCCTTCTGAGTATCGCTGTTGTGGTTGACCAGAGTAGTTTTTCATAGCGGGTCAAATCACATTCGTTGGAGATCCCTAACAGGAGCTGTTTTGGTCCCCTTTGTATTGGCTTGCCCATGACTCTGGATAGTTTGTCACAGCATTTCCGCCGTAGGTGCTGTATTGTTAAGACGATCCTCTGCACACCAGAATACTGCTCACATCTCCCCAACACCTTCCTCGGGTTCCCACACGACTCCCTCCAGGGTTCGAGGCTCATGTGATTCGGTTTACCCAAAGGACTGAATGTTCCGTAGCAGTTACACTTTACGGGCTCGGTTGCAGCCCTTCCTGCATTGGCAGTTGCCATGGAGAACATACAGCAAAAGGGGCGGCGGAACACCTCCACGCCGATCGTTCACTTGCTCACGTGATTCAGAGCGGCGTTTCCCACGTGACCCTGCTGGACGTCACATGACCCCGAAACGCACAGTATATAAAGCCTGATGCACGGAGCACTCATCGCTTCTCAGCTGTCTTCAGACCCTGTTTGGCGCTACGTTTTGATAAACACTATTGGTTTACCTTGATCTTGGAACTCACACTTGGACTCCTTCGGATTATCCTTTGGTACCTTTGCTTGGAACTGCTTACCTATTGCTGGATTTCCACTCGACCCTCACTTGTCTTCGGATCATCCCTTGGTACTTTGTTGAACTTCTACGCTATTTCCCTTTTGGGATTCAAGTTACGCCTTCAGCTATCCAGGTGGCTTATCCTGTATCCACAATTGCCTGCGTTCCTCTTGTTCAAGGGACCGCCTCATCTGAGTCTCGAACCTCCCTCCTATGTTTCCTGGGTTTTCCAAACACCAGATAGGTAAGACTATTCAGATCCTTTGATTCTTGTGATATATTGTAATTGCCTGGTACTTAACCTCGTTCTTTTTGCAGCAGCATCAGTGTTCCAGAGGTTCCGTGGATCCGGGAAGTAACATCTCCCACCTGTGGCCCCAAAGGTCGCACAGCGGGTTTCTTTTGGTTTCCCTGTGCGTCACTTGGGGACGGAGGTCTCAACGGTCTACACGACACTCAAGTCAGAACTGACTGAGAAGCCATATAGTCGTGTTAGATAATGCAGGGGTCCACGGAAGAACCCATAGCTGCTTTAGTTCAGGCAATTACAGTGTTAAGGGCAGATATGGCCGCCGCTAATACGGTGATTCACCAAAGGCTAGATTCAATACAGAGTGTTCAGCATTCCCTTCCTGCAGACTCTGAATTCGGGGATGCTGCCACTTCAACCACACCTCCTCCGTTGGCAAGTACCCCAGCTCCGACTCCGGTGGTCCTCCCAACCCCTTCCCCTTTGGCCGCTCCTGAACGTTATCAAGGTGACCCCAAGAAGTTCAGGACTTTCACCAATCAGTGCAAGTTACACTTCCTGTGTAGACCTCTGGCCTTTCCTAATTCCACTGCTAAAGCGGCCTTTGCCCTTTCTAACCTGGCCGGGACAGCTGCCGCTTGGGCTAACCCTTTTCTGGAGAACAATAGCCCGGTTCTCTATGATTTTGATTTGTTAGTTCTAGAGATGTCTCGAGTCTTCGATACCCGACACAAGGCACAGTCTAGGGATTTGGAGTTGTTAGAGCTAACCCAGGGTAGAGGGACCTTGATAGATTACATCACCCGTTTCAACCAATTGGTCGCCGAGACTTCATGGACAGAAAGCAAGCGGGCGGTCATATTCTATAGGGGGTTGAATAACGCAATGAAAGATGCCTTAGCAGTGATTCCTTCCGTGCCTACTCAGTATCAGGAACTAGTGGATCTTGCCCTGCAGGTAGATGCACGTCGATCAGAGCGCAGAGCTTAGTTGGGTCTTTCTTCTCATCCTACAGTTGTTAGTACCCCTGCTTCTAGTACTGAGGAACCTATGCAAGTGGGAGGTTTACGTACCCTATCACGACATCCGAGAGAGAACGTAGGAGGGTGGATAATGCATGCTTTTATTGTGGCACCACGGGACATTATGTGAAAGAATGCCCTCGACGTCCCAAGAAGTCTAAGGTTTTTCGGACAGCTCGACCTTAGATCCGGAGACCAGGTCGAGTTCCCAATCTTCATCTCCGGGTACCACTCTTGCTTTTGCTCGTGTCCAGCCCATCTTTGTACAGGCCACTCTTTGTCACTCTACGGGTATCTCTCATGCAGCCACGATCATCATTGACTCTGGTGCCACCGGGAACTACATAGATATTGCTTTAGCCCATTCTCTCAATCTACCTTTAGTGGTAAAGACCCGACCTGAACCGGTTCAGGCCGTAGATGGCACTGCACTAGTCTCTGGTCCCGTTAGACACCAAACTGCTCCTCTATTATTGACCATACAAGATATTCACACAGAGACGCTAAGTTTTGACTTGATCACCACACCTCAATTCGGTATCATATTAGGAATACCATGGTTGCGTGAACACAATCCTCTGATTAATTGGCAAACAGGCACGGTGCTCTTTGAGTCTGATATCTGTCAGAACTATTGTCTCCCAACCCATCAAGTAACAGATACTCCTTCACGGGCCTTGGGAGCTCTTCGCTCAACTCACGTTGACTGATGATGGATCAGAGGTTGTGAATTCCCACACCGTCGGAGGGGTAGTTACCGGGATTCCATCTGAGTACAAAGCATTCGAATCAGTTTTCGATTGCGGTTCTTCCGAGGTGCTTCCTCCACACAGACCATATGACTGCCCGATTGAACTAATCCCGGACTCTACCATTCCTTCGGGCAGGATTTATTCTCTGTCCCTCTCGGAAGAACAAGCATTGAAACAATACGTACAGAACGCCCTACGACTAGGACATATCCGCCCCTCTACTTCACCAGCTGCAAGCCCCATTTTCTTTGTACCTAAGAAAGAGGGGCACTTACGTCCCTGTGTGGATTACCGGCGTCTTAACGCCATCATGAAAAAAGATAGGTATCCAATTCCTTTGATCACACCTCTTCTGGACCACTTATCCCATGACTCCGTTTTCACCAAGCTGGATCTTCGCGGCGCATATAATCTAGTGCGCATTCGCGAGGGCGATGAGTGGAAAACTGCCTTTTGCACCCGTTACGGCTTGTATGAATATCTAGTCATGCCCTTCGGTCTATGCAACGCCCCGGCAACATTCCAGCGTTTTATGAATGACATATTCAGGGACATTCTGGACGTATACATGGTTGTTTATTTAGACGACATCTTGATTTTTTCACGGAATCTTGATAACCATGTAAAGCATGTCCGGGAGGTCTTATCCCGTCTGAGGGAACATTCCCTATTTGCCAAACCCGAGAAATGTCAGTTTCATAAAACGTCTGTTGAGTTTCTGGGCTTCCACATTACCCCTGGGGCACTATCCATGAACAAATCCAAGGTTAAGGCAGTCCTAGATTGGCCAGTTCATCAGACAATCAAGGCCTTGCAGGCCTTTTTGGGCTTCGCCAATTTTTACAGGCGCTTTATTTCGTCCTTTTCCACAATTGTGGCCCCACTTACGGCTCTGACCAGCCCTCAGGTACCCTATCAGTGGCAAAAGGAACATCAGGAATCTTTTGAGGCTTTGAAAACCGCTTTCACCACCGCACCGATTCTCCAGCACCCCAATCCCGATCTTCCATTCATAGTTGAGGCGGATGCCTCTTCTTTTGCCCTCGGTGCGGTGTTGTCTCAGACATGTCCTACGACAGGCAAGTTGCACCCGGTGGCATACCACTCCCGCAAGTTTTCCAATACTGAGACCCATTATACTGTAACGGAGAAGGAACTTCTGGCTGTCATGGACGCCTTTCGTGTCTGGCGCCATCACCTCCTGGGGGCTAAGCATCCAATCACTGTATACTCAGATCATCGGAATCTGCAGGATCTGACCTCCTTAAAGTGCATCAATTGCAGACAGGTCCGGTGGCATCTCTTCTTTTCCGCCTTTGATTTTCACATTACTCATCGTCCTGGAAGCACTCATGGTAAAGCGGACGCTTTGTCACGCTCTCCGGGTGGAGTCGAGTTGCCAACCTTCCCCGATACTGTTCTTGGTAAGAATCATGTGATTTGTGTCTGCACTCCCTCTCTGTCACTGTTGGATTCTGTGCGAGCATGGACGAGCAATCATTCTGACCAACTGCGGGATTGGGATCCCGTATATTGTGATGGTTTGCCTTTCGTGCATGAACGTCTCTTCCTTCCCACGCCTGACACCCACGACACCACGCCTGGCCCTTGAATGGTCTCATGATGCTCCCTTTAATGCCCATCCCGGCCAGGAGCGCACTAAGGATCTCCTAAAGCGCTGGTGCTGGTGGCCCTCTATGAAGCGCGACGTAGAATGCTATGTCAACTCTTGCGCTGTTTGCGCTCAGGCCAAACATCGAAGAGGTCGTCCAGTTGGACTGCTGCTTCCGCTTCCGGTACCTCCAAGACCTTGGCATACACTGACGATGGATCTGGGTGGTGGTAGACACATTCACAAAAATGGCTCGCTTTGTTCCTTATAAGGGGATCCCTTCGGCCCCAGTCTTGGCGGAATTGTTTTTTGAATCTGTGTTCATGTTGTTTGGGCTTCCTTCTGTCATTATTTCCGATCGTGGGTCACAGTTCACCTCTCGTTTTTGGAGATCTTTGACTAAACTACTTGGCATCGATACCAGGTATTCTTCGGCCTATCATCCTGAGACTGATGGGCAGACTGAAAGGACGAATCAATCTATGGAGCAGTATCTTCGGTGTCTTATCTTGCAGCAGCAGGCCTCCTGGTTGAGTGCTTTACGGCTTGCCGAGTTCTCATACAATAACGCGGCTCACTCTGCTACAGGTTTTTCTCCTTTCTACGCCCTCTATGGCCAACACCCCAAGGTCTTGCCTGTCCCTGATGCCTCTGTCTCTTTGAATCCTGCGGCCACGGCCTGTCTTGGGGATCTGTCTGCTGTTCATGCTAGTACTTTGGTCCATCTTAATGAAGCAAAGGCCTCTATGAAGTCCTGTGTTGACGGCAAGCGCTTGGCTGCTCCTCCCCTTGCGGTGGGTTCCAGGGTGTGGTTGTCTTCCCGTCACCTTCGCCTGGTGGGTTGTCGGAAACTTCTGCCTCGCTTCGTTGGCCCGTATGCGATCTCTCAGGTTGTGAATCCAGTGGCTTTTCGTCTGGTTCTCCCGAGTTATTGGCGAATCCATCCTGTTTTTCATGTGTCTCTCCTCAAGCCATGTACTGATTCTTCCCGCCTTCGGGCCCCTGCAGCCCCGGTGTCTCTAGCCTCCCCTGAGGTTTTTGAAGTGTCAGCTATTTTGGGTTCCCGTTGGTTTAGGGGTAGGCTCCAGTATTTAGTGGATTGGAAGGGTTATGGACCGGAGGAGAGTTCTTGGGTTTCCGCCTTGGATCTTGACGCTCCTCGGTTGGTAGCCCGGTTCCATAAGGATCACCCGTCCTGCCCACGGGGTCGTGGGCCGTTGGGGGGGGGCTATGTTAGACGATCCTCTGCACACCAGAATACTGCTCACATCTCCCCAACACCTCCCTCGGGTTCCCACACGACTCCCTCCAGGGTTCGAGGCTCATGTGATTCGGTTTACCCAAAGGACCGAAAGTTCCGTACCAGTTACACTTTACGGGCTCGGTTGCAGCCCTTCCTACATTGGCAGTTGCCATGGAGAACATACAGCAGAAGGGGTGGCGGAACACCTCCACGCCGATCGTTCACTTGCTCACGTGATTCAGAGCGGCGTTTCCCACGTGGCCCTGCTGGACGTCACATGACCCCGAAACGCACAGTATATAAAGCCTGATGCACGGAGCACTCATCGCTTCTCAGCTGTCTTCAGACCCTGTTTGGCGCTACGTTTTGATAAACACTATTGGTTTATCTTGATCTTGGAACTCACACTTGGACTCCTTCGGATTATCCTTTTGTACCTTTGCTTGGAACTGCTTACCTATTGCTGGATTTTGACTCGACCCTCACTTGTCTTCGGATCATCCCTTGGTACTTTGTTGAACTTCTACGCTATTTCCCTTTTGGGATTCAAGTTACGCCTTCAGCTATACAGGTGGCTTATCCTGTATCCACGCTTGCCTGCGTTCGTCTTGTTCAAGGGACCGCCTCATCTGAGTCTAAAACCTCCCTCCTAGGTTTCCTGGGTTTTCCAAACACCGGATAGTAAGACTATTCAGATCCTTTGATTCTTGTGATATATTGTAATTGCCTGGTACTTAACCTCGTTCTTTTTGCAGCAGCATCGGTGTTCCAGAGGTTCCGTGGATCCGGGAAGTAACATCTCCCACCAGTGGCCCCAAAGGTCGCACAGCAGGTTTCTTTTGGTTTCCCTGTGCGTCACTTGGGGACGGAGGTCTCAACGGTCTACAAGACACTCAAGTCAGAACATGTATGTTGTCGCATTCCCATATGATATGGAAGAAAGTTCCTTCCTCGCGCTTGCAGCGTAGGCATCGCGAGTCCGAGGCCCTGCCCAAGCGAAAGAGTGCCACTCTTGGATAGTAGGTGCGGTGTAGGAACTTAAGTTGGACCAATCAGAGCCTTGACAAAATGGTCACTTCCCGGTGGTACATCAGAGCTTCTGTCCAGTCTTCTAGCTGTAGTGGTGCCACGTCCCTCTCCCATCTGGCTTTCAGGCAGACCAGTTCAGGCGTGGCAAAGGATGTAATCACGTTGTACATAGTTGAGGTGACTTCGTTTTATTTGGTCCTGGACTATGTTGCGCTCTAGCGGGTGCATTCTGGCGTGTCGCTGATGATCTGTCGGTGGGCGTGCAGTGCGTGTTTCAGTTGGGTATAGTGGTATTCCTCTGATGTAGGGAGGGTGAATTCAGAATGCAGTGTTTCAAACGGGGCCAGTTTCTCCTCTATCATTACGTCCCCAACTTTGGTAATACCACGCTAGGTCCAGGCGGGCCATTTAGGCAACTTCTGTATTTCGGGGAGAAGACTGTTGTTCCACAGAGATTGGGCTAGTGTCAGTTTCGAGCCCCATCCTACGTGACGGTGTGCTTCTGTCCAGATTCGTGTGATATGCGTTTCCATGTTGGGAGCTGATGCGCGGCCCAGGCCGCAATACAGAAGTTCCAGGGGTGTTGTTATACTGTTAGTGTTGCTGCTTCTAATGTGCGGCAGGTTCTTGTCCCCATGGAGCATGTCATTCACCACCACCAATTGGCTGGCCCAGTAGTAAGTTTGCAGTCTGGGCAGCCCAATCCCACCCTCCCAGATGGACCTCTGTAGAGCAGAGAGAGCAATCCGTGGGTGGCCCCCGCTCCAACGTAATTTCCAAAGGATGCGGTCTATTTTGAGGAATTCCTGATGTGGGATGTGCAGCGGTGCATTTTGCAGGATGTACAGGAACTTGGGAAGAGCAATCATTTTGAACAGGGCAGCTCTGCCCATCAATGTCAGTGGCAGGGAGATCCAATGGCGAGTGTCCTCTGCGTATCTCGTCACGACTGGGTGGAGGTTCAATGCTGTGTAATCTGTAAGATGCTTCGTGATTTTTACCCCGAGGTATTTCAAATGTTCTGTTGCGATTTGGTAGGGGCAGTCCGCGGGACATGTGGCTGTCATGCTACCTATGGGGAACAGGATGGATTTGGACCAGTTTACGCGTAGGCCACTGAAGGCTCCGTATCTCTTCAGCATTTGTGTGACTCTTTGGCAGGAGTTGCATGGGTCTTTCAAGTAGATGAGCAGGTCATCCGCATAGAGTGAGACTCTGTCTTCCCATGTCTCCGACCAGCGGAAGCCCTCCCAGAGTGGTGTGTTTCGTAGGAGGATAGCCAGGGGTTCAATGGCAATTGCGAAGATCATGGCTGATAGGGGACAGCCTTGCCTAGTGCCTCTGCCCAGTCTGAAAGGGTCCGATTGCCAGCCGTTGACCTTAGTTCTGGCCATTGGGTTTTTGTATAGTAGTTGCACCCAGCTCATAAAGTTTGTGCCGAAACCCATGTGTCTCATTATGTCCCAGATGGCCTCCCATCTCACCGAATCGAAAGCCTTTTCAAAGTCGATTGCTAACAAAGCCAGCGGGCCTTGTATGCTGTCGGCTTTTTCCAGTGCTGAATGCAGTCTGTAGAGGTTCATGCGCGTCGATCTCTGGGGCATGAAGCCGCATTGGTCAGGGTGGACCAGGGTGGGGATGACCTGTTTCAGCCGCTCTGCAGGTATCTTCGCTAACATTTTGGTTTCTCTATTTATAAGTAAGATGGGCCTGTATGAACTGCAGCTTTCAGGGGGTTTGTCCGGTTTGGGTAATACTATTATTGTGGCTTCTCTCAGATCCGGAGATAGGATGCCCCGTGCCATGGAGAACATACAGCAGAAGGGGTGGCGGAACACCTCCACGCCGATCGTTCACTTGCTCACGTGATTCAGAGCGGCGTTTCCCACGTGGCCCTGCTGGACGTCACATGACCCCGAAACGCACAGTATATAAAGCCTGATGCACGGAGCACTCATCGCTTCTCAGCTGTCTTCAGACCCTGTTTGGCGCTACGTTTTGATAAACACTATTGGTTTATCTTGATCTTGGAACTCACACTTGGACTCCTTCGGATTATCCTTTTGTACCTTTGCTTGGAACTGCTTACCTATTGCTGGATTTCGACTCGACCCTCACTTGTCTTCGGATCATCCCTTGGTACTTTGTTGAACTTCTACGCTATTTCCCTTTTGGGATTCAAGTTACGCCTTCAGCTATACAGGTGGCTTATCCTGTATCCACGCTTGCCTGCGTTCGTCTTGTTCAATGGCAATTGCGAAGATCATGGCTGATAGGGGACAGCCTTGCCTAGTGCCTCTGCCCAGTCTGAAAGGGTCTGATTGCCAGCCGTTGACCTTAGTTCTGGCCATTGGGTTTTTGTATAGTAGTTGCACCCAGCTCATAAAGTTTGTGCCGAAACCCATGTGTCTCATTATGTCCCAGATGGCCTCCCATCTCACCGAATCGAAAGCCTTTTCAAAGTCAATTGCTAACAAAGCCAGCGGGCCTTGTATGCTGTCGGCTTTTTCCAGTGCTGAATGCAGTCTGGAGAGGTTCATGCGCGTCGATCTCTGGGGCATGAAGCCGCATTGGTCAGGGTGGACCAGGGTGGGGATGACCTGTTTCAGCCGCTCTGCAGGTATCTTCGCTAACATTTTGGTTTCTCTATTTATAAGTGAGATGGGCCTGTATGAACTGCAGCTTTCAGGGGGTTTGTCCGGTTTGGGTAATACTATTATTGTGGCTTCTCTCAGATCCGGAGATAGGATGCCCCGTTCTCTTGCGTGTTGGTACATTTGCAGTAGGTATGGGGCAATTACGTTGATTCCCACCTTCCGCCACATCTTGATCGGGAAGCCATTTGGGCCTGGGGATTTGCCAGACTGGAGGGCAGACATGGCATTTGACACCTCCTCCTCTGTGATGTCCCTCTCCAGCAATTCTTGTTGTGCTATGTTTAAAGTGGGGAAGTTGATTTCCTCTATGATTGAAGTGTTTGCGCAGGTGGTGGGTGTTGTATAAAGCTCAGCATAATAGTCCGCAAAACGCTGTGTTATGTCCTGATCTGACACTAGTGGGCTTATGGCCCCTGTCTGTAGCTGCTGGACATGGCTAAATCCCTGCTCCTTACGTTCCAGCCACGCTAGCATTTAGCTGGCTTTATCGCCAGTTTCATATACCCGTGCCCGCATTGCCGTGTGTGCGTGTCTGGACTTATCCAGTGCTGTGTTTTGGAGATGCTTCTGTGCTAGGAGTAAGGCTCGGTTCGTACCAGGCATGTCTTGGATTATGTGCATTTCCTCTGCCTATTTTACCTGTTGTTCTGCTACGAGTACCTTGAGTAGATATTGTTTCCTCTGTGAAGTCGTCCATGAGATAAATTCCCCCCTCAATACTGTTTTGTTGGCCTCCCATAGTGTCTCGAGGTCTGATGCGGACTCTGTGTTTAGTTAGAAACATGTTTTAGTTGCCTCTTGGAGCTTGTCCACTAGGTCTGGATTACCATGATAGTAATTATTCAGGCGCCAGCTAGGAGGGGGTGTCGGCCTGGATGTTGTGATTTTCAGTGCCAGCGGGGAGTGGTCGGAAATGCCCCTAGGGAGCAGACATGCTTCTCGTGCCCTGTGTAGGTCAGTTGATGGGAGAAAAAAGTAATCCAATCTGGAGAGAGAGGCGTGGGCCCCAGAGTGGAAGGAATATTCCCTCGTGTTGGGGTGGAGATCTCTCCATACATCACACAGGCCCAGGGCGTTCGTGAATGTAGCAAGTTTGGTGGGTACACTGGGGTTTCTATTGCGTATGTGTGAGCAGTCCAGGGTTGTGTCCATGACTTCATTAAAGTCTTCTCCTATTATCGTGATGTTGGAGGTGTCTTCTGTGATCAGTGGGGAGATGTCAGTGAGTAGCGGCGTTAGTAGATTGGGTGGTGCGTAGATACCTAGCAGTGTGATGGAGTGCTCCCATAGTGTGCCTGTCGCGTATATGTATCTGCCTCCGGTGTCCTCGGTTACTGTGTTCAGATGGAAGGGGAGGTTTTTGCGTATCAGTATCATGACACCCCGTGAGCCCATTGTAAAGCCTGAATGGAGAGCTAGTCTATAGTTTGTGCGTTTGAATAGGGAACACTCTGTGCACGCGAGGTGTGTCTCGGACAGAAATGCCACGTCTGATGCGTGTCTATTCAGGTATTGCCCTACCAATGGGCGTCTGATTGCATTGCAGAGGCCGTTGACGTTCCATGTCATGAGTTTGAGCATTCTGGCTATGTTGGTATTGGTGTTACGTGATGCCATGTCTGTTTGTGGCTGAATAAGTGTGCGTAGCTGATGGCGACGCCAGGCGCCGGGCTACTTTGCGTTCATGTGCTGTTCCCCTCTTGTTTGACTTTAGTATGTTTCGTGCTTGACTGGTCCCTTTCCTCGCTAAACCCAACAATCCCATAACTTCCCACCCTATACTCCTCCCAACTAAAAGCATCGGTCGCCCGAACATTAGAACTACAAGTTATCAACAGGACAACTTACATAGGACAAACTAAACTTGAGGTTCAGGTGGTTCCCCCTCGAGAAATATAACTAGTGGGATGCCACTGCTAATGCTGACGTGGAGTGTATTTGTCAGGGGGGGGCCCCTTAACGTGCAGTTATGAGGCGTCCCCGCGACCGAATCGTGCAAGTGTGTGTTACCTTGTGTTGCAGGTGGATCGATGGTTCAGTTCCTGTTTACTGCCGAGTATCGGGGCTCTGTTGGAGGTTGAGGTAGGGGTCATCCCCTAATGTCTTCCGGTGGGTCTTGTGCTGGTGGCTGTCGGGGCACTCGCTGTTGGTCTGGTGGTGGTCTAGGATTCCTGCCCCTCCTGCCATGAGAGGTCGACCAGTCTCCTTCTATGTGTTGCTCAGCCCAGCGCCATACTTCTTTGGGGTCAATAAAGTGGACTGTGGTTCCCTTATGGTAGATCTTGAGCTGTGCGGGAAAAAGCAGACCATATTTCACGATCGTCGTTTGCAGTTGCTTTTTCAGATGGTCAAAGGATTGTCTTGCTTTTTGAACTTCCCTGGTATAGTCAGGGAAAAAGATGATTTTGGAGCCATTGTAGTTTATCGTGCCCTTGGCGCGTGCATCTTGCAGTAGTGCATCTCGGTCCCTGAAGTTTAGAAACTTTGCAATTATCGTGCGTGGGGGTGCCCCGGGTGCTGGCCTGCCCGAGGGCATTCTGTGTGCTCTCTCTATAGAAAAGAAACTGGAGAAAGAGTCCGGTTCGAACAGGTCGGTGAGCCACTGCTCCAGAAAGAGTTCCATACAAGAGCCTTCTGCTTTCTCGGGTTTGCCGAGTATGCGCACGTTGCGTCTAGATCTACCCTCTCCATCTTCAATTCTGTCCTCCAGCACCTTAAGCTTGGATATAACGCTCTGGAGTTGTCGCATGTTGTGAATCCCATCCTCAGTGTTGGAAATGCGTTGTTCCGCCTTGCCAGTACATGCCATTAGTTTTTGGAGGTCGTGCTTATTCCGTCCATTTTCTGTTCCATTGACGTGCGGGAATCCGCTATGTCGGCCATCACATCCTTCAGGGAGATCGTATTGTCTGTCTCCATCTCTATTGTCTGTCTCCATCTCCTCCGAGAATAGCGAGTGGAGGTCAGGAGCTTGTGGTGGAGGGATGGTGCATTGATCCATGCTACTTTGGGTAGGAAGTCTTTTGGATCTGTCTTTCCCCATGGTTCTTGTTGCGCCTTGTGGCCGTGGGCTTTGCGTGGAGATCCCCTTGCTGCAGCTAAATAGCGGTTTATATGGGCCGCACACTTCTTGCGGTCTATTGGCACTCGGGTTGTGCACAGGCAAAGGGATGCAGTGTGGCACAGTGGTGTGTATAAAAATACTCCACATACCCCCCCAACTCCATTGTGACATCCAGTCATGGGGGAGTTGGACAAGTGGTATAATTTTTCTTTCGGTCCATGTGAAAAAATGCAGTTGCTTCAGCGATAGACGCGACACGCTCTCCTTGCCGATTCTGGTTGGGTGTGTGGAGCGAGACTGTGGGCTCTTGGTTCTTTTTCCGGTCCCCGAGGAGTCCTCCTTGGTGATTAAGTGGTTTTTAATTCCAATGCTAGAAAACAAAACAGAATGGTTATGGACATTTCCCCACTGCTACTCCCCGAGGGTGAAGTGGGGCAGATGCATGCATTGAATGCAATTTACAATATTCCCTGCCTATGTTTAATACAGGTCTTAACACTCTATCCTGGTACATATTCAATGAACAATGAATAATTATTTTTTTGTCTCCAGATTTTCCCCATCTGGGTTTCCGGTCAGCTCCTCTATTTGCCACAAAGTATGCCTGGGATGGCAACCTTTTTAGCTGGTTTATGTGGATCCACTTGTCTTCCCCTTCTGTCAAATTGCCCTTGGGATGCAGATTCTGTAGGCGACTGGTGAGATTCTGTCCACAATTTCAAAGAACCCACCAACTTGGGAGGAATTTGCGCTCTTTGGCTTGGTTCCTTTGGAAATTGTACAAGTAGACCCGGTCTCCTACTTGATTTTCCTTTTTAGTTCACTTAAGGTCATAGTGGGTCTTCATACTGTCTGCAGATCTTTCTAGATTCCGCTGAGCATATGCAAAAGCATGTTGAAGGTGTTTTCTAGGATTCTCAACATACTCATGAGTTGTGGAGGCATTTTCAAGGTCTGCTCTTGGGTTCTGTAGAGCAGATGCTGGGGTAGCACCATCCTTTGTCCAGGCATCAGCTCAAATTGAGACATTTTTGTTGCAGAGGAAGGGGTAGATCTGATGGCCATCAGGACAAGGGGTAATCGAATATCCCAACTTGGCCCAGAATCTGCCACAAACATTTTTAATATGCTCACAATAGTTTTATTATACCTCCCAACGTCACCACTAGAGGAAAACGGTATGCAATGTGTAATTTCCTTTTTACCCCAAGTATCTGGTGAAGTGACTACCTCGGTCTGATTCAATCCTTTGGGGTAGTGTAAAACGCGAAAAGATGTGTTTGATCATCAGGGCAGCTGCTGTTTCTGTCTTGCAATTTGGGGTCGGGAGACATTCCACCCATTTAGTAAACAAGCATGTTACGGTTAACATGTACTTCTTCCCCCCTGAGGAGCGAATCACGGGCCCGATAAAATTGACTTGCAAATCTGACCAAGGCAGTGTCATTCCCCTCTTTTGGAGGGGAGCACGGTGTGCGAGTGATGTTGGCTGAAATTGTGCAGACACAAGACACCCCTTCAAGTATTGGTCGAGGTCCGGCCCCATGTGTGGCCAGTATGGAATCTCTCGTAAGATTTCTAATGTCGTATGAAACCACCTATGACCGGCTGTGGCTGCATCATGGGCATGACTTAGCATCAGGCTTCAGAATGAGGTAGGGACCACCCGCTGGTCATGGCCAGATATGGATCTCCTTACCAACAAACTATCTTGGATTCAGAACATTTTGGGACATTTCATCAACACTCTGAGGTCCTCTTTCCCAATGCAATCGGTATCCATCAGGGGAAAGTTCTCAGGGTCCTCAAGGTGTTGATAAAACTTACCAATTATTCGATCCCTTTTTGAGCCGTAATCAAATCAGATCTGGGGTCTCCTTTCTCCACTGGGCAGTTGAGAGTTCATTGTGAGCATTTGTCTGGACCTAGTGATAGCAGTGACCTGGATTTCCCCCAACAGGGACTCAATCTCAAGTAGATCCCCTTGGATGGCTCTGGTTTTTGCCAGCTGATCAGCTATGTCATTTCCAGTTTTGTCTGGTCCCTCTACTTTAGAATGGCCCTTGATCTTTTTCCAGTAGATGGTCATCCCATTCGAGGTGACCAGATCATCAATGTTCTGTATTAGTATTCAATGTTTTAGTGGTTTATTATTAGCACATAGCATGCCTCTGGTTTTCCAATTAACTAGGTGTTCCACGAACCCGTTCCGTACATAATCTGAATCAGTGATTATGACCAGTTTGTGGAGTTGGTGTTGGACAGCAGTGAGGATGGCTTGATGCACAGCCATCGGCTCTGCCACTTGACTACTACGGGAACCGATTTTGTACCCAGCGGAAGGTTCTGGGGCATCATTCACCCATGCATTCCCCATGCTGGCCACAAGTTCCTTTTCCCTGTTGTTGTCAACATGGTAGGAGCACCCATCCACATAGACAGTGGGCATTCCCTCACACTTGTCTTCTTCATAGAGATTGTGTGGGGAATTAAGGTATGCCTCCATGTTGTCCTTTATTTTAAGACTTTTGTCCTCGAGACAGTTTTCTCTGGCACAATCATGCAAGTCAGCCAGACCTTGCGCGAGGGGCCTCTTCTTGTTTTGGCCATATCTGACCTCCACAGGAAAGCCTTGCATTGACAGAATCCAGAAAGTAATTTTTTTTTTATTGTAACCTTTAGTTTATTCAAACTTTTATTACAAAAACATCCACAATCCTACACATCAGCCTACGCGAAGATAATGTTCATCGCTTCCTATCATCAGGTAGAATTTTGTCCAATAAGTCAATCACAGCGCAGGTTCGATGTACGTTGTTACTTGATAGCATCATAAACCACCATTCATCTCTGTTGTTGTTCACAGGCGCATAGTTCCCTAGACTTAGCGATCTCTCATTTATCAGTTCCAGACATTCAGTTATCAAATGTTTCAGCGATTCTTCTGCAGTCAAACAAAATCTACAGATATTATCAAATGTGTAGTATCATTTTTGATACAAAGAACATCTTTTGTTTGATATGCATTCAACCGTAGTCACAAGAACTTATTGCGATGGTATCTTGATCGAAATCGTTTGAGATATTTTGGTAATAGATCTAGAGTATTTGCTGCTAGACCTAAATACAGTGCAGTCTTCAAATCTGCTCGCTTTTCATTGTTCAGTATCCAGAACCACTGGCGCAGTTTTTTTTGGGCTATTTGTGGGATAGACATCACCGTCTCCCATTTTATATCAGCGTTATCAACAATGGATTTTATTCTATCAGTCCAACCACTCAGCAAACCTTTGTGGGGTGTTGTGATGTCGATGCCAGAATTCAATAGGCCGGCGCGAGATCTTTCAAGAGTATTTTCCTTACCGTATTGATAGATCTCCATAGCACCGTAACGTATAAGGAATCAAGACTGAGTTCATGTCTGATCACTTTTGTGGAAATGTAAGAAGGCAAATTAAGAACACGTCTCCAGAACTTCCCTTCTAACGTGTCCCAACCTTTGTAGTTTAGATTTCACCCTGCTTCCGCTCCAAAGCTAATCGCCGGGATCACCTTCTGCTTGTAAAATGTCAATACGGGCGTTACTGTAAATTTGCCATATTCGGCATGTATACGAGCCCACTGCAGAGCAAAGCCAGTCATACGATGTTTTAAGTGAATCCCACTCTCTCTTTTTGAGGTATTGAACATTATTCCTAGGTAGCGAATGGAGGGGACATTTTCAATTGTTTCATTGCCAATTTTCCACTTAAATGCTCGATCTTTCATTGTCATGGCTTTGCCGATGGTCAATGTCTGTCTTTTTTTCATTTATTGTCAGTTCATTTTCTTCGCAATAAACTTGGAATCTAGCGAGAAGTCTTTCTAACCCAGTTTGGGCAATATCCGTTAGCACGATATCATCGGCATATATTACCCAGCTCAGATGCTGCCCATTTACCTTTGGCGGAAAACACTTGACTTCCCCAAGTGCTGTTGGAATATCTGAAATAAATAGCTTAAACAATAGCGCCGCCAAAGGGCAGCCTTGTTTGACACCTTTATTGACAGCGATTTCATTCGATAGCTCCCCCTGTGCATTTGTTCGCACACAAACTGTGGTGTTAGTGTGTAGTGCTATCACTGGATTTAGTAACGCCGGTGGACATCGCCATTTAGCCAACTTTCCCCACAGTTTTGCCCGATTTATCGAGTCAAAGGCTTGACGCATGTCGATAAAAGCCAGAAACAACTTAGTCTTTTTTTTCAGCGTCTCCAATTTCGACAAATTTAGTATTAACAGGTTCACCTCCGTCCCCACACCTTTGGTGAAACCTGTTTGTCTGCAGTCCATCAGGCCTACGCGGTTTGTCCACAATGATAGTTTCCGTTGTAGGCCAGAAGCGAAGATTTTGCCAATCGTGTCAAGGATCGCAATCGGGCGGTAATTTGAGGGCTCCTCCCGACTGCCCTTTTTGTACACTGGAACAATAATCACTGTCAACCATGAACAAGGTATTTCTCTCATTGTTGCGATCACTTCGAACATGTGTGCGATCAAGCAAGACCATTGGTCCTTTTTCTCTTTCAGCATGACGTTAGAGATGCCGTCAGGTCCGGCTGCACGAGAGTTTTTCAGTTGCTGAATTACAAATGCAATGTCCTCAGCAGACTCAATAACTTCCCATTTTTCCGCAGAAGCTATCATTTGGATGTTTCCGCCTGTAGATGAAGTTTTATATACATTGCAGAAATGATCTTCCCATGTCAGCCTAGAGATACTATTTAATTGCATCACCTCTTGGTTTAGCGAGCCATTATTTAAGATTTTCCAAATTTCTCTAGAATTGTGGTGCATAATCAGATTTAGCATACGTTCGCCTCTTTCTTGGCCTCTTATTAGGGCGAATGATTTCATCCAATTTCTGTATCTCATTTTCCTCTGTTTTATTTCGAGTTCGACATTACTGGCCGCTAATTTCCGAAGTTGCCTTAGATCTTTACGCAGCATCTTTTTTTCATGAAGTACAATGGAACTAAATTTGTGTTTGCATACCTGAGGCTCTCAGCCTCCTGGTTTGAATTTAGTACGAAATTTTGTTAACATTGGTACCAAGTTTATTTTACTTCTTGGTGATAAATTTCCCAGTCGTATATTTTGAGATAACCTGTTTAATTGCACAGAATTTATTCTCAATCTGTTTCCACCATGATTGACTTCAACGGCTGTCACTAGTTTCGCATCTGGTCTATGTCTGTCAATCATCCAGGACAGTTCCAATCGATCATGGTCACTATTTTTGGCCTTACAGATTCCAAGATCTTCAATATCGGGCCATAAGTTGTTGGATATCCATATATAGTCTAACGTTTTATGTATTGGCCCACAATGCCAGGTTTCTGTGGTGAGTTAGGCATGCCTTCCAACCACCACAGACAGATTACAGTTGCAAATTCTTGCACTCACGTAATTTATTCTCAGGCTTGCCCACCTACTAAACTTAGGTTTCTTATGAATTCGAACACTCGGTTCGTTGTACAATTTAATTGTTGTTACTAATTTAACCCAGTTATGTCCAGAAAGAATTAGGGTCCCGATACATAAGGACTTGACATTGATTTTCTCCTTTTGTTTTTTCTTTATTTTTATCTTCTTGCTACAGGGGCCACCCACTCGCCCTGATGAAGGCGGTTCACGTAGAACAAAATGTATCCCCCAGAAGCATTTCCAAATGGGATAATTTTTCCGCCGAAACGTGTACTATGTGCAAGGGGGCTGTATTGATCCATATGTCCGATTAGTACTTATTTAACAAACATCCTCAGGCCAGCAATTGTATTCCACAAGCTGACCCAGTTCCCCCTGTCACGTTGGCACCTGCAAGATGAGTTGCTTCCTTGTATAGAAGCAACTCCAGGACCTAGAGGGCTACAGGTCTAATAAACCTTTTCGACTCCTACATGTATTTTACATGGAGCATGTTCTAAACCCAGAACTATTTGTGAATATTTTCCCCTTTGGGTCACGCTTAAATACTCTCCATTCAGCAAGCACTAAAAGGCCTGAATGGGCATTTCTTTCATGTACCTCATCAAGTTATTGTTGTCTAGATTATTGAAATTCGTCTCACACATATTGCTTTCAAATGCTTTTTTTTCTTTTTTGATGTTCTTATGTACCCCACCAAGTTATTCGTTGTCTAGATTATTGAAATTTGTCTCATGCATATTGTTTTCAAATGTGTTTTTTTGATGTTTTTTTGTTTTAATACAAACCTTTTATCTTCACAACCTTTGACACGTGTGAGTTTCCTTATTCGATCTTTCTTCTTTCTGGACAAACCTTTTGGGTTACTAAGTTAGGGATTTAATCCATTAGTACAACTATACCAGGCTCCCCGATTTCCATTTGTTCCATTTATTGACTAAAATTGGGTATGAACCTGGAAGGTAGCAGTTCTACTTCCTTTTGTTTTTGTACCTTTGATGCCTGAGTCTGCTACTTGTCACCCTGGGCACACCGAAGCCCTCAGAATATATATGGCTTTTGGTGGCTTGTCACTTTTTGTCATCCCATTTAGCATTTCGCAATCTCGGGATTCCATCGCCATATCCCACTGTTGTCTTCTCTCGGCATTCGTGTCAGCACTTATATTTGTAGTCCAATTTACGTTCTGTGTATTATTGAACCATGAGCAATTTAGGTCACTGCATATTATTGTTTGCAGTTTGTGGCATCTCAGTAGACCATCATCAATTACATCAGTTAGAGCCATCAGATACGACGTTGTTGATACCATCTTTGGGTTCCAATATGTATTTATCAATAACAGCTTTTTAGATTCATTGTTGCTTTCCTCTTTAAGTTCTATCAAGATTCCTTGGACAAACAAATTAGGCATGCATTCTTTCTTTATTTCCCATCCAAACGAGTTGTTCAGCATTATTAATATCCCAGAGAATGGACGGCCGCGCTGATTTTTACCAGCCGGATTGAATGACATTGAATATCCATCTCTGACTGGTGGCTCTTTCGCT
The DNA here is from genome assembly GCF_040938575.1 of Ambystoma mexicanum. Lineage (NCBI taxonomy): Eukaryota > Metazoa > Chordata > Amphibia > Caudata > Ambystomatidae > Ambystoma > Ambystoma mexicanum. The sequence goes on along the minus strand of NC_090930.1, from coordinate 957,580,414 downwards.
AACAGTAGTGTTTTTTCTACTGCCTGTGAGCCGATGTGCAGTATAACTTGGTCGGAACAATCCTACGATATCTATTCAACAATTCGGATGTCTTCTGAGGTGATAGTTCGCAATGATGGGATTACATGTAGTAAGCGCATCAAGTTACCTCTATTCAGATTTACCTCATTTCCATAGGGGAAGATGTTTTCAATCCGCACCTTTCCATTCACCTTTTTACGTACACTTACATTATCGAAATGCACCTGTAATTTTTGATCTTTTTGTTTCGATCTTTGTGCCCAAGTCAATCTCGGATTTAAATTCACTTGAGTCTGTGATTTTCCATTATTTGTTATTATTGAGCGCTCCTTTGATTGACTCTCGGAACATTTCCTCATTGATTTCACACTGCTCAATGATTTGTTTTGCTCCATAGTTACCTCAGTAATCCACCCTGGCTTCTGTTTGATTGTGCTTTTGTTCGAGCTTCTCCCACCTGCCATTTGGGTTGATCTATAGATGGCATGGATATTCGGGACCGATGTTTCCACCTGTGGACCCTCATTACCCACGCTCCCTGGATCATCATGATTCAAGTGAGTATGTGGACCACTCACATTGGTCCACTGATCCGCTTACGGAGTCGTTTGCTTTTGTTTCTGAATCTAACCGCAGCCGTTTTTTCGGGTTTAGCACTTGTCTTTCGTTCACCGACTCTAGTTCAATTAGAGCCAAGGTCTTTGTGTCTTTCACAGCTGAAGGTTTCTGTGTCTTTGTTGAGCTGTCACGCTGGAAAAAGACCTAGCTTCTGTGGGGTCGACAGATTGCGTTTGAATTGTTTGGTTTTTGCTGGATTTTGCCTACAACCGGCGTTTATTTGTTGCACGTTTCACTTTGGTATTATCTTTCAGTTTATTTACGTTCAGCTCCAGTGTCTTTGCACTGCCCGAAAAGATGCCAAACGTGTTCCTCGGTGTTTCCTTTGGAGCCATTGGCGGCTGTGCTGCCGCGGATTTCCTGGGCGTCACCAAATCCACATCGACTGTAATCATTTCATCGGCCGCCTGCTCTTTCATCTTTTGTGCCGTTTTTGATTTTACGTCTATTGGCATGTTAGGCAGAAACCTGTGCAGTTCCCTCTGGGACCACTGCAAAAGATTTAAGACCACAGGTGGTTGGCAGTAAACCCAATTGGTAGCAGTCTGTACCACCCAGATTTAACTGGTAGCTGTGGCTGAGCAGTCAGACTTCTCTCAAGAAGAGTGTGAACGGGAGGAACGGGAAGAAGAGGAGAAATGGTGGACATGGTGGAATCACTACCGTGAGAGGGAACAGCAGCAACACTTTCCCGGACTAAACCCAGCAAAGCTAGGAGCCGAGGAAACAGGCAGTGACAGCCTGCCGGTTCCCGCTCCCTTATCGTGTGGAGCCGAACAGGAAATGAACAATAAAGACCCGGCGGGTCCCAAACTCTTCATTCACAGAGGGCGGTCACGGTCTCTTGCACATTCCCGTCTCCCCTGCAGCCATGCGCCATGCAGCTTTCCCCACCAATGCCGTCACTAAGTTACACATATCCGAGTCCGCGTTTCCCAATCATAGCTCACCTGCCAGTGGGAAGCACAACGCTACGGAAGCGTTAATAACATCATCTAACAGGCCGACAGAGGTACCCCGAAAAACTCCAGTGTTGACGGGAGAGGCTGAATGGCAGACCACGGGCAAAGAGAAAGGGGGCGGAGCTTGGGGGCCTATTTATAGAAAAAGAGGCAAGAACAGCCCTGATTGGTCCACACAGCCCCAACCCCTATATAAGGATGAAACTGATGAAGGACTGTGTGTGTTTTTCCGCTTTTCTTGCAGAACGCCGGGGAAGAGAGAGAGAACTGCACCTGAAACGCTCTGGACGTATGAAGACTATGCGTCACCTTTCCTTGGTTCATCCTTATCACAGAAGAAGAAAGAACTCTATTCAAGAACTTTAAACAAATCATTTTTATTTTTCTTCTTTGTGAACCTGAATAAAGGCAATTTAAGTTCCTTAAGCAGCTGCTGTCTGCCTCATCATTACAAATTTGGTGGCAGCAGTGGGATCCTGAAGCACGCCATGGAGGGAATTATTAAAACTCTAGCCGAAGGACAACAGCAGCTCCAACAGATTATTCAGGTCCAGACTCATCAGCCACAGACAGATGGCCTGGTGGAACGATATAATAAAACCATTAAACAGATGTTAAAAAAAGTGACTGAGCCTACAGGCACTAATTGGGACCAAGTGTTCCCATGGGTACTTATAGTTTTAAGAGACACCCCTCAGTCCTCCACCGGGTTCTCCCCGTTCGAACTGTTGTTCGGACACAAACCTCGAACAGTTCTGGATATAGCTCATAGTGAGTGGGTTGAACAGGAGGAAGAGACCCAACTTACGGACTATGTCATTAATCTTCGAGACAACTTAACCAAGCTACGGGAGTTGGCAAGGGAGAATCTGGGCCGCTCACAGATAAATCAGGAAAAATATTACAATCGATCTGCACGAGTACGAACTTTCCAGAAAGGGGATAAAGTACTGGTCTTGTTACCCACATCATACAATAAAATGTTAGCCCAATGGAGAGGTCCATATACAGTGGTAGCTGTTCTTGGTCATGTGAATTACTTAATAGAACAGCCAGACAGGAGAGAAAAACAAAAAAACTACCACGTCAACCTCCTGAAAGCGTGGAAGGAGCCTCATAAAGCACCAACAGGGATGAACGCATTATCAAGGAACGAACGAAACAGAGAACCAGAACCAATCGCTCTACAAGCCGTCCAGTGGGGTACTGGCTTAACGGAAGAGAAGAAGAAAGAATTAATGGAAGTCCTTAACCCTTTAAGTGGAGTTTTTTCTTTTTACCCTGGAAGAACCTCTCTTGTAGAACATCGAATAGAGACATTACCAAACCAATACGTCAGAATTAGACCATATCGACTTCCGGAAACAAAAAGGGCAACAATACAGGCAGAAGTTGAAGAGATGTTGAAACTGGGAGTAATAGAAAAATCAACCAGTCATTGGTCTTCCACGATAGTGCTGGTCCCTAAACCGGATGGTTCCACCCGGTTTTGTATGGATTATCGAAAACTAAATGAGATTTCTACATACCAAGCCTATCCCATGCCTCGTGTAGATGAATTGTTGGAAAGGCTGGGAGCAGCACAATATCTCACGACTATAGACCTTACCAAGGGTTATTGGCAGATACCTTTAAGAGACGAAGACAAGATCAAAACCGCCTTCTCCACACCATCAGGACTATACCAGTTTACGGTTTTGCCTTTTGGACTCCATGGGGCCACGTTCCAGTCATTGATGAACCAGGTGCTGAGAACTCATAGTGGCTATTGTTCGGCCTACTTAGATGACATTATAATATTCAGCAACAGTTGGAAAGAACATCTTATTCATCTTCGAAATGTCATCAAAGAGTTGGACAAAGCGGGCTTGAAAATCAACCCGAAAAAAACAACTATAGGTGCCCAGCAAGTCCAATATCTAGGATATCTAGTTGGGGGTGGAAAAATACGTCCTCAACTAGACAAAGTGGAAGCCATTTTGAAGTTACCAATGCCAAACAACAGGAAACAGATCAGGGCCTTTTTGGGTTTTGTGGGATACTATAGGAGGTTTATTCCCATGTTTTCAACAGTAGCGGCACCATTGACATAAGCTTTGAAAAGTACTTACGCCAAGTCCATCCACATGGACCGGGAAGCGTTTAAAGCCTTTAACCACCTGAAGCAAGCCATTTCAGTACTCCCTGTGTTATGTTGCCCCGATTTCAAGAAAGAATTCTTCCTTCAAACTGACGCCTCGGGAGTTGGGTTAGGTGCCGTTCTCTCCCAGGGAGTTGAGGAAGATCTTTCCCCGGTGGAGTTTATTAGCCAAAAACTACTACCACATGAAGAGTCTTATTCTACTCTGGAAAAAGAGTGTTTGGCTATTAAGTGGTCTGTGGAAACTCTGCGATATTATCTCTTAGGTCGGACATTTACTGTATTTACCGACCATGCGCCCTTACAGTGGTTAGCGATACATAAGGATTCAAACCAGCGTGTTCTAAGATGGTTCCTTACTCTACAGGCTTTTTGCTTCAGGAGTGTACATAAGCCCGCGTCATTCCAGGTGGTCCCGGATTATCTCTCCAGAAGCATGGATCGACCCGAACAGCTCGATTCTTCGGGTGGGGGGGGGAGGGGGCAGGGGTTGTGAACGGGAGGAAAGGGAGGAACGGGAAGAAGGGGAGAAATGGTGGAATCACTACCGTGAGAGGGAACAGCGGCAACACTTTCCCGGACTAAACCCAGCAGCGCTGGGAGCCGAGGAAACAGGCAGTGACAGCCTGGCGGTTCCCGCTCCCTTATCGTGTGGAGCCGAACTGGAAATGAACAATAAAGACCCGGCGGGTCCCAAACTCTTCATTCACAGAGGGTCATTATATAAGGAGGACACAGCTAACGAGAAGCCTTCACATGTGACCACAGGCTCCACACAGAGAAAGTCAGGCAGGCGGTCACAGTCTCTTTCACATTCTCGTCTCCCCTGCAACCATGCGCCACACGGCTTTCCCCACCAATGCCGTCACTAAGTTACACATATCTGAGTCCGCATTTCCCAATCATAGCTCACCTGCCAGTGGGAAGCACAACGCTACGGAAGCGTTAATAGCATCATCTGACAGGCCGACAGAGGTACCCCGAAAAACTCCAGTGTTGACGGGAGAGGCTGAATGGCAGACCACGGGCAAAGAGAAAGGGGGCGGAGCTTGGGGGCCTATTTATAGAAAAAGAGGACAGAACAGCCCTGATTGGTCCACACAGCCCCAACCCCTATATAAGGATGAAACTGATGAAGGACTGTGGGACCAGTTAGATGATCAAGGCGGCCAGCCCAGTCCAGAAGGTTAAGGGGTTATTGTTACCTTGTAGCAAGCTTTAGAAAGGGTGGCCTGGCGGACACGGTACCTTAAAATGGTGAGAACGCTCCAGCGGGGGCAGTTTTTCCTGGCAGCGGGTGCAAGTCGGTGCTTCGTCCGGGGGAAGAGAGGATCTCGTTGTGGAGGAAAACAGGAGTCCGTTGCACTGCCAGGGAAGAAACCAGCCGCAGAGTTCTCAATTACAAGGAGCGGCCCTTTTATTCGCGGTGCAAGGGTAAGTGGCTATCCGGTTGCCGGGGTGCTTGGCACGGGCAATTCGACCACTTAGGCGTCTTGGAAGCGAACAAAGAAGGTAAACTGGTTGTGCCCACCAGTCAAGGGAAGAAGACTCTCCAGCAGGGAGATCTCCTCTGTCGTTGGGAAGTGGTGAGTCGGTTCAGCAGGGTTCCACCGGTGGTGTCGTCGTAGCAGGTCGGCTCAGCTTCTCCCTCTTCAGATTTTCAGGTCCTGTGGCGACTTCTGAAGTTCCAGTCCCAAAAGCCCTGCTTTTATGCAGGAAACCCCCATTCATTCAGCCTAGCTGTCAATCACACATGCTAAGTGGCGAGCAGGGCGGCTCACCACTTGGGCCAATCACGCAAGAGTGCGACCTGAGTTGGCAAGGCAACTTAGTCCAAGGTGCCTAAACCCCCTCCCACACCCCCTGCGGTACCCAGACAGAGTGGCGCCACTTTGGAGGGCTTCTGCGTAGAAGCCCGTTAAAAGTGGAACAAAGGGCTCGACGTTTGGTTTGGAGTTACAGAGGCGAACACAAACACCATTTTAAAACCGAGTTTTGGCAGAAGATACCAACCGGTGAATTAATATTAAATAAATAAACCGGCGGTATGTTAGAGGCAATGTTAAAAAGTATTAGCCTCGACAATGGGAAAATCCCATAGAGACATATTCGCGGTCGAATATAAAGAGTAGTATCCACTGCCACCAGCCAAAACTCGACGAGGGGGGACAGGAGAGTGTCCCCTCGAACAACAGACCCAGGGGCAATCGAATTGCCCCTACCAGTACATCCACAATATGATGGCTTGTACTGGTTCTGTTAGTAATTTGGGACTAGTAAAACCAATGGCGACTTTACATGCCCTGGGAGACAGTAGTCAGTCCCAGGGTATGGAGTCTATGGTGGGGGGTCACTATGACACCCCTGTGTTACTGCACGGAGGGTGCTGTGTAACACACATAGTAAAAAACACATGAGACCCTATGGAGTAAAAGACCCCATAGCCCATAAAAACATTAACATTCAAAGGAACACCACAAATCATGTCCAAGAGTGGGAAAAAAGTCTCACTCTTGGCAGGAGAAAAAAACAAACTCCAGAATTCCAGCAAAGCTTCTGGGGGACTCACTAAGTTAGGAAATTCAGCTTAAACAGAGAATTCTCCCTAACATGGCACAACTGTTACAATTTTGGTAATTTTCAGGCTCTTGCCGACCATCCTTTCGCCGGTGGGCTCTATCTTGTCTGGTGCTCTTCCTCCATTTCGACATTGGTTCTCAGGTAGAATATTCACATTAGGTGTCTCATTTAAACAATTCTTGTCTAGATGTCGAAACCACTTCATACATTCAAGGATGGCATCCATGAGATCAACGGAATTTGTGTGCTCTTTCATTGCTAGATCTCCTAGCCTGTTTTGCCATTGTAATGTTAAGTTGGCCTCTATTTCACTTTTTTGTTGTAGTAAGGCATTACTATGTGTCAAATTTGCCAATTTTGTGTCTAAATTTGACAACAGGGCTCCTTGGTCCTTCAATGAGTCGTTCAGTGATTCGTATAATTTTATGAACGGAATCAGGGCCAGTGAAGTAGCAGCCAGCACGTTATTGTGTATCTGAATGGAAGGAGCTACAGATATGTTTTCCTTAATAATAATAATAATAATAATAATAATAATAATAATAATAATAATAATAATAATAATCACTTTGTAGCACTTTCCATATTAGACGCTTTTTGTACCTTCTGTGTGCTGGCTAGATAAACATTAGTTGTTACTATTTCGTTAGGGTTATTTTGGGACCCCTCCAGTGTCGCGTTGTCAGAGCGATTCTGTAGGCCTGTTATATTTAACAATGCCCTATCGTCAAGAGCAATAGCTTTCGCCTGGGCACTTTTGGCATGTGGCGTACTATTTCTTTCACCGTTTTTCAGTGCGAAGCGAGACGCCATATTTCCGACAGATATGGAAGACATGTGTAACCTTTTCCTCCAGCACCTTTTTTTTTTTCATTATGGGCGTAACTCTCAGTCAGTTTGGCTTCAATGAGCAGATAATCTTCCTTCAGGCGTTCCGCCAATCTTGCTTCACGGCCGGCTAAATCTAATTTCTGCATTGACCAATCAAACATTGTTGCATTCATGCTTATTGTTAGTTGCAAATGAGCTCATTTCCTTATTTCCTACTTTTTCTCTCAGTATCACTTTGTCTAAGTTGGATGCGGCTGTGCCACCTTGCTGATCGCTGGTAATGGCACTTCCCGTTCTTTGGTGTGACTCTACTATTAGATTTGCTGAATTATCCTTAGTATTTAAAACAGTGACCACATGCGTGTTTTGTGCATCGTTGCTGCTGTCTGGAAGTGCAGACAACGTCTGTTGATCTCGAGGTTGTATTTTATTTTTATCTGCTGGAGTCACTGATAGCGGTATCTGCTATACAGGCGCTCGCTCATCCCGCGCCCCTTTTATTGCAGTTGGATTGCCGCTCGTTGAAGCAGCGGGAGTAGGTGGAGCCTGCGTCGAAGGTCGTATCTCATCGACCATCACATTAAACTTCCTTTGTTCATTAGATAATTGCAGTTCAAATGTCACTTCCCTTTGTTAAAAGGATGCGGCAGGCACATGTACTTCAAGTAATTCTAAATCGGTGCCATCGAACGGTGATTGGAAGTGAGTGGGGTAGATAGTTATTTTGGACTGTTGCTCACTTAGTGCGTCTCTCTCGTTATCGGACACACGATTAACCTCAATTACCTCTCTCAGGTCAGGTTGCATATATTGTGATGGCCTTGTTGACTCTCCACCTGACTCTCCACCTGACGGCTTTTGTTTCCCATCATGCGGCATTGCAAGAAACAGTTGAGCCGTACTGATCTTGATACTTGGGATTTCTGCCGCTTTGTTGTTCATACTTCCCAAGGTAATGTCCTGTAGGGAAGGTACTGCAGATTGTAAATTACACAAAGTCATTGACAGCATTCCACCGCTTACCTCAGCTGTACGTTGTTGCAAGCTGCTGCACTAGAGCCTTTAGTCAGTTTCGAGTGCTGGCATTCGGACAGCGTCTTCAAGCGTGTCTGTGGACCCGGGGCCGCCATAGTGCCGCTCAATACAGGTAGCAGGCTTCTTCGCCGTTCTGAGGCGGACTGGGCAGACTGGGGACTCGCGCGGCGCTCCGGACCGTCCAACACCTTTTAAGGTGGAGTCAGAGAGCTACCCAGCAAAAGATTAAAGGGCCAAACACTCAGTAATTCACTGAAAAATACTTTGCAGTCACTGCAGCTCCTCTCACCAACAGCAGGACTGGGCAGACTGGGGACTCTCACGGGACTCCATAAATTTGGGAATTACTCACATTCCGGCCCGGATTCTGTCACTTTGAAGATATTGCAGGGGCTTGTGTGGAGTCTCCAATATGATGTGTTCCCCCTGGATAAATGGGCGGATAAATGGGCAGTAATTCTTCAATGCCCACACCGTTGCCAGGAGTGCCTTCTCACAATCCGTTGAATTTTTCCTCCACAGATGAGAAAGTCTTACTCGCATAGGAGATGACTTTATTGACCTTGTTATGCTTTTGGTATAATACTGCAGTCAAGCATGTATTTGAGAACCGTGTCTTCAAGAAGAACTCCTTGTTTTTGACAGGGTAAGCTAGGCAAGGCGCATGTGAGAGGCTTCTTTTGAGTTGTCTTACTACCTCGGCTTGTTCCGGACCCCACTCCTACTTGACCCCCCCCTTCAACAGGTGGATAATGGGTCTTGTGATCCTCAATTAACTTTCTGCTATAATTAGTCAGTCCAAGGAGGCTCCTTAGCTCCCACAGAATTGTGGGGTCTTTTAGTTTCTGGAGAGCTTCTACTTTCTTTTCCTGGGGACAGAGACCCTCAGGAGTTATCTCATGTCTCAAGAAGTTGACAAGGATCCTGCACCACTGTACCTTTTGGAAAGAGTTTTGCTCCGGCAGCCCTCAACTGTGTCAGAACATGACAGATCTCCGCTATGTGTTCCTCCACAGTTGAGCTTTTGATTAGAACATAATCTACATAGGCCATGTTACCCCTTTCACCCAAGTCGGGCATGGCCTTATGCAAGAAGATATTAAATTCATTGTCGGAGTTGATGTATCCGAAGGGAGTCTGGGACCAAGTGTACTGCTGCCCCCTGAAGGTAAAGGCCAGCTTGTATTGGTCCTCCCTACTGACAGGTAAAGTCCAATACCCATTGGTCAGGTCAATGGCAGTGTATACCTTTGACCCCTGGATCAGGGCCAGCCCTTGGTCAATGTAGGGAAGAGGCCATCGGGAAGTGTGGACCCATTTGTTGAGCTCCCTTAGGTCAGCACAGAGTCTCCACTGGCCGTTGGGTTTCAAAATCCCCAGCAACGGATTACTAAAGGTGCTGTGGACTGGACAAATTATTCCACGGGACTCAAGGTTTTTGATTATTTCTGTGAGGGACTCCATGGATGCGAGAGGCAAGCAGAGTCATACCAGGGTCCGTGGGAATTGTTTTTGTATGGATTTCGGTGTGACCACAGTCATATGAGTCCACCGCAAATAGATCTTGAAAATCTAAGAAAACTTGTTTCAATTTTTGCTTTTACTCCAGAGTCTCACAGGCATCAGCCAGGTTGACTCTCTCTTCAACCATCTGCCTGCGGCCCGGAAAGACTTCTGGTTTGGCTACCTCAGCTGCCTCCTCCAGCTGGGTGGAGAAGTCCCTGGTTAAAGTACTGACTTGGACTGATGGCTTCAGGTGGGGAAGGCAGTCCTGGTGGACTTGAAAGATCACCTCATCCCTCCTGAAGTCACAGGTCACCTCTTCCTTACCTTAAGGGCAGGAAGAGTACACCAGGAAATTCCCCCCAGGTCGGGTGAAGATCCTGTCTGGTGTTGTGTCATTGTCGCTATCACTGTCAAAACAGTCAGTGGGGATTGGTCCTATCAGTTCGTTACCTAAATCTATGGAACAATGTCGGTCATCAACCGCAAATTCCGATAATGGTGCCTGCGCCCAGAGTGATACTCCTAAGGTCGCTGTTATCCACCACTATTGGAATGGTGTTGTGTTCTGTATTGACTAGTGGTGTTGGGTTCAACCCCAACCCTTGCTGTTGGAAATGGGCATTGAGGTGAACATATGCATCAGGATTTAGCAGTATCTGTCCTCTTTTCATTTTTATTATAAGTGTGAATTGTCGGGTCCGTTCTGGGATGGTGACTTGCTCTTCAATCTGCACTTCAACTGCATATGGCAGCAATTGAGCTGACCGAAATGCTTTCTCTGGCTCAAAGTCCATGGGATTACCCGCTAATCGGGACCAGGCTTTGAAGTTTATTAGGTCCAAACTAATGGCAAAGCGATAGAGAATGTCACTGCCTAAATAAAATGCAGCTGGGACATCTCGCACGACCCAACAATTATGGACTATGCTCTTGTTGCCTATGGACATTTTGAGCATACACCCGCTAGGCAGGAGATGTTTGGAATTGGGTGTTTCCAGGTCCATTTCCCATTTGCCTATCAATTTAAATGTGGGAATGGCTGGATCTTTTGGGAGTTTTCGGAACATGGCCTCGCTGATGAAGCTCTTACTGTTTTTCACAGAAACTCAGACGAGAACAGAGCCCTTCCCCCCATTTAACTGAATGGGGATGAACAACTGTTCTCCAATTTTCTGAATGTCAGCCAAGCTTTGAGCTGGTTTCTCATCATTCTGGACTATAGAAGTGGGATTTCCTGATTGTGAATTGGTATAGAATTTCAGAGTATTTTCTTCCAGTGTGGAATGCCACTTGAGACTGGAAGGAAGGTTGATTTTCAGAAAAAGAGAGGACTTCCCATCACCAGTTTGTTGTCCTACTGCAATTACTGTCACGTCAAGGATATGGTTGTTTTGAAAATGGAATTTAATTTGGTCAGGTTTTTGTTCAACCATGTGGCATGTGCCATTTAGACTAACATGGTTGACCCTATGTTTTAATTTTATTGGTCGGTTAGTCTGGGTCCAGAGGACCTTATTTACACAATCTATTAGGGGAGACAATCTACGCAGGATGTCATTCCCTAGTAAACATGGCGTGCCCTCTGGAGTCACAACTATGACTGGGTGTTTCACCTTGTGTCGCCCAATTTTTATGTCTAAATCCGTAGTCCCCTCAACAGGAATTTCATTCTCATCGAAGTTCTGAAGTTGTCCAGGAAGAGGGGTGAGAGAGATCTGGTATCTCTTCCCCCCTTCCTGAATTCAGCTGATCAAAGGCCCTCTTTGACAGAAGAGTGGTTTGGGATCCAGTGTCCACCAATGTCAAAAATGTACATTGCCCCTGTATTTGGACCGGGGCATAAAATCTTCCCTCCTTTTCCTCAATGGGGCAAAGACAATGCGCATTTTGGGCCAATTGGTGGGTTAATTTCTTTACTTTTGATTCTGACAGAGGGGTAGTTTGGGCAGGATTCCGTTTGTGAGCTTGGGAACCTGTACGAAAATGGTTACAGTTGGATATTGGGAAAGTTTTGAGCTCCCCTGGTTCTGATTCTGGTTCTGCCCCCCCCCCTTTTGGAGGCAGTCACCATAATTGGTTTGGGCAAGGTGATTTTCTGGCTTGTCATTCTGGGGTTCAATGATGGGCGGTTTCAACTCAGTCCCCACATCTACCCAGTCTGGATTAGAATCTCTCAGGACCCATTTTTCATTGGGAGGAGTTCTCCATCCCTGAAGGAGAAGATCCTTTTCCCAGAATCCTCTGAGGACCCCTCTCTTTCAAATTGGAAGACTCTAAACTCCTCCACAAAATGGGTCATTTTATGCCCTTTATTTCTCCTACCCGCCCTCTGTTGCTTAGGTTGCAGACTTTCAGGGGCAGGAGATTCTGGTTCCGGTTCCTGGGTTTCCAGGGGCTTTTTACAAGTGGGGAAGGAAGCTTCCTCTAAGGCTTTACAATTCCCTTCCCCCTGTGCCTCCTCCTTTGGAACCAGTGGGTTGTCAGGGTTTTCTCCCCGTCATTGCTGTGGAGTACCAAACCCTTGATTCGAGGGGTTCTGGGCCGCCATATTCATCTCAGAGTTCCTCTGAGCCCTCAACATGCGACCCAGATCCTGTGACAAGTTCTGGACCTGGTGCTCCAGTTGGGACACCCGCTCTAACTGGTACTTGGGTTTCTGGTCCATCCTAGGTTGATCACGGGAAGGGTAACTGTCCCTTCTCCCATAATACCCTTGGTTGGGATAGTTCTGGTAACCCTCCACCCTTGGCCTCCCCTCTCCCGGATTGGGCTGTCTGGGCTCAGGAAAGTGGGAAAAGAAAGGAGGGTTGTTTTGGGGGTTGATGTTTGGCAGGTACCGTGGAAAGAAGCTCAACCCGGCATTTGGAGGATTTGGCCCTCCTGGGGAAAGTTAGGAGGGAAGTTTCCTGGGTTGGCAGCTACCTGGTTGGAAGCACCCCCCCTGGGCTGGGGGAGTCCAAACATAGCCCAGGATGGGTCTGTTGTTGTAATGGGGGCTGATATAGTCAGGGGAGTTAGGGGTCCCATTTGTGGGATTACCTCCCTGACAACCTGTTTGGGATTGGCCCGAGGCCCTTCTGGGTCTTTGGTTAGGAGGTTTTTGCACAGGAATATTTTTAGGCCCCCCCATCTCCAGATCTAAAATGGGGGCAACCTTCACCTCTGCCACCTTAGCAGTAGCAGGGGTGTTGGTTGGTTTGGGGTTTTTATTTGTACTTTTATTCTCTACCGGTTTCTGCACTTCATAAATGCGAGTTGCCTGTTCAATGACCCAGTCTAGTGATCTCTTCTCATGAAATTCCCTCACCAGCTAGGTCATGGTGTATTTGGGAAGTGCATGAAAGAAGGTACTAATGAATTCCTACCGTCTGTGCGCACCTTCCTGGTGGTCTGCGCAAAGGCACATTTTAACTCTTGTACAAATTCTTGTGGGGCCTGGTCTTCCCCACATTGCAGATTGTAAGCAGCCTTGCGGGCCTCTTGAGGGTCCCTATGTATGGAGAAATGCTTTAAGATGGCCACCCTATAGGTGGACTATCTTGAGAGGTTCTGATCCTCCAGCCCCGCAAAGAAGCTGGAGTATTCAGGGGAAAATGTCCACTTGACATATTGAATGCACCTCTGGTTATCTTTCAAATGGAAAGGATCCATCATTTGCTCAGATAACTCGAGGTGCTCCCAAACTGAATACTTGGCATTTTTATGATAGGGAGTAATGACGCTACTAATGGGCTTGATTTGTTTCAGGGGATCTTTCAGTAGGGCCCTCTTAATTTTGTTGCCCTTTTTATTCTTGGTCACCCTTGTCCACTCTGACTCAGAGGCACTGCTACAGGAGGTGGCTATCTGATCCTCTAGGCTCTCCCTGATTTTGAGAGCTTGGGAATGGCTTGCAGAATGTGGGGGCCTAGACTCTTGAGACCTGTGGCGCTCAGAAGAGTCTTCTGACTCTCCCTTGCTCCCAGGATTGGCTGAGTACCCCTCCTCCCTTCTCTCCCCACTGCCCTAGCTGGGAAGAGGTTTTTAAGATAGTGTTGGTGGGCCTAGTTTCATGGAGTTCCCCACCACATTTTACAGACTGATCCTTTGGTAGACAGAATTTTTGAGGATTCTATTCTCTGATTCTCTGGAGTCTTCCTGATCAGAGAGGCTGGCCCTAACATTTGGGAATCTGTACAGCAATGCCCGCCCATCCATTTCTGGGAGGCGCTGATCTGTCAGTCCCATACTTCCCATTCTACTGAAGTCTACCATCCCTGTGGTCCTTGGTTTATGTGAGCCAGTGGACATGAGGGTGGCAGAGTCCATAGAACTGAAGGGGTTAAAGTCCCTCATAACAGGGGTCCTGATGTTATGCTCAGGGGTTTCTCTGTCCCTTCCTACCTCATCTCTTTCAGCCCCTATTCCCTGGTGACATGCCAAAATCTGACTCTTTTGCTCCTTTAGTAAGGCCTTACTGGTCTCAATGAGTTGCTCTTGCATGGTTATCCGTTTGTGGAGCCTGTCATTCTTTTCACAGAGAGCCTCACTGTCTCTCTGTGCTTCCTGCCTGGATTGGAAATATTGGGCTAATTTTTGCTGCAGGAGACTCACCTCCTGAGTTTGGTCATTATTGGTCTGAGTGTTCTTTGCCAGAGCATCCTTCTCCCGCCTGGTGTGCTCTAGTAGCTTTTCATATTCAGTTTTAATGTCGCTAAACTCCTGAAGGGCCAGCTTTCTTTCCTCTAACTTAGTCTTTAATTGGCTGACTTCCTGGCCTAAGGCGTCACTCTCCTGACTTAGAGTGCCCCTCTGTGCAGCCAGGTCATCCGTCTGTTTTTTCAATGGACTAGATTTCTGGCGATCCTCATCAAATTCCTCTTGAGAGTGGATGTCTTTAATAATTCATTATTTTCCTCTTTTAATGTGTCTATGCGGTCTTGTAGGACAACTAACTGTTCTGTGCAGACTCTAAGTTAATTGCTGCTCCAGATTTTGTTGACTCTGTTGTAAAGAATCAACCCTTTCCTGACATTACTTTTTCAGTGTCTGCACCTGGGTATCTTGCTCTGCATTCTTTTGGTGTAAGAGAGCCAGATCTTCCTTCAGTTTGGTAATATACTGCCTAGCCTCTGTTTCTGATTCTTGGTTTTCCTGGAGCCTTTGCTCTGCAGATTCCAGATTGGTCTGGATTTTCTGCAGTGTTTCTGCAGTGTTTCCCCTTGCTTCTTTGCCAGAACTATATTGTCTGCATGATTTGCATGTATGATTCCTGCTATTTTGGCAATTTTACACTGCTCCTCTGTTATTTTTGGGGCCATGTACAGTTCGCTAAGCGCTTGATGTAATGGACCCTTGTCCTACCATGTATTCAGGTCTATTGCAATGACTTGTTCTTTTATTTCCAGCAAGCCATACCTGTTCATCCTGTTCATCAGTTTGTGCAGGAAGTGTTCCGTAGCATTACTAATTTCCACTGGGGTCGCCATCTCAGAAATATCAATTACCTTATGGCTCATTTCAGGGTTAATTTACTTTTGCAAACAGGCCCAAATTCTTTTGAGTATTTCTTTTGAGGGGTGCTTGTACAGTGTAGCACAGTATGCCAACCCAGCAAGATGTGTGTAACCTGCAGGCTAGTATGCTGTTTTAGACTGTCACGGGTGGTATTTCAATTCAAAATCGCGGCATGAGCCCCCAAGCTGTAAGGTATTTCAATCAGGCACACACCCAAGTCTCGCCTAGCATATAGTGCGCAAAGGAAACCCTTATTTTATTTTTGTCTATAAATTCAATATTCTGAATGATATACCACTCATATCACACCCTTCTCAAAATACCCCCCAGGTCACACTGAACCAAGAATCAGGCAAGTTTGTAAAGGTAAATATTTATTTATTTTAATATTCAAATCACAATCACGCACAGGTTTACTATAGAGAGATATATATATATGGGGCACAATACAATTCAGAAATAAGCAAAGCAATTGAATTCACTTATAAGGTGGCAAATAGAAAATACAGGGAAAAAGAACAGTTTGTTTTGCACACAGATAGCGTTTAGGTTAACATTTCCCCTGCAAAGTTTTGTTTAAATACAAATGAGCAGTCCTACACCAATGTGAGTAATCAGCAGGTTTTCAGGAATTAAACACAATGGGCCTCATTACACGGATGGCGGTAAGGGATTACCAGTACCGGTATTTTACCGGTACCGGTAAATCCTTACCGCCTTACTAGGAGGTCCCTTTGCGGGTTGGGGAATTTAACGCCTGCTTTTTGCAGGCGTTAAAAACCAACCCGCAAAGGGACCCAGGGAGCTAATTACGGTACCGCAATTTGCGGTACCGTAATTAGCGCCTTTCCCATTGCCATTATGCCCTATGGGGCAAAAATGGGAATGGGGAAGGGCAATGGTGGAAGGGGGAATTACCGCGCCGCCAACCTTGGAATGGGGCGGTAATTCCCCTTTCCGCCAAGGCGGTGCCGGTATTTTACCGGCATGAACCATGGCGCTAATAGCGCCATGGTTCTCCGCCATCCGTGTAATGAGGCCCAATGTCTAGAGTTATAGGCAATCTTCCCTCCCTAAACAAGAGAGAAAACCGTCTTGCCAAAAGACACTTTTTAAACTGATAGGTGAAAATGGCTTTGTGAAAGACTGCAAAAGAGTGCAAAAAAAAAAAACAGGTCAAATACACTGTACCGCAGTACAGTTGTTGTGGAGATAGCTAAGGATGTTAGGCATCAGTAAGAGTTGAAATTTCGTCTCTATCTTTAGAACAAAGGAGTTATAGAGGTTTTAGTGAAAGCGAAAATGAAAACAGAAATGCGTTTTTGAAAATGACAGATGGGTTTGATTACACTATATTATGACTATGAAAAAGAGAATGCCACATATGGATCTAACAGTCACGTGATCAATGTAACCCGTCCCGTTGTGGATACCCTACTTCTTCCTGGGATTTACTTTAGTTATTCAAAATCACTAGGGAGTTATGGTTTTGGAACACAGGTGAGACCATCAGAACAAGTAGGATTCTACCAATACTAGAGTTCTGAATTAAAGATGGGATAGGTTTGAGATAGGGATCATATAATGCAGATATATTATGGGTCACTACTCTTCCTATTAATACTTACAGAAGAAGTTATTAATGGGATCGACAGCTTTGGTCAATGAATTAGATCTGGTCTACCGGCAGCAGGACACGTCTAGTGGGATTGGATCAGCAAGGCGGTTCTGGTCAACTTGGACTGCACCTCAGCCTGGATTTGGAAGATCCCCTTCTGGTTACTGGACACGGTAGATAGCAGGATGCAGGTTTTCAGCGGACCAGCCTTAATGGTAGCAAGCCAAGCTGAATCAGAATTAAATCCCTTCAAGATTGGGATGTTTGCAATTGGGTCAGGCTAGCAATAATTTTGAAATGCTAGAGTCTGGATTCTGCAAAGAAATCTGGATCTTTCAAAAAATTCTGGAGTTAGCTACAAGTTGAAAAGTTCTGCAATAAAGTGCTGCGCGGACATCTGGATGGGTTCTGGAAGAAGTCTTCTGTAAGCAGTCTGTCTATGTGTAGTGAAACTCCTATATTTATCCATTACAAAGTTTATGGCATGGGCAGAACTTCAAAACACACCCCCATGTCTGTGAGTGGCTACAGGCATGTGCATTGTCCTGGTTGGCAGTCTGAACAGAGCTGTCATCTTATGACAGGATTGAGGAACTCCCACCTGGATTTTTACCCAAAACATATTTTTGCACAAATGTACATTTCTACCATTATGTACCCTCATAAAATTGGACACATATACTTTATATCTGATTGTCTACATGTGTATTCACTTCCCATCTTTGTGAGAGCTGTATTGGTCATTCTATGGATTTTTTTCAATTTTTACGCATACCACTTTGGATTAATCATTTCTAATTTGATACATCTCTGGGCGCTTATCAATGGATCGTATACATACAATTGTAAGTTTGCAACATTAATAGTTTTGCCACAATCAGATATTTTTCATAACTTTGGTTCATTAAATGGTACGGGTTTCCTCAGTGTCTTCAAATCACAAGGCTGAAATTAGTTTAATGTCTACCAAGTTTCAGATGTATCCCTCTTCAATCAAAAATAAGGATTTCACACCAAAGTCCTCCTGTGTAACCTCCCGTTTTCAGGCATCAGCTGTCCAGTCCTTTGAAGTTCACTGAGAAACCTCCTCCACATCCTGCCCCTCCTGGCAGAGGTCAATGTTCAGCCTGTCATTTGTTCTTTGGTCAGCCAGCAGACCAATGTCAAATGCGGCCCCATTGTGTGGCTTGTTGGAATTATGCGGGAACCATTAACAGACATTAGCCTTCCTGTTCTCAAGGGAGTGTCAAACAGAGATGCCAGATTTCCCAGGCCAGGTTGTAAGATCAGACTAAAATGGTGGATTGGCCCCAGACTGGGCTCTTTGATATTAAAGTCTTTTAATTTCCCATATAAAATATAAGCACAGTTTATACCGGACCTAAGCATTTTAAAAGAATGAGCCCTTCACCAACATGCTTGAAATAGTGGATTTTGCAATTTTCTTCCAGAAACAGAAACACCTTTAAATGGGTTTGACAGCTAATTTCCTAAAGCAGCTGCCAGGCAGGGAGACCTGGATTCCTCCGACTGGCTGGAGAATCCATGGTTTCAGCACACTTTCCTTTCCATAATTCTCCAGGAAAATGAATTTTTAAGGGCATTTTCGGATAAGGCCCTTCTGTGGCCTCGTTTCAGGTGACAGATGACAGGTGACAGCATTGATTGCTGCTTTTACAGCACATTATCTGTGTATGTGGCAGGTCGTGCAGCTCTTTTGGTGGTTTATGAACCCTGTGCAATTTTGCAGATTTGGCGCACACACGGGTTATTGCCTCCATTTTTGGCACTTTTCTTTCCCCATTGGCAAAGGGATGCAGTTTGGCACAGTGGTGTGGATAAAAATACTACACAGCCCCCGATATCTAGACCCGACTCAAAAGACTTACTCTTACATGAACATTTATAATAATCAACAGACAGTAAAGAGTAATTTGTTATAATCCAATGATATGGGATATTACGTGCCAACAAATAGTATACTATCCTTGAACAGTATGTTAGGCCCACCATTATGAGGGGTATATTCCAGCCTTAAAAAAAAAAAAATCAGACTTGTTGGATATCAATTCATTTAAAATATTATTATCCTCCCTTTGATGGAGCATAGCTTTCATACTTCGCTGGCTCTTCTACGAAAAGGGTCTTGGGCAAAACGTTCTAGTTCAGTGATTGGTACCTGTGGGGGATCTCTCAGATACGAATATTATTGTGCTTTGATCGGTTTTTGGCATCTAGTTTGATCTGGAAGACAATATATTGACCCTCCAGGACCGCCACACTTTTCATTGGTTCCAAAATCTCATAGCCTTGTTTGCATGCTGCATCCTCCATGTGTGTAGTATGTTTATCAGCATCTCCAATCTGCTTCTTTAGTGCTGTGACCTACTGTTAGGCTATGCATCTCAGGATTTATTTTTATTTTGCACCGTAGTAATTTGCAAATCACATCCCGCAGTCAGGCCATCCGCTTTCGACAAGTCTTAGAGGGTTCTACATAGGCCTGCGCCACAAATGTGGTCTCTGTTTTCTTTGTCTTCTCCTGGGTTCTCATTAGGGCGAGGAAGTATCTGCTTTTGGGGGCTTTAGGTTATTTGTTTGCCATCATTTGCTGCATGATTAAGTAGTTGAGTCACGCACATGTCCTGGCGTAATGCAGCAGTTTTCTTTGCGCTTTACCTACAGGGTTTCCCTGAATATCCTCAACTAGAGCGAAAGGGATCTCACAGCCCTAAAACACATTTTAACATCTCACAAATTAGAGAGGACAAGACATCAAGGCAAAGTAAATGGGCCCAACGCCATCATCAGAGTTGTTTATGCAATGTTAGTCAGACACTTAAGGGTTCAATGATGGTAGACCTCTGGGTGTTGGTCCAGTTGCAAAAGCAAGACTGGAGACAGGGGACCAGAGACAGGAGCTAAAGAGAAAAAAGAATATTCCACCTCAGCGATAGAACCTACCGTCAAGTAGGCCAGTCTCTTTACCTCGCCTATCAAATAGCTGATGCGACATTGACCTGGAGCTTCGCACTCACACTGTTAGATTAATTGCTCTAACAGTGCACAATAGGGGAGGAGAAGTCGCAAATACACTTGAGCTACATTATTTGAGACTTGAAAAGAACTTTTTTCAGACAGTTCCACAAGCTAGCCTCTCTCCTCCAAGCGGGGGTCCTCTAATTTCAGGTGTACTCTTCAAGCTACAGTGAGTAGGGGAAGGGAGTGTGATAGTAATTCATTGAGGGCCAAACATGTCATACAGACAATTTTTATCTGTTGTTCAGCTCTCCCTAGCTTCTCCCTAATCCACCTCTGAGCCTAGGTTGTGAACATCTCTCTCCACTCTATGTCCACCGCACTCATACCACAGCGCATTCACCCATGGTCCATCTTTGCCAGGGGACCCATTACATGGGGTATAGGGCACCCCGAACATCTAAATGTTCTCCCTCAGTATGATGTTATGCAGAGCAGGTCCCAAGAATCTGGGGCACTGCTGTGTTTTCTGTCACTTCACATTTTAGGTTCTTGAGAAAAGCATATTGCTCTGCTTCTGAGAAGAAAGGAACTTTCAGCCTGGGAGAGTAAAAAGAGACATTATACATAGTGACCTGTCAAGCCGTGCCCCCAAAACATGTCCAATGTATTGTTCAAAACCTTTTAGTCTGATTACAAAGTGACAGTATGATGTGTGTGCGTGTAATAGTACGTTCTTTTCATAATTACACTGTAAAGTGAGGATGGCAATTCTATCTCAGAAAGCTAGCCCCGCTAACCATGCCTCGCTTTCATAATGTTCTATCCTGTAAAAGCATAGTAAATTTGTGATCTCTCTGTTGGGCCCTAGCTGCTGACATACCAGGAGCTGCAAGTAGGTTTCGCAACATGGAACATAAAGATTAACATGGACTCCTGTAAACTTCCTGTTGGAATCCAAACTTGAAGGGGCTGCTCTTAACTGTGGGCACCACTGAACTAAATTACAAATGATGACTGGAACAGAATCTCCAATGCCCAGCACCCTTCAAGCTTATCGCCGAAATTCAATACCCCCGCCTACACCACCAACACTTCCTCCCACACCCACTCCCTCCCTCTGTGACTCCCTCTAAGATCACTTCCACATTAAAGCCCTAGAGAGACAGAATTCATCCTCTCTAAAATCACATTGTCTACAATACCTCGCCCATAACATCAGAACCATCATCCCTCCTCCCGCTCTTCTCTTCCTTCTCTCCACTCCCTCACCTAGAATTCCTCAACCTACTTTCACTCAGCCGGGCGTCAGGATCCCCCTGGGGACACTTGCCCTCCCGGTTTATTAAAAGAATTCCTGACAACCACCTGCGCCAGCGACTTTCCAAAATCCATCCTTTACACATCGCTCACTTCAGACTCCTTCATTGCAGAATTCAAAACCTCCTACATTAAGCCCCTCCTCAAAAACACCACACTCGACCCTGTTGTCCCAACCAATTACAGCCTCATCTCCAACCACCGATATATAGCAAAATGAACCACCCGAGAAACATTCTCTCAACTATGCCTCTTCTCAGACATCAACCAGATCATTGATCCCGCCCAATCGGGTTTCATACCGTCAGGAAGAACTGAATCCTGCCTAGTCTCCATATGGGATGATCCTAAAAGACAAAGTGGCTCAGAAGGCTGCGCCTCCCTAATCCTACTTGACCTCTCGGCAACATTCAACACTATTAACCACTCTATCCTATCTGACAGACTTCACACTCTTGGCATCAGGGACTCTGCATATCCTTCTTACTCTCCAACAGATCCCAAATAGTACACATGGCTGAATTCTCCTCAGCTCCCCGTCCGGTCACTCACAGAGTGCCCCAGGGTGCCTCACTCTTCCCTCTCCTCTACAACTTCTACCTGAGCACCCCCTGCACTCATTCAATCCCATTGTCTAGCGTGTGTAAGGGTGCAGAAGTAGGAAATTGACACAGGGTGGCATGCTGATTGCTATAAACATTTAATCAAACCAAAAGAAAGGTGAAAAAACAAACTATCCCTAACTCCAAGAGGTGTTTCTTGCCTCAAACAAAAATACTAAGAGTCGTGTCACGATGTCCAGTCAAATAAAGAGTGTCCATCATTGTCTCAAAACCTATTTCCGTCCCTTACACTTTAATTTAACTAAGGATATAACGTCTCTCCACAGTCCAGAAGAATGGCTCCCTTATTCTGGACAATGGATCAGAGTTCTTGGCTAAAATGTCTTGAGAACAAGGTTGATCAACTCAAAATTTGTCAAACTTGAAACGTCAACATTCTGCATTGCCCATAGTTAGGGTCACTATTAGGTTTCCTGGAGAATGGCTCCCTTCGCCAGGAATATCTCCCTTCCGCTGGCCTTTCTCAGGCTTCGGTTGACAGATCTACAGAGTTGGGGGAATGTCTCCCTTCCCCTGGCCTTTCTCAGGCTTCTCTTTTGAGGCATTAAGCCCCCATTCCAAGGGCTGGCATGGGGGTAGCAGTCCGGCAGCCCAAGTTAACGGCCCGAGTAAAGCAAAGTCTGTTAACTAGGGCTCTGGGCCATTACCCCCATTGCAGCCCTTGGAACGTGGGCTTAACGCCATTAACACCCCGGGTTACCAAAGTTAAGCGGGGTGCTAAAAAATAAAACATATTCAGTCATTGAACGGGACGTCTCACGCATCCCATTCAATGACTTAAAATATTGTGTTAAGATGGCCACCATGGAAAGGGAAGGAGGGGCTCCTTAAGGAGCCCCTCCTTCCCTTTCCATAGCAGCCAGAGAACCTGGGAAGCTGTGGCAGCCTGCACCGTGGCTACAATCAGCTAATTCAGAGAGGGGGGCGGTTAATGAAGAAAAAAAAACAAATCCTGCCAGATAACGCCATGAAGATGAATCAGGGTGAAACTTCATATTGGGTGTGGGTCCCAGACACCTGCTTTACTATTCATTTGTCTTTTATGGTCCCCCAAACCTTTTCTAGGCTCTTAACAGTCTCATCTGGTTGTCTGTGGGTCTCTCAGCCCCGCTCTGGCTCTCCTCTCTTTCCAGGCTCTGCCATAGATCCACTGCATTTTCCTGTTTTTGCGCTGTGCAAACCGGATGGACCAAGCGCTTCAGTTCTCGTCTTCAGCTGGCTGCCAGTGCTTCTGCTTCTCTCCACGGTCCAACCACAATGCACCTCTCAGGGTTGCCTCTGCCGACGGGCAAGCTTCCCGTCCTCGCAGCTGTTTTTCTCTCTCTCTCTCTCTCTCTCTCTCTCTCTCTCTCTCTCTCTCTCTATCTATCTCTCTCTATCTCTCTATCTCTCTCTCTCTCTCTCTCTCTATCTCTCTCTCTCGAGTCCTTCTTCCTTTAAGTTGCTTTCTACACCAGTGTTAGACAGAAACCTGTACAGTTCCCTTAGGGACCACTGCAAAAAGTTTAAGACTACAGGAGTTAGCAGTAAACCCAATTGGTAGCAGTCTGCACCACCCAGATTTACCTGGTAGCTGTGGCTGAGCAGTCAGACTTCTCTCAAGAAGAATTAGGCAGTATACAGAGCATACACAATAGGGCAGATACACACAGTAGAACAAGCAAACACTGACCAGAGCTTTGGTGCAAAAGATATATAATTATTTATTTAAAAACACATCTAAGAAAACACACTGGCACTAATCTCAAGCAAGTCCAAAAACACAGTTACTAAAGTATATACACTCCCTTAAAAGAATATTGGACAAGTCTTAAGTAAAGCCCCACTTATTTTCAGACAGTGGTGAGTGCTTAACGCAGATGGCACTCTAATAATTCGGGTTAAAAGGGAGAGAAAGGCAGAGCATAAATTGAAACAGATCCCAACACTTCCAAAAGAACACAGCAAGAAAGGATGGCAGAATCAAACCGTGAAGTTAGAGTTCAGAAAGCCAGATCCACTTTAAGAGGATCAGAACGAAATGTGTCCAAGGTCACACGGTTGAAAAGTGCACAAAAGTCTCGAAAAGGTTCAGAAAGAAGTTGGACCAAAAGAAAGTGACCAGTTAGATGGTCAAGAGGCCAGCCCAGTTTAGAAGGTTAAGGATTTACTGTCACCTTGTAGCAATCTATAGAAAGGGAGGCCAGGCGGACACAGTACCTTGAAATGGTGAGAACACTCCAGCGGGGGCAGTTGTTCCTGGCAGTGGTAGGAAAGCAGGGGGTCGTTGTACTGCCAGGGAAGAAACCAGCCCCAGAGTTTCTCGGTTCAAAGGAGTGGTCCTTTTATTCGCGGTTCAGTGGTAAATGGCTATCCGGTTGCTGGGGTGCTTGGCACGGGCAATTCGACCACTAGACGTCCTGGTAGACGAAAAGGAAAGCGAACTGGTTGTCCCCACCAGCTCAAGGGGAAGAGACTCTCCGGCAAGAAGATCTCCTCTGTCGACGGGAAGTGGTGAGACGGTTCAGCAGGGCTCCACCGGTGGTGTTGTCGTTGCAGGTCGGCTCAGCTTCTCCCTCTTCGGATTCTCAGGTCCTGTGGCGACTTCTGAAGTTCCAGTCCCAAAAGCCTTGCTTTTATGCAAGAAACCCCCATTCATTCAGCCTAGCTGTCAATCAAACATGCTAAGTGGTGAGCCGGCCGGCTCACCGCTTGGGCCAATCACACAAGAGTGCGACTTGAGTTGCCAAGGGATTCCCTAAGTCCAGGGTGCCTAAACCCCCTCCCACACCCCCTGTGGTACCCAGACAGAGTGGCACCACGTTTGGAGGCTTCTGTGGAGAAGCCCGCCAAAAAGTGGAACAAAGGGCTCGACTTGGGTTGGAGTCACAGAAGAGAACACAAATGCCATTTTAGAATTGAGTTCTGGCAAAAAAATACCAACCAGTGAATTAATATTAAATAAATAACCCGGCGGTATGTTCGAGGCTATAGGAATTAAATAATTAAAGTTGGTAGCCTCGAACAATGGGAAAATCCCATATAGATATATTCGCGGTCGAATATAAAAAGTAGTATCCACTGCCACCAGCCAAAACTCGATCAGGGGGGATGGAGACGTGCCCCCTCGAATAACAGACCCCGGGGCAATCGAATTGCCCCGACCAGTACGTCCACAATATGATGGCTTGTACTGGTTTCTGTTCATAATTTGGGACTAGTAAAACCAATGGTGCCTTTACATGCCCTGGCAGACAGTAGTGAGTCCCAGGGTATGGAGTCTATGGTGGGGTGTCACTATGACACCCCTGTGTCACTGCACTGAGGGTGCTGTGTAACACACATAGTAAAAACACATGAGACCCCATGGAGTAAAAGACCCCATAGTCCATAAAACACATTAACAGTCAAAGGAACCCCTCAAATCATGTCCAAGAGTGTGAGGAAAAGAGTCTCACTCTTGGCAGGATACAAAAACAAACTCCAGAAATCCAGCAAAGCTGCTGGGGGACTCACTAGGTTAGGAAATTCAGCCTAAACAGAGAATTCTCCCCAACAACCAGATTGTCTGGTATGCTCTGCAAGGTTTACTACATCGATCCACAAGGCTCCACACTTATTCCTCATCACAGTCCTGGGTCATTAACTCCCTGGTGACTCCATTCTACTCTCCCTCATGTCAGTAAACTCAGGGTGACAAAGGTACATGGAAGACGTGGGAGGGGATTGGGTAGGTGTGGTGGCAAGATACTGCATTCTCCCCGAATTATCATCCATTGTTGCATAAAAGGGGTTCCCCTCCCATGTGATCCACCTACAGTGCACCACTCCCAGGGGGACTATTGGGTAATGGTCGCACTGCTCTGGCCCCATGGGAAGGATCTCCCCATAGTGGAGAAGGGACACACGTGGTATACTCCCATAGCTGACACCCAAATTATATTCAAATTCCCTAAGAGCCCCACCTCTTCCTCTCCCTATCTCACAACTTGTCTCTCAGAAATTGAAAATTGGATGACGGTCAATTGATTGAGCTTTAGATCCACCGTTCAATTACCTTCTACTCAATCCTGGCAAAACCGAGATCATGCTCTATGGGAAACGCCTCCCTCTACCCTCAGCCAACAGCTTGGCCACCCTCCCTATATTCACCACCAACTGCCTCCAACACAGAAATAAATGTCACATGCACTATGGACGAGGATTTGACCTTATCGCATCACATCAACTCTGTGATAAAATGCTGTTACCTACACATTCACACCCTCTGTTGCCTTTTTCCTTACAAGGCCTTCCCACACAAAGATTGTTGCCATCATCCTTTCTCGCCTACACTATGCTAACGCCCTTTACCTACAAGCCCTCGCATCACAGATAAGAAAGCTGCAACAAGTAAAAAACACTGCTGTAAGGCTCCTCCTTGCCCTAGGTCCCAGAGTACACATCACCCACGGCCTCTGTGTCCTCCGCTGGCTCCAGATCGGGTGACAATCCACTTTCAAGGTGATGTGCATCACCCATCTAGCTCTTCACAACCAAGGACCAGAATACCTGTAGCATACATTTTCACTCTACAGGCCCAACAGCAACCTCAGATCAGGCTCGGCACTTCTAGCCACACAGGAAGTTCATCCTTCTCAATCCATGCCCCTGCCATATGGAACTCCTTTCCATTTTCTATCCAACACAGAGGACCACCTCACCTTCAGGAAGGCCCTTAAAACCTGGCTTTACCAGCAGCACCCTAGCTCATGCGTATGTGAGAAGACTATAGGTTCAAGACACTCTCTACAGAGGACCTGGTAGAAACCCTGGCCCCCCTCAAAGCCACATCATATACAGATACCATCCTCCCAGCATCCATCCTCCTTCAAGCCTACCAATCTGGGTTCCCACCAAGATTCAGCATACAGGTGGTTGACAATGCCAACATCCTTGATGACGCCCACCCTTGCCTCCTGGTTCTACTCAATCTCTTGGACCGTTTCGACACAGTAGACCACCAGGGGCTCATAGATACCCTACATCAGCACATGGGGATCAGCAACCTTGTCCTACACTGGTTCAAGTCCTACCTCACCAACCGCCAGCAGATTGTTCAGATGGACTCCTATAGGTCGTCAATGCTACCCGTCACCTGTGGAGTCCTGCAGGGTTCTATCCTCTCCCCAGTGATCTTCAATCTATACACTGAGCAGCTGGGAGCCCTGCTAGCCACACACAACATCCACCTCCACCAATACGCCGACTACAAACAGCTATACCTCAAGATCGACTCCATCAAGGGCGACATCCACAGGCTCAAAACGTGCCTTTTGCTGATCTAGTCTTGGATGTCCGGTGCATACTTGAAGCTCAACCCCTCCAAGACCAAATTCCTACTCCTCACCAACAACACTGAACAACCAGACATACAGACCTGACTGTCATCCAGGAACCATGAGGGTCTCACACCCAAGCTCACCTCCCTCGGGTTCCACATCGACAAACACCTCTCCAACAAGACGCACATAGCTAAGAAAACTCAGACAGCTTGGTATCAGCTCTCCCTCCAGCAGAAAGTCAAGCCCTACCTCAGTTCGCAGAGCTTTAGATCCACCGTTCAAGCACTGGACCTATCCCACGTGGATGGGGGTAATGTCCTCCTCGAAGGCCTTCAGTCTTTCTCCCTTGTGCCATAGAGAAGTGCCCTACAAGTGGCTGCACGCGTCATCAAGGGTCTACACAGAAACAACCAAATCACCCCGGCCCTCATCGACCTTCAGTGGTTCCCAGTGCATGCACAAATCACCTTTAAGTCTTGCTGCATCATCTATAAGGCAGTCACCCTCAAGTCACAGCTAGTTCACAGAGAAAATCAGCATCTCCGTCAGACACCACACCACCAGAAGCCAGGACACATGCAGACTTGAAATCCGCTGCCGCAAAAAGAAAAGGACCGGAAAACAAGCCTTCTCTGCGTATTCCCCATGACTATGGAGCCTCCTACAGTCAGCATCAGACTCGCCCACACACGCCTACAAATCAGAAATGAACTCAAGGGGGATTCAAGATGGCCGCCGCACCGAGTAGCTGTGCCGATGGCAGCTCCGGCACCTGAGGCCTGGTTCGGGTAGTGCCACCACCCCCCCGCGCCGAGGTACAGCTGCAGGCGTCAAGGGGGCACCAGGATAGCGGTGCGGCACCTCCAGCGGCAATTGAGGGCTCCCGTTGTGGCATAAGAGAAGAGTAGCCCGGAGGGGCAGACCTCCTCTTCTATCCCCCTAGGAGCAGTGCGGGGGCTGAGGACCAGTGTGCGGGCCTTCAAAGAAGACCCGGTGCCCGGCGACTGAACTGGAGGAGTGGTGTGCAGGAGGGAGTAGGGGGGATCCCAGCCCCCCACCGGACGAGGGGCATGCGGGGCGCTGCGGGGCACGGGTCTGCAATAGCGCAGCCTCTGTGGGCTTCCCCCCTCCTTCTCCCGACGGACGGGACACTGACACTGCCGTGGACTGACCGGCGAGGAGGACCTGAAGACCCCGGGTCGGGCGAGGAGGTTCAGCAGACCCGGCGCCGCATTGGAGCAACGCGGAGAGGGGCAGATGAGCCATGTCTCCTCTGCTCTGAAGGAAGGGCTTGGAAGATCCACAGTGTTGGGGGAAGCCTGGCCCTGCGAACGCGGAGCAGGACCGCTTTAGCTGTTGGGGCACGCTGAGGCACCAGAGGGCCTTGGTGCCTAGAAGGTACGTGGGCTGGAGGAGGGGGGGCTACCCCCATGCAGAGGCGTGCATGCCAGTGAGGCAGAGTGGCAGCCTTATCAGTGGCAGCGTCTACCCCCTGGGGGGCCCCATTGAGAAACTGGTGAGTCGGGGAGGCCCTGGAAGGACAGTAGGCACCTGGAGGAGACTAGGAACCTGAGGATCTGCCTCAGCAGCGGCAGGCACTCCCCCCCCCCCCCTTGAAAAGCAACTGGGTGAGAGGCCGCTGGATCATCCCGCCGGGAGCCCCACTGAACAGTGGCCAATAGCATGCGGGCCTCTGGTCGCACATGAGACATCAACAGTTTGGTCATCCCGCTGGGACAAGTAGACAAAAGAGCAAACTTTCGGCTGACTGGTGCCCTCGGGGTGCTGTCCCTGGTGAACTGAGCACACCGACTTAACCAAGCGAGTGGGACCTTGCCTGGGAGTGAAAGAGTGGGGGGAAAAGTGGACTGGGGTGGCTGGACATTATTAAAGGGAGGGGTCAAGCGATTCCGGAGGTTGAAGCCTCGCTGAGCAGCGGGCCCTCCTAAAACATGGTAGAGCGCTCGCGGAGGTGAGATCTTTGCTGGACAGCAGACCCCCCTAAAAGTAGGAGCGGCCCAGGACCAGGAAGATGGAGAAACCCCCCAGGCTGCCCGGGCCCACTTGGGGGTGAACGGAGGTCGGGCCCCCCGGGCCTTTGAGGAGGTGCCGGTGAGATCGCCGGGGCACAGTGCTTCGTGGCCACTGAGGTGACCTACCATAAATGCCGTCCAGGTCCAGAGGAAGAACGAGGAAAGCTAATCACCTGGTGAGTGAACCCAAGGGTACCTTAACGGCGCTTTGGCCTGCAATGGAGTCCAGAGTTCGTAGCAAAGGAGGGGGTGAACAGTCTAAAGAGGCCTGGGATGGGGAGGGGTCTGGGACCTCAGCGCCGATGACGAGACTGGACCTCAGAGGAGAAATGCAGAATCTGAGGGACTCCTTGGCTAAAACCTTCCAAGAGCCATTTCAACTGATGCAGAGTGATTTAAATGCTGCCTTGGGAGAACTGAGACAGGAGACGGCTAAGCTGGGGGAGAGGACGGATTTATTAGAAAGGGGCCTCCAGGAGTGTGAAAGACACTTCTGCTAACAGCGAGGCCATAGAACGATTGGACATCGCCACAAGGAACCTGGAGGTCACTATCGAAGATTTGGAGAACAGGTCCCGAAGGGCCAACATCAGGATAAAATCGCTTCCCGAGGCCATGACTGACCAACAACTCAAGGGAGAGGTCCAGGGCATCTTTGCGGCGCTCCTGGGGAGGTCTCCCGGGGACAATCGAATTGGACAGGATCCATAGGGTGGGCCAGTCTGTAGGAGGCTCCAACGCCAGGCCACGAGATGTTTTGGCAGCCTTCGCCCGGTATGGCCAAAAGGAGGCGGTATTGCGAGCGGCAAGGCAGAGTGAACCAGTGCTTTATAAAGGACTAGAAATTTCTCTATTTCAGGACTTGGCTGCCAGTACTCTGGTGAAGAGAAGGCAAATGGGCCCGATTGCAAGGGTCCTGGCGAAAAAGGGGATAAAGTATAAATTGTCTTTCCCCTTTGGATTGGTGATTGAGTGGGAGGTGACCCAGAGGCGTGCCACTTCCCTCCACGAGGCAGCAGGTATAATCCGGCTAGAGATGGAGGAGGGCGAGGAAGGTCAGGGGAGTGGCAAACAGAGGGGGGAGAAGCAGACCATGGGATTGGTCCACGGTTGAAGAGGGCCCCTGGGGGGAGGAGGGGGACTTTACGAGGGCCAGCTGTGGAGGGAGCCGGGGGAGCTAAAGTGGGTAACGGGGGAGCCGGCGTAGGCTAGAAGGGGAGAATAGCTTCACGGTTAAGGGCTTTGTGCTGGGGGTGGTGGGAACAGGGGCTTTACATGGGGGCCTGGGAGGAAGGAGCGGTAAACATCCTGGATCAAATAAGGGCATGAGTGTCTGATGTCCGAGGGGTTGGGTGGGGTGGACAAGGGGGGTGAGTGCGAACTCACCCTAAATTGGGGTTTCAGGGTGGGGCTGGGAAAGGGGGAGAGGGGGAAGCCACGGTAGTCAGTGAAGTGAGTTGGTCTCTGGGGTATGACGAGATGGGTAGGAGGGGGACGTTAGGAGGGGGTGGTTGTTGGTGCCCTCGCAATGAGGAGAGAGGAAGGTCTAGTAAGGAGGAACCCTGGGTGGGCCAGGCGAACAGGGAACATGAGGGGTCCTGCTCTTGCAGCTTTTAAATGGTTAACACATAACGTGCAGGGGCTAAACTCCCCCCTCAAACGTACAAAACTGGAGCACTTTATCAGATCCCATAAGCCGGATGTACTAGCGTTGCAGGAGACGCATTTACTACAGAGGGACCAGGTGCCGCCTGCGACTGAAGGGCTTTACGCAGATATTGTTTGCATCGGGACCAACAAAGAAAGGTGGGGTAGCCCTGGCCTTTGGGAGGGGGGTCAACTTTAGACTCCAGGATTTTCTCAGAGACATACACGGGAGATACATCATGGCGAGGGGCGAGATAATGGGCTTGTGTTACACCATCGTCTCGGTCTACAGGCCTAATGTGGGTCAAGATCAGTTCCTGCGGGATACCCTGGGCACTCTTGAAAACTTTGCAAGGGGGTAAGTGATTATAATGGGGGATTTCAATCTTGCTTGGGATGGGAGGAAGGACCGGTCTCAGTATGAATGTAGTGGAGGGGGCGCGGTGGCCTCACTCCGTTTGAGAGAGAGATGGGAGGATGCCGGGCTATGTGATGTATGGCGCGCTTTGCGGGGAGATTAGGAGGGGTTTACATTCCTCTCCAACGCCCACCAAACCCAATTCCGCATTGACTATATCTAGGTATCCGCCAGCCTACTAGGGGCGGTTGAGGCGGGCCCCCTGGGGATAGCCGACCACAAGGTAGTTCAGATGAAAATGTGGCTCGGGAGGCGAAGGTCGGGGGTGTAGAGTTGGAAATTCCCGGGGGAAGTCCTAAGGGATAAAGTATTACGGGAGGAGATAGGAGGCCAGATCCAGGACTTCTTCAAGAGGAATAATGACCTGGACACAAGTCAGAGCACAAGGTGGGAAGCCTTCAAGGCTACTTTGAGGGGGGAACTTATTGCTGTAAAGGCGGAGAGAAACAGGCTGTTGAGAGGTCTAGAAACTCAGCTGGAGGAGGAGATTGAGGCCGCCAGGGCAAGGGTACGGGAGACCCCTACTAGGAAGGCGTATAGGGAGTATAGATTGGCAGAAGGTCAATTGGGGATCCTGAGGACCAAAAAGGCTAAAGAAGCAATGCTGAGGCAAAATTCTATATAAAGGACAACAAAGCAGATTCGCTCCTGGCGCGCCTCCTGAGGGGACAAAGGGACCCGAAGGTTATAACGGCCATCAGGGATGAGTGGGGTAAGAGACTCACTCGGGCAGAAGAGGTAAAGGGTAGACTAGTGGAATTTTACGAAGCGCTGTACTCTTCTCAGTCCCCACGTAAGCGACCGCAGTCGGAGTTCCTGGGGAAACTGCCTCTCCCGCAATTATCCAGGGAGGAAGGCGAGGAGCTGGGCCATCAAATTACGGAGGATGAAGTGATGGCCACCATAGTGTCACTCCCCCGTAATAAGGCTCTGGGGCCAGATGGCTACCCGGCCTCCTTTTATAAAGTATATTCACATCTTTTGGTACCCCATCTAACAAATGTATTTAATACGTTTGGAGCGGAGATCGGAATTACCCCTTCGATGGAAGAGGCCAAAATCACCCTCATTCATAAAGCGGGGAAGGATCCAGAAGAATGTACCTCCTATCGACCGATTGCTCTCATTAATACAGAGGCAAAAATGTTCACCAAAATACTGGCGAAGTGCCTTGAACGGCATCTACCCTCGCTGATCCATCACAATCAGTCGGGTTTTGTCCTGGGAAGGCCAACCGCCGATAATATCAGGAGGGTGGCCCACCTGGTGGAGAAGTCCCGAAAGACGACCACTCTGGCAATCCTTTTGGCACTCGACGCTTCTTATTCCAGGTGATGGAGAGAATGGGACTGGGAGCGGGGTTCTTAAACATGGTTACCGCGAATTATAAAAACCCTGTGTCGCGCATCTTGGTGAACGGGGACATGTCTCAGCCATTAGACTGACGCGGGGGACGAAACAGGGGTGTCCCCTCTCCCCGTTGCTCTATGCAAATTACCTGGAACCACTTCTCCTGGCAATACGAGAGGCAGAAGACATTCGAGGTATACCATTCGGAGGGGTCCAGCATAAGGTTGTGCCTTTCGCCGATGACATGTTGCTTACGCTAACGAACCTGAAGGATTCCATTAAGGCATGCTTAGCACTACTGTCTGAATTTGGGGAACTTTCAGGTCTGCAAATCAACTTCCAAAAGTCAGAGTTAATGAATGTATCCTTGGGGGTGCAGGAAGCGAGGGAGACGAGGGCAATTTCCCCGTTTAAATGGAGTCCAGATGGGTTGTGATATTTGGGGGTCAGGAGAACTCCCTCACTGGCGGGCTGGCATGGGGCAAACTTTGAGCCTATGTTGGTCACAATAAAAAAGGATTTAAGAAAGTGGGGTGCCTTAAAGATATCCTGGTTGGGGAGGGCAGCGGTTCTTTGTTTCAGGCCATTCCTCTGCCGGTTCCAGAAAGATTTTTTAAGACATTAGACCGGGCGGCCAAGGTATTTGTTTGGGAGGGTAAGAGACCCCATCTGTTTTTCCGACTACTAATGGCGTCACGAGGGAGGGGGCCTGGCTTTCCCCGATTTTCCCCGCTACTATGAAGCGGCACAGCTTTGGGTAATCAGGGAATGGTTTTTGGCAGACTATCTCAAGCACTGGGTTAAAATGGATAGAGCTGTAGCTCGGCACAATCTGGGGGAAGTGCTTTGGCTCCCAAGCAGGCTGAGACCGTCCCACTTATACTTAAGTGTGATTACGAAGGGAGTGGTCGACTGTTGGAGAGAGGGCGGTACTGAAGCGTGAGATTACGACCTTCCCCTCGCCTTTTACTCCCATCTTCAACAACGGGGACTTCACATCGGGGATGGAGAAGGCGGCTTTTGCGAAATGGGAGGATGGGGGCTGTAGAACCCTAAGGGATATGTTTAGCGGCCCAAATGTGATTACGTTTGAGCAATGTAAGCAACGATTTGGGGCGGGGGAGCAGGAGAGGCTCTGATACTTCCAGATTAGACACTGGGTAATGTCGGCAGAGGTACGTAAAGCTGCAACCCGAGAACTAACTCCATTTGAACGGTTTCTCACAACGCATGAGGGTTTCAGAGGGCTGATCTCTGACTTATATAGGCAGCTGGGGTGTGCCGGCTCGAAAACCGGCTGGGCCTACATGAGGAGGTGGGAACAGCTCCCGGGAGTTAGACTGGAGCAAGAGGACTGGGAAAGGTTATGGAAGCAGATTCCAAAGGTGGCAAAGGCGGTCCAATTGCAGGAGGCTAGGTACAAGTATATATTTGGCTGGCATTACACTTCAGCCCGTCTACATGCGATGTACCCGGCAACTTCGGGGAAGTGCTGGAGGGGCTGTGGGGAGGAAGGTACTGCTCCTCATATATGGTGGGAATGCCCCATCATCCGGACCTTTTGGGGTGACATTGCACAAGCTCTGACCCAGGCATTGGGTGGGGGATTCAGCCAGTATCCCCGGGAGATATTACTGGGGAAAAGAGGGCAAGGGGAGGCTGGGGAGAGGCGGGGTAGCTCTAAGGCGAAAATAGTGTTCATACTGGCTACGATGGCCCTTCTTGAACAGAGGTGGAAGTCCCCCACGAATCCGACAGAGCAAAATTGGCTGAGGAAAATGTGGGACATAGTCATGATGGAATGTGCAACCTATGCAGCCAATAATAGGTTGGAGAACTTCTCTGCGGACTGGGGAGAGACACTGAACTACCTTAAAGGGGAATTCAGGGAACAGTGGTGCCCTCAAAGACTCCAACTGTTGGATATCTACGGTTAAAGGGGGAGAAGAAGAACATCGAGATGGAAAGGACCATTGGTGCCGTGGCAAGGGTTGGGTTTTCTTTTTTGGGGGGGGGGGTTCGTTCATGTTTGGGTCGAGTTCTTTCCTCGGTTTACTATGAAGAAATGAATATAAAGAAGTTTAAAAAAAAAGAAATGAACTCAAGACCTTCCTCTTCAAGGAGTCTCTCCTCCTCAATACAAGTCATCACATCGCGCCACCTGACTCGTTAGATGCTGTCCGCCCTCTGCTCCCACCAACTCTGTACAGCTGTACCCCTCGTCTGTGCAACTCTTTACCCTAACCCCTGCTATATACCTGTTCTGTTACCTCTGAAAGCGCTCTGTTATGCATCCATACTGTTGTAGACCCCTGTAAAGCGCTCCATTGCTTCTCGAAGCTAGGTCCATGCTCAATAAATACCATAATAATAATAGTAATAATATAGGTAGGACATAGCACTACATAACTAAGCCTTTATGATACGCTCTGCATGACTAAGCTTAACCAGGTCTTAGTATTTCTTCACCAGACCCTCATGCACTGCCTCCCCGGGATTACAGCGTTGTCCCTCCGTGTGTCTGCTCCGCACAGCCACTCCCATCTGTGACACTCTTCCTGACTGCACCCACCCTAAACACACTTCACACTGTGGCCGAGCATATTTAGGTCCAGCTATTCACATATCTTGGCTCATGACTCTTCTGACTACTTTGATAATTTTCTTAGCACCCACCCCCTCTTCTGATAATTACATGTTGATGTTAAGAATGAAGCCATTCCCTTCCTTGATACCTTCGTAATTGGGTCTATATGCACACACGCTGCATTTATCATTTCTCCATCCTCTGACTACGGTCTTCCAAAGGGTGTTCACCCTCACAGCGCTTTGAGGCCAGACCAATGGAAGTAGGCACTATTCAAATACCATATAATATAACTGTGCCCCCAACAGCCTGGTGACAGATAGTGCTGAAAAAATAAATATAAAGCCATATATGGCTTTGACATGATGATATATGGGAAGATACAGTCCTACTCACAAGACCATTTCATGTCATGTCTTTTTATTGTCCCACTGATTTCTAGTGACCCATGCAACTTTTAGGGCTTTTGTGGATCACTGCTTTATAATGAATTTCACCCACAACAAACTGTGGGATCCAGTCTTTAAAGTTCCCCTTTTCTCTCTGGGAAGGCTTCAGAACTTCCAAGGACAGGTGAAACCGCCATGGGTTAAGATGGAGACAGTTCTTCAATGGAAGCCCTGCCTGCACAATGGGGAAATCACACAGGATATTAAGGACTTTAGTCTCTTTGATGTAAGGCAAGGAGAGGGGGGAACCTTAGAAAATTACAAGTTAAAATTTGCTACCACGAGAGGTGTTCCATCATCTTATAAATTCATAGGCCATAGATACCCTCCTGTGCCCACTCCCACTTCCTGCATAGAAAACACTCAGAGCTGCCACCAGAAGGCAAAATTCTTTTACAATCGCTGAAGTTGGCCCCTCATAGATGGCTTCAAACTGACTAATCTACTGTAGAAAAATGAGTGCATAAAGGGGTGAGGCCCCGCCCCTTTAACTGAGTCATCTCTGGACTCACCTAAAATGTTGTCTGCGTAGAGTCTGCTCAAAAAACCCTGCCATTGAGGTGAAGACAAAGATTTCCAAGAAAGGAGCAAGCTCCTCCTCTTACCCACTTCTGGGTACCATTTGAGCTATGCTGCTGCTGGACAAAGCCAGCATGCTGCTGAGACATTAGTACTCATGTTTCTGCATACTAGAAGTGGCAGACCTGTAGGTGCTCTCTGGCAGCCTTTGTGGATATGAAGGGCAGAAGAGGAACTTCCCTTTTTCTCTGAGACCCTGGATAGGGTCCCACAGCAACCCAGGATCAAAGGAACAGCTTTGGGATCCATTTCTCTTCCCTAACTGCTTTCGATGCGAATCAACCTATTTTGAGTCATTTTTGAGCATCTGAA
Source organism: Ambystoma mexicanum (assembly GCF_040938575.1). Classification (NCBI taxonomy): domain Eukaryota; kingdom Metazoa; phylum Chordata; class Amphibia; order Caudata; family Ambystomatidae; genus Ambystoma; species Ambystoma mexicanum. Next base: position 957,544,007 of record NC_090930.1, on the reverse strand, counting down.
AAACCTACAGAGCTGCCTTTTAAACTCATTGCTTTTTAAACCTCTTTGAGCCATTTGGAATGGCTAACTCAACCACCACCAGCTTGCTCTTCAGTCACCTTGAGCTGATCACTGCTACAGAAAAGCATTGCTGAACTCCACTGAAACAACTCGACCCTCTCCACGCTGACTCAACCCTCTCCACGCTGACTCGACCCATTGGGATGCACCTAATTCGACCGCCTCAACACGTACTCGACCCATGGCAAGTACCCAACTCAACCGTCTTGATGACAATCTGACCCGTTGGAAAGAGCTAAGCAGCTCAGGGCCCTAGCAACAATTTATTTTAAAATATATTTTTATTAGCATTTTTCAAATATATATCCCCCCCCTCCCCATCGCCCCACACTCTTAACCCTGTTCTCCAACCTCCCCTCCCCCTACCCCTGGACAGAGTTATTTAGATTTTCCACTTACACATTTTGGCAACATATATACTAAATTACATAATGTTCAAAACTCTTAAATTATGTGGACACCATTGCTGTACAAAATCTCCATTAAGATAGTCCAAAACAATCGCCAATTCTTGTCGAAATGACCTTGGTCCCCTTGAAGATTGTAAGTCATCCACTCTAAGGCAATGAACCCCCACAATTTAATTAACCAGCCTCTAATCTCCACTGATTTTTTTCTGTTTCCAGGCACTTGCGATAACCAGCCATGACGCTATCACCATTAGCATAAAGGCCTTTCTTTAAAGTTTAGTAGGTAAGCTATATTCTGGGTCAAACAGGCCCCACACCCATTCTTTGGGTGACCAAACTGCTACCAGGGATACCCAACTCTTTATTTGATTCTTGACGTCTTCCCATAAATTCTTCAAAATTGGGCAGTCCCACCATATGTGTCGCCAATCAACCCGCATTTCACATTCACGCCAACATCTTTCCATAGAGGTCAGGAACATTTTATTTAATTTTTCAGGAGTGAAGTGCCATTGGTACATAACCCAGTACCATGCTTCCCTTACCTGGATAGACCTTGTTAGTTTGGGGATATTTTCCCATAAATATTCCCAATATTTTCTTGGTAGATAAGTTTCCATCCAATGCCTTTTCCCATAGATCCCCAATTCTGTCCCTTCTTATCTTCCATCAGTAGCTTATATCATTTAGATACCATTTTTCTATTCCCAGAATGTTTAGTAATGATTTTTTCAAAGGTAGTAAGCTCTCGCCCCGCCGCTTCCCCAAGCAACAATTTAAGACTCCACTCCTCACCTTTTTGAAAGCATATATTTTAAGATGGATTCCCAAAGTCAGCCATGGGCGGGTGGGGAGGGCCAGGGGTGATGGGTGTGGCAGGAATCTTTGGTACGCCACCCTAATTATGGTGACCTGGGAAGACACTAATAGGTAAGCCAATATCAAGGTAGGTGGATAAGCAGTCAACATTACTTTCAGGAAAAGTGTGAGAGTGGTCTAGGGAAACAAAGAGTCCACACAGGGCAACACTCATAATTTAAAGTAGGACAGACAATGTATAACATACAGTCATTTATTAGGCCTTTTAAAACACACTAGGGATGAAAATCACAGGTATTGTGGTGGATCAGAAGGAGGACGCGAATGCCGTAAATACATTGTTACTGTGAGGCTTATTTAAAGTAAAATAAGACCTATATTTCCCTATGACTATGGGATATTCCCTACCTATTTTCCTAACTGAGGTGCTCATCAGTCGCTGTAAATGTCCAAAACAAGTTTGTCCATTGTCCAAATGTAACCTATCTGACTTTACCACTAATATAACTAAGACCAGGAGAATGACTCCCATCTCCTGGTTACTGTGTTCTTCACAGGGATTCCGCTTTGATTCTTCTGTTCCACTCAATAGACCAAATGCAAATAGTCTTTTGTTAGCATTTTAGTTGAGTTCTGTAGTTCCCTTAGGGGACTGGTAGTTTCCTTTTTCTCTTGCTCTCTAACTATCTTAGTTCGATACAAATTTGTTCTCTCTCTTGTAGAGTCTCCCTGGATATTGGTCTTCTCCCAGATACTTTGAATCTTCAATTTCCAAATATAATCCAACCTTTTCCAGAGTGCTTTCTCATGTATGAGGTTTATCGTCTTGCCGTCAGTAGACTGTATTCCCCAAGTGTCCTTTACTCATAGTCTCCTTTTTACCATCGGGATATGGGTTGTCTTTTCCCAACGTCAGAAGTTTCCAACTTTCCCCACGTCCCACTTTATGGTATTTGTGTTTCTTTCTATTTCATTAAGAAAGTTCTGGTTTCTTACTTCATTTCCCATTCCCTTTACACCAATAGTGGGGTGAGTTTTGTTTTCTTTACATTGAGTCTGCCCTTCCGGTAATCCTGTTCTTCGTATTACCTTCTGTGTTCAGGGGCAACATTGTCATTACCTGGTGAACATCAGATTCTCTCATCTGCTTTGTAGCTCCGTCACTTAGGTTCTGATGCATCTCTTTCTTCTGTGCCTCACTCTTGTCTTCTAACTTCACCGGTCCTGTGACTCAGTTTGACAGTGATTTCCTCTCATTGGTGGTGTCGGGGTTGTTGTACCGGTGGACTGCCCACCACGACTGCATTGTGGTCACGCCACCAACAAACTCTCTTCCACTTGACTTGGTTTTCCTTTGCTCTGACAGATTGGTTTCCCAGCGTTTCTCGCTCCATGTCGGAGCTGCTCTGGTTTATGCAGGCTCCGCAATCTATGACTGTCTCGCCTTCTTCTGGTCTCTTACGTACAGGGTACGTCCCCTGGTTCTCTCAGCGTTCAGCTCTCTTGGATCTCCGCCCTCTCTCGCTGGTTCGCTGGCATATCATCCCATTATCAGTCTGCTCAGCACAGCCCATTGGAGAGTCTGTTTTAAAGGGATATCCTCAGTTTCTTGTTGCTGATTATATTGGTTCACTTACTCTTCATGAAACTGTTAACACTCTGGTGTATTATACAAGTCCATATAAGCCATCAAGTGGAGGGCATTAGGGAGTTCCTCACAGGAACAGAAGTCCTTGTCCCCAAAGGGGGAGTCTTTTCCGGTAAGGTCCCACTTGCCTCGACCCCTTGGGAGGGTGTTGAGGAGCAGGCTCACCTGCCTAGCCTTACAGGTGGGTGGGGGTTCCCCCTTTGGGGAGAAATTACAAGTTCTCTCAATCCGTCACAGTATGTATTGCCATCAAAAACCATATCACATATACACACACCCACACACACATACACTTTCACAGATAATGTCGCTTGCTAGTAGTCTTCCGGCAAGTAATAAAATGCAAGAAAAATAGACAGGATCAGCCCAACCCAAGTGCCCTCTATCTTAAATCCAGCCCTGAAATAATGGGGCCTAGTGCCCAAAATCTACAAGTTCCAGTTCCAGTTCCTTCAGGCAAGGGTTTTCAGAAAATATGCAGTGGGCTGTGGTGGGGTTTCAAAAGAGTGCAGAAAGTATTTCAAAATTAAATAAGTATTTTCCCAAAATCAGGTAAGCATTCCCCTCTATCCTAGTCCCACAGTTGCCCCTAGGGTAGGATCCTTGACATAGGATTGACGTCCAAAGGTCAGGCCAGAGTGAAGTAGGGGACAATGGGGTTTGCACCCAATGTTACCCTATGGAGGACAGGTGGGAACAGGAACAGCTAGGTTTACTTCCCTTCCCTTCCCCGGACTCTGATTCGTTCAGGTGACACTGTGGGTCATCTGGAATTCACTGGGGACATGATCTGCTGTCCTTTGTTCAGCAGGGAGAGGCCCAGGGGTGGCGGGTGCAAGGGCTACTACCAGCGTTGGGACAGCTTCCAAGCGGAATTCAAAAATGAAGAAAAATGAAGACCTCTGCAGGCCAGACCCGCTTGGGATACCTTGCAAGATGGATGAAGATGTGTTCCAGCGATAGTCACCACAATGAGGCAGCCAATGGTAAAAAGCTCCGGCCAAGAATCACTTGAACATACAAAGCTGAAAATGCAGTCGCAGGAGACTAAATGGCACAAGCGGAGGATCAACCAGGTTCTAAGGATTGACTCGGAATGGCAATGGCTGCAGCGAGATAACCCAGGAAGAAGCTAGTCAGTCCATCGCAGTCTAGAGACACTTCGGAAGGCTCTGCGGGAGCAGATACTCAAGCAGGGGTCGATACTAATTGGCCTCACTAGTCCAAGGGTTAAAGAACCAATGAGTATCTTCTGAGATCGGCCAGATGAGCAGGGCTTCACCAGTCCAACAGTCCAATAACTGGAGTTTATGCTGGGCAGCTGCAGGAGTCGTCTTCAGGTCGTCAGTAGGTGGGAATCTTGGCTCCAACATGGATTTGCTGAATAGCTGCAGGAGTCCTCCTTTTATGGCATGCTAATTTGCTATGGTACTGCGCAGATCACCAGTGTGGTGGTCTTAAAGCATCAAATACTTGTCCGTATGGGCAAACTGCGGCCCCACCCAGGATGTAAACCAGATGGTGGTCTGTAAGGTGAAAGACAAACTGGAAAAATGTAAGCAGAAAATGGCAGAGAGAAAAAGTCAGAGAACAGAACAGGAAGACTTTGGTCACAACAAAAAAGGAAGGACAACACAGGGTTGAGTGATAGTGATTGAAGTGTTGCATGTATAGTAGTATGGTTTGAGACCAAAAAGGTCATGAGAAGAATCAAGAAATGTCCACATTGGACAATTTGATTATATTTTCAGTTAGCAGTGCAATGTGTTGTTGGTATCATTTAATATTGAGTTTTGGGTGTGTGATGGCCTTTCGATGTGCTCAAGAGTTCCTGTGAGTTATGGTGGCTTAAAAAACCAGGCATTCGGAATGACTTCCCTTATTAGGATTATTCAAGAGACTTGGAAAGGCGCAGCTGACAGAGGTGTCAGAGAGAAGAGTTGACCGTTAAAAAAAGTTGGAAGAAATAAAAGGGCAATAAGACAAAGAATCTCCCCACCCTAAACCATTGAAGGCTATCATCCAGTGAACAGGAGCAGTTGAGTGCAACAATTATATAACAGAAAGGACGGACCTTTTCCAAAACTATAGTGGGCCATAGGACATAACAAAGATGAATTCCTCACAAAGATGAATTGAGTGGTTGATTACTGGAGGAAACCCCTGTGATTATATATCTGTCAGTCAAATCAAGTGACTCAGGACTCAGGTAGGGCCAATGAAAGAACAACACAATTTGAGGTATGGAAGGGTTCTTTCAGCATCTCCTCTCCGTGTCTGCACCTGACATATCTTTATTTTTGGCTATAAGGCAACTCCTGCAGCCGTTGCCTGGCCAGCCACCCACCCATTGAACGGCCATGGCTATGTCAAACCCCACGGCCAACTCATGCCCAAAACACACACCCTGGGATCTCCCTGCACAATCCCCAACAAGCCCTAAAATCAAACCCTACACTAGACGTGCCTGCTAAGGTGCCTCCAAATCAAATCAAATAGCGTTAGCACCGCATTTAAGGGTTACCGCCAAACTCGTGATGAGGCAGACAGTATCCTAATTGCACTTTACTGTGTAAGGAGATGTGGGCAATTGTAAAATAAAGACAGTATTCCAAAAAGAGAGACAAAGTTTCTCAGTACTGATAGTCTTGGGGACAAGTCAGTTTCTCCATTAAAATGAGCAAAAGGCAAGGGAAGTTAAGTTGAGGGCTTTATTTCACTTCAAAAAGTCAGGACACAGTTCACAAACAAGCAAAAAGAAAGGTGTCCCATAGAAATCTATGGAGGAAAAGCTGCAAAAAGGATATCTTTCTAACAATATACTTGATCAATGCAGAGTGTATTGCCTGCAGACCTCTCTCTTCATACCCAGAATACCTCCTACCATCCAAAAGTCTTCAAAATCTCATTATTTCTTTACCGAGGGGGCTGTTATTGGTTTGGTAGTGTTTTTGCATTTTTAGTTTAATTTAAGTCCCCTATTTTTAATAGAACCTTGATTGCACATTTCCTTGTGTTTGGTACCTGGAAGGAAGGCATGGCATCAATAGTAGACACAGATACAATAGATGCACGTTTTGAAAACCTTTATTTTATTTTGGTTGGGTTGGTAGAATTCCTAACTGGCTCTAACTGTAGAATGGGAGTAGTCTTGACCATTAAACAAATAATAAACAAACCCAAGTCAGTCTAGTCAAACTAAATAAGGCCTACTCTAAAAATAAACTAACCTCGCCCTCCTTCTCAAATGACAAATGTCTTAAGGGTCCACAAAAAGAAAAATAGTGTCTTAAAAGAAATGTCCGAATGGTTTAGGTAATAACTCCCTTCCCCACGTTCAGCAGCACGGGGTCTGGAGAGTTTCTTAAAAAGTTCTATCAGGCTTGCACACATTGGCTTACTGGTACAATTTAACGGTTCAGGCTTGAGCTTCAAGCTTTTGGGAAGTTCAATCAGTTCCTTAGGCTTCATCCACCTTCACATAAATACACAGTTCTACTCTTGACTGTCACTTTGCCAAAATTTGCCACAGGCTTCCCCCTGCCGGGATTGAGCCTGCCTCTCTTTTCACAATCACCTTTTTACTTTATCATAGTTCAACACAGACTTCCCTCTGCCGGACTCAAGTCTGTCTTTCTCTTTGTGGGGATTCCCTTCCCCTCTTTCCTTCACTTTCACTTTACCATATTTCAGCACATGCTTCCCTCTGCCAGGCTTGAGCCAGTCTCCTTCTTTGTGGGGGTTCCCTTCTCCACGTTTAGTCCTTATATCTTTTACGGTCTGGCACTTTCAAAACTGCAATGATTTTATGTATACCTCTGTATGACCACTTCGACCTCGGTTTAAACAATTCAACAATCAACAATCAACAATCTTCTTCATCTCGCAATGCCTGTTGGTACTTGAAGTATCTTTTCTTTGCTTTCTTGATCGCTTTCAAAGTTCATATACTTTGCCCTCTCAGCATATTCAGAGTTCACATACTTTGCTTTTCACTTATTCACCTGTCGCTCAGGATTGCAGTTACTTTCTTGGCTTCAGTTTCCATTTAATACACTTTGTTAGGGAGGATTCTCCAGAATGGCTAATTTCCCTTACCTGAGTCCCTCAGCAGGTTTGCTGGATTTCTATGATTTATTTTTTTCACCTGATAAGAGTGTGAGCCTTTTTTCCCACTCTTACATGTGTTTTGCTGTGTGTGTTTAACATTTTTGTGTTCATAGACTGTGGTGCTTCACCTACTCCATAGGCATCATCTTTTTACTGTGCGTTACACAGCACCTTCAGTGCAGTGACAGAGGGTTGTCTTTTTCAGACTTCCCACTCTAAACCCTATTTTCTAGGACTGAATACTGTCTCCCAGAACATGTAAAGTTGCCATTTACTTTATTAGTCTTTTTAAATCCACAGACCCAGTACAACTATCTTACACAGAGTTCTGGAAAGGGTTAATAGTTATCCCTCTTTGTCTGTTTCTCCTGGAACATTATTTTGTTCCCTTTTCATTAAGATTTGGCTGGTGGCAGTGGTATCTACACTATTTTTCCTACTGCGGTTATTTTAAATAGCCTTGGTATTGTTTTAGGCCATTTTAGTAGCCTCGAACTTAAACCCGCTGGGCCATATTTACTTTTATACGGTTCTGGCTGGGTTTATTCGCCATTTCTTTTTGTAAAAGTCTTTCTCATGTTTTACTCTGAGCGCCAAACCAGGTTTAGTTGCTTTATTCACCGACCATTGGCGGGCTTCCGCACAGAAGCCCTCCTTAGGCGCCTGAATTTCTGGGGGGAACAGGATGTGAGGGAGGGGTTTGAGACTCCCTGCACAGAGTCTCCTTGGAGACCCATGTCGCACTATGGTATGATTGGCTGAGGTGACTGTCCCGCCGGGACAGCCAACCTGCTGTGTGATTGACAGCCAGGCTGTGTGAATGGGGGAAAACTGCATAAAAAGCAGGTCTCTGGGACTGAGAAGGCAGAGTCGCCACTGCATCGAGAGAACCGAAGAGAAGCTGACAGAAGAGGACCTCTACCACAACGGAACCTCTCGGTGAAGCCCTGCTGCGGGTCCGAATCTCCAAACTTCGACGACAGGGAAGATCTGCAAGGAATCTTCTCCCCTTGAGCTGGTGGGAACAACCAGTCCGCCAAACTGCAAGCCAGGCCTCCCTCCTCTGGTCGAATTTGCTGTGCATGGCTACAGTGAACCGGATAGCCAGAAGGATCAGACCCTGCTTGGGTTTTAGGGAGCACACCTTTTATTTGTTGCTTTGCTCTGCTGCTGGTTCTTCCCTGGGCAGTGCAGGACCCTCCAGTTTCCTACTTCGTGTCAGTCCGACAGTCGCTTCAGGAACTGTGAGCCTGCAGGACCTGCCAGGAACGTCCGCCTCAGCTACGCCTTCTTCTCCATTTAAGGTACTGTTCAAATCTGGTTGTTCGTTCCTTCCCACCGCGGTAAAAGTGCTTGAAATCTTTTGCCAATCCGAGGGCTTGTCCTTCTCTATTCTTTAAAGTAATTTCTTGTCCTACCAACTTTGTTCTAAACTCTTGGCAAAGACTTAACCGCAAACTACTCTGAACTGTGTGATCCTCTGCAAAGACTTTGGTCCATTGACATTGGCCCAGGCCTCTTGATTTGATATCCTCACTGTAGTTACTTTTTCTAGATTGCCCTGCTTACTTGTTGGTGCTGCTCAATTTTTGTCTAACTTTGTCTTTCCCTCCCTTTTAAATTACTCGAGTGCCATTTTGCTCACACTTCATTTTGAGCTTAACTTGTCCAGAATCTATTGGGTGTGGTGTAGTGCATTAAAATTGTGATTTTTCAACTGCTTGATAATAGTGAAATGTTTTATAACTGATGTGTAAAGAAATGTATATTCTTTTACTCAGAAACCTTGCGTCAGTGTTTGTCAGAACCATAGTAATTGCTGTCCTTTGTGTAACTATTGGTACTGCTAACTTTACTCTTGAGATAAGTCTGGCTGCTCAGCCATCGCTACCACTTTACTGTGTAGTACAGGCTTGTACCAAAGGTGAATTTGTAGTGTCACTTGTAGTCTTAATTGTGTGTGGTGTTCCCAAAGGGTACTGCATAGGATTCTGCCTAACACACTTCAACTCAGAACATTTCACAGAGACTTTTGAATATGCAATTCCACCTCGCAGGACCACTCTGTTACTTTGTATACTTTCTTCATCATTCAGCAACTGTCCTTTCCATTATGTGTTTTATCGGCACACGCACAACCTTCAACTTTTGGTTACAGTTACTTTCTATTTTAACACAAACCGGGCTTTTGTTGCCTTTGGTAACTCACTGGTCATGTTAATTGGACTTCTTGCTTCAACGCCTTTCATGCAGCAGTCAAGGCCGTAGGCAACATCCCCTTCTCCTCCCCAACTCTGTCGTTCACCTGGGAGTGTAGCAGGCTGCTTTGAAGCATCTTGAAGTCCTCTCGTTCCCACTCACTCGGTTTCAGTCTTGGAATGCTTACGGCTTCCCGAAAGAGTGGAATTCTCACCTGGCTCTCTCACGGTGTTCGCAACAGCCATCAGCCCCATAGACTCCCAACATCCAAAGATTGGTTTGCATCAGCCCCAAACTCATACTCAGCCTCGCTCAGGGCTTCCCTGTGTGCGCCACCTTTTATCCTGACAGGGAGTGTTAACAAGTGGCAGGTGTGTATAGTTAGGATTGCTTACCTGACTCGGCCTGGTCTCATTAAAGGGACAGTGCCATTGCAAGTCAATAGAGGTAATCTTCCTGACCTCATTCCTCATCTTCCTCGGCTCAGCAGTGTTGTCAATGTGAAGGGTGGAGGAATTATGGGAAGTGTAGTTTCCCATAAACTAAGCAGGGATAGGGGTTAGATGGGTTGTGGGAAAAGGGGGATAGCATGTCTCACCGTCAGGTGCTTCGCCCCCACTCCCTGAGGACCCACTATACAGGGATCCAAAAGCGAGGGCCTTTCCCTGGCCACCTGAGTACAGGATCCCGGGGACTAGGTTATGAAACACCCTCTGGTTTTTCATATACCACAGTAATATTGTTTTGAATGCTTCTTTGCTGACTCACACCTGTCTTCATGTGTACAGTGTGCCCTAGCCCAATGCTTCTTTAATAAATGTAAAGAATCCTGCAGATCCCTCACTAAAGCCCTGCCCAATGTCTCCTCCGAGGTTTCCAGGGGAGGGCAGGCCCTTCCTGATCCCAACCCTGGGGGTGGTGTACTGCGGGAGGATCACCTGTGTGGAGGCTGGGCCCAGGGTAGTGAGGAGATTCAATGGGATATGAGACAGTATTTTTTCCTCTGAAGGGGATATTTCTACCACTATGCCAAAAGAGGCTTTCTGTCATGTTAATATCTCTCAACCTCCTGTTAAAACTAAGGTGGTAAAACCTAAGGTTATAATATCCAAATCTAGTACATCAAACAAACAAATCTTTTGTATCCCTAAAAAAAATACCCTCCTCAATGCCAAAGGTATACTACAAGGAATGGTGTAATATTACCTTCTCTACACCTTCTTCCTCTAATAAGGTTGAATCCCTTTTAAAAAAAAAATACTAAGGGAATTCATTCTACTCTTAAAAATATCCAAGAAGTAGAAAAATTTAACTTTTCTAAACTAAACTACATGTCCCAAAATACCGTAGGGACTGAGACGAAGAAGAGGGTTGAAGAGGCATGTAGAAGTGACGGACGGGCAAGTAGGCCTAACAGCCTTTGCCAGGATCAGGCAATTAACAGTTAGGGCCTGTACCTGAAATCAACTGCCCCACTTGTGAGGCATAAAAGGCTGCAGGAGGAGGGAGAAGTAAGAAGGAGCTGGAAGGCTGGCAGTAGTAGCAGAATGAGAAGAACATGAGGCTGGCAGTTAAGTGTGATCACTTAAGGGACACCGGTACACTAGGAAAGCAGATTTCACCTGCAAGTTCTGAGAGGGTCCTGTGTTCACAAACCCTGTCTTGCCGTGGCTACACAGAAAGGCGGGCTGAAGTTGAAGGTCTTCCCAGGTGTGCCTAGTGGCTGTGACGGCAGAGTTGTGATTGTGCTACACCCGAGGTCCATGTAAAGAAGCAAGCAGAGCAGAGGGACAGACGAATAAAGGAGACTCCCCGTTGACAAGGCCGGACTGGAGAAACCCATGCTGTAGAGGGGTGTGGGTCCCAAGAGTGCCTAAAGTGGTAGCAGAAGGAGAAGAAGTGTTAAGGATTCCAATCGGGCGTCACACACCGGACCAGGACACCTGGTCTTATCCTGGGACGTGGCGCTCAATAGGAATGCTTTTTCTTTAATTTCAATGAATTCATATTGAGCCGGTACCCAACCCATCTCACACACCCTTTTACAAATACCCCGGATCACAATGGACCATGAACCAGGCTGGTTGGTGAAAATAAAATATTTATTTATTTTTAGAATTCACAAAAATCACACAAATTTTAATATTGGGCAGCAATCACCAATGGAGTGATAATGACAATGGAAATGGAATCAATGCACTTGGTTAACCTTCTAGTAGAAAATTTCCAAGGCACCATTTTTTTTACTTGTCATTGAATTTTGCCTTGATGGACACCAGCACCCTTTAAAACAAATTAAAAAAAATATATGGGATACATTACTCACCGTAATCGTATTTCTGATGCTTATATCTGCTTAGATTCACATGCTGTGCATAGGCCGACACCTAGTGGAAGCTGCGGAGTATTACAGTTTGTTTTTCGAAACTCGAAAAAAAGGGCGTCGACACAGGGCATGCCAGTAATACTATCCCTAGTGTGACGTCCACTGTACCAATGATCCCTCACGCGTCTAGGACCCTCAGATTGTATTTTTTCTGACATGAGGTAGCATGAGGAGTAGCGTGAGTACAGATAATCCAAGCAGATAGATGAACAAGTTACTTCTTACCTTGTAACGTTCTTTCGACGGGATGTTCCTCCGACGTATTCCTCATCTTAGATATCTCCTTCCAGCTCTGCTGGCCTCGGAAAATCTTTTCTCTCTAGAGGGCGCTGCGCGTCGACGTCCTCCAAGTCGATGTCCCTCGACAGCCGCCGTATCGACGTCGACGTCATCCTGCCTATAAAGGCCGCGCGCAGCGTCCGTTGCTCAGTTCCGTTTTGTAGCCCACAATAATACTTTCTGGACTAAACTAATCACCCTGAAGGAGCGTAAGCTGCAACAACAAGGGAAGTAGAACTGCGGGGATGGATGGGAGGGTCGATGAGGAATACGTCGGAGGAACATCCCGTCGAAAGAACGTTACAAGGTAAGAAGTAACTTGTTCTTCGAAGGGATTGTGTCCTCCGACGTATTCCTCATCTTAGATAGGCTCCCATAGCAGTATTCTATTATTGAAGGAGGGAGTACTGACTTCACGCTGTCTTTTATTGATGAATAGAATGCAGTACAGCCCTTCCAAACCTAGTCTCTTGACTGGAGGAGGAATCCAAATTGTAAAAACGTGTAAAGGTATGGACAGACGACCATGTAGCGGCCGCACAGATGTCTTTAACCGGCACGCCTCTTTTGAGGGCCGATGAAGCTGCAATACCTCTGGTCGAATGAGCCCTAAGGTTTTGAGGGGGCTCTTTCCCTGCCAGTTTATAAAATTCCAGAATGGCTAGAATGATCCATCTGGAAATGGTCTGCTTAGTTATTGGTAACCCCAGCTTGTGACCTGCGTAACCTACAAACAGCTGGTCTGCCTGTCTTATCCTGGCTAGTCTACTGATGTAAAAACTTAAAGCCCTCCTAGGGTCTAGCCTGTGTAACCTCTCTTCCTCTTTCCCCGGGTGAGGAGGAGGATAGAAAGATGGTAGGGTAATCTTCTGAGTGATATGGAATTCAGAAACCACCTTTGGGAGGAAATTAGGCTTCACTTGCAGGACAACTTTGTCTTTGTGAAATATTGTGTGAGGGGGTTTACAAGAAAGAGCTTGTAATTCGCTCACCCTTCTAGCAGATGTAAGTGCTATTAATAAAACAGTTTTAAGGGTAAGGAATCTTAATGAACAAGAATGGAGCGGTTCGAAAGGTGTGCCCATCAGGAAAGTTAGTACTAAGTTTAAATCCCATAGGGGAACTTGGAATGGTCTTGGGGGATAAACATTGGTTAACCCCTTTAGAAACTGTATAACCAAGGGTAATTTGAAAAAGGATGGTTCTTCCGCAGTGCGCTTAAAGATGGATAGCGCTGCGAGATAGCCCTTAATGGTGCCAACTTGAAGGCCTGAATTTGCCAAATATAGTAGGAAGGACAAAACCATTGGTGTACCACATGAAAAAGGGTCGATATTCTGTTCTCTACACCAGCTGCAAAATCTGTTCCAACGGCAGCGGTATAAAGACTTTGTTGCTGGCCTCCTTGCCGAAAGCAACACCTCCATAACATCATCAGGGAGGTCCCAATCCTTGTACCTCAGCCTTTCAGAAGCCAAGCGTGAAGGTTGAGGGTTTTGATGTCTGGATGGAGAACCTGACCTCCCTTCTGTGAGAGTAGGTTCTCTCTGAGTGGAAGTCGAATTGGAGGGCAGATGGACAAGTCTAGAAGGTCCGGGTACCACGTTCTCCTGGCCCAATCCGGGGCAATTAGGATCATGGTTCGCCGGAATCTTCTCAACCTCCTGATCATTTGAGGAATGACAGGGACCGGTGGGAACGCGTACAGAAGCAGAAACTCCCAGTCCACTATGAACGCGTCTCCCAGAGCTCCTCTCGGGGGAAATTCCCTTGAGCAGAACAGGTCGCATTTCCTGTTTAGGCTGGTGGCGAACAGATCTACCTGAGGGGTTCCCCAAAGGGCAAAGATCTCTTGAAAGACTTCCTGAGCTAGTTCCCACTCGTGGGAGACTGTGCTCTGCCTGCTCAGAGCGTCCGCTGTCAAGTTCTTCCCTCCGGCTAGGTGAACTGCCGATAGAGAGATTCCTTCTTGGATTGCCCAAAACCAGAGCTGCATCGCCTCTCTGCACAGGGGTAGTGATCCTACGCCTCCTCTTTTGTTGAGGTAATGCATGGCCACCGTGTTGTCCGTCATTATCAGGACGTTCTTCCCTTGTACAGCTGGCAGGAACGCCTTCAGCGCAAGTCTGATGGCTCTCAGCTCTAACAGGTTGATATGTAGTCTGGACTCCGATGGAGACCAACGACCGCTAATGGTCAAGTCGTTGGCGTGGGCTCCCCACCCCGTGAGTGAGGCATCCGTGACTACTGTTATCTCCGGCCAGGGTTGCCAAAACTGTTCTCCTTTCAGAATGTTCTCCTGACAGGCCCACCACTGAAGGTCTCGAGCCACCCTGCCGGGAACCTGAAGAAGATCTGTCATTCTCCCTGAGAATTGTGACCTCTGAGTCCTCAGTGCCCACTGGAGGGATCTCATTCTCAGGCGAGCCTCTGGCACTAGGAAAATGCAGGATGCCATGAGGCCTAGCAACCTCAAAAAGTCGAAGGCTGGGAGACGTTGGGCATGTTGGAACTTGGTAACCATCTGTAGAATATCTTGAGCCCTCACCTCTGGTGGCGAGGCTTTTCCCAGGGAAGTGTCCAGGATCGCTCCTATGAACTGGAGTCTCTGCGATGGTATTATTTGTGACTTCTTTAAATTGAGGGAGAAGCCCAGTCTGTGAAGGAAGTGGCACATGTGATTTAGCTGGATCTGAGCTTGTTCCGAAGAAACTGCCCTGATCAACCAATCGTCCAGGTAGGGGTAGACGTGAATCCCTTCCCTCCTTAGACTTGCAGCCACTACCAACATTAACTTGGTGAAGACCCTCGGGGCGGAGGTCAGCCCAAATGGCAGCACTCGAAATTGATAGTGAGAGTTGCCAATTGTGAACCTCAGGTATTTCCTGTGTTTGAGATGGATAGGCACATGGAAATAAGCGTCCTGAAGGTCCAGAGATACCAACCAGTCCAGGAACTGAAGGGCCTGGAGGATCCGAGAAAGAGTGACCATCTTGAATTTGTCTTTTCTTAGGAATTTGTTCAATTCTCGCAAGTCCAAGATGGGTCTCAGTCCTCCGTCTTTCTTTGGAATGAGAAAGTAAGGGGAGTACCAGCCCTTGTTCCTCTCCGCTACAGGTACCGGTTCTATGGCACCTTTCTCTAGCAGGTCCAAAATTTCCTGCAAGAGGAGCGGATCTGGAGCTTTCTGAGAGCTGATCCCCGGTGGATGACTCTGAGGTATACGTAGGAAAGGCACGCAGTAACCTTGGGCAACTGTTTCCAATGCCCAAGCATCTGACGTGATAGCCTGCCATACCGCCAGATGTTGAGTCAACCTGCCTCCTACAGGTGTCCTGTGAGGGAAGTCCTCAGAGTGGTTTTGGGGCGGCTGATGCAGATGCCGATGGTAAAGAGGCACCTGCTGTTGCTGCGGCTTTTGAATATCTACCCCGTCCACCTCAGGTAGTTCTTCTTTGTCCCCTTTGAACCGGACATCCTCTATCTCTTCCGAATGCGGAGTAGAAGCGAAAGGACTTGCCCCTCGCAGAGGTTCCTGTGGGACGAAAAGGAGTCTGACGGATTGCAGCTGCTAGGGATTTAGCTGCTGCTTTTGAAGTTTGCAGTTTCTCTAAACTGTCATCCGCCTTTTTCCCGAACAAAGAAGAGCCATCGAATGGCATGTTCAAGAGCCTGGCTTGCACATCTGGGGCAAAACCAGACTTTCTCAACCAAGCGAATCTCCTGGTTGATGTACTTGCCACCATTTCTCTGCTGATACTGTCAGCCGAATCAATGCCCGTCTGGAGGGATTCGCACATAGCGTCTTTACCGTCCTGTATAATATTCAGGAACGCATCCCTTTCTTCTCCCTCCGGGATGCAGTCAGCCGCTGTAGAAGCACACTCCCAAAGTGTATGGCTGAACCTAGCAAGGGTGCAGGTAGCATTAACAGATTATAACGCCATGCTACATGCTGAAAAGACTTTCTCTGCCATAGCATCATATTTTTTATCGTCCCTGTCCTGTGGGACGGTAGGATAAGCCGTCTTGACATCGGTAGAGGATGCTGCCTGTACCACCAGACTTTCTGGGGATGGGTGTTTAGACAAAAACTCTGGGTATGTAGAAGATACCCTGTACTTTGTAGACAGTTTTTTATTTACTGCTGGTACGACATCTGGGGTTTCCCAGTTTGTCATGATCTTCCTCTGAAGAGCTTTATGAAAAGGCACCACAGGATCCTCCTGTGGGCCTTTGTCAAGAATATCCGTGAGGTCATCTTGTTGGAAAGATTGTGAAGGTGCAGACCACCCCATGAACTCTGTGATCCTGGCCATTAAGGCTCTATAGGGGGTTTCAGCATGCTCCCCCGGGTCTGGCCTAGCAAACTCCACCTCAGGGGAAGTGTCTAACCCACTTGCCTCATGTAAGGAATCATGAAGATCCTTTAACCTGCGTTCTTCAGAGGAAAATTCCTCTCTAATTGGGGTTACAGGTCCCTGCAACTCAAATGTGTCTTCCTGTTCAGACAATTCTCCCTCTTCCAAAATTGAGGACATAGTTCTCAATTGTTCTGAACTCATAAAGGGAGTAAATCCCATTTCCAAGGCAGAGGGTGCCGAACTTGTCATTATCGGCCTCGAAAACATCGATGTCGTCGACGCCGACGTCGAAGGCTTCGAGCGTGGCGTCGAAAACAAAGGAGGAGGCCTCGAAGACCTCGACAGAATTGGAATTCTACTCGACAATCTCGAAGCCATCGACGTCGAGGACCTGGGGATAGTCACTGGGTGTGTCGTAACCGTGACTTTTCTTGGCGTCGACGCCGGTGTCGAAGCTGGCGTCAAGTCGACAGACCCGTGTGTCGAAGGTCCCTTCGACAACGGCGTCGAAGACACCGACCTCGGCGTCGACGGAACCCTCGTCGACGCCGTCGAGGGAACCTTCGAGGAAGGTTTGGAGGTCATAGTCCTACTCGAGGGTTCGAGATGCGCTCGAGAGGTTTCCTTCGCCGGGTACTGCGACTCGCGGTGTTTTTGACCTTCGGGTCTTTCGACCAGAGCATCGCTCTCGGCAGTCTTCGAGGGGGTCAAGGCCGCTTTCTCGAAGACGCTCATCATATTTTTGCGGAATTCCTCCCATTCAGCCCGGGAACTATGTTTCGTGGGGCAAGGGATTCTTTTTGGCGAAACAGAGGAAGAGGAAGACGGAGAAGGGGATCTTCGACGTCTCCTCTTCGAGTGCTTCGATCTCGAGGA
This sequence comes from Ambystoma mexicanum, assembly GCF_040938575.1. Classification (NCBI taxonomy): domain Eukaryota; kingdom Metazoa; phylum Chordata; class Amphibia; order Caudata; family Ambystomatidae; genus Ambystoma; species Ambystoma mexicanum. The sequence goes on along the minus strand of NC_090930.1, from coordinate 957,526,856 downwards.
GTGATGGGACCCACTCCGAGACCTGGAGCGCGAATGGTGACGAGGAGACGAGTGTCTCGACTACGTCGACGAAGAAGAAGCTTTAAAAGTCTTACCTTTCTCCAGCTTCCCCCTACGCTCCTTCAGGGCCTTAGCTGTCATGGACATACAGTCCTCACATTCCGAACAATGGTGTTCAGCTCCCAAACAGCACAGACAAACTCTGTGAGGGTCAGTCAGCGACATCTTTTTCCCACAATCTCGGCATTTTTTGAAGCCGGATCGAGGAGTTGTCGGTTCCGACGAGGAAGCCATCGAGTACGGATCGAATAACTCGAGGTAAATATGGATTAATCTGACAAGAACTGAGCAACGGTATTCCAAGGCACTGAGTAAGCGCGGAAAAACGGAACTGAGCAACGGACGCTGCGCGCGGCCTTTATAGGCAGGATGACGTCGACGTCGATACGGCGGCTGTCGAGGGACATCGACTCGGAGGACGTCGACGCGCAGCGCCCTCTAGAGAGAAAAAATTTTCCGAGGCCAGCAGAGCTGGAAGGAGATATCTAAGATGAGGAATACGTCGGAGGACACAATCCCTTTGAAAGAAAGGTAAGACTACAAGCATCCATGCGCCTTCTCTCAGAGGGGAGGAAGGGTGGGCCGCATGTGAATCTAAGCAGATACAAGCATCAGAAATACGATTACCGTGTGTAATGTATCCCTTCTGAGGCTTGTGGAATCTGCTTAGATCACATGCTGTGCATAGATTAGCGAGCAGTACCTGAAGAAGGAGGTGGGATGTGAGAAGGGTCCTGAGCAAATAAATGTCTTAGAACCGCTTGTCCCACTTGTGTATCTGTCTTGGAATGAGTGTCAATGCAGTAATGCTGAGTAAAAGTGTGAATAGAGCTCCAAGTAGCTGCTTTGCAAATGGTGTCAAGGGGTACATTTGCAATGAAAACCAGAGTGGCCCCAATGCCTCTTGTAGAGTGGGCCCTAGGCGTGAAAGGCAGAGTTTTTTCAGAAAGTGAGCAACACAGCTGGATAAGTTAATAATCCACTTAGAGATGTCACCTTTAGAGACGCGATCCCCCTCTCTGCCTGTAGCTACGGAGACAAACAGCTGATCTGTTTTCCTTAGCGATCTGGTCTTGTTTACATAGTAGAGGACCGCCCTACGCACATCTAGTGTGTGTAGTTTCACCTCAGCCGAGCTTTGTGGGTCTTGGAAGAAAGCCGGAAGCTCGATGGACTGCTTCGCGTGGAATTTTGAAATAAACTTAGGTGAAAACCTAGGGTGTGTGCGTAAAACCAGTTTATCTTTATGGACAGTAAAGAAGGGATCTTGTACTGACAGAGCCTGAATTTCACTGACTCTTCTTATAGATGTAATTGCTACTAAGAAGGCCGTTTTGTAAGTCAGGTGTTTGAGACTGCTTTTGTGCATGGGCTCGAATGGGGGGCCCATGAGCTTAGATAGCACCACGTTAAGGTCCCATCCTGGTGGTGGGTTTGAAATAGGAGGGTTAAGTCTCTTTACTCCTTCCATGAAGGCTTTAACTACTGGTACTTTCCACCACGACACCTTGTTATGGGAAGTGGTGTATACTGACAGGGCTGCCAGGTGTACCTTCAGTGAGTTAAAAACCAGTCCTGCGTCCAGCAGGTGGAGCATGTATGTAACAATAGTGGAAGGAGTGCAATCAACTGGGTTGATTTGTTAATTCTGGTACCAGATAACAAATCTCTTTCATTTGTCAAAGTAGCAGTGCCTCGTGTTAGGTTTCCTAGATTCCTTTAGGATGTCCATACACCTCTGTGGTAAATTGAGATGTCCGAACTCTATGACCTCAGGAGCCATGCTGCCAGGCTCATTGAGTTGGGTTGAGGATGCACTGTTTGACCTTGGTGCTGGGACAGTAGGTTGTACCAGCCCGGAAGTTTGATGGGTTCGCACACCGCCAATCTGCGTAAGTGTGGGAACCACGGTTGTCTTGCCCACATGGGAGCAACTAGGACGAGCGTCATCGATTCGCTGTTTATCTTGTTGACCACCTTCCTGATTAGAGGAGTTGGTGGAAAAGCGTACGCAAACATCCCTGACCAGTTCATCCACAGGGCGTTCCCCTGGGAGTCTGGTTGGGGGAACCTGGATGCAAATCCTGGGCATTGTCTGTTTTCGCTTGTGGCGAATAGGTCTATAGTGGGGAAACCCCACTGAGAGAAGATATCTTCTACGACTTCTCTGTGTAGACACCATTCCTGTTCCTCTGGGAGGGGGTCTCTGCTCAGAGCATCTGCTAGGGAATCGAGATCCCCTGGAACATGTTGCGATGACAGGAAGATGTTCCGTCTGAGTGCCCATATTCAGATTTTCTGGGCAAGATTGGACAGATTTGGCGACCGAGTCCCTCCTTGCTTGTTCAGGTAGAACATGGCTGTAGTGCTGTCCGTCCGGATTTGCACTGACAGATTTAACAGGTAGGGCTCGAACGCTTGAAGTGCTCTGAATACTGCCAGAAGCTCTAACAGGTTGATGTGATTCTTGGCCACTGCGTGTGACCAGAGACCCTGAGCTGTGTGGTGGAGATGGTGAGCTCCCCACCCTGTCAGGCATGCATCAGTTGGGACTACCGCCTTTATCTCGGGATCGTAAAAGGGTTTCCCCTTGGACAGATTCTCTCTTGTCCACCAGTGAAGGCTTTGTACAAGTGTTGGCGAAACGACCACTAGATCGTCCCACTGACCACTTGCCTGAGACCACTGTTTCGCCAACCATTCTTGCATGGGACGCATGCGCAGGCGCGCGTAGGGGACCAGGTAAATATATGACGCCAACATGCCCAGCAAACGCATTGCTTTGCGTACCGTTAACTGGCGACCAGACTGATATTGCGGAATTTGCAGTATTATGTTCCGAATTCTTTCCTCGGAAGGAAAGGTCAACCCCTCTTGAGTGTCTAGGATAGCTCCTAGGAACTGTTTTGATGTGCTTGGGACGAGACTTGACTTTTTCTCGTTTATTGAGAAGCCCAATTCGAAGAGGAGGTCGATTGTCCTTTGAATGTTTGCTCTGCAAATTACTGGGGTCTCCCCCGTGATGAGCCAGTCGTCCAGGTAAGGGTACACCGGGATTGCCTCCCTGAGTAGGTGTGCTGCCGCCACCGCCAGTACCTTGGTGAATACCCTTGGAGCCGAAGCTATCCCGAAGGGCAGTACCTTGAACTGGTAGTGCCGACTGTCCAGCTTGAAGCGCAAGTATTTTCTGTTGCACCACCAAACTTAAATGCTCCTTTGACCCCTTTTAAGGAATTATCCACCTTATAATTACTCCCAGACAGAAGGATCAAAACCTTTCTCAGCACCAGTTACTGATCACTGGCTAACATTGGAAACCTTGCATTTACCACCTCAACTTCTAAACCAATCATTCACAAATCCTTCCATTAAAGCATCAAACACAAGTAAGTATTAAGTTACAAGTTTTTCTTTCTATACACATCCTTTCAAGCCTCTTCCATACTCCCCTCTCCCCCCTGTTCTCACTACCTGAAATGCAATTGTAGAATGTGTTTCATGGATGCGAGAGGTGAGCAATATTGCTTCAAACACACTGGAGTCATTCTAGAGTCTGTGGGAATTGTTGTAGTGTGGATTTCTGTGCGACGACAGTTGTACGAGTCCACTGCAAAGAGATCTTGAAGATCTAAGAACACCTGTTTCAACTTTTGCTTTTGTTCCAGAGTCACACAAGCAACAGCTAGGTTGACCCGCTCTTCAACCATTTGCCTGAGCCTGGAAAGACTTCCGGTTTTGCTATCTCAGCTGCCTCCTCCAGGTGGGGGGGAGAGGACTCTGGTTAGAGTATTGACCTGGACAAGGGGTTTCAGGTAGGGGAGGCAGTCATTGTGGACCTGGAATATCACCTCATCCTGCCTGACGTCACAATTCACCTCTTACTCCCCATAATGGCTGGAAGAGTACACCAGGAAATTCCCCCCTAGCTTGGTGAAGATCCTGTCTGGTGGTAAGACATTGTCACTGTCATTGTCAAAGCAGTCATTCGGGATTGGTCCTATCAGTTCATTTCCTAGATCCATGGAAACATGTCGGCTATCAACCGCCATTCCAATAATGGTGCCTGCGCCCAGAGTGATACTCCTAGGGTCGCTGTCATCCATCAATATTGGAATGGTGTTGTGTTCTATATTGACTAATGGTGTTGGGTTTAACCCCAACGGCTGCTTTTGTAGATGGGCATTGAGTTGTACATATGCTTCAGGATTTTGCAATTTCTGTCCTTTTTTGAGTTTTAATTCAAGTGGGAAGAGTCGTGTCCGTCCTAGGATGGTGACCAATTTTAACTTCAACTACATACGGCAGCAATTGGGCTGACTGAAATGCTTTTTCTGAATCATCAAAGTCCATTGGATTGACCCCTAGTTGGGACCAGGTTTTGTAATTTAACAGTTCCAAAAGAATGGCAAACTGATTGAGAATGTCAAATGCCTAAATAGAATGCAGCAGGGACATCTCGCATGACCAAACAATTATGTTCTATGCTTGTGTTACCTATAGAAATTGTGAGCATACACCTGCTAGGCAGGAGATGTTTGGAATTGGGAGTTTCCACGCCCATTTCCCACTCATTGATCAATTTAAATGCGGGAATGGCCGACTCTTTTGGGAGCTTCCTGAACGTGGCTTCGCTGATGAAGCTCTTACCATTGTTCACGCACACTCGAGCAAGAACAGACTCCTATCCCTCATTTAACTGCATAGGGATGAACAACTGTTCTCTGATTTTCTGAATATCAGCTAAACTTTGAGCTGGTTTCTCATCACTTTTGACTATAGAATTGGGATTTTCAGATTGTGAATCAGTATAAAATTGCAAAGTATTTCCTTTCAGTGTGGAATGCCACTTAAAACTGGAAGGAAGGTTGATTTTCAGGAATGGAGAGGAGTTCCCATGACCAGTTTGTTGTCCCAGAGCAATTACTTCCACGTCAGGTATTTGATTGTTCTGGAAATGAAACTCAATATGATCAGGTTTTTGTTCAACCATGTGGCAATGTGCCATTTAAACTAACATGGTTGACACTGTGTTTTCATTTTATTGGCCTGTTAGTCTGGGTCCAGAGGACCTTGTACACACAGTCCATTAGGGGGGGGATGTCATTCCCTAGAAGACAGGGTGTGCCCTCTGAGTTACTACTATGACCTGGTGTTTCACTTTGTGTCGCCCAATTTTTATTTCCAAATCCGCTCTCCCCTCGACATGAATTTAATTCCTGTTGAAATTGTCCAGGAAGAGGGGCGAGTAGGATCTGGTATCTCGCCCCCCTTCCTGAATTTAGCCGATCAAAGGCTAGATGACAGAAGAGTGGCTCAGGATCTAGTGTCCACCAGTGTTGGAAATGCACATTGTCCTTGCACTTGGACGGAGGCGTAGAATCTACCTTCTTTCTCCTCCAATGGGCAAAGGTAATGGGCATTTTGGGCAAGCTGGGAGGTCAATTTCTTTATTTTGGACTCCAACACAAGTACAGGTTGGGCATCATTCTGTGTTGGAGTTTGGGAATCTGAAAGCAAAATTTGACATTGATATTTGGGGAGTTTTGGGCTCCCATTTTTCTGATTCTGGGCTGGTCCCTCCCCCTCCCACTTCTTGGAGACAGTCACCAGAATTGGTTTGGGACGTTTGGGAATCCTCTTGTGCTAATTCTGGGCTGTCCCACCCCTTCTTGGAGGAAGTCACCAGAATCAGTTTGTGAGGTTTGGGATTCCTCCCTTAACATTTGATTCTCTGGATGCTCATTCTGGGGTTCAAGGATGGGTGATTCAGAATCAGTCCCCACATCCACCCAGTCTTCATTTAGATCTCTTGGGACCCATTTTTCTTTGGGAGCAATTCTCCCGTCCCTGAAGGAGAAGATTGTTTTCCCAGAATCCTCCAAGGATTCTTCCCCTTCAAACTGGAGGACACTAACTTCCTCCCCAGAAATGGGCCTTTTTACTGTCTTTATTTCTCCTACCCACCCTCTGTTCCTTGGGTTGCAGATTTTTGGGGGCAAGAGATTTTTGTTCCGGTTCCTGGGTGTCTAGGGGATTTTCACGAGTGAGGAAGGAAGCTTCCTCTATGGCTTTTCACTCCCATTCCCCCCGTGGCTCCTCCTCTGGAACCGGCGAGTTGTCGGGGTTCTCTCCCCGTCATTGTTCTGGGGTGCCACACCCTTGGTTTGTGGGGTTCTGAGCCACCATGTTCATCTGAGGGTTCTGTTGTGCCCTCAACATGCGACCCAGATGCTGGGTGAGGTTCTGGACCTGGCGCTTCAGTTGGGACATCCGTTCCGGCTGGTATGGGGATCTCTGTTCAAATCTCAGATGTTCACGGGAAGGGTAACTATCGCTTCTCCCGTAGATCTCTGGGTATTGTGGATTGGTGGGATTACCTCCCTGACTGCCACCTGTTTGGGATTGACCGGAAGGCCTTCTGGGTCTCTGGTTTTGCTTGTTTGGGATTTGTTCATTTTTATGCTCCCCCATCTCTAGGTCTAAAATGGGGGCAACCTTCACCTCCGCCACCTTAGCAGCAGCAAGGGTGTTGGCTGGTTTGGGGTTTCTGGTCTGGTTTTTATTCTCTGCAGGGTTTTGGACTTCATAAATGCAGGTTGCCTGCTCTATTACCCAGTCCAGAGATCTTTTGTCATGGAAATCCCTCACCAGCTGGGTCATGATATACTTTGGGAGCGCATGAAAGAAGGCAGTTATAAACTCCCTGCTATCAGTGCGCACCCTCCTAGTGGTTTGTGCAAAGGCGCATTTTAGCTCCTGCACAAATTCTTGTGGGGCCTGATCTTCCCCGCACTGCAAATTGTAGGCTGCTTTGCGAGCCTCTTGGGGGTTTGTGTGGGCTGAAAAGTGTTTCAAGATGGCAGCCCTGTAGGTGGACCATCTTTTTTTTTAATATCACATTTTATTGATTTTATAACATAGAAAAAGGGAAAGCATACAACAATTGGTCCCATCAGAGCCAGATCTTAACAACAAGAACAACATTAGATGGAAGATGAATACAAATAGGTCACATATAGTATATCGTATAACAGGTTTTTCTACTACAATGTCTACTTCCTACATCCTGCGGTGTTATGGTTTCAGAGGTTCACATCGTGTCTTCCCATCGTTGCCAAATCTTGCCTGCTTTTTCGTGGCATCCTCTGGCCCTGTATACCCTCTTTTCTATGGCAATGCATATCTGTACATCTGTGATCCACTGACCTACTTGCGGTGGCTCCGCTGCTCCCCACATCTGCGCTATGTTCCTTTTAATTACCGCTGTTGCAGTTGTGAAGCAAAGCTTCCCGTACCTTGACATGTCTATCTCGCTGTCTACTCCCAATAGCAGCAATTTGGGGTCTCTGGGAATCATCTGGTTCAGGACTTTTGATAGAATATCACAACATTGTTGCCAATAGTGACTTATAACCGGGCATTCCCATAGTATGTGAAAAAAGGTTTCCTCCTCTCCTCAACAGCTTAGACAGTTAGTTTCTGCTATTTTTCCCCAGCAACTCTATTCAATATCTTCAGTTGCACCAGGCGTAGTCCAGCCGATATGGCGACTTCACGGGGGTACATTAGGATCTGGACCCAATCTTCCGACATGATCTCCCCCACTTCTCTCTCCCATTTTGTCTTCAGACTTATCAGTTCTGGAGTGGCAAAGGAGGTGATAGCGCTGTACATGACTGTGGTAACTTTAGCCTGAAGGATGGGGAGGTGTTGCTGTAATGCGTGCCGGAGCTATGTGTAATGGTACCGTTCTGCCTCCGGGAGGTCAAAGGTCGAAGTTAGGTCATCAAAAGGTCTAATAGTTCCTTCCACTATCATGTCTTTTACTTTTTCTGCCATGTCTCATCCATATTGGCCATTTCGGCAATTTGGTCACCTCAGGGAGGTTTCTATTGTTCCATAGTGGTTGCAGTGGTGTGACTTTGTCCATAGCTCTCAACCATTTGTGTCACAAAAGCGGGTGAAAACACCCGATTTTGTTTTTGGCGGGTGAGAGGCCCATTGAAATGAATGGGTGTGCTGGAGGCTTGGCGGGTGAGTCTGCTGTTTACAAGGCGGGTGACACCCGCCAAAAGCGTGAGAGTTGAGAGCTATGCTTTGTCCTCACAGCCTATGAAATCGTGTGACTCTACCCAGATACGAGGCGTCTGTGATATCATGTCTCGAGGGATTGGACTGGGTGTCGCAGCATATAGCTCCATGGGAGGTGATGCTCTCACATGTGGTAGTGTAGCTTCAGCGTGTAGTGCATCATTTATCACTGACATCTGGCTGGCCCAATAGTATGTCTGTAGCCTTGGCAGATCAATGCCTCCTTCCCATATTGACCTTTGCAGTGTTTTAAGAGCTATTCCCGGATGCCCACCACCCCATAGGAGTTTCCTAAGTATACAGTCTATTTTTTGGAACGTCTTCATAGGTATGTGTAGTGGGGCATTCTGTAATATGTACAAGTAGTGGGGGAGTGCTAACATTTTAAACAGTGCCGCCTGTCCCAATAGGGTCAAGGGTAGAGACATCCAGTGCTGCACATCCCTTGTGAATCGTTCTGTGATGGGTTGTAAGTTATTGGGTGTATAGTTATTGAGATCTCTTGCGATCCGGATACCCAGGTATCGGAAATGGTCAGAGGCGACCTTGTATGGGCAAGGCACAGGAGTTTCCTCGCCTAATTGGTTTATTGGAAATAGTGTGGATTTAGACCAGTTTACCTTTAGGCCACTAAGGGCCCCATATTTTTGTAGCAGCTGGGTCACCACTGGGCATGTCGTCCTGGGGTCTCATAGGTATATCAGTAGGTCGTCTGCATGCAATGAGACTCTGTCCTCCCATCCTGGCCTGCTCGGGATACGCTCCCAGGTACATGTGTCCCTCAGCAAATGGGCCAATGGCTCCATAGCCCATGCAAAGAGGAGGGCTGATAGGGGGCAAACTTGTCCTGTCCCTTTTCCCAAGGCAAAGGATCGCGACGTCCAGCCATTTACCCTGACTTCAGCCGTCAGTGAGTTATACAGCAGTTGAACCCAGGATAGGAACCGGTTGCCAAACCCCATCCTACGCATGACCTCCAAGATTGCCCCCAGTAGGTGGAATCGAATGCCTTCTCGAAGTCTATTGCAAGAACTCCCAAGGGGACGTTTAGGGTCTGGGAGCGTTCAATGGCTAGGTGTATTCTCTGTATGTTCATCCTTGTGGACCTACCGGGCATGAAGCCACATTGGTCTGGATGAATTACGGATGTTATGACCTGCTGTAGGCGTGTCGCTAGCAGTTTGGCCAGGATTTTCGCATTGCTGTTAATGAGGGATATTGGTCTGCATGAGTTACATTTGTCTGGGGGTTTATATGCTTTAGGTATTACAATTATTGTTGCTTACCTTAGGTCCGCTGGTAGGCTCCATAAGATTTTGGCCTGTCGGTACATATTAAGTAGGTGGGGCGCCAGTTCGTTACCACCTATCTTTTACCAGGCTTCTATGGGAAAGCCATTCGGTCCGGGTGTCTTCCATGATTGGAGCTGCATCATAGCTTCTATTATCTCCTGTTCCGTGATTTCTCTTTCTAGGCTAGCAACTTGTTCGGCATTTAGGGAGGGAAGGGTGATCCCATCCAGTATGAAAGCCTCGGGGGTCGGGGGAGCACCTCGGGAGCCATGTATAGCCCTTCATAGTATCTTGCTAACTCTTCTGCGATATCCGCATCCGTCAGGCGCGGTTCCGCGTTTTGGGGTGTGATTACCCTTACTTGATTGTGTCCCTCATCCCTACGTTCGAGCCACGCTAGTATCTTCCCCGCTTTGTCTCCTGTTACGTAAATTCTGGCTCTCATTGCCCCATTGGCCTGTTTAGCATTATCTAATGCCACATTTTGTAGCTTTTTTTGGGCCAGGACCAAGGCTCTGTTTGCATCGGGATGATCCTGGGCCAGGTGAGTCTGCTTAACATTTGCCTCTGCCTCCTTTAATGATTTCAGGTGTGTTTTTCTTTGTGCTGCAGTCCAGGAGATAATCTCCCCTCAGATCAAAGGTTTATAGGCTTCCTATAGTGTAACAGCGCAGTCTACCGACACTTCATTTAACTCAAAGTATGTTTTGCTGGAGTTTTGCAGACGTTCTATCAGTTCCGGGGAACCCAGATGGTAACTATTCAGTCTCCATACCGGTGGCGGGATTGGTTTACAAGTTGTGATCGTCATGAGTAGGGGGGAGTGGTCCGAAATGCCTCTTGGGAGATACCCTGCTTGTGTCGACGTGTGTCGTATCAGTGCTGGTACAAAAAAATAATGTAATCACGACAGTGACGCATGTACTCCAGAGTGATAGGAATAGGAGTATTCCCTTTTCCCAGGGTGTAGGTCGCGCCACACATCTCTAATACCAAATGCTTCTGCGAATGTGGCTAGCTTAGTTCGGGTGTTGGGTTCCCTACTACGTAGGTGTGTGCGATCTTGTGCATTGTCAATAACATCATCGAAGTCTCCCCCAGGATTAGGATATCCGCTGTGTCATTGACCAGCAAGGGAGTAATGTCATCTATTATTGTGGCTAGTAGCGTCGGCGGGGAGTAGACCGATATCAAAGAGATCGTTTTATTCCATAGTGTACCTGTGACATATGTGAATCTGCCTCCAGTGTCTTGTGTTACTCTCATAAGGGTGAAGGGAAGTCTATTGTGTATTAATATTATTACTCCCATGGCTCCCATCGTGAAGCCTGCCTGTATTGCCGTACGATAATTGGAGCGTTTGAAGAGCGTGTTGGTTGTTCCTGCTAGGTGGGTTTCAGTTAAGAAAGCTATGTCTGGACCGTGTCTGTTTAGGAACCGTCGTACTAGTCGTCTCTTCAGACTGTTTCCTAGGCCATTCACGTTCCAGGTAAGGAGCTTTAAGGCTCATGTCTTAGTGTCTTGCGGGGCCATTTGGGCATTCATGGGTGTGGGTGACAGCGGTGCCATCCAGGGTGTAGGCATTACTTTTACTTGCCTTGTGGCAAGGAAGGATGATCAGTGTGTGTCTAACATCTCTTTCTTGAGAGCTTTGGTGTCCTAATAAGTTCTTCCATCATTTCAACTTTTCAACATATACCGAAAAGATAACAAAACTGTTAACCATTAACCAACCCATCCCCCTCCCTATACTCCACCCAACAAGAAGTATCTGTCGCCAAATTATTCACAACAGTTAATACCAGCCAAAGTGGCCAACCACTAAACAAACCAGTTTTCTTCCTGGCATGGCGTTCCTAGGAATTCACGCAGGTGGCGGGTGGGGGGACCATCTCTCTGGTGGCCGCCATAATGTCTTCCATCTTTGGTCAACATGCAGTGTTGAATTATCTGTGTCAGATGATTGTCACTCGTCACCCCATTTCCTCATTCTATGGGTCAACCAATGGTTGCTGTAGAGGTATTGGGTCTCCGTCTAGTCGGGCTCAGGGGTTTCGTTGTCTGTTGCTTCTCAGAGTTCTCCAGTCTCCTTCGATATGATTTTCGGCCCATCGTCAGGCCTCTTTTGGATCAGTGAAATGGACTGTTGTTCCGTTATGGTATATTTTGAGCTGGACCGGAAAGAGGAGGCCATATTTGACATCGAGGACGTGCAGTTGTTTCTTCAGGTCGTTGAAAGATTTTCTCACTTTTTGGACCTCTCTTGTGTAGTCGGGAAGAATGTAATTCTGGCGCCATTGTATGTCAGCGTACCCTTGGCTCTCGCTCTCTGAAGCAACGCATCTCGATCTCTGTAATTAAGGATTTTTGCTATCACAGTACAGGGGGTGCCCCAGGAATCGGTTTTCCCGGATGGTATGCGGTGTGCTCTCTCAATCGAGAAGAATTTAGAGAAGGAGTCAGGCTCAAACATGTCCGTGAGCCACTGCTCGAGAAATATCTCCATGCTAGGCCCCTCTGTGTTCTCGGGCAAGCCGAGGATCCTGACATTGTTACGCCTAGATCGGCCCTCGCTATCGTCCATTCTCTCAGCCATTGTTTTGAGTTCATGTTTGACACTGGCAAGTTATTGTTGCATCTCTTGTATACCATCTTCGGCGTCAGAGATGTGCTGCTTCGCCTCCCCGGTGCGGGACATCAGCTTTTGTAGGTCATGGCGGAGAAGTGACACGTCCGTGCTTATGCAGTCAATTTTTTGCTCCATGGAGGCACGCAAGTCAGCTATGGCGGCCATGACGTCCTTCAGGGACAGTGCGGTTTCTGGGTTGGAAGTGCCAGTGTTCGGCTCCAGCTCATCCTGACTGTGTGTGGGTAAGGTAGTATATTGGTCCATTTTGTGTTGTACAGCTTGTTTCTTTACTTTATCTTTGGCCATGGTAGCTGTGTTCACCATTCCTGTTACCAGGGTCGGGTGGTATTGGTGGAGACCGCTGCACCCAAGATCGTGCTCTCTTACCCACAGCGTCCGGCACCCAGTCAATCAGTGCATTATTTCAGAGATGGTTGGATCACCCAGTCATGTGTGAGAAAGCTGTTTCTTTGCTGGGTATAGGGGAGGTGCGGCAGGGTTGTTTGCACCTCCCAGGGTACTGGTAGCGCTATTTTATAGTTTAGTGGACAATGATGTTCGGACCAGGGTGATCCCTGAGTGGTGAGCTGTACTCTGCAGGTTTTGCAAGCACTCTCCGTCGGTCAATCTTTGCCAGCCCTTCACAGTGTTACCTGTGATGTGAACATCGGTTGAAGATAGGCACACTGCTGGTTCAGGAGTGTGGGTGTGTCCGGTTAGGCCGCTGGGGGCAGCGCCGGTCTGTATGTGGACAACAGTCCCACCGGAGGTATGGAGTTTTTCCAGGTCCGATACCCACTCAGGCCGCAGTGATCGCTGTGTTTGCAGCTCTCGTTCACAGGTTTCAGGCAGGATTTCAGAGGTTTGTAGCAGTGACGGTTCAGTTGGGTGCGGCAGGATTCAAGGAATGTGTGGCTGGGCTAGATTCAGCACGTAGGCTTGTAGCACTGGGCAGCGTCAAGTTAAGTGTCTGTAGTGCGTCAGGAGGCCAAGGCAGAAGTGTATGGCCCGCAGACTCCGTGTGGACCCAGGGCCAGTTTGGCTTGGGGCATCCACAACTTGTCGTCCTCTTGATCACCGCAGGGGAGCAGGGGGCTTCCTGTGTTAGGTTTGTGTTTCACTTCAGGCTATCTTGCACCCTGTTTGGTTGGGCTCAATAGGTTTGTACAGTTAGTTTGCCATCCGAGTAGGGCGTGGGGTACCTGTTAACTGTATCTATTTCCCCAGGCAAAATGTAGCGAGGTGTTCCTGTGGCTCCACTCTGTTTTCCTCAGTGCAATGCGCTCAGACTGGCCCCCCAGCGCCAGAACATAGTGACGAGAGCTGCGGCCCCCAATTTGTTAAGGATTCCAATCGAGCGTCACACACCGGACCAGGACACTTGGTCTTATCCTGGGATGTGGCGCTAAATAGGAATGTTTTTTATTTAATTTCAATGAATTCAAATTGAGTCAGTAACCGACCCGTCTCACACCCCCTTTTACAACTACCCCGGGTCAAAATGGACCATGAACCAGGCCGGTTTGTGAAAATAAAATATTTATTTTTAGAATTCACAAAAATCACACACATTTTAATATTGGGCAGAAATCACCAATAGGGTGATAATGACAATGGAATGGAATGATAATGGAAATGGAAGCAATGCACTTGGTTAACCTTCTAGTAGAACATATCCAAAGCACAAGTGAATAGGAGCACTTTTTGAATTAGGAGGGACAGCACCCACGTTAAGGTTTCCCCCTGCAATGTTCCCTCCAACCATAATAAACTAGTGTATAGAAATAAGCAGGAGGTAGTCAGGAATAAGAGGCAGCAAACAGAATCAACCTTCCCAAAATAAGAGGCAAAAAAGTATTTAAAACCCTAGGCAAAGGCCTAAATGACACTCGGAAATTGACAAATAAGTAATTAATGTGAAGTGAAATCTATGAGGCAAATATGATTTCTCCCACTAGCATGAATGTATAAACACTATAAATGACAAGGCAAGCTCTCAACACAAGGCATACAGTTCACAAATAAGTTGAAGTAGGAACAAAGTGCAACCAAATCACACGTTGCAAAGTTGATTTTTGTTTTCTCAATTGCAGATTAAATGTCAGGCGGTTTTTATGAAAAACAGGTGAAATACTCTGATTTTGAATGCGGTTCTTGGGCTGGGGAACAGATGTATATCCTAGGGACCATATGGAAGTGAAAGAATGTCTATAGCTACCAAATTGGATGAGATTTACAAGATAGAAAAATGTTTGCTTTAGGTAAAATGAAGCTGTGAAAGAGAAAAACAGCTGAGAAAAGAACAGGTTTGACTTACACTACATTACTCCGACTATGTTGTTAAAGAGGGACACAGTAAGATCCAAGGTTGATTCGCGACATCAACCCTGTCACCCCAGCGTCCAATTTTATGGGGAAATTAGTTTGATTACTCAAAATATAACTAAAGGCTTATGATCTACACAAGACATAATTAATAGAGAGATGGCACTAGCACTTACAAAGTCAAGGAGAGGGGGCACAGAGAATTCTAACAGTTTTAACAAGTTACCAGGATATGGATAGGATTGCTTACAGAGCGGAATAAAGACAAAAAGGGTCAAGATGGGGAGACTGAGTTTCTCTGGGATGGGGAGATACTCCTATTCCACGCTTGACTTTTGGGATTTTGGAACAGTCAGGGTTCTGGTTACCAGATAGTGGACTCTCCTGGCAAAAGACAGCTGGGCAAAGGTCTGGTCACCGGATGGCAAGTACCACTGGATGCAGGTAGTGGACAAGCCGGTCTGGTCTCAGGATGCTAAAGGTACCACAGCTTTTCCCCTTTCAATGGGATTTTAGTGGGATTTTCTGAATCTAGGCCTGTGCTGAGATGATTCAGCTATGCTTTGGCCTTTCAGTGGGATCTGGAATCAGCTATGCTTTGGCTTTGTACGAGATCTGGAGTCTGGCAGGATGAATGTGGAAGATCAGGAACGCAGGCGGAGGAAATTCAGGAGAGAGATTGTCTAGAGTCCTGTCAGCCACCCTTTTTATAGAGCATGGTGATATCACAGATTTATTGTTGGGCAGAACTGAGCTAGGCTTACCTGCAAGAGTCGGATAGGTCAGCTTAAGTTAATCACCTCCTCGAGGAGGAGTCCCAGTTTATGAGGTTGCATTTTATTAGGTGAAAAGCCTTCCCACAGTCCTTTTTGACAGAAATCTGTCATAACATAATTTACACATTTGTACAGTTGGGGCATCTTAACAAATGACATAAACTGGTTACATATTTTATGCAGAACATGCCAGTCCAACTCTGCAGTCTGTACGACACTGGTTCGCCCTTCTAATAATCTTTGTTCATTTTTTGTGTGAAATATTCGACCTAAAATCCCACAGCTTTAGGTGTGTGTACATATTATCATAAGGCCTATTTCTGTAAATTTTTAACATTCCATCATATGTCCTTTCCCCATGATTCACATTCTTCTGGCATTCGTGCCCCATACATGCTACTGACAGCCAAGATATCTTATTTGAAAGCCACAAAAATCATATTTAAACTGTATAACTTTTACATTTTTGCGAAGTCCTGTTGCAAAGATAAAAGTCTTACAGGTTTATTCATAAAATAGTCTTTTGAAACAAATGGGCTAGCCTTTGTCCTTCACTGGACCATTTTCTTTTTCTTCAGTTACCACCAACTGTCACTTCAGCTCAGTGTGGGGATGGGGGTTTCCCAGTTTGATTGAAGGTTTTATGGCCGCTTCAATTTCACAGGTTGGTGTCCTGGAACTTCCATTGTAATAGGCCTCAGCACAGACGAAAGTCTGATGAATATGTGAACTTTCTTTGTCTTGGTCAGTCAAAGTTTTCCAACCTAGTAATTATCAGCCAAGTGTCCTAGAAGTTTATGGTGGTTCCCTTTTGGGGGAAGCCTTAGCTTTGCCAACAGGAAAAACCTGTTCTGGAGCTTGCAAAATCCAGCCAATGCAGTTTAATTCCTTATTTTATTTATGTTATCCTGAATCAAAACAAGAGTGTTGAATAAAACATCCCATATATGTTTCACAGCACAAACCCCCTTTACATTGCTAGATAAGGCAGGGCCTTATCCAACATAAACTTTTAATCGTGTGTGGACTACATTTTCCTTGCAAATTCGATTTTTCTCTTCCATCTGAATTATCACATTGTTTTGTAGCCATAGTTAGCTTCTGGTATGCAGCAATGGATTAAAACACAGATGCACTGAAATGGACATAGGCCCAGAAAGCCAGGGCCTTTTTCACGCATTGATCCTTGACATTGTGTAGCCAAAAAGTAAAGCGTTTCCCATGTAGCTGATGTAAGCTTCTTTTGATTTCTTCAGGTCTGAGCAACATGCCTGTCATTCAGGAATACTGATCTTGTCTGCTTAGAGCACAATGTGAATGTGGAGGGGCATGGCAAGGCCTCATTAATAAAAGTATTGTGTTGAGTAACAGAGGAAAAGAGCATCAAAGCGGCATCATTTTTAAATGTAAATATTTCCCTTTTTCCATGGGAACTTTGGGGTTTGCAGCAAAGCAGCGCTGCTTCTTCACTCCCCTTCCTTTGTACATGTAAGAACACACTGACAAGCTTTCTCAGTGTGCCCCCTTGTTCCATCCTGCCTAATATGTGCTTGGCAAGATGGTGCAGCCATCTTTTTTAGCTGAAAACACAGTTTTGCTGTGATGCAGTGGTGCTCCCAGGAGCCAGCACAGCCATTTAGCTGTTTCTGCTGAAGTGCAGCTTGGTTATGGAAAAATTCTGTTGAGTGGATCAATGTAGCGTACAGAAGTCGGGAAAGTGGAAGCAGCCCGCAACCGCAGTATTCCTTGGAGGCAGTGAGTGAACCTCTGAGTTCAGGTTCACTTTGAAAACCTTGCCGGTAACTGTTACCAGCTCTAGATTAACTTGCGTAAGAGGGTGAGCGAGTAGCAACAGTTTGTCCTTGTGAAGAGTCCTGCTGACAATGGAAATGTATCATGAGCACTTAGAATATAAGTTGCAGTGCTCGCGTATAAGAAAAGCTTTTCAATTTCCCATTGTTAAACTGTTTAACGTTACCACAGTGGTTGTGTGTCTCCAATTAGGAAGGGGAACGCTTTCAAATCCCTCAGAAACCCTAGGTCAACTCCTGGATCCTCTCGCCCTTCTTAACCCCCTTCCTCCTCACCCAAGTCTTCTGTGGAAGATTTCTTTCTTTGGTCTTTTTTCTTGGGAGTCCGTTTTTTTGTGAAGACGAATGGTCGTCCCCAAAAAGAAGCCACCCTCAGACCCTAAGAAGACTGGGCAACAGGGTACCCCCTTCTGGGATACGCCGGTTGAGAAGACAAAAGCAAGGCTAAAAAAAACCTCTCTAATGTTGAATGGCTGGTACCAAGGAATGACGTCTGGCTCCTTTTGGAGATCATGAAAAGTTCACCATGTAAGTATAAAGGCGATTGAAGACGTCCCATGATCAGATGGAAGTACTTTGGAGAGGTGTAGCAGGAGGGTTATCCACGTTAAGGCGCAGACTTCAGGGAGTGGAGTGGAAGGACACTGCCCTGGGAAAACAGAAGAGAGGGAACGAGAAAAGGGGGAAAACGAGGACCATAGGTGTCCCAGGACCCAGGTAAGTAGAAGGGAGTGAACGGAAAGCAAAAGGGAGCACAAGAGATAGCGAGAGAGACAGAGAGAGAGAGATAGAGAGAGAGAGAGAGAGAGAGAGAAAGAGAGAGAGAGAGCCCGCTCACGCCGCGTGAAAATACCCAAAAATACAGCGGGTGAGCGATGGAAGAACACCAGCAGAAACCGTGGAGCCCTGGAAAGGGCAGAACGGAAGGGAGAGAAAAAAAAGCGAGAAAATCGCACAGCGAAAGCACACAGCTCCAAAAACTGCAGAAGGGGAAGCAAGAGAGCGAAAGCACCCGGAGCCGAAAGCGAAGGGTTGCAACGCACCGGTCGGGACCGAGGGGCGTGGCTAAGTACCAGAAAGAAAACAAAGGAGAGAAAGACTAGACCGTAGATTCAGGAAGTGAAGGTAACTAATGGAACATCTCAATGGTGGCAGAGCTTCCATCTACTCCATACCTGCCAAGGAGGAGTGCGTAGGCAGCGCATGACAGTATGCCCCCTCTTAAAGGAGAGCCCCCCGGTTTTCCTGGGTGAGCTCGGTGGTACAGCTTGAGAAGTCTAGGCACATGTAAATGGGCAATTGGTTCCCAAGAATCCTCCGAATGGGGTTACCCCTTCTAATGTACCAAATATTCTAAGCGCCCTCTCTTGTATCTAGAGTCGATAATACTAGCCACTTCGTATTCCTCAGGGGCCTGGCCTTCAGTGATTGGTAAGGCAGGGGTCTTACGTTTGTAAGGATCGTCTCGATACTCTTTCAACTGAGAGGAATGAAACACAGGATGTATGCGTCTCATCTGCCTGGGCAGTTGTAGGCGGTAAGAAACTGGATTGATCCGATCCACAATTAAGAAAGGACCCAGGTATTGTGGAGTGAGTTTAGACGGATGCAGCCATCACGGAAGGTATTTGGTTGATAACCAAACCTTGGTACCAGCATTCCAGGATGGAGATGGTAAGTGTTGAAGGTTCTTTTGTTGACAATACCGTTTCTGACTAGATAGTAAGCTGTTGGTAGCAGTCCAATGTGCTTCAGTCATGTTGGACAGAACGGCATAAACGGATGGTATAGCTGAGGAGTGTAGACTCAACTCTGGAATGAACCGGGGATGAAAAACATATGAGCAGTAGAAGGGGCTGAGAGTGGTGGCACTATGGTGGGCATTGTTATATGCGAACTCAGCTAAAGGTAGATATGACACACAATCGTCTTGTTGGACATTCACAAAACAGCGCAGATATTGCTCCAACAATGCATTGGTTCATTCTGTCTGACCGTTGGTCTGCGGATGGAAACCAGAGGACATAGCTCTCTCGACCCCTAAAGTTTCACATAATGCTTTCCAAAAACGAGAGGCATATTGTGGTCCCCTATCAGAGATTATTTTCCTGGGCAGGCCATGAAGACGAAAAATGTCTCTTGTGAACACCGATGCCATCTCCGCCGCCGTTGGACAATCTGGTAAAGGAGAAAAATGTACCATCTTTGTAAAACAATCTACTGTAACCATGATGCATGAGCACCCTTCGGAGGGTGGTAAATCTACAATGAAGTCTGTAGATATGGTACTCCAGGGTTGGTCGGGCGGAGGTTCCTGTTGCAAATAACCTACCAGCTTCTGAGTACAGTACTTTGCCCGACTGCAGACAGGACAGGACTTGATGTACCTTGACGTATCCTTCACCAAACCGGGCCACCAGAATTGCTTCCTTAGGAGATCGGACGTGACTGTAGTTCCTCTATGACCTGCCACGGATCATCGTGGCACCATCCTAGAGCCCTTTGACGAGATTTCAGGTCAGGTAGGTACAGTCGTTGATTAACAAAATGCAGGCCATCCTTCTGTTGAATTAAGTTTGAGGGGTTGCTTTTTGGTGCAGATGATAATTATCTGGAGGCCTGATGGACTTCGTCAAGAAATGTAGAAACTACACCAACTGCCCTCCGTTGGGGCAGGATTAAGTTTGGAAGATCTACCTGAGAAACCCCCGGCCATGGAATCCGTGAAAGGGCATCAGCCAGAATGTTTTTTGAACCCGGGATGTAAGTCAGTTTGAAATCATACTGTGAAAAAAAATGCGCCCACCAAGCCTGTCGGGTGTTCGCGCACTCTATCTGTTGAATGGCCTTCAGATTCTTATGATCGGTGCAGAGTTCAAATGGATAGGATGCCCCCTGTAACAAATGACGCCACTCCTTGCATGCCACCTTCATTGCCAATAATTCCTTTTCAATCACTGAATAGTGGATCTGGCTAGGGTTTAAGGTCTTAGACACGTATGCAATGGGGTACTCAACCCCCTGATGTTCCTGTAATAAGGCCGCTCCTATGGCTGCAGATGAGGCGTCGGATCCAACAATAAAGGGTCTCTCTTGGTCTGGTTGATGGAGCACTGGAGCTGAATAAAAAGCCTTTAAGTGCAAGAAAGCCTCATCCGCCTTAGTGGACCATTGAAATGGTGTTGAGGACTTCTTTAACGAACTGGTAATGGGTACCACCATGTCAGAAAACCCCGAAATGAACTTTCGGTAAAAGTTGGCCAGACCGAGACATTTTTGGATATCTTTCATCGAACCTGGGACAGGCCATTCCAGAATAGCAGTAACCTTGCGGGGGTCCATCTTGATGCCCTCAGCAGACAGTATAAATCCCAGGTAGGGAATGCTCGAGACCTGAAATACGCACTTCTCTGGGTTGACGAGTAAGTGATTGTCTTTGAGCCTTTGTAACACCTCCTGAAGATTTTGTAAATGGAGTTGCTTACTAGCAGAGTACACCAACATATCATCCAAATAGATGATGGTACTGTGG
Organism: Ambystoma mexicanum; assembly: GCF_040938575.1. Classification (NCBI taxonomy): domain Eukaryota; kingdom Metazoa; phylum Chordata; class Amphibia; order Caudata; family Ambystomatidae; genus Ambystoma; species Ambystoma mexicanum. The sequence continues at coordinate 957,506,340 of NC_090930.1, read as the reverse complement.
AACAAGAGATCCGAGAACAGGCGATCCATGAACCTCTGGAAGATGGAAGGAGCGTTCACCAGACCGAAGGGCATTACCCTATACCCGAAGTGACCGAATGGAGTCCGAAATGCTGTCTTCCATTTGTCACCTGAGCGGATCCGCAACAGATGGTATGCTCTCCTCAAATCAAGTTTGGAAAAGATAACTGCCCCTTGAACTGCTTCCAAGATATCCTTGATGAGGGGCATTGGGTACCGGTCTCTTATGGTCACTTTATTCAACCCGTGGTAGTCAATACACGGTCTCAGCTCCTCTGTATCTTTCTTAGGTATAAAAAAATAGTGAAGCCCGTGCTGGTGAATGTGAGGGCTGAATCAGTCCATTATGAAGATTGGTGTCCAAGTACTCTCTCAAAACCTTTCTTTCCTTCAAGGAAAATGAAAACATCCTTCCAAAAGGGACAATGGCATTAGGAATGACATCTATAGAGCAGTCCTCAGGTCGGTGTGGGGGTAATTCTAGTGGTACCTTGTCAAGGAAAACTTCTTGGTACTGACATAATTCAGTAGGGATGTGATTAACCTCTACTGTTGTTGGAGACTGGATCTTCTCTTCCATAGCTTGAACAGTGGTATAATGGAATTCTGTTAAACACGTCTTGAGACAAAAAGGTGAGGAAAAAGACATCTGATTCTTCTCCCAGTCAATTGTGGGGTTATGCTTACGTGGCCAGGAGATTCCCAGAATAAACCGGAAAATGAACAGCCCTAATGAGATCGAACTGGATCTTCTCCGTATGTTGGAGCACCTTCATGGTAAAAATGGAGTGGTGTGCGTTAGTAGACCAGAGCTAAGAGGCTTTCCATCCAAACCTTCTACCCTTTGGTCCACCTCTTTCTCCAGCTTTTCTATCCCAGCCTTTTGGGCCCAGACTGTGTCCATGAAACATCCGGCCGCACCACAATCAATAAGGGCCAAAACATTGACTGGTGTTTGTTGCAATATCGGTTGAATGGCTACTACCATCAGACGACTGTCATCTGCTGGAGTAACCGAGGTTACAGACATGGACACGTAGGGACTTGCTGAACCTCCTCGGTAACTGGTCCCTATTGGTTCCGAGGATGGCCGTTTCCCGGCCTTCTTAGAGGCACATCTGGACAGTCATGTAACATGTGTTGTTCTGAACCACAGTACATACATAGTTTGTTTTCTCTCCTTCTCTTCCTCTCTTCTAGGGTGAGTGGGCCTCGAGTAATTCCGAACTGCATTAGCTCTTCCCTTAAGCGTACAGATGAGGATGGAGAGGGGGTAGGTATCTCCGGTACATTTGGCAAGAGGCGTCCTTTTCGTCTTTCAGATCGTCTCTCAGATAGTCGGAAGTCAAGCTTTAATACGGTGGACCACAAATCTGATAGAGTGTCAGGATGGGGTAAACGAGCAGGTTCATCCTTTAATTCTTCATGAAGTCCACGCCGAAATATTGTGTATTGGGCACCCTCCGGCCATCCAGTCTCCGCAGCAATACGCTTGAAGGTAGAGATATACGACAGTAAATCACTATTTCCTTGTCGGATATCCAACAGTTGCTCACTTGCCACTTACACCGTTTCTTTTCTCTCAAAGGCTTCGGCTTCCTTGAATTGGGCAGTGAAACCGCTGTAATCCAGTAGTAGAGGACTTGCACTTGTTACCAGTGGAGCGGCCCAGGCTAGTGCATTTCCGGTAAGATTGGAAATAAGGAAGCCTATGCGCGCCTGATCTGAAGCAAAAGTCTGGGGCCTGAAGGTAAAATGGATGATGCAAGCTTCCATAAATTACTTAAACTTACAGGGTGACCCATCAAATTTACCAGAAGTGAGAGGCATCGAGGGTAGTTTGGTCTGTCTCCTCTCATGGTTATCTATTCTTTGTCTAAGAGTGGCATTTTCCGCCTTTACTGCTTGGAGTTCTTGATATGAACAAGTTACTTACCAACTGGTAACGTTCTTTGGATTGGATGTTCCTCCAACGTATTCCTCATCTTAAATGTATTCCATTCAGCTTTGCTGCTCTTTGGAAATTTTTTCGGCAGAGGGCGCCGTGCGTCAATGTCGTCGAGTCGATGGTCCCTCAAAGGCCTCCGTCGAGGGTGACGTCATCGGGTATATAAGTAGCACGCGCGGCGCCCGTTGGCCTCCGTTCTGTTTTTCCCTTTTCACCTTTGATTTTGTACTGTGTAGATTGTGCCGGCAGACAGGTATCAGCCTTGCGAGAGTTGAGTTGGCAATAACCCGGAAAAATCTATAGAGGGGTAGGCTGGGAGGGCGATGAGGAATACATTGGAGGAACATCTAATTGAAAGAACGTTACCAGTTGGTAAGTAACTTGTTCTTCGAGTGGATTTTGTCCTCCATCTTGGATAGACTCCCAAAGCAGTATGGATAATTTCTCTGGAGGAGGAGTTAGATTTTTCAGTGCCCTTAGATGGCTGAATATAGTACTGCTTTACCAAAATTCAGCTCCTTAGACTGGGAAGCATCCAGACTATAGAATTTTGAAAAGGTATGCAGTGAAGACCAAGTTGCTGCTTCACGAATGGACCTTATTGGAACACCTCTTTGAAGGGCTGTCGAAGAGGCGATGCCTCTGGTGGAATGAGCTCTTAACGCTTCTGGTGGGTCTTTTTGAGCTAATCTGTAGCATTCTGAAATGCAAAGCACAATCCAGCGTGATATTGTCTGTTTTGTCACCGATTGACCCAATTTCCTTCCGGTGTAGCCGATAAACAGTTGGTTGTCCACTCTAAGCTTGGAAAGCCTAGAGATGTAAAAGCTTAAAGCTCTTCTTGGATCCAACCTGTGTAATCTTTCCTCCTCCTTAGTAGGATGTGGAGGATAGAATGCGGGTAAAACAATTTTCTGACTTAAATGAAAATCAGCTACTACTTTAGGTAAAAATGAGGGTTTAACCCTCAACACAACTCTGTTCTTATGGAACACAGTATAGGGTGGCCCAGAAGACAGTGCCTGCAATTCGCTCACTCTTATTTCAGATGTTAAAGCAACTAGGAAAGCAGTTTTCCATGTCAGTAATCTTAATGGACAAAGTTTTCAAAGGCTCAAAAGGAGCACACATTAACAATTTTAGAACCAGATTGAGATCCCAAATTGGCACTTGGAATGGGTAAGGAGGAAACACATTAGTGAGTCCCTTTAAGAATTGCACTACCAAAGGAATTTTGAAATAGGAGCATTCCTCCGATGAGCGCTTGAAGATGGAAAGCACTGCAAAATAATCTTTTATGGTACCAACATTTAGACCTCTATGCGCTAGGGACAAGAGGAAGGACAGTACTTACGGAATAGAACATAGAAAAGGATCGACATTCTTTTCTCTACCGTTGGAGGAAGTTGCAAAACTTCCTCCAACGGTATAGAGATTTTGTTGCTGGCCTTCTTGCCGAAAGCAACACCTCCATGACATCATCTGGAAGGTCCCAATCCTTGTATCTCAGCCTTTCAGATACCAAGCGTGAAGGTTGAGAGTTTTGACCTCTGGATGGAGAACCTGACCCTCCATTTGTGAGAGAAGGTCCTCTCTCTGAGGAAGATGTACTGGGGGACAGATGGACATGTCTAGAATGTCTTAGTACCACGTTCTCCTATCCCAATCCGGGGCAATTAGGATCATGCGGTTCCCGAACCGTCTGTCTTCTGGTGACCTGAGGAATGACAGGAATCGGAGGGAACGCGTACAATAGTGGGAAATTCCACTCCACCACAAACGCGTCTCCCAGGGCTCCTCTCGGGGGAAATTCCCTTGAGCAATACCTTTCACATTTCTGGTTGATTCCGGTCGCAAATAGGTCTACTTGAGGCGTTCCCCAAAGGGCAAAGATCTCTTGAATGACTTCGTGAGCCAGTTCCCATTTGTGGGACACCTTGCAATACCTGCTTAGAGCATCTGCCGTCATATTCTCCTCCCCGGCTAGATGAACTGCTGTTAAAGAGATTCATTCCTGAATTGCCCAATACCAGAGCTGCATTGCCTCTGTGCACAGAGGTATTGACCCTACACCTCCTCTTTTGTTTAGATAATGCATGGCCACTGTGTTGTCCGTCATTATCAGGACATTTTTTCCCCTGACAGATGGCAGGAAAGCTTTCAGCGCTAGTCCGATTGTGCTCAGCTCTAAAAGGTTGATGTGTAGTTTGGACTCCGATGGAGACCAACGTCCTCTGATTGTCAGATCGTTGGCATGAGCCCCCCACCCCATGAGAGAGGCGTCCGTCACTACTGTGATCTCTGGCCATGGTTGCCAAAAAAGTTCTCCTTTTAGGATGTTCTCTGTACAAGTCCACCATAGAAGATCTTGTCGAACCTTGTTCAGAATCTGGAGAAGATCCGTCATTTGACCTGAGAACTGGGACTACTGAGTCTTTAGAGCCCATTGAAGGGATCTCATCCTCAAATGTGCCTCTGGCACCAGGAAAATGCAGGATGCCATGAGGCCGAGCAACCTTAACAAGTCGTAGGCCTGGAGATTTTGGGCATTTTGGAATTTGGAAACCATCTGAAGAATGTCTTGAGCCCTCGACTTGGGAAGCAAGCTCTTTCCCAAGGATGTGTCTAATACAGCTCCTATGTACTGGACCTGTTGGGAAGGTGTCATTTGAGACTTCTTGAAATTTAGGGTGAAGCCCAGTCTGTGGAGGAAGTTGCAGGTGACTTTCAGATGATCCAGTGCTTGTTCGGCAGAACGTGCCCTGATCAACCAATTGTCAAGGTAGGGGTAGACGTGAATCCCCCCCTCTCCTGGGGTGCGCTGCCAGCACTACCATTAACTTGGTGAAGACCCTCGGGCGGAGGTCAGTCCGAAGGGCAGGACTCCAAACTGATAGTGTGAGTCGCCAACTATGAACCTCAGGTATTTTCTGTGCTTGAGATGAATCGGCACATGAAAATAAGCATCCTGGAGGTCCAATGACACCAACCAGTCCTGATGTTGAAGGGCCTGAAGGATCTGAGAAAGGGTAACCATCTTGAACTTGTCCTTCCTGTAGAACTTGTTCAAGTTTCTTAAGTCCAAGATGGGTCACAGTCCTCCGTCCTTTTTGGGGATCAAAAAATAGGGGGAGCACCATCCCTTGCTCTTCTCCGCTGCAGGTACTGATTTTATAGCACCTTTCTCCAGCAGCGTTAGAACTTCCGGCTGTAGGAGCGGGTCTGAAAACTTCAAAGGGTGTCTCCCTGGTGGATTGCTTTGAGGTTGCGTTAGAAAATGAAGGCAGTAACCTTGGGCTATTATTTATGGAGCCCAAACATCTGAAGTAATGGCTCGCCATTCTTGCAGATGCTGGGACAGCCTGCCTCCTACAGGTGTTTTGTGATGCAAGTCCTCAAAGTGGTTTTGTGGCGGTTGTTGGAGCCGCTGATGGCAAAGAGGCTACAGCTGGAGCTGGCTTTGCACGTTTTGCTCGTCCACCGCGAGTGGCCTTTCTCTAGCCCAGTGGTCTCCAAACAGTCGATCGCGAGCTACCAGTAGCTCGCCAGAGCCTTTGAAGTAGCTCTCGCTCGAGTTTCAGAAAAAAAAAGAAAAAAAAAAAGAAAATGATGCCAGGAAGGCTCTGACCAATCACAGGCCTGCAATTATCTATAGCATATAGATTGCACCTTGTGATTGGCCAGAGCACGTTCTTTGCTGGGAGCTGTGCTCCCATTGGCCACAGTGGTTTCTTTGTTCTCCTCAGTTTGCCCGGGCTTTTTTCTTTAAAAAGCACCATGGCGCCTCGCATGGATTCCGATCTGTTTTGGAGGAGGCTGATGCTGGGGCTTGGATTCCAGGAGCGAGCTGAAAGTGGCAGGAAAACTTCTTTTGTGAAGGTAAGTTGGGTCGGGTCGGGTGGATGGGGGAAGTTAATCTTTTTTTTATTTCTGCTGCGCCACTACAGCCCCTGTGCGCACAGCTGTTGTGTGTGCTGTTAGAGGGGCGCGCAGCTCGGCAGAACAAAGCCCGGGGTGAAATGGAGACATTTAGCTATGATGCTTAATGTCTCTGCTTCACCCCGGGTTCGTTTGCAATCATGTGAGATATTTTTAGAAGGCAGGGCTCTGGCGAGAAAGCCCCCTCGGGACTTCCTCGCCAGAGCCCTGCGTTTCTAATAGTATCTCACATGACTGAAATCAGCCCAGGGCGAGCGGAGACATGCAACATGACAGCTTCATGCCTCAGTTTCGACCCTGGGCTAATTTTGAGTCTTTTCCAGGGGTGGACTGGCCTATAGGGAACTCTGGAGATTTCCCGGTGGGCCTCTGCACCCTGGGCCTCTTTTGTGTGGCATTTCCAAATTTTGGCATAGGAAAAGCATTGGGCTTGCTGAAAATGTGTCATGTGGCTTGCTGAAAATGTGTCATGTGGCGCCACTTTGAAAACAATTTCCAGGGCCTCTTTTGGTCCCAAGTAAGTATTTCCAGGGCCTCTTTTAGTTCCCAGTCCACCCCCTTTTCAGCTATTTTTCGAAGGCAGGGCTCTGCCAAGCAAGCCCCCTCGGGACCAATGTGCTTATGGGTTTACCACACTGGACTCACTGCAAATGACTCACATCTAGTACATCCAATCATTGATATAAAAACTTATAGGCTTCTTAGCAAGAAGTGAGGGCTAATACGCAGGAAAAGGCCTCTATCAGTCCAATGTGGCAGTAATGTGGTAGTGCCAACTTTTTTTCTCCAGGTGCGCATGGGCTGGTGTAATATTGGGGTAACATCAGTGCCCTGTTTCAATTTACAGGATTAGCGAAGATAGAAGTGCCAGATATTACTGTCAACTAAGGGCTATTGTTCATAAATGTGATGCTAGGTGGTTTAAACTTCACAAGACTATTACTGAGAGCACAGCCAACACTGTAGGGATGGTGGCTGGCTATGACTCTTTCCCTATGCAGCGTGGATTTTCGGTATGCATTCCTGTTTAATGGCTACCACTAGTGCAGCTATGACGAATGTGGGGTGATAGAGGCGCACATACCAGCCGCGATCCTTCCTAGTAAATGCAACGAATACTCGTGCATCTCCTTTCACAGCAGACTAAAGGCTAAAATTGGTTTATTGTTGCACTGGCCCCCTTGTAGTCCCATATTCCCTTGATTTGAGAGGCAGATAGTCTCACCATCCATTTATACCTGATTTTTTTGCATAGAGGACAGACTGTATCAGGGCCAACATAAGTATTCTGTTGTGATAATTTTTTTGTATCAATAATTATGACTTTATGACTTTTAAGGGCATTCAACAAAGTAGGCTTTGACCTTCATCATCCTTGGCTAGATTCGGTGACTTGGCATAGGTGCATGCCACACAGTTAATATTTTTAGAAATTGCAAATGTGCTCAATGGCACTGGTTTTTATTTTTGGACTAAGCAGAATTTTGTGTGCTCAATTATTTTTAAAACCATAATAACACATTCAAATCCTCCTCAGATTACATTGCACGTGCAGTCCCAAAAGAAACGTACAAACGTAACGACACTTGTTGAAATCATGGATGCAGAAGTAGGCAGATCAACCAACAAAAGGCAGAAGACGTATCATTTTCATCAAGAGTGGGAGACTGATTTCTTTTTTGCAAGCGTAAAAGGGAAGTGTGTGTGTTTAATCTGCAGTCCCAAAGTTGCAGTGGGAAAAAAGAGTAATGTCGAGAGGTATTTTGGCACAACGCACACACAATATGAAAATAACTTTCCTAATGGAAGCCGTCTGCGATCTCAAAAAGTAGCTGAACTAAAAGCTGCCCTGCAGACGCAACAATCATTTTTCACCCAACCTGCAAAGAAAGCAAATGCTGCAACAGAAGCATCCTTCAAAGTTGCACATTTGGCAAAACACAAATGCACTTTTACAGATGGTGCAGTTGTGAAAGGTGCAATGGCTCTCGTGGCTGAGTCAGTTTTAAAATATTTTAAAAACTGCCCTGACATTATGTCTGCCATTTCAGATGTGCAGTTAGGTGCAAACACAATGGCAAGGAGGGTATCTGCACTATCTGCCAATGTGATGGGGCAATTAGAAATAGATTTGAGCATATGCAGTTTTTTCTCCATTCAGTGTGATGAATCGGTTGATGCAAGTGATACTGCCCAGCTAGCACTGTTTGCTCGAATGGTGTTTGAAGACTTCACCAACAAAGAGGAATTCTTGACCTTGTTGCCTCTGAAATCCACAACCAGAGGTGTTGATATCTACAATGAGGTCAAGAATTATTTTGTCAAAACAAAAATTCCATTGGACAAATTGGTGGCAATAACAACCGATGGGGCACCAGCAATGACCGGGCGTCATTCTGGCTTTGTTGCGTGCTGTAAAGCAGACCCTGATTTCCCTCCATTACTGCACTACCACTGCATCATCCACCAGCAGGCAATTTGTGCCAAAGAGATGGGGTTTGATCACGTAATGGCACCTGTTGTGCGTATTATTAATTCAATTCGTGCAAAGGCCAAACAGCACAGAATGTTCAAAATATTCCTGGAAGAACTATCTGCCGCACATAGTGATCTGTTGCTACACACGGAAATCCGATGGCTTAGCAGGGGGAAAATACTACGTCGCTTTCTTTCACTTTTGCCAGAAATCAAAGACTTCATGAGGTCAAGAAATGAAGACATCGGCCAATTATGCAGCATTTCTTGGCTACTTGATTTGGCATTTCTGGCAGATGTTACTGAGAAATTAAATACCCTGAACTGTGAACTACAAGGAAAGGGTAAAACCATTGCTGACATGATAAGCGCAGTAAAGACATTTAAGTCAAAACTTAACCTTTTCACTGAACAAGTGGTGAAAAGGAAAATGCATCATTTCCCTTCTGTAATGCAAATGCTGACAGAGCAAACAGCTAGTCCTGAACTCCTGAACATAGACAAATACAGCAGTCTCCTGAGCAGGCTCAAGGAAGAGTTCAGTGACCGGTTCAGGGATTTCGAAAGGATTGAACCGTGTGTGATGTTCATCGCAAACCCCTTCATGGACGTCAATGTTTGTGAACTTACAGACCAAATGGGTGAGCTGTTTAACCTGAACAGTTGTGCTATGGAAATGGAGATTGTCAGCCTGCAAGGGGACATTCAGTTGAAAAGCAGACAATCTCACACCAATTTCTGGAGCCTTGTTGATCACAAGGAGTACAGTAACATTTGTACAGCAGCATTAAAAGAGACTTCACTGTTTGGTTCCACCTATCTCTGTGAATCTGCATTTTCAGATGTGATCTTCATCAAATCTAAATTTCGAACCCGTCTGACCGATGAGGATCTTAGTGACTCCATCCGAGTTGCTGTATCTAGTTATACACCCGACTACAGAGCACTGTTGGATGGCATGCAGTGTCAACCTTCACACTGAATGTCTAATTTTCCTACATTGTGAAAGTCTTTTTATGAGAACTTCTAATAAAAAAGAATGCAATAAAGAGATTTTTGAACTTATTAACATAAACGTGAAGGGATATGTCATTCCCTAAATTTATGAAGGGAAAATTACAGCTAAAAAAAAAAGTTCCAATGTTTATGAACAGCCCCGACCGCTGATATCACCCGCAAGTAGCTCTCGCTGTTGGCCCCCAACTGAAAGTAGCTCACGCCAACAAAAAGGTTGGAGACCCCTGCTCTAGCCCCTTTGACTGGCCATTCCTCTCGCCTTTCCATATGAGGAGTAGTAACGATAGGATCGTCCCCCTCCACGATTGTCCTGGTGCACGAAAAGGCTGAGGTTGCCTAATAGCAGCCCCTAAAGATTTGGCAGCTGCTTTTGAGGTCTGCAACCTCTCAAGGCTCTCGTCAGCCTTGCTGCCAAAAAGGTGAGACCAGTCAAAGGGCAAGTTCAGAAGGCGGTTCTGTACGTCCGGTGCGAAACCCGACTTCCGTAACCACGCAAATCTGCGTATTACTGTGCTATTGCCCATGGACCTGCTTACACTATCCGCAGGGTCCAATCCAGATTGAAGGAATTCCTGCATGGCTTCCTTTCCATCTCTAACGATGGCTAGGAACCCTTCCCTTTTGTCCCCTTCTGGTATGTGCTCCGCCGCCATTGCGATGCACTCCCACAGAGTGTACGAAAACTTTGCCAAGGCACATGTGGAGTTGCCAGATTTTAAAGCCATACTCCCAGCTGAAAAAACCTTCCGTGCCCAGCCATCCACACGCTTATCGTCCCTGTCTGGAGGGATAGAAGGGTACGCAAGTTTGTTAGAAGCTGTGGCTGCCTGTATGACCAGACTCTCGGGAGTGGGATGTTTGGACAGATAGCTAGGGTCGCTACTGGCAGGGTGGTATTTTGAGGTGAGGGATTTATTTATCGGAGGAATAGAATCCGGAGTTTCCCAATTCTTGCCCACCCTATTTTGCAGGGCTACATGAAAGGGTAGTACTGGGTCTTCGGTGGGACCATGGTCCAATATATCTGTCAAATCATCCTGGATGAATTGGGCTGATGGTCTAGCCCATCCTAAGTAATCTACTACCTTCATCATTAACTGACGGTATGATGGACTGGCATGCTCCCCTGGTTCTGGTCTGCCAAAGTCATTTTTAGGAGATGTGTCAATGCCACTTGAATTGTGTAATGATTCCACCAAGTCCCTCATTCTGCATTCTTCTGAAATCAGGCATTCTGGGACATTTGGAGTGCCATATTCTAGCCCATAAGGTACATTCTCCTCATCAGATCTTTGCTGTTCCTCAAAAATTGAGGTCAGGGACTTGAAAAACTCCTTCCTAGGGAGAGGCTTGAAAACCTTCTCTGGGAGAGGAGGAGGAAGAGGTGTATTACAGGGCTCTGAGGGTATTACAGGTCTTGTAATCCTGTCTTTTCCTTTTTCTGGCTGGCCTAGCTTGGCTGGAGCCTTGGCGCTGAGGGCTTCGGGGTCGATGTCGACAAAGGTGTCGACGATATAGTGGTCATTGACAGAGCCTGCTTCGAGGGCGTCGAGGTGCTCTTCGAAGATTGGCCCTTCAAGATGCGTTGGGTCTCGGACGGCGCCGGAGCGATGATGCTGCTGGCCGGCTTCTGAAGAAGGCGCGGACCGAGGCTTCGCTTTCCCAAACACCTCCATCATTTTGACCCTGACTTCAGAGGACGAATGTTTCATGGGGCACTTCATCCTTTTTGGGGACTCGTCTGAGGACGAGGTGGAGGGGATGGCGTCGTTTCTTCAATTTTTTCGTCGAAGACGACGAGCGATAGGAATCGCTTCGGGACCTGGACCGATGCCTTTCGCGTCGAGGAGATTTATCCTCATGGGACCTCGACTCAACGCTAGAGGCTTTACGGTCGGGTTTGCGACCTACCTGTAGTTTTCCCCCCCTTTCTCGCAAGGCCTTCCCCGTCATCGCCTGACACTTCCTACAGGCCTCCATGTCGTGGCCTTCTCCGAGGCACCACAAACACTCTCGGTGCGGGTCTGTGATCGACATTTTTGAACCGCACGACTTGGACTTTTTGAAACCTGATTTCGGGGTTGTGGTCTGCGTCGATGACGAGAACATATTAGTTTATTTACTCTTTCTTCACAGAACTCGAGGCGCGCCGAATCGCCGAAGCAACGTATAACCGCGGAAAAACGGAATTGAGGCCAATGGGCGCCACGCGTGCTACTTATATACCCGATGACGGAGGCCTTCGAGGGACCATCCACTCGACGTCATTGACGCACGGCGCCCTCTGCCGAAAACATTTCCAAAGAGTAGCAAAGCTGGATGGAATAAATCTAAGATGAGGAATGCGTTGGAGGACACAATCCACTCTTGTACTGCAGTGAGTAATTCTTGGATTTGTTCTGCGGAGGCCATATTGGTAGTTCTGTGGCATTGCAATCTGTCAACTCATGGATCCTCTCGCCCTTCTAAAACCCCTTGCTCCTCACCTGAGTCTTCTGTGGAAGATTTCTTTCTTCTGTCTTTTTTCTTAGGAGTCTGTTTTTTTGTGAAGAGGAATGGTCGTCACCGAAAAGAAGCCCCCCTGGTACCCTAAGAAGACTGGGCAATGGGACCCCTTCCGGGATACGCCGGTTGAGAGGAAAAAAGCAAGGCTAAAAAAAAAACGCTCTAGTGTTGAATGGCTGGTACCAAGGGATGACGTCTGGCTCCTTTTGGCGATCTTGAAAAGTTCACCAGGTAAGTATACAGGCGATTGAAGACGTCCCAGGATCGGATGGAAGTACTTCGGAGAGGTGTAGCAGAAGGGTTATCCACGGTAAGCTGCAGACTTCAGGGAGCGGAGTGGAAGGACACTGCCCTGGGAAAACAGAAAAGGGAGAACGAGAAAAGGGGGAAAATGAGGACCATAGGCGTCCCGGGACCCAGGTAAGTAGAAGGGAGTGAACAGAAAGCAAAAGGGAGCACAAGAGATCGCGAGAGAGCGAGAGAGAGAGAGAGAGAGAGAGAGAGAGAGAGAGAGAGCCCGCTCACGCCGCGTGAAAATACCCAAAAATACACTGGGTGAGTGACGGAGGAACACCAGCAGAAACCGTGGAGCCCTGGACATGGGCAGAACGGCAGGGAGAGAAAAAAAAGCAAGAAATCCCACAGCGAAAGCACACAGCTCCAAAAACTGCAGAAGGGGAAGCAAGAGAGCGAAAGCACCCGGAGCCGAAAGCGACGGGTTGCAACGCACCGGTCGGGACCAAGGGGCGTGGCTAAGTACCGGAAAGAAAACAAAGGAGAGAAAGACTAGACCGTAGATTCAGGAAGTGAAGGTAACTAATGGAACATCTTAATGGCGGCGGAGCTTCCATCTACTCCATACCTGTCAAGGAGGAGTGCGTAGGAAGCGCATGACACCCTAACGCAGACTTTAACAAATGGTTACAGGACCTAATACATCAAAGAGAGGGCACATGTGAACAATTGTAGTCCCCGACTGGAGTCAGCGCGTAGCTCCGTGTTACCAAATGGGAATACAATTTCTTATGATTCTTTAAAGTTAAAAGATCTTCATTAAACATAGTAGTTGCATGTACCTAAATCTGATTTTCTTTTGAAGATTGAACCTTGTAATATCAAGAACAAATATTTAGAAAAGGTAGAAGTTATTGAACTGACAAGAAGGACAAGCATTACCCAAGCCAAGAGGTGAACCCTTTATAAAGTGAAATCAGCTTTGTTGAAATCTATCCTCCTGAATTCTGAGGTTGTTAAAGGTCCAGTGTCCTCTGATACATGTGTGGCATTGTTATTTTTATTCTTTTTATTTTTTTATTGTGTTTATGTTCAAAATTTGAACTTTTACACATCAACAGTACTTACATAATCCATTAGTCAATAAACAAAATTATCAAATTCTTAATTAATACACTCTTCCATCACAGTCATTTCCATATATAAATAAATGAATCATACATTCAAACAATAAACATTCATACACATTATCATATAACATACAATTACTAAGTTGCCGCTTTTGCAATTAACAGCATGAGACTCTTAAACATCTTACACTGTACTGTGAAAGCTTGAAAGACATGAGATCCCTGCACTTAGGAAACTTAGTAAGACAATATTTCACCTTATGCGGAGAAGACCTGTGGTGAAAATTCTATAACCCTCGAGAAAAAGATATCTTCGGGTTGACACATTTTCTGCAAAAACTGGAAATCTTGCTAAAGGTCTGAAATAATTTGGATGGATATTGTCTAGAAGTAAGATGTGTGTGTGTGTGTTATGGAAGCAGAGATGCTTACACAGGGTAATGAAGACATTTTGAAAACCCCGGAATGGAAGAAACAAAACCTCTAAATTGAACACAGACTGGAAAAGTGGAAATAATAAGGCAAATAAGAGGTGGATACCTGTAGAAATGCATAGGCCAATGTGTTTTGTGACTTGGTAGTAATTTGTTTCTACTCTGCTTCCCTGATACAATGTAAGAGGGGGATGGGAATTCTTTTCAAAAAGTTTGTATAAACTAAATTGAAATTAAATAATAATAATAATATACAATTATAATAGTAAAATAAATAAAAAATCCATTCTAGTTATCAGGTGAGACGCCACATAAGCACACATTTAAACCAGTATTAGCCAATGCATCATACAGTTCATTGCCATAAAGAGATTAAATTGACACGGCGCAAATATGCATCCCTGACGTAAGCCTCTATTGGCCCTGATTAGTGATGTTAATGCCCCCTCTAGGTTTAATCTTATTCTGATCCATGTCTCTAGGTGGATAAGTTCTAGTATTGTCAATAGTGACGGAGGAATACACCACACCTTAGGTTTCCTCCATAGATGTTCCATAGCAACAAGATCAAAGGCTTTGGAGAAGTCTATTTGGGCAACAAAGACCCTTATCTGACTTCTTCTTTCATCCTTTGCGATTTTATCCTTTAGGACCGATAGGATCAGACCATTTAGAGTTGTTCCCATTCCTTTCCGGAAACCTGTTTTGTGTTTTAGGCAGAATACATTTCTCCTTTATGCAATCATCCAATTTCTCCAGGAATATAGCCGCAAATATTTTGCTGTTGGGATCCAACAGAGCAATCGGGCAGTAGTTTGAACAATCCCCCTTCTTATGTATGGGTACAATTATGGACTCGCTCCATGATTGTGCAATCGTTTGTCACGATGCCCGCTCCCGGGGAGCCGGCTCAGGCCCTGCGTCCCCGAAAGCGGACATCAAGTGCCCAGGGAAGGTCCCAGCAACCCCTTATAGGGGCCCTTTGGACAGCGTCCTGGCGCCTATGGCGCCAGGATCATAGAAAAAGTCAGTCCTGGCGCCATAGGCGCCAGGCTCATTATGAAAGTGTTTGGGTGCACTTACCTGATGCAGACCATGCTGCAGAACCCCGGCCTCCTTGAGGCCTGAAAGGAACTACTTTACCTGTGGGACTCATTTACCACCCGGGCGTGGTCAGGGAAGGATACATACCTGATTGGAGGAAGGACACATTCTAGGAACTTTTCCAAGGCTATTTAAACCACACCCGATCAGCCACACGTGCTTCGCATTGTTCTGCATCTAGCAGCTGGACGCTCACCGTGTCTGCTCCTGCATCTTGACTTCTTCCACACCTGCCAGCATCCTGAATCACCTGCAAAGGAAGGGAACAAGAGAACAGAAGAAGGAAAAGGCCTCACCTGCTAAATCTGCATCCCAGAGACATTTCGCCGACAATCCTGAAAAGGAAGACATTTATTTTTAAAAGTACATCGCATCGATCGCTGCAGCGCCGCATTCTACTCACCTTTACAGGGCGCCTCCATGTTCAGCAGCGACCATCCGGATTCGCAGTCGCGCCCCCGCGCCTAGGGAGAAAAAGACAAGAACAAAGGTGAGAGAAAGAAGGGAAAAGGGAAGCTAAAACTCCATGTCAAGACTTACCTGTTGGGTCATTCCCTTTTCATTTCGGGTCCGCGCCACATCCAGGCATTTTCGGACCCCGGCCCCTAAGGGGAAAAAGACATCAGCGTTAATGAGTGAATGAAAAGACATTACCAAAACATTCATTAAAGACTTACCTGATTTCCACAAGGATTTCACTGCTCACCTCGGGTCGGTGCCTGTTCCCCGGCATTCCGTACCCCGGCCCCAATGGGGAAAAAGACACTAGCATTAGAACATTAATGCATGGACACAAGGGGAACCACTTATAGAAAAACTTACCTGGAAGCCAAGCAAGTTTGGTTCTCACCCATCCGAAAATCCAGTGACGTAACTGGATACCAACGCGCCCCTGCATCAGAAGCAGGATGGAGAGCTCGTCCTTCCAGACCCTAAGGTGAGACGCTACGGGGAAGCACAGAAGGGTTTTGAAGAGGGTGAGAGGGGTAAGTGGGAGGCCGATTGCATTACCCCGCAGACAGTTAACCCCCTATTCTCACCTACAGAAGTATACTTCTGCGAGTCAGACAAGCCAGATCTGGGGCCCGGTCCAGTCCGTCTTCCGAACCCTGTGCATCACCTTAGACGAGGTCACAGCAGCGCGAACCAGGCCAGCGCCCCCGTGGGAGTCAGGTGAGCGTTACATCGTTTTTTTCCTCACAATATCCTTAAAAAGAAGATTCAACAAGCCTACCCATAGTTGTACATTATTCTTAAAAACTGCATTGTAAAGGCTATTAGGGCAACATGCTGCTGACATAGAATCTTTCTGGATTAATCTTTCTATGTCTGGGGGATCAAAATTCAAGGTTCAGGGTATATTACTATTAGCCACTTGTCTAGCGCTATCATATCCTTCTCCATTTATTATACTACAATGCGCAATCCAAGCTGCCTCAGATACACTTGTTGATTGCATTAGGAATTGCGGGTGATCAATGTTATGCAACAGGGTCCAGAATTGTCTAGTGTCATTTTTGAGGAGTGCTTTAAACATCGTCGCCCCAGATTTATTATTCAATAATTGTCTATGACCCTTCGACCAACGTTTGTAAGCTAATCAGACTTCTTTTTCTTTGATTGATAATGTTTCAAAACATACTCCTTTATTTTGAGCTGCTTCAGATGGCGATTTATTTTTTTCTTATTTAACCAGACTTCTTTGTCAAAGGCATATCTATGCTAGGTTGTCGTTATGCGTATTATGTTTGGTATTTCTTGAGACAAAAGAAAGTCATTAAAATGTTCCACTGAGCAGTCGTTGATCAAAGCCCCCTTACTTACCACTTCCACATGGTTTTGCAATTTAAGATTCAGTGATGCGCCCCTGTATCTGCATTTCCCAATCCAGTAAACCATCAGATCTACAGGTGCAAGGGTTACAGAGCAATTCACTTCCATTGCTAGGGTAGTAACCAACATATTGTGATCAGTAAGAGCAGCCTTTCTCACTACGAATTGATCACACAGATCTAATAATAGTCTAGACGATGACATAATCCGTTGTATAATAAAATGTTCCCCGTTTCCATGTAGAGGCAATTCTTTTGTTAACAGCTTTTGTTTCGTTCAAAAAGTGGGGGTCCCAGGAATGGCACAGAATATCCCATTTTTATCCATTCACTCGATCCACTTGTTGCGGGTGAGTATTATAATTCACACCATCTGTGTTAAGGTCCCCCGCAATCATAATCAATGAATCACTGTCCATTTGCCACTCACCAATCAATTGAAAAATATCGTGAATATAGCTATCCAGGGTTTCCAATTGGTTATTCCAATACAGGTTTATCACCAGTAACTTCCTTCTTTTACCCTCACATTTCTACAGCAAGTATCCCTTCTATATCATTAGAGACTATGTGAGATGATACTATTTTGGAATTCCTGTAAGCGACAAACAGTCCACCCATTGGCTTACCTTTATTGGGTTTCTTAGCTTCTTGCTGCATTATAGTGAAACCATCCCGACATAATTTGGTAGTTAACCAGGTTTCCTGAAACGTTATAATATCATACTCTTTAAAAATATGATCTGTGTCTTCGAACCCCAGAAAGCTATTTAAGCCTCTTCTGTTCCAATCTAAGCAATTCAAATTCCCTTGTGTCAGAGATTTGGCAGATCACCCTCTGCTCCCATGAACTAATTTTTTAACAGTTGAAGGACAGTTTGCACCAGTCCATGTTGTTCAACTAGGGGGTTAGATGTCAATTGGTTCCAACTTAGACCTCTAGCCTCCATTGTGTTCACTACATCAGCTTTCATCTTCACATCACCACACTGCCTCATGCCACCATTTGGTTCACATAAGATGTTTCTCACTTCCTGTTGTTCTTCATAGACCACACAACCAAACTTCATTATCTCCTCTCTTTCTTCTAATACCATATGTTTGACAAATGCAGACCTCCAGCCCACTTCTGTGAGGTCACACCTGTCCTCAAAAGGAAAACTAACATACGATATATCCTGTGCAGAGATTTTTGCCAGACTACTGGACTGCCTCAATAGTGTCAAGATAGTAGATCTATTAAGCACAACATTGAGATTGACGAAGGGGCATATTACCAGATACATAATGTTCTGATCTTGGATCAAATGAGTCCTGCCATCGTTGTCCTCTATTTTCCTAGTAGGCTGCATCAGCCCCAATTTAGAATTTCTGTTTAGTTTGCTGTCTTCTTTGATCACCACTTTTACAGGACCAAAAAGATCTCTCAATCGGGCCATCGGGCCCTCCATACTTTGCTGCCGTGCATGTGAATATCTGGCCTTCCTCTGGTCTGGCAATGACATCTATGGCTATATCCTGAGTGGTACATTGTTCGTTAATAGTTACTGCTGGGCCAGGGTTTTGACTCTGTGTAGATACAGCCCGTTTGTGTTTGGGCACTTGGACCCCGATTGGCTGTATGATTCGAGAATAGTACTGCCCATTTTTCCTTAACTGTTATCATATAAATCTTTTCCTTCATTTGTTCCTCAGGCTTTCTATCTGTTATCCCAGCCGTATTCTCTCCCTCCGTGCCCCTCATCTTTGATGAGAACTAATCATGGGACATGGGTCTTTCATTAGCTCCACTTTTCAAAGTACATGATTCATTGGGGCTGTCACTTTTTGCAATGAGATATTCACCAATTTCAATCAGACTCTTACTTTTTGCTGAGTCCATATCCGATGACGACTCACTCTCTATTATGACCATCCTTGCCTTTCCTTCATTTACTCTGCTCGTGCCTTCAACTGTTTCACTCCGCTCTTGCACACTTTTTCCCCAACTCTTTAATTTGAGTACAATAGCACCTCCCTTAAGTACTTTCTTCAGTCTTTCTTTAATTGATTCCTTCTGCCGTTTTGGGGGAGGGGAGTGTGCTTTTTATGAGATCTTTGGGGATAGAGCTTTATTCATAATAGGTTCCTTTATTGGAATTATGTCCATAGGCTCTGTCTCTTCACTGATACCCCTAGCTATTTCCATATAGGTTTTTGTGGTTGTTTTCATGTCAAAATAGCTTGTACTTAATATATCAATTTTTACATTTTGCTCTGACAAAATCAGTGTGTGAGCTCTTACTTCATCTCTGATATTGTCGTACAGAGCGACTTGTGTGCTCAGTATGGAATTCAATGCTGATATTGAAGGCACTGATAGTTGTATACATTCATCTGCTTTGCCTAACCAACACGTATGGCATTGAGAAGTTCTTGTTGGTTTTGTTGGGGGATTTCATTCACTGTATCCATCAGGGTGATCAAATCTCCTGATGTCTCATCCAATGTTACAGCTGGTTCTTGTGAAATTTGCAGTTGAGAGAACTTATTTCTTCGTTTCTGTTTGTTAGTTTGTTTTCGTAACACCACCACAGTCAATGTAGATCGAGTCGCCTGTTTTTTCCTTGTTTGAACCGGAGGCATCCTTTGACTTTGCTTCTTTGACTTTATTTAGAATTTGCTAGGATTTTGGGCATTTGTGCTATCGGGCAACATATGCCACTAAAGATATTGCGTAGAAAGGCGTCGCAAAATCACAGGTCTAGCCACCCTTCTGCTGCAATAAGGCCATGATACTGCTCCCAAGCTCAAGCTCAGAGATATGCACTTGCTCATGTAGAGAAGGTCCTTGGCCCCTTGCCCTTCAAACTGAAAGCAGATGACATGATAGGCTGGTCAATGGTTTCAGTATCGAAAAAATCAGAATTATAGTGCTTTTTAGGACAAAGAATGCATAATAAGCCGGTAAATATTTTTTGGGGTCAGAATGACTTAGGGGGTGGAGGATGTCCGGTATTACACGCACATCATCAATATCTAAAAATGTAGTCTGGAAACTGTATAGGGAAAAAGTTATGATTAAAGGTTAAAAAAACTCACTGGTTGGTAGCTGCACAGAATATTCAGACAAGGTTAGATTCTAAAATGGATGCGGAAAAACAAAATGGTGGCAAACCCCTTATTCATGCAAGATAATTAAGTAATTCTTTGGCAGCAGTTTATTGTCAGTTCATTTCATTGTAGATAAGAGTGTTTAGAAGGGCATATTTCGAAATTTGGCAGAGAAACTAGGCAGTGATTGATTGCAAAATAGACACAGGTCTGGAAAAATTACTAATTAGACAGAGCAGATGCTTGGTTGGCAACAAACAAGATGAAATCATAGTCTAAGCCTGCCAAGTGTATTTGGCAGGCTCTGAGGAACTGATAAGGGCTACTCCTTGCAGACATAGGGCCTCATCACTAGTTTGGCGGTAATGCGGCGGTTTTCCCGTCGGACGTACATAGCGCTAACGCCAAGGCCCCTGGCAGATAATCCGCCAAATCACGAGTAATCGTGCACGCCCCCGGGACATGGCGTTAGCGCAAATAGTGCAAACCCTTAATATCGGCGGACCGTGCACTACCGCCATATCGCGCTAATAGCGTGCGCCATGAGCGCGCATTAGGAGCTTGCGCTATTAGCGTGCAGGAAACGCGTCACAGCCGAAACGGGAAACAAAGCGGCGGCCATCTTGGAATCACAATCCGTCAGATATCACAGCCTCTGGAAGCCATCCACGCCATCTGACACCAAAACATGTCACAGGAGCACACTAGGGGCAAGACTGCCCTGGACAGGATGAGAAAGCCCAAATTCAGCGACCAGGAGCTGGCTGTACTGGTGGAGGAGGCCGAGACACACTATGAGGAGCTCCAGCAGCGCAAAACCAGTGGCCAGCGTAGAGCCCAGATTTGGCGCAACATCAGCCAAAGGGTCAGTGCTGTGGTGCGTGTGCTCCGGGATGGGGAGGATTGCCGTAAGCACCTGAACGACCTGCGTGTGCAAGTCCGTGGCATCCTCTCACAGCACAGGAGTGCAAGCAGGGGAACTGGAGGAGGGCCACCACCACTCCCACCCAAACTCACACCTTGGGAGGAGAGAATGAGTGCCCTGATTGATATTGGCACCATCAAGGGCATTGGTGGAGCGGAGGCAGGCACTGGCATCAATCCAACTGCAGGTGAGTCCCACCCCGAATGCATGCAACTGAAAGTACCACACATGAAGACCCTGAGTGAATGAATGTGAAGAAATGTGTGTGAGTAACTGCAGACACCCATAAGTGAGCCCTACATCCTATGAACCGCAGTCCTGTCTAGACAACCTTGCACGTGCAGTGCATCAATGTCAGGGGCAGGAGATAGACATCCATAGCCATGGTACAGCTACATAGAGTGAGTGTGCAGGAATACACCTCCAAGACCCTGAGCGCATTGCACCCCAACCACACATGAAATGTTGTCACTCAAACATTCCCATGCAGTGTACCTCCATAACCACTCAGACCAAGCACCACATGGCGAATGAACAAAATGCAAGTTGAATGCATGATTCACACTGTCTGCAATCCCACTTGTTACCATGAACTGCATTACACTAATGTAAGTAGCACTGGACTCAAACCACACTATGTGCCCCACACGCACACGTCAAACCCAACGGGACAAAGATGATGGGGAGGAGGCCACACCATCACGGCGCCCACGGCAGCCATCTTCCACCACCACCACCACCCCACAGAGAGGCCGCACGGAAGGGAACCGACCCAGGCCACCCCCCTCATCAACACAACGGAGCACTACCAGACCACAGCACCACGCACATGCCCGCAGGGAGGCCACCGCCAGCTCGCCCCAAGCCACCACACACAGCCCCGATGCAGAGGGACTGACCTGTGGATCTGAGCCCGACGTGGGAGTCACACCTCCACGTGCACATCATGCAGGAGGACAGCATTCACCCGGAAGTAGTGATGCAGAAGGGATGGGGACACCACAGGGAACCCCAAGGCCAGGCACACAGCAAGCACGAAGCCCGCATGTGATTTGTGTCCGCACACCACAGCCGGATGAGGACACGCCATCATATGGTAGCCCTGAGGACCGGCACTCAGAGCCTGGCAGCCCAATCCAAGCCAGCGCCATGTCCCCTTGCAGCCGCCCCACAACAGCACACAAGTGGCAGGCCGGGACATGCCACACCAGAGGTGCCCTTCATCACCGGAGCAGCAGTGATGGGCCGACTGGATGTGATTGAGGCCAAGCAGGCCAAGGTGGAATCAATGGCCAAGGTGCACAGCCAGCACATCAAGGCTATCAGTGCATCGATACGCCATGGGTGTAAATACATAGCGCATGACAATGCCCGCACACGCAGAGTCGTAGAACAATGTACCGCTGCCCTGACAGGGTTTGGACAAAGAGTGAACAAGTTGTGCGAGGCTGTATCAGCACTTGCAGAGCAAACAAGGGAGGGAAACAACCTCATACGACAGCACATGCAGGCAACCGGGTCAGTCCCTTCGACCTCAACCACGCCCACGGAGGGATCCCTTGAGCCATCTCCTAGGTGCCGGTCTATGCGCCACCTGAAGTCTCACACACCAGAGGGGCCCGGACAAGGAAAGCGGCCACGGCCATCCTAGTCGTACATGGCATCGTTCTTGTTGCCCTGATAAGACACATGCACCTATCTGCACAGTTGTGGGGAGTACACTGGGGGGAGGGGGCATTGTGTGCTGGGGGTTCACTGGGGGGAAGGGGGATTGTGTGCTGGGGGTTCACTGGGGGTAGGGGGGTTTGTTGCACAGAAAATAAATGACGTTTCAAAATTCACAAAGCATGGACATTTGTGATTGTGGAAAATACCATTTGATGTTGAAGTGACAGCTGTGAAATATACCCATCACCCGTGTTAGAAAAATATATCAATCATTCCATGTCTGGCCAACCTCCCCTCCCTCAGCCCAACCCTTTGTGCATGTGCAACACCTGCAGGCATGTCATCACCCTCACTCCCATCCTCAGGTGGCTGCACATGAGCATCAGGGGGCAGTGGCACATTTCTGCGACAGCAGATGTTGTGCTGCATGGCACATGTCAGTACTATTTTGCCATTTTTTTCTGGTGCATACATCAATGCCACTCTCATGCGGTCGAGGCACCGGAAGCATGCCTTCAGCAGTCCAGATGCCCTCTCCACGCAGATCCGTGTACGAGCATGGGCAAGGTTGTATGCCCGCTCCGCTGCTGTTTGTGGATGACGCACAGGGGTCATGAGCCACCTGTACTGGGGATATCCAGAAACACCTGCAGGGGACAGGTAGCCGGTATGGGGACAAGGTAAGTCCAGTGGGAGTACAGAGCTCATGCCATACTAGTCATCTGATCAACAACATTGTGGAGTGTGCTGTGAACGAGCAGTATTGGATCAATGAGGTACTCTCAACTGGGTACGCCTCTGTTCCATAAAGTAACTGTACTCATTCACTTGTCACTGGGTAAGGAGGCTCTTCCATCTACTTCTGCATGAGATGAGTGGCTGCCTCATGTATCATTGCCATTCCCTTTGGCTGCAGTTGCATTTGCTGGTTGTCACTAATCTGTACTGTTCTCCATGCATTTCCTTGCCCATTCTGGGGACTGTGTTTGTGGGATGTACATTGCCATTAATCATGCTACTTATGTGTGGTGCATTTGTGTATGGGGCTACTTATGCGTTTCATTTGCATAACTGTCTGGTTGGCAGGGTGGGATGTCTGTACTGTGTCAGTGTTGGGAGCCATAGTGCTACTCACACAGGAGGCATTATGGTGGTGGCCCTTCCATAGGTCACTGTGCTGCCACTTGTCTTTTATATCCATGAATGGGTGTGTTCTGCGGTGTTGGACATGTCATAGGTCTATGGTGCAAGCTGCTTGAATGGAAATGCTGCAGTGATGGTGCTGCCTCTTGAGATTCATGTGTTCCATTGTGTGTAACCCGCACCATCACTTGAGGATTGACATGCATTATGGTATACATTTGTACTCACCCAGCAGCCATGTGTTCTGCGCTTGGTGCCTTTCCATGTACGCTGGCAGGGTACTGTGCGCAGGACCATGGAGTTGTGGGTGGATCCTGGGTAGCGGGCACAGCAGTGGCTGAAGGTGAGGTCAGGACGACAGGTCATCTGCACATTGAGGGAATGGTACTGTTTCCGGTTTCTCTAGGCTGCCTCATGTGCCTGGGGTGGTACGAGTGCCACATGTGTGCAGTACAAGGCTGCTTTTACATTCGGGACTTGGGCAATGGCATAGAATTGACCCTTCAGCTGGTTCACCTGTGCCTGTGTGGCTGGCAATGCAATGTGCTCATTCACATGATTAACAGTGCATCGAGCATCTGTCCCAGCATGGCACTGAATGTGGACTGGCCCATTCCATGCATCATGTCAACGGTATGTTGGTAGCTGCCAGTCCCAGGGAATTGAGGCACAGACACGAGCTTCACTAGCGGGGGTACTGCTGTGCTGATGGCTAGGCTATGAGGCAGCGAATGTCAGCCTGGATTGTGTCAAGCAAATGGGTGATGGTAGCCCTGTCCAGCCGATATTCGGTCACTAACTGGCTATCAGTCAGGACCCAGGGTGTTGGCCTGGCCCTGGGGATGGCTGGCCGCCTTGCTGGTGCTGCTCTCCTCCTCCTTCTCCTCATCCCCACCACCCCCTGTGCTCCAAGGGCCCTGGCCTGGTTGGCTGGCCTCTGTAGCTCAAGGCGCAGCAGGTAGAAGTCCACATCAAGGCTCCCAGCTCAAAATGGCAGCATGGTGTTGGGGAGGGTGTGTTGTGCATGGGTGGGTCCTTTGTAGGCCTCAGAATGGCGTTGGTTTCACCAGGGCCCTTATTGCTGTCTCCTCCCTGCTCCTACTGGTGTAATGGTGTTGGGGAGGGTGTGTTGTGCATGGGTGGGTCCTTTGTAGGCCTCAGAATAGCATTGGTTTCACCAGGGCCCTTATTGCTGTGGCCTATGTTCTTTTACCTCCAGCTTTTTGCTGGGGGTATTTTCGGCGGATTATCCGCCGCTTTTCTGGTGCTAATTGCGCCTACGCCGGACTCGTGATTCCTGATGTTTTAGCGCGAATGGTTACTGGCGCGTTTACAGCCGACGCTTGTACAGCCGGCTGTACTTGCGCCGGCTGTAATGGCGCCAGCGGTATTTGGACTTGTGATCCGACGGACCCTTAAAATCGGCGCTTATAGCGTTACCGCCAATTTTAAGGGTTACCGACCAATTCGTGATGAGGCACATAATGTGATGACTCACCCGCCTTGTTGCCTAAACAGGGTCGGCCTCCCTCCAGATACATTAGCAGAATCATGCCGTCAGCATTCTCGTAAATAGTTGACATTTTCAGTGAGATAAGAAGCTTTGAACAGTAAAAATCAGAGCTGGGGTTGATAGGAACGAAGGGCACCGAAAATAGAACATGAAAGAGAAATGAATCATGCTTTAAACAGGGAACTACGTAGCTTACAAAGAGAAGGAATTTAAAGAAATTAAATCAGGTGAAGCAAAATCTGACATCATATTCATTTTCCCCAGTATATAGCCAACAAAATAAGATGAAGTACACATTTATTAAGTGAAATTTCAAAGAGATATGATTGTTTGTCTTCATGCAATGTGATCAGTTGGCAGAAGGCCAGCGCAGGCACACACACTAAATGATGTTCGTGCGCTGCTGGATGTAGCTAAACTGTTCAAAGCCGAGAGATAAGCAGTTGGCGGAGTTTTGAAAAAAGATAGCCTTTCAAGTCAAAACAGATGCGAGATAAGCTGTATATACAGAACAGAGCAGTCTGTTGTGTTTGTTGACAAAGAATGGAAGAAAATATGTATTTGTATTGATATTGTAACCAGAGAATATATAAAGAATATGTGTAGTTAGTATATAAAAATATGTCTAGTGATTCATTTGTGCAAGTTTGGGAAAATTCGTATTTTTGGTGCCAGGTTGAATCAGGGCTGGGGCTCGCCAGGAAGCATATGGAAAGGTGGACTTAAACCCGAATGCATTCAATTAATTAGTTATTCTTTGAGATTTTGAAGGTACAGATGTGTAGTGTTTATGTCCCTTAGTGGAGACGCTCAGTTAGGAGTTGAAATGACTGGTATTCATTGAGCAATTGACAGATGTAAAGGTTTTGAAAAATATTTATTGTTACAGCATTAAGTGTATGATTGTTAAAAATTGATGTTTAGAGATGCACTGGTTTTAATTGATGTTGCCAGGTATGTCAACCACTAGTTATCTAGCCAATCAAAATGTACATTTTGTAAACAAATTGGTTGTGAATATATTGTCTTTGTATTAGAGGCGGCTCCCAAGTTGTTATATATGAGAGAGCTGGGGGGGCCCCATTGAGACACTTTAAAAAAAAACTATTTATTCAGTGCAGTGCAAAACATAAATCCTCAAACACAATTTACAACAGGGTTACATCTTACACATCAAGCAGAGGGTTAAGTGAGCATATCTGTGGGTGTCGCTGAAGTCTCATGACTAATTACACTTAAACATCATTTAGGCATCATTATACAGCTTTCTGTGCAGTTAAGTATTCTCTGAATGGTTCCCAAATGTCCTTTGGTCTACAAGGTGTTACATGTGATACATAGGCTTCCTCACATTCATTGGCGTAAGTCATTTCCTTACATATTTTTATGTATGGGGTAGTTCTAGATTTCCATCTCAGCAATATACATTTTTTGGCCAACAAGCAGCCCAGGTTAAATAGGTGTCTCAGTTTAGTGGTTGTCTTTCCAATATCACTGAACAGGTATTTAGAAAGCTTCAGGTACGAGGGGATTCCCGTACATTTCTGCAGTACAGCTGCTACCTCCTGCCAAAATGTGGCTACCTTGGGGCAGCCCCAGAACATATGAAGCGCATCAGCCACTTCTGCGTTACATTTAACACAGGCACTGGACATCGATGGGGCAAACCTAGCTATTTTCACAGGAGTGTATTGAAGTCTGTTGAGTACCTTAAATTGTATGGGCCTGTGTCTAGCATTGAGGGACACCTCCTTTGTCAGGCGGCACCATCGGGTCCACTGTGCATCCTCCAACGTGGTTCCAGTGTTCGCCCCGCCCACCTTTCTGTAACATTCAGGGATTGTGTGCATCTTGGTATTTTTTGTATAGTTTAGATACTAATACCCAGGAGTTCCTGCCTGTTACTACCATATTCAGCACTTCGCATTCCTCAGGTTCATTCGGGAATGACAGCCAGTGCCCCCTAACAGCCGCTCTAATTCTGTAATACTGTAACGTTTTTGATGTGGCTAGTGCCCATTTTCTCAGAAAAGTCAGTGTGTGTGACAAAGGAGCCCTCTGGGAAAAGGTCACGCAGAGTCATCGTGCCATCTGGATCCCACATTCTCTGCATGGATTTATCGTATGTAGGGGGCAGCCCAGGGCAGTTGCACAGGTGGAAAGCTCCCGCATATGGCACTGTGACACTCAGTCGCTTATGTGTTCTGGTCCAGGCATTGACAGTAGTATGAACCGGGTAGAAAGTGCATGCGTCCGAGTGATTGCACAGAACTATCGAACACAGGTCAGAAGGGGATGTGCTATATTCTCCAGGTCTGTATGTAGTGGTCGATCCTGAGAGGGGTACCAGTGTTCAGCGAAATGTGCCTGCGCCACTTCATAATATAGCTCAAAATATGGTGCTGAGAGCTCCCCTGTTCATATGGTCTGGTCATGTCCTCCCATCGAATCCGTGGTGTATCAGCTCCGCATGTGAAGACCCCCGCAAGCGACCTCAGTTTGTTGAAGAATGTGCGCCCCGGCCACACCGGTATATTGATGAAATAATACAATAATTTCGGGACTATGATCACACCGGTACATTGATGAAATAATACAATAATTTTGGGACTAGGATCATTTTAAGGAGGGACCGTCTAGGTTCAATGTGTGCATGTAGTTTCCGTGATTCTCGAGTAATAGCGAGTGGTGCTGACATGTAATCACTATGCCCAGATATTTCATTTTACTTTGAGCCCATAGGAATCCCTCCAAGTTTGAGGGAGGAGAGGCGGCCTCATTCAGGGGCAATAGTTCCGATTTGGTCTTGTTATGCGGTACCCTGAGTAGGCAGCAAATTTACAGACCTCGACTAGGATCGCGCCGTGATTTGTGGCAGGGTTTCTGATGTGTAGCAGTGAGTCATCTGAATATAATGAGATAATATGTGTTGGGCCTGTCATGCTTAACCCTCGATGTATATGTCTGAGGCGCATAATGCAAGCCAGTGGCTCTATAGTAAGGGCGAACAACAGCAGGGATAGTAGGCAGCCCTGCCTCATGTCCTGCTCAAACAAAAACATTGGGGACAGCGTGGACCCAGTTTGGACCCTGGCCGCTGGGGAGGTGTATAGCAGGCGGACACATTGGATGTAAAATTCTCCCAGGCCCATGCAACGCAGCACAGAGAGCAGTAACTGCCAGGAGACCGAGTCAAAAGTCTTCTCAGCGTCTAGGGATGCAGCCACCGCTTGCGCCTTCGGGCTGAGTTGTGACATGATGCCAAAGAGCATACGTAGGTTAAATGCTGTTGTTCGCCCAGGGATGAATCCCGATTGGTCAGGGTGCACTAGGTTTGTCATATGTGGAAGCAGCCAGGTGGCTGATAGTTTGGTGAAAATCTTTGTGTCTGAGTTAATTAGGGACAGTGGTCTGTATGAGCTCATATCTGAGGCTGGTCTGTTGGGCTTCAGCAGGACCGTGATCACTGCTTCCAACATTGATGGAGGAAGTCTGCCAGAGTGAAGTGATTCCTCCCATATTCTTAGTAGTTGGGGGGCAAGGGTGGAACTTAGCTCTTTGTAGAGTTCGATCCCTAGACCGTATGGGCCCGGCACTTTGCCAGATGGGAGAGATTTAATAGCTTCTATGATCTCATCAGTGGTCAGTGGTAAGTTAATGTCCATACGTGCCTCCTCCGAGATCACCGAAAGCGATATCCCGTCCAGGTATGATTCAAGTTCTATTGTAGTGCATTTATCTGAGTTTGTATACAGGGATTTGTAAAACCTACAGAATTCGGAGTTCACCTCTTCGGGAGTGTTTAGGTTAGTGCCA
This sequence comes from Ambystoma mexicanum, assembly GCF_040938575.1. NCBI lineage: Eukaryota > Metazoa > Chordata > Amphibia > Caudata > Ambystomatidae > Ambystoma > Ambystoma mexicanum. The sequence goes on along the minus strand of NC_090930.1, from coordinate 957,477,544 downwards.
TTTGCACTTTGGATTCCGGTGATATGTTGGACCCCAGCTTCCCCCTTGGCCGCGTTCACCAGTTGGCGTCCTGGTCTGCCAGCCTCATTGTAGCGGCTCGCCCATATAGGATAATACAGTAATTGGACCTCTCTATCAGCAAGTTCTCTGAACTTCAGATGCAACCCAGAAAGGCACGGTCATGAGTATTGCCGTATTTATCTTCCAATATTTTACGGTCAGCCTCCACCTTGCCCAATTCATGCCTAATGGCCTTCAATGTCCCAGAAGCTGTGGAGATGATTTCCCCCTTGATCCACACTTTATATGCTTCCCATATCGTGCTGTGGTGTTGTATGGTCCCTTCGTTCCTGAGGAAGAAATCGACTGTCCTGTGGCACAGATCCTCAAGGAAAGCTGGATCTGCCAAGCATAAAGGCCGAAAGATGGGTTGTGCGTTTCATTCCATGATCAGAATGAAGGGTGAGGGGTCCGATATCGTGCAAGGGAGAATTTTGGTCTCAACCACTCGAACCATAAGTGGGGTGGGAATCAGCCAGAGATTTATTCTAGAATGCGCATCATGGACTGTAGATTAGTATGTGTATTCTCGTGTGGAAGGGTTGCGAGCTTGCCATACATCCGTTAGTACTAAGTGCCCTGTCACAGTTAATAGCATCCGAGCCGCAGCAGACAGTACCCTCTGTGTAGACCTGGATCTGTTCATGACACAGTCAAGGATCAGATTGAAGTCCCCCCCCCCCCACACAATGTGCGAGTGAGGTTCCGCGAGCAGGATATCAAGGATCTGGCCATACATTTGCGGATCATCAACGTAAGTGTTTATCAGAGTTGTGGTTACACCCGCCAAGACTCCCCAGAGAATAACATATCTGCCCTGTGGGTCTATACTTCGTTTGGTCTCTTGGAATGGAATAGATCGATGTATTAATGTAAGCACTCCTCGGGACAGAGGAGTAATTAGTGTAATAACATTGTGGGCCCCATGCTTTAGCAAATGTGTTATTAATGGGCCCCTGGGCATGTGTCTCCTGCAACATCACCACCCTGGCGGCCTGTCTATGTAAACAGCAACCTTACGTGCCTTGATAGGTTGGTTGAGGCCATGAATATTCCATGACATAAACATAATTGTTAGTACCTATCAATTCTGTAGTGTAGAGAATTGCGGCCCGATTGTAGTCGGGGCATATCTGGGGTGTGAATGTATTCCGTGAAATAGGTGTAGTTTCCACTGTTTTTTCAACGTAAACATATGAGCTCCGAACTGTGGACCTATGTAGTCAAGGCAACAAGAAACATATTCAACAACTTGACCCCCACCCACATCATCACCCCCAACTTGACGATGAAACCTGCTGTGCATTGTAACATTTTAGAACACTCTTGGAGTGCGCTGTGTTCAGACCGCAATGCTAGGTGGATGCTCGCCTGTGCGCCACCAGGCCCGCAGTAGGAGTTACGTGTGCCCACTCACATTGCAGGATTGGGACTCATCTCAGCGGGGACCAGTTATTCTCCCTATTGGCAGATCCCTTGTTGTCGCTAGCGGACCTGCAACCGTCATCGCCATCTCTCCTTGGTAGTGGGATAGAGATTTTGGATTCAATGTACGCCGTAGCCTCGTCCGGGTCTTAAAAGTATTGCGCCCTCCCTCAATACTGTATGCACAATTTTGCTGGATACAGCAGGGCGTATTGGACTTGGCGAATAGGTAGCAGTTTTTTAACTGGGTCAAATGATTTACGTTTCGACAAAACATTTGTTGCAAAGTCCGGGTATATATGTATGTCGGCGGACTCAAATCGAAGCACCCCCTTCTTCCTTGCCATGCTTAGAATTAGGTCTCTGTCTCGATAATTTAATAATTTCGCCAATGTGGTGCGAGGGGGCCCCCCGGCTTAGGAACAGGGGCCAGGACCCAGTGCGCTCTTTCGACCAGAAAGTGTTGCGAGAATCTAGTGGGGTCAAATAGTGATTTCAACAAGTTTTCCACAAATTGTTCCATCAGGACTTTACAAGAGGCCTCTGGAATCCCGACGATCCGGATGTTGTTTCGCCACGACGTTCATTCTAAGTCATTGCATTTGTTGCTGACTTTGCTAAATTCTTGCTGCAGGTGTGCAATGTTGCGGTCATGTTTCATTGCTTTGTCTTCCGCTTCGCTTATTCTCCTTTCTACTTCTGTAATGCGAGCCCCCTCTCTTTCAATTTTGGATTTCAAAGACCCGAGAGTTGAGACAATGTCATCAGGCTTTACATTTACTTCCAAAAAGCCATTCTGCATAGCAGTGAGGAGGTGGTCATCTCTGATGGTTTGGGACGCCAAGTGGCCCTCATCCTCAGGTGACGTCGAAGCAGGGTCACTCTATATTCGCCACTGGAGGGGTGATCGCCGGCAGTCCTTTTTGACATTGTACAGTTTAGCCCCACCTTGAGCAACCTCTTCCCTCCATCAGAGTGGGCCAAGCAAATTCTATCAATGAGGGGTCAACTTAGGCGGGTTGATGGAGTGGCCCGGGGAGCACAGAGGGCAGCAGGCTAGCGGACAGCGAGCCAGGGGCCTCACGTCTAGAGGGCAAATAGATGTTACTAGAATCTCAGGCTGTCGGCCGGTTCTGTAGTTGTATAGGGCATATAGGTGGCACGAGCAAGTGCTGATTAGTGCTGTATCCAGGATTCACGGGTGGTGTGCTCTGCTCTTGAGGGTAGGGAGGAACGCAGGCAGCACAGCGTAGAATCACTGGGTATGAAAAGTTGCCCTGGGGGTAGAACGGGTGTTTATGGTGCTGTGAGTTGTCAGCAAAACGGATCATGGATCAGCTTGTGGAGTAGAGGCACTCATGGGATAGTGCGCTGCTTCAGGTGCCGTACATTGACTACAGGCCTATATAAGTGTCAGTTCATATGGGTGGTACTGTGGCAGATGTATGGCAAGCAGTGCCCTTTCAATAGATCGAGGCCAGTGTGTCTCCATCACTTGCTGTCTGTAGGCACCTCCTTCATGCCGCGCCAGCTAACTGCGCTCTACGTGGTTCACACATCCACCAGCTGCCACAGGTGGTCCCAAAGCATTAGCCCCACGGGTCCCAGCATGGTTGAGGCGCTACTGGGTGACAACCCCAGAGCCAGGGTGTGTCAGTGAGTCATGCCAGGGCATGGCCAAGCATCTGCTACTCTGCTGCGCAGGGCAGCACCGGGCCCCCAGGGATGGTGCAGAGGGGCTCAGCCAGAAGGTGGCCGCGTATCTGGGCCTGTCGCCCATGTGATCCTGCCCAGGAGCCCCACGTGTTATGGCCCGCCAGTCCAGCGCCTAATGGAGGAGTGGGATTAGCCCAGCGGGACCGGCGCAGTGCCCGCCACAGTCAAGTTTGTCAGCCAGGGCCAGTTGTGAAGTCTATGTGCAGCCAGGAGCAGGACAACCAGAAGCGCCATGGTGTAATTGCCGCTCCAATGCACCTCCCGACACCTCAATCCCCACCAAGGCAAATCCCCCGCCGGTGCCAGGTGCATGCAGCCTCTTACCCGTTCCTCAGGGCCTGCAGAGCACAGCAAGGCCGCCACAGTGCCCACGGCGGTGCCATGAGTCGGGGGATAGATGTGGGGGTTTGCACGGTATCGCCACCGCCTCAACCGTGGTCTCGCAGGTTCAGTTTCATAGTTGTCAGGTGTCACTGCCCAATGACACCCGCTCAGAAGGAGATCAGGCCAGCTCAGCTCACGAGGCCCCAAGGATAGTAGCACCACCGGCTCTGCGGAGTCGAGGTCCGGTGTTGCAGGATTTGCACAGGCCGATGTCTGGCTGCCCCAGCTCTTAGGCCGCACACGCATTCCGGGCCCTGTAGCCGGGGGAGGCTCAGGCGGTCCACCTCTTGTTTGATCTGCCAGACTGAGCAGGGACGCCAAACCCCGCAAGAAAGCACCGCGGTCGCCACTCCTGCTGTCAGCTAGCAGCACACAGGTTGGGCTGGGTCGCGGCAGAGATAGGGCACTAGCAGCACTGCATCGCGGGGTGCTTCGTCACCTTCCTCCCTGGCGCACAACGCTGGCATAGGTGGAGCCGCGCCTTCCGATTTCTTGGCCACTGTGCTCCGGTTTTGCCCAAATATGTAATATGAGATGGCCACAGTCTTTAGGTATGCCCAGCTATCAGCAGAATTCCGTCCAGACAGGCACAATTGGATTTTTGTTGAAATACAGATTCCTACAAGGCTGGAGCTTCTTGTTCAGGAGGCCATCTTGTCCGGCTGCTCAATAGCGCCCCCTCAAGACACTATTTTAAGGTTGCAAAAGTAATTTCCCATTGTAAGGGGTTTGGCTGGTCCTCTAGTGGTGTGGTGTTGGATGCTTCTTTGATCAGCATGCACTAAGAGCGCCCCCAAATTGTTGATTTTGTCTTAGGCAAGTAGCCGTCCCTTGTTGAGGAGGGATGGGACATTTGGAAAGGAGAGGTGTTCTGAGGCAAATATGGACCAATTGTATAGATGAGAAGGAAAGAGGAAGAATATTTCATTGAACAGGTTTTCAGTGCGCTATAAGGAAAAAAGACAGATTGGCAAATTAAAAGCACCGAAGGAGTGCAGTGGATGACTATATTAGCGGAAGTATTGATGGATGGGGACAGAGAAAAGGCATATGTTATGCACTATAAATGGAGAATCATAAGGTGTCATACATGAAGGTTTAAACATGTGCACCAAGTTTAGAGCAAATTGGAGGGGTGCCAAGATGGGGAGCAGTGTTTCCCTTATGATACAGTATAAATATGCAATAAAGAGGCATAGAGAAAATTAAAAACAAATCGTATCCAGTGTCACAAAAGTTGAAAAGGTGACGCCGAGTAAAAATGTAATTATGAGTACAAATTACAGTAGAAAGTAGGTTTATGTATTAGTAGATGACATTAAAGTAAGCACAGTGAATATTTATGGGAAAAGCAAGAATAAACAAGACAAAAACACCTTTTTTGGTGAAAAAATGGGAAGTGCATGTATAGATGCAGAATTTGTATTTAAAATAAGGGAAGCAGTGGGCAATGAAAGGAAGTGCTTGCAAAGCACACTGGAGCTACTAAAGTTACATTCAGAACACACACACGGATATACAAACACACATCCATGCACACACACACGCATACATGCACATATGCATACGCATACATGCACACACACACACACGCATGTATGCATGCACATACGCACACATGCACATGAGAAGGCACATATACACACATGATTTTATGGAAGTACAGGTGATCAATGACTTATACATAAAGCATTTAAAAGGCAGTCAGAAGAAGAACTTCAATAGTATAATGAGAACACATACACACATAGGATGCTTTGTTTTATATTTAGAGTAGTAGATGGGAATATTATGTTTTGTTTGAAGCAAATTATAAAAGTAGTTGATCTTTTGAAGGAAATAAATAAAAAACGATGAAGACCTGATTGCTTATATTTAGGAGCACTGAAATCTTTGAAGCAGGCAAGCACGGATGAAAACAGTGGCAGTATATTATCACATTTTATGTCAGGGATTATGTAAGCAGGAACGAAGACACTTGGAAAGCAAGTGGGAATGAAAGCGAACTGTAACCTGGGGTACAGTTGATTATGGTGCTTCACTGTCAGCTGTTACAGAAGAAAAACAAGAAGAAAGACGATGTTAGAAAACTTGAGGAAGCCAAGTTAGTTCAAGGGAAATTGTCAACTACGCCATGGAGGGAGTGATACTGACAAGCGAAGATGGGCTGAGAACGCGGCAAGCAGTGGTTATGCCGCAGGTGAATTATCAACACCAATCGGAATAAGGAGGGAACAGGTTTACACCACGAAGCAGAGATACGACTTATAGCTGAAGGAGTGTTTTTTTTTTTAATGGCCAAGGCAGTTTTTAGAATATGCATAATGATGGCCAAGACGTACAAGGAGGATTTAATTGAGGGGGGGGGGCTAGTTAAAAAAGCTCCTCCTATATGTTGAATATGTGGGGTGACAGAGCATGTTGTGCACACATGTAGTTGCCAAGAATATGTACAGGATGGACAGTTGTGAAGAGGAGGGACAGTTTAGGCCCCAGTATATAGCTCACAAGTTAGGGAAGGTTTTTGCTCAGGATCAGACAGTGTATCAGATATGAGCGATGGGAGTACAACAGCTAGAGCAAGAGTAAAACAAATTCACTGCAGGGGCAATTGCAGCGAGACCTAATGCAGATTCAGTAATATGCAAACACATGATAGGTATTGACACCCAGGATAGGAGGTATACCTGTGGTCGGAGAAAATCCTTTTACAGGAACATGGGTATGTATGCACCCCCAATAAGGCAGTTCACAGGGCGACTTGATGTGCTCAGAATTATCAAGTGACATTAGGACCCAAGAGGAGCCAAGGGTTAATGTGGTGGCAGTAGGTGAAATTGTTGCTGTATTGGTAGAGACTGGGACTGCACGTCCATGAACAAAGAAGGAAAGGTGTTAAACAGTGGTTATCAGAGGATTGAGGGTTCTTTGGAGTTACAAGTTGAGTTCCTTTTTTATTGACAAATTATCAGTCTCTGTAGGAGAGTGTGGCATAATTGGTCTGTTATATTTGTGACAGGCACCTGTCAGTGTTTTGGGAAGTGGATTGAATGACAAAGTTTAACATGATACATTTATTTATTTAATAAAGGGATAGTGTGTTCCACTTTTGGAGCACACCATTATGAACACGTGTGATTTTATATTGCCATGCAAAGGGCAAGTGGCTCTGTGAGGTGTTTTAGTAGAGCCAGAGGTCTTCCTTATCAGGAGCTGAGTATTTTGTTAAACATGGCTAATGGGCCAAGTGGAGAAAATGGTGAGAAAATTTGATGAATTCTCTTTCAGACCACAGATACCTATGGATAAAAAGTGGGGACAGATAATCCCTCTAGAATTAGAAGCAGCCATAAGTGCAAAAGAAAATGGCTATGTTCAAAGCAATAGACAATGAGAGTGGACCATGGAGGACAGTTATGGTTCTCAAGGAAGGGTCTCGGTTGATTGACGTCACTGATGATGACATATTTAAACAGGACTCGATAGATGATGAAGTGGTGCTTCTTTAGGAGCATCACACACTGAAAGAGGAAAGGGTAAACCTTATAGGATGATAAATGATGTAGCAGCTCTCAGCATAATTTCAGGAGTCCTATGAACCATAGGCCTGTATGTCATAGGTCTATTAAAACGAATAGGGGAACAAAATAAAAATACACTAAGGTAAGGGATTATAATATGAAACATATGAGGGTATGCATTGTAACTAGACTAATTAATGTAGGCTAATCATAAATAGATAGGGATAACATTTCAGGGGTAAGAAATTAAAAATTATGAAAAGCGATGGTGATTCAGGGGGTAAAATAAATAAATAAATGAATATTAAAAGGCAGCAAAAAACACAATTGGATAAGGTATCCAGATTTGCAACAACAAAAAAAGAAAAAGCACAATGGATGGTGCTGGCTATAAATTGACTAGTGTAGTGTATTTTTATAAAAAATAAATTATTAATGAAAGGCCAAAGGGGTATGTATAACCACAATTGATTTGATAATAAAACAGAATTCTTTATAGAATTAAAGAACATATGAAAGTAAGTAACAATATGTTATTTTAATATATATGATGAGGGCGATTTATGTTTTACAGATGAAAAGATATTGTCATTGTTTCATTGTTAAGCACAAGAGGAGTTTCTACATGGCCTTAGTAGGGAATAGCAAATATAAAGGGAAGCAACATTATATTATGACAAGAGTAAGTATTTAGTGAACAGGTAGAGAAGAAAGAGGTAAGTGTCAGTTCATACCGCAGTGTGTGAACATACTGTTGATCATTATAAGGAGTAAGAGGGCCCAGGTGAGTACAGAAAAAAGGCAGTAAGGGATACAGTCTTTCAAATAAATAGTATTTTCCCAAGATAGGCGCAAACAGGTGTGAGTACAGTAGGTATACTCGGTATGGCCATATCCAACAACAAGAATACAGAAGACTGAAGGTGGAGAAACCTTTTTTTTTTTATTCAAATAATGGTAAAATGCCAAATGGATACATTTGGTAAAATGTATAGAAATGTTTAGGATAGGCAAAACAATGTATTTTTTATATGCCAAACTCCTATGCACTTAGAGTCAGTGCTGGGTTCCAAAATTAGGATTAAAAGGCACATCAAAATGGGAAAATGCCCTTTTTAACTCTTGAAAGAACTGGTGAGGTGACATATCTGGCTTTGCTGCCATTATATATCCCGCTTTTATTTGCCTGTTGCATTGGTTGGAAAGTTGAGAAATTATGTCTAACCTCTTTCTCAAAGTCTGCCCATGACAGTTTTTCCTGTTCATTCAGACCCCGAATGACACTAGCAGTTGCAGAATAAAGAGTTAGGTGAAAGTACTGTCTATACAGTTCCCTAGGTATTTGAAGGACTTTAAATATATTGTGTACTGTTTCTAAATGGTCTTCTATGGAACAATCACCTCCCTTTTTGAATGGTTTAATGAAGATTGCCCACGCTAACAGCTCAGGAAGGAAGTCTTAATTCTATTAAAGACAAGGAGGCGAGCATTATGCATATCTTTCTTTATTCACTGCCATATCAGCACTTCACAATAACTTAACTGAACATTTGTGATTTTTTTCAAACATCTGAGATAAAAATCCAATCTGAGAGGTTAAAGTCCTCAACAAATCAATAGTCTCTTCTCAAGAACTACATGCCCCATGATCCCCCGGGGTCTGGTGGCCTTGACCTCTCCTTCTCCACCTATCAGTGTCTGTCCTCCGGTATAAGACCCACTCCCACTAGGTCCATTCCTCTTTCTTTGCTCTCCACGACACTTCTGAACGTGAACTGTCTTATGCCAACCAAGATCTTCCGATCAAACAGAACTGCATCTATCCAGCTGAGACATCGTGGTCCAACAGAACAACTCGCATCTTTATCATCCCGTCACTTTCTTTGAAATACTTTCAGGCTGTCTTCTGGTCATCTCCTGCGAGAAAGGAGAACACTTTATGAGGGTGGGAATGTGTCAAAGCTTACACGATATACAAAGCCTATACCTTCAAGATTTGCCATTCTGGGTGGGATGTAATGCTCGCATACCTTGTCTTTAATAGAATTAAGACTTCCTGAACTGTTAGCGTGGGCAATCTTCAGTCTATGACAAGACAGGAGGCTCACATTATGCTTCTTCAAAGCTTGCAACCACCCTATTCATTGTATCTGAAACAGGTTTAAAATAGAATGTCTTCATGTCAACTCCGAGGACCAATCTACTGATTTCATTATATCCTGTAACGACACCCCTACAGAGAAAGCTGTAGAAGCCATAGCGCCTATAGCTGGATGCGCACCAAATACTGCCATATCCATTCCTGACCACTGCATTACCTCTCTCACCCATCTAGCTATTGTCGCAGTAGCTACGGCCTGATAAGTTTTCCTGCGTGCTATAAGCAACTGGGTCACTCCTCTCGGTCTATGCTGCGCTGTTACTGCTTCGTAATCTTTAATGCATTGGGCTACGCGTAGTTTCTTATTCCCTGTAAAATAAGGGTATGAGATCACTCGCAAATCTGTTTTTGTCCTTTTTGTGATAGTAGAAGCTACCGCGTCCGGATAAAAGACTTTCCTATCTATTTCTAACGCTTTGACGTCCGACACTCTACGACAAGCTTTAAGGCACAACAACATTACTATTTTGCCTGATAATTGTGATCGAGAAAGGTCCTCATTCTCATGCCACCTCATAAAAGACATCCCACAAAACTGCATACTTGGGTTCTGGTGGCCTTTTTAACTTCATTCCTTTCAGGAGGCGCAGCACACTCTGGGGTGTTTTCCCACCGAGCATCCATCCACTTTGTCGTGTCCTGCTGAAATTGCTGATCTGTAGACGCCCACTGTTCTAAAGGCACAGCCTTCTTGGAACCTAAACGCTAGGAAATTCAGTAACTGTACTACAGGGGCTGAAACGGGATCCAAACCATATTCTGCACACCATTGGACCCAACCGTTCCATGCAATGCTATAGCTCCTAATGGTGGAAGGCGCCCAGGAATCCCCGATATAGTCTGCAGCGAGTTGCAAAATTCCTGGCAACTCCCATCTCTTCCTGAAACCTTGCAGGCAATCAGCTGAAGTGTGCCTGCTGAGATCAGCGGGTGAACCTGACCGGAGGGCCCTAGAAGAAGGTCCGGCTGATGCAGAACTATCCTCGGAAAATCTGAGGAAAGTTCCATCGCTACTGGAAACCATACCTGCGATTTCCAAAAGGGCAGAACCATCACAATCTCCGCTTGGTCCCTGCGGACCTTCGCCAGCGCTCTCGTTATCATAATGAATGGCGGGAAGGCATAATGAATTACTCCGCTCCACGGTTGCATCGGTCTATCCTCCAACTGAAGTATTTCTGCGTCTGTGCGTTCAGTCTGGACGCAAATGGATCTATGTCTAGGGGACCCCAAACTCCTGTATATTTGCAGATGTAGCCTCCAATGACTGGAGTCTACAAGATAACTGATGGTAACTTACACCTCCTTGGAGATGTTTGATCTTGAGATGCTGGAGCGCTCGATAATGGAGTGGTCCGGGAAATATCGCTTGGATGGAAGCTGCTAGAAGTACCACTACTCTGGCGAGATTCCGAAGCGAAATAACTTTCTTCGCTATCACTGACTTGATCTCCTTCCTTATTGCTTTCATTTTGTGTCCCGGAAGTTTGAGGGTTGCTTTCCTTGTATCGATAGTAAAACCTAGGAATTCTATCCTCTGAACTGGTACCATCTGAGACTTTTCTAGATTCACTAAGTATCTGTGCGAGGACATGAGCGTGAAAATCCACTGCACGTTCTTGGTGAGCGTCTCTTTGTCCGGGCCTAGCACGACAATATAGTCTAGGTATATAATAATACAAATTCTTCTCTCCCTTATAGCTGCTGCTACAGGCTTCAGAAGCTTGGTGAAAGCCCAAGGAGCGGATGCTAGGCCAAACGGAAGACATATGAAGCGTCATATTTCTTCGTTTCATCTGAATCGCAAGTACTTCTGAAACGCTGTCGCTTTCGGAACTGTAAGGTAAGCGTGTTTGCGATCTAGCCGCGCCAGCCAATCTCCCGAGTGCAGAAAGGCTCAGAGAAGGTGGATGCCTTCCATCTTGAAGTGGTTGTACACGAGCCACTCGTTCAAACTCTTCATGTTTATTACTGGTCTTATTTTGTCATCCCAGTGAACTAGGAACAGGTTGCTGAGGAACCCTGGTCCTCCCTGGCAATTGCGCTCTATTGTGTTCTTGTCTACTTATTTCATGAGTTCGCTCTGTAGAAGCGCTGCTTCCCCTTGCACCATGCGTATGGGGTGGGGTTCTGCTCTTTGAACAGGGTCCCCTATAAAATCTAATCGCAGCCCTACTACTGCTTGTAGCACCCATGCATCGCGTGACAAGGCTTGCCGCTCGCTTACAAATTGTAGCTTCCTCCCCCTACTTACATGCTTGTTGTACTCGTCACCTGAAGCACTGGGCTGTCTGTAGGCTCCTCTACCACAGCGACCTCTGGGAAATCTCGATCTAGTCGGGAAGGTGGTGTCTTGTGGCTTCCCTTCCCAGTACTGTGCGCATGGTTCCTGGGGTCTGCGTTGGAAGTTAAATCCACCAGACGCGCGACCACTGTGGCGCCCGGTCCCAGCGAAAACACGAGCCGGAAAAAAATGCTTCACCGAATAGAAGACCTTTGGTGCCTTCTTAGGCCTCGTAGGAGGCCTGATCGCTCAATTTACTGTCAATCTTCAACAGTACTCCTCTTCTCCTTTCTGAGGCTAGAGCGCAATTGGCATTTCCCAGGAGACAAACTGCTCGTTGGGCCCAGTTTCCTAATGCGAGGGCATCCACTGAAATACCTGTGTCCTTCGCTTTCTCTGCCAGGTCCATGATCTTCACTAATGGACCCGCTATATCCAGAAGCTTGTCCTGCCACCCTCTCCAGGCTCGATCGACACCTTTCCTTATGTCCCGCGCTGCCTCTGTGACGAAGGTGACCATCTTGGGGTTGAGGTCTGGTGTCTGCCAGTTTTCCTGCCAATTCTGGTCGCGGGCACTTCGATCTCATACGCGACCGCACCTCTCTATCCAGAGGTTTCCTAATATGCTGTGCCATGTAGGCCGCTACTCTGGGTGACGGCACCCACTCCGAAGTCTTTGGGTGCCTGATAGTTTCCGGATCAAACATATCCGTGGTGTTAACCACGTATTGGGGGTCGACACTCTCCTCGGTGTGTTTATAGACATCTTCGTCCTCTCCCCCTTCATCATCGGGCATGTAGACCTCGTCCTGGTCCCATGAATTATTCACCCCTTTGACCATACCTCGCAGGCAGCCCACACCACAGAGGACCCCCCAACACCCCAGACCATACCTTGCAGGCAGCCCACACCACGGGGGAACCCCCAACACCTCCAACCATACCCCGCAAGCAGCCCATGCCACAAGGGACCCCCCCCCCAACACCTCCAACCATACCCCGCAAGCAGCCCATGCCACAAGGGACCCCCCCCCCAACACCCCTGACCATGCCCTGCAGGCCGTCCCTGACTCATGTCCCGCCCACCAGTGACGGCAACCTGCAGGCAGGCCCCGACCCATGTCCCCCCCAACATATTGTCCCAACATGCAATCATGTATGAAATGTCCACCAAAATTCCACCACACACTGCACACCGACAGTGCAACTCAACACCCATCCATTGGTCATACTCCCCAGTACATGCCTAATGCCATGTGAATCACAAAACATCACATACATGTCTGCACACACATCAACAACAATGATGATGATGATGATGATGATGAACAGCAGGGGCACGTAACGTAGCAAGTGAAGAGTGACAAATGCACCAAACCATTGAGAGCAGACACCACTCTTATTAGAAGCAATAAAAATCTATTAAAAATTAAAATCCACACGAACTGAAAGACAACCATGAAAAAGAAAATATGAATGTAATGCAAACGAAACTGAAATCCAAAAATAAACATGAGGATAAAAAATGGCAAAATTATAAAAGTGGTCCATGTCCGTTGAATGTCCACCGAAAAAATGAAAATAAAAATATGACTCCATGGTGAAATAAATACAAAACAAGATAGCAAATTAGTCAAACTATGTACGACATCCAAGGGTCCATGATCCCAAAAACCAGAAACAAACCCTATAAAACCCTAAAACTAATTATGTACAAAATGTGGAGCAAAGTCCATGACCTCCAAATAATAAAAAAAATAAAGGAAACCTAACACTACATAACTATATACAAGGGCAGCAGGCTAGTCCTACGACTCACGGATGTCACCAAGAGTCTGGGCCAGGGCATCATCAAACTCTGCATCAATATCCCAGAGGCGGGACTCTGCTCTATCCTCGAGGGCTCGCTGGGACTCCATCATGCTCCTCTCAAACTTCCTGCAAGTATCCTCGAGGAACTCCGCCCACCTCTCTGCCGATGCATGGAGTTCTCCGCCCTGGCCATGGTGAGTCATGCCCCCCATGCCCGCTGACGCTCTGCGTCTATCTGCTGGCCCATCTGCTGCCACACGGAAGACATCCTTGTTCCAGGGTCCTCCTGCCCGATGGCCCATGCCTGCCCCAGTGATGTTGTGGCCCCGAGTCCTGACACCTCCTACGTGGAGCCTGCTGCTGCCTTGAAGCCATGTGCCTGAGCCACCAGGACTGCCTCCGCGATGATGACACCCCCCCGGGGCAGTCGCGCACGTGCCCTGCTCGAAGGGTCCTGCACAACCTCCATTGCCAGTGGTCCTGTTGCTGGGGTGACCACCTCTGCTGAACCTCCTACTCCGACTGTGGCAGGGATGTGATCTCCACCCGATTGCCCACGGTGGCAAGGACAGGTCCACAGGGGGCCCTCGTGGCATCTGGCCCAGAAGACGGCAGGGAGGACAACTGGCGCATAGTGGAGGAAGAGGAGGAGGGGGGGGGGTCGCAGCAGGGCCCAGCACATGTGACCCATGACAATGAGCTGTGCTAGCCAGTTCAGGATGGCACAGACCTCTTCGTGATGATGTGCATGCACCCGCCAGGAAGCACGCACCTCATCACGAATGACGGCTGTGCGCATCAAGGCATCGACTAGCATGGGCTCAACCCGGTCACGGATTGCCAGGTCCGTATGTAGAGGAGGGTCAGTTGACGTGGACCCATCCTCTACCTGTGGAACGGCCTTGACTGAAGCATGCCTGCAGTTGCCCACTGATGCAGTTGCAGGATCAGGGACAAGATTAGGGACAGGCCCCTCCGCGGAGACCTGTGCTGCATCCTGCGCCTCGACTGCAACAATTGCACCTGTGGCATCACCCCCTCCAGGCCCCATGTGCTGGTCTGATGCAGCCTCCTCCTCGCCCACCACCGACCTGGATGCCTCTGCACCATCTTACGCATTGGATTGCCCCTGTGGGGGCTCACCTGTCCCTTCCGCTGGAGAGGAGCCCACCTACAACCTCGCCTTCTTGGGCCTCCCCTCAGCAGCTGCGGCCATATTTGCGGACGCAGCACCAGCCTCCTTGCTCCCGGTAGATATTGCAGCCTGGAAGGACGACTGGGCCATGCGTCTCCATCTGTGGAGGCATCCCCGCCACTGTGCTCCACAGCGCTGTCTCAGCCCTCTTCATCCATCGCCGCTGTAGATAGGGAGACATTGAACACAATTATCGGTAAACCGAACAAATGTCTGCTAGACAAAGCAAACGCATATGAGTGGCACTGTCAAACGTCACAACCATCATGACCCTCCCCAACACACAGGTCAGTGCAAGCAACATACATGCACAAACAAGCATGGCCCGTGCACCAAACATTCACATCCATGTACAAGGCACTGCGGGCACATCAGAAGAGGTGCTGAACCTCACTTGCATCATGGTATATGCATATCAGATACACACACATCACCAGACCGTCATGCATCAGGCCACGTAGACCTCCCGTCACAGTGCACTCGTGGACAACTTGGCCACATGAGTCAATCACGCATTGATATGCTCATGTGTCATGCATCCATGGGGTTTGCCAGTCAAACACTCAGTACTCATACACACGCCCATGTACACATGTACACCATGCATGTCCATGAAGGTGACATAAGCATCCATGTCTCACACCTCTCGCATGTCCAAGTACAGACACAGGAATGCAAACATGTGCAACTTCTTACATGCCAGTGCACATCATGCATTGCAACACAGACACCATTGATGTGGACACACTTGATAGCACTCACATTCAGCACCGTCATGGACATGCACACACACATCTGTACATGAGTCATGCTAGACATAAGGGCAAGGTGCACACTCCAGCCACACCTCAACATGCACTACGCAAGACAACAACACATGGACACTTACCACTCGACTCCAGACGGAGCTGCAACTCTAGGACCTGGTGGTAAAGCACTGGGTGTATGCGCTCTAGGACCCTCATCTGATTGTTGGACAACTGGCCCCGGTGTCGCATTTCTTCACCAGACGCAAAGATGTGCCGGGCCTTGCTGAGGGTCCTGGACCTGAAGTCCTCCCAGCGCTTCCGGACGCATTTGTAGTCGCAGGGTGCCACCTCCTCCGCATTGATGGCACCCACGATGTCCGCCAAGATCCTACTCCGTCCTTCCTTGACGAGGCGCAATGTTGCATTGAAGAGGGCATCATAATGCCCCAGGACTTGTTCCACCAGGATGCCAACTTCATTGGCACTGAAGCTGGCAGCCCTCTGCCTCTCTGCCTGGGGGTTGCCACTAGCCCCAGATGTTGCTTGGCCTGACATGGCAACCCCCGAAGCAGGTCTGGGTGGGCAACTGGGTCCTGGGACTGGGCTGTGGAGTAATGGAACAGCAGTCCGGAGTCTTCAGTGTCAGCAGAGGTGGTCCCACCAACAGGATCTCTGGCAATGGCTTCTGTGCAGGCACCAAATTGCAGGGCACGTAGGCAACATGCACACCGAGTGGGCTGGCAGCAGCAGATGGCTCGTAGGAGGCAGCTCGGGGCGTAGGGGGCAGGTAAATGACCGTGTGATTTCACTTGGCCAGCCTGATGCAGAGTACTCTGCACGTGCAGAAACAGCGCATTAGCGTGGGATCCGAGTAAAGGCCCTTAGCGTGTAAGTGCGTAAGTTACGTGACGTGCACAGGTGTTGCCGTTCAGTATGGGTTAAAGGTCAGCGTAGGACACCATTTCGCTGTACATGCTTTTCGTGGGGACCAAAGCATGATAATCTTCTTTTTGTGGGTTCACACGCGATATCTTCACTACGGTTGCAGTTCGTACTTCTTGTTTTGGCAGGGGAGTTGCCTATGCACACACGCGCATGTGTGTTTTTCTTCTTTATTCAAGGCAGACAGTGAGTCATGCACGCTTTTTTCCCACTGTGGTTGCCCCTGTGTGTCGCGTACCCCATTTTCGAGGTCAGAATAGCCTGCGTGTTCCATGCATATGCATTTTCTGGGTTCCTGGGTGCCACGGCGTACTGCAGGATGTTAATTCCACGCACGTGGGCTACCGAGGGGTCGCGTGCACGTTTTTTCTGTTTTTGGGGTGTCCGAGAGTTGCGTGACCCGTCATTTTTCCCCAGGGGTCACAGACATCCTCGCAGGAGCACAGGGGTACGTTTACCATCAAGTACCAGGCCCCCTACGGCCCAATTGCCCAGGACAATTGTTGTGCGCACCTCCCATTCACACTAGTCCATCAGTGCCATGGCTGGGAGGCCACCAAGTGGTAAGGGAGGCAAAGCTGTGCGACCTCCCCAAGGGGGAGGGATCTGGGCAGGGAGGCCAGGGAGGCCAAGGTGGCCGCCGTGGGGGACGTTGCCAGAGTGGTCCACGAGGGCAGGATGTCCAGGCACATGTCGGGACAGCTATGCCGCCCCCCCCAGCGGGTCAGAGAGATGCAGCTGCTGCAGTCATCCCCAGCGCCCGTCTGACCCGACAGGCACTGTCATCTGCAGTCATGGGCCCCCAGGTTGTGGAAGCTGCAGGTGCAGCTGCGGCTACCACCACCCATGCTCTGGGTCAGCCAGCGCGGGCTGCATTGGCACAGGATGACTGCCAGGCAGATTTCCAGGTTGGGAAGGCGAAGGCACGTGTGGGTAAGGTTGCTGTGACCAAGCCACGTGTATCTGAGGCAGTGGGGAAATCTGCTGCCCGAGCAGCCAGGTGGTGGAAGCTGCAGGGGCAGATGCAGCCGACACCACCCCGGCTGTGAGTCAGCCAGCCAGGACTGTGTTGGTCACGGTCCTTGGCAATGAGGCAGTCGTGGTGCTGGGTCCTGGGGGCAGCACCCAGCAGTCAATGCCTCAAGTCAGACCTTCTTTTCTCTTGCCATTGCCTGCTCCCATGGGCCAGTCCACCTGCGCTCCTGCCCCTATTGACCTGAGTGGCAGAGGCCACTCAGGGTACGCACCACCTACCAAGAGGAGGAAGTGTGTTCCTGCGAAAGAGGCTGGGACCACAGACACAGCTCAGGCCCCCGGCATGTCAAGGAAGAACAGTTTCAATGAAGTGGAACTGGACACACTTGTGGGCTATGTGTCGGGACACTACGGCAAAATGCTGGTAACAGCAAGCTGCAACACTACGCCTGCCCAGCGTAAGGCCCACTGGCAGTGCATCGCGGAACGTGTCAGCGCAATGTAATTTGAGAAGCGCACAGCTGATGATTGCTATAAGCGTTGGACTGACCTCCGACGCTGAGCAAAAAACAAGCGGGCTTCTAATTACACCTCTACTCTGTTGACTGGCAGTGGGCCAGCACCAGTGGACGATGAACTCACTACGCATGAGGAGATCACTGCAGGGTTCATCGATGAGGGTCAGATCCAAAGAGTGGGAGATAAGCTGTATTATGATGATATGTCCGGTGAGTGTTGATGCGTATGTGTCCAGCCTATGTGTATTTGCTTGGGTGATGTATTGTGATTGACAGCCAGTTCAGGCGATGTAGCCATGACTGCCATGTGTGACCCATGCGATGCTTGACTGATACGTGCTTGTTGTGATGCAGTCTGCATGCAGGTCATCTGCTGCACACAGAGGCAATCCTCATCACCACACCTGCACCCTCCTTACATGCCAATCACTCGGCAGACTCTAGTCCATGTTCTTGCTCCCAGACATGTTTGTGGATAGCCTGTGATGATCTTCCACTCAACACTCAGCCTATGTCGTCACATGACCGACATCTCTGTGAGGTCACCCTGCAAGCTGGTCCTACTCAGGGGCATGCTTCCTTGCCTCTCTATCCCCCAGCAGATCACTGTCTCCATGGTACTGGTGATTCCCATGTTGGAATATTGCAACGGCCTCTTTCCAATATCTGTGGATATGCACACTTCCATCTGCAACTCTAACAGACCTGTACTGTGTGGTACATCCTTTGTCCTTGATGCAGGTTGTCTCACTCGGACTGTGCAGATGGCACAGGTTCACAGTGGACATGAGTGTTAATTCATGGACCATGTGTATTCCCAGCAAGCCCCTATGGGTCCGTGTCAAGCGATTCATTCTACTCCATCTCCGGTATTTCATCCATCTCATCGTATTTGGTCATCCCTCTCATGCTCACTCAGGGTCAGTTACTCATCACACCCATTTTTGGGGTGCCCTTGTCTGTGTCGAGCGGAAGCCTCCCTTTGGTACAGCCTCCCTGCCTCTACGCAACTGGTATTGTGGCTTCTCCGTGTCTGGGTGAACTTGTGATGATTCCTCACGTGTTGTGCTTTCTGTCCTTCTCTCATCTGCTGTAGTCTCAGATGACTGGGATGATGCAATTGACACATGCCCACACTGTCTGCTACAACACAGTACTCTGATCCACCATTCTGAGTCATGCACTGCCTCCCAGCCATTCCCCAAACTTGAGGGGGGTGGGGGGGGTTAGTGTATCTCTGCAACCCGCTGCCAACACTTTGCACATGATGACTGCACTTGCCCTTACACTGGGCCTCATTACAACCTTGGTGCTAAGTGCACCAACTTTACCACCATGGTGTAAACTCCGTTTACACCATGGTGGATGGCGGATTTACCGCCCCATTCCAAGGTGAGTGGGGCGGTAAATCCCCATTTCCCATTTTCCCTTCCCCATTCCCATTTTTGCCCCATAGGGCATAATGGGAGTGGGGAAGGCGCTAATTACGCCGCCGTAAATTACGGCGGCGTAATTAGCACCATGGCAGGTTAGCGCCATGGATTTTAACGCCTGCTAAAAGCAGGCGTTAAAATCAGAATCAGGCGTTAAGGGTTAACAGTGGCGTTAACCCTTAACGCCTGAGTTGTAATGAGGCCCACTGTCATCATGACACCACATTGACATTACTGAATTTGTGATTATATTGATGGTTGAGGCCGTACACATGTACTGCACTGCACTGCACCCACACACTTCTGAGCCCCGTTTCACCCTTTCACATGCCTATTCACTTGTGTGATGTCAAAGTGACCTAGCATTAATGTATCCATGTGCCTTCCTTCACTATATTGCAACACACTAGCATTGTTGCATCCTGTGACACGTGTCCCTTTTAACATAGTGATTTGCATGTACTGTATGGTGATATGCATTTTACATGTGTCACGGACAGTACTCTAACTTCCATCTGGGGCTGGTTGACAGTTCTGCCATGGCTATGCTATGTGACATCTGTTGACATCTGTCATTTTTGTGTAAGGTCTATGACAGTCAGAAGCTTGTGTGTGATGCACGTGCTATGCAACATGCAGTACATGTTTTGGCTTCACATTTGACACGCATCCATGTCTGCTTTCAGAGTCCCCTTCCATTTCATTGCCACTGCGTGCATGCCAGAGTGTGTATCATGTGTGACATGGCTGCTTCATATGTTGGCTGTCAACATCGTGAAGCCTATGTGTGTGGTATATGCTGTTGATATGTGTGCTCATGTGTTCTTTAGTTTTTTTGCAGGTGATGAGGCACTGGGAGCAGAGGAGGAGATGGCAGAGAGAGCGGAGGGTTCAGGGCACCAACAAGGCACCAGTGAAGGGCGTGGTGTGGTAGCCCATGAGCATTCATTGGTGCTCCAGACCATCCTGTCCAAGGCTGGCTTTGGCTACACCTCTGAGGATCTCTATGCCTCTGATGCCGAATCGGATATTGATTCATCCATTCCGTCACAGGTGAGTGATTCTGCAGTAGATGCTGTTCTGTCTGACACACCTGCAGTGGGGGTATACCCCTCAAGGGGCCAGTCAGTGTTGGAATGTCCACCTGTGGTGGTTAAGGATGCAGGGCCACGCCCCAACAAGTGTCTCCTGTTCCTGGGGCAGCAGATCAATGGAGGAATGCAGTTCTGCAGCCATAGGCAGCGCCAGCGCAGAAAGGACCAGGTCTCCTTGGGCCCAACAGGTATGCTGTCTGGCAACACGGTGGCCGTGAGCCACCAGAGAACACTGTGTGGGAGAATTCCATGTATGCCACTGCACAGCAACAGGGGGCATCATGTGAGATGATGGCTCAGGGCGTGGAAAGTGTGGCCGATTCCATTCTCCCCCCTGAAAGGCAGGTGGAGCTCCAGCAGCGGGCAACACGGTCCACGTGCCGCTCAGACAGGCTGGACACTTTGGCCGCCAACAAGGACCGATCGGCTGAACTGGAGGCTCTGCGCACAGCCTTTGCTGCTGAGGCAGAGGCCCACAGGGTAGCACTGAGGGAAGAGAACATTGTTAGGGAGAATTCTCCATATGTGCTCATTTCCCTTACCTTTTGAGACCCCCAGCAACTTTGCTAGATTTCTAGGATTTGATTTATTTACCTGGGAAGAGTGAGCCTTTTTTTCCCCACTCTTCCATATATTTTGTGTGCGTTTTACTTTTGTGTTCTTTGGTTATGGAGTTTTAAAACAACTCCATATGCATCTTTTTCTGTGTGTCACACAGCACCTTTAGTGCAGTGGCACAGGGGTGTCTTTTAGACTCCCAAGGTTTAAATACCTTCTCTGGGACTGACTACCATCTCCCAGAGGAAGTAAAGTTAAATTGGCTTTTTAAATTTACTGGCCATGCCACACTATCTTCCGATAGAGTGCTGGAGGGGTTGCTTAGCTTCCCCTGAATCAAAACACTCATGTAACAGTAAAATGTTACCTTTTCCTACTTTAAATGGCTGGTGGCAGTGGTTTAGATCAACTACCGTGATTTTTTGCGACCGCTAACAACGGTAGCTAAAAATCGGGTCTGCCATGTTTTTCATTATGGCGCCCAAGACCTATCTGTAAAAACAGACTCCGGTCATCTTTTTTCGCCATTTCTTTTAGGAAAAGTCCTTCTTGTGTTTGTCTCTGTGCGCCAAACCAGGTTTGGTCCCTTTGTTCATTGGCCTTTGGGGGGCTTCAGTGCTGAAGCCCTCCTCCGGCGCCTAAGTGTGTGGGGTGGACAGGATGTGAGGGAGGTGCCCAAAACTCCCTGTGCTTAAGTCTCCTAGGTGACCTGAATGCACTCTGGCGTGATTGGCTGGCTGGCTGTCCGGCAAGGTCAGCCACCCTGCTGTGTGAGCGACAGCCAGGCTGGAATGAATGGGGGAAAACTGTTTAAAAGCAGGTCTCTGGGACTTGGAAAGCAGAGTCGACCACTGGAACGAAGGAACCGAAGACGAGCTGAAGGAACTGCTGCAACTCCTGCTCCTGGACGACCGGTGAAGCCCTGCTGCAGGTCCGAATTGCCTGAAACTCCAATCGACAGAGAAGCCCTTCAAGGTTAACTTCTTCCCTTCAGTTTGGTGGGAACAACCAACTCATAAGCCACTTGGTCACCGTCCCCAACTGGTCGAATTTTCATCAGAGTGCTGTTGAAAACCAGATAGCCAGTGGGAAGGAAACCAGCTTGTGGACTTTAAGGCACTCACACCTTAAGCCGACATCTTGCTACAGCTTTTGGCCTCATCCCTGGGCAGTGCAGGAACCTCACAATGTCCTCCTTGTCCCCACGACTGAAGCTCAGGAACAGCAAGATCTGCTCGAACTGCCAGGGACAGCCTCAGCTACAGCTTTCTTCATTTACAAGGTACTGTGCAAACACGGTCCGGAACTATTTTTGGCCATCGAGAAAGTGAGTGAAACTTTCCTGAACTTCGAAGGCTTGTCCTTCCCTAAACATTCGTCAAACTTTTTGCCTAGCCAAATTCTTCTAAACTCTGTGGCAAAGACTTAACCGTTATCTACCAGAACTGTGCTATCCTATACAAAGACTCTGATCCATTGACTTTGGCCCAGGCCTATGAGAAGAATTGCTGGTTGTATTTAGCTGGAACCTTTTGCCCTGCCTATGAATGTATTTGGGCTGTCTATTCCTATTCCCTTGTCTTTTTATCCCTTTAAGAAGTATTTGAAGTGCCATTTTGCCTCCACTACATTTTGGAGCTTAACTTGTTCAATTACTTACCGGTTGGATTTTTGTGTTGTATTAGTGTGTGATATTGAGCTGCTTATGCTAGTGTAATGTTTTCTAACTGACTGAGTAAATAAATGTATATTCTTTTACCAAGAAACCTTGAGTAAGTGTATATTTGAATCACTGTATTGGTTGGTCCTTTGTGCAACTTGTTCTACTGCTCACTTAAACTCTTGCAATAAGTCTGGCTGCTCAGCCATCGCTACCACTTTACTGAGTAGTACAGGCTTGTACCAAAGGTGAAATTGTGCTGACACTTGTAGTGCAAATAAAGTTGAAATATGAAACTTGTAACTTCCTGCTTTGTTTTTTTCCAAGTAACATGTAAGAAAAACCAAAACATAAAAGTTAAAAGTTGAAGTTTTGAAATGCTGATATGGCAGAATGAAGACTTTCCTGAGCAATTAGCGTGGGGAATCTTTATTCTATGACAAGACAGGAGGCTCGCATTATGCTTGTTCAAAGCTTGCTATCACTCTATTCGGTATATCAGATACTGGCTTGAAGTAAAAGGTCTTAAAGGTGGATTCAGAAGACCAATCTGCATGGTGAGGCTTTTCTTTACCGAGGATTCCCAGCCTGACGATGGGGAATATTCATGAGCATGTGAATCCATGCCAGACCCAACTGGGTTACGCCGCGCGGTCTGATCTGCGCTGTTGCTGCTTCGTAATCTTTGATACATTGTGCTACGCATAAGGAACAAGTTACTTACCTGTAACTGTTGTTCTCCAGCATGGGTCTGGCATGGATTCACATGCTCATGAATATTCCCCATCGTCAGGCTGGGAATCCTCGGTAAAGAAAAAAACAGTATCAGTTTCGTTTCTGATCTGTCTTTCGTAGTAATAACCAATCACTGGTCTCTGCGTCATACTGACCACAGCCAATGACTGCCCTCTACCTAAGCACCGCCTCTGGCAGCCATCTTCAGATTTGGAAGCACGTGAAGTGGCAGTATGACCAAGTGAAGAGCCGCAGAGGGGTAGGCGGGAGGGTTCGCATGTGAATCCATGCCAGACCCATGCTGGAGAACAACAGTTACAGGTAAGTAACTTGTTCCTTCTCCAGCATGGGGTCTGGCATGGATTCACATGCTCATGAATAAATAATACATAGCAGTACACACATGCACAACCACAGGAGGTGGCAAAGGCTCAACATTAAGCATTACATCAAACTCAACATTAAGCATCTTACCTCCTCACCAGGCTCACCTCAGGCGAACAGGTTGCGCAGCACTGCTTGGCCGACCCTGGACTCCTCCCTGGAATCCCGATCGACGCAGTAGAATTTCGTGAAGGTGTGCGTCGACCTCCACGTAGCAGCCCTGCATATGTCCAGCAGGGGCACACCAGAAAGGAACGCCGTGGTAGCTGCGATCGCTCTGGTGGAATGGGCTCTCGGACGGCCAGGCAGTGGTCGGTTTGCCAACCGATGACAGTACATGATACAGCCGGAGAGCCATCTGGAAATGGAAGCCTTCCCCTGATTGACAGGTCCAAAATTCACAAAGAGTTGTGACGTCTTCCGAAAACACTTCGTGCGGTCCACGTAGAACTTCAGCGCTCTAGCCACATCCAGCGAGTGCAAAGTCCTCTCAGCCGGCGACGAAGGCGACGGGAAGAACACAGGCAACACCAAGGGTTCGTTGAGATGGAAGTCCGACGGTACCTTGGGCATGAAGGAGGGGTGCGTCCTGAGCACTACCCTCGTGTCGTGAAAAGTCAAGTACGGGGCCTTGTAGGAAAGGGCCTGGATCTCTCCCACCCGTCGTGCGGAGGTGATGGCCACAAGAAACGCTGTTTTCCACAACAGAAACTTCAACGGGGCCGAGTGCAGAGGCTCGAACGGAGGTCCCATGAGCTTGGTCAGCACCACGTTGAGCTCCCACGCCGGGGCCGGCGCCTTCACCGGCGGGAACGATCTGAACAGTCCCTTCATGAACTCTTTCACCAGACGATGAGACCACAAGGACGTCCGGCCCGTGGTTCTGGTGTATCAGGAGATCGCAGCAAGATGAATCTTGATGGACGCGTGTGCCAGTCCAGCTTTGGCCAGCGTCAGCAGGTACGGCAGTACCTGGGGAGCCGTAATCCGTAGAGGGTTAATCTTCTGTGCGTGGCACCAGACAGAGAATCTCTTCCATTTGTGTCCGTAGCATTTAAGAGTCGAGGACGCCCTGGCCTTTGCAAGAACCTCTCTGCAGTCGGCCGGTATGTCGTATCCTCCAAACTCTAGCGCTGTAGGAGCCAGGCCTGCAAGTTCAGCGATTTCGGGTCGTGGTGGAGGATGGCGCCTCCTTCCCTGGAGAGTAGATCCGCGTCCACCGGCAGCTTGATTGGCGGGGACGCTGACAAGTCCAGAAGGTCCGTGAACCATATCTGCCTCGGCCACGCAGGTGCGACGAGGATCATCCTGCACCGTGACCTCTTGAGCTGGTTGACGAGCCGGATTAGCAGTGGCAAAGGAGGGAACGCGTAGAGGAACAGGCCCTGCCAGGGGAACGAGAAAGCATCGCCCATGCTCCTCGCCTGGGGAAACCTGCTGGCGAACCTCCGGCACTTGGAGTTCGTCGCGAACAGGTCGATCTTGGGTGTGCCCCACCGTCGGAAGAGGCGATCCACTAGATCCTGCCGTAGTTCCCACTCGTGGCACGAGCGCAGCTCCCTGCTGAGTGAGTCGGCGATGGTGTTTTTTATCCCTGCCAGATGAAACGGCACCAGAAACATCCTTTGGGCGACAGCCCAATGCCACAGGTCCTGCGCCTCCTTGGACCGTGCTGGGGACCTGGTTCCGCCCTGTTTCCTGATGTAAAACATGGTGGTGGTGTTGTCGGTGAAGATCCTCACCACCTTGCCCTTGAGGGCCGGAAGGAAGGACCTGAGGGCCCAGAACACTGCACGGAGCTCCAGGACATTGATATGGAGGGACTTCTCCGTCGGGAGCCAAAGGCCTCTCGCGTGCAGATTTTCGGTGTGCGCTCCCCACCCTTCCAGGGAGGCATCCGTGGTCACTGTCTCCTGGTGGTCTGGGGTCTGGAAGTCCATGCCCGCCGTCAGATGCGCGCGGGTGCCCCACCACCGGACCGCTCGGCGGAAACTCTCGTCGAGTGTGATCCTCTCCTCGAAGCCGCCCGTCGTTTGGATCCAGCCCGCGTCCAGGAACTCCTGCAACGGGCGCATCCGGAGCCTGCACATGGGAATGAGGTAGATGCAAGAAGACATCATTCCGAGGAGGGACTTGATGGACCTCACCTTGGCCGCGTCGGAAACCAACATCCGCTGTACCTTGCCCAGGATGGACCTGGTCCTTTCCTCCGACGGGGAGGCCAGAAGGGACACTGTGTCGAGCTTCGCTCCCAGAAACAGTGCGTTTTGCGCGGGTACCAGGTGGGACTTGGCGTAGTTCACGGAGAATCCCAGGTCCGTGAGAAGTTGGACGGTCCTTGCCGTGTGCTCCACGGCGAGCTCCCTCGTCTTGGCTCGGATGAGCCAGTCGTCCAGGTAGGGGTAGACGTGGATCCCCTCGCGGCGCAGCTGCGCCGCCACCGGTGCGAGGCACTTGGTGAATACCCTGGGTGCCGACCGTAGTCCGAAGGGGAGGGCTTTGAACTGGTAGTGACGCCCTTGGACCACAAACCTGAGGAATTTTCGGTGCCCCTTTAGGATGGGAATATGGAAGTAGGCATCCTCCAAATCCAACGACGACAGGAAGTCTCCTTCCTCCAGCTGACCCAGGACGTGCTGGAGGGTGACCATCCGGAACTTCTGCGCCTTGATGAACTTGTTCCGACGTCGCAGGTCTAGGATGGGGCCCCATCCTCCCGTCTTCTTCTTCACGAGGAAGTATCTCGAGTAAACTCCGGAGCCCCGAAGCCTCTTTGGGACGAGTTTGATGGCGCCCTTCCTGAGCATCGCCTTTACCTCCAGGAGAAGCTGAGGGACGTGAAGCTCTTTCCTGGCCACGGGGGGGATGCGCGGGCACCTTCTTTGAAACTCGAGCGCGTGGCCCCGGGCTAAGGCGTCCAGCACCCAACGGTCGGTGGAGATGGACTCCCACACGCTGACGAAGCTCGCCAGCCGGCCTCCCACCGGGGTGCTTTGGCGGGGGCCCGACCCCAGGGCCGGTTCAATCCTGTTTCGACGAGGCTTTGCCGCCTTGACCTCCTTGGCGACGACGGCAGGGTCCGCCAGACTTGCCTCGTCCTCTGTAGGCCTCCTGAGACGACGAGCGGGCCGCTTGACGGTAGGTGGAGAAACCGCCGCCGGAACCTTTGGAGGCGCCCTTGCCTCCGCTGCTCCGAAAGGGCGTCCGTCGTTGCTGCAGAACCCCAAGGGCCCGGGCCGTCTCAGTGTCCGCTTTAATGGCCTGAAGGGAATCGTCCACTGTTTTCCCAAACAGGTTGTTCCCATCGAACGGCATGTCCAGGACTCTGGTCTGTACGTCTTGACGGAAGTCCGTAGCCTTGAGCCATCCACGCCGCCTAAGGCACACGCCGTTGCCCAACTGGCGAAACCCAGTGTCGGCGATGTCCGTCGCAATAGTGATGGCGTGGTCCGACGCCACCTCACCTTCAAGTAGGATCTCCAGGGCATCCGCCCTCTTGTCGTCCGGTAGGAAGTCCAGCAGGGGAGCCAGTTTGTACCATAGCTCCCTGTCGTAGCGGGCCACGATAGCCAAGGCGTTGGCCGCTTTAATCGTCGTCGCTGCAGACAAGATGACCCTGCGTCCCATAGCGTCCAATTTCTTTCCCTCGCCGTCCGGTGGGGAAGTCGATGTGGAGGCCGCACCCCCCCCGCTTTCTTCCTGGCCGCCGCGGAGACGACGGAGTCCGGGGTAGGCTGCGCCCGGAGGCACAGGGGGGCCGCGTCCGGGACCCGGTACTTCTTCTCGTACCGGTCTCTTCTAGCTGGCGTCGTGGAAGGGTTCTTGAGGAGGGCGAGGCCCTCATCCCAAATGTCGTCCAGTAGAGGCACCGCGAGGACCGTCTTCCTCTTGGCCTTGCGCCGTTGATAAAGGAATCCTTCCTTTTTCTTCTCCTCAGGGCAGAGTTGGAAAAGCTCGGATGCCCTGGCGATCATGGAGTGGAACGATCCAATCTCGTCGGGCGGAGAAGCCCTGGTGGGAGGTGACGACGGCAGATCCTCGTCGTATACCTCGTCGTCCGTACCCGTCGCTGCCGTGTCAGTCCCCGTATCATCCCCTCGGGTGGACGGGGAGGAGGGCTGGACGGGTCACGACGGCTGAAAAGGAGGTGGAGGGTGAATCCTTCTTTTCTTGGGCGGGGGAACACCCGAAGGTCCCGGTTCAGGATCCCCCGACGGGAGAGGTTCCTCCGTCGGCAACGGTAGTCTCGTCCTTATCTCTGAGCATAAGGACTGTATAGCCAACAAAATGGCCGCCGAGTTGTCTTGCGGCGCTGGCAGAGGGGAATCCGACGGGCGATCAGGGGCCCCGTCGGCACCCTCGACGATGTCGTCGTCACCTGCGTCGGGATCCATCCCGACGGGCCGGTCTTCATCCAGGCCAAGGCCGTGGCTTAAGACCTCGATCAGCTCTTCCTCCGAGGTTGGAGCCGAATCTACGACGACGCCCTGCCCCCCCTTTTCCTTCCCCGCCGGGGATTTCACGGGGGTCCTATCGATGGGCACAAAAGAGGACTCCCTCCGAGGTGGCAGGGAGACTCTGAGCCCCGAGATCGCCACCACTGGTGTAGCCTCCACAGGCTGAGCCAGGGCCGCCGCGACCGTATCGATAGAGGGCTTGGCCGGATGGATTAAGGCCTTCACCACCTTAGGTGCGCTCACCGCCTTATCCTTGAGGGGGGGGGGCACTGCCTCGCTCCCACTCCGATGGGGCCTTCAAGCTCGACCGGGGCCTCTCCAGGAGCCTCGCCGGGTGCTCGCCCTTCCTCTTACCCGACCCAGAGCGTTGGCTCGTGGCTGAAGGTGCCGGGGAGGGTGCGCCCTGCCTGGCGCCCGTAGAGCCCGACCGTTGCACGCTCCCGGTGCCAGCGGACTCGCGGTGCTTGGCCTTGTGTTGGACCCCCGTCGCCGGGGCGTCCTCAAAGGTCTTAGAAGACCGCTCGGATTTCTTCCTCTTCTTCTCACCTGACGGGCTCTTCCCTTCCAGCCAGTTGGCGAGGCGTTGATGGCGGTCCTTCATGGTCCGCTCCGACATATTGCCGCAAAACGCACAGTCCTTCTCCACGTGCGTCTTGTCCTCATGTAAGCAGTAGAGACAAAAGGAGTGTTCGTCCTCCTTAAAGACGTTCTGCAGCTGGCATCCAGGGCAGACCCTGAACAGCTTTCCGGGCGTCAAGCTTCCCTTCTCCAGGGCCATGTCCGGGCCTGAGAAGCTTCTGGAGTCCTCCAAAAACGTAGCTCGACGAAATCTTCACCCTTGAGGGGCGCAGACGAATCCGACACGGGTCCCCGTTGATCGGATGGAGAGTCGGTGGAGCTTGAGGCTCTTTTGACCGAAAAAAACTAAGTTTTTGAGAAAAAAACGTGAAAAAATAGCACTAACGCTCGAGAGCAATAGCACGAGGATCCCAACACATGAACGTGCGGTAAAAATCTGAAGATGGCTGCCAGAGGCGGTGCTTAGGTAGAGGGCAGTCATTGGCTGTGGTCAGTATGACGCAGAGACCAGTGATTGGTTATTACTACGAAAGACAGATCAGAAACGAAACTGATACTGGTTTTTTCTTTACCGAGGATTCCCAGCCTGACGACGGGGAATATTCATGAGCATGTGAATCCATGCCAGACCCCATGCTGGAGAACTTCTTATTCTCTGCAAAATATGGGTAGGAAATTACTCTGGAGTCGGTCTTTGTTCTTTTCGCGATAGTAAATGCTACTCCTTCTGGATAAAATATCTTTCTATCGATTTCCAATGCTTTCACGTCTGACACTCTCTGGCACGCTACTAGACATAGAAGCATAGCTAATTTGCCTGATAATTGCGACCGGGATAAAGCTTCATTTTCCGGCCACCTAAGGAATAACTGAAAAACGTCTCCAACGTCCCATAAAACCGCATACTTTGGCTCTGGCGGCCTTCTCAATTTTATACCTTTGAGGAGCCGTAAGATTGCTGGGTGCTCTCCTACTGGATTATTTTCTATTTTATTGTGCCCTGCTGAAATTGCGGATCTGTAAACTCCTATCGTTCTGTAAGCAGAACCCTCCTGGAATTTTGAAGCCAAAAAGTTCAGGATGTTCACTAGAGGTGCTGAAATGGGATCCAGACTGTGTTCTGAACACCACTGCGCCCAACTGTTCCAAGCCGTGTTATAGCTCCTAATGGTGGAAGGTGCCCAGGAATCTCGGATACAATCTGCAGCGAGGTCCGAAATTCCTGGCAAGTTCCATCTTCTCCTGAAACCCTGCAGGCAATCAGCTGCAAGGAACCCGCTTCTATGAGCGGGTGAACCCGACCGGTCGGGTCGAGTATAAGGCCCTGGATGCTCGGAACAAACCTCGGAAAATCCGTAGAAAGTGCCATCACTACTGGAAACCAGGCCTGCGCCCTCCAACAGGGTAGCACCATCACCACTTCCGCTTTGTCTCTGCGGACTTTCGCTAGAGCTCTTGTGATCATTGCGAATGGCGGGAAGGCATAGTGGACTGCTCTGTTCCATGGATGTAGAAAAGCGTCCGTACCCGCTGCTCCTGGATCTATCCTCCAACTGAAATATTTCTGCGTCTGCACATTCAGTCTGGACGCGAACAGATCTATGTCTAGGGGTACCCAAATGTCTTGGAGACGCTTGAAAACTAGAGGGTGCAGCTTCCAATCGCTGGAGTCTACAAGATACCGAGAGTTCCAGTCTGCTATACTGTTCTGGCTCCCTGGAAGATATTCTGCAGTCACTGCAATGTCGTTCTGAAGGCAATAATGGCAGAAATCTTTCGCTAATTCCGCTAGCATTCTGGATCTTGTTCCCCCTAATTTGTTGATGTAGCGGACTGCTGAGATGTTGTCCATCTTGAGCAATACGCAACATCTTATTTTGTCCTTCGTGAACGCCCGAACTGCGAAGAAGCCTGCAAGAAGTTCTAGACAATTTATGTGGAGATTCAACTCTTCGCCGGACCATTTCCCGCCTGTCTGGGTTTGTTCGCACCTGGCTCCCCAACCTGACCTGCTTGCGTCTGACTCGATGGTCAGTTCTGGAACATCTCCGAAGATCGCTCGTCCGTTCCAGGCTTCCATGTTCTCTAGCCACCACCGTAGCTCTGTCATGGCTTCTTGGTCTAGGTTCACTAGCTGATGGTATCTCAGGCCTCCGCGGAGATGTTTGATCTTGAGCCTCTGTAACGCTCGATAATGTAACGGTCCCGGGAAGATGGCCTGAATGGAGGCTGCAAGCAGACCTACTATTCTGGCCAGATTCCGAAGCGAAATGACTCGCTTTGCAATCACTGTCCTGAGCTCCTTCTTTATCGCTCTCACTTTGTGACCTGGAAGCTCTAGAGTCGCTTTCACGGTATCTATGGTGAAGCCTAAAAATTCCAATCTCTGAACTGGTGCTAATTGGGACTTCTCTAAATTGACTAAGAATCCCAGAGATGATAGGAACCTGAAAATCCACTGCACATCTCTCGTGAGGGTCTCTTTGCTGGATCCCATCACCAGGATATCGTCCAGATAAATAATTATACGAATACCTCTCTCCCTGATAGCTGCAGCTACTGGCTTCATCACTTTCGTGAACGCCCAAGGTGCTGACGCCAGCCCGAATGGCAGGCATGCAAAGCGCCAAATCTCTCCTTCCCATCGGAACTGGAGATACTTCCGAAAGGTAGTTGCTATCGGAATCGCTAAACAAGCGTCTTTGAGGTCTAGACGGGCTAGCCAATCTCCCTAATGCAATAGGTCTCGGAGGAGATGTATGCCCTCCATCTTGAAATGGTTGTGTTGCAGCCAACTGTTCAATTCTTTTAGATTTATGACTGGACAAATCTTTTCCCCTCTGCGCACCAGGAACATATTGCTGAGGAAAACCTGACCTTCTGTGCTCTCAAGCTCTATTGCGTTTTTCTCTACTAATTTGCTTAACTCGCTGTGTAAAAGTGCTTTTTCTTCTTGTGGCATGCAAATGGGGACAGGTTCTCTGTACTGCTTTGGGATGTCTATGAAATCTAGGTGAAGGCCCGCTACTGCTTGTAAAACCCAAGCATCGCTTGACAAAGCTTGCCATTCTCTCAGAAAATGGAGAGTTCTGCCTCTGATAGGAACAATTGGTGTACTCACCGCCTGTTGCGCCGGGCTGACGGAAAGAACCTCTTCCTCTGCGGCCTCTTGGATGTCTTCCTCTGGCCGGGAAAAAGGTTTCCTGCTGACGGTTTTCCCAATATTGAGCATGTGGACCTTGAGGCCTTCTTTGATAGTTGTAGCGACCGGACGAACGACCTCTGACTCGTCCGGTCCCAGTAAAAATACGTCCGGGAAATATCTTCTTTATAGAGCTCTGAGCTCTCTCGAGGGCTGAGAAGGTGCCAACAAATTGAGACATTTCCTTAGCAAAGGCCTCCCCGAAAAGCAGGCCTTTGGCGCCCTCACCTGCTTCATACGTGTCTAGATCGCTGAGCTTATTGTCGACCTTTAGGAGGATGCCTCTTCTACGCTCTGAAGAGAGTGCACAGTTGGCGTTACCCAACAAGCACACTGCCCTTTGAGCCCAGTTACCTAGGGCGTGAATGTCTACTGGGATACCAGTATCTTTTGATTTTTCTACAAGGTTCATAATCTTTGCCAGTGGACCTGCTAAATCCAAGAGCTTATCTTGACACCCTTTCCACGCACGATCGATACCTTTCCTAACGTTTCGTGCTGTTTTGGTCACAAAAGTGACCATTTTTGGGTCTAATTCTGGTGTATCTGCCAGCTTCCCGGCAGTTCAGGCCGTGGACATTCTGATCGCATGCGGGATCGAACTTCTCTGTCCAGCGGCTTCCTGATGTGTTGTGACATGTATAATGCCACTATGGGTGAGGGCACCCACTCAGAAGACTTTGGGTGTCTAATGGACTCTGGGTCAAACATATCGATTACGTTGTCTTCTTCCTCGGGAAGAGTTTGAGGAATTGGTTGAGGAAACTCTTCTTCCTCGCCGCCTTCTTCGTCGGGGGCGTATCCCTCTTCATATTCCCCTGAATTGTCCACCCCGAGGGCAGGGGGTCTGATGTGGCCATCTGCTAATGTTGCTAGAAAGGCTTCTTTCAATCTGGCGACTGGGTCGCTTTCACTTTGGGGAACAGAGTCAACACTATCTTTTGTGCGCGAGGGGGTCAATGAGTCTGCGCTCTTCCGGGCTTTTTTACCTCTCTTACTTTCAACCCTCTTCTGAGGGTGTCCAGCTGACATCCCCTCTCCAGGGCTGTCAGCCCGTCTCTTCCTGGCCGCCAGCTGTTCCTGCTGCTCAGCCATGCATGCTTCGAGCATTTCTAACCTTTCAGTCAAAGGTTGCACCCCTTGGGAGACTGCTTGAGAAAGTGAATCTCCCAGTACCCTCTTGAAGCTGAGGGATAAATCTGTGTCTTGCCAAGTGGGTTCTTCCTCCCACTCTTGTTCACTCCACTCTGGTGAGGTGGACTGGGAATCTCTCGGGTGCGATGAGTGAGCCATTGAATACTGTTAGCAGCGCTAACTTCTTGGGGTCAGCTGAAAATTAAGGCTCTGAATCAGAGTTTACCTCCTGTGCACTCTGCGCCTTCTAGCCTATCTGTGAAACTGTTTCACGTTCTCTGCAGATCCAACAGATGCCACCAAGAAATGTCTTTCTCCTTTTTTTTTTTGAAAAATTTCTCTCAGGTACTGACTCGCACGACCCTCTGCTCCTTTTCGCTATGTGTACGCACGAAAAGTGAGCGTTAGGGGAACGTGGAGCATGCTGGGAATGTTATGAGGCTGAACCTGCTTCGCTGGGTCCTAAAGCCCTGCGCGTACGCCGGCGCGAGCCGCCTCCGCACACACGGGTATAATGTAGGCTGCCGCAGGGTCCTAGAGCCTTCGACTTCGCGAGCGAAGACTCCGCATACGCCGGAGGAGAACGGGGCAGCTGCCAGAAGCGAGCGGCTTTGCCCGCGGCTCCGCCTCGCCTCTCCTCACTCCCGTTCCTGTTAGAATTGAAATAAAAGCATGAAAGGGGAAACCACTGGTAATACGCGCGCACGCGCCTTCTACACAACGGTACCAACGCTGTAAAATAAGCTCTCGACAGCCATCAATCAAAGACCTGTTAGTCTATCAGCTAACTATCATTGATAATGACTACATTTAGTGACTAAATTATAATAGGCAACGATAATCTAAGAACATAAACATGAGACATAACACTTATCTCAGTATGGCAGCAAAAAGAAAGAGGAATGGACTTAGGGGAGTCAGTGTTTTTACCCCTATCTGGCCACTGATTGGTGTGGGAGTAGAAGTCAGGACTACAAAGGGCCTCAGGATTATGGGAAGCGTGGTTTCTAAAACCTAGTTGATTCAGTTGAAATATGAAACTTGTAACTTCCTGCTTTGTTTTTTCCAAGTAACATGTAAGAAAAACCAAAACATAAAAGTTAAAAGTTGAAGTTTTGAAATGCTGATATGGCAGTATTAAAGAAAGATAAGCATAATGTGAGCCTCCTGTCTTGTCATAGAATTGCCTGTTGTGTTCACAAAGGGTACTGCATGTGATTCTGCCTAACAAACATCTCCCTCAGAACTACTCTTGCTACACTTTTTGGAGCAGCTGGAACACACCATCTTGGCTGAACTGCATGCAAGTCGTGAGGAGGTCCATCTGTCACATGAGGTCTTGTAGGCAGAACTCTGTGCTACACGCAAGACCTTGCAGGAGGAACTCAGTGCTACACGTGAGGTGCTGCATGAGGACTTCCGTGCCATCATCCTGCGGAACCAGGCTTAGCAGACCCGCATGCTTGCTGCCATGGAGGGGCATGCCGGGGCTAAGCGTGGGCAGGCACCCTTACCACGCACACCACCTGATATTCAACCAGAGGCTGACAACAGCGTTGATGATTCTCTCACTATGGCCTAGCTGTGCAGACCATGAGCCCATGGAGGATTTATTTTTTATCTCAACATCAACGCATGTGGTGTTGAGGTGCATCCTGCATCTCCTCCCTCCCTCCATCCTGGGTGCCCCCCGTCCCCGGTCGACCATGACCATTTTTCTTTTTTTTTTCTTTTTTTGTTTATTGTGCATTCATGTAACAGTGTGTTGATTTGTGTGGCAGCCAAAGGCATCCACTGGGTGTTCCGGCTGGGCCCATACAGGATTGTCTCGTGTTGGTGTTTGTGGCTTGGGGTCCGGACACATATTCCACTCCTGCTTCCCCTTTCCATGGGCTTGCAAGGATGGCACCGTGTGACAGTAACCTACACAGAGGCATTGTGCTTCCGTCATATATGTGGCGAGTCTGAAGACCAACCTGCGTATACAACCCTAGTGGGGATTCATGATGGTTTCTCCAGGGCATGGTTGGCCTGCATTGTGGTTTGTATATTATTAAATGTCCATGTTTTCATGTTGCTTATTCATGTATTGCCTTGCAGGTCTACATTGTTGATGCACTTCATGCTGTGTGCAGTACCATGCCCCCTTTAGCTGTCAGAGACACACTCAAGATGGAAATTGGCCGTGTGGTGGCAATGTCACATTGAGACACTTGTGCTATAGTGATTGGTTACTGTCTGACATTGTCACTGTTGGGTCCTGTGTTCATGTTATGTTATTCTGGTGAATAATAGTCCTGTGTTGGGTTTGCTTTTGATGTGTCAGGGGATCGGCGTGATTTTTGTGTCGCAGAGAAGTCAGCGACGGAGAGGTTCTAATGAGAAATGTACGCCACACTGAAGGTTCGTACATTTCCCATGGAAACATGCATTGAATAGCCCTACAATCCCACACCACCACATACACCCAAAACACACACACACCCCCAACACCACCCCAACATACCCCCACGCACACCCTACTAACCTTCTGAGACATGCTGTGTCCCTACAGTGCCAGTTCCCTTTCACTTCCGTGATCGGGAACTGGCATGGCAGGCTCCTTTATTTCATTTTTTTGGGCAGGGGTTTCCACCCCGCAACCCCCGCTCACTATACTGTGTAGTGTAGTGAGTGGGTGTTGCGGTGGACACCCACGCAGAACACGCATTTTGGGTGATTGAACCTTTGGTGGCATGCATTTGTGTCCTTTTAGTATAGGTCAGAAATTTTTGGTCGGTCATTTCGTCAGATTCCATGTCAGAGGGAATTGTCTCTGGCCTGTTTCCATTTGACACAGTGCACTTTGTGACAGTTGTGTCATGTGTTGTGCATTTATTTTGGAGTTTTCACATTGCATGCCATGGCATTGTGTGTCGGGCGGGTGACATGGGGTTTGGGAGGGTTTAGGTGAAATACCAGGATTTGGATGTGCTGTTTTGCATGGTGGTGGGGGATTATGCACCTTGCATGTGTGCCTTTTGTTTTTGTTTAAATATGTAGGGATGCACACACAATGTAGCACTTCCTAGGACACAATCTCAGGGTGGTAAAGTTGTGACGGTTGACTGTGCATTTGTCATCATCGATTGTCACCTGGAATGTGCCAGGCATCTGTGCGCTCCACAGGGGGGGATTTTCAGTGAAAAATGTATCGCCACGTGCCCTTTGCCCTCCCATGCGCAGCGGCCTTGCATGTGGTTGGGGATGTGGGGGCACCACCATGTCCATTGGTACGCCCCGCCATGTTGATACGTTGGGCAGGACACATGCTGCCACAATGATCCTGCACACTATGGGGGATGCATATAGTAGCTGTCCACCAGAGCGGTCAAAGGAGAGGAAACTTGACTTGAGCACTCCAAATGTTCACACCACTATGCCCCTGGTTGCAATATGGGCTGCGTTGTATCTTACCTGGGGTGGTGTGGTGGGGTTCCGTATTGGCGTCATCATGTAGGTGCTCAGAGGGTAGGTACTGTCCCCTGAGGAGTTGAGAATGGTTGTCATTAGTTGGGTTTGTCTATGTGTCTGTGTGTGACATGCATGCATGTGCACAGGCATTTGTACTCACCAATGAGGCATGTGTTGCCATGCATACAAGGTTCCAGGTCCCGGTTTAGGGCTTACATTCTGAATATGAAACTATCATGGGTGGACCATGGATAGTTTGCATAGACAGAGGTGATGATTCCCTTGGCATGGCATACAACCTGCACGTTGATGGAATGCCAGTGCTTGCGGTTGTGATAGATGTGCTCAGTGGACGTAGGTCGACGTAGGGCCACATGTGTGCAATCAATGGCACCGAGCACTTTGGGGAAGTGTGCCACCCCGTAAAAGTCCTGGACCACGGCCTGCCTTTCTGCGGCTGTTCTGGGCATGTATATGTGCCTGCAGACTGAGGGGCGTGCAGTCATGATTGCCAACACCTGGTGTAGGCAGCGTGACTGCGTGGGCTGTGAGATGCCCCCAACTATGGCAGTTGTCCGCTGAAATGACCCAGTGGGAACAAAATGCAGGACATTGAGCATCTTTTCCAAGGGGCTCAGTGCCTGAGAGCACAGGGTGGGTGATGTGAGGTCATCCTCCCACTCAGTGACCAGGTCTAGGATGATACGAGGTGGAAACCTATTCCTGCCATAGACCTGGTCATCAGGCATCCCAAAAAGGCTGGTCCTGGGTAAAGAAATGCTGGGCCTGGCTATCCTACTCCTCCTGCAGTGTCCCACGATCACTGCTGCGTGAAATGGTACATTCATCCTAGCTGTATATGGTTGTTTGTGTGCACTTTTATGCTGCACAGGGGCGCTTACGCCAGCTTTTGCGTGGCGTGCATGTTTCTGGCTTTGCATGTCTTTTGGCGCATGCAGGTTTGGCCTGTTGGATTCCATGAACACGTGTTGTTAGTGCACGTGTGGGCGTTGCAAGCATTTCGCAGAGGCACTTCCCCCGTAACGCCAACATTTTCGCATGTTGCTCTCCATTCCGTGTGTTCCACCCCCTTTTTAGGTGTGTGCGCTGGACGGGGTGCGCCTTCTCTGGGCGTCTCGCGCAGGGCTTCCGTGATGTCGCAATGATGTGTGGAAGCCGCGCAAATTCGGCGCAGGTCGAGGGTAAGCCACGCGCAATGTGTTCCATGAATTGGGAAACGGGCGCTTGCGAACGTTTCACACGCGTGCGCTGCGTTTTTCACGCTTGCGCCTTAGTTTTCGGCGCACATTTATTCCATGAATTGCCCTGTATATAAAGGGCCTTGATTTTATAAGTAAAAGTAAATGGTTGTAGGTCTGCTGAAGGTCATGTCAGAGTAACAGAAAGGGGGTGAAATATATCAAATGGATATTTAGCAAATTTTCAAAGGTTAAAGTCCTAACGAAAAGTAATAGCCACTATAAAAAATTGTCTGAAAGAAATCTGTAAGGTAATTTAAGATTACAAGTGTCATGTAAACGCAAACTGTTAAAAATATTCTTGGTCCTCAATGATTTCTTGCTACAAACATAAGCTTTTTCCTCGTGCTCCATTTTTAACTTTCACTTTAATCTTATTGATAACTCTGGGTACTCGAAAGAAGATTAAGTTCATCATTGATCATTACATGGGAATTATAGAAAAAGACTGCAAAACTCACCAGATAAATGAAAATTATGAAAAATACATGCATTACTGACTGTTGGTAGAACCAGTTTAAATCAGTACATCAAACAGACGTCGCATGGACAGTTCACTGATCTCTATAGTATGATCATTCTTGAAAGTTAATACTCCAAACAATATTAAAATATACACAGCAAAAGAGAAAGTGCTACCTTAATGTTTCAATGAGACCAAACATAATACAATTTCAGTTTTATGTCAGTTGGTCATATATTTAACTCTAAGATTGTATTTATATTTGTGTAAAAGATTGATATGGGCGTGTTGTCTTTACGCTTGCTTCTTGCCTATTACAAATCTTAACAATTGTAGAATTTGGCTACTTCAATTTGCAGACACAATTCAACAACTTCCATTCAAATTATATTGTTTACATGCCAATATGCAGGAAAAAAATTATACTGGAAGCACAAACAGATTAGTAAAAAACGGAATCAGTAAACATTAAAGAGTCATTAGAACACATGATGAAACAATATCCCAAATCCATACATTGGCGAACAACTCAAAAGTATGAAGACACAAACTGCATTAGATTTATGTAGAGAATCAAGAGACAACAAATAGGTGATGACAAAAGAGATTCACTGCCAACAAGAAGGCAGTTTGCTTTGTAATGCTGACCACCAGATGTTCTTTCTTTTATAATAAGATGAACAATGTAAAGAACATTTTAAAGACAATTATACCCAACCAAATGACCTCTCTCAAACAAACTAATGGTAATCGTGAAAACAATTACGTGAAATGAACAAGTTACTTCTTACCTTGTAACGTTCTTTCGACGGGATGTTCCTCCGACGTATTCCTCATCTTAGATATATCCTTCCAGCTCTGCTGGCCTCGGAAAATTTTTTTCCTCTAGAGGGCACTGCGCGTCGACGTCCCTCGAGTCGATGTCCCTCGACAGCCGCCGTATCGACGCTCGACGTCATCCTGCCTATAAAGGCCGCGCGCAGCGTCCGTTGCTCAGTTCCGTTTTGTAGCCCACAGTATTACTGTCTGGACTAGACTAATCACCCTGAAGGAGCGTAAGCTGCAACAACAAGGGAAGTAGAACTGCTGGGATGGATGGGAGGGTCGATGAGGAATACGTCGGAGGAACATCCCGTCGAAAGAACGTTACAAGGTAAGAAGTAACTTGTTCTTCGAAGGGATTGTGTCCTCCGACGTATTCCTCATCTTAGATAGGCTCCCATAGCAGTATTCTATATTCGGAGGGAGTACTGACTTCACGCTGTCTTCTATTGATGAATAAAATGCAGTACAGCCCTTCCAAACCTAGTCTCTTGACTGGAGGAGGAATCCAGATTGTAAAAACGTGTAACGGTATGGACAGACGACCATGTAGCGGCTGCACATATGTCTTTAACCGGCACGCCTCTTTTGAGGGCCGATGAAGCTGCAATACCTCTGGTCGAATGAGCCCTAAGGTTTTGAGGGGGCTCTTTCCCTGCCAGTTTATAACATTCCAGAATGGCTAGAATGATCCATCTGGAAATGGTCTGCTTAGTTATTGGTAACCCCAGCTTGTGACCTGCGTAACCTACAAACAGCTGGTCTGCCTGTCTTATCCTGGCTAGTCTACTAATGTAAAAACTTAAAACCCTCCTAGGGTCTAGTCTGTGTAACCTCTCTTCCTCTTTCCCCGGGAGAGGAGGAGGGTAATCTTCTGAGTGATATGGAATTCAGAAACCACCTTTGGGAGGAAATTAGGCTTCACTTGCAGGACAACTTTGTCTTTGTGAAAGATTGTATGAGGGGGTTTACAAGAAAGAGCTTGTAATTCGCTCACCCTTCTAGCAGATGTAAGTGCTATTAATAAAACAGTTTTAAGGGTAAGGAATCTTAACGAACAAGAATGGAGAGGTTCGAAAGGTGTACCCATCAGGAAAGTTAGTACTAAGTTTAAATCCCATAGGGGAACTTGGAATGGTCTTGGGGGATAAACATTGGTTA
This sequence comes from Ambystoma mexicanum, assembly GCF_040938575.1. Taxonomy (NCBI): domain Eukaryota; kingdom Metazoa; phylum Chordata; class Amphibia; order Caudata; family Ambystomatidae; genus Ambystoma; species Ambystoma mexicanum. The sequence continues at coordinate 957,437,408 of NC_090930.1, read as the reverse complement.
ACCCCTTTAGAAACTGTATTACCAAGGGTAATTTGAAATAGGATGGTTCTTCCGCAGTACGCTTAAAGATAGATAGCGCTGCGAGATAGCCCTTAATGGTGCCAACTTGAAGGCCTGAATTTGCCAAATATAGTAGGAAGGACAAAACCATTGGTGTACCACATGAAAATGGGTCGATATTCTGTTCTCTACACCAGCTGCAAAATCTGTTCCAACGGCAGCGGTATAAAGACTTTGTTGATGGCCTCCTTGCCGAAAGCAACACCTCCATAACATCATCAGGGAGGTCCCAATCCTTGTACCTCAGCCGTTCAGAAGCCAAGCGTGAAGGTTGAGGGTTTTGATGTCTGGATGGAGAACCTGACCTCCCTTCTGTGAGAGTAGGTTCTCTCTGAGAGGAAGTCGAATTGGAGGGCAGATGGACAAGTCTAGAAGGTCCGGGTACCACGTTCTCCTGGCCCAATCCGGGGCAATTAGGATCATGGTTCGCCGGAATCTTCTCAACCTCCTGATCATTTGAGGAATGACCGGGACCGGTGGGAACGCGTACAGAAGCGGAAACTCCCAGTCCACTATGAACGCGTCTCCCAGAGCTCCTCTCGGAGGAAATTCCCTTGAGCAGAACAGGCTGCATTTCCTGTTTAGGCTGGTGGCGAACAGATCTACCTGAGGGGTTCCCCAAAGGGCGAAGATCTCTTGAAGGACTTCCTGAGCTAGCTCCCACTCGTGGGAGACTGTGTTCTGCCTGCTCAGAGCGTCCGCTGTCAAGTTCTTCTCTCCGGCTAGGTGAACTGCCGATAGAGAGATTCCTTCTTGGATTGCCCAAAACCAGAGCTGCATCGCCTCTCTGCACAGGGGTAGTGATCCTACGCCTCCTCTTTTGTTGAGGTAATGCATGGCCACTGTGTTGTCCGTCATTATCAGGACATTCTTCCCTTGTACAGCTGGCAGGAAAGCCTTCAACGCAAGTCTGATGGCTCTCAGCTCTAACAGGTTGATGTGTAGTCTGGACTCCGATGGAGACCAACGACCGCTGATGGTCAAGTCGTTGGCGTGGGCTCCCCACCCCGTGAGTGAGGCATCCGTGACTACTGTTATCTCCGGCCAGGGTTGCCAAAACTGTTCTCCTTTCAGAATGTTCTCCTGACAGGCCCACCACTGAAGGTCTCGAGCCACCCTGCCGGGAACCTGAAGAAGATCTGTCATTCTCCCTGAGAATTGTGACCACTGAGTCCTCAGTGCCCACTGGAGGGATCTCATTCTCAGGCGAGCCTCTGGCACAAGGAAAATGCAGGATGCCATGAGGCCTAGAAACCTCAAAAAGTCGAAGGCTGGGAGACGTTGGGCATGCTGGAACTTGGTAACCATCTGTAGAATATCTTGAGCCCTCACCTCTGGTGGCGAGGCTTTTCCCAGGGAAGTATCCAGGATCGCTCCTATGAACTGGAGTCTCTGCGATGGTATCATTTGTGACTTCTTTAAATTGAGGGAGAAGCCCAGTCTGTGAAGGAAATGGCACACGTGATTTAGCTGGATCTGAGCTTGCTCCGGAGAAACAGCCCTGATCAGCCAATCGTCCAGGTAGGGGTAGACGTGAATCCCTTCCCTCCTTAGACTTGCAGCCACTACCGACATTAACTTGGTGAAGACCCTCGGGCGGAGGTCAGCCCAAATGGCAGTACTCGAAATTGATAGTGAGAGTTGCCAATTGCGAACCTCAGGTATTTCCTGTGTTTGAGATGGATAGGCACATGGAAATAAGCGTCCTGAAGGTCCAGAGATACCAACCAGTCCTGAAACTGAAGGGCCTGGAGGATCTGAGAAAGAGTGACCATCTTGAATTTGTCTTTTCTGAGGAATTTGTTCAATTCTCGCAAGTCCAAGATGGGTCTCAGTCCTCCGTCTTTCTTCGGAATGAGAAAGTAAGGGGAGTACCAGCCCTTGTCCCTCTCCGCTACAGGTACCGGTTCTATGGCACCTTTCTCTAGCAGGTCCAAAATTTCCTGCAAGAGGAGCGGATCTGGAGCTTTCTGAGAGCTGATCCCCGGTGGATGACTCTGAGGTATACGTAGGAAAGGCAGGCAGTAACCTTGGGCGACTGTTTCCAATGCCCAAGCATCTGACGTGATAGCCTGCCATACCGTCAGATGTTGAGTCAACCTGCCTCCTACAGGTGTCCTGTGAGGGGAGTCCTCAGAGTGGTTTTGGGGCGGCTGATGCAGATGCCGATGGTAAAGAGGCACCTGCTGTTGCTGCGGCTTTAGAATACCTACCCCGTCCACCTCGGGTAGTTCTTCTTTGACCCCTTTGAGCCGGTCGTCCTCTACCTCTTCCGAATGCGGAGTAGAAGCGAAAGGACTTGCCCCTCGCAGAGGTTCCTGTGGGACGAAAAGGAGTCTGACGGATTGCAGCTCCTAGGGATTTTGCTGCAGCTTTTGAAGTTTGCAGTTTCTCTAAACTGTCATCCGCCTTTTTCCCGAACAAAGAAGAGCCATCGAATGGCATGTTCAAGAGCCTGGCTTGCACATCTGGGGCAAAACCCGACTTTCTCAACCAAGCGAATCTTCTGGTTGATGTACTTGCCGCCATTGCTCTGCTGATACTGTCAGCCGAATCAATGCCCGTCTGGAGGGATTTGCAGATAGCGTCTTTACCGTCCTGTATAATATTCAGGAACGCATCCCTTTCTTCTCCCTCCGGGATGCAGTCAGCCGCTGTAGAAGCACACTCCCAAAGTGTATGGCTGAACCTAGCAAGGGTGCAAGTAGCATTAACAGATTTTAACGCCATGCTACATGCTGAAAAGACTTTCTTTGCCATAGCATCATATTTGTTATCGTCCCTGTCCTGTGGGACTGTAGGATAAGCCGTCTTGACATCGGTAGAGGATGCTGCTTGTACCACCAGACTTTCTGGGGATGGATGTTTAGACAAAAACTCTGGGTCTGTGGAAGATACCCTGTACTTTGCAGACAGTTTTTTATTTACTGCTGGTATTACATCTGGGGTTTCCCAGTTTGTCATGATCTTTCTCTGAAGAGCTTTATGAAAGGGCACCACAGGATCCTCTTGTGGGCCTTTGTCAAGAATATCCGTGAGGTCATCTTGCTGGAAAGATTGTGAAGGTGCAGGCCACCCCATGAACTCTGTGATCCTGGCCATTAAGGCTCTGTAGGGGGTTTCAGCATGCTCCCCCGGGTCTGGCTTAGCAAAATCCACCTCAGGGGAAGTGTGTAACCCAATTGCCTCATGTAAAGAATCATGAAGTTCCTTTAATCTGCGCTCTTCAGAGGAAAATTCCTCTCTAACTGGGGTTACAGGTCCCTGTAACTCAAATGTGTCTTGTTCAGACAAATCACCCTCTTCTAAAATTGAGGATATAGTTCTCAATTGTTCTGAACTCATAAAGGGAGTAAATCCCATTTCCAAGGCAGAGGGTGCCGAACTTGTCATTATTGGCCTCGAAAACGTCGATGTCGTCGACGCCGACGTCGAAGGCTTCGAGCGTGGCGTCGAAAACAGAGGTGGAGGCCTCGAGGACCTCAACAGAATTGGAATTCTACTCGACAATATCGACGCCATCGACGTCGAGGGCCTGGGGATAGTCACTGGATGTGTGGTCACCGTGACTTTTCTTGGCGTCGACGCCGGTGTCGAGGCCGGCGTCGAGTCGACAGACTCGTGTGTCGAAGGTCCCCTCGACAACGGCGCCGAAGACATCGACCTCGACGGGACCTTCGTCGACGGCGTCGACGGAACCTTCGAGGAAGGTTTGGAGGTCATAGTCCTGCTCGAGGGTTCGAAACGCGCTCGAGAGGTTTCTTTCGCTGGGTACTGCGACTCGCGGCGTTTTTGACCTTCGGGTCTTTCGACCAGAGCATCGCTCTCGGCAGTCTTCGAGGGGGTCGAGGCTGCTTTCTCGAAGACGCTCATCATATTCTTTCGTAATTCCTCCCATTCAGCCCGGGAACTATGTTTCGTGGGGCAAGGGATTCTTTTTGGCGACACAGAGGAAGAGGAAGACGGAGAAGGGGATCTTCGACGCCTCCTCTTCGAGTGCTTCGATCTCGAGGAGTGATGAGACCCACTCCGAGACCTGGAGCGCGAATGGTGACGAGGAGACGAATGTCTCGACTTCGTCGACGAAGAAGAAGCTTTAAAAGTCTTACCTTTCTCCAGCTTCCCCCTACGCTCCTTCAGGGCCTTAGCTGTCATGGACATACAGTCCTCGAATTCCGAACAATGGTGTTCAGCTCCCAAGCACCACAGACAATTTCTGTGAGGATCGGTCAACGACAGCTTTTTCCCACAATCTCGACATTTTTTGAAGCCGGATCGAGGAGTTGTCGGTTCCGACGAGGAAGCCATCGAGTATGGATCGAATAACTCGAAGTAAATAGGATTAATCTGACTAAGAACTGAGCAACGGTATTCCGAGGCACCGAGTAAGCGCGGAAAAACGGAACTGAGCAACGGACGCTGCGCGCGGCCTTTATAGGCAGGATGACGTCGAGCGTCGATACGGCGGCTGTCGAGGGACATCGACTTGAGGGACGTCGACGCGCAGCGCCCTCTAGAGGAAAAAAATGTTCCGAGGCCAGCAGAGCTGAAAGGATATATCTAAGATGAGGAATACGTCGGAGGACACAATCCCTTCGAAATTCATATTTGCAGAAGACAAACCAAAAATTGGTAGATCCTTTTTATGTCACTACTAGCCTAAGATTGTGGCCTTCTCTTTCAAAATTAGTACTCATGATGGAAGCAAAAGGTGCACTCAATAAAAAAACAGATTAATTATCTAAAATCACTAACGCAACTCATATGACATCAGTCTTACCATCCTTGAAAACAGGACACACGTCGAGAGGTTTGATTGCATGCAGATTGAAGAAACCGCAGCAGCGATGACATATAGACAGATCAAATAGACTGTTCATTACCAAGCGACAGGTACTTGAATAGATGAGCGCTAAGCATCAGAAGAAGAGCACAAGCTCGAAACACATGTCAGGCTGATCCATTAAGCAATAAAACATTGCCTTGAAATACAATCAATACGATTTCGCAGCATTCAATAATTCTTGACTATTTGTGCATTGTGAATGCATCTCCAATTGTATATGTTACCATAAAGAAAACCTCACCTAACACAGTATCTCACCTTTCGGGCACCAACCAGTATAAACTGCTCCATGATCTCTGTCTCAGTTCGGAGTACATGAGCGCAGGATGTTGACACTGCTATTCAATGAACATGAGCATTATCATTTCCTGTGAGCTCTATAGAAACTAAAATAGGATTATTAAAATAGCTCAGACTTAACTCCAAGGGGTCATGGACAAAACAAGATACATTAACACAACAGACCCCAATTGCAGAGGCGTTGCTGGGGGGTGTGACTGAGGGGGCTATAGCCCTGGATCTTTTGGTTGTAGCGCCGAATAGAAGCTCAGGGGCGACAACCAAAAGGCTAGCTAGCCCAGAATCCCGAAAGTGCTGACATTACCGTAGCCCTGGATCATATCCAAACCTAGCTACAACCATTACCAGGTGGGCCAAAGGTTTATCATATATAAGAATTTATGCTCACCTTAATGTCTTTTTTGATGCAAAGTTTTAAAGTTTGGTGGAATGCTTTGTTTAACTCTGTCCATAATTGTTCATACGGGTACTTCAAATTAATGATTGTTTTCAAAAGCGCCAAGATGCACAGAACACGGTACAGCGATTTGAAATTAACAAAGTCTAACATTTGTTGAAAAGGACCACCAGCACAAGTGGAATTTGTTCACAAATGTAAATAAAATCTTAACTATCCACTATACGAGAAACTGACAGATCACTCAAACTCTATTATGTTTGCTTCTCAGCGGATGCCAAGGAAGCCCTATTTCTTTTGCAGTGATTGTTTAGCTGAAAAAACTTAGTATGGTGTTTCAACTACCATTTTGCCCCAACGGGGGCACCAACTTCATTTTTCCACATAACTCCATAATGGGTATTGCTTTGCATGGCAAATGCTACAAAATAATAAAATAAACTTCCCCTAAAACAAATCCTGCAAAGCCAAATTGTATACAGATAGATAGATATAGATTTATACTCGAGCACACAACTGCACTCCAATTTCTGGAAGAAAATGCAAAATATTCTGATGAAGTGGGAATTTTGGCAAAAAGAGTAAAGTTATTCCAAAACCCATGCTCATTATGTCTACACCAATACAATAAGTAATACCAAGATGCCTTATTATTTAGGCAGAATTAATAACATACCCGAAATATAGTAAAAGTAGGAGAATCAGAGTAAAATGTCTGTTTTCTGCAACTAGTCAAAATGATGTTTTAGGGTGAGGGGCATAACTCTCATAAACAATGTTCTCACCTGTATCAATATTAAGTTCTGTATTGTTACTAGACGTCGAGTGGTTAAGCAGTGAAAAGGCAGTTGGTAAAAATTACTTGATGTAAAAGTACGTCAATCACCCATAAATTGTATATTTTGTCTACTTCTAGAAAATATAAGTGTTACCTGTATGCCTTAATGTTCTCTAACTTTTCTGTGGGCCAAAGAGGGGGGAGAGTCCCAACCTCCAACATTGTATCCAGAGACTAACTGTCTCATACTCCTGTAAAACATGAGAGAACAATAAGGTATCCAACTAAAACTTGTATTTTAAGATGCAAGACAAAGAATGACACCTAAGGCTAGACAGAACTGCCCCATCAAAATATTTGAATACATTATCAATATCCCTTTGTGATAGAAAAAGTCACACTAAAATTGGGTTTGTGTTTTGCAAGTATAGTTGTCCAATACTATTTATCCCTTTTTCACTATAGTTTTGGTGTAGCCTCATTATAACGAGGAATAATAGCGTTTTGAAGACTTTTTTTCATATTGCTTGTAATACTGTCATTTAAAGCTGGCAGCCATTTTACCACATATTGTTATTTTAAGTCTTCACACTTTTCTCCTGGTGGAGCTCACAGCATACAAATACACACTGCTCTTTCAGAAGACAATGACAGTACAGCTTTTTTAATCATTAATATTAGGGGCTGGCAACAGCGAGCCACATTGTGCTGTGAATTTATTTTTGCCTAGCTCCAATCATGCATGTGGCCCTAAGCTAAATTGGTGTAAATCCCCAAATTAACCTACTTCTTAAAGGAGTTCACCTAATCAATAACATGAAATATAGTAAGCCTAAATTCCACTGAACATGTTCCAAGTAGGCATTTTACTTTTGTATTTCATGCTGCAAGGAACCTACTTCAAAAACAAATTAAAACATTCCACTCAAATGCCGACACTATGTGGGAACTTTGCCTTCAATTGTTTTGCATGAATGTCGTTGGACCTTTAACAATGCAATTTTCTTAATCCTTAAAAGTGCAGTACCACTACGAATATTAGAGATAAAACCAGCCATTTTGTGTTTTCCAGTACACAAAGGCACACTCAGAACAGGAAGGGACCCCAATAGTAGTGCAGAGGTAGAGAGCGGCTGCAGGGAAAAATAGGCTTGTTGCCTACTCTGTGGCTCCATCCAGTCCCCAATGCAAACCACCTGTAAGGTAGTAAAATGGTATTGATTGGTGCCAGGTGTCACAGATGCCCTGAAGAATACTCAGAATGATACAAGGGTTTGGGCCTGATCACAAGTTCGGCGGTAACCCTTAAACCCGGCGGTAGCGCTAATACCGCCGGATTTAAGGGTTTGCCGAATCAGGGCTTCTGAGCTGGGGGGAAATCCACCGAAAATTTGCGCTATTACCGCTGGCGGGAAATCCGCCGGCGGTAAGAGCGCGAAAATTCCTCATTGAGCCCAATGGGGAATGGGGCATTGCCAAATGGGCTCAATGGGGAATGGGGAATTGCTTTACCGCCAAACTCGTGATCCGGCGCTATTAGCGCCGGGGAGTTCGGCAGTAGGGCTATTACCGCCGGCGGTAACGGCCAAGTCGTGATCAGGCCCTTTTTATTTTGTAAAGTTCAGATGATGGAGAAGCTTGATGGAATGCGAAGGAAATGTGGCACGCTAAAGACAGTCATCTCCCGTTTCCCGCGAGATTTCCACCTCCCTAGCCCAGACTGCCCTGTTACCCAGGTTGTCAACTTGAAATCAGTAACACCTACTATCTAGAATTCTAACTAGAGTGATGGCATAAGGGCTTCAGCCTTTTCTATCTTACTCCTAGCCTAACAATTCCTTATGATATGGTGTTCAATAAGATCTGATGCCGTTTCAAATGCACAGTTCCTCTGACTCAACACTTCCATGCTTCGCGTTCCTGTCCCTGTTGTGCCTTCTTCACTCTTTCCCTCTCTTGCCTAATTCGCTCTATCCTACTTCCATCTTCTTTTACTTGCTACTCCCTCCTTCGGCCCCACTGCTGGTCATACAAACTCCTAACTATTTTTTCTCTTTATACGCTGTACTCTCCCACCCTCCAGACTTTTTCCCCTCTACTCTCCACTGTCCTCTTTTCTTCAACCCTCTCCTCTCCACTCTTCCCTCCTCTCCTCTCTGCTCTACTCAACACTCTCCTTTGCTTCCTTTCCAACTCTACTCCCTCTTTCATTAGCCTTGTACACTCACTCATACACCATTCATACTCTCACTCACTTATTCCCCTACACTGTCTCTCTTATCCTCAGTTACACTTTGCAAAAAACATACTCGCACTCTCATATACAGGTACCACTCTCACACAACCGACACCTTACCTGCAACAATCTCCACAGTCTTTTCAGTGCTCCGCTTTACTGTCCTTCTTCTGCCAACTCTCTTGGTCTGCCTGCACTCCATCTAACCTCACCTAAACAAACTACATTCTTGCTACTTTCTGCTCGGTTTTAATACCTTTCTCTTCCTGGGGTTGCCATTCCCTCCTGTTCCCATTGGTTCATTTGCTTATCTGTCCTTTGGGCCAATCGGATCTTGCTTCCCCTATTTGTAGTGCCACAGCAGCAGAAACATTAAGAGAAGAATCGGCACTAAACTCTACCCCCCTTTTGTTCATAGCTTTAAGCCTTAGTCTCTCTGCCGCGGGTTTCATTGGACATGTGCCCATTGCAGAGATCCAGTGAGTTCTTTTTTATTATGGCAATGGTTCTCACAACTCTTGCTGATGGTTCAGGGTCATTTGTGAAGCCAGCAAGTCCTTCTCGCAGAGCACAGAGGCTTCCATCTTTTGCAGTGCTTTCTGGAACATGGAGTCCTGAAATTAATGAAACAGAACTATGGCCCGGACAAGGTACTTCAAGAATTGGGTGAATGAAAGAGGCACCTTCCACTTGTAACAATGCACATAAATGAGGGGCATAGACTCTAGGGCATGACTGGCTGTATGAAAGTACCTGAACCAGTCACATACCTACATCCTTTCTTCTGAGTTCCCCTCTTGCTCCAGCTCTCAAGCTACCTGTGGACATCCTGAGAGAAGTCCACACTAACTTGTTTGGGCCCAGCCTGCTGAACTACCGTAATTGAATAGGACTGGAGAGCTAGGAAGCATTATAAGATCTAGGATTGAAATCTTTGTTTCTTGTCACTGTGAAAAACCTGAAGGTGTTTCACAACTCAGTCCCCGGGGATCCCTTATTCAGGTGGCCAGGGAAAGGCCATCGCTATTGGATTCCGACCCTGGGGGTGGAAAAGCGAGGGAGGATCACCTGGGTCAGTGGTCCTCGGGGAGTGAGGAGGAGACACCGGAAGGTGAGACATAGTTTCCTCCGATTCCTGACAGTTATTTACCCCATATTCCCTCTACCTTTGTGGGATACTACAACTCCCATAATTCCCCTTCTTTTCTAATCAGCCCAACTACTGAAACGAGGTAGAGGAAGACTGAGACTAGGAAGATTACCACTAGTTGCATGTACTGGCCATGTCCCACTAATAAGGCCAGGCAAGGTAAGGCACTCAGTCACAATCACACACACCTGAAACTCGACTGTATTTCAAGCTATAAAAGGTGGAGCACAGAGAGGAAAGTAGGGGCCAAGAAGGAAGGCAAGCTGGATGGTGGAGCATCAGAGAGAGCTGCAGAGAACCAGGCCAGGGAGAACGGGATGCAGAGACGCTGTCAGGCTTTGGGTTGAGGCAGGAGAAAGCATGGCGAGGGAGCTGTGTCTCCAAGAAGCCAGAAGAGTTCAGAGAAGGGAGCCGAGGGGCCGGCTAGTCCCATTCCTCCATGCACCAGCAGACTGCTTGTTTCCTCCCCTGGGCCACAAGGCCACCTGTAAGCGTCTGAGGGGTAGGTGGGTAAGACCCCGACCTTGACGAGCTGAAACCAGAAGGATGCGCAAAAGTAATCACAGCCGGTGAGTTCAAAGAAAGGGAGAGCCTTGTTTGTGATACACGCAAAAGCTACAGTGTTACATGCAAGGCTACGTGTGGAAGGATAAAGACACCGAAGTGAAAGATTGATAGTATTTGACCGGCGAGGAAGCCAATGAGAAACAAAGTAACAGAGCAGTGCCGTGTGTTAAACGCTTCATAAAGGATAACAGAACAGTAAAGAGGGCAAGCAAATTGGGTCGAAAGCCACTAATGGGAAGGGCACGAGGGAAAGAGAGTGTGCAGGGATCCCGAAAGGCTAATATGAAAGTAAATTCATATTTTTGGTGAAACGAGGAACTGAGTGGCCGTGGGCCCGTTCTAATGAACTATATGCTTTTGTGAAATAAGGAACAGAGTGGCCGAGGGCCGTTCTGCAAAACCAAGTACAAAAGGCACGGATGTTAAGAAACCAAACCTATTGTCATACTGCTCACGCATAGGGGTGAGAATACTGTGCGGCTGCGAACGTCAATGACAGTTGAACATTGTGAAAGAGAAGTATAAAGGTTGAAGAAGGGAGTTCTCCCCAAGCTCTGAAGTGGAGCTGCTTGGCTGGAAAGTGTTTCAGCCGTGTTTAAGTGTTGGAAGACAGGCAAGGGCAGCCTGTAAAAGTAACAAAGAAGGAACTTTGAGAATATCTGTTTATTTGACAATTGTGAAGCCGGGTGAGGGAAGCCCGAAAGAATCAATTGAGGAGAACTGTGATGTATATATACATAGAACTAACATTGAATTAGGCGAGGGAAGCCTAACAGATTTATGGGAAATCTTTGAACTGTGCATACAACCCACTTTGAAGGAACTTTGTAAGAACCCCATTGAACTGAACTTGGGGAAGGGAATGGTGAGCCACTCTTATTGCCATTCTGACCTTCTTTTGACACATTCTTTATTTCCATACCCTTTTCCCACACTGTTATTGTGAAATGCGAGGTCAATTATAGGTTTCTGACACAGACATTTCCCTTTGTTTGACTGACTGACTTGGACCATTTTATTTTACTTTGATGGTCAAAACTACTCCCATTATATAATTAGGGTCAGTTAGGAAGTCTCCAACCCAGTCAAACTTAATAAAGGCGTTGAGACTTGTACCTCTTGTGCATGTGTCCCGACTTCTGATACCATGCCTGCCTCACATCACCCATTCTTAAGGGGCCTGGCCAGTGATTAACTTGAACCGTCGTCAGGTCATATAATGTCAGAGACTGGACAGCCCCCTTCACTGCCAGGCATTCCAATTCAACAACAGAAAAATGTCTCTTCCATGGGAAGAGTTTTCTGCTGTTATATAGTATATGATTGTCAGCATCATCTGGGTTAAGACTGACTCCAAAGCCCATAAGGGATGCGTCGTTTGGAACAAGAATATTTGTGAGAAATCTGGGAGGCTAGTACTGGGCTCCAGCAAAGTTGGTCTATGAACTTTTCAAAGGTTGCTTGAGCCTCTTGGTTCCAGCAGACTGCATTGGGATGAGTTTTATTAGCTTGTCTATTAATGCTGATAATAGATCAGAGAAGTTGGGGATGAACTCTAGCATTCCTCCAATCCAAGGAAGGCTGTTAGGCAGAATTGCATGCAGTGCTCTCTGGGAACACCACACACAATTAGGACTACAGGTGTAAGCAAAAACCAACCTTTGGTATAAGTCTGTACCACACACTTTTTGGTAGCGAGCTGAACAGCCAGGCTTATTCAAAGAGGGAAAGTGAGTAATAGTTGAAGTTACACAGAAGCATCCCAATCACAGTGGTTCAAGTGGACACTTACACTCAAGGTTTCTTGCTAAAAAATACTAATACATTTATTTACACAGTCATTTAGAAATCATTCACTAGTAGAAATCAACTTCATATGAAACACCAATACACTACAGTAACACACTAAGTTGTAGGGACAGTTTGTGCTCCCCTGAAAAAGGATCCAAATGGCACTTAAATTACTTTCAATGGGAGTAGAAAGACATCAGTTTGTACAATGGATTAGAAAACACTTCTGTTAGGCAATGCAAAGGTTCAGTGTACCAGGAGGGTCAGTCAGTTCAATTCAATAGGCCAGGCCAAAGTCAATAGTCTAGTGTTCTTGGATAGGACAGATCAGCTCTGGTAACAAACAGAGAAGTCTTTGTAAAAGTTCTCAGAAGTAGTTTACACGAAAAAGAATGTTATGCTGGGTCACAAGCTGATTAGGCCTGCAAGTTGGGAAAGTTTCACAAACTTTCACTGCGAGAGTTAGGATCTCTCAACCGGATGGCACAGTACCTTAATGTGAAGCAAAAAGAGGCAGCTGAAGACGTTGGTTCCTGGCAGTTCCTGCATATCTCGCTGTTCCTGAGCCTCAGTCGTGGGGACAAGAGGGAGGACGTCGGGGGACTTCTGCACTGCACGGGATAGTCGTTGGAGCAAACAGAATGGAGTCACTTCGGTTCAAGTAGCCGTTACTTCAAGACACAAACTGGTTTCCCTCTCCCTGGCTAAACCTTAACCAGCATTGAGAATGGTATCCAGGTGTCTTCGGAGCTGATTGGTCCCAGCAACTCAAAGGAAGAAGCCGTCCTTGAAGGAGCTTCTCTGTCAAATGGAGTTCTGGCAATTCGGATTTGCAGCAGGGCTCCACTGGGCAAACCAGCGGTCCAGTGGTTGCAGCAGCCGTCCTCTTCCAGCTCGTCTTCGGTTCTTTCATTCCAGTGGTCAACTGCCTTCCAGTCCAGTCGCCTTTTAAACCGTTTTCTCCCATTCATTCCAGTCTAGCTCTCACTCACCTAGCAGGGTGGATGTCCTTGCCGGACAGTCAACCAGCCAATCACATCAGAGTGCATTTGGGTCTCCTAGGAGACCAATCACAGGGAGTTTCAATTGACCTTCACAATTCAGTCAATTGTGAAAAGGTCAATTGTAATTCGAACAGTTGTAAAACAAACAATTTGTATACAGCCCCTTTGACAGCTACAAGAGTGTTTAGACCTAGGGGATACTAAGTAACCCATCCAGCACTCTATAGGAAGATCGTGTGTGCTGGGTCTATGAATTTAAAAAGACTAGTAAAGTCAATTTAACTTTACATTCTCTGGGGAACAGTAGTTAATCCCACAGAAGGTATTTAAACCTTGGGAAACCCAAAGGACATCCCCGTGCCACTGCACTAAAAGTGCTGTGTGACACAACAATGAAAAGATGATGCCTATGGAGTTATCTAAAACTCCATGATCAAAGAACACAAGAGTAAAACACACATCAAAATACATTAGAGTGGGAAAAAAGGCTCACACTCCCCCCAGGAAAAAAATCAAGTCCTAAAAAATCCAGCAAAGTTGCCAGAGGTCTCTAAGGTGAAGGGAATAAGCACATTTCTGAGAATTCTCCCTAAAAAAGGACACGTGTTTTTTTTTAAATTATTGGGTGTGGAGCACTCTTGATGGCTTCAACGTTGCTGTGATGTGGCAACAGCAGACAATTGCCAACCTGGAAACTAAGGCACTTCACTGGCATCTGTGACAACTGACATTCAGCAGGATTAGCCTTGAGATGGGCATTTCTCAGACAGTCACAGATGATAACGAGGTGCTTTAACTGGCCCGACCAGGTCCTGCTATAGCCGACGATATCATTGAGGTATGCCCCAGCAAATTCGGTCCATCAATCTTTGAAAGCCGGCCGATGCCCTGTGTAGGCCGATGAGTAGAACTGAACTGAAAAATGCCCCTGGCATGGAGAAAGCTGTATTATTCTTGGCTTCCAATTCTAGGGGGACCTACCAGTCTCCCAGGGTTTCAATAAGCTAATTTATGTGGAGCATGGGCTATGCGCTAAATTTGGAAATTTCATTCAGTCTATCTAAGTCTATGCAGAAACACCAACTGTTGTCAGGTTTTGGCATTAGCATGATCAGGTAAGACCCTTCACTAGAAGATCTTTCAATAACTCCAAGATCTAGCATTTTCTTCAGTTCCACAACGATCTTCTTCCTGGCCTTGTAGAACTTTAGAAGTTAGATTACACTCAACCTCAGTGATAATACTGCCAGGTCCTGCTGAGGTCTGTGGTCTGGGCACTACATGGTGTTGGGGAAAACACTGAATAAGGCATTATCATATACAAACCCTCAGAAACTCCACCCACCCCTCGCGTGAAAGTATATTCTGTTTGTCATTTACACCATGTTTAAACCACTGTCTCTGGCCTGCATAAAGGTAGAAGGTATGCTGCACTGTACATGTCACCCTTAGGACAGCACTTCACACACCACTTAACACCACTTAAGAATGAGGTGGTAAAGAGCCTATCAGGGTGGAAAGAGCCCATCAGGGACAATGTGCAAGAGCCAGAAGGCCCAGCCCAGGAAGGCCCACTAGAAAGGCCATCTCCTGTCGGTGCCTGTCAGGGCCTGCCCACAGATCTCTGCCCGCCACACCACGCAACTACCATGCGGTCGCCACAAAGGTGCCCACAACATAGGTAACATAGGTAAGTCCCTCCAACTTGTGCCCATTTCTAACTTGGTCACATCTATCACTAGAGCCCCTTACCAGCCCATATCTTCACAGTTGAGCGCTGCCCCACACCAAAGCAGCCGTCACTAATCAGTGCACCCATCCCTGCTTCCATGAGGAATGGGTTACCCCCTCCACCAACACCACACATGAACCCCACAACTCATTTGCTACTCCCTAACACAGACGCCCCTCTGCCTTCATGCTTCCATCCCACAAGATTTGGCTCTTCCTATCCATGCTCCAGGCTTGCCGCAGCATTTCCACCCAGCATGACTGCCTCAACTGCTGACAATTCCTTCCCTTTTCTTCTACTGGCCCTCGCAGCTGAAGTCCCCAAACAGCACCTGAATGCCATCTGCAGGCTTATTTGGCACCCCAACAAGTTGGCGCTGCCCACCAGGGAACTACTTGCCACCTTTAGTGCCGACAACGCACTCCATAGTCCTAATGCTTTGGTCACCTCCCCTGATGACCACACGCACCAGCTATCTGATGCTCCCACTATCTCACGAGCTGCCACAGAGATATTGGACACCATTACTGCCCTGCTTTGCTCTCACACTGCTCCCTCTCCTGATGGTCTGATCCACACCTTCTCTGCCTCCCGTAAGTCCACGATCATCATGTGTCCCTCATTCGCCGTTGCATCTCTCCCTGCTCCGCGGACTCGCTGACTCTGATCCCTGATCCCCCTTGATTACCTGTCTGTGCCTATAATAACGATCTTCATGGACACTGTGCCCTCGACACAGAATCTGCCAGATGCAGGCCCTGCCCCATGAGTTGGTCCTCCACAATAGTGGCACTCGGACTTCTAGACTTTGCCTACACACGCCCCATGAGCTGCTGGCCACACGTGTCGCCCCCCCCCAGGCTGCCCTTGACTCCCACAACCCCTGCATTGCCGTCACGCGGTGCTCGACTCTGATGTCCTTCTTCGCACTCACTCCCTGCCTCAGGCTGCCCCTGACATATTGCCCATCATTGCTCTCATGCATCGTAATCATTCTATGCCGCAGGTGGACCCTGACATATTGCCCATCATTGTTCATATGCATTTTAATCATTCCATGCCGCAGGCTGACCCTGACATACTGCCCCCAACTGTTACTATGCATTTTACCCATTCAGTGCTACAGGTTGACCTTGACACACTGCCTACAACTGTTACTATGCATTTTGCACATTCTGCGCTACAGGTTAACCCCGACATATTGCCCACAATCGTTGATATGCATTCTACTCAATCTGTGCCGCAGGTTGACCCTGGCATACTGCCCACAATTGTTGCTATGCCTTTTACTAATTTCATGCCACAGGTTGATCCTGACATATTGCCCACCATTGTTGCTATTCCTTTTACTCATTCTATGCCACAGGTTGACCCTGACATGTTGCCCACGATTGTTGATATGCATTTTACTCATTCTGTGCCCCAGGCTGCCCCTGAAAAAACGTCCTCCAGTGTTGCTATGAGCTACACCCACTGTGTGCCTCTGATTGCCTCCGACAAACTACCCACGATGCCAGTCCTAGTACTCATTTTGTAAACCAGGTTTCCCTAGACAAATTGTTTGCTACAAAGTCTATGCACTCCTTGCTCGCTGTGCCCACCACTGACATTGTGCTTAGAGTTTCTCCAGGCTTCCTGGCACAACCTACACTCTTCCCTGCTAATCTGCCCTCTCTCCGCAACTGCGTGGGACTTCACTGAGCACCCTCCCCTGCTATGTTATGTTATATTCACTTCTAAAGCGCACGGTCACCCGAAGGTATCATGGCGCTGGAAGGAGATCATGTCAACCAAGTATTGAGCCAACAGAAATAAGCCTATAACAATGTGGTTTTAAGCGCTCTTCTGAAGGTCAAATGATTAGAAATTGTCCTCATCACCGGAGGTAGGCCATTCCATCGCTTGGCCGCAACTATGGGAAAGGCGCGACCGCCTATCCTAGTACTGCAGAACCTCGGGACAGCAAGAAGATAGGCGGTAGAAGAGCGTAGACGCCGTTCAGGCTGATGGCAGAGAAATTTAGCTTGAAGGAACTCCGCCGCTTGCCAATGGATGGCCCGGTGAACTATACACAGCCTTAAATCTAATACGTTGGCTGTCCGGCAACCAGTGGAGGGAGTGCAGCACCGGAGTAATATGAGCTCCATATGGGGTGCCCGTTGCCAACCTAGCAGCCAAGTTTTGTATACGTTGCAACCTTTGTATGAGGCCAATCGGCTGCACCAAATACAACGAGTTACAGTAGTCTAGGCGGGATAAAACCAACGCTGCAACCAGCGGAGGACGAAGCGGTTCAGGAATCATAGGAAGAACTTTCATCAAGACCTTAAGTTGGTAATGGCCACTTGACACACAGCCACAACTTGATTCGCCATAGATAGAGAAGCAGAAAGAATAACCCCAAGGTTTTTCACCTTGCCAACTGGGCAAGGGAGAGAACAAAGAGTGGAGGGCCAAAAGGCAGTGACCCAGAGTGAGGGGTCAGGGGGACACCCAACCATCAGGACCTCTGTCTTGTCTCCGTTAAGTTTGAGCCAATTGTGGTCCCTCCATTCACCAACGGCCATCAAGCAACTCCGAAGGCACAACGCCACCTTAGTGTGATCCCAATGTAACTGGATCAGAATCAGGGTGTCGTCGGCATAGAGTAGCAATTGAGGCCATGGGAACGGATGAGGCACACCATTGCCCTGCAAAGTGCAAGTCTACCCAAGGGCACGCCTTGGTGCACATCTACCCAGTGCGCTGCCTTTCAGCACACCCCCTCTTCCATGTCCCAAACAGTTGAAGTCCACCTGCCCTGATGCCCCCCTACCTCCTTACCACACCCCACGCCTTCTCTTCCTCCTCTTCATCGGATTGTACCCGATGCCTCCATCCCCCACACTGCCATCCTCCCTTTCCTGGACCCATTACCCCACAAGCACAAAATACCCTCTACTATGGAGATCTCACCCTGAACAAATAGTTCCGATACTAGCTGGACGACTTCGCGCTCTAGAACCTGCACTGGGACTGCCAGACTACAGAGATTCTGCTCCCATACGCTTGCCTTCGAACCTCTGCCACTTATCAGCGCCCAACCTAATCTCCACCCTCCCATCAAAACGGATCCCACGACCCCCACCTCAGGGTGTTGGTTGCCCATTACCAAGGCCACCACTCACACGACCTCCAACTCTGAAATGTCCTACCAGAAAGTCAGCCCCCCTGCCTGGACAGGTAATGCCAGACTGCAGCGTCTCCATTACTGCGCATACGTCCCCAAACTACCACCACATACCGATGTTAAAAGAACCTCTCGAACAACCATGCCTACTACCTGCATCTCCAAATAGTCACTCCCCTACAAGATCACCCCCACCCCACCAGTCACCTGCCTGTTCACCTCTCCTGTGCCCTCAAACGCACAATCTGTGCTCATGGTCCTGACATACATGACCGCCATACCCAATGGCTATTCCATTCTCAGAGCTGACAGAGCGGCAAACTCAGGCGGTAGAGTTGCTATTATCTCCAAATCCTCCCTCCCCATCAGAGTCCCACCCCTCCCACCCTTGCTAGTCTACAAATTCCTGCTAGCCATAATTGGACCTAACCCTCAGACCACCATTAACATCTTGCTTCTCTACTGCCAACCTAACAACCACAGCGCCCCAGATGCTGACATCCCCCTTCTCATTGCTCCGATCCTCAAGCCCAACACCAAATTTGTGCTCCTTGGTGACTTTAACCTAGGATTATAAGACCCCACGGACCAGAAGAACACCACCCTCACCACTTCTCTTCATGAGAAGAACTTCACTCAATCTGTTTCTGCCCCCAAGCACTCTAAAGGCCGGATCCTTGACTGGACCTTAAATGTCAACACACCCATCAAGGTCACATCCATTGACCCAGTACTCTGGATGGACCACTCCTTGATCCTTTTTACTATGTCTCTCGCTTCGAATGTCACCCCAAAAAGCTGGGAACCGTCCCCCACATCACTGCGAGACACCTGCAAAGGAACTGTTGGTGCCCACAATTTGTGCTTACCTTGAATCGTGGCCTGACAGCACTGACCCTGAATACATTCTCAACATCTACAACTCTGCACTCCTTAGTGCTTTAGACCTGCATGTAGCCCTACAGATAAGGGGTGTATCAGCCACTTTTACTCCCCAAGAAATTGGCAAATACTCCCAAAAAATAAAAATCGATAGTGAAAGAACTCTCAACAAAAAATAGCAACCCTGCTTTCTCTCTCGCAGCTCCATGGATATGTTTGGATCAGTTGTGCACGTAGTACCACAGTAAAACTATTTTGCCGATTGTAAGAAGGAAACATGCATCTTTTAATGTGCATGAATAACTAGGTGCAAAGAAACAAATATTATAAAAACATTTCTGTTTTTCAGTTCAAATATTTTTACTCAATTATAAAATTCTCTCATTGGGAATTGGACTTACAATTCTGCTCCCTAAAAAACCATTTTACTCCCAATTTTAAAAAATAGGGAGCAAAATACTCCTGCTTCCAAATCTTATCTGGAGCACTACCTGCACGCCCCCCTCAAAGCCACAACATGAAAATAAAAAGCAACCACCACAACTGGTTCACAGAGGAATTAACATCCCTCTGCAAACATAAACATGCCCAAGAACATCTCTGGAGAAAAACACCCCCACCAACAAGAGACATCCAGACCATTGCCAAATCCTACAAAACCGATTTTTACCACCAAAGCCTGCATCTACGAACTAGGATCAATGAAGCCAGCTCTGATACTAGAGAGCTTTTTAAAATCCCCAAGGAGCTTGAATCACCAGCCCCTCCTATTGCTAGCTTCCCTAAAGACAAAGATTGGTGCTCCCGTGTGCAATCCAGCCTGGCAATCAAAACCCACAACCTCAGAGATAAAACTATTCTCAAAAAATCTCTGCTCCTCACCAAAGTATCAGATCTCCCTGTCTTTAACACCGTCCCAGCACCCACGAGACACCCTCTGTCCACTTCTCCCCCCATTTCCCAGGCTGATGTGCTTACCACCATCCAACGCCTCAAAGCGTCCAACTGTAGAAGCGACATCTGCTCAGCCCACCTTATCAAGATGTGCGCTGACCCCCTCGCTCCCATCATTGCTAGATGCGGGTCACATCATTTAATTATCTGGGCCTGTGCTTTGTGGAGAATGGTACCTGGCGAGAGCACATATCTAAAGCCACCACGACCCTGATTAAATACAGTGGGAGCATTAGGAGGTTTTACTGTATGCATAGTTAAGGTCCACTGACACCAGTATTGGAACTGTACCCGTCTAAAGCTACATCTGCAGCAGTATACTGTGCAGAGATCTGGGGCTGTGAAAACTCTGACCAGTGCCCCGAAGCTACATTGCATCCAAAATGTAATGTGCGTCCTATAGAGCATGTAATAGCCTTAAAACCTTTATATGGTCACGTATTTGGTCAGCACCCGGGTTGTATGTTTAAAGAGTTAGTGGCAAATGTTTTAGTTTTAGAAGGCAGCCGTTCAATTCCTTGGTTGAGGCATATTAAGAATTTGTGTACAATTTTTGGCATTGAACAATATCGGGAGCAGCCTGCTCACATATGTCCTGAGAGTAAGGAAGTGATTAAAACAGCCTGTAGAGAGTATTATAGACCGTTTTCGGTGACTACCTGTGAAAAGCTTTCTAGTGGGCAGCTTTATTTGCAGGCAAAGGGCACATTTGGTTACAAGCGCTACTTAGATGTCATTACACCCTGTCTGGCACGCTTGTTACTATTTAATTTGAGAGCAGGAACATTGCGTGTAGCCTCTTTTACAAACAGATGGAACAATTTAAACTGCTCGGCTTGTCAGTGTTGTGGTGCATTGAACAAATCTGTTCTCTGTTTTATGTTGTTTTGGCCTATATATAGGGATCTTAGGGCAATGTATTAATTGCTAATTTGTAGACTAAAAGGCCAGAGGAGGGTGTCAAAGGGATTGGAATTTTGTAAAGGATGTGAAGACCTTAGCATGGTATACTTAATTGCCAAATACATTTATAAGGCATGGTTTAGAATGAGGAATGTGCTGCGTAGCAATGGGGAACTTATTTAATACAGTCTGTGTACTTTATATTGGCGGTTATCATTATAATGTTTTGGGTTTTAGTGTTTACATTTGAGCATTGCCCAGTTGGGAAAATGTTATGACTTAATTTTGTAACCTGCTGTTTTTATGGCTTTAGCAAATACAATGCTGCTAATCAATTGCTAGATTTGGAACTTGGACCCAAATGCATGTTGTGTTAGGATATATATATTCGCATGTGTTAATACACCCCCTCATCAAGAAGGGCTGTATGAAATGTTATATATAAGAGTCATTAGAGTTTAATTGTTTTTTGCTTCATTTATGTAAGTTGTCAGTTTTAACCATGCTTGTACTATTTGTCTATCTGCATTGATTGATATTGTATTTGTGCGCTGTTGCTTTTATGGTTTTACACCAAAATAAAGCCGATGATTATGTTTGTGTTTCACATGATTTGTTGGTCAGCGCACTGGGGAGTGAGATTCTCCCGATTATTTGACTGGACCACGACATGGTGTTGTTGGATTTATCTTGGTTAAGGTTGAGCGTGCACCATTCTCTGTGGATATGCAATGACTCGCTTTGGAAGGACCGGTATTCAGGGGAAGAGCTTAAAGGCGCCATTAAGGAATATTTATACACTTTTTATTCTTTTGCATAAAACAAAAATAACACAAAGTAAACACATAATTCCATAAAATGATTGGGTGACACTGCGAGGTACATAAACAATAGATCAGGGGGATCGCCTTCAACAGAAAAGCGGTCCGGAAACAACACAAATAATTCCCCTTTGAAAAGGCTGGATCCCCTCGAGCTAGCCCCCCTCCCCACTTCCTCCATATCTTGTCCCATGTTTGGGGGCAGCCCCTAACTTTGTACACTCTCTTTTCCAGGGTCATACGACCCATTTTGCCCCCCACAATACTGCAACAGTTTGCATTATCAGTCAAGCGACCGTAGACACAAACAATTTCTCAACCTGGTGAAGGCAGACTCTCCTCACCACCCCCCAAAAACAGCAGCCGTGGGTTTACAGGAAATACCAATCCCGAAACAGAGTGAATTTTATCCAAACACTCTTGCCAAAGGCAGCGAACCTCCAGGCATTCCCAAAGAAAAAAGGTACCTTCCGTCCCCCTGCATCTTAGACACTCAGCGTGTGCCGTCCATCCCGATTTGAATAGGGCGGTATGCAAGTAATTGACCCTGTTTAGAATCTTAAGCTGTATTAGCCTAATGTGAGCAGGGATACCCATTTCCCTCGAGGACAGCAAGGCCTCCACCCAATCCTCGGGTTTTAGTGGGCCCAGATCCCGTTCCCACTGTGTCTTAAGAGCAAGCAATTCCTTTATGGCGAAGGCAGTAAGGACCTGGTAGAGGGTGGAGATAACCTTCGTGTTTAGACGTTCCGGGAGGAGATTTCCCTCTATCGGGGAGCAAGTTAGCATATCCTGAAGTAACCAAAGCTGAGCCGACAAGGCATGTGATAGCTGAAAATAATGGTATCTTTGGGCCCCGGCAAGCCATACTTTCCACACAACTCGGGAAATGAGACCAGCACCTCACCACATCTGCCACACTCAACACCCCACACCTCATTCAGACCCTCAGTCTGCTGATCTTGCCCAACTCAGGGATGTGAGCGTTGTCCCATAGGGGCTGAGCAAGGGAAGCCCTGCCCCCCACCCCACATGGTGATGAGAGTCCCTCCACACCTGTATGGTGTGATGCATCATGGGTGGAAGCGGCCGCTTCTATCGAGCACTGTAAAGAATCTGAGGGGAAGTGAGACCCGTCATCCATCCCTGCTCCACCCCAATGTGCGGCAGTATCACATCACTGTGCAACCAATCATTTACAACCGCCAATTGATTAGCCCAATAATATCTGCGCAAGTTAGGGAGTCTGATAGCCCCCGCCCACACTGAGCGCTGCAAAATGGCCAGGGCAATACAGGTTTAACCAGCCCACACCCTCAAAGAAGGGTCCGAAATGCTGCATCAGCTCTATCAAATTCAACCTTGGGAATTTGCAAAGGGGCGTTCTGAAGAGCATATAGATACTGGGGGAGGGTTAGCATCTTGAAAAGGGCTGCCTTCCCCAGCAGTGTCAACGGGCGGGACCTCCAGTGTGTGACATCACAGGTGAATCTTTCCGTGATGGGATGCAGATTACACTGCACATAGTCTTTAAGTTCAGGCCCCACACATACATCCAAATACTTGAAACCCTTGGCCGAAACCTGATATGGACAATCTGGAGAAAGAGCCCCATCCATCCGCTGCAGCAGGAAGAAGATGGACTTGTCCCAATTTACCCTCAGTCCAATAGCCGCTTGAAATTCCTGCAGGATAAGTGTGACCAGCGCGTAGGCCTCGTGTGGCTCGCTCAGAAACACTAAAAGATCATCCACTTACAGCTAGACTTTCTCCTCAACCCCATGTTGCCAACAGAAGCCTGAACACGTCTGGTCCGTCCTCAGGCAGGTGGCCAACAGCTCAATAGCCAGCGTGAATAAGAGGGGGGGGAGAGAGGGCAGCCCTCTCTCATCCCTCTTTCCAGAGGGAATGCCCGGGAAGCAACTCCATTAACCCAGAATTCTGCACTTGGAGGAGTATAGTAGGCAAACCCACTTCAGAAAACTCTCACTGAACCCCATCTGTTTCAGCACCTCCCGCGAGAACCTCCATTCCACAGAATCAAAGGCCTATTCCAGGACCACTTTGAGGAGGGCTAATGGCTCCTTCAGCTCATGCGCCTGAGATATGGCCATGAACAGCCTGCGAATATTCATCCGGGTGGCCTGGCATAAATCCACACTGATCTGGATGGACCAAGGAAGCAACAATTCTCCCAAGACGTTCTGCCAACACACGTGCCAGGATCTTAACTTCCCCATTCACCATGGAGATCGACCTATAGGAGGCACAGATCTCCGGGGGCCTGCCCGGCTTGGGGATGACGACAATGCACACCCTACTGAGAACTGCAGGATGCGGGCCGAAAGCTTTCGAGTGATCAAATAAATTATGCATGTGGGAAGACGTCTCCACAGCCAACGTTTTCCAGACCTCCATCGGAAATCCATTGGGCCCGGAGGCCTTCCCTGACTGAAGGCGCGATATAGCAACTGTTCTCTTCCCCAGTGATATCCATCACAAGATCAGCTATTTGGGCGGGGGTCAGCCGTGGCAGGGTGAGATCCTCCAGGAAGGGAAAGCCTCTGCCCTAGTTCCTCGATTGTCAGGAGTGGTAGATCTTCTAATAGTAGTAGCGAATGCGTCTGCAATCCCTGAATCCTCCATGATTCGGACCCCTCCCAGACCCTGAACCTCCCTCATGTGCCTGTGCCCCTCATCCCTCTTCCACAACCAGGCCAGGATTTTACCAGCACAGTCCCTGGTTTTATAAATTTGACTTCTCTTAAGCTAGTGCACCTGTTTGGCATTATCCAGGGAAATGTTCTGCAGTTGCTCCTGAGCACTCTGAAGCTTCTCCCGCCTGCCCGGGGTACCCTTTTCCAAATATCGCGCCTTGAAACACTTGTGTATAGGCGCATTATAAATGCCATATCTTTTTTTTTTTTTCTTTTTCTTTTAGTTTGTACAAACTTTTTGAAAAAAAAACAAAATTATACACAATATTCCTCCCCTATCTCTCTCTAGGGTGCTTCAGAAGTGGGTCTTTACAGTGCATTTTTCTTAGCAGAGTGTAGCGTTCCATAACTTGTTGCTTCTCTCCGACCTAGTTATTCTCTTTTTTTTTTTTTTTTTTCTATTACTCTGTTCGCTACTAAAGATTTATTAATTCATTACCAATTCTTTATCTTGCTTTACTTCGCCTCTTCATCTCATCTCAGCACTTCGGAAGCACCCATTACTTTTTAGATTCTTTCTCTAATTTAGTTCTCTTTTAGGAGGTTTTCAAGTATTTCCACGAAGTATGTCAACCCGAAAGTGTCTTTTTCACATGGGTTGTGAAATTTTCGCCATAGATCCTCTCCACTTAAGGTGGCATATTTTCGCACTGTATGTCCTAAGTGTATAGATCTCTGATTTTTCAGGGCCTCACAGTACAGTGTTAGGTGTTTAAGGGTTTCTTGATGTTTATTACAGAAACGACACCTGAGTAATACTTTCAGATTCCTCGTTCTTATTGCTCGGCTTACTCTGGTGTTTATTAAGTTCATACGAAATTTCATATAATTTGTTCGATGTCTTGCATTGGCTGATCTCATCAAATATTGAGGCAGTTGTTTTCGATCTTTGGCTTCTATAGCTGCATCTTCCATAAGTTTGTGGCGATTGCGATCATCAACTGTCGAGCACCAATCCTGTTCCCATAGCTTTTTCTTCACATAATTCGGGTTGTTTCTCAGGGTGTCTTGATCAGTTCCCAGTTGTTCTAATTGCTTTTTACACCCGTCTGCCCATTTACATAGTAGAGTTTCTTTGTTGTCTTTCATAGCATTTTGTAAGATCTTGAATTGAGGCAAGCATTCTACTGTGATGATTTTCCGATATATGGATAGCATGTTCCATAGCACTCGGGCGTGCATGGATATTAAATTAAGTTCATATCTCATACATGCACTCGAGATTCCTTTCTGTAAATGCAGAACCCTCCTCCAATATTGATTTTCTAGTTCTGGCCATAGAGTGGCAGACACTCCTAGGGCACATTCTGCTCCATAAATCAGTGATGGAATCACTTTTTGGTTGTAGTGGGCTATTACTGGTTGTAGTGAGAATTTCCCAAACTTTTTGTTTATTACTACTCCTTGACTTGCTAATTGTCTGCATTTTTGTTTAGCATTCTCTGCCCAGGGAGCATCGTTTATGTTACTATTAATCCAAACACCTAGGTATTTTGTCTTTTTTACACATCTTAAAATTTCATTTCTCAGTCTCCACTTTGGGATACTTTTTGTACTCCGTTTATTGTTTCGTGTTAAATCTTGCAGGATTATTATTTCAGATTTTGTTGGATTGATTTTTAATTTATTTTGTTCTACGTATTTCTCTAAAGCTGCTAGTTTTCGAGTTAGTCCAATTGGTGTTAGGTCCAGTAATGCAATGTCATCTGCATATAGCATCCAGCTTATTGCCTGCCCATTTATTTTTGGTGGAAAGGAGTTTACCGCTGCTAGACTTTCGCCAATATCGGATATAAATAAGCCAAACAGCGTTGCTGCAAGCGGGCAGCCTTGTTTCACATCTTGGTTCATTTCGATTGGCTTGCTTAACGTTCCACTTGAATGAAGTCGGATTTTAATGACTGTGTCCGTGTGGAGTTCTTTTATAGGTTGAAGTAGATTATCTGGGCACTTCCATTTCTTCATCTTTTCCCAGAGCATCCTTCAGTCGATGGTATCAAAAGCACTTGATAAATCGACAAATGCTACGTAGATCTTTCTATTTTGTCGAATTGCTTCCATTTTCAGAAAGTTCAGAATTGTTAGATTCAGCCCGCAGCCAACTCCTTTCACGAATCCAGTTTGCCGAAGATCGTATCTTTTGGTATCTTGGATCCAACGTAATAGTTGGTTTTGGAGCTGGGAGGCAAACATTTTTCCAACCACATCAAGCAGAGCTATCGGCCGGTAATTTTTGGGGTCGGTTCGATCACCTTTTTTGAAAATTGGTACTACAATGGCACACCGCCAGGAAGAAGGTATTTGTTTCGTCTGGAGGATGGTTCGGAATAATAAGTAGCAGATGTCTGCCCATAGTTCTGGGTGTTGTTTTAGGTGTTGATTTGTTAGGCCATCTGGTCCTGGTGCTCTCGATGTGCTTAATTTTAGAATGTTTCTGTAGATTTCCTCTTTTTTTATTTCAATTGACCACTCGTGCTCTGAGGATGGTGAAGTTCTTATATTGGGTTGTTTGTTATTGAATGTTTCTGCGTAGTGTCTGATCCATTGAACTTCTGAGATCATAGATTTCATGATGGCTCCCTGGGGTGTTGATATGTTATTCATCAAGGCCCAAAAGTCTCTGGTCTTTCTTTTAGCAAGTACTTCCATCATAATTTCGGCATCTCTCTGTAACATGATGTGTTTGTGGCTGATTAGCCAGTTCTTATAGGTTTGTTTCAGATGTCTTATCATGGACTTATTTTTGAACATTCTCAGTGCTTTTTTCAGATTTTTTTTCTTTTCGTTAACTTCTGCATCCCATACATGGAGCTGTGTAAAATCCGGTCGTGCCTTTGTGTATTTTTTCTCTCGGTATATCTCTAATAGAGTTGTATACTCGATTTGTTCCATTTTTGTTGTATTTTCAAGCGATTTCCTTAGTGAGATGATATTATTCTCACTCAATCTTAGCCTATTACGACCAGGACCTGTTTCGAGTGTCAATAAATGCCATATCATATTATATGCCTCCTCTGCAGCCCTCTCTTTCTCTTTTGCTTCCCTTAGCACCGGACTATGCACGGTTCTATGAGCTGCTACTAGGGCGATCACCTCTCCCCGTAGGACCGTTTTGTAGCCTTCTCAAAACACCTCTGTGCTGTGTACCGACTGCTCATTTATGTCAAAGTACTCATTTGTCTTAGAAGTCAACTCCTCCAAAAACTCAGGAAACCCCAGTAATTGCTATTTGTGCACCATGGAAGCCTCCTCTTTTCTCTACCAGCGTCAAGCTCCATAATTAGCGGAGAGTGGTCGGAGATACCCCTGGCCAGGAAAGTGGCTGATCTGAGCCTGTGCATGTCCACCTATTGGGTAAAAAAAGTAATCTAACCTGGAAAAGGAGCCATGCACTCCTGACAAGAAGGACAATCCCTTATACACCGGGTGCACCGTCCTCCAGGTCTCCACTAACCCCATCAAGAGGGAGAATGTGTTCAGTTTTGTGGGATTACCAGCCAATCTACCCCTAGTGTGCAGACGATTCTGGGCTGGATCAACCACATCATTGAAATCCCCTTGCAGAACCCAACTATGCACCTGGCTACGGCACAGCACTGACTGGATGTCATTCAGGAGGTCCATCGCCAAGGGGGAAGAGGCATACACATATACCACCGCCCAAACTTCCCCCCACAGCTCCCCTTTCACTAATACAAATCGCCCTTGTGAGACCGATTTCACCTCCAAGAGCCAGAAGGGGATCTGCTTGTTTACCAGTATCAGAGCACACCTCATCCCCTCACCCCCTGGAGATGCCAGTAAGTACCGCAGTAGAGTAATTAATGCGCCTGAAGAAACAGTACTCGGATCCTGCCAGATGAGTTTCAGTAAGGAGGACCACATCAGGCGAATGGCGATTAAGAAACTGCAGTGCCAATCGCCTCTTAATAACAGACCCCAGCCCGTTCAAATTACAGGTGAGAAAGGAGAGCTTCCTAGGTCCATCCGTCCCCACCATACGTTTGAGACAAACACAGTATTGCAACAGAGAACCCACCCCTCTCACCTTGGCCTAGACCCAAGACAGAAAAACCACCCAGATTGTCATCCCCACCATGTCTCGATCTTCAATTCTCTCCACCCCCCGCCTCCATTCGGTGTAAAAAACTTCCCCACCCCGTAATTCACCCCCCCCCCCAACTAGAAGCACTTGTAGCCCGAAACCTAACGAACCCCAACATAATACAACCCACTCAAACATAATCAGGGTTACAAACGAGCACCAACAGAGCCCCCAATGAGCCCCACCGGGGACCACCGCCCATCGGAGCTTCAGTTGCAAAACCTAACACCAATATTATCCATAGGGCCCCTAAGATGCCCTCAGCTCAACCGGGGAGCGAGAACCGCCCTCCCACATCAGCCAGTGTCTGCAGATTCTTGCCCGCCACAAGCAGTTCCCGCCAGATCGGTCCACGGCGTCTCGAACGGGGCCAGAGACGATTCTCAGTCATGAGTCAAAGCAGCCCTGTCCTTAGGCGATCCAGAGACCAGCCCAGACAGGATGTGTGTCTCCATCGAGTCCCATGCGTCCTTAGTGGTGTGGCACAAATGAACCGTGCCCCTGTGGTAGACCTTGAGCACTGTTGGGAAGAAAAGAGCATATTTTATCTTTAATGACATCAGCTTCCGTTTATCAGTCAAAGGTCCATCTGACCCGTTGCACCGCCCTTGTATAGTCCAGGAAGAAACTGATCTGATTCCTGTTATATGTCATGGCGCTGGTCACCCTTGCCACATCAGTGCCTTGATGTAAAGCGTTCTATATATAAATAAATCAATCAATCAATCACATGTAGGAGAGTGTCCGGGTCCCTGTAATTTAGCAGACAAGCTATAACAGTGCATGGGGGTGCTCCAGGCATGGGCCGGCCCGTCGGAACATGATGTGCCCGCTCTATTGAGTAGAAATTTGAAGGTTTTTTGGGCGCCATCAGGTCAGTCAGAAATAATAACATACTGGGCCTCTCCTCCTTATCAGGCAGTCCAAGCATACACAGAATGTTACGTCAGGATCTGCCCTCACTGTCCTCAGTACGGTTCTCCAGGACACTAAGTTTGTGAAACAGACGCCAGCTGCTTCTCCATCTTCTTAAGCGCATCGTCGTTGTCTGAGATGCGCCTAATCGCAAGGACAGTTTACGAAGGTCTTGCCTCAGGAAAGAAAACTCCAAGGCCAACCCATCTATTGTCCCCTCTACCGAGGACCTGGAGTCCCCAATGGCGCTCAGGATGTCTGCAAGTAAAGTCCACTGTTCTTCTCCTGAGGCCCTTAAACCGGTCATTTCTGATTCCTGTGTCACGGCTGGAGGTGGCAGGGCACTCACCATAGATCGGTTCATTTTGTTCCAGATATTCCCTTTCCGGGGTTTGTACTTAGCCATCACTGCTGGAGCCTTCAGTGCTAGGTGCACCACAGAAGTAGCCGGTCACCCCGATGAGCCGCCCGTTGCCCCTGCTAGATATAGCAGCCCGTGTCCACCTAAGCATTATCTGCATAATGCACAGCTGCCTAGCCCGATGGTGGTCCGGGTTCGGGTCACCACTCCGGGTCAGAACTCCAGTCCTGGCAGCCCACTCCCTGCCTATGCATCACCACCAGGCAGTTCAAGGCTGTTCAAGGGTACCCCCAGCAGTATTCAAATATCCACTTCTCCTGTGGTCTCAAGATCCACATGATATCGTCCCCAGGGGAACCCTCACACACCCAGCTGCCTCTCCTAGCTTGCCGGTACTGTAGCATACCCAATGTTGGAGGGCGCCGCACTCACAGGTTTCAATGATGCTAGATTGTGTCCCCATGGCCAGCACCCTTGAGTAAAGTCACATTGGAGCCCCTAAGAATTGGCGCACCCCTTGCGTCTGCCATAACACAGCTCCCTTAGGCTACTGGCTACCCTGTCACACTTTATCTGCATAGGTCCATGAGGGGCCCAGAATAGTGTCCCCCTGCCCAACAACAGTCTCAGCTGGCGTTTCTTGTAGATGTGGTTGGCCCCCGTTGGCAGTCCCACAATCATTGCAGAGAGGATGGTACACATATGGGCAAGCCCCCACCATGGACAGCCCTCCTGTTGTCTCTTGCAAGGTACTGTGGCCAGACCCCTGTAGGTGCAGATGCTTCCAGAAAGGAGGTGTGGGGGGGATTCCAAAGACCAATATGTCACCCTGTCCCAGACTCCTTGCCAGCACTCCAGTGTGGTTGCCCCCCTCTCAAAGTATTCAATATGGTGGTTCTGCCAGCATCAAAGCAAAAAATTCGAGGAGGGGGGGTTCACACTCCCAAACACTGCAGTGACTTTCACAGCACTGGGCTCCAGCTGATAATCTGTGGTGCATTCATCCTTCCTACACTCCAAACGGCCGCGGGAACCTGTCTCTCCCACTGCTCACATTTCTCAGCGCCTGGGCCCAGCTCCGTGGCTCCTCTTGGGCAGTTTAGCCTTTCTTTGGCTCTGTATGCTGCAGGTGCTGGGCTGCTCACGGGCCTCCCCGTCGCGCTTTCCAGATACCGCCTGCGGCACGGTCCGGCATGCCAAAGGCAACTCCGGCGCTCCCGCTGCTGCATGCTCAGCAGGCGCCAGGTTTCTCAGCTGCTCCCCGCCGCTCCATACGTCGCAATGCCTCCTCACCTCAGCGGGTCCATCGCTGGGGCACACACCTCAACCCTGCCCCCAGCGGCGACTTCCAGCCTCAGCCAAGGTGGCAGGTGGCCTCAATATTCCTGGCAGATCTGTCCTGCACCGATTCATGTCGGGATGGCAGCAGAACGTGGCGACTACATTCCGCTCCTCAATAAAAGTCAATTTCTAGCATGATTTATGCAACAACCAGGATTTTTACTAACGGACACCGGTGGCCACAGCGGAGCGGCAAGGTCTCACAACCACATCAGCCAGCTGCACGACTGCACCCCAGGAATAGTTCCTTCTTAACGATAGGGGTGAAGAGGATTTCTGCACTGTTTCGGATGGTGCTAAGGCAATGTGGAGGGGAGTATTGATTAGGGGAGGCGCCCAGAAGAAAAGGGAGAGAATCTTGCTGGAAAATAGGTTGCAGACTGAGATTGGCCTCCTTGGAAAGGAAGTACAGGAGTCAGATGTAGCATTAGGGAAGCGGATAGAGGAAGTAACGGGTAAAAGAGGAGCTGCGGTTGTTGGAGGAGGGTATGATTTTTCAAAAGCTTCTGTTTTTGTGGCAAAATTACAATAAGAAGGCCGACAGAGTGGATGCTATGCTGGCGGCTCGGCTTTGGGGACAATGGGCAGAAAGATGGGTAACAGTGATACAGGGAATGGAGGGTTAAGTTGAAGGTACCTCAGAGGGGTTGTAGATAGATTTGTGCCCTTTTATGAGGAGCTGTATAGGGGGGAAGGATCAGGTGGATGTGGGAGGTCTGACGGACTACTTGAAGGGGGGGGGTCTGTTTTCCCGGTACTGAGTTTTGAGCATGCAGTGGGTATGAACGCTCCTATATTGGAGGAGATTGTCCTGGCTATTCGCAGGTTGAAGCAGGGAAAGGCCCTGGGAGAGGATGGGTATACGCCAGGATTTTATAAGTCATTCTCAGGAGTGCTGGTGCCTCATGTAACAAGGTTAATTAATCGCATCTTGTTGTCAGAGGCAGGCCCCTGGTTCTTTTGTGAAGGCGCTCATTTCAGTGATACCTAAGGCGGGTAAGGATTCCCTTGCGTGTGGGTCCTATCAACCCATCTTGCTTCTTAATGTGGATGCAAAGATTTTTACCCGAGTGCTTGCTTCTAGGCTGGAAGTGCACATTCCTCGGCTGTTCCACTCGGACCAGGTGGGATTTATAAAGGGAGATCCACTCTTTTCAGATTCAGGATATATTAGTTTATTCTCTAAATTCTGGTAATGATACATACAATATATTAATTTGTTTGCAAAAAAGACAGACAGATGGACAGTTATACATTTGGGATGGAGGTGTACCACTGGGTACCACCCTCAAGAGTGTGGAGGATATAGACCTTCTGGTGGTGCAAAATCTCTTGGATATACAATCAACATAGGTTTACAACACAAGAGTGAATGCAGCCCAGGACCACAATAGGTCCATGAGTATTGTCAAAGGAACAAAACAGAACAACAAGTGTTTACAGGTAAGTCTGGGGTAGGGTTGTGTCGTGGATCGACACTGAGTTTCGGCCCAGGGTATGTAGACTGGACGTAGGTGGCTAGGATGGCCTTCTTCAGGATGGAGGTGAAGGGATGAAACACTGTCCGTATTGTATTGTGAACCGACACAAGGTGCCACTGTAAAGGCTTATGAGGAACTTCAACCAATCGCCAAGTCAGGTGAAGATGGTGGCTCGGTAGCCACAGCAGCAGAGGGTGTTAGTCCAAAGCGCAGTGTCTGGAACCGGGGTATCCTGATGGCGGCAGCGTCAATCAATGGTGTCAGTAATTGAGAGAATGCACGTGCAGAAGCGTCTAGCCATCCTAGCCACCTACGTCCAGTCTACGTACCCTAGTTGTTGTGTTTTGTTCCTATGACAATACCCATGGGCCTATTGTGGTCCTGGGCTGCATTCACTCTTGTGTTGTAAACCTATGTTGATTGTATATCCAAGAGATTTTGCACCACCAGAAGGTCTGTATCCACTACACTCTTGAGGGTGGTACCCAGTGGTACACCTCCATACCAAATACCAAATGTATAACTGTCCGTCCGCCTGTCTTTTTTGCAAACAAATTGATATATTGTATGTATCATTACCAGAATTCAGAGATTAAACTAATATATCCTGAATCTCAAAAGTGTGGATCTCCCATCCTGATTTTTTGTTGAAATACACGTTCTCCCTCCTGGGCATTTCAGGACCTAGCCAGGTGCCCTGTATTATTATTTGTGATTTATAAAGGGGCACCAGGGAGCGGATACGATGCAGAAATCGCTGCATCTGATCGACTGGGCGAAGGGGAGGGGGCAAACCTATGTAGGTCTCCAACGATGCGGAGAAGGCCTTCGCTAGAGTTGACTGGTCCTTTCTTGAGGCTGTGTTGCGCAAGTTTTGATGATCTGGGGACCACAGTGATGAATGGCATTATGGCTTTGTATTTTAATCCAAAAGCGTGCATTGGGTTGAATGAATGGTTTTTCCCGCTGATTTGGCCTTGGTCGGGGCACGAGACAGGGTTGTTCCCTTTTGCCACTTTTGTTTGCGCTCACTGTTAGGGAGAATTCTCAATAAATTGCTGATTCCCCTTACCTAATGAGTCCCTCAGCAACTTTGCTGAATTTGTAGGGTTTATTTTTTTCACCTGGTAAGAGTGTGAGCCTTTTTCCCACTCTTACATGTGTTTTGCTGTGTGTGTTTTCACTTTTTGTGTGATCTTGGGCACTGGAGCCTCACCTACTCCAGAGCACCACTTTGTTGTGTGTGTTACATAGCACCTTCAGTAAAGTGACACAGGGTTGTCTTTGAGACTTCCCCCTGACTCCATTTTTCTGGGGCTGACTACTGTCCCCCAGAAACAGGTAAAGTTGCCGTAAACTTTATATAGTCACTTTAAACTACAGACCCAGTACACCCCATCTTACATGGAGTACTGTAAAGGGTTAACTCTTATCCTTTTTTGTCTGTGCCTCTTGGAGCCTTGTCTCGCTCCCTTAACTTTAAGACTTGGCTGGTGGCAGTGGTATCTACCCTAACTTTTCTACTGCAATTATATTACATAAACGTGGTATCGTTTTAGGCTATTATAGTAGCCTCGAACACAAACCCGCTTGACCAAATACATTTTATTTTGGCTCCGGCTGGGTTTATTCGCCATTTCTTTTTGTTAAAGTCTTTCTTGTGTTTTTCTCTGTGCGCCAAACCGGGGAGGATATCTTTGTTCGCTGTCTTTTCGCTGACTTCTGCACAGAAGCACTCCTTAAGGCACCTGATAGTCTAGGGAGGCAGGATGTGAGGGAGGGATCTTCGGACCCCTGCCATGGGTTGCCTTGGTAACCCAAGTCACACTCTTGTCTAATTGGCTAAGGGGAATGGCCTTGCCAGGCCAGCCACCCTTCTGTGTGATTGACAGCCAGGCTGTATGAATGGGGGAAAAATGCATAAAAAGCAGGTCTCTGGGATTGGAAAGACAGTCGCCACTGGAACGAAAGAACCAACGACGAACTGGAAGAAGAGGACCCCTACCACGACTGAACCGCCTGGTGAAGCCGTGCTGCAGGTCCGAATCTCCAAATCTGACAACAGAGAAGATCCTCCAGGAAACTTCTTCCCTTGAGCTGGTGGGACCAACCAGTTCGTCCCAAACTGCAAGCCAGGACCCCTCCTCTGGTCGAATTCACTGTAGAGAGCTACAGTGGGCCGGATAGCCAGGAAGGTCGGACCCTGCTTGGGTTTTAAGGAGCGCACCTTTTCTTCCTTTTTTTGCTCTGCTGCTGGCTTCTTCGCTGGGTGGTGCAGGACCCTCCAGTCTTCCTACTTCGGGTGAGTCCGACAGTCGCTTCAGGAACCGTGAGCCTGCAGGAACCACCAGGAACGTCCGCCTCATCTACAGCTCCCTCTTCGTTTTAAGGTGCTGCGCAAATCCGGTTGTCCGTTTCGTTCGGCCGCGGTCAAAGTGTTTGAAATCTTTCTCCAATCCAAGGGCTTGTCCTTCTCTTCTCTTTGAACTAACTTTCCTACCAACCAACCTCGTCCAGAATCTGTGCCACAAACTTTACCACAAACTACATTTATCTCTATTATCTTGAGCAAAAGACTTTTGAACCATTGACTTTGGCCCTAAGCCTTTTCTATCTGATTTTAAACTTAAAGTCTCTCTTGTTCATTTGCCACGAGTACTTACCTGTTGGTTTTGCCTATTTTCTTATAACTTTGTCTTTCCCTTCCTTTTAAATTGCTGGAGTGCCATTTTTCTCCCACTTCATTTTGTGAGCTTAACTTGTCTAGAATTTAAGGGAAATGGTGTGGTGTATTTATGATTGTGATTTCTTAACTTGTTTGTAACAGTGAAATGTTATACAACTGTTGAGTAAATAAATATATATTCTTTTACTTCGAAAACTTGAGTCAGTGTTTGCCTGAACCATAGTAATTGCTGCCCTTTGTGTAACCTTTTGTACTGCTCACTTACTTTTGAGATAAGTCTGGCTGCTCCGCTACTGCTACCACTATAACTGTAGTACAGGCTTGTACCAAAGGTGAAATTGTACTGTCACTTGTAGTCTTAATTGTGTGTAGTGTTCCCAAAGGGTACTGCATATACCTCTGCCTACCACTGGTGTACAGCGGTGAGGATAAAAGTATAGTAGTTACACTTGGAGTTCTGCTATTACCTTGGATCAACTAACCGCAAGGCTAACATCACTAAAAAGCAAAATGTAATCATGTCTGATATAGAAAGCCACAATCAGGAGACCCTCCTGAGTTACACTACTGATCATTTAAGAAATCTGTTTAAAGAAAGGAAACTCTCTGCTAAAGGCAAAAAGTCAGAATTAGTTGAAGAGTTGTTAAAGAACCCAAGTCTAGGGAGTGGGTCTGAAATGCCTGACTCATTAGCAAATGTGGAAAGTATTGAGGATGATGCTATGTCTGTTAATGATGAGTTGGAAGAAGTAGATATGTCTCCTAATGTAGGTCTCTCTGCTCCCTTGCCTGCTGAGCAACCTCAACCCTTGACCACTGGGACCCCCACAGGTCCTACACTCAGTCCTGAATTCATTGCTCTAGAGAAAATGAGGCTTGAACTGGAATTCAAATGTTTAAATGCTCAAACTGAACAGAAACACCAAGAACTTAAGCTCAGAGAAATGGAGTTGAATCATAAACTTGAAATGAAGAAATTGTCTCTTGAGAATGCTTCTCTCCCAGAGTTTTCTAGGTCTTCCAGTCCTAAGAGACCCCATATGCCCAAAGAAATTGTGGGTAAGTATGAGATTAAGCTTGAGGTTTTGGATTGGTTAGCAATGTTTGAGTATAACCATGGTATTCAAGGTCTCACAGGGAATCAATTGCTTCCCTGGCTCTTCTCTAGGCTACCCACTGTTGCATCTGATGTTGTGATGGAGTTGGGGGAGGTCGATAGGATGGATTATGAGTGTGTGAAGCTAGCTTTAATTGCTAGATTTGGGAAGACCACTTACCAGTACCTTAAGAGGTTTAGGACCCTCAAAAAGCATGATGGTACTCCTTGGGCTACCTGGGTATGTGTGTTTCTGAATAATTTAGATGGTTGGATTAAGGGTTACAAAGTGAACACTTAGGAAGGAATGAGAAATCTTGTAATGTTGGAGTCGATTTTTGATGTCTGCTCTCCTGAGCTCAGACAGCACTTGGCTGTTTCTAAGGAGATGGATCCAAAGAAGCTAGCTAAGGCTGCTGACTTGTGGGTTGCCAACAGGTCCACTCACAAGGATTCTGGGGCTACTCAGAAAAAGGATGAGGGGAAACAGCCAAAGAAAGACAACAAAGAGAATTCTAATACCTCCAATCCAAAAGAGGGCCGCAAACAGCAACATAAGGGTAAACCACAAGGGAAACCGAATCAGGCTAGTGTACCATCTGGACCCAAACCAGATGGAGGTCAGAACAAACCCCCATTCATCAAAACATTTGGGAAATGTTATGTTTGTGGGTCAACTGATTATGTGAAAGGGGATCCCTCAGGTGAAAGGGTGAGGTGATTCTGTTTGGCTGTTTGGCGAGTGGCGGGGGCGAGGCAAAGTCTATGACATATGCTTGACCTGCAAACTTAAATGATGATTACTGCTACTACCACGCTTCCCTGCCCGCGGACCCGGGCGCAAACAAAGTGCTGCGCCAGGAATGAGGATGTCATGGCAGAGCGATCTAGACAATCCCAAGCTAGTCGCTATTATTCCTGTACTTCGGACTCAGAAGAGCTGTATATATAGGTACATCAGTGCAATATTTCAGCTTCGAACTTCAAACACATTACTGCTCCTGACACTGACCTAAATGTCTTTCATGAGATGAGCATGGATACTACATGTATCGAATCTACTCAACTTACCATGCAAACTGATGTAAAGACTGAGTCGAGTGTGTTCCGGCCGCCGTTGGAGCCTGGGCTTGGTTTTTCAGGGGAGTCGGGGGGGCTGGGGGTCCGGTGTCTCCACGGTCCCGCTCGATGTCTCAGGCGGTGATGGAGCAGCGCCAGACTGTCTGCGGGTCCTGGCTGCGCGGGCTGCTGCCTTTGTTGGGGTGTGTGGCGAGCCTGTGACGGCCGGCCCGGGGTGGGGCGAGTCCTGCATCGGGCATGTTTGCTGATTCTGGCCGTGGACAGGCTGGGCAGCCTGCAACGCCTGATGACGTGTGCGAGCTGCACCGTCCGACCTTGGCTTTGGCCTGCGATCCGCCGGGGGGCAACACCATGCGGGGCAGTGTTGAGGCTGTTCGATCGGCTGGTGGTGCGGTCGCATTCACTGCTTGCAGTAAGGGTGATGCCACATTTGATTCTGGATGTCAGAATGTGGCGGTGTGTTCTGTCTCATCGCCGCAGCTCCAAGTGTTTGTTAACTGCAATGACCAGGAGCCTCAAGAGGACGCTTTTGGTAATGCTTCTATTCAGGATTACCGTAATTCACCTAGTTATAACTCACATAGAACTCCTAATGGTGCCTCTACAGTCTTTAGCTCTGCTTCGCTGCAGGGCACCACATTATCAATTGAACCAAGTTCAGAGCGGAGAAACTCTTAGAAGTGGTAAGTAAGGCATTACAAAACCTGCTTCTAATAAATAAAGCCCGTACACCGAAACAACTTCACGACCCAATTCCAGAAAATGAGTCCTATACCAGAACGTCTTTAAAGAGAAATAGCACCAAACTCTATATCTGGGCGAGTGTTACATACAAACGCCCAAGATTAAGTGAAGGGCAGTGTAATCATGAGCCAGCTCAGACTTCCCCATCGACTGTGCTTGACTCACAAAAAAGATCTAACATCAACCTGAGTACTCAAGTACAAAATCAACATAGTGCAATAAACACATCATATTTGAGATCTAGTGTTGATTTAATCTCAGACAAAACTTCAACATCAGATTCTTCATTTGTGGATCGTCCATTTCCGAAAATAAGGAGGTCAAATATGGCCATTTTTCAGCACAAACAGCCCATCAAAGACTCAACTCACGGTTTAGGGGTTCCATTGTCTTCATGCGACCATGTGCCATTTAATGAATTGCAAGCACTGCTAACCTCTTCAATGGCTATCTCAATGGTGCAGTTTACCAAATTATACGAGTCCATTAATGACAGCACTAAGGATTTAACAACTTTGGCAGCACTAATGAACTCCAAACTGATACATCTGGAAGAGTTGCAGTCTGGACAAACCAACAAACACGATGAGGTTACTCACAAGTTGACGACATTACTTTCATCTGTCAACGACCAAAAACGAAATGACGCCCTTGATAAAAAGCTACTTGCGGAAGTTGCAAAAGAGGCTTTGGCGTTATTCTGAAATAACCACAGGGATGTACCATCGAGACTACAACCTCTCTGTCCAATTGTTCCAGATATAGACCTTCAAGGACCAACTCAGCCTTTGACTGTATGTTCACAGTCAGTAGTCATTGATCTGGGCTTGGATTCCGACGCCTCAAATCTTAATCCCGTTTTGCTTGCAGCCAGTCAGGTATCAAACAATGTTAATAGACCGGTGCAAACGAGTGAGGAAGCAATAACCCAAACCCTGGGGAGCAATCATGAAAAGAAAAAAAACATCTGTTGATTGCTCCCCGCCCTTGAGCAATGGCTGTATTGCCCTTGATAGCGCAGGTGGCAACGTCTCGCAGGGAAACGTGGCTGAGACCTCTTTTTTTTTTTAAACTTCTTTTTTATTCATTTTCATTTTCAGAACAGGATTGTTAGCAGCTTACATAAATGAAAATAAACAACAAAGTCCATTATAAACTAGAACCCATCCCCCCATCCCCTCCCCCATAAGTACAGCACCCAGAAAGCCATTCCCATTCTCATCTCCCCTGAACCCGCTTCTATCCGCCAATGTCCAAAAGTTTAAGTCTCTGCGGACACCATTGCTCTCTAAAGTCCCCTTTTAGAAATTCCAGGGTCTCCCCCCATTCCGCATGAAATGTCTCCAGTTTATTGTCCGCTGCGTAAGAAGCCCACTCTAAAGAGACAATGTCCCAAAGTTTCCTGAGCCACTCCTGCTCCGACGGGATCACGGGCCTCTTCCATTTTTGCGCAATGAGGGATAAGGCTGCCAATACAAAAATCGTTGGTGCTTTGCCCCAGCCCGGTCCTGTCCCATTAGCCCCCAACCCGACTCCTACCCTGCTTTTCCCCAGCAAGATGTCACATGGATGTCGGAGGGATCCTCCTCCCAGTGCCTGGGCTGTGGCCTTCTTAAGATCTTCCCAAAAGGGCTGAATAGCAGCACAATCCCACCAGATATGTGAAGCCGTGCCCCTCTCCCCGCACCCACGCCAACAGTCCCCAGAAACAGCGGGGTTCATTGCTTGGAGACGGGCGGCAGTATAATGCCAACCCAACAAACATTTATACCACACTTCTCGGACCTGGATCGCCTTTGCCAATTTAGGGATCCGCGCCCAGAGTCTCTCCCAATCGGCTAGCTCCAAGTGAACCCCGGTGTACCTCTCCCGGTTAGCCATATAGGGCCAGGTGGTTCGCGGGGTGCCTCTCTCGAGATGTTTATATAGAGCCCCTATCAACCCCCCAGTGCCCTCATTGGTTGTTAGGAACCTTTCGAAGTGAGTTAGATCTCTAGTTGCCGCCTGTCTAACAGCCGGAGACATCACCCAGTGTCTGATTTGAAAGTAACGATGCCGCTCCTTTTCCCCTAGACCAAATTCTTTTTTACATTTCAGGAACGTTTTCACTCTACCCCCAGTGAACATGTCCCTTATGATCCTACATTCCCCCCTCTTCCCACACCAAAAAAGCTCCCGCCTCCATCCCTGGAGTGAAGTCCCCGTTGCGGAAGATAGGGGAGAACGGAGAGGGGAAAGTCGTGATCCCCCATTGTAATACAGATCGATCCCAACAATCAACCACACTTTTTGTGATGTCGCTCAGGTAGATATGAGAGGGTCGTAACCGTCTCGGGAGCCAGAGCACCTCCCCCAAGTGGTGCCCAGCCACAGCTCGATCCATCTTTACCCAGTGTTTCTGATACTCCTCCGCAAACCATTCTCTAATAATTCGGAGCCGAGCCGCGTCGTGGTAGCGACGAAAGTCGGGGAAGGCCAATCCGCCTCTATCCCTAGAAGTAGTGAGGAGTTGCCTAGAAACCCGCGATCTTCTCCCCCCCCAGACAAAACCTCTAATCAGTCCGTCCAGCCTCCGGAAAAAACTCTCCGGGACCCTCAAGGGGATGGCCTGAAAAAGGTAGAGTACCCGAGGGAGTATCACCATCCTAAGGACCGCTCCCCTACCCAGCCATGAGATCGGAAGGGCCCCCCACCTTCGTAGATCTTTCTGGATTGCCAAAAGAAGCGGTTCGTAGTTCGCACCGTACCAACCAGCCAGGGAGGGGGTGATCCGCAACCCCAGATATCGCAGCCCAGAGGGGCTCCACTTAAAAGGGGACAGCTCCCTGACCTCTCTCGCCTCCCCCTCTCCCAAGGAGAGGGTCATCAATTCCGATTTTTGGAAGTTAACTCGAAGGCCCGAGACTTCGCCAAAGGAAGTTAATAATGTCATACATGCTGGGAGGGATTTTCTCGGATTGGTAAGTGTGAGTAGCATGTCGTCGGCAAAAGCCGCCACCCTATGCTGCCAACCACCAAATGGGATCCCCTCTATCTCCGGAGACCGGCGGACAGCCGATAGTAGAGGTTCTAAGTAAATAGCGAACAACAGCGGGGAGAGGGGACATCCCTGTTTCGTTCCCCTCCGGAGACTAAAGGGCCTAGTCACTTCTCCATTAACCAATATGCGTGAAGTGGGGTTTTTGTAATTGGCTGCAACCAAGTTGATAAAGCCCTCCCCCAGGCCCATCCTCTCCATAACCTGAAATAAGAAGGACCACTCAAACCGGTCAAACGCCTTCTCGGCGTCTAATGCTAACAGGAACGCCGGGGTATCTGATTTATGGGATTTCTCAATGAGGTGAGCTACCCTCCTGATGTTATCTGCTGTTTGCCGCCCCATGACAAAACCCGCCTGGTCCTGATGGATCAGGGAAGGAAGGTGTCCCTCCAACCGCCTTCTTAGTGAATATTTTTGCCTCGGTGTTAATAAGGGCAATCGGGCGATAAGAAGTGCAATCCTCCGGATCCTTCCCTACCTTGTGGATTAGGGTGATCTTAGCCTCCTCCATCGTTCGGGAGATGCCACCCCCCATGCTAAACGAATTAAAGAGCTGGGTCAAGTGAGGGACCAATAGATGAGAAAAGGCTTTATAGAAGGAGGCCGGAAAGCCATCGGGACCCGGCGCCTTATTGCGGGGAAGAGCAGTGACGACAGCCCTTACCTCGTCCTCCGAGATGGGGGCACCCAGTTCCTCAGCCACGTTCTTGGGGACCTGCGGGAGACGTATATTTTCGAGGAAATTTCTCTGTAAGTGAGGGGAAGGATCCTGAGAGGAGTATAGGGCCTCATAGAATTCCACAAATCTTTCCCTTATCTCGTCAGACCGGGTCAAGCACCTACCTCCCTGGTCTTTAAGTGCAGTAATTACTCTCTGATCCCTCTGCCCCCTCAAAAGGCGAGCAAGCAGAGTGCCTGCCTTGTTGGCCTTAGCATAAAAGGTTTGCCTCATTCTGAGGAGGGCACCTTCAGCTCTCTTAGTCCTCAGAATCCCCAATTGGCCCTCCGCCAGTCTATAGGCCCTGAAGGCCCTTCGCGTGGGGGTAATACGCAGTTGGGCTCTGGCGGACTCCACCTCTCCCTCAAGCTGGGCCTCCAGCCCTCTCAGCCGCCTATTCCTCTCCGCCCGCAGGGCAATGAGGTCTCCCCATATAGTCGCCTTAAAAGCATCCCACCTCATGCCCAGGCTCATGTCGGAGGGCGCGTTTCTCTCAAAGAAATCCTGAATTTTGTCCTCCAACTCAATGCGTATCCCAGGGTCCCTCAAGAGCTCTCCCGGAAATCTCCAACTCCACACCCCTGGTCCGCGTCTCCCCAGCCTCAGTACCATTTCTACAACCTTATGGTCGGCTATCCCCAGGGGGCCCACCTCAACGGCCTCCACCGCCCCCAGCAAGCTAGCAGAGACCCAAATATAATCAATTCGAGATTGGGATCTATGAACATCAGAGAGGAATGTGAAGCCCTCCTCGCTCCCCCGCAGAGACCGCCAAACATCCCGGAGGCCCGCCCCAGACCATCTCTCCCTTAATTGGGGGGAGGCAACTGCACCTCCGCCTCCCTCCCCACCTCTAGATCGATCTCCAACCCTGTCCCAAGCCAGGTTAAAGGCCCCCAACAGGACCACTTGGCCTCTAGCAAAGTTCTCTATGGTGTTTAGAGTGTCCCGCAGAAATTGGTCCTGGCCCACATTAGGCGCGTATATTGACCCAATAGTATAACTCGAACCCATTACGGTCCCCTTCACCACCACATACCTCCCATTGGCATCCCTAAGAACTTCCTGGGGCTGAAAATGTGTCCTCCTGCTAAAGGCTAGAGCCACCCCTCCCCTCTTCGTGGGGCCTGACGCAAAATATATCAGGGGATATCCCTTAAGCCTCAATCAGGTTTGATCACATTTCCTTAGATGGGTCTCTTGCAAGGCCAGTACATCCGGTTTATGGGATCTCACATAGTGTTCCAACTTTGCACGCTTGAGGGGAGAATTCAGTCCCCTCACATTATGTGTTTGCCACTTGAATGTAACAACTGGGCGTATCGGGCCATCAACAACTTATGTGCCAGGGTAGCCCAAGAGAGCCCCAGCCAAATTTCCCTCCTACTAGCTGACCCAGAACCCCTTCCCCTCCCGCCCTTCCCAGGGAGTTGCCAACCAGAAGCCCAGTTCCAAGGGTAACGCTTCCCTGACATGTGCTATACCTGCCCGCCCCCCTTCCCCCCCTTTGCTCCCTCTTATCCCCCCCGGGCAACCCTCCCCTGCTCGTCCCCCTACCTTCCGACCCCCAACTTGGAAGGCGTTCCATTTCTCCCCCCTAACCCCTGGACACTCCCGTCCTTGCGTGATCCAAGAGGTGCAACCCCGCCCCCTCCCCGAAACCGTTGATAGCTTTCTTCCCACCACCCCCTTTTCAAAATCCAAGATCCTTTCACGCCTTCTCTACCGGACTCCCACCGAACCGGGGGCCACCCCCCACCTCTCCCTGATCGGGCTTCTCCTTCTCCTCCCGTGGGCGCCTCCGTGACATTTTCTTCTTAGAGCTGGCGCCCACCGTGGACCACGTCCACGGTCTAATTCCTTCTCCCGGGGTCGGGCGACCATTTCCAGTGACCCCCCCCGCATCTCCAAGGGGCAGATTGATGATGTTCGCTGCCTCCTGCACACTGGTGGCCCTCCTTTGGGCGCCCTCCCATTCAAACAACAACCCAAACGGGAAGGTCCACTTGTACTTAACATTCTTCTTCGAGAGTGCCCCAAGAACAGGACGCATTGCCCTCCTTTTCACCAGAGTACTGTTGGCCAAGTCTTGAAATAAAGCAATCTCCTGGCCCTTATAAAGCAGTGGTTCACGCAGTCTAGCCGCCCGTAACACTGCCTCCTTTTGAACATATCGTGCGAACGCTGCCAGAACGTCCCGTGGCTTAGCATCCCGGCCGGGGAGAGGCCGGCCCACTCTGTGCACCCTGTCCAGCTCTATCTCCTCAGGGTCATCTC
Organism: Ambystoma mexicanum; assembly: GCF_040938575.1. NCBI lineage: Eukaryota > Metazoa > Chordata > Amphibia > Caudata > Ambystomatidae > Ambystoma > Ambystoma mexicanum. The sequence goes on along the minus strand of NC_090930.1, from coordinate 957,393,257 downwards.
CCCCTAACAGCTCCACACAAATGCTCTGTACCACTCTCTTCAAATCCCTATCCGTGACTGATTCTGGAAGGAGTTTTACCCTGATATTGACTCGTCTCGATCTATTTTCCAAATCTTCTAGTTGGGTTTCTAAGTTGCGGGTCGCCAGGTCGAGGCGGTCGATCGCCTCTCCGGCGCCGCCCCATCTTTTTCCAGTTCCTGCAGGCCCCTCTCCAAAATATCAGTCCTCTCGCCCAATTGAACTACCTCCTGTTTCAGCTCTCCGAGGGCCGTGTTTAGGTCCGACCGCAGCAGCTGGAACTGATCCTGGACTGCTTTGGCTAAAGTCTCTCCCAGGGCCTGCATCTCGCCTCTGAGGTCCCCCCTTGTCAAGGGCTCTCGGTCTCCCACTCCAGGCACCTCATGTTGCTCAGAGCCTTCTCCACAGGCGGCCTCCATTGCTGCTGACCACAGGGAGGGAAGGGTGCCCAATGGGCCCCCCCCCTCTGTCCGGTGCGCGATGCTCTCCCCCTGGCTCTCGAGGGCATTAGGGAACAGGGTTAGCCCGCCAGCTCACCCGGGGTAGTCCACCGCTCCTCCCCCGGGTGCCACAAGGGATCGTTTGCCACTTCCAGGAGGGGTGGTTATCCAATTTATGAAGGGCCCCGGAGGTCTCACCCCCCCTCGGGAGGCCTGCGCTATGTCCACAGGTCAAAATGGGGGGGGGGAGAGGCAGGCCCGATCCCCGAGCAGCGCTTCCGGGATCGCCAACAGGCCGCACCGGGGCCGAGCCACCAACCCGGGGGCCGCCTCCAATGCTCGCCTCCCCCTACCCCCCGGTTCCGGACACTCCTCACCTCCCTGTCGCAGGCCGGGAGGCCTTCTCCTGCTCCTCGGGGGGGCCGCTCCTTTCGCCGGTCGCCGGCGGTCCCCGCCGTCCCCGCCCTGGGGACGCGGCCACCCGCGGGTCCGCCCGCCGTCCCTCGCGACCTCCGTTCACAGAGGCGGCCCCTCGCTCTGGGCGGGCACGCTCACCCGCCGGGCTCAGCCGCGGCCAGGCCCGACCCCCTCCGCTGCACCCTCCTCCTCCGCGGGCTCCTCTGCTCACGGGTCGGGGGGCCGGGCTCCTCCGCTCGCGGATCGGGGGGCCGCTCGCCGGCCGCCCGAGCAGGTCTCCGCTGTCGCTGAACACGGGGCTCCGGCTATGAGGCGCCCGCTAATCCTCCTCAGCTGGCTGCCCGAGCTCGCTCCCACTGCCGCACCAATCCTCCGCTGCCGCTGGATGCCTTCAGGGGGTGGTGGATCCCTAATGAAGGCCTTGGGGTGCGGGAGCTGCCGTCGGCACGTCTAGTCACTGCCGGCGGCCATCTTGAATCGCTGAGACCTCTTTTAATAGTGCTTTCCCCATGCAAGGAGTATTGCCAACCTGGCACAACTCAACGACCAAGTAGCGGGATCTTCATTACTTCACAATCCTGTGCCAACGATTACTACTGAGAAAGTGGCGGATGTGTCCGCCAATCCTAACTCCTCTGGAGTGTTTGCCATCTTTAATGGTGGAACTCAAACTCCACAGAAAATAACGAAACAGATACGGCAGCCCAAACTCCAAACAAAGAAACCTAAAAATCTTTCAGGGCGGAAGAGGATTCAAGCATCTGGGGCTCGAACATTTCTAAGGAATATTAAAGTGATTCAGTTTGTAGAGAAGGTGGATTTGAGCTACACACGCCCCTTGCTGCAGGCACTTGAGAACAAGATAACAACTGATGTTCCGCCAATTAAATTATCTGAGAAGGAAGTCATACAGATTGATGACGTTGTGCAGGATAGTTCGGACGCCCTCTTGGACTTGTCTGTTTACAACGATTCAGAATGTGACGACAGTGAGAGGACGACCGCCATGTCCGTTGAGAATAACATATCAGACGTGTCTAAATCTCCTGGAATTCTGAGAAATGTTACTCCTCCGATGTCTTCTGACAGTACCGATGAGCGACCTACGACAAGCTTGCTTCATTCCTCTGAAGAGTTGAGGAAGGACAGAGTTGCATGGAACAGTGATAGAACTTGCTCAATAATTGCTGAGAACTCTGATGTCATAGCAATTGACTCAGCGCCTTTGAGCCCTGTGTTGCCCATCTTACAAGAAAAAAAAAGCGACTTGTTAGGGGGTAATCCACAAAGAACCTCCTCGTCTACTTTGAAGACTAACCAACTGTTATCCGTGGTTGTACGTCCCGAGCACGAGAAGATCTATGTAAATGATTCAATATCATCATCAAAGAATCTAATACAACGAAATAAGGGTAAACACTTCACAAAATCAGTTGATAATTCTAATGAAACAACAAAGACAAACCTAATGAAGATAATGTCCCTCATTCCGAGGTTGGTGGTAGCCATGGCGCTATTTGCGCCATGACTGCCACCAATTACGGTACCGTGTCCAGTTTGGTGTAATGGGGACTTACCGGTCTAGTCAGACCTTGGCGGGACCGGTGAGTGCCCATTGACCAAACCATTCCCCATTCCCATTTGAGCCCCCATAGGGCTCAATGGGAATGGGGAGGGCGCAAATAACGTGCCGGCGTATGCCAAGCCCGTTATTTGTGCCCAGGTCCCTCAACAGGTCCCGTCCTTAACACCTGGTCAGATCAGGCGTTAAGGAAGGGACCCGCTAAGGGACCTCGTAGTAGGGCGGTAAGGGATTATCGGCACCGGTCTCCTTACCTGTGCCCGGTATCCCTTACCGCCCTACTCGGAATGAGGGCCAATCATTTTGTACCTAAGATCTTGTTAGAGAGAATCGATTCCTGCGATAATTTGATCCTGAATCGCACTAATGTGATAAAACTATTACATCATATTCCTCATTTACAACGTTGGGTTCTCAGGATGTAAAAATCGTAGAGTTCCCTGACGAAATGCGGAATGACAAAGTGATTCTGCATTTAGCCTCGAACATAATAGCAGGAACGATCTTAGGCATCAGACGCCTTATTGTCATTGGGATTCGATATCTACAGGATGAAGGAGACCACTCTCAAAAAGTCGAATGACATTATGACACCTGATCGATCTGCATAAACGAGTGATGGTATGTTTCCCCTTCTGTTTCCAGAAGAGCATTCTGATCGCTCAATTAACATCAAGAAGGCAGTTCACACGCAGAACTCTAACTCTCAGAAACAACATGGAATCTTAAAACCTGGCTCGGTGAAAGTCTTGTTTGTTGATATTCAACCTGAGGTTAGGATCAGCAAGATGGACAACATCAGAATTACCATAAACGGTAGAAATAGCCGTGATACTGCCGTGAACATACCTATCAAGCAGCCCTCTCATTAAGGATGAAATGGGCAACTGGAACTGGCTCGCAAAATCGCTGAACAACAACAGATGAAGCTAATGCCAGACTGAGGATAGTAATCTGCCATGTAAATTTATATCATGGAACACGAGAGGCTTCGTACATTTGCTTAACTCGAATTGGCTGCATGGAATCCACGTTGCTTGCTTGCAAGAAACCTGGATGAGCAACCTACCGGTGGTCTCAGAATTTTAATGTGCTCTTAACCCCGCCATCTTATTGGAGAAGGGTCGCCTTATGGCGGGTTTGGTAATGCTTATTAGGTGATCCTCAGGCTACTGCCTATTAAAGTCGACAAACCACTCACCCTACATTCAAGTATCTGAGATTGGGAAACTTGACTTTTGAAAGGTCTGTTCAGACCGTATACATATAATAAATATATATTGTAACCATGAGAGGGCAGAAACGTTTTCCTTCATAGACCAAATATCAACAAATCATTGATGATTTGGTTGAATCTACACAACCTTTAAACATAATAATCTGTGGCGACATCAACATAGACTACTTTAAGCCCTTAAAATCACAAAAAGCAAGATTTACAAACGAATGGCTTGAAGAACTAAAAGCACGGGATCTCCCGATGCTAAATGGATGTACCCAAGGAGATATTCCACCTGGTGCAACATGGCATCGCGGCGACCAATCATCCACCATTGATTATATCTTTATATCGGACGCCCTCCATTCACGAGTTAAATCTCTAAAGGTCATTCAAATGCACAATGGCGATCATGAGATGCTAAAAATGGAGCTCCTTACGACTATTGTCAAGCCAGGTCTAAAGTGGTCAACGCAGGTCAATGTGGAATCAAGTAGAATCAGATTGCGTTTGGATACAACCGAGGTTGCGTATCCATCTGAAAAACTTCATGTGGGAGGCTCGACAGTAGAATATGCACCGCTGTTGTCTGAGTTCAAAGCAAAAAATACAGGGCTCAAAAATCAGTCATTTAAAAAGACCCATTACTTGGACTTAGAAGTTCTGAAGAGGAAGCGTCTGATGCGATCAATGATCCGTAAAAACAAAATGCTCCCGAGCCAGGTAAGAACAACCAGAAATCGGCTGGTGCGACAAAATTACAAAAATTGGCTGAAAGGACATATACATCATTTGCTACAGCACGACGCAGAGGAGGTGTTGATGTGCTTAGAAAATAAAAACAGTGGAGCTTTTTGGCGTATTATTAACAACCTTGAAGCACTCCAAATGGCACTCCAAGCCTGTATGGTGACGGAAGCAGAATGGCAGACACATTTCGAGACCCTGTATAGTGAACATAATGTCACCCCAATTCCATCTGCCTTACTTGAATCATCTTGGGACACATCTTCAAAAGAAGACATCATGGCGATAAAAAAAATCAAACAATTCCAGGGCACATCCTGATCTCTGGGCCGACATGTGTCTGGAATGGTTTGAAAGGATAAGGTTACAATATCAGACAAGTATTTCCTGGAAATGGGCTATAATTGTACCTATTTTCAAGAAAGGAAATGGAGCTTGTCCCAAAAATTATCGTCCAGTGGCACCGCTGGATGTTCTTGCCAAAATCTATGCAACAGTGCTACAAAGAAAATTGATTGAATGGTCCACAAAGGCAAATCGGGTAGACATAAGACAAGCTGGGCTTGTTAAAAATGTTGGATGCTCCTTATTCTAAACTTGCTGAAGATGGAGGCCATACGTACCAACACAAAAGTTTACCTTGCTTTTATTGACTTCTCCCACGCGTTTGACTCTATCAACCGCAAACTCCTTTGGAATAAACTGCGATTATGGGGCTGTCCAGCCGGTCTGATAAATGCAATCAAAGATCTACATACGGAAACCTCGGTCCGAATTCGCTTAAACCAAGCTGGAACGCTGTCCAAGGAGATTAAAACGCACAAGGGAGTGAATCAGGGATGTTCATTGGCCGCGGCAATCTTTAGCCTTTTCATATCAGAGAAAGTTGGACGCAGTGCAAAAATTTGTGACCATGAACCAATTGGAGATCAATACCTCCAAATGCAAAATCATGGTGCTTAACAATTTGAGAACAGTGCGAAATAAAAACAAACGTAAAGCCTCATGGAAGTTGGGACAAGAATCCTTGGCTTGTCAAGTAGTGTAAAATACTTGGGTATGCGGATAAGTTCTAGCATATATGACGGCACATGGATCATCGAAATTAAGAGGAAATGTCATCAACTTGCCAATCAAGCACTCCTTTTGAATAAAAGACTTGGAAGGTTCTCTCTAATCCCAGTACGAAATTTCTACCAACAAAAAGCGTCTCCAATTCTAACATACAGAGCTGAAAACGCACTGGGTTGTCCCTATTCTATGTGGTCCACACTGGAGAACACGTTCTGGTCCAAAGCGTTTCTGGTCCAAAGCGTTGAGCTTACCAAAGGGAGTGTCCCCGGCATGTAAAGGGTACGAATTGGCTCTAACCTCCTTGCATGCTAGAATTTGTTGGAACCTTCTATCTTTATATCACAAAACACGAACATGTGAGAAAATTCTGCAATTTCAAATCTTACATGACACATCCTCCGACAGAAACAACATGGTCTCAATGTGGGTTAAACGCTGTGAAGATCTTCTCGTGGAACTTGACATCAACTTGGAATTACTGCACGACAATCCTAATGCTGCAAAGCTAAAAATCTGGCGTGCTGACTGGGAGGCGACCTGCGCACAAAGAACAGCTAATACCCTGATGGTTGCTGTACCGAGTGAAGCAATGAACTTCAAAAGTACATTGGTCTGTTTCCAAGTGCGAATGTAAGGAGAGTGTTCATGCTATTCAGATTGAACACCTTTAAAACTAAAGAGCGTCTTAGAGTATGGGAAAGTAACACATCCTTAGATACAGCATGCAGATTCTGTTCACGTGACGTGGAGACCCTCAAACATCTGGTACTGTTTTGTGGTAAATTGAGAGACGTGCGATCAATCCATCTGGGCCCATGGACTGAGAAACATCCTTCATTGTGTGCTGATGAATGGTAGGAGAAAATCTTTAATGGGATTGATATGAAGCGGATACTCCAATTAACGCCTTTTTTAATAGAGATTGAAAGCTTGTTGAAAGCGGACACAATTCAACCTTAACGACTGACTTATGAAAAAGACGAAAGAGTCGACCAGGCACCGGCAGGAAGGAGAGGACTTAATGAGTTATAATGTGATCGGATTGATGTTTGATGATCCTCCAGGAAACTTCTTCCCTTGAGCTGGTGGGACCAACCAGTTCGCCCAAACTGCAAGCCAGGACCCCTCTGGTCGAATTCACTGTACAGAGATACAGTGGGCCGGATAGTCAGGAAGGTCGGACCCTGTTTGGGTTTTAAGGAGCGCACCTTTTATTCGTTGTTTTGCTCTGCTGCTGGCTTCTTCCCTGGGTGGCGCAGGACCCTCCAGTCTTCCTACTTCGTGTCAGTCCGACAGTCGCTTCAGGAACTGTGAGCCTGCAGGAACCACCAGGAACGTCCGCATCAGCTACAGCTCCCTCTCCGTTTTAAGGTACTGTGCAAATCCGATTGTCTGTTTCGTTCAGCCGCGGTGAAAGTGTTTGAAATCTTTTTCCAATCCGAGGGCATGTTCTTCTCTTCTCTTCTTTTTGAACTAACTTTTATACCAACCAACCTCATCCGGAATCTATGCCACAAACCTTACCACAAACAACATTGAACTATATTATCTTGAGCAAAAGACTTTTAAACCATTGACTTTGGCCCTAAGCCTTTTCTATATGATTTTAACCTTGTAGTCTCTCTTGTTCAATTGCCCTGAGTACTTTCCTGTTGGTTTTGCCCCATTTTCTTATAACTTTGTCTTTCCCTCCCTTTTAAATTGCTGGAGTACCATTTTGCTACCACTTCATTTTGTGAGCTTAACTGGTCTAGAATTTAAGGGAAGTGGTGTGGTGTATTTATGATTGTGATTTCTTAACTTGCTTATAATAGTGAAATGTTATACAACTGTTGAGTAAATAAATATATATTCTTTTACTTAGAAACCTTGAGTCAGTGTTTGCCTGAACCATAGTAATTGCTGCCCTTTGTGTAACCATTTGTACTGCTCACTTACTCTTGAGATAAGTCTGGCTGCTCTGCTACTGCTACCACTATAACTGTGTAGTACAGGCTTGTACCAAAGGTGAAATTGTACTGTCACTTGAAGTCTTAATTGTGTGTAGTGTTCCCAAAGGGTACTGCATATAATTCTGCCTAACACTCACTCTGTAGCCATTGGTGGGTATTATTGTGGGCAAGGTGAGATTATAAATTGGGATTATATGCGGATTACATCCCACTACATCTTCGGAAACCCTCTGGTGTCTGTCCCGATGGCGATTGATCTGACTGGGCAAAATGGGGTGTTTTCGAGGTTTAAGGTTAATATGGGAAAGTCTATCTTGTTCCCCTTTGACCAGGAGGGAGAGCGAGATGCAGGAGGGCTGGCACGGTTGGGAATAGAGCTGAGAGTGGACAAGCTCCTCTACTTAGGATATACAGGGTTGTATGAAACGAACTACACTCCCTTTCAGCAGCATTTTTTTTCAGATATGGTGAAATGGGAGAGTTGCAATATGATTAATGGGATGCCTTAATACCTTAACCCCTTAAATGCTAAGGAGGAATATGATCTTCCTATTTGCATAGACTTGCATAGAGCTCAGCATTTAAGGGGTTAAAGATGAACTACCTCCCCAGATTGTTGTATTTGTTTCAGATGCTGCCTATTGTGGTGCATGACTATTTTCAGAGAAGTGAAGGGAAGTCTTCTAAAGTTCTTGCGGCAAGCGAAGAAGGCACATGTGGCCTATGATGTGTTGGTGTTGCCAAAAGTGAAGAACAAGTTACTTACCTGTGGTAACGTTCTTTCGACGGGATGATCCCCCATGTAGTCCTAATCTTATGATCTCTCCATGTCCAGCAAATGTTTTCCAGCAGGGGTCGCTGGTCGTCGATGCCCGTCGTCTTGATGTCCCTCGAGGGCCTCTGTCTCAGCATTGTCGTAATTGATGGTATATAGCGCACACAGTGACCATTGGCTTCAGTTCAGTTTTTACATGTATTGGTTAATCCTACGCCCGACAGCTACTCACCCTCAAAGAGTGTAAACTGCAATGACATCAATTCTACTGCGGGGTAGGTTGGGAGGGGTGATGAGGAATACGTGTGTCAGGATTCGTAAATCAAGGAGACAAACTGGCAACCTTTTCTTTCCTACTCGCTTACGTTCCTCACCTGGGGTTCCCTCGCTTTTGTCACGAAGACGCTGCTTCGGAACACGGAAGTTTGTTCAGCCAGTTCGTTCTGTGTTCTTTAAGAAGCACTGGTCCTTGCCATGGAAACGCAGTGACTCTGCGTACTTGAGATCACGTGTCTTTACGCATTGTTAGAATCACGTGACTTTTGGTTTTCCTTCTTATGCCCCGCCTCCCCGCTACTCACTGCTTCTGAAATTGTTATTTCTCTTGCCGCTACGTATTCTGACCTTGTTTCTGCTGAAGTTAATGTTTTGACCCGGATTGCCTACTGGATTCCTACTTGTGTTCCCCTCTTGTTGTTGCCTCGACCCTCGGAACTGCTATTTGGAAGTGTTACGGATCGCGGACGTCTGCTCGAATTTTGCCCTCTTGGTTTTCGACTCTTGGAACTGTTCACGGATTTTTCTTGTCATCATCTTGGCTGGTACTACCATCTACATCATTCATTCTGCTGTTACTGGAACTTTTCTACGGACTTCCTCATTTTCTCTTGGAACTGGAAACTTAATACTAGGCGTCCGCGTGCCGTCGGTTTCAGGTGGACACGGCTGTTTACCGGACTCTTGTTTAGGCGTCCTCGTGCCGGCGGTGGGTAGGTGGATCACTCCTGCTTGCGGATCTTCTGCTCTTCATTTACTACTTCAGTTTTGGACTTCCTTGGAAACTATCACCCGGTAAGACTGTTCCTTTATTTTCTAATCCTGTTTTTTTGGTCCTTGTTTGGTTCCCGGTTAGTTACTGATTATTCTTGTCCCCTTAGAATTCTGACGCCACATTTCCATTCTGATTTGCCAGTCTGCCAACTATAGTCTATTCTCAGGTACTTGACGTTTGGTTCTCTGAGCATTGCTATTCAAGCTGTCTTCTGTCACTAATTATGGTTCCTTTGCAGGTTGACTGGTTCCTGTGACGTCCTCTCATCTTTAAACCCATCTTTTGGTCAATTGACTGGTCAGAGAGTTTCTTTTTCCTCTCTGTTGGGTACATTGACAAAAAGAATTTGTCTTCTGCACGACGAGTTCAAAATCTTGAAGTCAGGATTCTGGTTACATGGTCAAGGAATATCTCCTGACTTAACATATTCAGAAGCCTTATTATGGACGTCTCAGGTGACCCGTTAACCGCATTGGCTCAACTAGTGGCTGATTTACGGGCTGACATGACTGCAGCTCATGAAGACACACAACGCAACATTCATGAGTTGCGATTAGGCCTTCAATCTGCTGGGGCTGGCACCTCCGGTTTCTCTTCTGGTTCTGGTGCCGGTTCGGGATCTGCTCCCATCAACTCCGAGAGCGCTCCCGTGGTTCTTGCTGCCCAATTCCCTCTGGCTCCACCGGAGAGGTTTCACGGGGATCCTAAAACATTCCGGACCTTTATTAATCAGTGTCGGTTGCATTTCCTGTGCCGCCCTACTTCGTTTCCTGATTCCACTACCAAGGCAGCGTTCGTACTGTCATATTTAGGTGGCACAGCGGCAACCTGGGCTAATCCATTGTTGGAGCAAGGAAGCCATTTACTCTATGATTGTGATGCATTAATTAAAGCCCTGTCACGGGTTTTTGATACCAGGTATAAGACTCAGGCCACCGATCTGGAACTTCTCTCTTTGCAACAAGGTGACACTACGTTGTTGAATTATTTGGCTAGGTTTAACCAGTTGGTAGCAGAAGCCGGTTGGCCTGATGAGAAAAAGGCAGCCCTGTTTTACAAGGGACATTCGGAATCCCTGAATACTAGCCACAGTCCCGGTAGTGCCTTCCACCTTTCCGGAATTGTTGGATCTAGTCCTCCAGATAGATGCCCGTCGGGCAGAACGGAAGGGTGAAAGACGGGGTCCCGTTCCTGCTACCGCTTCCATTAATACCCCTGTACCAGGCAGCGAGGAACCTATGCAGATAGGCGCAGTACGGGGTCCATTAACCACGGAGGAAAGAGAACATCGCAAAAAGAGTAATTTGTGCTTTTATTGCGGTTCTGCCGAACATTTCTTGAGACAGTGCCCTAAAAAGCCCAAGAAACAGGGAAACTCCAGGGCCCGGCAATAGATGGAGTCCCATTGCCGAGCACACTAGGTCAGGACTCCAGACACTCCGCCCTTTATTTTGTTCCAGCTAATCTAGCCTTCCAGTCTGCCAGTCCATGGACTGTCCATGCTATCTTGGATTCCGGTGCCACGGGAAACTACATAGACGGACAGTATTTACAGGAATGGAAAATCCCTGTAGAACGCAAGGAGTTTCCAGAGGTGGTCAACGCTGTAGACGGCACCTCTCTGTTGTCAGGTTTGGTCACGGAACGCACCATTGAGCTCACTATGACATTAGACTCGGGCCATACTGAACAAATAACTTTTGACGTTATTTCCGCACCCCAGTATAAGATTATCTTGGGGTTGCCTTGGTTGGTGCGCCACAATCCATTGGTCAATTGGCAGTCTGGTTGCATTACGTTCTCTTCGGACCATTGCAAGAGACACTGTCTCTCAGTACCGGTGAAGTCGTGTGGGCCTTGCATCTCCTTATTGGATACGGCCGCAGTGGTAGGTGGCGTTTCTTCAGCCTTGCCTAAAGAATACAAGGACTTCAAGGATGTGTTCGATAAGATAGGGGCCGATACCCTTCCACCTCATTGTCCCTACGATTGCCCTATAGACTTACTGGAAGGCGCAAAAATACCTTCAGGACGTATATATTCACTTACTCAAAAGGAGAACCTCATTTTGAAGGAGTATTTAGATAAAGCCCTAGCCAATGGTTTTATCCGTCCTTCCCGTTCCCCTGCCGCGTCTCCCCTCTTCTTTGTGCCAAAGAAAGAGGGGGATCTGAGACCGTGCATAGACTATCGCGAACTGAATGCTGTTACCATCAGAAACCAATATCCTATTCCATTGATATCTGTTCTCCTAGACCAACTGGGTTCTTCAGAATTGTTTACTAAACTAGATTTACGCGGAGCTTACAATTTGGTCAGAATGAGGAAAGGAGATGAGTGGAAGACAGCGTTCAAAACTAAATATGGGCTGTTCGAATATTTAGTTATGCCCTTTGGTCTGTGCAACGCTCCGGCTACCTTCCAAAGATTTATCAATGATGTGTTCAGCGACATGTTGGATCTTCACGTCGTTGTCTATCTTGACGACATATTGGTATACTCCTCGTCCTATGAAGAACATGTAAAGCACGTATCTGCAGTTTTGCAACGTCTTCGAGATAACCGCTTATATGACAAATTAGAAAAGTGTTTGTTCCATGTTACCGAGGTAGAGTTCCTTGGTTATGAAATAACTAATACTGGCATAAAGATGAGCAATGCCAAGGTTCAAGCAGTGTTGGATTGGCCAATTCCTTCTACCATCAAGGCATTGCAGTCTTTCCTTGGCTTTGCTAATTTCTATCGTCGGTTCATTCGTTCATTCTCAGAAACTGTAGCTCCACTTACTGCATTGACCAGTAGTAAACGGCCTTTTGTTTGGAATGCTGAGGCACAACAAGCATTTGACGCGTTGAAGCAGGCCTTTACCACTGCACCGGTGCTTCAGCATCCTGATTCGATCCAACCATTTTTTGTGGAGGCGGACGCCTCTGAGGTTGCGGTCGGCGCAGTTCTGTCCCAAATGTGCAAAGATACTGGTTTGCTCCATCCGGTGGCTTATCATTCACGCAAACTCACCCCTTACGAACAGAATTATACTGTTTCAGAATTGGAGCTCTTGGCCGTAAGTGATGCCTTCATTGTTTGGAGACATCACTTACTGGGGGCAGACTTACCAGTGCAAGTGTACACTGATCACAGGAATCTTCTGGCCCTGAAATCCTTACAGTGTACTACGGCACGTCATTCCAGGTGGCATGAGTTCTTCTCCATGTATAATTTTACACTCACATATCGTCCTGGACCTTTGAACTCCAAGGCTGATGCCTTGTCTAGACTGCATGGAAACCCGTCGCGTTCCTGGGGGGGTACTATACTTCAGAGTCACCAGGTGGTCTGCGCCTGTACCTTGCAACCCTCACTAGTCTCCTCCATCCGGGACTGGGTGGCCTCAGAACCAAGTGAGTTAAAAGAATATAACATGGACATCGTCAATTCCTTGCCTTATGTTCAAGGTCGCTTATATTTGCCCGATCTGGCCACACGGCGCACGGCACTGCAATGGTGCCATGATTCCTTGCTGGCGGCCCATCCAGGGAGACGTAAGACCCAGGAATTGTTACGTCGCTGGTGTTGGTGGCCGTCCTTACAGCGAGACGTCTCTGTTTATGTCTCCGCTTGTTCTATCTGTGCCCAGTGCAAGGGATCTACCACGAAACCTATGGGACTTATGCAACCCTTACCTCTCCCTGAACGTCCTTGGTCAATGATATCGATGGATTTTATTGTCGAGCTCCCACCTGTTCAAGGTTTTGATACGGTTTGGGTTATTGTGGACTATTTCACCAAACTTGCTCGTTTTGTTCCCTGCCAAGGTTTGCCTACTGCTCCTGTTCTTGCGGATCTATTTCTACGTCATGTTTTCCGTGATTTTGGTCTTCCTGATATTATCATATCTGATAGTGGGTCTCAATTCACCTCAAGATTCTGGAGGCATCTTACCACTTCATTGGGTATCGACGACCGCTTTTCCAGTGCTTACCATCCACAAACTGACGGTCAGACCGAAAGGCTCAATGCCACCCTCGAGCAATATTTGCGCTGTCTAACATTGCAATTCCAGGAATCATGGTTTTCGGTGCTGATCCATGCCGAGTTTGCATATAACAATTCTATTCATACTTCCACCGGCACTTCGCCCTTCTTTGCTATGTATGGCCAACATCCCCGAACTCTTCCACTGGATTTTGTCACAGACATTGCTAACCCGGCACTACAGGGTTGTCTACGGGATGTTACAACCGTTCATGAGGCTGTACTTCGTCAATTGAAAGTAGCAAAAGACCATGCTAAGCGGTATGCTGACAGGCATAGAGAACCAGCCCCTCAGTATACACCCAGGAACAAAGTGTGGTTGTCCACCAAGAATCTCCGTATACCAGGTCGCAGATGTCTTTTACCTCGTTTTGTGGGTCCCTTTCCTGTGCTTTCTTTGGTTAACCCAGTTGCGGTGAGATTGGATCTTCCGTCATCCTGGAAAATTCATCCAGTTTTTCATGTTTCTTTACTCAAACCTTGCCTCTCACCGGTTGTTTCGCTTCCCCGTCCACCACCTGTTATGGTCCAGGGGACGGAAGAATATGAGGTACAGGCTATTCTGGATGTCAAGACGGTCAGGGGCAAGCAGTTGTTCCTAGTGGACTGGAAAGGCTATGGTCCGGAAGACAGGACCTGGGAACCGGCCTCCAATATCCATGCTCCTGATCTCATGTTTCAATTCTTGGCCTCTCGTGGGGGTAATGCTTCATTGGGGGAGGATGCTGTCAGGATTCGTAAATCAAGGAGACAAACTGGCAACCTTTTCTTTCCTACTCGCTTACGTTCCTCACCTGGGGTTCCCTCGCTTTTGTCACGAAGACGCTGCTTCGGAACACGGAAGTTTGTTCAGCCAGTTCGTTCTGTGTTCTTTAAGAAGCACTGGTCTTTGCCATGGAAACGCAGTGACTCTGCGTACTTGAGATCACGTGTCTTTACGCATTGTTAGAATCACGTGACTTTTGGTTTTCCTTCTTATGCCCCGCCTCCCCGCTACTCACTGCTTCTGAAATTGTTATTTCTCTTTCCGCTACGTATTCTGACCTTGTTTCTGCTGAAGTTAATGTTTTGACCCGGATTGCCTACTGGATTTATACTTGTGTTCCCCTCTTGTTGTTGCCTCGACCCTCGGAACTGCTATTTGGAAGTGTTACGGATCGCGGACGTCTGCTCGAATTTTGCCCTCTTGGTTTTCGACTCTTGGAACTGTTCACGGATTTTTCTTGTCATCATCTTGGCTGGTACTACCATCTACATCATTCATTCTGCTGTTACTGGAACTTTTCTACGGACTTCCTCATTTTCTCTTGGAACTGGAAACTTAATACTAGGCGTCCGCGTGCCGTCGGTTTCAGGTGGACACGGCTGTTTACCGGACTCTTGTTTAGGCGTCCTCGTGCCGGCGGTGGGTAGGTGGATCACTCCTGCTTGCGGATCTTCTGCTCTTCATTTACTACTTCAGTTTTGGACTTCCTTGGAAACTATCACCCGGTAAGACTGTTCCTTTATTTTCTAATCCTGTTTTTTTGGTCCTTGTTTGGTTCCCGGTTAGTTACTGATTATTCTTGTCCCCTTAGAATTCTGACGCCACATTTCCATTCTGATTTGCCAGTCTGCCAACTATAGTCTATTCTCAGGTACTTGACGTTTGGTTCTCTGAGCATTGCTATTCAAGCTGTCGTCTGTCACTAATTATGGTTCCTTTGCAGGTTGACTGGTTCCTGTGACGTCCTCTCATCTTTAAACCCATCTTTTGGTCAATTGACTGGTCAGAGAGTTTCTTTTTCCTCTCTGTTGGGTACATTGACAAAAAGAATTCGTCTTCTACACGACGAGTTCAAAATCTTGAAGTCAGGATTCTGGTTACATGGTCAAGGAATATCTCCTGACTTAACAACGTGGGAGGAACATCCATTCGAAAGAACGTTATCATGGTTAAGTAACTTGTTCTTTGAATGGCTTGTGTCCACCCACGTATTCTTCATTTTATGATAGACTCCCACAGCAGTATTTGCATCTTTGGAGGAGGGAGTCATTTCAAATTAGATGTCTACAGAATCTAACACTGCCGTCCCGAAAACACCTTCCCGGCCTGAGGAAGAGTCCAGACTATAATGCTTGCTGAAAGTGTGCACTGCAGACCATGTTGCAGCCGCACACATATCCTGAATTAATACTCCCCTAGGTAGAGGAAGTAGCATGCCTCTGGTCGAATGTGCTCCGAGACCTTCAGGAGGATCTTTTCCAGCTAATCTGTAGCATTCAGAGATTCCTAGTATGATCCACCTATATAAAGTTTGTTCTGAGACCGCCATACCCAACTTATGGCCTGTGTAACCATTACAATGTTGATTGTCTTGTCTTGCTTTAGACATTCTGGAAACGTAGAAACTAAGTGCACGTTTTGGGTCAAGCCTGTGTAGCCTCTCCTCTTCCTTTCCAGGGTGAGGAGGGGGATAGAAAGAAGGTAGAATGATTTTTTGAGTTAAATGAAACTCGGCCACAATTTTTGGTAGAAAGGTAGGTTTAACCTTAAGGACCACTCTATCCTTATAGAAGACTGTGTAAGGAGGCTTGCAGGACAAGGATTCAAGTTCACTCACCCTACCGGCTGATGTAAGAGCTAAAAGGATGTTCTTTAAGGATAACAATCTGAAAGGACACGAGTGGTTAGGCTCGAATTGAGCACACATTAAGAATTTCAGAACTAGGGTGAGATCCCAAACAGGGACTTCAAAACGGACCGGAGGAAAAACATTTGCCAATCCTTTAAAAAACAGTATAACCAGTGGAATCTTGAAGAACGATACCTCTTCAGAGGAGCACTTGAAAATAGATAGCGCTGCTAAATATCCTTTAATTGTACCAACCTGGAGGCCCAGATTGCCAGGCGAAACAAGAATGATAACATCATAGTGCAAGTGGATCTAGGTCACCTGGTGCCTTCCTGGTTGCCGCTCTTTTTCCCCACTTAGCAAGCCCCGCCCACCTGGTGCCTTCCTGGTTGCCGCTCTTTTTCTCTACTTAAGGAGCCCTTCACCCTCTTTTCCTTTGCAGATGGGGAGCTGGTGCAAGTGGGTTTAGGTCATCTGGCCTAAGCCCCGCCCACCTGGTGCCTTCCTAGTTGCTCCCCTTTTCCCCCCTGTTAGGGAGAATTCTCTGTTTAGGCTGAATTTCCCTACCTAGTGAGTCCCCCAGCAGCTTTGCTGGATTTCTGGGGTTTCTTTTTTCTCCTGCCAAGAGTGAGACTCTTTTACCCTCACTCTTGGACATGTTGAAGTGTGTTTTCTTGGTTAAACCTTGTGTTGAATGGGCTATGGGGTCTTTTACTCCATAGGGCCTCATGTATTTTTGTGATGTGGGTTACACAGCACCCTCTGTGCCGTGACCCAGGGGTGTCCTAGGGACTCCCCAACATAGACTCCATACCCTGGGACTGACTACTGTCTCCCAGGGCATGTAAAGTCACCAAAGACTTTGCTAGTCTTGAATCCTGAACAGAACCAGTACAAACCATCATATTGTGGACGTACTGGCTGGGGCAATTCGATTGCCCCAGGGTCTGTTAGTCGAGGGGGCACGTCTCCGTCCCCCCTGATCGAGTTTTGGCTGGTGGCAGTGGAAACTACGTTTTATATTCGACCGCGAATATTTTCCTATGGGATTTCCCATTGTTTTAGGCTAACACATTTAATTATTTATTTACGGTAGCCTTAAACATACCGCCGGTTTATATATTTATTTTTATAACTCCGGTTGGGACTTTTTGCCAAAACTTGATTCTAAAATGGCGTTGGTGTTCGCCTCTGTAACTCTGACCCAAAGTGGAGCCCTTTGTTCCACTTTTGGCGGGCTTCTCCACAGAAGCCCTCCAAAGTGGTGCCACTCTGTCTGGGGTACTTAGGAGGGGTGGAGGGGGGTTTAGGCACCCTGGACTGAGTTACCTTGGTAACTCAAGTCGCACTCCGTCCTGATTGGCCCAAGTGGTGAGCCGGCCGGCTCACCACTTAGCATGTTTGAGTGACAGCTAGGCTGGGTGAATGGGGGTTTGCTGCATAAAAGCAGGGCTTTGGGGACTGGAACTTCAGAAGTCGCCACAGGACCAAGAATCCGACGAGGGAAGAGCTGAGCCGACCTGCTTCGACGACACCACCCGGTGGAGCCCTGCTGAACCGTCTCACCACTTTTCCCGACGACCGAGGAGAACTCTTAACGGAGTGGCTCCTTCCCTTGACTGGTGGGGACAACCAGTTTTCGCCTGCTTTTCGCTTCTCGAGGTATCTCGTGGCCGCCTTGCCAGTGCCAAGCACCCCGGCAACCGGAACCCCACCACTTTTACCCCAACCACGAAAGTCGGTAAAACCCTTTAACCGGAGGACTCCGCGGCTGGTTTCTTCCCGGGCAGTGCAACGACCTTCTTCTTCTGCTCTTCAGCGAGAACTTCTTCTCCCCTGACCGACGTCGAGCCTTGCTGCCACTGCCTGGAACAACTGCCACCGCTGGAGGATCCTTTCCACTTAAGGTACCGTGTTCCGCCTGGCTTCCCTTGCCACCGACTGTACGGGGTAGATTTAGCCCCCGGCTTTCGAACCTGGGAGTGCCTGGGACACCCTGGCTAAACTTTCTAAGCCACTCTACCCACTTTCTAACTCTTTGCAAGACTTTGAATCCCTAATAACAGTGTGATCTTGGGCACATTTTCGCTCCGGCTACTCTAAGAGTGGGCCCTGCCTAGTGACTTTTGCTCACCTGTGACTTTGTGCTTCTTTGAGCCTATTGCAAGTGTTCTGGATCTTAGAGTGGTGTGTTTAACCCATTTCTGTTTCTTTTTACCCCTTTCCTTAACCTAATAGAGTGTCATCTAACGTTAAGCGCTCACCTCTGTTTTAATTATGTGGTGTTAACTTAGAGTTGTCTAGATAGGAGTAGGGGTTGAAACTGCTTTCATTATAACTGTGTTTGAAGTGTTTTTACTATATGTTGCTAGAGTGTTTTTAACTTATGTGTATTTTAAATAAATAACTATATACTTTTGAAACCAAGCTCTGGTCAGTGTTTGCTTGTGCTATTGTGTCTGAGTACATATTGTGTATACTTTGCATACTGCCTAACTCTTCTTGAGAGAAGTCTGACTGCTCAGCCACAGCTACCAGGTAAATCTGGGTGGTACAGACTGCTACCAAAGGGGTTTACTGCTCTACCTGTAGTCTTAAATCTTTTGCAGTGTTCCCCAAGGGAACTGCACAGGTTTCTGCCTAACACTGGTGTACAGCGGTGGGATTTGTATTGAGTATACATTTTATTGTGCTTTAGATACCTTAGTGCAACTAACCACAAAGCTTAGCACTGAAAAAGTAAAACCTCTAACATGTCAGTTATAGAAAGCTATAGTCAAGAGTCCCTTGCAGCCAAAACTGCTGATTGTTTAAGAGTGCTCTGTAAACATAAGGATCTCCTGACTAAGGGCAAGAAAATGGAGCTGATTGAAAGATTGTTAGCTAACCAAAGTCTGGGTGATGGTTCAGAGGAACCTACCACTCCAGCAACTGTAGATGACAGTATTGAAGTTAACATGGAGCAAAATGTTGATGATTCTGAGGAAGAGTCAGAAGAGGAGGGTGAGGCTGTTGTAACTGTCCCCCCTAGGCCTCTGCCTGCTCTACCTGCTGTACCTACTGGACCTTTACCAGGTCCCACATTTAGTCCTCAGTACTTTGAACTGGAGAAAATGAAGCTAGAATTGGAGTATAAGAAACTTAATGCTCAAACTGACAAAGAACTAAGGCTAAGGGAAATGGAGCTCAAGTATGACTTAGAAATGAAGAAATTATCTGTTGAGAATGTTTCTCTCTCTGGCTCCTCTAGAAGTTCCAGTCCTAAAAGACCCCGGATGCCTAAAGAATTGATTGGTATGTATGAGCCTAAGTTGGATGTGTTGGATTGGTTGTCTCTGTTTGAATATAATCATGGGCTCCAGAACATCACAGGAAATGACTTACTCGCCTGGTTGTTCTCTAGGCTTCCCCCTGTTGCAACTGATGTGGTAATGGAGATGGGGGAGGAGGATAGGAAGGACTATGAATGTGTGAAACTAGCTTTGATAGCTAGGTTTGGGAAGACCCCTTCCCAGTATCTTAAGAGGTTTAGGAACCTCAAAAAAACATGATGGTACCCCTTGGGCTACCTGGGTGAGTGAATGTTTGAAAAACTTAGAGGGATGGATTAAGGGTTACAAGGTGAACACTTATGAAGGTATGAAGAATTTGTTTATGTTGGAGGCTATTTATGATGCCTGCTCTCCTGAGCTCAGACAACACTTGGCTGATTCCAGGGAATTGGATTCCCGGAAACTAGCTAAGGCTGCTGACTTGTGGGTTGCCAACAGGGCCACTCACAAGGATTCTGGGGTAACTCAGAAGAAGGATGGGGAGAAACAGCCTAAAAAAGACTCCAAAGAGAATTCTAATAATTCCTATCCCAAAGAGGGCCCCAAACCACAAAATAACCAGGGTAAGCCACATGGGAAACCTAGTCAGGCTACTGTACCTTCTGGCCACAAGCCAGAAGGAGGTCAGAACAAGCCACCCTTCCAGAGAGCATTTGGACAATGCTATGTCTGTCAGGGTACTGACCATATCAAAGGAGATCCCAAGTGCAAGGGTAAACCTGCAGGGATCAGCACAGTCTCCTTAGCCTTCACTCCTGAGGATGAAGTACAGATGGCTAGTGCCCACTTTGAACTCTTTGCTGAAGAACCCTTGGGTCTTCAAGCAACTGTAAACTTAGAGCCTATGGGTCTGGTTAGTTCCCAGAATAGGGTTGTGTATAACTCCCTACCTGTTAACTCTAAGGTGTATTATGTGGACAGTGTTCTTGTCAATGGCCAGGATACTCCTGCCAGGAGAGACACTGGGGCCAGCAGAACAGTAGTGGATGAAAGCTTCTTTCAACCTGAGGATGTGGCCAAAGCACCCAAAGGTCCCACTAAGATGTCTGGAGGCCCTGTCCAAATGGTTCCTATTCTACCAGCCCTCATTCAGTGTAACAACATGACAGTGAGGATCCCTGTCAGTGTTCAGACTGAGGTACCTGGGAAGGTCCTGTTGGGGAATGACCTAAGAACTCTAGGAGTAGTGTCACATACCCCCAGGCCCCCCAGTATGGAGAAGCAGAACTTAACCAAATTGGCTAGAAAGGCTACCTTGAAGGACCCTTCTAAGCCTGTGGGACCCTCTACTGAGAACCCCACTACAAGCCCTGGTGTTAGTAAGTTGACCTCTAACCCAGGCACATTTCTAGGAACATGGGCGCCCCAACCAAGCTCCATCATTGTTCCCCTAGTCTCAGAGTCTCTGACTCCCCCTGCTTCTGAGGAAGAGGTGGATAGACCAACTAGGCCCCTATCTGGACCTGAGAGAACTGGTAATTCTCAGTGCTGGTGGAAAACCAGAAAAGAAAAGTCTAAGGCCAAAAACCTTCAGACTGTTGGACCTTCTACTGAAGACCCCAACTCAAATCCTAATATTAGGGGGGAAACTCCTAAAATAGGTAAGGGTAGATCTAAGAGGAAGGGGAAGCAGGTACATTGCCTAACCCCAACCCCTCCAACCAAGAGGCCTAAGACCCAACCTGCTCCCACAAGAGAGGTGGTGAGGAACCTTGGAGGCCCCTCTAGATCTAAGGGAATCCTTTATAAGGACCCCTTCAAAAAGCCTAACATAGGTTCAGAAGTTGTACCAACTTCTGAGGGACTGGTCAACCAGATCCCCTGTAACAAAAAGACTGATGTTCCTCAAAAGGTTTGTAGGTCCTTTAGCTTGCAAAAGAAAACCTTTGAGTTTTCCCTTAAGCATAGGTCAAGGTGTCACCATCAAAATGCTGATGGACTCTCTAGGATGTATATCATCGACTAGAGGTATGAGGTTCATCCAGGAGTGGATTAAATCCTCCTGTCCCTTAGTCTGGGGGGGGCGAGTGTTAGGGAGAATTCTCTGTTTAGGCTGAATTTCCCTACCTAGTGAGTCCCCCAGCAGCTTTGCTGGATTTCTGGGGTTTCTTTTTTCTCCTGCCAAGAGTGAGACTCTTTTACCCTCACTCTTGGACATGTTGAAGTGTGTTTTCTTGGTTAAACCTTGTGTTGAATGGGCTATGGGGTCTTTTACTCCATAGGGCCTCATGTATTTTTGTGATGTGGGTTACACAGCACCCTCTGTGCCGTGACCCAGGGGTGTCCTAGGGACTCCCCAACATAGACTCCATACCCTGGGACTGACTACTGTCTCCCAGGGCATGTAAAGTCACCAAAGACTTTGCTAGTCTTGAATCCTGAACAGAACCAGTACAAACCATCATATTGTGGACGTACTGGCTGGGGCAATTCGATTGCCCCAGGGTCTGTTAGTCGAGGGGGCACGTCTCCGTCCCCCCTGATCGAGTTTTGGCTGGTGGCAGTGGAAACTACGTTTTATATTCGACCGCAAATATTTTCCTATGGGATTTCCCATTGTTTTAGGCTAACACATTTAATTATTTATTTACGGTAGCCTTAAACATACCGCCGGTTTATATATTTATTTTTATAACTCCGGTTGGGACTTTTTGCCAAAACTTGATTCTAAAATGGCGTTGGTGTTCGCCTCTGTAACTCTGACCCAAAGTGGAGCCCTTTGTTCCACTTTTGGCGGGCTTCTCCACAGAAGCCCTCCAAAGTGGTGCCACTCTGTCTGGGGTACTTAGGAGGGGTGGAGGGGGGTTTAGGCACCCTGGACTGAGTTACCTTGGTAACTCAAGTCGCACTCCGTCCTGATTGGCCCAAGTGGTGAGCCGGCCGGCTCACCACTTAGCATGTTTGAGTGACAGCTAGGCTGGGTGAATGGGGGTTTGCTGCATAAAAGCAGGGCTTTGGGGACTGGAACTTCAGAAGTCGCCACAGGACCAAGAATCCGACGAGGGAAGAGCTGAGCCGACCTGCTTCGACGACACCACCCGGTGGAGCCCTGCTGAACCGTCTCACCACTTTTCCCGACGACCGAGGAGAACTCTTAACGGAGTGGCTCCTTCCCTTGACTGGTGGGGACAACCAGTTTTCGCCTGCTTTTCGCTTCTCGAGGTATCTCGTGGCCGCCTTGCCAGTGCCAAGCACCCCGGCAACCGGAACCCCACCACTTTTACCCCAACCACGAAAGTCGGTAAAACCCTTTAACCGGAGGACTCCGCGGCTGGTTTCTTCCCGGGCAGTGCAACGACCTTCTTCTTCTGCTCTTCAGCGAGAACTTCTTCTCCCCTGACCGACGTCGAGCCTTGCTGCCACTGCCTGGAACAACTGCCACCGCTGGAGGATCCTTTCCACTTAAGGTACCGTGTTCCGCCTGGCTTCCCTTGCCACCGACTGTACGGGGTAGATTTAGCCCCCGGCTTTCGAACCTGGGAGTGCCTGGGACACCCTGGCTAAACTTTCTAAGCCACTCTACCCACTTTCTAACTCTTTGCAAGACTTTGAATCCCTAATAACAGTGTGATCTTGGGCACATTTTCGCTCCGGCTACTCTAAGAGTGGGCCCTGCCTAGTGACTTTTGCTCACCTGTGACTTTGTGCTTCTTTGAGCCTATTGCAAGTGTTCTGGATCTTAGAGTGGTGTGTTTAACCCATTTCTGTTTCTTTTTACCCCTTTCCTTAACCTAATAGAGTGTCATCTAACGTTAAGCGCTCACCTCTGTTTTAATTATGTGGTGTTAACTTAGAGTTGTCTAGATAGGAGTAGGGGTTGAAACTGCTTTCATTATAACTGTGTTTGAAGTGTTTTTACTATATGTTGCTAGAGTGTTTTTAACTTATGTGTATTTTAAATAAATAACTATATACTTTTGAAACCAAGCTCTGGTCAGTGTTTGCTTGTGCTATTGTGTCTGAGTACATATTGTGTATACTTTGCATACTGCCTAACTCTTCTTGAGAGAAGTCTGACTGCTCAGCCACAGCTACCAGGTAAATCTGGGTGGTACAGACTGCTACCAAAGGGGTTTACTGCTCTACCTGTAGTCTTAAATCTTTTGCAGTGTTCCCCAAGGGAACTGCACAGGTTTCTGCCTAACACCCCCACTTAACAAGCCCCACCCACCTGGTGCCTCCCTGGTTGCCGCTCTTTTTCCCTACTTAAGGAGCCCTCCAGCCTCTTTTCCTTTGCAGATGGGGAGCAAGTGCAAGTGGGTCTAGGTCACCTGGCCTAAGCCCCGCCTACCTGGTGCCATCCTGGTTGCTGCTCTTTTTCCCCCACTTAGCAAGCCCTGCCCACCTGTTGCCTTCCTGGTTACCACTCGTTTTCCCTACTTAAGGAGCCCTCCATGGGCGTGGCTTAGGCAGCTATGGAGTAGGACGTGCTTCCCGTGTAGCTCCGGAGGATCCAACAGATGATCCGTAAAAACTACCTTTGAAAGTGCACCATTGGTTCCAGAATTGATCACACACACACGGGAATGTATGCTTTGCTCATTGTATAAAGATCGAGAGAATCGTAAGTGGGAGTCTGGAGGAATTTGCTTGACGAACGACGGTGGCTGTTCGGTCCATTGTCACACAAGATGGCCGACAACAAAGGAAACTAAACTAGGGTACCCGAAGAGGACGAATAGAGGCGGCGGCCACGGGGAAAGAACGACAATGGTGAGGTGAAGACGGAACAAAACCCCTGGGGGCCTTGGGTCGTGAAGGCTTGGGTGCTGGCCCGGACGGCAGGGGCCCGAGGGCAGCAGAGGTGTGAAAATGCAGGCCGCACCACGACAAGCACGAGAAGCGCTCGCTCGGCACTGAACTAGCAGCGGTGACAGGAGGTGGAGGTCGCGACCGCCTGGAGATCACCACGACAGTTGGTAAAGAGCGGAAATTACGGTTGGGGAGACACTCGGACGCTGAATCGTAATAGGGAGACCCAACGAAGGCCGGAAAATGGCGGCGCAAGGGGCCGTGGGTAAGAATAAGAACAAACAACCCACAATGGATATTTTTGCAAAAACACAACAGTCTCCAGCGGCCATCGCAACCAAAGGCCCGATGGCACAGGCTGAGGGCGCCACAGCAGCTGATAATCATCAGATTTTAGAAGCCATTACGGAGCTGAAGGAATCGTGGGGGGTTGCGATGTTGGACCTACGCACTTCCCTGGAGGCTAAAATTGAAGCAGTGGGCATCAAAGTCTCCC
This sequence comes from Ambystoma mexicanum, assembly GCF_040938575.1. Taxonomy (NCBI): domain Eukaryota; kingdom Metazoa; phylum Chordata; class Amphibia; order Caudata; family Ambystomatidae; genus Ambystoma; species Ambystoma mexicanum. The sequence goes on along the minus strand of NC_090930.1, from coordinate 957,368,751 downwards.
TGCTGAGACAAGATGTCAGGGGACTGGCGGAACGCACAAGCAGCCTGGAGGGTGCGGTGAAATCTAACACGGACAGCAGCACCAAAAACGCAAGGGAGATCCATGTCCTTAAGCAACAGGTGGCCAACTTGTAGTCTCGAGCAGAAGAAGCAGAAGGGAGAGCGAGGAGAAACAATATTCGCGTGGTGGGTTTGCCGGAAGGTGAGGAGGGCCAGGACCCGACTGATTACATTGAGAACTTACTCCTACAAGGTATCGGGGCCAGTACACTCTTGCAGGGATTTGTGGTGGAGCGCGCACATAGAGCCCTCATGAGGAAGTCGAGACCAGGGGCCCCTCCACGAGTGATAATTGCCAAAATACTGAACTACAAAGACGGCGAGAAAATACTGGAGTATTTTCGGAAAGGCGGAACAATTGAGAGGGCCTCGAGCACTATCACGGCATACCCGGATTACACTATGCTGGTTCAAAGGCAGCGGTACAGCTATGTAACTATCAAACGGAGGCTGCGGGCGGCTGGGATAAAATATATGCTGCTGTACCCTGCGAAATTGAAGGTTGTGCATAAGAGCAAAATGCATTTTTTTGACACTCGGGAAGAAGCAACAAATAGCCTGGATCTGCAGGGCTGCCCGGATGAAGACACGGAAGAGACACAAAATGGATGTGAAAAGTGACTCACATACAGTATGCATACTGCTATGGCGGCGAGCGAACATCCCAAGGGTGCCGAGGCGAAGGCTGAGAACGATGGGCCTGGCTGTAGGAGGCTGATATTCGATAACATATTGCTGATTGTGAGAGACTTGATGGACTGGAATATAGTGGTGGTTACATATATTTAAACTGTATAGCAATGTGTGGTTATTCGATGTGCTATTGGAGCGGCAGGGCGGAAGCACCCTACCCCCCGAATTATAGTTGTAGTAGGTTGGCCACTAGGGCGGCCTCACCCTGCGGAGCTTCGAGTACAGGCGAAAGCCGGAAAGAGCTAGGTGCGGGGGAGCCTGAGATCCAGGGATGGAGCTGGGCAACAGTTGGGGGGGCGAGTGTTGGGGAAGGGATGGGAGGCGGGGGGGGGAGAGGGAGTGGGAAGTTTGGTGTGTTTTTGGTTAAAGGGTTTTAGAATGGGATGCGAGCCTATATAGATTGGAATGGAACTCAAAGTTAAACTGCACCTTGGGGGGAGGGAATGGGATCATACCAGGCCATGGGGGACCTTAAAATACTCACATGGAATGTGCGGGGGCTTAATAGCTATTTAAAAAGGAACAAGGTTATGCTGTATCTGCGCAGGCAGAAAATAGATATTGCATTGCTGCAAGAAACCCACCTTACACGTGAGAGGATGGACATGACTGGGGGAAAGTGGAAGGGGGTGTTGGTGGGCTCATCGTACTCGGCCTACGCAAGAGGAGTACTTATATGGGTGGCGCCACATGTCCCGTTTCAGCAGTTGCAAGTGGGGGCTGAGACAGACAGGAGGATGGTTATGCTGAGGGAATTGGTAGAGAACAGGGAGATAAGTATTGTTAACACATACGCCCGAACCAGAACACAGCGGCGTACATTTGAACACTGAGTGCGAACCTGAGCGCGTGTGTGGGAAGCGCGGTGATCTGGAGAGGGGACTTCAACTGCGTATTGAACCCCAGGGCGGATAGATCGGACAGGAAATTGGATAGACCGGCCCCTGCAGCCAGGGCGCTATAGACACTGATTGATGACTTTGGGTTGGAAGATGCATGGAGAGTGTGGCACCCTGGGGAAAGGCAATATTCACATTATTCTGCCCCACAGCAGTTATCAACGAGGCTGGATTATGTCTTCGCATCACCTGAAATGATAGCGGAGATTGCACACAGAGTACAGGGCCAGGGTCCTCTCGGACCACTCGCCCCCGATTCTTGCGTGGCAATACTGCCCCCCGAGGGCGAGGATCCCGACATGGCGCCTACGAGTGGAGGCGTGAGAGACCCCTTCTTTAGAGAGGATTTGCGGGAGGAGATAATAAACTATTTTGAAACCAACACTGGGAGTGTGAACTCGGCGGGGACACTATGGGAGGCCTTTAAAGTTGTCATGAGGGGGGCGGCCATGGCGAAATCCAAGGGACTACAGGGTGGGGTTTCGGCTGAACTGAGGGAGACGGAAGCAAAATTGGAAGAGGCCTTAAAAGCCGGTGACGATACAGCAGAGAAACTAGATTTGATACTTAAGCTACAGCAAAAATGTGCGGCATACTGGGAGAGGTTGTGTAACCTTAATTATAAAAAGTACATAGAGAGACAGCATGCGGGAGGTGATAAACCGGGGAGACTTTTGGCGTGGTTATATAAGAGCGAGACCCCCAGAGCCACAATTAGAACTATAGAGAGGGAAGATGGTAGCGTAGAGGACACCCAGGAGGGAGTTAATCAAGCGTTTGTGGATTATTATAACGTGTTATACGGGGAAGATGGGGAAAGTAGCCGTGTAATGATAGAGGAAACGCTTGATGATATGGGGCTGCCCAAGATAAGCGAGGAAGAAAGAGAGGAATTGGACTCCCCGATTACCCTGGAAGAACTGGGGGAGGTGGTGAGGCAGCTGCCTACTAGTAAGACCCCGGGGACAGATGGGCTCCCAAGCGAATTTTATAAGGTATGAATAGAAGAGGTCATCCCCCCGCTGCTAGAAATGATAAACGAAGCATTCGAGACGGGCCGCTTACCGGAGTCACTGAGAGAGGCTGTCATAGTACCTCTCCCTAAACCAAATAAACCTTGGCGTAGCTGTGGTTCCTTTAGACCTGTGTCAATACTGAACCAAGACGGCAAGATATTAACTGCAGTCTTGGTGAATAGACTGAAGAGGGTCATTAGCAAGCTAATACCTCCGGATCAAACGGGCTATGTCCCCCATAGAAACATCATCAATAATCATAGGCGGCTCCAGAGGATCATTGAGTTTGGCAGTGGAAGTGATGAGGAAATGGCAATCGTGTCCTTGGATGCGATCAAGGCCTTTGACTCCGTCAAGTGGCCGTGGTTGCTGGCGGCCCTGCAACACTATGGGTTAGGGCCTGGCTATGTAAGGTGGGCGAAGATTTTGTATAGTGAACCGCTAGCTAGAGTAAAGACAGGATCTGTGATATCAGAGAGGTGGCAGCTTAGTAGGGGTACTAGACAAGGATGCCCGTGGTCTCCTATGCTCTACATACTGGCCCTGGAACCTTTCGCGATCTATCTGAGGCAACAATATGACACCATAGGCATCGAGGTGAACGGGGAGTGGCATTTGATCCCCCTATATGCGGACGACATGCTGCTGTATGTGCGGTTTCCAGAGGAGAACCTCCAGTACATCTTGGAAGTCCTTGGGAGATACGCTGTGCTATCCGGCATAGCGGTGAACCCCCAGAAGTCTAGCCTGTTTCCGTTGGGGGGGTATGTAGGGGTTCCAGCGGAGAGGTTACCGGTTTTACTGGTACCGTGGGCGGTTAGTACTTTTCGGTACCTTGGGATAGACATATATCACACCGTTGGGGAGGAGCATAGGTGTAATACAGAGGTGGCAATTCAAAAAATTGAGAAATGCATGCCGTTTTGGGCAAAGCTGCCTTTGGCGATGATGGGGCGGGGAGCGATGCTAAAGATGGTGGTCCTGCCGAGGCTCCTACATTACTTCGGGAATATACCTACCTGATTCTTAAAGGGTTCTTTACCAAACTGAATAGCATGTGTAGGGACTTTCTGTGGCATGGCACGCGAAACAGAGTGGCGTTATGGAAGCTTCAGAACTTCCATGACAAAGGGGGAATAAAGCTGCCCAACTACGAGGCGTACTATGTGGCGAGCCAGTTGCAGTATGTTGCCAAATGGCTATCTGATGAAGAGACCTCTGAACTTAGACTGTTTGGGCGTGATTGTGCACCTTTTTATTTGAAAGAAGTTATGTGGGCACCCAGGGCGGAAATGGTGGGGCGCCCTAAAATGATGCTACTAGGGTGGAAGGTGTGGCGCAGGGCATGCCAAATGATGGGGGACCCGTCCCCATGCTCACCGCAGATGCCATTGGTTGTATTGACAGGGGCAGATGCTCAGCTGCGACTGATACTCAACGATGGGGGATATTTGGCAGGGGGGCTCTAGTGTTACTTTTGAGAGGCTGCGGGAAGAAGCTGGGTTGCACGAAGGCCAGTACATTACGTATCACAGGATGGTACAGAGGATTAAGAGAACATGGCCTGAAACTGTGCTGGGGGAAGAATTGGACGCCACCATAGACGTGATATATGATATAGCTGAGGGGGGTCATGAGATTTCCAGACTGTATGAGATGTTGATGTCTAAAGTGGGGAAGGAGGTCACGCAGTTGAGAATGGACTGGGAAACAGAGGTTGGGGCCCAAATGGGAGATGGGATGTGGGAACGGGTGCAAGGGTATCATAAGAAGGTGTATAGAAACCCGAGGCTGAAACAGATACAGCTGTACATAACACACAGGGCTTATATGACGCCTTGGAGGATATCGAGGTTCGAGAATGCAGGTCGGCAAGCATGCCCCAAGTGCGACGAAGAGAACGCAGGCATGGTGCATATGTTCTGGTCATGCCCGATCATAGAGAGGTTGTGGAGGGGAGTAAAAGAGAAACTAGAAGGAAGAGGGGTCAAGATAGTAGTGGATACGGTGTGGGCCTGTCTGCTGGGGGGGTTCCCCAGACCACAGAAACTCAGGCATGTAAGCAAACTAAGGGACCTGGCTTATGTGCTTGCAAAAAGAAGGATTGCCATGGGATGGAAGTCATGCCATGTGCCGAGGATAGAGGTGTGGTGGAAAGACTTGCAAAAATGGGCAGAAGCCGAAACCATGGCATGGCAAGAAGTGTGTAGCAATGGGGGGATGGAGGAGAATGAGTCCCTGATGGCCTGGAAATCACTGATAGCCGGACTGTTTGGGTCATTAGACGACCCGACTGAGCCTGTGGAGGAGGATACCGAACCACAGGGTGTGGAAACTGAAGGTTCAATGCAATAGACTCGCAAGGGGGGTGGGGTAGAGGGAGTAGTGGTTAGGAATTAAAAAAAAGTGTAATGAAACTGTTGGAACATGCACTGTTTGTCTGGTTTTATTGTTTGGTTGTAAAATTTAATAAAAACCTTTAAAAAAAAAAAAATTAAAAAAAGGAGCCCTCCAGCCTCTTTTCCTTGGCAGATGGGGAGCAGGTGCAAGTGGGTCTAGGTCACCTGGCCTAAGCCCCGCCCACCTTTTTGGCCCTGCCTCTTCCTTTCTGCTATTAACTCTTAGACCAAGGGCGTCTCTCGCCCAGGCGTTCGAAGCGACGGGCAGATGAAGAAAAGGGTCATTCCTGTTTGGACCTGTTCGGACCAGGAGGGTCACGAACCCCTGTTCCGACAGCAGGTAAGTATGCACCAACATGTGTTTGCTCCCACTGTCCCCACAGGCCATCCACACCCCCTCTGCACCCCATGTGATGTACCTTTGTCCCCCCTCTTCTCGCATATAGGTGTTGCATGTTTTGCTTGATTCTTCGACCCTGATCTCCCTACCCCAACTTCAGCGTATGTCTGCAGGAGTGTGTCCTAATACATTCTGGTTTCACCATCACAGTCTTGTGGCCAATGCTGGATTTGACTTTTATGGACTTCATTGATTCACGGTGCGTCACCCTTTCTCAGCTCTCATGCTGGACTTCCTTTGCATCTTGTACTCATGGTGGCCCTGAATCATGCTGTCCCCTTCTTCATCTTGTATCCTGTCTTTCAACATTATGTGTTACTACTGACTTCTTCAATTGCATTTGTTCTCCCTTCTTGCTTCTCCATTCTTTTTGACTGCTTACTCTCTGTTCTCTCCTCCTCTCCCTTTCTCCATTTTTCCTATCTCCTTCCCTCCTCCACTTACTTTCTTCTATGCACTTACACTATCACAATTGTCCCTGGACCTAGTATGATAGTTTCCTCTCCCCTTCGCTTACTTGTTCCCTGACCCCCTGCAGCACTATCTGAAATGTTGTCAGGCCTAGTATGATACTCATTTGTTTTGTTCCTCCTCTCTCTTTCTGCACCCCTCTCCCTCACCTTTTGTTTTTCTCCGGCTCTGCCAGAAATATCATCAGGCCTAGTACGAGATAGTTCATTTCACATCCTTACTGTTCATAGCCTGTAAGAATGTCATTGAATTTTCCCGTGTTCCCGCCCTTGCCTTGAAGCGCTTTGAAACACACTGTGTATAGGCGCTAAATAAATAACATAAAAAACTATCATATCATAGGTGCACTGCATGTAAAAGGTTCCACATTGTTATCCATGCACCAGCTGCAGAATGTATTATAACTGCAGTGGTATACAGATTTTATTGCTGGCTTTCTGGCCGAAAGCAAAATCTCCATTACTTCATCCGGGAGGTCTGAATCCTTGTATCTCAGCCTCTCAGAAACCATGCATGAAGGCTAAGTGTCTTGACCTCTGGATGAAGAACCCGACCCTACTCTCGCGAAAGAAGGTCCTCTCTTTGTGGAAGACGTATTGGAGGGTAGATGGACATGTCCAGAAGGTCTGGATACCACGCCCTAATGGCCCAATCCGGAGCAATTAGGATCATGGAATTCCCGAACTTTCTCAACCTCCCGATCACATGAGGAATGAGGAATGACAGGGACTGGAGGAAATGCGTAAAGGAGTGGAAACTCCCAGTCCACTACGAACACGTCTCATAGAGCTCCTCTTACAGGACATTCCCTGGAGCAGTACAATTCGCACTTCCGCTTGAGGTGTTCCCCAAAGGGTGAAGATTTCTTGAAGGACTTCCTGAGCTAGTTCCTACTCCCGGGAGACTGTGCTATGCCTGCTCAGAGCATCACCCTCTGTGTTCTCTGGAAATGCATTGGAGGGACATGGGCCTCCCCGTCCTTGTCCTGTACTCCCTTATCAAATGGGGTCTGTGTTATTTTCTGCACAGGAGTTCAGTTGGGACCCCTGGCAGTGCAGCTCTTCCTCTTTTTGGTTGTGGTGAAAAGAGACCCTTGGGATACCCTTATGGCACCCTGTACCCCCAGTGTATGTTTTTGGGCACATGTGTGTTGCCCACAGAGCAGGGTATGGGCTGGTGGCAGCTTCATGCTGATATGACAGGAGCTCAGAGTATCCTCCATTTTGGGATACCCAGGCCCTGCCATAGGAATCTCTGACATTTCTCAGGAACAGATGGTCCCTGTGGCACAGATGGTCTCATAGATCCATGTCGTCCATCTTTACTCTCAAGATGGTGCTGCGCGTCGGCCGCAGCGGTCTAGTCTTTCAAGCCTTCCGGGACTGGGAGGCACCACCCACTCTACGGAGCACAGAATATCACCCCTCCTTCACAACGCGCAGACGCATTGCTGCTCCTCCTCAACAGCGCTCCGTAAGTTTGTGATCTAGGCTTTGCTTACCTCTCTGAATTTCCGCTTATATCTATAAAACCTCTGCTGAGTCCCTTACTAAAGAATCTTTCTATCTTCGGATCGAGCCGCTGGGAAACGCCCCACTCCTCTTGGAAGTCCGTGTCGGTCTGTTTACAAACGCCGCCTCACGTTCCACGTTCGAAATCTAAAGTTTTCCGTCAATCTACTAAGCCTTACCTGGTGGGTGAATAGGGTTTGAGACAATTACGCTATGACGTGCATAGTGGTTTAAATCTTCTTAAACTTCTGATTCTTGTTCGCAGTGCGGTGTTCCCCGTCACTTCGGGCGAACACCGTGGCCATTGGATCACAAGGGTTTAGATCTTCCCCTGAGACATCCGTCTTGTCCTTCTTGTCAGGTATCTATTAGTTGCTCTCTTGTCCTTCGTTCTCTCTGCTCCTCGTCTCTTACTTTTCTTGTCTATTATTCAGGCGACTTTTCACAAGGCATCAACGAACTAAGAAGAGATACTGCTTCTAATTCCTCTCTAATGGTATTTATACAACTCCCAGAACCTTCATTAACTTCAACTTCTCTTTTCCTTGTATGGGATTAACCCTTTGTCTTACTCTATTTCTATATCTACTTAGACTCCTTCCTGGAATCCTCACGAAGAAATACCCACACCTGGCTGTCACTTCTGAAATAGACGTCCTTCCAGATTCAACAGGGTTTTATTCCCCAGAGGGTTTCCCTGAGTCTACTATCCCCTTTTTGACTATACTAGTCGTTGGAGGGGAGAAGGGACTCGGGGATTCTCATAGTCATCCCTTTAACCCTATCTTCACTGAGAACCGGACGTGAACAGAGAAGTCCGACTATTGGTGAGTGCTTAGTTAAAGGTTTACCTCTGCTTGAAATTATCACAGAATAAGTGGATTACTGATAGAAAGCAAGATGGCCACTGGGGCCTCTTGGTTTCTATTGCCTGTTGCCTTGTTTTCCCAAAGTCCTGGGAAGCCCCGACGCTGTCCCTTCCCCTGACTGGCTGTTGGGTGCAAGAACCATATATGGTATTGTGGGGAAGTGTGAATAGAATGTGTGACCAATATGCTTTCTAGGTTATGGGTGTCTGGTTTCTGTGTGTATGACACAATGAATGAGATAGCCCTGCCTGATACTGACATGAATGCAGTGTGGTGTGCTGAAAGGCTGGGTGCTTGCTTGCCCCAATCCACATTCCTTGTTATCAGTGTCTGGGTGGAAGTGAATGGCCTGAAAGCCTGTGAGTCTGATTGGCTGGTTGCCTGCATGAATGTGCTTCTGTGTGAGTGAATGATGGACAGATGTGTATATCTGGGGACCTCTCACTGCTGCATTCCTTTGACACAATCAAAGAGCTGTCAAGTCTGTCGAGGACTGATCCAAGAAAGGAGACCTCTTCCTGGGCTACGATGGACCATCATGCAAAAACTGCTGTTCTTCATCGAGGCACTCTGGAAGCCAGTTCTGTGATTCTGACGTCCGGAGAAGGGGTCCACCGAGAATCCTGAAGAGAAGTGCCTGGACATAGAGGTTGTCCAAGTCCACTGACATTGCGGTCCCTGGGTTCGGAAGATTTCTGTGACCGCTGGGAGCCACTTGTATCATGTTTCCCAGAAGCAGGGACACCTTGATGCTGTGCTGCTCGACGCCCAGAGCCGAAATGTTCTGCATTGCCTAAGAACATTTGAGGGCTCTCTGGCCATTACCGCTGACCACTTTGTCCCACCAGAGAGGTTGCCGGCTACCGAGGAAAGTCCGCCGGTAGGTTTCATGCCACCAAAAACCAACAAAGATGTCCCGAAGACACTGACGGACTGAAGATCCGAGGTCCAGCCCGTGGTCAAGTTCCGATCGTCAAAGCCATCCTGAGGTACGTGCTGCGGCTGCAGAACGGACAGGCCAGCGGACCGCCGAACGCAACTCCCGACGCCCACTGCCAGGCCTGCATCCATCACTGCCAAAGGTTTTCCAAGTCCACAAAGTCTTACTTGCGGCACTGAACACTTTGCATCGAGGTCTACTGCACGCCTAACCTTCCCAGGACTTCCACCATTGAGGAAACTATTGTCGAAGAGCACTGCAAAGCCTAAAGCTGATGTGCCAGCACCAGTGTTCCACATTTCCTCGAGGTTCTCGATGCCCAGTGGCTCATGTTTTAAAGGGAGTCCGTCCATGAAGGATACAGACGACGAACCGTTGAAGAAACTCTTCCACTTCAGGTAGCTTGGGGTGATTAAACTTTTTAGCAAAGAAGCAAGGCTTATTAAGCATTTATGGTCTGGGCTTGTTAATACTTATTACAGGTTGCCCAGGTGGGGGAATCCTCATTCAGAATTGTGCAACTATATCCAAAGAAAGCCTTCTGCCATTGCTTAACCTTAACCTGCCTTCCTTCCTTATTATCTATGCTGATACACCTTACTGAATGATTTGTATGCTCTATTATAACTGCCAGCAGTTGATGCATTTTAAAGGAATCTAAAGTCTAAGTGTGGTACCACATAGAAATTGTAAATATTTGTCACTGTAGAATTATCAGAGTACAAAGTGTTATTGAATTTTGTGTATAGATCCGAACCTTATTTTTATATAAAGAACTAAGTTAGCACATAGCATAGTGTTTGGACATTCCTTTGTGGGGGCTTGGGGACTCACTGTACTGCATCACCTCCTGAGAGCTTAAGCCTTAGTTCCTCGACCATAGCTACCATATAGGGAACCTTGGCTGGGGTGCTCTGTGCCACTACTCTGCCATATAGAGAGCAGAAGTACAGATACCCCCACCAGTCTTTACATCCTCTCCAGCTAGGTGAACTGCCGATAGAGAGATTCCTTCTTGAATTGCCCGGAACCTGAGCTGCATTGCTTCTCTGCACAGTGGTAGCAACCCTGCGCCTCCTCTCTTGTTGAGGTAGTACATGGCCACTGTGTGGTCTGTCATTATCAGGACATTCTTTCCCATTACAGAGGGAAGAAAGGCTTTCAGTGCTAGTCAGATTGCCCTAAGCTCCAAAAGGTTGATATGTAGTTGAGACCAACGGCTGCTGATTTTCAGATCGTTGGTCTGGGCTCCCCACCCCATGAGTGAGGTGGGTGTCACTAGTGTTATCCTGGTCATGGCTGCCAAAGGTTTCTCCTTTTCGAAATGTTGTCCTCGCAGGCACACTACAGAAGGTCCTGTGTGACTCTGTTTGGAACCTGAAGGAGGTCTGACATCCTGCCTGAGAATTGAGACCATTGAGTGTTAAGGGCCCATTGAAGGGATCTCATTCTCAGGCGGGCCTCTGGCATCAGGAAAATGCAGGATGCCACGAGGCTGAGCAACCTCAAAAAGTTAAGGCCGGAAGACGCTGGACACTCTGGAATTTGGTGACCATCTGCAGAATGTCTTGAGCCCTCAGCTCGTGTGGCAAAGCTTTTCCCAAGGAGGCGTCTAGGACATCTCCAATGAATTGGATCCTTTGAGATATTACGTGGGACTTTTTGAAGTTGGGGGAGAAGCCCAGTTTGTGAAGGGAGTGACAGGTGGAGCTGAGATATTCCAGGGCCTGTTCGGGAGAACGTGCCCTGATCAGCCAATCGCCCCGTTAGGGGTAGACCAGAATCCTCCCTCTCCTGAGACTCGCTGCCACCACCACCATCAACTTGGTGAAAACCCTCTGGGCGGAGGTCAGCCCAAATGGCAGAACACAAAACTGATAATGGGAACCACCAACTGCAAACCTCAGGTACTTTCTGTGTCTGTGATGGATTGGCACATGAAAGTAAGCATCCTGAAGGTCCACAGATATCATCCAATCCTGAAGCTGGAGGGCCTGAAGGATCTGAGAAAGGGTAACCATCTTGAACTTGTTCTTCCTGAGGAGCTTGTTCAAGTCTCTTAAGTCCAGGATGGGTCTCAATCCTCTGTCCTTCTTAAGGATTAGAAAGTAAGGGGAGTACCAACCCTTGTTCCTCTCCGCTACAATTACTGGTTCTATAGCACCTTTCTCCAGCAGGGTCAAGATTTCCTGCATAAAGAGCGGATCTGGAACTTTTAAAGAGCTGGTTCCCGGTGGATGATCCAGAGGCCTTTTTAGAAAGGGAAGGCAGTAACCCTGGCCTACAGTTTCCAATGCCCATGCATCTGAAGTAATGACCTGCCATTTGTTCAGATGCTGTGAGAGTCTGCCTCCCATCAGGGTTTTGTGGAGTAAGGCCTCAGAGGTTTTGAGGTGGCTGATGCAGCAGCTGAGGGTAAAGCAGCCAATGCCTGGGCGGTCTAAGCACCTCTTCCCCATCCACCACGGGGGAATCCTCTCTGACCTCTGATTCGACAGTCCTCTCCCAACTGAGGAATAATAGCGAAGGGACCTGCCCCTTAAATCTGTATCAATGGGGCATGTTTGTGGCCGTCCAATTGCAGCGCCAAGGGTTTTGGCTGTTGCCTTGGAGGTCTGAGGCATCTCCAGGCTCCACTCAGCCTTGCTGCCAAATAAGTGTGTGCTGTTAAAGGGCATGTTAAGAAGTCTAGACTGCACAACTGGAGCAAAACCAGACTTTTTCAACAAGGCAAATCTGCACATTACAGTGCTAGCTGCCATATCCCTGCTGATACTATCAGCAGAATCTAAACCAGTATGGAGGGCTTTGCACATTGTTTCTTTCCCATCCTTGATAATGTTTAAGAAGTCGTCTCGTTCTTCCCCTACGGGGATATGTTCAGCAGCCATCGCTATGCAATTCCATAAGGTGAAAGTGAACTTGGCACGTGCACACATGGCATTTGCCGATTTAAGGGCCATACTCTCCGCCGAGAAAACCTATCTAGCCAAAGCATCATAACGCCTCTTATCTCTGTCTGGTGGGGGGTTGGGGGGAGTTGGGTATGCATTTTGTTTAGATGTAGAAGTGGCAGCCTGAACTACCAAACCTTCGGGAATGCTTTGTCAGATAGTAAGGGTCACTGCTTGCCGCTCTGTACTTGCTTGTCAGTTTTTTGTTCACTGCTGGAATTAATTCCGGCGTCTCCCAATTGGCATCAACTCTCCTTTGTAAAGCTACATGGAAAGGAAGAATAGGGTCCTTCTCAAGTCCCTTATCTAAAATATCAGTTAGGTCGTCCTGTTTAAAAAGTGGTGCAGGCCCTTTCCATTTCAGATATTCTATGACCATAGACGTCAGCTGTCTGTAAGATCCATCAGCATCGTCTGAGGCATCTGGTCTTCCAAACACCATTCCTGGGGAAGTGTCCAACCCACTTACAGATTGCAGGTTTTCATGAAGGACTTTTATTCTTGCGTCCTCTGAAATTAATGCCTCTGGAATATTTTGTGTCCCATACTGTAACCCAAAGGGACGTGATTCATCCGAAGATGGCTCATCATCCACATAAATTGAAGAAAGAGACTTTAAAAAGTCTCTTAGGCATTGGGGTGAAAGTTTTCTCGACATCCTTCGAGGGTTTAGCTATTTGCTTCGACAATGGCGTCGAAGACTTCGACGCCGTTGATGTTGAGAGCTTCGACAGCTGTGAAGTTGAGGCTATTTTAGGCATCGACTTGGGAGTCTTTCTGCACCAATGGCGTTGATGATTTTGGCTTCAAAGGAATCTTTTCTCTACTCGAGGGAATTGTCGAGGGCTTCTGAGGAGTCTTGTCCTGGGTACTCGGGCCAGAGGGCGCTCAAGTTTTGTCCTTTGCCTTTTTGTCGTGTTTGTCGACATGGGCATGGCTCTTATCTTTGTTCGAGGGGGTTGTGGCCTCACTCTCGAATACTTTGAGCATTTTTTTGTCTAAACTTTTCCCACTCAGCCGGTACTGCCAATTTGGGCGGGCACAAAACCCGTTACAGGGAGAAACTCGACAACAAAGACAGCAATCTGTGGCACCTTTTCTTCGACCACTGAGAGGATGACCAGTGGTGTGAGCCACTGCGTGATTGAGACCTTTTAGCTTTCTTCCGACGAGGAGGGTCACCTCTAGACTCGTCAGAGAATCGCTTTTCTGACCGGGTTGTCGAAGGGGATTTATGAGAACTACCTGCAGCTAACTTCCCCTATGCTCTTTCAGGGCTTTCTTTGTCATCGATAGGCAGGACCCACACTCAGATGTTAAATGAGTGGATCCTAAGCACTACTGACCCACCCGATGCGGGTCCGTAAGGGACATTTTCGCCATGCAGTCATGACATTTCTAGCACCCCAATCTCAGAGTCGATGATGCCGACGATGTCATATTTTCACTAGATACGAAAGGCTTTTTTCAAGGAACCAAAGCACGCTGATATTCCAAAGCGATAGCTCTCGCAGAAAAACAGAACTGAAGTCAACTGTCGCTGCGCGGGCGTAAATACCATTGATGACATTGACACAGAGACGGAGGCCCTCGAGGGACATTGAGTTGAAAGGCATCGACGCGCAGCGCCCTCTGCTGGAACATGTTTCCGAAGCAGCCAAATCTGTATATGGAGATATCATAAAATGAGGAATAAGCGGGAAGACCCAATCCATTTAGAGAGGGGTGTGGGTTTTCCTGACCTCCATTTCTATTATAAGGCGGCTCAGCTTCAAGTCGTGGTACTGCATTTGAGGCAACAGGTGGAGCGTTAATGGGTGGGGTTGGATAATTTCCATCTTTGGTCGGCGTCGTTGGGGGGTATGGTTGTGGGCTCTGAGGGACCAGCTCCCTTGGAGGATACGGAAGCATGGGGGTTGTGTGGAATATTTGGCGGAAGGGACCAGAGATGTTAGAGGGTTACGACTTGGCTCTCCCCTTTGAGTCATTTATGGGCAATGGGGGTGAGGGAGCATATCACGAAGTTTGGAGAAGTATCCGAGTTGGTTTGAGGGGGGATTGATGAGGGTGGGACAGTTGTGGAAGAAAGGGCAGTTTCTCACAACTCAGGATTGCAAGAGGCCTGGATATTGGGAAGTTGTGAGGTTTTTCATATCTGTAATTGAAAGGGGTAAGTACGGCAGACTCTCGAACGGACATGAAGGGCTTGATCTCACTGTAGTACAGTGCCCTGGTGGAGGCAGGTAAGGGGAGTACTGAGACTGCGGGGCCGGTGGGAAAGAGAACTGGCCTTTGAATTGGACAGGGGTTTGTGGCATAAACTGTGTTGTAGGCCATTTAAGGTGTCAATTGCCTGCCAATACAAGCTGAAAGCCATTAAGCTATTGCATAGAGGTCAGTACAATCCAGTTTGCCTTTGTAAAAAGTATGTTGAGATAAGCTCACTTTGTTAGCAAGAGTGTGGTGCGCAGTCTGATTATTGGCATATGTGATGGGGGTGCGGGAGGGTGCATGTCTTTTGGTGCAAAGTGCTTGGATGGATATAGGAGATGGATGGGGTGTCCCTTGACCGTACCCAGTTACTGGTGCTGTTTGTTGACGAAGGTGAGGGGAACTTCCAGGGGTTGACGCACCTGGTACCCTGCTTATTGTTGGCAGTGAGGGCATGCTTGACTATCCACTGGAAGAGGGTGCTGTTACCAGGGAAAATTAAGTGGGTCAACACAGCTAAAACATTTATGTAATGGAAAGGATTACAGCAGCCTTTTATGGTTAGAGTATGGAATACAAGACGGAATGGAGTGAATTACGTGCCCTGTTTATGACCTCAGCTTTCTGCTGTAGGAGAGGGGGAACAGTTTATGTTTGTTGGGGGTCCCTGGAAGGGGTGGGAGCCATGGTATGGTTTTTGATTTAAAAAAAAAAATAATGTATTATTTTATTTTATAAACAACAGTCCAAACATTACAAACAATAAGGACTTTCGTGATTAAACTTCAAACATTACATTGCAAAATGCACTCTTCGGTCCTCCCCCCTCCGACCCCTCTAACTCAAGCCCCTGCATCCGTGTCATCCACCTGTTCATCTTCAGGCGTGTCTACTGCCATTGTCTCTTCCATGTCATCATCACTGTGGTCGGCCTGGGAGGGACCCACCACCAAGGCCACCAATTGCCTCCATGCTATTAGGGGTCCCACCCCTTCTCCCCCCCCCCCCCGGTGACTGCTTCATACCAAGCAGCCGTTTCTGCCTCTGCCCACTTCATGAGTTCTGCCCACCACATCTCAATTCTAATCCGATGGGCTGCTTTCCAGCACATTGCGATTCTCCGTTAGGCCAAGATGTAGGCCAGGTCCTTCATCTTACTAATGTGCCTCAGGTTGCGCGGTCTGGTAAAACCCCCAAGCATGCATGCCCAAGCTGACTCCACATCCAGCGTAACCCCTTTTCCTGCTAAGTGTATCTTCAGCTCTGTCCAGAACCATCTCACCTCCGGGCAAGCCCAAAACATGTGCAGCATTCCAGCTTCCTCCTCCCCGCACGTAGGGCATTTCTGTATCGCTGGGCCACCAAACCTGGCAATTTTGCCGGGGGTCAAATATGCTCTATGAGTGACATATAATTGGATCTGCTGAAGTCTCGTGTTTTGGGACACCTTCTTATGATACCTTTTGGCTCTATCCTATTGCCCATCCATCATGGGTTCACCCACCTGCTCTTCCCAGTCTCAGCTCAGTTGGAGCAGCTCCTTCCCACACCCTAGTCCCCAGTAGCTCATATATGCAAGATATTTCATGCCCACCCTCCGAGATATCATACATCGTCTCTATGGTAACATCAGGGTGTTCCGCAAGCACTGCCGCAGGCCACCTTTCTCTCACCCATTTAATGATTCTAGAATAAGTAATGTGTTGGCTTTATGCATCCCGGTGTCCTCCATTAGTCTCTGAAAGTCCAATGCCTCCCCCTTCTGCCATATATTTCCAAGGGTAGCCAGGCTCATCGGTTCCCAGTATCTACGGACCCCTTTTATCAGTTGGAAGTCTTCCCCGCATAACACCACTAACAGCACCTGCAGGGAGTACGGGGCTGGGTCTCCCACAGTTTGCCATGCTCTCCGCCACATTTCTCAGCCAAGCACCTACAGCCTCGCCATTCCTAGTATCTTTGGTTTAGGCAACCACACTGTCTCTCTGAGGAAGTAGGGGGCAGGATCCCTGCGCAACAGCCTGGCTTCAGCCATTTCTTCTTCAGCCAGCCACCTGGCCACATATTGCAGCTAAACTGCCAAGTAATATAACTCAAAATTCGGCAGGTTTATACCCCCCCCATCACACGAGTTTTGTAGTTTCCAGAGGGCCACCCTTTTCCTGGAATTTTCCCACATGAAACCCCTGCACATGCTATGGAGTTTGGCAAAAAAGTGTTTAGGGATCACATACGGGATGTTTACAAAAAAGTGTAACAGTCTGGGCAGGACTACCATCTTAAGCAGAGCTGCTCTCCCCACCATGGCCAGGGGCAATCTGGACCAAAATCCCATGCTATTTTTAATACCTTCAACTGCCTTCTCCATGTTTTGTTTGTGTTCTGCCCCCGTCGTGTGGTATATATCGATACCTAGGTATCGAAACGTCTCAGTTCGCCAAAGTATTGGCAAAACCAGTAGGCTTCTCGGTGGGGCACTTCTATACCTCTCCAGGGGGAACACACTGGACTTCCTGGGGTTCACTGATATGCCCGAGAGGGAAGCGTAACGTTCCATCACCTCCAGGACATATTGTAGGTTCTCCTCTGGGAAGCGCAGATGGAACAAGTTACTTACCTGTAACTGTTGTTCTCCAGCATGGGACTGGCATGGATTCACATGCTCATGAATATTCCCCGTCGTCAGGCTGGGAATCCTCGGTAAAGAAAAATCAGTATCAGTTTTGTTTCTGATCTGTCTTTCGTAGTAGTAACCAATCACTGATCTCTGCGTCATACTGACCACAGCCAATGACTGCCCTCTACCTAAGCCCCGCCTCTGGCAGCCATCTTCAGATTTCGTAGCACGTGAAGTGGCAGTATGACCAAGTAAAGAGCCGCAGAGGGGTAGGCGGGAGGGTTCGCATGTGAATCCATGCCAGACCCATGCTGGAGAACAACAGTTACAGGTAAGTAACTTGTTCCTTCTCCAGCATGGGGTCTGGCATGGATTCACATGCTCATGAATATAAGAATACATAGCAGTACACACATGCACAACCACGGGAGGTGGCAAAAGGCTCAACATTAAACAATACAAAAAACTCAACATTAAGCATCTCTTACCTCCTCACCAGGCTCACCTTA
Organism: Ambystoma mexicanum; assembly: GCF_040938575.1. Lineage (NCBI taxonomy): Eukaryota > Metazoa > Chordata > Amphibia > Caudata > Ambystomatidae > Ambystoma > Ambystoma mexicanum. Next base: position 957,351,203 of record NC_090930.1, on the reverse strand, counting down.
AGCGAACAGGTTGTGCAGCACTGCCTGGCCGACCCTGGACTCCTCCCTGGAATCCCGATCGACGCAGTAGAATCTCGTGAAGGTGTGCGTCGACCTCCACGTAGCAGCCCTGCAGATGTCCAGCAGGGGCACACAAGATAAGAACGCCGTAGTAGCAGCGATCGCTCTGGTCGAATGGGCTCTCGGACGGCCTGGCAGCGGTCGGTTAGCCAACCGGTGGCAGTACATAATGCAGCCGGAGAGCCATCTGGAAATAGAAGACTTCGAGAGAGCCTTCCCTTGATTCACAGGTCCAAAGTTCACGAATAGCTGTGATGTCCTCCGAAAACTCTTTGTGCGGTCCACGTAGAACTTCAGCGCTCTAGCCACATCCAGCGAGTGCAAGGTCCTCTCGGCCGGCGACGAAGGAGACGGGAAGAAAACAGGTAACACCAGGAGCTCGTTAAGATGGACGTCCGACGGCACCTTGGGCATAAAGGAGGGGTGCGTACTAAGCACCACCCTCGAGGCATGGAAAGTCAAGTACGGTGCTTTGCAGGATAGGGCCTGGATCTCTCCCACTCGTCGTGCGGAGGTAATGGCCACCAGGAATGCAGTCTTCCACGACACAAACTTCATCGGTGCGGAGTGCATCGGCTCGAATGGGGGCCCCATGAGCCTAGTCAGCACCACGTTAAGTTCCCACGCCGGGGCCGGGGCCTTCACCGGCGGGAACGACCGGAACAGTCCTTTCATAAACTCTTTTACCAGTCGATGGGACCACAGGGACGTCCGTCCTGTGGTTCTGGTATATCTGGAGATCGCCACCAGATGTATCTTAATGGAGGCATGGGCTAGCCCAGCCTTTGCCAGCGATAGCAGGTGCGGCAGCACTTGAGGGGCTGTAATCCGTAGGGGGTTGATCTTCTGTGCTCAGCCCCAGATAGAGAACCTCTTCCACTTGTGACCGTAGCATTTGAGAGTCGAGGACGCCCTGGCCTTTGCAAGAACCTCTCTGCAATTGGCCGGTATATCGTAGCCTCCAAACTCTAGCGCTGCAGGAGCCAAGCCTGCAGGTTCAGCGACGCCGGGTCGTGGTGGAAGATGGCGCCTCCTTCTCTGGAGAGAAGGTCCGTGTCCGCCGACAGCTTGATGGGAGGGGACGTTGACAAGCCCAGAAGGTCCGGGAACCAGATCTGCCTCGGCCACGCCAGTGCGACAAGGATCATCCTGCACCGGGACCTCTTGAGCTGGTTGATGAGTCGAAGCAGCAACGGCAACGGAGGGAACGCATACAGGTATAGGGCATCCCAGGGGAACGAGAACGCATCGCCCATGCTTCTCGGCTGGGGAAACCTGCTGGCGAACCTCTTGCACTTCAAGTTCGTCGCTGTTGCGAACAGGTCGATTTGAGGGTTGCCCCATCGTCGGAAGAGTTGATCCACCTGATCCTGGCGCAGTTCCCACTCGTGACATGCGCGCAGCTCCCTGCTGAGCGAGTCGGCGATGGTGTTTCTTTCTCCTGCCAGGTGGAAGGGAACCAGGAACATCCCCTGGGCGACCGCCCAGTGCCACAGATCCTGTGCCTCCTTGGACAGGGCTGGGGATCTGGTGCCTCCCTGCTTCCGTATGTAAAACATTGTCGTGGTGTTGTCCGTGAAGATCCGCACCACCTTGCCCTTGCGCGACGGGAGGAACGATTTGAGAGCCCAGAACACGGCTCGGAGTTCCAGGACGTTGATGTGCAGGAGCCTCTCTTCCGGGAGCCAGAGGCCTCTTGCGTGGAGATCTCCGGTGTGGGCGCCCCATCCTTCCAGGGAGGCGTCCGTCGTCACCGTCTCCTGGTACGCCGGCGTCTGAAAGTCCTTGCCCGCCGTGAGGTGCGCTCGAACGCCCCACCACAGAATCGCCCGCCGGAACACCTTGTTGAGGGGGACCCTGTCTTCGAAGGTGCCCGTCGCCTGCATCCAACGGGTGTCAAAATATTCTTGAAGAGGGCGCATCCGTAGTCTGCAGAGGCGCACCAGGTAGATGCAAGAGGACCTCATCCCCAGGAGGGACTTGATGGACCTCAACCTGGCCACGTCCGTGGCTAGCAGACGCTGCACTTTGCCTAGAATGGTCTTCGTGGGTTCTTCCGACGGTGCCGCCAGGCGCCTCACTGTATCGAGCTTCGCTCCCAGAAACAGGGCCACCTGCGACGGCACCAGGTGGGACTTGGGGTAATTTATGGCGAATCCCAGGTCTGTGAGTAGCTGGACGGTCCTCGCAGTGTGTTCGACGGCGAGTTCCCTCGTCCTTGAGCGGATGAGCCAGTCGTCCAGGTAGGGGTAGACGTGAATCCCCTGCAGGCACAGCCGTGCCGCCACAGGTGCTAGGCACTTGGTAAAGACCCTGGGGGCCGACTTCAATCCGAACGGCAGTGCTCTGAATTGGTAGTGGCGTCCCTGGACGACGAACCTGAGGAACTTTCGGTGACTTTTGAGGATGGGAACGTGGAAGTAAGCATCCTCCAGGTCCAACGACGATAGAAAGTCGCCTTCCTCCAGCTGTCCCAGCACGTGCTGGATGGTGAACTTTTGTGACCTGATGTATTTGTTCAAACAACGATTTCCTTCCTGGCCACAGGTGGACTGTGAGGGCACTTCTTCAGGAATTCGATAGAGTGTCCTCTTGCCAGGGTATCCAGCACCCAACGGTCGGTGGAGATGGACTTCCACACGCCGACGAGCTTCATCAGCCGGCCTCCCACCGGGGTGCTTCGGTGGGGGCCCGAGGCCATGGCCGGTACAGTCCTGCTTGGAGGTGGTGGCCTTGCCGCCCTGGCCACCTTGCCGACGGCGGCAAGGCGCTCCCTGCTTGCCGCGACCCCTGTAGGCCTCCTGAGAGGAGGAGCGTGCCGCCTGGCGGTAGGACGACGAGCCACCGCTGGATCCCTTGGAGGCACCCTGTCTGCCTCCGGAGCTCCGAAAGGACCGTCGTTGCTGAAGGGCTCCTAGGCCGCGGGCCGTCCTCGTGTCCGTCTTTATGGCTTGGAGGGATTCGTCCACCGCCTTCCCGAACAAGTTGCTGCCGTCGAACGGCATGTCCAACACCCAGGTCTGGACGTCCCGACGGAAGTCGGTCGCCCGGAGCCAACCTCGTCGTCGTAGGCAAACACCGTTGCCCAGCTGGCGGAACCCGGTATCGGCAATATCGGTTTGCACCGTTATGGCGTGGTCCGACGCCACCTCGCCTTCTTGAAGTATTTCCAGGGCCTCGGTCCTCTTGTCATCCGGTAGGAAGTCCAATATGGGGGCCAGCTTAAACCAGAGCTCCCTGTCGTAACGAGCCACGATCGGCAGGGCGTTGGCCGCTTTGATCGTCGTCGCCGCCGACGAAATGAACCGCCGCCCCATGGCGTCCATTTTCTTTCCCTCGCCGTCCGGCGGGGAATTCGATGTCGAGGCTCCTGACCCCGCCTCTTTCTTCTTCGCCGCCGCCGAGACGACCGAGTCTGGCGTTGGCTGGGCACTGAGGCACATGGGAGCGGTTTCGGGGACCTGGTACTTCTTCTCGTACCGGTCCCGTTTGGCTGGTGCCGTGGAGGGGTTCTTGAGAACCGACAGGCCCTCCTCCCAGATGTCATTGATTAGAGGTACCGCGATGACAGTCTTCCTCTTGGCCTCCCGGCGCTGATAGAGGAAACCTTCCTTTTTCTGCTCCTCCGGGCAGAGCTGGAACAATTTGGACGCCCTGGCGATCATGGCGTGGAATGAGCCAATCTCGTCGGGCGGTGAGGCCCGTGCGACGGGAGACCCGTTCCGTCGTCGTCGCCGTCGCCCTCAGAACCCGTCGTCGAGCCCATCGCACCGTCATCTCCCGACTCGTGGGAGGATGAGGAGGGAACTGTAGGCCTTACGGGGGCGAGTGGAGGAGAGGGTTGGGTTCTTCGTCGTTTGTTCTGAGGACTTCCCAACCCAGGTTGCGGGTCCTCCGGCCTGGGCCGTGGTAATCTCGTCCTTATCTCAGAGCATAAGGACTGGATCGCAGACAAAATGGCCACCGAGCTATCCTGAGGCTGCGCCGGAAGGGAAGGCTGCTCTTCCTCACCATCGTCGTCTTCCTCGGTTATCTCCCGAGGATCTTCCTTACGGGATCGAACCTTCTCGAATTGGACTTCGAGAATCCTCACGGCCTCAGTCAGTTCGATCTCCGAGGCTGACTCCGAGCTCGAGGAGGCTACCGTGCCCCCCCTCGCTTCTTCCATCATGGTGGCCATGACGATGGCCTGAAAAGAGGATTCCCTCCTTGGCGGCAGGGAAACTCTAGTCCCGGAGGCAGTCTCCGCTGGCGGGGTCTCTGCCGGCTTGGCCAGAGTCGCCGCGATCGCCTCGATAGAGGCCTTTGCCTGCTGGGTAGGGGCCTTCACCACCTTAGGTGCGTCCCGGGCCTTCTCCTTAGGGGGAGGGGCGACGCCTCGCTCCCCCTCTTCCAAGATCGGACAGGGCTTCTCCCGAAGCTTACCCGGGGTCTCGGACTTCCTCTTCCCCGAACCGGAGCGCTGGCTCGTGGTTGACGGTGCCGGGGAAGGCGCGCCCTGCCTGGCGACCGAAGAGCCCGACCTTTCGGTGCTCCCGGAGCCAGCGGACTCGCGGCACTTGGCCTGGTGTTGGGCCCCTGTCGCCGGGGTGCCCGCACAGGACTTAGAAGCCCGCTCGGACCCTTTCTTCTTTTTCTCAACCGTTGAGCCCTTCTCCAACCAGCTGGCGAGACGGGATCGACGGTCCCTCATGGTCCGCTCCAACAAGTTCTTGCAGAACTGGCAGTCCTTCTCTACATGAGTCTTGTCCCCATGAAGACAGTAGAGGCATCGTGAATGTTCATCTTCCTTAAACACATTCTGCAGCCCGCATCGGGCAGCTGCGAAACAGCTTGGGTCCGGGTGACAAACTTGCGTCTCGAGTAGGCTGCAAATCTTCTGGAATCCTCCAAGAAGTTGATTCGACGAAATCTTCACCCTTGAGGGGAGTAGGAAAATCCCGCAACGGGTAGCCGTTAACGGGAGTAGAAACGGTGGAGCTTGAGGCTCGATTAAATGAAAAAATGTGAAAATTCACCTGAAAAAGGGCGAAACACGCAGTAAAAGCTCGAGAGCTAAGCACGAGGACTCCCAACACTTGAACGTGCGGTAAAAATCTGAAGATGGCTGCCAGAGGTGGGTCTTAGGGAGAGGGCAGTCATTGGCTGTGGTCAGTATGACGCAGAGATCAGTGATTGGTTACTACTACGAAAGACAGATCAGAAACGAAACTGATACTGATTTTTCTTTACCGAGGATTCCCAGCTTGACGACGGGGAATATTCATGAGCATGTGAATCCATGCCAGACCCCATGCTGGAGAAATAAAAGCATGTCATCGGCATACAGTGATATAAGATGCGTACCACCTGCAGTGTGGATCCCTATCTCCCCGTATTGTTGTCTGAGGCAGACTGCCAGTGGCTCTAACGTTAGGATATATAGCATGGGCGACCAGGGGCAACCCTGTCGAGTGCCCCTGCTAAGTTGCCATTTATCTGAGATTGTAGTGCCCGTTTTAACCCTTGCAATTGGGGAGCTGTATAACATCTTGACCCATCTCAGATACCCCGGCCCCATCCCGTATTCTTTCAAGGTCGCCAAAAACCAGGGCCACCTCACTGAATCGAAGGCCTGGACCGCATCCAGCGAGACAATTGCCAACTCGCCAATAATTTGGTGAAGTCTCCTATGATTGTCGGTTATGTTCCTGCCAGGGACGTAGCCCATTTGGTCGGGGTCTATCAGTCTACCGATGACTCGCTTAAGCCTATTAGCCAGCACGGCTGTGAGGATTTTACTATCCTGATTGAGCATCGATAGGGGCCTATATGACCCACAGTCTGTGCTTGGCTTACCTGGTTTCAAGAGCGGGATGATCACCGCCTCCCGTAGGGACTCCGGCAGCCTACCACACTCATATGCCTCCAGCAACGGCAGGAGCAACTCTTGTTTATATGTTTTATAGAATTTACTGGGGGAGCCCGTCCGACCCCGGAGCTTTGCATGTGGGCAGGTGCTGAATCACTGACTCTAGTTCGTCTGAGGTGATTGGGGCATCCAGGTCTGCCCGTTCTAGGTTGTCTAAAGAGGGTAGACCTATGTCCTCTAGTGTTTCTTGGATCTCTTGGTCCATATTTACCCCTACGTCCTCATACAGTCCTCATACAGACGTTTATAGTATCTGAGGAATTCTTCCTTTATTCCCTCTTGGGTATCCCAGATCAGGCCCTCGTCACCCCTGACTTCTCTGATCACAGATTGTGGTGTCTCATTTTTATATAACCAGGCCAGCAATCTGCCCGGCTTGTCTCCTACCACATGCTGCCTTTCCACATATTTCTTATAGCTCAATTTACATAATCTATCCCAGAGCTCACTGCTGGCTTGTTGCAGCAACCTCATCCTTACCGCATCCCCCCGAGAGGCACCGCCCTTACGCATTATATCCTCGAACTCCCTTTCCGTTTCTTGTGATTCCCGTGCTATACCCCCGTGGAGCCGTCTGGATTTTGATATGGCTACACCTCGCACTGCTACCTTAAATGCCTCCCATACTGTTCCCACAGATTGCACACTGCCGGTGTTAATGTCCAAGTACTCAGTGATCGCCTCCCTCAGGTCCTCCCGAAATCCCGAATCCTGCAGGGCCTCAGCTCTGAGCTTCCACGTCGGGATCCGCGCCCTGGGGGGTTGGTGTCGCCACTCCAGGACCAAGGTGGAGTGGTCCGAAAGCACCGTGGCTTTATATTCCGCACCCACCATTTCTTCTATTAACTCAGCAGCGACAAACACATAATCCAGCCTCGTGTGCAAGTCATGTGGCGCCGCGTAGTGTGAGTACTGCCTGTCCACTGGGTGCAGCCGCCTCCAGATATCTACAAGGTCAAAATCTGTAAACAGGGCCTGTAACGCCTTAGCGGCCAGGGTGGGTTTGTCTAGTTTACTGTCTGATCTGTCCATTTTGGAATTCAAAGTGCAGTTAAAGTCCCCTCCCCATAGGATTGCGCCATCCAACAGGGGGCTAATTTTGCCATATAGAGTCCTGAAGTAAGCCGCTGTATCTTGGTTAGGGGCGTATAAATTTATAATGCTCACTTCCCGGTTTTCCAGCATCCCCTGCACTACAACCATTCTACCTTCCGGGTCCACCGTCGACCGAATCAGCTGAAACGGTACATGCGGTGCCACCCATATGATAACTCCCCTTGCGCAAGCTGAATATGTGGCTGCCGTAATGCTCCCCCTCCATTTCCTCTTGACCACCTCCAGTTTCTCCCTAATGAGGTGGGTTTCCTGTAATAATGCTATATCAATCTTCATCCTTTTTAGGTACATCATTACTTTATTACGCTTTAGATAACTATTGTGGCCCCTCACGTTCCAGGTCACCACTCTGAGCCTACCCAACGCAATTTATTTGGTATCCTGCCTCCCCTCCCAGTTTCCCCTTCTGCTTATGATGATACAAAGTTTGGCTCGCTCCCCTCCCGCTCCCAACAAACTCCCCCTCCCCCTTTTCCCAACTTCAAACCACTGCACGCAACCCCTTCCCTCCCCCATTCCCGCCCAACCGCAACAAGTGCCCAGCTCCATCCCTGGATCTCGGGCCCCCAGCGTTTGGTTTTGCCTCGGAATGCCAAGGTCAGGAACCCGGCAGGGTGTCACCGGACTACCGGTGACCTAACTAAACTTCTCGTTGTGGGGGTACAAGGGTTGGCTCTGTAAGGCTCCCGCACTATTATCAAGGTTTCTCGGTACTATCGGATCATGCATGCATGTATAGCCCTAGGAGCACCTTCCCATAAGCCATGTTTTATGCTATATGCAAGTCCCATTGGCTTAGGCTGTGACACCCTAGGTGCCGCAGCCACATGTTATTTATCTTCTCCTTCTCCTGTCTGGATTCCCGATTCTTGGGGGTAACAGGGTTCTGTTCTTGTGGAACACCTTCAGCTTGGCCGGGTAGATCAACATATACTTGTGGCCTGCTTCCCGCAATCTTCTTTTCACGGTCCCAAAGTTCATACCTCTGCGCTGTACCTGCAAGGTGTAATCTGGGTATGCGGTTATTTTTGCCGACCCCCTTTCTATTGTTCCGCCCTTCCAAAAGTGTTCAATAATTTTTTCCCGATCCAGGTAATTCAGGATCTTGGCTATCACAGGCCTAGGTGGGGTTCTCGGCAGTGGCCTACTCATCAGGGCCCTGTGCACTCTTTCCACAGCAAACCCCTGGGTCAACACTCCTCCGGTTATCTCCTGCAGCAGCATAGATTCAATATACTCTGTAGGGTTGGATCCCTCAGCTCCTTCCGGCAATCCCACGATGCGGATATTATTTCTTCGGGCGCGTCCCTCTGCCTCCTCGGCCCTACTTTCTAGGTTGCCCACACGCTGCACCAGGGCATGAAGTTCCGGTTTATGGGCTGCGCAGTCTGCTGTATTCGGGGCCATCTCTTTTTCTAGGTCCCCCGTGCGTTCCGCCCGTGTCCTGACATCCTGCCGAAGAAGGTTCACCTCTTCCTGCACTGCCCCGACTTTGAGCTCCAGAGCAGCCTTTAATTCGTTCATGGCCAGTTCCCAATTTGGTCTCCCAGGCCACTTTCAGATCCGCAATTGCAGCAAGGATCTCCTGGTTCGTGCACATGGTGTCTGTGCTCCCTACGGGGGTTTTGTCTTTGCTCCAGCCCCTTCTGCACCCGGCGATGTTTTGGCGTAGTCGTCGAGCGTGGGCTGCTTGCCCTTTGTTCTTAAGGGTTTGTTGGTTGGTCATCGTGCTGTATCAGAAAAGTGTGGGCCAGCCCGATCACGTATAGCCCCCGGCTTAAATAAAGTTAGACGGCTCTTAGTGTCTGGGCCAGCCCGTCTGTGTCGGGGGTATCTGCTCGCTGCCTATTTTACTCCTGGAATGGGTTGTGTCCTCCCACGTAATGAAGTAGGCTGATTCAACTCACTCGGGCCTTGAGCCCTAGCCCCAATTGGTTCGGGTCCTCGGGCGTATTTGCTGGCCCCATGCGCATCAGCCCTGAGCCCCAACAAAGTACTGTTGGTTCCCACCTGTCTGTGGTATCTGTAGCGCTATCCACCGGGCACAGTTTATGAGCAGTCTGTATTGAGCGTGCCCCCGAGTTTCCGGTGCAGGCCCTGGAATGGGCTGTGTCGTTCCACCCTGTTATTTGGGCCCCATCTCAGCAGCTTACTGTCATGTCAGCCTTTTATGGCTTAATGTGTAGGGGCCCCGGCGCTGTGTGATTGAGCTTCTACATCAACTCCCACTGGAGGCTGGGCCCATGGCTCCGTCCTGGCATCTGGTGCGCAGTGTCACTGGCCTCTGTGCAGCCAATTCGTGTCAGTGGGTCATGGCTCCCAAGCCTCCTCACCTCAGCCCATGCATTCTACTGGGTGCTGCTCTGTTGCCACGGGTACAGCGGTATTTCGGGCCTGTTTCCTCAGGTTTATCCCACAGCTGCAGGCGCACGTACATCCGCGCTCACTGGGTGCCTGTCGGGAGACCAGCTGCCTGCTGATCTTTAGGCACAGCAACTATCTGTTCGGCCCCCCGTGCTAGTTGAGGTCCCCCACGCCGGGCGTCTATGTGCTCCCCCAATGTTGGTCCCAAAAGCTGCGCGCCCCACTGCAGCCGGCTCTGGCACTCACTGGGCTCTGATACATTCATTGCAGCTGTGCCGCTGCAGGGCAGACGCCGCTGCCCCTCATGCACCTGTCCGGGTCTCTCCAGAGGCTGGTGCCTCCTGCCACGTCCGCTCCCCTCCAGGTCCAGGCGTCGCAGGGGCCCCGTTCCACTGGCCACACTGTCGCTCGATAACAGGGCGGCGAACACGGAGCGGCAGCCTCACCGTTGTCCAATGCTCCGCCGCTGCAGCGAGTCTGGGGGTGATCCTCTCTATCCTCGCGCAGCGTCCCGCTGCCAGTGCCATCTGCAATCCCACGCCGCACCTTCACATTTCATGGACCATATTCCCAGCTTCCTGGTCCGGCAGGAGCCTCTTCCACAAGGGTCCTCTGTTGGCGGCACACAAGCTGGACTCTTCCTGTCCCATCCGGACACGACGGGCTCGATCTCTGCTTCGCCGTGCCTGCCACCTCTACCGCGACGCAGTGGTCAGTTTATGGCCCTATGTTTGCCATCCGCCATCTTGTGCTGCTCCGAGACTCAGGCTCCCCAATTGTTCCAGCAGCTGTAACTCGCCTGTCCCTCTGCGGGTCGAGTTGTCATGATGCTCTGTTTGTGCCCCTGATATCCATGCTTCTTTGGGTGTGCTGCAGGCATACATGACCAGGGTAAAGCACATCCATTTCAAAGGATCAATGGCGGATCCGCGGGAGCCCTCTGAGAACACGTCCACTCACGCAGCCATGTAGCCATGCCCCCTCGGAGCCATGGTATGGTTATGGGCGGTCCCCCTTGGGGACTTGGTCGCCTGGCCAAAGACTGAGATTTTGATTTTTCTTCTTCGGGTTCTGTATCGTATTTAATGTTGCTGGACATTCTTGGGGATCAACGGGTGTTTCTATTTTGTTTCGCCTATACTATGAGGGTAGGGGGAGGGAGGCAGCGCTAGGGAACAGATGGGAGTTGCAAGGGTTTGACTGAATTATTTGTATTGAGAAGGTTTTGCGTTTGCTTCTTTGCATTTGTTTTGTGAAAAATGCTAATAAACTTTTGAATTATTATTTTTTTTAAAGCACAGGAGCCGTCTTTCTATTCATATCAGCCCTCAGAACAGTGGATTGAGCCGGAGTTGTTAACTGCACTTAACATGGTTGGCCTGCTTCACTCAGAAATTACACTTTAAGCCCAGAATTTTACTTTAAACTCTTTGGTGAGGTCCTATGAAAACTTGAGGAATGATCTCGGGTTTCAGACGGATGTGATGGCAGATATTATGTGTACATTTAATTTTATTGAGGGCTTCATATGTGTTCATATTGATAACAAGAGCACTAGGAAGAGGCGCCCTTCCACACTTCCCCAGGGTCTCTTTGTTGAGCGTGACCATCCAGGTATTTCTGGGACGGGTGAAATTGACCCAAAAGGAGTGCTTACGTGTGGGCTACAGGTGTCGCCTAGAGTCTGACCAGTCAGGAGTAGTGGGTGAGGTGCAGCTTGGGGTTCCTGCCACTGGGGTAGATCGAAGAGAGAAAGAAGGTAGACAAGGAGCCATCGTCTCAAGTGGTGATGCCCAGAATGCAGAGTTTTCAATTCCAGTAACCCACTCTTGTAACAACAGTTGAGGATACTGAGTGTGCCATCCCCATAATATACACTAATAAAAATGATGGAAAACAGGGTACAAACTGTCAGGGTCCAAAGAAATCCAAGAATTTAAAGAATACTGCAAGATCCAAAAATAAAGACTTGAGGAAATGTTTGTGCTAACTACAGACCAATCTGATTGCGCAAAATGATTTAACTCCGTCAGTGGTTGGGGACGAGCATAAATTGGCAAAGGCAGTCAATAGCACTTCCGTGGTCAAAGTCAGTGTTGTTTTAACATGTGAGCCAGCGGCCAAACAACAGCGTAAGAAGAAAGTGGCTCTGGCAGCGAGGCAAACGCAATTAGGCATTTCATGAAGCCCTTACAGCCCATCAGTGAAGTCAGTGATGGGATACTGAATATTAGTGGATTATCGACCTATTCCAATGAGGAGACGGTGGGTGCCTCTGAGGGGGGCATTTCCTACGATTGCAGTTGATCAGCCTTGTGGCAAGTACCTATGGCTGTATCTGAGTTTGCAAGTGCACATAGGAGGGCCCCCATTTGTCAAGGCGAGGAATTCCCTGCGACCTCTTTAGGGTTGCCTGTTTTTTTGACAATGGAAGAAAAGCAACGACATCTGTTGCTGGGTAATAAGGTATCTCCTGACAATACCAACAACAACAGGGGTAGAAGGTTGCCGGCTGTAACAGACATGGGGTACAGAGATGGGCTGTGCAATGAGCGAGAAATTCTAAAGGGACCTTTGTCAAATAGAGCTATGTATGAAGGGTCTTTGGGGCGTTTACTTTGCTTTGAGCGTTTACTTAGAGAGAAAATGTCTTTACCTCTAAATAGGCATTTGGTACTTGCTTTGTAATACACAATTCCTCAATTGTGCTTGGTAGAATAGAGTGATATCTGCCAGGTGGAATTTGTCAGAGAGGATTCTGTGGACTTTGCTTGTTTGCATTTTAACTCCCACCTGGTAAGAAATGCTTTGTTGGAGAAAGCTGCAAGGTTTATGCAACTAGGGTATGATGCATTTGAAAGGTTAGGCGTTATGCCTACGGAAATATTGCTGTGTGCCAATTTAGTCCCTGGTAGTTATGGGAACGAGTACTACAAAAACTCCCTTAGAATTAATATGTCAGCATCTCCTCTATCTTCTTGTGTCGTTTTTCAGAAGGGATTGGGGTCGAACACACACCCAGTGCTGGATGATTGGCCATTAATAGCCAATACCCAGCACAACCCGGGGGAGAGCAGGTATGTCAGAATTGAGTGCCTAGTACCCTAAAATTGGTTTCATGGAATAGTAGGGGCTTTTCCCATCCCTGTTCTCTCAAGGAAATTTATGCCTTGGATTGTTCTGTACTGTGTCTACATGAAACATGGCTGGTAGAGACTCCTGTGCTATACTTTTTTTTATATGTGATGTTAAAGCTCAACAGGGGCCAAAGGGTAGACCCTATGATGGGCAACTTTGCGCTGTTTCAAATTCCACAAGCATTACGATGAGAATATGTGATTCTAAGAGTAGCCCTGTGCTGTTTGTCAAATTGTGCTAGTGGAATTCTATCTTGAAGCAGAGTGAAATGTGCTTTATTTAGAATGCATTTTTTAACCCTAGGACCATGGATTTAACTTTCCTACCCACTTTAACAGACTTATGTCTGGATCAATGCTGGTATTTAAAAGAGCAACCTTTGAAGACCTCAGCAGCTGGAAGAGCCCGTAGTCAAATTACAAACAAGCTAGAAATATGGGACTTGCAGCTCTTGAATGGGGTGATTTATGGTGACAATCCTCCTAATGTACATGGAACCATAGACGGGGCAAGATGACTTTAGACTATATTTGTATTTCCAGGGAGGCCATGGACAAGTGCAATTCATTGCCTGTGGTCTTAGCGGAGAAAAGTGATCACTGTATTGTATGTCTAGATTTGTACATTGCCAGGGAAGAGATTACTGCTCAAAGGCTAGAATTCATATTAGAGGTCAACAGCAATAACTGTTCTTTGATATGGAGGCCGTCTCTGGGGCTGCAGTTTAACAGTATGGTTTAGGCTGAATTTTATCTCCCTGATTCAAGTCTTTTTAAATCGGAAAAAGGTATGCAAACGGTTCAAATAGAGGTAAGGACTTAGTTCTCTATAGACCCAGGTCTACTAGAGATAATTTGTTTGACCCAGCAATCCAGGCAAAAACAAATCCCTACGGCTCTCGTTTAGGAGACTTAATAGCAGAAGACCTGAATGTGGCCAGATATTAGGCACCAAAAACAAGTTTACAAAAATTGGCTAAGGAATCACAAAGCGGAAATGGTACATAGAGATTCTGAAAACATGATCAGATCTCTTTAGAATAAAGATGCAAGCAATTTAACATATAGTTGCAGCACTTTCCAATCCCTATAAGCTTTCAGAGATATCAAGCCCAACTTGTGCTGGATAACACCTATTGGCACACCTTTGGGCAAAGCCAGTACTCTTCGCAATATAACTGCTTCACTTTTTGCCCAGTCTACCGTATTCAAAGAAGTTTCAGCCCCATACATCAGATTCGGACAAGACTTCTGTAAATAGAACTGCAGCAGTGGTGCAGTAGACAATTTCTCAAATATGCGGTCAAAAATACCCATTGCCTGGCCACCATCCTTGCATTGGCTCGTACATTATTAAAAATATCCAATTTAGACGGAACAGATTGAAAAGTTACGCCTAAATACCTAAAATTGGTAACCTCTTCAATACAGGGTTTGTTTGAAAAATAAAAAGAATTAGACTTCGGCAGCTTGCCCCTAGACCTAACTGATTTCAGAATTAATATTTTGTTTTTTTACCACATTAATTGTAAGGTCCCGTGATGCCAAAAAAATGATTAACACCACCCAATGCTTGCTGAAAGCCAAATGGCCTTTGGTTGCATTTAACCAGCTCATCGGCGTACGGCGTACACCATTAAACATAAGATCAAATGCAGACATTCAGGGAATTAAATAGGGGGCACATTACATAAGAAAGCCTTTTATGCTGATGATGTTCTTTGATTCCTTAGGCACACTGGGATATCCCTCCCCCTGCCTTGGATGAACTCTGAGTTTGGTGCGGTAGCTGGCTAAATCACTCTAAATCACAGGCCCTAAATATCTCAGAACCGAGGGATGCAATATATTCCTTAGAAAAGAAATATCTCTTACAAATGGTCAAGTTCAGCTAGGCGTTACCCTATCCCCCCTCCTAGAGGACCTATTCAAACTCACAAGTCACAATATCTGTGGGACCCAGTGATGTACTTTCACCACTCCTGGGACATCTATCAAAAAAGATACTAAACACCTGAATGGGAGTGCCACTGAAAAATTAACATGGACACTCCTGTCAAGAACATTTATTTAAATGCCAGCCTATCTCAGTTTCCATAGTGCGTGGCATGCTCACAGGCAGCCAGAGAGAACACAGGCAGTTTGCTGCACGAGAGGACAGCAGCTTCATAGAGAGGAGAGTAAGAAGTCTGCCTGAATAGTGAGGTAGTCCCGTCATAGAAGAGAATGTGACAGCATTTAAGACAACAAGAGAGGAGAGTGTGTTCAGAAAATGGTGCATACACTCAGGTGTTGAATACTTTGAGTATCGTGGTAGCCGTGCAGCGTAAAATTATGAAAGAAGAATTCTTCTGAAATTAAAGCAAATTGAATTGGATACATTCTAGGAGTGGAGCCATTTAACGGTCCTATCATTTCGAAATATGAAGTGAAAGATACTTTGTTATACCTTCTGAAACGCACAGCTGTTAAGAAAACAAAGAAGGGGTTGCAGTTGTTTGTTAAGTCCTGATGAAGGCCTGATCGAAACAAAGGAGGTTCTCTTGCATTTTGCAAGGGAGACCAAAGAGACCTTAGGGCCGAAACAAAGTAGTGTTGAAGTTTTGTTGTAATCATTGTATGAGATGATATTTGGTGACATTAGAAGTGTGCAGCTTTATGCACGAGCATTACACAACTGGTGAAAAAGTGCTCAAATGCAAACACAGTGATACAACTGTTAATAGACTATTGAATATGGTTCCATATACTGTCAAGAGTTTTTATTATAGAGATAGAGGTCAGTATGCTGTGGAAGATCGTAGGCAGATAAAATGTATGTAAAGCTGAGATACCCAGTTTTGTCTTTGGTAAACTGGGAGTGAGTATACAACCTCACATACTAACCCCCACACAGTAGAATGTTATGTAGTGTGTATTCTGTATTACGTGTGTTGTTTAAAAGAGGAGATTGAGTCCAGGAGACCAGTTCATGTATTGTTTTGATTATGCATGGTTTATATTAAATTCTTTATTTTTGTAAAAAGTTGAGTCCGGGTGTGAGCTGTGGCAACAATAGGCAGGGTGTTTAAATAACTTTTTGGATAGGAGTGTGCATGTTCATTTTTCAACAGTACTCCCATTCAGGTGTTTAGTATTTTCTTTCCTATTCAAACTCAACATAAGTCAACTCCTCAAGCAACTTTCCCTAGATCTAAATCGATGGTTACCACATCTACCTGGAGTTGTCCTGGATAGGCAGGATCCACACTATTTAGCTGAATATCATTCAAAGCTCATTTACCTATTTAGCGGCATGCCAATCAAGAGCCCTAAATATCCCTTATAAAACTTAAAAAAGAAAATATGTGCATACATTTAATCTCCAGGATCTTCTGCAAAGTCCTATGTTGCTCAGAGGCATGGGTGGTCTAGGGTTGCCCAATATCTGGAAATGTTTTCTGACCTCTCAAATAGCTTGCATTCACAAGTGGTCTTCAGCGTTTATGCCACATATTGCACAGGCAGCCACAGTTAGCCCTCTACCCTTGCTCTTGGGTAGACTATCACTAATGGCAGGGGGACCACTCTTGGGAGGATCACTAGCAACCTAATATTACTAGAACAATGAACACAGGATTTGGGAAATAAAACCTGGCCTTGGCTCACTCTCATCACTCCTAAGGAATCCTGAGTTCACTCCTGGGCTTAACCCATTAGCTTTTTGCCGTTGGTTTGGAGGAGTTCCAGGGACCCTTCAAGACTTCTACACCCATCAGCTTAACATTTCCTTTGAAGGCTTCCAACTCAAGCTTTCTCTCCCAGAGGTAGAACGATTAACATATCTACAAATCCACCATTGGATTGTCAATTCTATAGTGCATGGAGCGGGAACAAGACCATCCATCTTGTTAGAGCAACGCATCACTGACCTCACAGGCTAGGGTAGGATTTAGCGGTTATATAGACTTCTTGACAAGAGTGACCAAGTCGAAAAATCTGCTGTACATGCCTTGTTGGGAAAAAGGTCTCCAGATACATATCTACACAGAATCCTGGTCACAAATTTGGTCGAGAACCCACAAAACCTCTAGGTGCACCACAATAGAAGAAAACACCTACTAAATAATGCTACAGTGGTATTTCACTTCCCATCATCTTACCCATGCTTGTTGGATGGGATTTTGGAAAAACTGGCATGTTGGAGTGCATATGGTGGTCCTGTCCAAGCTCTCAATTTTTTTTTGTAAGGAGATCCGGTCGAGGATTAAGGGACTCAGACATACAACTCCCAATGAACCCACTAACTTTGGTCTTGGGTCACACTGATCATAAGGGTGACTATGGTTTATGGGCAAGTGTCCCGATACTAATTGGCCAACACCTACAGCTGACTTAGACACATGCATGGAAATCCCAAGGGTTCTATTACCATTCGTTGGTGGAGCAGGGCGTGGGAAACATGGGTGGCCGAGAAATGTACTGCTACCCTGAACACATCATTCCCCAAATTCCTCAAAATGTGGAATCCCAAGCTTGAATACTCCCAGAATACTCTCAACATTTCTCCCAAAGCTGCTATACTGGGACATCTTTCCTCAGCCTTTATAGCCTGAACAGTAGTTTTGCGCTACTGTGGGCACCTCTGGGTTGGTACAGTTCTTGTAAGTAGGATCTCCGCTGCTTAAAATCTCGACTGTTTGGGGTGAGGATCAGAGTTGATTTTTATTCTCATGCCAGCCTTGTTATGCTATGAAGTGAACTCTGGCATTCCAATTGTAAATCATTTATTATCCAATGAAAAATGTGATTTTGTTTATTTCTTTGATCCTTCTAATTTTGATGGTTTCCATATGCATTTGTGTGTGGTGTGTGTGTGTGTGTGTGTGTGTGGTGTGTGTGTGTGGTGTGTGTGTGTGGTGTGTGTGGTGTGTGTGTGTGTGTGTGGGTGTGATTTTCTTTGCTCGGTAGGCTGCGAACACGAGATGGGACGGGAGATATTGTGCAGGAAAATGTTATGATGCAACAGTCTCTGTGAGGCATCAACTGATAAGACTGGGGTACAGATGGTTTCGTGCTGGTTTTTATGTCAGTTACTTGTGAAAATGTATGTTATGCCAAGTTCTGTTGCCTTCGAATGGACAGAAAGCCAAACAAGGTTCTTGAAAGGTTCCGTAGTGAGTGTTATCACCGTAATGTCTACAACTGTGGACTTCAATGACGCCCATGTTCAGAGACACAGCCGGAGCCATGCATGTTCTCAGTCTGACAGGCCCAGAAGCTGTGTTCAACAAATCTCTGAGGGTTATACTTCATGGATCTCCTCTGAGGGCAAAAAGGACAGATATCTGTATCTATTATTTTAAATACAATTGTCTTCAATCTGGGCTAGTCACACACACATACACACAGATGCGTTCATTGCCTTTTAACCCTAGAATAACTGGTCTGTTCTTTATTATTCGCCCACAGAGCCATCACTCTCTGTCCAGCCTACCCCAAGGAGTGCTTAAAGATCTAGTGCCCCACCAGTTCTCTTCACTTAGCAGACTCCTTTCTACATGTTCTAGCTTTCAAGAAAGCCAGATTCAGAGGTAAGAGAATTGCAGCACTTACTCCATAGCTCCCCTACGATCCAAACACAGCCTAACCAGATCAGAGAAATGCCTCAAAACTCTTTTGCTTCAGCCTACTAAAACCCCTTACTTTTCGAGCCAGATATGCGTCCTTGGTTCCTCCTCATGCTCTGAAGTAAGCTTAATTCACATGAGCGTTTTATAAATGTCAATTTCAAAAAATGCCAATAGATAAACTCTTGCTTATGATAAAACAGTGTAATCATCTTGGAGTGAGTGTCTGTCCACTACTCTCGTAACAAAGGGAATTTTCAAACCATATTGGGCCCTAAGCTAAGGTTTATGTATTGATTATACTAAGTTTTGTGGCAGAGGAAAATAACATGTCTGGAAAAAATTATGCATGTTCGACAAGGAAACAATGCTCAGTAGATGCTGTCTTGAAGGAATCAAACCTACCCATGAAGGATTTCTCCTTAATGTGGGAAGTTATAATCGTCCATATGATCATAGATGCCACTATTTTGAGATCAAGCCGTTGGAAGACACCCTTAATAAAGTGCACAAGTGCAATAATCCTGCGTTTGTTGATTCCAGACAATAAAATCCAAAATAATTCTGCACAATCTATTGATATGTCAGATACACGTTTCTGAAGCCATCGGTCTCTAAGAAGACTAGTTTCTTGGCATTCTACAAAAAGATGTTTCCTAGACTCACTGTTGAGGTTACAGAGTCGACACTGTCTCTCCTCATGAGATAACCTTCACCGGGATCCCATTGCAGCCAAGGTGCATAGTATGTTCAACCTGAATCGACGCTATGTTGTTCTAATCCTACGATCCGGGAATAACAATAAGTAACCTAGCAACCTATTGAATTGCATAATGTATATATATAATATTCAATGAAAAAACTTTGTTAAAGGGACGTTATGGTTAAGTTGCACTAATAAAAACCGATGAAATTCAGTAAAAAAACATCGCTAAAAGGACGTTATGGTTACAAGTAAAATCGGAAAACCCCTGAAATTCGCCAGTTATGGTAAGCTAAGCAACCATAACTCGCGACACCACCGTGCACTGATAAGACTAACACCCAGGACATCAAAGATGACATCACAAATATCATTGATGACGTCACTGATGACATCACTGATGACATCCCATGTGCATTTACTTTTCATACAAGGGGTTGTGAATGTAATGTTGGCAAAAAAGTATCAGGGATTATCGGGAGATGTGTAATAAACTACTTACTTCATAACATGAATGTAGTGTTCTAAAGAACATTCCATCGCAGTGTTCTTTCTAGTACAGGAACCTACTCATACAGAAATGTAGGTATTGGCTGCATCATACACCACAGAGGTGCAATATTTGTAATTTTCCAAAGTTATAGAATAAAACGGTGAATGCTTCTGTATCAGACTTTTCCGTACTGTGAAACATGTACTAAGTAGCTAATAATGCATCACTTACGACATATTTCTACTAATAGACACAAAACAAATAGACTACAATGCATACAAATATGGGGCTAATATATGGAGAGTAAAGTAAGCAAACAAGAGGCAGTATCATTAGCAACTGTGTATAATCTACATGATTGTATTCATGCACAAAAATGATTGCTGCGTTTCAGGGCTGCTTCTTCCCCTATATATGTACATCATGAAATGCAATTAAATTCTAACGAAAGTAGTGTAAGAACATGTGAGAATAGCAATATCTATAAATGTAATACCTTTTGAAAGATAAGTTTCTGACTGTCAGCAAATAAAACGCTGGCCTAGATATGGCAGTGAACAAAAAAGAAGGGGCTAGACGTGATGTCATCAGTGATGTCATTAATGATATTTGTGATGTCATCTTTGATGTCCTGGGTGTTAGTCTTAGCAGTGCACAGTGTTGGCGCGAGTTATGGTTGCTAAGCATACCATAACTGGCGAATTTCAGAGGGTTTTTGATTTTACTTGTAACCATAACGTCCTTTTAACAACATTTTTTTACTGAATTTCAAAGGTTATTAGTGCAGGTTTTCATTAGTGCAACTTAACCATAACGCCCCTTTAACAACGTTTTTTCAGTCTATTTCATGGGTCATTATCAGTGCATGCTATTTTCCTACAACTTTCTAATATCATACTTACCAAATATAACAATATTTGTGTCCAATTTACAAAGTGTCACCTTAAATCTCTGCCATTTCCCACCTTCTAGAATCATTTTTAACACTTCTATACACTTTTTTAGCAACTATTTCAACTAGTTTTGCATTCGTAGAAGTCTACGAACATCTGACTTCATTGCGGACCTTCCGGACAGTGCCACATGACCATACGCTGACGCGTGACATGATGACATGTCCGAGAACCCGTCCGCACTTCACAATAAGATATGTGCTTCGCAGACAGTTTGGAAATGCATTTTCTACTGATCTACTTTCAACTTCAAAATTTCCCTTGCACAGCTCCAACACCTATTCCTAACTCATTATCCATTATCAATCTAGTACATAGTACATACTTTTAGTGAAACTACTATTTATCTTAAAATGGCATCAGCTATTGCCATCCCTCCTCCCCAAGAGCCACCAACACTGCTGTAATCTAGGAGTATAAGAAACACTGCCCGCTTCTTTAGAAATAACACACGCACAATATTTGCCCCTGTCCACCTGCCCCTCCATATTAGTGTTTGGTGCCTCTTCCGTCATTTCCCTCCCCACCTTTCGTTCTCAGCTCTCCTGCCAAAAAATAAAATACATCCAAAAACAACAAAAGAAATGTTCCTTTAGGAACCGCCGTTCACAGTTAAAAATAGAACTAAAAAAAACGTATAGACTCCATCTACTTTACATTTCTCAGTAAAGTAAATAGATTCAAGAAGATTTTCCAACATTTCCATTTTGTGTTATGCTAATGGGAATATTGTGGCATTCATCCCCCATTCCAGGGACTGGAACGGTGGATACGGCCCAGTAGCCCAAGTTACCAGCCCAAGCGAGGCAAGGGTGGATAACGAGGTCTCCGGACCATTATCCACCCATTCCAGCCCCTGTAATGAGGGATGAAGGCCACTAGCACCCTAGGTTCCCAAAGCGGGAACCCGGGGTGCCAAAAAAGGATTTTCCAAGATGGCCACCATGGAAAGGGAAGGTGGGGTTCCAAACAGGGCCCCGCTTCGCTTTCCATGGCAGCCTGCTGAAGGCGAAGAGAAAACCCTATGACCATATTACTACGAGCACAATTTCTTCCCTTTCAAACCTATCCCAATTTCGAACAACTTTACCACAAAGCGGGTCCCAGGTGGACATGGCCACTTTAACCCCATGTGTTGTACATCATGGTCATGGCCAGCCATGACCTTATTCCATGACCCGGAAAATCTGGCCACTGCCCATGGCTACCGGCTATACCTCAGTGACCAAAATGGTATATCACTATTTTTTATACCTACATTATGACACTTTCAAAATATAACATGGGCACATTTGCAAAACCATCGCTTCAGATCCTTGCCAATGCTCCTTCCACAAGTTTGCTGGAAGTCCACACATGTTTTATTTTTTCAAAAGTGTCAAATGTATTCACATACAATAGTCATATAACCTAGCCCCCACATAATAACATCCATATAGACTTCATGAAAACATTTATATCTAGATCTATAATCGTTTTTTTAAACTTGTGTAGATTTGTCAAATTGCACCACATTTATAAGCTTTTACAATATTTTGGGACCCCTCCTCTAATTCTGCCGCCTCCTGACAAAATCCCACCAAACATTGCAAAAATATGTATATCTAGATCTATAATGTTTTTGCACAACTTTGTGTAGATTCGTTAAATGGCACCCCATTTACAAGCCTTTAAAATTATTTGGGAACCCCCTCTAATTTCCCCCTCTTGACAGAATCTCACCAAACTTTGCAAAAACATTTAAATCTAGATCTATAATCTATTTACAAACCTTTGTGTAGATTCGTCAAATGGCACCACATTTATAAGCTTTTAAAATAATTTGTGACCCCCCCTCTAATTTTGCCCCCTCTTTACAAAATCCCACCAAACTTCGCAAAAGCGTTTATACCTAGATCTATTATCAGTTCCCCAAATGAAGTTTAGATTTGTCAAATGGCACCTCATTTATAATGAGCCTTTATATTATTTTGGGACCCCTCTATAATTTTGCCCCCTCTTGACAGAATCCCACCAATCTTTGCAGACTCATTCGGAATCAGGTCAAGAATATAGGTGCAAAACTACATGCAGTTTAATGAAGTGGTGCCAAGGTTATAAGCCATCCAAGAACTGCTTTTCACCAACCCTGTAATGCAGAGGTGTCCCCGGACCTCACAGGACTGTTCGCGGACTTTCGCGGCGAAAAACACCTGTTTTTTTTGCCTCTTGCAGCCATATCCCATCCCATCCTCATCAAATCTCACCTCCCCAGAGATTATTTGATAGGTTTGACAAGTGCAAAGTTGTGTTTTTTTAAAATATGTTTTTACCGCGATGGCCGCAGACAGTAGCTGCTGTTCGCGGATACAAAATGCCGGGCACATCGAGAAAATGTGACGCAGCTCACGCTTCACTCCAACCAATCGGCGAGCATGTCACGTGTCCGCGGACATGACACAAGCCAATTGGCCAATCAGTGTCCAGGCCGCGGAGCAAACAGGGAAGTGTGTGCGGAGCGGACACAGATATCACAAACTTTTTTGCCTTACGTATTGGTCGTTTAAAAAAAAAAAATACTACTGGACGGATTTACACCAAATTAACAAAAGCACGCTTTCGGGACCAAGCCGCCGCTCCTGCCGCACATTTTATGAAAATCCATCCAGTGGTTTGGGCTGTAGGCGTGAGCAAAGTTTTTTCCCATTATGTCTGGGGAAAAAAAAAGACATTTTGGGATCCTCCCTATAACTTTGCCCCCCCTTGACCAAACCTCACTTTGCAAAAAAAATCATAGTGGGCCATATACTTTTTTTGCAAAGTTTGGTGAGGATTCATCCAGGGGGAGCGAAGTTATAAGCCGCCTAAAAAGTGCTCTTCCTATGGGTTTAGCAACTTAACCATAACGACATGGCCGCTACCGCAGGCCATGTAATATATGGGATACATTACTCACCGTAATCGTATTTCTGATGCTTGTAAATGCTTAGATTCACATGCTGTGCATAGGCCGAGATCTAGTGGAAGCTGCGGAGTATTACAGTTTGTTTTTTGAAACTCGAAAAGGGGCGTGAACTAGGGCGTGCCAGTAATACTATCCCTATTGTGACGTCCACTGTACCCATAATCCCTCACGCGGGTAGGACCCTCAGATGAACAAGTTACTTCTTACCTTGTAACGTTCTTTCGACGGGATGTTCCTCCGACGTATTCCTTATCTTTGATAATACGTTTCCAGCTTGCTGGCCTCGGAAATTTTTTCTCTGTAGAGGGTGCTGCGCGTCGACATCCGCCGATTCGATGTCCCTCGACGGCCACCGTATCGGCGCCGACGTCACCATGCACATAAATAGCCACGCGCGGCGTCCGTTGCTCAGTTCCGTTTTGTAGCAGAAGAAAAGTCATGGCTGAATTGGTTATTGACCTTGAAGGAGCGTAAACTGCAACCACAAGGGAAGTATTACTGCGGGGATGGATGGGCGGGGCGATAAGGAATACGTCGGAGGAACATCCCGTTGAAAGAATGTTCTAAGGTAAGAAGTAACTTGTTCTTCGAAGGGATTGTGTCCTCCAACGTATTCCTTATCTTTGATAGACTCCCATAGCAGTGGCATGTAATTGGAGGTGGGAGTAAGAATGTTATGTATCCCTTAGGGATGGACCGCATGTAATACGGCCTTGCCAAATCTGGTCTCTTGACTAGTGGAGGAATCCAGGTTGTAAAATTTTGTGAATGTATGTGCGGACGACCATGTGGCAGCCGCACATATGTCTCTGACCGGTACCCCTATTTGGAGAGCCGAAGAGGCTGCGATACCCCTGGTTGAATGAGCCCTAAGATTTTGGGGTGGCTCTTTCCCTGCCAGTTTGTAACATTCCAAAATGGCCAAAATAATCCACCTGGAAATGGTTTGTTTTGTTATTGGTAGTCCCAATTTATGAACTGAGTATCCTACAAACAGTTGGTCTGCTTGCCTGATCCTAGCCATTCTGCTGATGTAAAAGCTTAGAGCTCGCCTTGGGTCCAGCCTATGTAGCCTTTCTTCCTCTTTCCCCGGATGGGGAGGAGGGTAGAACGAAGGTAAGGTCATTTTCTGACCAATATGAAATTCAGAAACCACCTTCGGGAGGAAATTAGGCTTCACCTGTAGGACAACTTTGTCCTTGTGGAAAATTGTTTGTGGGGGTTTACAGGAGAGAGCTTGTAGCTCGCTCACCCTCCTAGCAGATGTTAGTGCTACCAATAGGACAGTTTTAAGCGTGAGAAATCTCAGCGAACAAGAGTGAAGTGGTTCGAATGGAGTGCCCATCAGGAAGTTTAAGACTAAATTTAAGTCCCATAAGGGAACCTGGAATGGTTTTGGAGGATAAACATTAGTTAATCCTTTGAGAAATTGTATCACTAGAGGTAGTTTGAAATACGATGGTTCCTCCGCAGTGCGCTTGAAGATTAAAAGCGCTGCGAGATAGCCTTCTACAGTGCCAACTTGAAGGCCTGAGTTTGCCAAGTAGAGTAGAAACGATAACACCGTTGGTGTACCACATGAAAAAGGGTTGATATTCTCTTCCCTACACCAGCTGCAAAATTTGTTCCAACGGCAGCGGTATGAAGACTTTGTTGCTGGCCTTCTGGCCAAAAGCAACACCTCCATGACGTCATCAGGGAGATCACAATCCTTGTACCTCACCCTTTCAGAAGCCAAGCGTGAAGGTTGAGGGTTCTGGTGTCTGGATGGAGAACCTGACCCCTTCTGCGAGAGAAGATTCTCTTTGAGTGGAAGACGGATTGGAGGGCAGATGGACATATCTAGAAGGTCTGATACCACGTTCTCCTGGCCCAGTCCGGGGCAATTAGGATCATGGTTTTCCGGAATCTTCTCAACCTCCTGATCATTTGAGGAATAACAAGGACTGGTGGAAATGCGTAAAGGAGTGGAAAATCCCAGTCTACTACGAAAGCG
The DNA here is from genome assembly GCF_040938575.1 of Ambystoma mexicanum. Lineage (NCBI taxonomy): Eukaryota > Metazoa > Chordata > Amphibia > Caudata > Ambystomatidae > Ambystoma > Ambystoma mexicanum. The sequence goes on along the minus strand of NC_090930.1, from coordinate 957,325,917 downwards.
TCTCTCAGAGCTCCTCTCGGGGGAAATTCCCTTGAACAGAACAGATCGCACTTCCTGTTGGTGCTTGTGGCGAACAGATCCACCTGAGGGGTTCCCCAAAGGGCGAAGATCTCTTGAAGGACTTCCTGAGCTAGCTCCCACTCGTGAGAGACTGTGCTCTGCCTGCTCAGAGCGTCAGCTGTCAAGTTCTTCTCTCCGGCTAGGTTGTCTGCCGATAGAGAGATACCTTCCCGAATTGCCCAAAACCAGAGCTGCATTGCCTCTCTGCACAGTGGCAGTGACCCTACGCCTCCTCTTTTGTTGAGGTAGTGCATGGCCACCGTGTTGTCCGTCATTATCAGGACATTTCTCCCCTATACTGATGGCAGGAAAGCTTTCAGCGCTAGTCTGATCGCTCTCAGCTCCAATAGGTTGATGTGTAGTCTGGACTCCGATGGAGACCAACGAACGCTGATGGTCAAGTCGTTGGCATGGGCACCCCACCCCGTGAGTGAGGCGTCTGTGACTACTGTTATCTCCGGCCATGGTTGCCAAAACAGTTCTCCTTTCAAGATGTTCTCTGGATAGGCCCACCATTGAAGGTCGCGGGCTACTTTGTCCGGAATCCGGAGGAGATCTGTCATTCTCCCTGAGAATTGCGACCACTGAGTTCTCAGTGCCCACTGAAGAGATCTCATTCTCAGGCGAGCCTCTGGCACAAGGAAGATGCAGGATGCCATGAGGCTTAGCAACCTCAAAAAGTCGAAGGCTGGGAGACGTTGGGCATTTTGAAACTTGTTGACCAACTGCAGAATATCTTGAGCCCTCACCTCTGGTGGCGGGGCTTTTCCCAGGGCAGTGTCCAGGACCGCTCCAATGAATTGGAGTCTCTGTGATGGTATCATCTGTGACTTCTTTAAATTGAGGGAGAAGCCCAGTTTGTGAAGGAAGTGGCAGACATAATCTAGCTGGATCTGAGCTTGTTCCGAAGATACAGCCCTGATCAGCCAATCGTCCAGGAAGGGGTAGACGTGGATCCCTTCCCTCCTTAGACTCACAGCCACTACCGACATTAGCTTGGTGAAGACCTTCGGGGCGGAGGTCAGCCCAAATGGCAGAACTCGAAATTGATGATGAGAGTCGCCAATTGCGAACCTCAGGTATTTCCTGTGTTTTAGATGGATTGGCACATGGAAATAAGCATCCTAAAGGTCCAGAGATACCAGCCAGTCCTGGAGCTGGAGGGCCTGAAGGATCTGAGAGAGAGTTACCATCTTGAACTTGTCCTTCCTGAGGAACTTGTTCAATTCTCGTAAGTCCAGGATGGGTCTCAGTCCTCTGTCCTTCTTTGGTATGAGAAAGTAGGGGGGAGTACCAGCCCTTGTTCCTGTCCGCTACAGGTACCGGTTCTATGGCACCTTTCTCTAGCAGGTCTATAATTTCCTGCAAGAGGAGTGGATCTAGAACTTTTAGAGAGCTGTTCCCCAGGAGATGACTCTGAGGGATGTGTAGAAAGGGTAGGCAGTAACCCTGGGCAACTGTCTCCAATGCCCAAGCATCTGACGTTATAGCCTGCCATTCCGTCAGATGGTGAGTTAACCTGCCCCCTACAGGTGTCTTGTGTGGAAAGACCTCAGAGTGGTTTGGGGGCGGCTGATGCAGATGCCGAGGGTAAAGAGGCACCTGCTGCTGCTGCGGCCTTAGTACCTTTGACCCGTCCACCTCGGGTGGATCTCCTTTGGCCTCTTTGAGCCGGCTGTCCTCTGCCTTTCCCGAATGGGGAATAATAGCGAAAGGACTTTCCTCTCCCAGAGGTTCCTGAGGGGCAAAAAGGAGTTTGGCGGATAGCAGCTCCTAAAGATTTTGCTACTGCTTTAGATGTCTGCAGCTTTTCCAGACTGTCATCAGCCTTTTTTCCGAATAATAAAGAGCCGTCAATGGGCATATTCAAAAGTCTGGCCTGTACATCTGGAGCAAAGCCAGACTTTCGCAACCACGCATGCCTGCGGATTGTTGTACTTGCTGCCATGGCCCTGCTGATACTGTCAGCGGAATCGATGCCAGTTTGAAGTGACTCGCACAAGGCATCTTTGCCATCTTTAATAATGCTAAGGAAGGCTTCCTTTTCCTCTCCTTCGGGTATGCAGTCAGCCGCTGATGAAGCACACTCCCACAGTGTGTGACTGAACCTGGCGAGCGTACAGGTGGCGTTGATGGACTTCAACGCCATACTACAAGCAGAGAAGACTTTCTTTGCCATAGAATCGTACCTCTTGTCATCTCTATCCTGTGGGACAGTAGGGTAAACGGTCCTGCTGCTTGATAAAGTTGCCGCTTCGACCACCAGGCTCTCTGGAGTCGGGTGTTTCGACAAGTATTCAGGGTCAGCAGCAGCTACCCTATACTTGGCTGATAATCTTTTATTGACAGCAGGGATAACTTCAGGAGTTTCCCAGTTAGATGCAATTTTTCTTTGTAAGGCTGTATGAAAGGGGACCACAGGATCCTCCTGTGAACCTTTGTCTAATATGTCTGTCAGGTCACCCTGTTGAAAAAGAGGCGAGGGCGCAGACCAACCCATGAATTCAATAATTCTTGCCATCAGGGTTCTATAGGGTTTTTCGGCATGTTCCCCTGGGTCTGGCTTAACAAAATCCACTTCTGGGGAAGTGTCCAGCCCACTTGCCTCATGTAATGACACCTGTAGGTCTTTCAACCTTCTTTCCTCAGAGGTGAAATCCTCTGAAACAGGTAGTGTGGTCCTCTGCAACTCGTCCTGGTCAGAATCTTCCCTTTCTTCATAAATTGAAGATAATCCAGGGTACTCTGACCTCTGAAATGGTATAAAACCCATTTCTAAGGCAGAAGGAGCCAAATTCTTCATTATTGGGCGAGAAAACGTCGATGTCGTCGACCCGATGTGACAGGCTTCGAAGGCGCCGAAAAAGGCATCGCGAAAACCGGAAGAGGCCTCGAAGAACTCGAGAGGATCGGGATCCTACTCGAGGACATCGACGACAGTCTCGGCGTCGTGCCGGAGGCTCTTGCAATCACCGTTGGCTGTGGAGTAGCCGCGGTCTTCTCTTTCATCGGCGACGATGGCGTCGAGTCAATCGACCGATGCGTCGAAGAACCCTTCGACAACGGCGTCGATGGCGCCGATCCATGCGTCGAAGGGATCTTCGACGACGTCTAAGACGGTGCCTTCTTACCCGATGGCCCGTGGCGCTCTCGGGTAGAATGTTTCGCCGGGTGCTGCGACTCGCAGCGTTTTGATTTTTTGGGTTTTTCACCTGGGGTATCACCCTCAGCTGTCTTCGAGGGGGGCGAGGCCGCTTTCTCAAAGACGCTTAACATTTTCTTCCTGAATTCCTCCCACTCAGCCTGAGAGCTGTGTTTTGTGGGGCAGGAGACCCTTTCTGGGGAAACAGAAGACGACGAGGAAGGGGATCTTCAACGTCTCTTCTTTGAGTGTCTTGATCTCGAATGATGGGAGCTACTTCGAAATCTAGAATGGGAATGTTTTCGACGGCGAGGAGACGAATGCCTCGACTCGGCCGAAGAAACTTTCGAGGAGGTTTTGACTGACTTACCTCTCTCGAGCTTCCCCATGTGCTCCTTCAAGGCTTTCGCCGTCATGGACATGCAGTCCTCACACTCCGAACAATGGTGCTCAGCTCCCAAGCACCACAAGCAGATCCTGTGTGGATCCGTTATCAACATTTTTTTTTACTGCAGTCTAGACATTTTTTGATGCCGGATCGCAGCGTTGTCGGTTCCGATGAAGATGCCATCGAGAACGAGTTAGTATATTTTGAGTAGATGTAGATTAGTTATCTGACTGAACTGAGCAACGATGTTCCGAGGCCCCACGAAGCGTGGAAAAACGGAACTGAGCAATGGACGCCGCGCGTGGCTATTTATGTGCATGGTGACGTCGGTGCCGATACGGTGGCCGTCGAGGGACATCGACTCGGCGGACGTCGACGCGCAGCGCCCTCTACAGAGAAAATATTTCCGAGGCCAGCAAGCTGGAAACGTATTATCAAAGATAAGGAATACGTCGGAGGACACAATCCCTTCGAATGTATTTTTTCTGACATGAGGTAGCATGAGGAGTAGCGGGAGTACAAAGTATCCAAGCAGATAAGACTACAAGCATCCATGCGCCTTCTCTCAGAGGGGAGGAAGAGCAGGCGCATGTGAATCTAAGCAGATACAAGCATCAGAAATACGATAACGGTGAGTAATGTATCCCTTCTGGGGCTTGTGGAATCTGCTTAGATCAATGCTATGCATAGATTAGCGAGCAGTGTTAGAAGAAGGAGATGGGATGTGAGAAGGGTCATGACTACAGGACTACAATAACTACAGACCTATCACTACTGTCCCTTTCCTGCTTAAGATACTAGACAACGTTGCATACACGCAAATCCAGCAATACCTAGAAGAGAATCATATATTTGGGAAAAGACAATCAGGCTTCCGTCTAGGACATGGAACTGAGTCCGCCCTACTCGACCTTAAAATACAACTTGGCGACATCATGGACAAAGGCAAACCAGCACTTCTCCTCCTCCTAGATCTGTCTGCTGCCTTTGATCTTAACCACGACATACTAGGCATGCACCCAAAAAAATTAGGCCCACTTCTCACAAGAAGCAATCGCCTGGGTAGCATCCTTCCTAAACGGCAGGCTCATGGAAGTCTTCTCCCACTAGGCATGCGCATCCCCCACTACCATCCACTGCGGCGTCCCACAGGGCTTGTGCACTGCCCTCACGCTGTACAACATCTTCACCCTCCCACTCTTCAACGACCTGGACTGCCACGACATAGCATATACCAACTACGCCGACGACACTCAGGTACTACTCCCCCTAACAGGCGAAAACGAAAAAGACGCTGCAGCCCTAACCAAGATATACTCTGCCATTCAGACATGGATGGCGGCCAATGGTCTCTGCCTAAACGGAGACAAAACAGAGATCCTCCTAGTGGCTCAACGGGCACACTCAGCAAGCTCCCACCACAATACAAATCCTTCCTCATCGACAACTCCACTATCACCGTCTCAGCAGCGGTAAAGATCCTAGGAGTATACCTCGATTCATCCCTATCCATATCGCGCCAGGTAAATGCCATAGCGTCATCGGCAGCATTCACTACCAAGATGATCAATGCTGTCAAGCCCTTCCTCTCGACCAAGAACTGCCTAGCCATAGCTAGAGCCACAGTAGGCACAAGATTAGACTACTGCAATGCCTTACTCCTGGGCACCTCTGCAAAAAACATCAACAAACTTCAAGTCACACAAAACAATGCCCTCAGGGCAGCCCTGAGTATTCCCAAAAGGGAACATATCTCACAGGCCAGAAAAGATGCACACTGGCATACTTTCAAAACACTGGCCATAACACAAAAATGCCTCTCCTCTGATGCCCCACCATACCTTTCAGAAAGAATCACCCGTAACCTCTCCAACAGACCGACTAGATCTCACCTGACCAACCAGATCCACGTACCAGATGTTAAAAGGACCAAAGCTGGAGGCTCCAGTTTCCAACACCTAGCCCCCAAGAATTGGAACACCCTGCTCACAGCCTTAAGAAATGAGACTTCATACCAGGTCTTCAGCAAAATGCTCAAAACTTCACTATTCTGTTAAAACATTACATGTTTATATGTTAACCACATGTCGCGAAATGTAACCTGAACAGCATCATGTCACATATGTCTCACTGTCATAACTGTTGTCCTGTCAAGCTCAAATCTGCTGGAACAGCGCCACAATGCCCCCGGCATGTTGCTGCGCTTTATAAATACAAATAAATACAAATAAATCAGCAAACAAATGTCTTAGAACCGCTTGTCCCACATGAGTATCTGTCTTGCAATGAGTGTCAATGCAGTAGTGCTGAGTTAAGGTGTGAATAGAGCTCCATGTAGCTGCTTTGCAAATGTTGTCAAGGGGTACATTTGCAATGAAAGCCAGAGTGGCTCCAGTACCTCTTGTGGAGTGGGCCCTCGGCGTAAAAGGTGTTTTATCTGAAAGGGAATAGCACAGTTGGATACATCTGACAATTCACTTAGAGATGGCATTCTTAGAGACGTGATCTACCTCTCTCCCTGGAGCTATCGAGACAAACAGTTGATCTGTATTTCTTAGCAGCCTGGTCTTGTCTACATAGAAGAGGACCACCCTCCTCACATCTAGTGTGTGGAGTTTCACTTCAGCAGAGCGTTTGGGTTCCTGGAAGAAGGCCGGTAGCTCAATAGACTGGTTAACATGGAATTTGGAAATTAACTTAGGTGAGAACCTAGGGTGAGTGCGTAAAACCAGTTTATCCTTATGAACAGTAAAGAAAGGATCCTGCACTGACACAGCTTGAATTTCACTGACCCTTCTTATGGATGTGATGGCTACTAAGAAGGCAGTTTTATAAGTCAAGTGTTTGAGACTAGATTTGTGCATGGCCTCAAAGGGGGGTCCCATGAGCTTTGCAAGTACCACATTAAGGTCCCAACCTGGTGGTGGGTTAGAAAGTGGAGGGTGGAGTCTCTTTACCCCTTCCATAAATGCTTTGACAACTGGCACTTTCCACCATGACACCTTGTTATAGGAAGTGGTGTAGGCTGATAAAGCTGCCAGGTGCACTTAACACTAACCCTGCATTCAATAGGTGGAGCATATAGGTGACGGCATTAGAAGGAGTACAATCAACTGTGTTGATTTGCTTATTCTGGCACCAAATAACGAATCGTTTCCAGTTGTCATAGTAACAGTGCCTTGTGTTAGGTTTTCTTGACTCTTTCAAGATATCCATACATCTCTGGGGTAAATTGAGATGTCCGAACTCTAGGACTTCAGTTCATTGAGTTGGCCTGAGGATGCACTGTTAGGCCCTCGTGCTGGGAGAGTAGGTTGTACTAGCACGGGGGTTTGATGGGGTCGCACACTGCCAATTTGCGTAGGTGTGGGTACCATGGTTGTCCCATCCACATAGGAGCAACTAGGATGAGCGTCATCGGTTCCCTGGGGATCTTGTTGACCCCCTTCCTCATCAGAGGGGTTGGTGGAAAAGCGTAGGCAAACAACCCTCACCAATTCATCCATAGGGCGTTCCCCTTGGAGTCTGGCTGGGGGAACCTGGATGCGAAGTCTGGGCATTGCCTGTTTTCGCTTGTGGCGAATAGGTCTATAGTGGGAAAACCCCACTGAGAGAAGAGGTCTCCTACGACTGCTTCGTGTAGTGTCCACTCGTGTTCTTCTAGAAGGGGATCCCTGCTCAGAGCATCTGCTAGCGAGTTGAGATCCCCTGGAACATGTTGGGATGACAGGTAAATCTTCCGTTTGAGTGCCCATCTCCAAAATCTCTGGGCAAGCTTGGACAGATTTGGCGAACGAGTGCCCCCATGTTTGTTTAAGTAAAACATTGCCGTTGTGCTGTCTGTTTGGATCTGCACTGACAGGTTGGATAGGAGGGGTTTGAATGCCCGAATCGCTCTGAAGACTGCCAGAAGTTCTAGCAGATTGATGTGGTTCTGAACCACTGTGTGAGACCAGAGACCCGGAGCTGTATGGTGCAGGTAGTGGGCTCCGGACCCTGCTAGGGAGGCATAAGTTGTGACAACGGCCTGTATCTCTGGATCATAGAAGGGTTTCCCCTTCGTAAGATTCTGTCTTGTCCACCAGCGTAGACTCTGTACTAGTGTTGGTGAAATGACCACTAGATCGTCCCACTGACCACTTGCTTGAGACCACTGTTTCGCCAACCATTCCTGCATGGGTCGCATGTGCAGGCGCGCATGGGGAACCAGGTAAATGCAAGATGCCATCATGCCTACCAAACGCATCACTTTGTGCACCCTTATTTGGCGACCGGCCTGATATTGAGAAATATGCAGCAACAGATTCCGAATTCTTTCCTCTGATGGAAAGGCCAACCCTTCTGTTTTAAGGTGCTTGGCACAAGGCTTGATTTTTTCTTGTTGATTGAGAAGCCCAAATGGAAGAGGAGGTTGATTGTTCTATGAATGTTTAGTCTGCAAATTAAGTGGGTTTCACCTGTGATGAGCCAGTCGTCCAGGTAAGGGTACACTGGGATTGCCTCCCTGCGTAGGTGCGCCGCCACCACCGCCAGTACCTTGGTGAATACCCTTGGAGCCAAGGCTATAGCGAAGGGCAGCACCTTGAACTGGTAGTGCTGGTTGTCTATTTTGAAACGCAAGAATCTTCTGTGCGCTGGGAACTTTGAAATATGAAAATAGGCATCTTTCATATCCAATGTTGCCATGTAATCCCCCTTTTTTAGTATGGGAATTACCTCTTGGAGTTTAGTCATGCAGAATTTTTGTGGCTTGACATACTTGTTTGCAGGGCGCAAATCTAATCATGGGCGCATTGTTAGATTTTTTTTGGCACAAGGAAGTAGGTTGAATAAATACCCCCGTTTACCTGGTTGCCCGGGACAAGTTGTATGACGTCCTTTGCAAGTAGAATGGCGATCTCCTCGAGAAGGATTTTCTGGTGCTCCAACGAGTGTACCTTCTGTCTTGGAGGATGGTCGTGGGGGCGCTCTAGTAGTTCTATACAGTATCCTGCGGACACTGTGGACAGCACCCATTTGTGCGAAGTGATCCTTTCCCATGCGTGGGTCAAGGTGGAGATGCGCCCCCCTACTTTGGATGCATGGGAGGGGACCCGTAGCGGAACGTCACTGTTTACTGGGTGGCGTACCACCTCTGGCGGGACTGCCTCTACCCCTAGTGCGGCCTCTGCGCTGCCCTCTGGGGAAGGCTTGTGATGCTTGGAACTGATTGTTGCCCAATGAGGTTCCTTGATTTTGATAGCAATTCGAACCCCTCTGGGAGCTTTGGCCCCGAAAGCGACGAAAATAAGAGTTTCCTCTCTGTCCTGAGGGTTTATTTGTAAGTTGTCCAAGAGATTTTAGTGTCTCATACTCGTCCATAGTTATCTTTAAGGCTTCTTCCACTGCCTTGCCGAATAGTATGTCCGGCTCTACCTGCATGTCTATAAGAGTGGCTTGGGTCTCAGGTTTGAACCCTGACTGTCTTAACCATGCGCAACGCTTTATCACAGTGCCTTCTGCGATTAGTCTGCCAGCATTATCTGCTGCATCAAAGTTCGTTTTCAGAATGCATCCTGATACCGATCTTCCATCTGCTGCCAGCTGAGCCAACTGGCTCTTCAGTGGTTCAGGTGTGGAGGATACCAAAGCAGCTACTTCTTCCCACTGGTGGAAATTATAGCTTGCCAAAAGAGTTGTACTGTTTGCAATTCGTGCCCGATAGGCGGAAGTGGTGGCAACTTTCATGCCGAGAGTATATAGTCTCTTGCTCTCTTTATCGGGAGGTGCTTCTGAAGAAGCGAGTGGTGTACCTGCCCTCTTTCTTGTGGTCGTTACTACCAGTGAGTCGGGTTTCAATTGGCCCCAATATATAGGGGATCAGAAGGTGCGGCACGGAATAATTTTTCAACTCGTGGATTAACAGCACGAGTAAGATTAACCAGGTTACTCACCGTAGTGACCACCTTACTCCTAGTCCATAGTCCCCTTTCCTCCATAATTATGGGACATTCCTCCGTCCTGTGGGACGGGACCGGAGCACTTTGTAAAAAGCATCACATTTTTCAAAAATGTTTCCTTCCTCTCTTTTTACGCGGACTACCGCATGTGGCCGTAACTCACCCTTCTTAGCTCCGCCCAGCGCATCGCCCATCAGTCCTATTCTATCGCCAGGTCAGAGACCTTTAAGCAATAATAGAGGAACCTTATTAGAGGGGACGGCGGGCGGGCGTATGGAGGAAAGGGGACTATGGACTAGGAGTAAGGTGGTCACTACGGTGAGTAAACTGGTTATACTCCTACGTCCCGTCCCCTTTCCTCCATACTTATGGGAGATTCCCAAGCACTCCTCACAGGAACTATGGGTGGATGGAAACCCCTTTTACTGAAAAAGGTTTTTCAGCACAGCCATGCCCAAACTGAGCATCAGATCTGGAGCTCAAGCCTAAGCAGTAATGTTTACAAAAAGCCGATGGGGAGGCCCAAGTAGCCGCTTTCGCAATGGTCTCCCAGGGGACATACTTTTGAAAGGCAACAGCAGCTAACTTGCCCCGTACCAGATGTGCATGAATCCCTGTAGGAGGCTGTAGACCCAGTGTAAGAGTCAGAAATACAGGCAGCAATCCATCTGAGATAGTCGCTTTGGAGGCCTGCTTGCCTTGCGGGCTGCCAAAGGTCACCAAAAGTTGAGAAGAACTCCTAAGTACAGAGGTTCTGTCCATATAGAACTTAAGAGCTCTTCTGACATCCAGGCAATGCAAAACCCTCTCAGCTTCTGAAGCTGTGTTTGGAAAGAAGACGGGGAGCGAGATTGACTGATTTAGATGGAAATCGAAACCACCTTTGGTAGGAAAGAAGGATTTGTCCCATCCCAAGGACAACCTTATCTTTGTGGAAAACTAAGAAGGGATGCTCCACAGACAAAGCTTGGAGCTCACTCACTCGCCTTGCCGAGGTAACGGTGACCAAAAAAGCCACCTTCCACGAGAGGTGCTTAAGATCTACCATAGCCATTCGTTCGAAAGGCTTGTGGCACAAGGCTGCAAGAACCACGTTCAGATCCCACGTCGGATGCGGTTTACGAACCGGAGGGTTAAGACACAGAAGACCCGCAAAGTGCCGTTTAATCCCTGGATTTGATAGTGAGAACGGGCACTGGTCCGTGCATAGGTAGGCGGCCACAGCTGAAAGATAACCCCTGCATGACAGAACATGAATACTCGACTCTGCAAGATGAGAAACGAAAGACAGCACTGTGTCAATCGTAGCCACCCTGGGGTCCAACTGAAGCCACTTGCTCTTATACTGCGACCTCATCAAGGGCTTCCTGGCTGCCTGAATTATGCGCATGTTGTCAGCAGACAGGTAGAGATGCTCTAAAGTTCTGAACTCAGGCACCATGCTGCCAAGCTAAAAGATTGTGGGGAGGGGTGCCACAGTTGCCGATGTCTCTGGTGAAGCAGGTCTGGAGCTAGCGGAAGCCTGATCGGTGCACACACCGACAGATGTTGAAGCTCTGAAAACCAGAACCTGGCCGGCCACCATGGAGCTATGAGCAGAAGGGAACAATTCACCTGTTCTTCAGCTTGCAAATCGTCCAAAGAATCAGAGGCAGAGGCGGAAAAGCATAGGCCCTCATGTTGTGCCATGGGATCTCGAGAGCATCTCCCAGAGAGGAGGCTCCCAGCCCGTTTTTGGAGGCATACAGAGAAAGTTTCTTGTTTGCCGACGTTGCAAAGAGGTCCACCTCCGGAGTGCCCCAACACAGGAATATCTGCAAGAGGACCTCCTCCTTCAATTCTCACTCGTAGCTGACCATTGTTTGTCAGCTGAGGGCATCTGCCGTGACTTTCAGCTGGCCCGGAATGTGTACTGCCACCAGCCAGACACCATGCTGAATCGCTCATTCCCAAATCTGAATGGCCAGATCCACAAGAGGAGGAGACTTGGTGCCCCCCTGCTTGTTGATGTAAAACATGCACACCACGTTGTCCGTGCGGACAAGCACTACTTTGTTGGCAATGACTGGCCTGAACGCCTTGAGCGCCAGGAAAATTGCCAGAAGCTCCAAATCATTTATATGCAGGAACTTGTCGTATGGCGACCAGAGGTCGGAGACCTGAAGAAGATCCAACGTCGCGCCCCAACCCAGTAGGGAGGAGTCTGTTGTGATTGTCACCATCGGAGCGGGGTCTTGGACACCATCAGAGCGGGGTCTTGGAAATGTCCACCCACCGACAGGTTGCTGAGAGATGACCACCACACCAGGTGCACTCTCATGAAATCCGGAATCAATATTACTTGGAGTCCGGATCCACAGCCTGACACCAAGAACTCCGAAGAGCCATTTGCGTCCGCCTCATCTTGAGTCGAGCAAGGGAAAGAGCCAATACGCACGAGGCCATGAAGCCCAGGAGCCTCTGGAACCACCAGGCCAACATGCTCTCCGACTGCGCAAACATCTGACACGTGGCCAACAGATTCGCCATTCTGTCCCCGGTCAGGTAAACTCTGCAGTTGATCGAGTTCCAACGAAAACCCAGGAAAATCAGGTCCTGAGAGACCGTCATGGAAGATTTCCGCCAGTTCACTGACAGCCCAAGGTGAAACAGGAGCTGGAGGAGAGACTGAAGATTGCTCGAGGCTTTCAGCAGACAAGGACTGCGCAGCAGCCAGTCGTCCAAATATGGATACACATGGATACCCTGTAGCCGAAGATAAGCTGCGAGAACCAACATCATCTTCGTAAAGACATGCGCTGCCGAGCTGAGGCCAAAAGGGAGCACTCGGAACTGGAAGTGCTCCTCCCCGACAGAAAACCGTAGGTATCTCCGATGCGGATTCCAAATCAGGATATGCATATACGCATCCTGAAGGTCCACCACGCTGAGCCAATCGCCCTTCTGTAAAGAGGACTTTATCTGACAGGACGTGATCATCTTGAATTTCTCTTGGGGTAGAGAGAGATTGAACTGGGAAAGGTCGGCCGGTTGGGTTTGGGCACCGTAAACAGCCGGGAATAGAAGACCTCCCCTCGCTCCCCTAGAGGAACAGGTTCCACAGCCCTGAGATCCAGTAAGTTCTGAATCTCGGCTCTGAGGGAGGGTGACGCCGACTGCTGGAAGGGAGGATTGATGGGTGGGGAAGGGGTAAGCGGAAGCCCGCCCGAGCGACTGACAAGACCCACCGGTCCTCGGTGATGGTCTGCCACACCTCCCAATGAGACGCAATGCGTACTCCTACCGTGGTCTCGTGCAAGCAGAAAAAACACCCATTTTGTTGGCTTGTCGGTGGCAGCATCACCAGACCCTGAGGGGGAGGCTGAAGAGCGGGAGAAAAACCGGCTCCGTTGCTGCCTATGGCAGGAATTTCCCAAAGGGGTGTCAACCCTGTGGGATTTCCGGTCTAAAAAACCCCTGAAACCAGAGGAGGGCCGAGGGTTTGACAACGATCTCTGTGTCCTGAAAGGAGGTTTAACCAGGACAGACAAGGACTTGGCGGTCTGAGTACTGTCCTTGGTTTTGGTCAGCTCCACGTCAGTTGTAGAATGAAAGAGCTCCTTGCCATCGAAAGGCAGGTCCAAAACCTTATCTTGCACCTCCTTGGAGAACTTGGTGGCGTTCAGTCAAGCTTGACGGGAGGTGTCCACACCGAGCATGAGGCCTCGGGCTGAGGTGTCGATATGGTGAGCCGCAGCCTCCAGGAGATCCTGTGCAAAGACCCTGGCATCCGACACACCCGCTTTGAAATCTTCCAACTTTTCAGCGGGAATAAACTCCTCGAACTCCATTAGACCTTTCCACATTTTCATATTCGCCCCCGCTAACACCAGTTCTGAATTGGCTTGACGCAGCTGCAGGGCTGAGTTAGCGAAAATCCTCCTCCCAAGGGAGTCAAGAAGTTTATCCTCTTGGCCAGAACCTAGGTAGCCGTCGTAGAAGAGGATGACGCAGGTTTGGATTGTAAAGTGGTTGCCGCCACAACCATGGAGGAGGAGGGCGGACACGACGCTAAGGCCACCTCTTCCGAAGAATGGAGCCTATAACGCGTGTCAATCTTCTGGTTGACAAACAGTCCAGAGTGTGGCTTCTCCCAAACTTTACGGACCTCGGCCAAAATATCCTTCTGCAAGAACAAGCTGGTACACTCCAAAGGAGCTAAGGTGAACGCCCCCGAAAACACGCCCTCCTGCAGAGCAGGTGCCTCAGGTACTGGAATATCTAAGAGACACATGTCCAGCACCCGGTCATGGAAAGCTCTGACAGAGCGGGGCTGGTCTTCACTGTCCTGCTCGCCCTGTACATCATCCGAAAGGTCCGGACCAGGTTCAGTCACATCCGGCACCACAACAGCCTTGTCCACTGGGGAGAATGGAGGCAGGGGTGGGAGAGATGGGGGAGGTAAAGGCGGTGCCGGCGGAGGAATGGGCACTTCAGCCGGGACTGTCGGCGCAGGCGGGCAAATCTCCCTGAACAAGCCTCGAAAGTACTCCTTCATGGGGTCGGTACGCATCAGTGTTTGAAACCTGCCGAAAAAGACATCCTCTGCCGAAGGTTTAGGTGCGACAGGAGTAGGCCTCTCATGAGCGGAGTAACTCCAGGGGCATAAGGGAGAGGGTTGCCAAGAAGGTCCTTCCCCACTGTTGTCTACGTAAATCAAGGGCGACGATGCCGCAGGAAGCGAGACATTGTGCAGTAGAGGCATCCGCGCGTTCCAGTCAAACTGGACAAAACAGATGGGCACAAGGAAACCGATGTTCACCTGAAAAAGCACCCCCTACACCTAGGGCCGATGGCGTAGTTGTAAGGGATGTATCCAAAATGGCCACCATGGTCTTGGCGGGAACGGCCGCCATTTTGTCAGCAACTGAGGAGAACTGCGACACGTGTGGAAGTGAGGCAGGGGTCTTTAAGATTACGGTCCAAGACCTCACTCAGTGTCCCCTCAACAGAACTGGAGTCTCTGCAGAGAACTGTTGGTCACTTTAGCCTCTAAATGATGGGATTCGGACCCTAGTCCGATAAAAGCCCCCTCACGAAGGGCCTCGAAATTTCATTCGGTGTCACCAACCTCAACCGAGGTCTCAGGGCATACCCCAGTGATTTTACGGGAAGCTCCAACCAAGGAGACCTCGGAGCAAGCTCCGGTACCCGATGCCTCAGTAGAACTGGGCCCCCAAACAGCCCCCACATGAGGAGCCTCGGAATGCAATCCGGTATTGATAGGCCTCTTACGAATGCCCTCGGAGAAAACTCTGGTAGAATTTTTAGGCCTAGAAGGCACCTCAGGGCAATCCCTGGTAATAGAGCCTTTGGCACTCCTCCCGGACTGGGAAGACCCTGGGAAGGAGTCCCCCCGGTCGGGGTGCCCTAAAAAGTAAAGAACTCACCGGGCGTTTCTTCTTTTCATCGATGAAAGTTTGAAAATGCGCCAGAGGAGTATGTTGA
Organism: Ambystoma mexicanum; assembly: GCF_040938575.1. Taxonomy (NCBI): domain Eukaryota; kingdom Metazoa; phylum Chordata; class Amphibia; order Caudata; family Ambystomatidae; genus Ambystoma; species Ambystoma mexicanum. The sequence continues at coordinate 957,310,901 of NC_090930.1, read as the reverse complement.
AACACCTCCTCCCACCGCTCCAAACAACGTTGAAGCGCCCGGACCGAAAGGGAGTCGCAATAAAAGCACGAGTCCCACTGGTAGTCCGGACCCAAACACTCTAAGCACAGAGGATGGGGATCCGCCCTAGCGAAGCATCGCTGACAAGCAGAACAATTTGGAAAGTCTAGCTGAAATGGCATAGACGGACCGTGACCGCTAAGCCAGAGCAAGAGAGGAGGAACTGGAAGGAAAAAATCTTCTGAAGATGCAAGTGCGTGCAGTCCCGAGCGAGCGGAGAAAAGAACTGATGGGCGATGCGCTGGGTGGAGCTAAGAAGGGCGGGGTTACAACCGCGTGCGGTACCCCGCATAAAAAGAGAGGAAAAACACATTTTTGAAATATGTGATGCTTTTTACAAAGTGCTCCGGTCCCGTCCCACAGGACGGAGGAATGTCCCATAAGTATGGAGGAAAGGGGACGGGACGTAGGAGTATTGGAGTTACCAGTGAGGGGTCAATTCTACGCTGGACAGACTTTCATATATGGATAGCCTAAGCAATGGCTATTTTGTCACCTAGGATCTCTCCCGCAAATTCCCTGTCCTCTTGGACACCTTGTGTGTCAATTTGAAAATGGGCTGCTGCCTTGGCCAGTACCTCGTTGAGGAGTGGTTGATTATCTACCAGTGAGTTATGCACCGGGGGTTCTTTAGGAATTGGGGAGTCAAGATTGTAGGCTTCAGCCTCATCCTCCTCCTTCTCCTCCACCTCCTCCTACCATTCCTCCTCCTCCTTCCCCTCCTACTCCTCCTCCTGGTACTACTCATCCCATAATAAGAGACCCCTGTCTGCTCTTCCATAATTTGTGGGTCTGTTTCATCACAGTATGACCAGGAATGGTAAGATTCAATGACCAAAGGGTCTGTGATCAAATCCTGCACCTGGGCATCAATTATTGATAATTGATAATGAGTAGGAATAGGTGTTGGAGCTGTGCAAGGGACATTTTGAAGTTGAAAGTTCCTAGATCAGTAGAAAATGCAGTTCCGAACTGTCCGCGAAGCACAGAGCTTATCGTGAAGTGCGGACGGGTTCTCGGACACGTCATCATGCCGCGTGCCAGCATATATATGGTCATGTGGCACTGTCCGAAAGGTCCGCAATGAAGTCAGATGTTCGTAGACGTCTATGGATGCATAACTAGTTGAAATATTTGCAAAACGTGTATAGAAGTGTTAAAAATGATTGTAGAAGGTGGGAAATGGCAGAGTTTTAAGGTGACACTTTGTAAATTGGACACAAATATTGTCATATTTAGTAAGTATGATATTAGTAAGTTGTAGGAAAATAGCATGCACTGGTAAAAACCCATGCAATTCACTGAAAAAAAGGGACGTTATGGTTAAGTGGTTAAGTTGCATTAATAAAAACCTATGAAAATCAATGAAAAAACTTTGTCAAAGGGGCGTTACGGTTAAGTTGCACTAATAAAAACCTATGAAATTCAGTAAAAAAACATTAAAAGGATGTTGTGGCTACAAGTAAAATCGAGAAAAAAAACTGAAATTCGCCAGTTATGGTAAGCTAAGCAACTCGCGCCACCACTGTGCACTGCTAAGACGAACATCCAGGACATCAAAGATGACATCACAAAGATCATTGATGACATTGGGCCTCATTACAACCCGTTGGCGCCGTTAACCCGTAACGCCTGATTACCATTTTAACGCCTGCTTTTAGCAGGCGTTAAAATGCAAGGCGCTAACCCGCCTTGGTGCTAATTACGGTACCGTAATTTACGGTGCCGTAATTAGCGCCTTCCCCACTCCAATTATGCTCTATGGGGCAAAAATGGGGAAGGGTAAATGGGGAATGGGGATTTACCGCCCCACTCACCTTGGAATGGGGTGGTAAATCCGCCATCCACCATGGTGTAAACAGAGTTTACACCATGGTGGTAAAGTAGGGAACTTACCGCCTGGGTTGTAATGAGGCCCATTGCAAGTATAGCCCCTTCTTTTTTGTTCACTGCCATATCTAGGCCAGGTGGTTTTATTTACTGACAGTGAGAAACTTAACTTTCAAAAGGTATTATCATTTAATACATTAACCCCTTAGTGCCACCGACGAGCCGGCTCGTCGGTGGCAAGCGCTCCAGGTTGCCACCGACGAGCCGGCTCATCGGTTTAGGCACTCTGTTTTGCTCGATCCCTGCGTTGCAGGGATCCAGCAAAACTGTAGTCCAACCCCCGGGCTATGTGAGGGGGCGGTCCCCCCTAACTGCCAGAGTGCTGGATTACCTTCAGTTTTATGTCGGCGTGCGTAACGGGGAAGAGAGAAGGTAAGAGACCTTCTTGTTCCGCCTTGATCTCCGGCTGTATTTCAAGCCGGAGATCGAGGAGGGTATCATTGGAAAAGGCAGATCCTCCCCTTTCCAACGATACCCATTGTGTGACATTGCTGCCAGCGGATCGGGCGCGCGATCCGCGGGCAGCAATGCCACCGGATCAATACAGATCCGTTTGTGATGCGGGGGGAGAGGGGGCTGCTTACTAGGTAAGCGGCTCCCTTCCCCCCCGTGGCCCCAAAGCATGGGGCCACAGCGCCAGAGACCCCTGGGGGCAGATGATCACTGCCCCCAGGGGTGAAAAAAAAAAACAAAAAAAAAATCGAGGGATGGGGGGGGGGAGAGGTGGAAGGGAGTTTGGGGCCCTGGGGCCCACTAGACCACCAGGGATATGACAAAAAGTGGTGTCCCTGGAAAGGGGAGGTTCTCCCTTTTCCAAGGACACCACTGATATGACGCCTTGCTGGTCACGGATCAGTGCAGAGGGCTAATCGGTAACCAGCAACCCACTGGACCACCATTGTTTTGTTTATGAGTTGGGGGGGGCTGCTTCAAGTAAGCAGCCCTCTCTTCCCCCGCCCCCAAAGCATGGGGGCACATACACATGAACCCTGGGGGCAGATGGCTGACCATCTGCCCCCAGGGAATGTAAAAAATAAAAATAAAAATGATGGGAGAAGGGGGTGGGGGTAGCGGTAGGGGGCCACTAGCCACCATGGATTTTTTACTGATTGAAAGGGGGGGTGGCCCTCCCCCCAACCGAAGTAGAAAGGGGGGCACCCCTTGTAACCCTCCCTGGGGACAGATATCTGCTCCTAGGAAGGGGCATCTGACCCCAGGGAGGGATGCATGAGGTGGGGCCTCCCCTATCTGACGCCAGGGAGGGATGCATGAGGTGAGGACCTCCATTTGGGGTGGGGGGGGAGTGCCCCCCCATTGCAGTACAACATTCGCTGCCAATTTAGGGTGCCCCTCAGCCCCCCCTAAAAAGCAGCCTACAATTTAGTATTATTTTTTTGTTTACCCAACTTCGCTTGGCGCAGATGGCCACATTAGTGTGCCAATCTGGCCCCAGGGTGCCCAAACCCTACTGCCCCATCTATTGGGGGACCTGCCCCACCTTTTGTGGTCGCCCTCTCCCCCCCACCCCAAATGGCTGGGGGGGGGACACCTTATGCAGCCCTCCCTGAGCCTCCTAGGAAGGACTGCATGATGTGCCCCCCCCCTCCTTTCGGTGTGGGTGAGGAGAGGGCAGGGTAGCCAGAGGGGCAGGACAGTCAGGGGGTGATGTCACTGGCCTTGGACGCCCGTCTCCCATGTGGGTATTTTGTCCCACAAGTTCAGCAATGTCTGCAGGGTGCCCCGGCAGGGTCCCCATCCCTTCCTGGAGGGGAAAGCTGTAGCGTTGGCCAGGCAGAGATGTAGGATGGTTGTGGTTGATGTGTGCGACTCTGGCCGCTTCTCTCTGCCTTGTTGAAAAGTGTGCCAGCAATTGTCTGGAAGGGTCTGGCATGTACTTTCCTTTTGTTTCCTGTCTGAGTTTTGATCGCCTCTGCCTTTTCAAATCACCCAATCACTAATACGTTACATGGTTGCTTCTCAACGCCATTTCCCATGCATCAGCATTTCATGGAGGAGGGGAGGGTGCAACACACTTTGGCTGTCTCTGAATTGGTACTGTGGGTGCAATCCTCGTCTCCACACTTGTATTTCTGTAATGTATATTGGAAGAGGACATCTTCCTTACATTTTTTGTTGTCTTTGTTTTAGGTGCAGGTGTGTTGTAGCTGTCTACCCTCTTAAGTAAGCAGTGAGCTGGTCGTTAGCATTTCACGTGAGTGTTTGCAAAATTGTACTCTGTTTTTTGTAGCGTGCTCAGAGTACGTCATATTGCAGAGGACGCTGCAGTTTGTGAGCAGAGTTTGGACATTTTGGTGTCCTTGTGTGGTGTAGGTTTGTGGCATTGCATAGCACTTACTCTACTAGGTGCCACACTTTGAGAAGCACACATAGTTATTGTTTCAGTCTTTCTCTGTTCTTTGGACAGTGAAGGGTTCCATAGCGACAGTAGTCATGGCTTCTTGGCGACGATCCCTGTCTGGTGCAGAGGCGTTAGCTGCACTGATGGAATCTGGCTCAGAGCATGGCACAGAGGTGGATATGGAATGTGATACATTTACTGCTTCTGAGGGTCAGCATGAAAGTGATTGGGGAAGTGATTTCTCCGTGGGTGGTAGTTTTTCCTGCTCATCATCTGAGGACGAAGAGGTGTAAAGAGTAAATGCACCTATTCCCACCCTTCCCACACGCAGTATTCCCACCCTTCCCACACGCAGGAGACCTGTAAGGGGGAGGGGACAAGCAGGACGAGCAAGGCATGTGCCAGTTCCTGTCATGGATGATGAGTCGGAGTGGGTGCCTCCAGCAATGGCTCAGCCTGTTGTGCCCCCTTTCACTGGAATATCAGGGTGCACAGTAAATACAGAGGGGTTTCACCCTATTGACTTTTTCAACCTTTTTGTTGATGATGGGTTAATTGCAGATTTGGTTCAGCAAACGAATTTGTGCGCTGCACAGTTCTTGCGGTCAAGGGGTCCCACTCTGAAACCCCATTCCAGAGCACAAGCATGGGTTCCAACAACCGATCTTGAGATGAGAACATTTTGTGGTCTCATTCTGAACAAGGGAATATCGCTGAAGCCGTCTGTCTCAATGTACTGGTCTACTGTAGCAGTTCATGCAACCCCGTTTTTTCCAGCTACAATGAGTAGGAATCGCTTTCAAGCACTGCTACGTATGTTGCATTTCAATGACAACTCGGCAGCATTACCCAGAACGGACCCAAACTTTGATAGGCTGTTCAAACTTCAGCCATTTCTGAAGCACTTGACTCAGCGATTTGCAGACGTGTATGTTCCTAGCCAGAACATATCCATTGATGAGTCATTGATGTTGTACAAAGGCCGGCTAGAGTTCAAGCAATTCATTCCTAGCAAGAGAGCACGATATGGGATCAAGTTTTACATGATGTGTAAAAGTACCACTGGGTATGTCTGCAACATGAGAGTCTACATTGGAAAAGACTGTACCCTAAACCCTCAGGGCTGCCCAGCCCATTTAGGGACAACTGGGAAGATTGTTTGGGATCTTCTCACACCATGGCTCCACAAGTGTCACCATTTGTATGTGGACAATTTCTACACAGGAATTCCACTGTTCAGGGAATTGTTCAATGTGGACACACTGGCATGCGGTACAATGCGCTGTAACCGCAAAGGCTTCCCCAGAAAACTTGTGTGCAAGAAGTAGGCCAAGGGAGAATGTATGGCATTGCGGCGGGATGAACTGTTGGCAGTAAAATTCGCCCACAAAAAGGGATGTGTACATGCTGAGTACTATTCATGATGAAAGTACTTCAGCAGTCCCTGAGCGCGGGCATACTCAGCAAGTGTGGAAGCCCAACTGCATTCTGGACTACAACAAGTACATGGGTGGAGTAGATAAAACCGACCAAGTGCTTGAGTCATACAAGGCTGAACGGAAGTCGGGCTTCTGGTACAAAAAGTTGGCCACACGCATTATGCATATAGCAACGTTCAATGTTTATATGGTGTACCGTGCAGCTACTCCACAAAACAACCTGTCCTTATTGAACTTTGAAACAGAAATTGTTCAATCGCGGACTATAATCCATGTAGAAATTCCCTCCGTTCCAGAGGTAGAAGATGTGGCCAGATTGCAAGATCGACACTTTACTGATTTTGTTCCTGCCACACCAATGAAGACACACCCTTACAGAAGATGTAAGGTGTGTAGTAAACAAGGAGTAAGGAAGGATGTTCGGGTGTACTGTCCCCAATGCCCTTCCAATCCAGGCCTCTGCCTACAGCCTTGTTTCCTTTTGTATCATACAAAGGAAAAGTATTGGGAGATGGACTGATTTCCGGAAATGGCCATCATCCCTTGAAAGGAACCCTTGGACTCCGATTTCGTGCACCTCTTACAAAGGAACTGCACTCCTGCTCCCTGCACTGGAGGTGTACCATCAATGAAAATGCAACAGCATTTCACCTCACGTCACTTCATTTAGCGTGCCTTCACGAGCATTGCTAGTGCTGCTCCCTCCACTGGAGGGGTGCGTTGGTGAAGATGGGAACACCATTTCAGATCCCTTCACTCAAGGGGTGTATTTTAGAAATAGTACACGCCACTTTGGCTCCCTCCCTTGAGGTCAAAGTGTCATGAAAGTGGTACTTGGACACCTACATGGCGGTGGTGTCTTGCGTACCTCGTACCACCCTGCCCTCTTTCTTGTTTTACCATAACTTGCGGTATGTGTGGTGTAGCTGAAATGTCTTCTGTAGGAATGACTTGGATACGATTGGTGTGTGAGTGAGGTATAGAAACATAGAACATGCAGATGTAATTTCTGTGAATGCACTTTCCCAGAACTGCAGAAATGAGTAGCATGTTAGAGGGTGTTAGCTTTGTGTGGGTAAGGTTGCGCATATGAGTGCTGTAAAAATCTTGCTATGAACATACTTGAAGTTGGTGTGAGAGACAGCGCCTGTAGGCCAGGTAGCCAAGGGAGCCAATGTGCACTTGCTATCAGTGTGCAGATACGATTGTTGGCACATGCCATTTGAATGCGGACAGTTGATGTGCAATTGCTGGAAAATGATGTGAAAGATGTTGCCTGGAGACATGGTTGCATTGTGAGCACACGGACACATGGGACAAGTGTGCAGATACGCTTGCTCTGGCGTAAGTGATTTGGTAGAGGTGTGACTGCTGACATGGATGCCGACTGACTGCAGACACAAAAGGTGTATGAATGGCCAGTGATACGGTGGGTGCCTTGCTGTGGCATCACTGCTCACAAGGACGTTCCTCCTTGTGCTAAGCAGGGAGGCTTGTCCGTGTGCTAAATCCCACCTTGCTTGTCCGACTGCATTGTGACGTGAATGTATGAGAAGTGTGAGCAAAGGTGCATGTGAAGGGGCTTACTGACAGCACTTTCCTATGTACTGGGAGCACTAAAGACCACTTGCTGTGCAAATGATGTACCCATTCTCACTCAGGTACGACACCCACGCATACTAGGTCTGCCTTTCATTGGGACACCTGTGGGAACGCGGGAGGGTAGGCCATGTGGTGCTGGCGACGTGTTTCAGTGGGTGACCAAAGGGAAATGTCTGAGAATTGTCTTCATTTCCGGCCATTTTCAGAGACATTTCCCTGTGTCCGCTCACCGAAACGAGGACACCCTTGCGAATGCACAGAGGTCTGACTTGCGCTAAGCGGCTTCGACACCCTAGGCCCAAATCTGAAGGTTGCCCACATGAACAAAATGGGCAGTGGCGAAAGGCTTGGGGTTACCCTTTTCCTTTTGCACCCCCGGTAGGTGCACCCACACATGTGAGGTGCCGTTTTCATCGGGACACCTATGGGAACGTGGGACGGTAGGCCATGTGTTGTTGGGGGCGTGTTTCGATGGGTGAGCCGAGCGAAATGTGCGGAAAATGCGTTTTTTCCCTCACATTTAGGACTTTGCGGGGGTGTCTGGGTAATACATTCTGGGGCGATTTGGGCATATCATACCTCTGCGGATTTCCACAGGTGTCCTCTTTTCGGAAATGCATGGGGTTCCCCGTTTTCCCCGGTGGCCTGGACACCGGAGGCCCATATCTGTATGTTGTGCCGGTCGGCAGAGCGTCTCAAATTCTGGTCTGAAAACAGACTTGGGGTTACTTGTGTTTTAGGCTTTCCCCTTGGCGGCCAGGTAGGTGCACCCACACATGTGAGGTACCGTTTTCATCGGGACACCTGTGGGAACGCGCACGGTAGGCCATGTGCTGTTGGGGGCGTGTTTCGATGTGTGAGCCCAGCCGAAATGTGCGTAAAATTTGTTTTTTCCCCCCACATTTCGGACTTTGCGGGGGTGTCTGGGTAATACATTCTGGGGCGATTTGGGCATATCATACCTCTGCGGATTCCCACGGGTATCCTCTTTTCGGAAATGCATGGGGTTCCCTGTTTTTCTTGGTGGCTGCAACACCCCAGGCCTAAATCTGTAGGTTGGCTCCCAAAACCCTTTGGGGGGCTGGGGGGGGTAGCAGTGGTTTAGCCTTATTCCTTCGCGCCCAGGTAGGTGCACCCACACATGTGAGGTACCGTTTTCATCAGGACACCTGTGGGAACGCGGGACGGTAGGCCATGTGTTGTGTTTGTGTGGTTTTCATAACGTTTTGACACATTTGCTGGTGGCCTTTGTCACACAACCCATTTCCCAAATGTGACCTACATTTAGTCTGCCTTCGTTCCTCACCACATTGGTTTTCCCGATTTACACATGCTAAGTGCGTCTGTTCAGGCCGTGAGCGTAAAACTCCTGTGTACCATGGCTCAGTGTTTGGCTTGTGGTATTGCTTTTTTTGTAAAACACTACAAAAAATGTGTGCTCTCCTAACTGCAAGAGTCGGGGGAATGTAGCGGAGCATTGCTTTTCTCAAAATTCATAGAAGCCATTGCCGTACCAAGCCAACCATGTCCAACACATACCTTTTTTTTTTTCAGTCATTTTCCCGCTTTTCCCCCAATCTATGGCAGTTTCCCCTACCTAGTTGTTCCCTGACCTACGCAAATCACCCCTTCCGAAACTTGGAATTTTGTCTACTTTTCAGAAATACTTGCCTTTCTGTCCTCCAAGTCGGCTTTCCTACCCTTTTCTTCCATTCCTTCCATGCATGTCCAATTGGCAAAAATGGCCAAAATCGCCTACCTCTCACAAAACAGTTGATAACCACATAAAATAATTTTGTTTCGTTTCCACTCAACCTGTTCTTGAAAGCCAGGAAATTGGGGAATTCGGCACAGCAAACCATTCGTTCCTAGCTCTTACAAGGAAAAAACCACAGGCTTCTTTGTACATCATTTTATTTGCATTTTTTTAAAAAACCCAAAATTTTCGCCCTTTTTGCTTATTTTCTCTCACCCCCCTACAGCAACCTAGGATTCCTGGGTGGCGTTACGACCGCCTACATGTGGGAAAAAAAGGAGCCAAATTTGACCGAGATACCTCATGTAACAAAAGAGTTACAAGCCATTGAATGGCCACATACTGAAATCACCAAAAAAGGCCCTGGCACTGGGGAGAAATACCCATGGCACTTAAGGGGTTAATAGATATTGCTATTCTCATATGTTCTTACCCTACTTTGCTTAGAATTTAATAGCATCTTATGATGTACATATATAGGGGAAGAAGCAGGCCTGAAACACAGCAATCATTTTTGTGCGTGAATACAATCATGTAGATTATACACAGTTGCTAATGATACTGCTTCCTGTTTGCTTACTTTACTCTCCATATATAAGCCCCATATTTGTATGCATTGTAGTCTATTTATGTTTTGTGTGTATTAGTTGAAATATGTAGTAAGTGATGCATTATTAGCTACTTAGTACATGTTTCACAGTAGTCTGATACAGATGAATTCACCGTTTTATTAGATAACTTTGGATAATTACATATATTGCATCTCTGTGGTGTATGCTGCAGCCAATACCTACATTTCTGTAAGAGTAGGTTCCTATACTAGAAAGAACACTGCAATGGAATGTTCTTTAGAACACTACATTGCAAAATGAAGTATGTAGTTTATTACACATCTCCCGATAATCCCTGATACTTTTTTGCCAACATTACATTCACAACCCCTTGTATGAAAAGTAAATGCACATGGGTTGTCATCAATGATGTCATCAATGATATTTGTGTTGTCATATTTGATGTCCTGGGTGTTAGTCTTAGCAGTGCACGGTGGCGCAAGTTATGGTTGCTTAGCTTACCATAACTGGCGAATTTCAGGGGTTTTTTGATTTTACTTGCAACTAGAACGTCCTTTTAACAAACATTTTTTACTGATTTTCATAGGTTTTTATTAGTGCAACTTAACCATAACGTCCCTTTAACAAGGTTTTTTCATTGAATGTATATATATCAAAGACAAAGAAAAAAAGCTTTGCAGCATCACGGCGGCACTCCCCTCCATATACAGAAAATTAGCCAGACAAAAAAGGATCTCAATCATTAGTCCTTTAATTTTTCCAAAAGGTGGACAGGTAGACAGAGAAAAAAACAAACATAACGCATTTCACTCTTACGGGCTTCCTCGGATTGTGAACATGGAAAAGGGGTTTCTCGCTTTAAGCGTATTGTCCAGGTAAGTCCTTCTTTCCTTTTTTCCTTTTTAAATGCACACTACTAAAATTGTAACTGAATTCGTTTTTAGTTTCCATGAGCGCCATGTTGGGTGTAACAATCATGTTTGATGTTATTATTTTTGCACGCAACAGAGTAATTTGAAATTGACTTCAGAATACTTTGCCAGCACTTTTGCAATTGCTTTTTTTACAGGAATGAGGCCTCATGGAATACCGTACTTAATAATATATAATATATAATACACAATTAAAATGACAATTGTTCATGTAGGCTTAAATTTCATTCTTAAATATGTCTTGTGCTTTTGTTTGTATAAGGTTTACCAAACATATAAAGATACTGGAAATCTAACGTGGCACAAAGGACATATATTTTATATATATAAAACATGCATAGTGCAATAATAAGATAACATAAAGTGCCATGTGCTTTCGCAAAGTGTGTTGCGCAAACATACAATAACATGTAATGATGTTAATAAAGTGCATGGTGCTTTGGACAAAGATGTTAATGTCATTTCAGTTTCTGTTCACAATTGGAAACAAATTAAAGTGCTTAGTGCTTGCATTTTAATATACGCTAAAATCAATGGTATATTATAAAAATGGGTACCATAAAGTGCTTGTGTGCGTATTTGATCATATATTTTGATCTTTGCCAACCCATAAATGAAAATTAGCACAGATGATAAAAGGAAAAGGAAAAGAAAAGCAATTTATACTGATATACTGTTAAGTGCAATAATTAAAAGTATATAATGTCTATGGGCCTCATTACAACCCTGGCGTTAAGGGGTTAACGGCGCCGTAAAAGGCTGCGGCGCCGTTAAACCCTTAACACCAGATTCACACTTTAACGCCTGCTTTTTGCAGGCGTTAAAGTCCATCCCGCTAAGGGACCTTGGTGCTAATTACGGCACCATAATTTACGGTGCCGTAATTAGCGCCTTCCCCATTCCCATTGATCCCTATGGGCCAAAAATGGGAATGGGGAAGGGGCCATGGTGAATGGGGATTTACCGCCCCGCCAACCTTGGAATGGGGCGGTAAATCCGCCATCCACCATGGCGGAATCCGGCATGGACCATGGTGCTAAAAGCACCATGGTCCAACGCCAGGGTTGTAATGAGGCCCTATATGTCTGTATTATACTGCCTCGATGGTAAAATTTCTAAGGGCTATGTCTGCCTAAATAATAACTGTATACAAAATATAAATGAAAAGGAAAAGGAAAAGCTGTGGACTGACTGCCGGTGTTATAGAACCCCTAGATCTATAACACAGTGAAATGTGAACAAAAAACTTTTGTAGTAAAAAAATATGAAAATAAGGGGAACAGGGTAAGATGTTTTGTTAAACTGTTACGAAGCAAGTCCATTAATTTTACAGCACTTTTGTTATTTTCATGAAACATGATATTACACTCCATTTAATAATTATGATTTAAAGTCTCCTCTAGTCTCCAATAAATGTATAGTGTTCCTCATCTTTGTTGTGACCTCCAGGACTTTTGGTGTGATAATCTACAATATATTTGCATTCACTTTGTCTCAATTTTCGTTCTCGGTTTCCACTCCTTAGGTGTTGAGGAATGGTGTCTATTCCAAAGTATTTAAAAGATGATATGTCCCCACTGTGTTTTTCTTCAAAATTTTTTGCAAGGGCATAAGATGGATCTTTGTTCTTAATAGCTCAGAGATGCTGTAGCACACAGAGCTTCACTTCTAAATTAGTGCTACCAAAATACCAAAGGTTGCAACTGCACATAATTACATAAATAACATAAGATGTGGAGCAAGTGATGTGTTTGGTAATTACTACTTTCTTCTGAGTTTGTGGATGTATATAATGTTCCAAAGATAACCCATACTTGCAAGCTTTACATTTTGTGCATTTGTAAAAACCTGTTTGGTTGCTGGTTAACCACTGAGCTGTAGATGGCAAGGGGATATAAAGAGACTTGGTGATAATTCCGATTACAGAGATTTGGCTTTTCTAAAGGTCACACTGGCATTTGCCTCAATACATTTCTTGATGTCCGGATCTCTCTGTAGCAAAGACCAATGTTTGGCAAGGATCTTCCGAATTTCTTAGGCCCCATTGTTTTAAGTTGTAATAAACCGTATATTTTCAGATTTGGCTGCAATTGTTCTCGGTTTGCTTTCCTCTTTGTTTTTTCGTAAAATCTCTTCTCGGGTCTGTTTGACACATTGATTGTAAGCATAATTGATTGTTGATTTTTTATAGCCTCTTGCAGCAAAATTTGCTGCTGTTGTAATTGCATTTTTTTCAAAATTTGCGGTCTCGCTTTAATTTCTTTTCAATCTCAAAAGTTCACCGTACGGTATGCTGTTTTTTTAAACATCTTGGGTGTGCGTGTGCACTGTCCTCATGAAGCACTGAGTTGGTGCTAGTTGGTTTGCGATAGGTTTCCGTTATGATGGCTTCGTCAACCACTTTGATCTTAATATCCAGAAAAACCACTTCTGTTGAATCATGTTGCTGGGTGAATTTGAGATTCATGTTCTGTGCATTCAAGATATTAAAGAGGTCAATCCATTCAGTTGAACTACCTTCTCATAATGTAAACAAATCATCAATATAGCGACACCAATAAGGCCACTTGGTGTGAATGTGCATAGTTTCATCGGAAAACAATTTTTCTTCCCAGCATCCCATGAAAAGGTTTGCATATGTGGGCGCTACTGTCGTGCCCATAGCAGTTCCATATAATTGTTTATAATACTGTCCATCAAAAATGAATGCGTTGTGTGTGAGGCAGAAAAATAACATATCTAATAGAATCCGAGAATGGTCTCTGAAGCTTAATGATCTAGTAGATAAGTATCTTCTGACTGCTTCCATACCTTCTTTATGATCAATACAAGTGTATAAAGCAACAACATCCAATGTTATTAGCAAATACCCTGATTTCCATGGTATCTGGTCAATATGTTGGAGGAAATCTGATGCATCTTTGACATAAAATGGCAGTGTTTCAACAGAGGGAAAGAGAAATTGATCTAAATATTTGGACGTGTTTTCAAGCAATGAGTCAATGGACACACCTATTGTTCTGCCAGGCAGTCTTTTGATACATTTATGGATCTTAGGTATGAAGTGTATAATTGGTAAGATTGGAAAGTCTTTCATTAGAAATGTCATCTCTTGCATGGTTAACAGACCCATTTCGTGCCAATTTAACAGTTTTAGATCATATTCTTTTTTGTACATTCCATATGGGTCTGCAGACAATTTTTCATAGCTGTAGGTTTGCTTGAGATGTCGCATGGCTTCCCGTTTGTAGTAATTTGTGTCCAGAATTACAATATTGCCTCCTTTATCGGAGGATCTAATGACGATTGATTTGTTTTTCTGTATGTTTTTTATTGATGTATGTTCCTCTGGAGTTATATTGTGACTGATCTTGGGATTCGTGGAGTCCAATTTATTTATTTTTTAAATTTATTTTATTGTGTTCTACAGTACCACAGTACTTTTAACACATACAAAAATACACAATCCAATATGCATATATCCAACATTTATAAAATTACTGCAGCTTTCCTTAAAAATTCAAAAACATGTATGGTCAAGCTTAATTCATTACAGTTCAATATCCTCCCCCATAATTCATTCTCGGAGGAGAAAACCAAGCCTGCTGAAAAACAAGACCGCAAGTCCTCCAGCTTAGGGCAGCTCACACACAAGTGTTTTAGCGTCTCAATATTTTTGTTACAATGCCGGCATAATCTCTGTTCTTGTGGAATTTCCGCACGGCGGCCCAATACTTCTTTTGTTTGTAACAAATTCAACCTTAATCTTAGCACTTGTGTCCTAAAGGATCTCGACGGGTGCTTTTCAAGGTAAGGAGCTGGAGTATTAAAACTTTTACATGACCAAAGAAAGTGATCCCCAAAGCATCTATACTCCATTATGTCAGATCTCAGGTTAGACCATACATATCTACACCATCTTAACTTGGCGACCTTCGGTGTCAGCTCCAATTCCTCCATTGAAATATTTGCCTGTTGAAGCATCAATGGACAATTCAAAACCCAGTCCCCAAGAACCCTACAGCTACCCTGAACTCTTACCAGGTTTAACTGTTCATATATTGACGCCCCTGGAGGGTTCAGTATTTTTACCAGCAACTGAAGCTTACCCCAGTCCACCATAGTCTTTATAGGTAACAGACCTAATTCAAACAAAATGTAACGCTCACGTGATTCCCGCAGAGGCGCCGGTCTTGACTGGGTGAAAGCCGTATCTTCAAAGGTGATGTGTAACACACGGTTGGCTCTTTGGGCTGGACCTCTGTGCACTGTATGTCTGACTCGAAGAGTAAGATGTCTGCAGATAGAAAATATGGGATTAATGAACTGGGGTTATTGGGTGCCTCTCTCCTCTTCCCTTTCTCTTCTCCTGTAGAACCCCAAAGGTTAACACCCTCACCTTAGGTAAGTGAACGCCGAGCTCTCCATCTGCCTCGGGGCAGGGTGCCGTAACCAGTTTCTTCACTGGATAAGGGTGCAGGCCTCTTGACCTCAGAGGACTGCTGTCCGTCGTTAACTGCACGAACGGTAAGTTCTGGGCACTTCAAATGTCTTAAAAGTCTTTTGTAATGATATCTCTTGTTTTGCAGGGTTCCGGCGATGGCGGATGGCGGGCTGATGAGAGTTGAGGATCGAACCCGCGTGAGGAATAGAAGCGCCTGGAAGCACGTAAGTAAGCGCTTGTAGCCTGCTTCACGATGCGCACTAACTGTCCCTTTTATCTTGCAGATACAAGTTCGGAGCTTTAGAGAAGCTGAAGGGTGCTGGAATACCCACAGGATTCGGCGTGGGAAGGAGTAATGGCACGTGAGTAATAAAGTTGCCCAATGTCTTTAAACGCACCTTCTTTTGTCTTTCAGATGCGGGATGCAGCGCCGAAGGCCTCCGGAGCATGCGAAGAGTAGGTAAGCCTTTGTCTTTCAGATGCCGGAATGCAGCGCGAGGCGTTGGTGACAGCCGATGGACCAGGTAAGAGATGCGCTGCCACTGAAGACCGTAGTGCTAACCTGTTCTTTCTTTGTCTTTACAGGTGCTGCTGAAGACTGGATTCCAGGATGGTAAGCCTTTGTTCCCTTAGGCCCAGGATCAGAAGCAGAAGACACGATGAGCGTTCTGCTGCAGAGAATGCAGAATAACGCAAAGCAAGATTCATCCATCGGGTGTGGTTTAAATAGCCTCCTGTAGTGCTTAGGTGTCTCCTTCCACAGCCACGCCTAGGTAAGAAAAGAGTTCCTGCTTTCCAGAAGAGTTCCAGTGTTCTGAACCTAGGGAGTGGCTCCTGCCCCACCCAACAGGAAAAGTAGTCCCAAACAGAAGAGGATCAGGGGTTCAACTGGCAGGTAAGTAAGCAGCATGGTCTGCTGCAGGTAAGTCTACCCAAGCATTATGAGCCCGGCGCTTCCAGCGCTGGGACTGGGCATCTTTATGAGCCTGGTGCCACTGGCGCCAGGACAGGGTCCAAAAGGTCCCAATTGGGACTGGCTGGCACTCGGAACCGGGGTTATGGGTCTGCTTCCAAGGGAGTCGGGCAAGTCCTGATCTTTTGGAAGCAGAGATCATGACACAAAATCCCTGCTAAAGGAACTGACTGCGGGAGTTGAAGTAGGCCTTTCCATAGTGCCCCCTCTAGTTGTGACCAGTTAATCAGCTGACTCCGAGTTTGAGCCCCATAAATTAATTTTGGGATTAACTGTTTGTATAACTTTAGGGCTGGTAAAAGAGATTTACCAATTTATTTAGAACCTCTATGATTAGATCTTCAAAGAAATCAATGTGTGCCATGTTGTTGATCGGCGGAATGAAATTGGATTTTCTTCGTAAGTGGCTGGGAGCTGGCATGCATGTTGACAAATTGTCTGGTATCATAGAATTCCATTCTCGATCAAGTAGGTGGGTTTCTGCCACTACTTCATTATCCTCTTGCAGTGATGCCAATGTGCATAATGTTGGTATGTCTTTGATGGTTAGTTCAGATGGTATATTGTGTCTTGCATTATCTGATGATTCAGATGTATTAGTGTTGCAAAAAATGTTGCCAGTCTAATTTTTCTGACAAATATATGCAAGTCCACATATATATATACGGGCCATACCTTTGTATTTTTGTATTGTTTCACATTGATTAATCCAAATCCCATCATTTTAGGTTTAACTGAATTGGGGTTGCTTAGCAATTTATCACAACTGATTCCTATGTTTTCCAAGATTGCTAGACATTCCGAATGCAAGTTGTTCAGTGGTCCTGAAGTTCCTGCTAAACAGATGTTACCCAGGTTCTAAAATACAGATTGCTTGATTGGGTTCAACATCTTATTGAGCAGCATTAGCTTCTTATAAATCACATTCGAAACCAATGATTACAACCCAAGCTCAACTCTCACAAAACCCATCAGCAGGGACCTAGGAATCTGGAGACAATACTTCCATATGAAGCCCTCTATTCTGTCAAGGAAGTACTTCTTTGGGATGTTCTGTACATCCAAGCTGTACAATAACATAGGAATGATTTTACCCTTATAATAGTCTATTAATTGACTATGGGCCTCATTACGACCCTGGCGGAAATGGAAAAATGATGGCGGAAATGCAATACCGCCATCGAACACCGCTCGTTGCGATTATGACCCGTCACCGTAAAGTACGATGCCATTAGCGACACCGCAGTGAACGACAACGCTAACTGCACCAAGTACGCGCACGCGCGCCTTGCAAAACCGGAATCACCGCCATGGCGCAACGGTACGCGAATTCTGACCCTAGCGGACATGTACTGAACGCCATCAAGCACGTCGTAAAGTACCATTCCGCCATGGCGAGAAATACGGCATCGTGAACCAACCGTAAATGGCCCACTGAGTGCCTGTACTCCACTCCCTGGCCACATTGCACAACTCCTGGCAGGCGCAATGTACTCACACTATGCAACCAGTGAAATCCACAATTCACCCATGCATGCCAACGTAGAAATGCATGCAGGGGCTCAAAGCGCCCCGTGAGTGGGCATCCATGTACGGCATGTCACCATAGCCGTACTGATGCAGCACAGGCATGTGAAGGTACAATACATCAAAATGAAAATCAAGAACACATGACACAAAACAACAGTAGTCCCCCATCGCTTGCCACCAGCGCAAGGCAACATCCAAAACAGCATCCTGAGGGGGATTGCACCAGCCCTGTACTCTTGCCAGTAAACAAACCAACCATCAGCAGAAGCATGTACCACACAAGTTGGCAGAGTGACTGAGCAGCCAGGCTCATCCCAAGAGGGGCCGATGGGAGCTGCAGGGCACAGATGGCATGAATACAGAAGCTATTCCAATGGACATGACCCCAGTCCCCCTCCAACAAACGCACGCAAACACAGGCACCTGTGACCAGCCACATTCTGAACATCCCATCATTCCACCAATCGACCTGGCTGACAGGCACCAGTCGGCCAAAAGCCAATCCCCCGCCCCTGAACAGCACATCATGTAAACAGTCACAATGGCAGCCCCTATCCGTGACCATACTGTGCTACGTAGGCAAACGCGGCCAGTACTGTACCACACAACTCAACTCAGAAGGCGGAACACAATGCAGATCATCTCGCAATACATACCGCCACAAATCGAAAATCGCCACATCACCTGCAAAGAATAACGCAACACGACAAATATCGGAATACAATTTAAATGCACATCCAAATGACAAAGGCCCCACAGCAATTTGCAAAATAACACCAAAACATCCATCATCACCGAGGGCTGCATCTGCAATAATTGACCAGCTTCCACTTGTGTGACGCCCTGTACCATCATGGCACACAGGGCCTACATCAACGTTCCAAAAGGCAACATGGAAGCGGCAAGAACCGCAGGTCCGTCCCATGAGGCAGGCACTAGTCGAGCTGAAAGGCCGAAATGTTGCACCTAGCCACCAGTACAGCGTAAGGGCATGTGGCCCATTGGCGATCGTCCCATAAGATCGTAATGGTGCTCCACTGATTCACCCGAAGCTGCAGGTGTCGAGAGTAAAACCCATCTGGAGGAGTGGCGTAGAGATGGCATCTGCAATAGGGCAGGAGATACCTGTCACCCAAATGAAACACAAATTAACCGATTGCATTACGGGACTCATGATGCATTACAATCTTCATTCAACACACCAAATCCACACCCATATGCATGCTAGCCCACTCCAAAGGAATATACACACCCCTAAATCAGTATCGATTCATAACGAAATCAATCGAGGTAAATACACCATTGGCAACGTCGGTTACTGTGCATGCGTCCGTCAAGATAGAACCCATGACATGGGATTAGTAACGTGCCTAGACACAAGTGTATGAAGGCGCGTCGAGACAGGGAGGATCCGACAAGGGCAGATAGACGTAAGTCCCACTATGGCAGCCTTGCATCACATAGCGCAGGGGAAGGGGAGTGATTCAAAAAACCCATGTACATGGCAGACCCTAAATGGAATCATCTGTCCATGCATCCATTCATCATTCCCTCATCCCGCAATGAAAACGCATGAATATTCACTCACATAATATGTGAAACTTCCATCGCGTCTGTGCGTAATGCAGTCTGCAAAAACCACTGTGCTCCTGGCCGGATCTGTAGTGTTGTGAAGCAAGATGGATTTGGGAACGTCCTGCCTTATCGTCCACTACGCTATTGCGCATCCCATTCAATTCATATCATTCATTGCTTGCTCGTTATGGGCCATGTCCCAAGGACATTCTACAATAGAACGTTACATTTCCAGCCAGACCTGTGGGCGTATCCTCGCCGCTACTTCAAAACCAAAAATGCTGGCCTTCGAATTCCTCACTTGCAACATTACGTCGAAAAGGCTTCTGTGAACGCTTGCATTCACAATTACATCAATGTAGTGCGGCTGTGTGTCATAATGCTAACTGGCTGCAATCACAAATGGGACGCCACGCCCGTCGGTGAAGTACGTTACTGTGCTGCATGAGGGTCGGCCATCGATCGAGCCCTACATACCACTGACTCTTCACAGGTATGTAAGCGGCTGCAATTATAGCATGTGTAACAATGGGAGCATAGCATGAAAATCAGTCAAAGTACATCACACTGCCATCGGGATTTGATACATGATTCCAATCCCAAGATGCCATGCGGCCAAATGCAGCCTTACGTGCGGGACGTGCTCGGCCAGAAGGGATTGCATCTGCCACAGATTCATTCAATCAGCACAGGTGGAGGCCATACAGGCCGACAGCACATATATAGCAGACCCAAACCCCTCCCACAACCACTCCCACTCCAAAATGCTACCGGCAGGACTAGCGATGTTGGGCCTGGGGGACCAGATAGCACTGCAAGTGCTACAACTACAAGAAGACGACGAACAACAACAGGTACAACAACCGGGCGCACAGGGGAGACGGAGGAGAAGGAGGAGGAGGAGGGCAAGGCAGGGTCAGCAAGGCCCACAAGCACTGCCACTACCACCACGCAGGCGGCCCGCAATCCCACGCCTCCGAGCTGATCCGTTCAACCTCACTGCTGAGCAGATCCACACCCTCTACCGTTTGGACCGGGACACCATAATCGCCATTGTGGACATGACACATGCTGACCTCGTGAGCATGATAGATAGCCCAACCGCCATCCCACCCCTACTGAAGGTGGTGTCTGTACTCCACTTCCTGGCCACAGGCACCTACCAGCACACAGTGGGACAGTTGCATGGCATTTCACAGCCACTGTTCTCACGGACACTCTTCCAAGTGCACGATGCCCTCCTGAAGCACGCCGACGACCACATCACACTACCACGCACGTACCAGGAGATTACCAACGCAAAAGTGGGATTCCATGCACTTGGCGGCATCCCGGGTTGCATTGGTGCCATCGACTGCACCCATGTTGAATTGGTTGTCCCACATGCCATGGAGGTCCAGTACCGCAACCGGAAACAATTTCATTCAATCAATGTGCAAATGGTGTGTGACTCCAACAAGATCTTTACGCATTGTTGTGCCAGATTTCCAGGATCTACCCATGATTCTATGGTCCTGAGGAACACAAGAATACCACGCTACATGGAGCGACACGCAGGGCACAGATCCTGGCTACTCGGTGAGTCTCATTCCATGCATGACATCGTGGCCCATTTGATGCGTCAATGACCTTGCAGGAGGGGGGGGGGGGGCTACTTAGCACTATCATTCCACTGACACCCTTTATTCGTCTCATACAGGTGATGCCGGGTATCCACTGAAGAGATGGCTCCTTACACCAATCCGGAACCCACAGAACGAGCATGAGGAGGACTACAACCATGCCCACTCACGTACCCGTGTGGTCATTGAACAGGCATTCGGCCTACTGAAGGCTCGTTTCCGCAGCCTCAGCAGGTCTGGCGGGGCACTCATGTACAGCCATGAGAAGGTTTCTAAGATGGTCATGGCATGTGTCATGCTGCACAACATGTGCATACGTAGGAATGTGCCCATGCCCCCTGACGCTGTACTGCATGCACCTGAAGATGATGATGATGATGAGGGTGGGGATGTGGAGGCACCTCAAGGAGTCCATGAGGCACAGGATGCACGTGCAATCCGACAGAGCATCATAGATGCATGCTTCTAGCAACCACGCATGGTGCCTATTACACGGAAAGGGGACCTGTGGCACTGTGTGTGTGTAGTACAGGCACATTGTGGACTGTACGCCTATGAAGGCCTCGTACGCAAATATCAATGTCCACACATGTCATTGGATGATAAAGAGGTGCTGTATTGTTAATGTGATTTGATTTATACACCCTATGGACCCGCCACCCAGTGAAGCCCAACACACCCCCTCCACCCTACTACCTCCCCCCCCAACACCAGTGTCCAAATATGCATGCTGTCCGTGGGTAGACGCTATTGCAAGCCCCCTCTACGGGTATCAGGGGCACCCCTGCCCGTGGAGCGCAGGTTCCTGCCAGATCTGCGTTGGGGGCTGCCCTGGACGGAACTTGCCACGGATGATGTCTCTGCCTGCTCGCGTCCATGCATGTCTCTGAGGGTTTGTGAGAGCTCCGAGAGCACACGGCGCACAGCAGCAAGTTCAGCACAAACGTCTTTGGACGTCGCATGCAGTTCCCCCCTCCGGCTCTCGGTGCTTTTCTCCATTTGTGCTCTCAGGCTCTCGGTGCTTTTCTCCATTTGTGCTCTCAGGCTCTCGGTGCTTTTCTCCATTTGTGCTCTCAGGCTCTCGGTGCTTCTCTCCATTTCTCCCCTGAGGCTCTCACTACTTTTCTCTATTTGTGCCCTGAGTGTCTCGGTGGATGTTTCCATGGCTGCCCTGGAACCCCCGCATTCATTTGCATGGTCCTTGAGTAGCGTGGACACTTCCTGCTGTTGCTCGATCAGCAGGTCGAGGGACTGTTGCCTCTGCTGGGCCATGGACATTTGCGGTGGTGTGACAGGGGGGCTGCTCAACACATGTTGCCTTGGCACAGGACTTGTGGGGGTTGGCCAGTCGTCGTCTTCAGGGTGCCCCTGCGTGGTTTCGTCATGGTGTAGGGGATGGAACATGCAGGGGGATTGGGAAAGGTCATGGATGGTACCTACGTCGCCAGCACTGTTTTCCGTGTCGGAGCATGCTGGCATGACAGCTGTGTCACCTATGGTGCTGCTACCACCAGAGGCAGTGCCATCAGATACGTTCTTTGGGGGGACCTGTGGTGCTGGGGTTGTGGACTTGCTGGCTGCTGGGGTGCCTGTTGCAGTCCCCTCCAGTGTGCTGCCACTTGATTCCTGCTGCTGCCGTGTCTTGATCCTTGCACCTGAGGTGGAGGCTCTTGGGACGTTGGTCCTGGCCCTCTTTGCAGGCGTGCTGGTAGGGGTGTCCTGCAGCTCGTCGTTGGTATCGGACCCTGTGGTGGAGTAAAGAGGGGCGAGCGTTAGTTATGGGTCTGTCGGATTTGGAATGGCAACGTATCAAATGCATTGGGGTGGTACATGAGGCTGATTTGGGACTGGGCCTTGGAGGTGGTCTCATTTTCGTGTGGATTGAGGATGCATTCATTTGGCTGCCTGCAGTTAGGGGGTGCATGCTGCACATGTAGGGGTTGTTTATGGCATCTTGATTGATTTGTTTATTCATTCTGACTTTTAGAGGGCGCTGTCAGGGCAAAGTATGTATTGCACTATGGGGTCACATGGTACTGCACATGTTCGTGTTTTGTGGATTTTGCATTGTTTCTCTTGGCCAACCTACCTGATTCTCCGGATGTCGGCACTCCTTTCTCCATCCCTCCGACTCCCTCTATGCTCTCCATTCCTATGGTGGAGGCGCAGATATCCTCCCAGGGGGTCAACTTGATGGGCGACTCTGAACCCCCCCCGGTAGCTGTGGCGATGTTCCTGTTCGCAGAAAGTATGCTGCGTACGCGGATCCGCAGGTCGTCCCACCGCTTGCGACATTGCTGTGGCGTGCGGGGTGTTGTCCCCACCGCACTTACGCGCTGTGCCACCAGGGCCCATATGGCCTTCTTGTTGGCAAGGGCCGTCCTGGTCATTTGACTGGAGAAGACGACGGCGGCATTTTCCTGGAGGGTCTCGGTGAGCACGGTCAGTTCCTCTCGGGAGAAGTGGACCTGCCGCTTGCGATCACACGCTTTCTTGGCTACCTTTCCCATATTTATTTTTTTAACTGGGGTTGCTAACGGGTTGGGATGTGTGTCAGGGTCGGATTTTTAATGGTTGTGTTGGGATTCGGATTTTATAGTTGTGCGGCGTGCTGTTTCCCGTTCCGGCCACATGCTTTTACTTCCGTTTCCGTATATTTACGGTGCCCGTAATTTGCGGTGCCCGCTCGTTACGGTGACCGCTCATTACGGTGACCGCTAAGATGGGTGGCGGTATTGCACCTGGTGCAGCGTACGGCGGCGGTAAGGGCCGTTTTGGGGTCATTTCCGCCATCGCAGCCTTTCGGATTCCGCCATGGCGTAATGCTCGTGCCCGATGGGTCGTAATTAGCCGCACTTTGCTCCTTCGTGCAATGGCGGAAACGCTATTTACGCTGTTGCGGTCCGGTCAGTCACTTTCCGCTAGGGTCGTAATGAGGCCCTATATATTTTGTGTATAGTGCTGCACCTCCGGAGGCCTCAGAGAATGGGTGCAATGTGTAGGCACAGTATTTTACATACATTTTCTGCAGTTGGGCAGCCAAATGGACCAGTTTACCGTGAAGTCTCTCGATAATCTTACCAGGCCTAACAGAATAGAGCGGAAAGCTGAGATAAACTATGTGATCTACTACATTCAATGGGACACCTTCCAAGTACCATTTATATTTACTCATCCTTTTCCCTTTACTGCAGACCATTACAGATGAATTGGGCACATATTTCTTTAGCCCATTATCATCTACGTATTTGCCTAATGCAGAGAGATAGGGATCTTAATGCCCAATAGGGGTACTATCGAATATCATCGGCAAATGCCAGAGCACCTATTCTAAAATCTGCAACTGAGGACCATCAGCGAATTGTCTTTTTACACTGTCCATTTGAAATTAAAGACACACACAAAATGACTAGAAACAGTGAGCATTCAGAGATGTCTGGCAATAGGTTTTCTGAAATAGAATGGCACGATCCAAACTGAGGGCCTGACTCAAAGCTCCATGAGAAATAAGAAAAGTATCTTTCCTTGATGGAAGGCCACTTTTTTATTTGCTCAATATTATGTGCTCATATTCATATAGATACAGAATAAGGAGCATTTAAGAAAAGTGTTGTTGACTTTTTACAGAGGACTCAGAATAAGGCCCTGAATGTTTTAAAACCCTTCATATGACTTTTAAAACTGTGGGAACATTAACATCTACTTGACTTACAACAATGTAATGCAACATCTAAACAGCATGTTTTTTTACCTGGAATATTGCTTGACCCGACCACTTTCGCAGTTGACAGTGGAGTTGTGCCTTCAAATGGTAACGAAGTATCAATTTGCACTGAAGTAACTGTAACCCCATCCTCCTTGCCTTCAAGATTTAGGAATGATTGTACTGCCAAAGTATAAAACAAGTATTATAAATGGTAAACAAATGCTCAATGGTATTCACAACTTATTAACAATTACATGTTTTCTGGTTGTTTATTGGCAACAATGTTCATGCTTCTTGCACACTAATAGAAAAAGCATGTTTTAAGGAAATAGGTTTATAAAACATATCTTTCAGTAGCTTTTTTTCAAAACTTATCTGTACAGAGGTTTCCACTACAAGATGTAATAATTTTGAACATATTACTATAAAACAATGCCAGGCTCTGATATTTGTCTAATTGATACATTATTTTCCAACTAAATATACTCTTTTCCTGTTCTTTTTCAAAAGTGTTTTTTTGCTAATTGTTCCCCCAGGATGAGAATCCATCAAAAAGAGCACTTCTGCTACCACTTCAGTGGTGTAGGCTCTTTCAGAGGGATTATCCCGATTATTCACATGGAGTGGTGGCCAGAATCTAAGCAATCTACTGGCTCCTTGTGAATATGACCACCCCTTGCACATAATTCCTCTGATCCCTTCTGTAAGTGACATGTAATTTCACGTCTAACCATGGTTTGACTATGCTTATAGCGGCATATATTTGAGCCATAGACCCAGCCACAAAGCAAATCCTTTCATATTTAGTCAAATATAAGCCGCAAGAATTGCCTTAGCAACGTTAAAATAAATGACATCAGTGTTCTTAAGAGAGTTCCGGGACTTTTTTTTTATTGTCCCTACGGTTCGGCCATGTGTTTTTAAGCATAACTCGGTCGATCGTAGAAAACTTTCCTATGGACCTTACCCGACTTTTCGTCCATTAACGCACTCGAAATCAGCCTCCATTTTGTGATAATCCTATCATTTCCCCCCATGGACCTGGCTCACCTGCTTTTGCGGCACTAAATCAAATCCCCCGCCCCTGAGCCTGACATCAGCAGACGCGTACCGCCCATTTCCCAACGCCAAAGCACGTTTCGTGTCAACAATCGCTGCGCCTCAGCTAATGAACTGTCGCCATGGAAATGGCAGGACGCCTCTTTCCTCAATAAGTATAAACACACCGTTTCACAACACACAGCAGCAGATTTTCGATTCCATTACTCTCTGTGTGTTACTTTGAGTATTCTGTGACTCGTTTCTGTGCTCTGGTCAGCTACCTTCGCCGCTTCTAGGCCTTGTGAACACCTGTACCATCTCTGTAAATTATTTTACTTTCTTTACCACACAATGGCTACAATAATGCCGTATATGTACGAGCCCGAGTACACCGAGGAAGAACTACTGGAAAGGCAAGCACGCGAAAACGATGGGGATTCGGACGGCAGTTGGGAGGACCAGTCAACGGATGAAGAGCCTGGACCATGTCGCATGGACGGCGTCTCCACCTGGTGCACGTGCAATCTGTGCGAGCTAATGCCAACTGAGGAGGAGAACTGCTGCTGCCGTGAAAATTCCGGGTGCTTGGCCTACATTTCGGAAGGCGAGCCAAGTCCGCAATGCATCACCGAGCTGCCAGAGTTCAGGGAAGCTTGCCTCTCACGGACAGTGTTGAGGATGATGATGGTGCTTATGCACGAACTTTGCGGCACTGTTCGTCCGCGTAATCCGAGTAACGAGTAAGTATACTCTGGTTGTGATGTCAGTGATGCCACTACTATTTCATGGTCGTCTCATCATTCGAATGCATGTAAATTGGTTCCATGTTGTGCATTTTCTAGATAGAATTTTTTTCAAAGCAGAATGACATTTTTTACCTGAATCGACAGTGATAAGAAAGTTGTCATTTTAATACAGTTTGCATCTTTCATTTTCACAGGTGGTACAGGCTGGTGGCCTATCGTTGCTTCACTTGGTGGCTTCACGGGAGGCTCGGACACCGCGTTCGGAGAGTAATACCTGCCTGTGCGGTACTTGCCATTAGACAACATTTCCCCAGCGACAGTGGACAATACCGCAGATTTTCCCTGGATGTGCTGCAACCGCAACTTTACAATGTGTAATGTTTATTATTTATGTTCAATTGAAATTAAGATCTAAAATAAAACCCAACATATATTTTCTGTTGGTTTCTGTTTTGATTTTTTAAATGAATCTAGTGTGTCTCCATTGAATAGTCTTCCTGTGCCTTGTCTTGTCACACCACATGTCTCCGGCCAGCATCCCTCACGCAGGCCGCCCACCTTCAATCCACATAACCGTTGAACCCATATGCAGCAGACATACATATGTTATTTTGCGGGTTGGCATCAAGCCTCCCGGCCTTGCCTCCTCCCCCAAAAATACTTACCACACCACTTTGTTCAAGCGTTGGCAATAAAAGGAAGGCCGTTGGATTTTATTGACACAAAACATGGTTATAGGTAAATAATCAACATGGTTGATTATAATAAATCATCCTTTTGGGCACCGGGTACAGAGATGACCCCCTCTGGCCCGTGCCGCCTTGACACCACAGGCCAGCCTGCTGCTGACTAACTGCCTAGGCATCCAGGGTCTCCAGGGTGAACTGCACCCATATATTCTCCTGGGAGGCTGAGGTATTTATAAACTCACCCCCCTGCCTTCCATGTACTAGATCCTTCAGCCTGCCTCTTACATGCAGTTAGATGGCCTCTCCTTGGTGAGGCCCTGCGGCAAACGAGTCTTGTCTGCACGACCACCGCCCCAATCC
Source organism: Ambystoma mexicanum (assembly GCF_040938575.1). Lineage (NCBI taxonomy): Eukaryota > Metazoa > Chordata > Amphibia > Caudata > Ambystomatidae > Ambystoma > Ambystoma mexicanum. The sequence goes on along the minus strand of NC_090930.1, from coordinate 957,283,605 downwards.
ACCCCCGCCCTATCAAAGGCAGTTCGCACCGGGGTACTTGCGCTGCCAAGTGGAGCTGTCGGGGAGCGATAAAGGCCAAGAGGTGCCAAAGACCATGTACACTTCAAAGTGGTCTATAGAGCATGGGTTGTTGTTCCCATGTCTACCTCCAGACCCCGTGTCTCCTGCCAAGCATCCCCCCTCACGCTGGACGCCCCCCTGCAATCCACATAAGTGTGTCTCCATTCACGAGTCTTCCTGTGTCTTGTCTGCACGACCACCGCCCCAATCCACCCCCCGCCCTATCAAAGGCAGTTCGCACCGGGGTACTTGTGCTGGCAAGTGGAGCTGTCGGGGAGCGATAAAGGCCAAGAGGTGCCAAAGACCATGTACACTTCAAAGTGGTCTATAGAGCATGGGTTGTTGTTCCCATGTCTACCTCCAGACCCCGTGTCTCCTGCCAAGCATCCCCCCTCACGCTGGACGCCCCCCTGCAAACCGCATAATGCCACGACATATACACGTCATTCATTCACAAACACACCCCTGTTTCGAATTCTTTATAACCCACTTCATATTTCTAATGAGAACTTCTTTGCACTTTGCTAGTCAACCCGTGAAGGTGCTGGTTATCTGCTCTTCGTCTCTGTGAACTTCCGTGACCACTTCGAGGAAACTCGTCAGTTTGCAACCTGTGAACGACAAGAAACTACTCTGATCCCTGCATCTAACTGTTTGCTCGTCAAGGTAAGGCCATGTACCATACTCATTTTGCGTCCAATTTCTTTTCGTTCAAGACAGTACATGCAAGGAACTAGTCACATGTTCTGAGTTTAGTCAAATTATTTTTCTATTTTTTTAAAGTTATTCAAATACTTATCCGCATGTGAATAACGTGTATAGTTCCAAGAACCAAAACATACCTTGCATTGAACCTTTTATGTGTCATTTAATTTTTTAACACATTGGTATTCATAGAGAATTGTTGATCTTTACTTTTCAGAACTTTCCACAATGCCTGCCTGTTCCATTGGCGGTTGCCCTTCGAAGACCCATAATAAATCTGAAGGTACTATAATGCATGTTTTCCCTAAGACAATAGATCAGATAAGAGAATGGGTCCGATATTGCGGATATCCACCCTCTGAGCTTGAAAGTAGAGTCCTAGAAGTCTTTGCAGACAAGAGGGGTGATCGATACCGCATCTGCAGCAGGCACTTTACCTCTGACATGTACTCCACATCATTGCTAATAAAGAAGAACAAACCGCGAGCGAGGCGAAAATTGCTCTCAACCGCTATTCCCACTCTATTCGTCCACATCCCTCCACTGGTGAGTCAAGTTTACGTATTTATCTCTCGGCCTTGCGGTAGTGTGTAGCATTAGCTAACAATAATTTCCCCATTTATGTATCCACTCAATATGAAGGCTGAAGATTCTCCATCCGTGTCGTTATTGCAGTCATCAGCCACTTCAAGCGCCTATCGGGTAATCTTACTTGGCTATTCTGCCACTGACTTGTTTTAGGAATGTAAATCAATAGTTTTAATTTATCGTTTAATTATTTTACCTAATGGTACACCCTTGTACTCGTCCTCTAGTCTTTGTTTTCAGTTATAATTATTGTTATCCAAAATAATTCAAGTACTGTCTTTCAGGGAGATGCTGAGGAGTCCAACGTATTGACGACTACCGTTGATGTCACTCAGATGCTCGAGGTACGTTTCAGGACAGTTCCATCGATGGAGATCATCAGATCTTGCATTCTTGTAGCGTGATTGTTACACACAATGTTTCTATCATTTTTAGCCATTGATATGTCCTTCTGTCGTCGCCCTCCTATGTGTCTTCTTTTTTCAATATTGTGTTCATTACTAATGAAAGTCCTATGTTTCAGGGAGTCGATGGAGCATTAGTCCAAGAAGAAGGGGGAGCGTGCAGTTACGGGTCGGCGCAACAGCTTGCAGAAGTGTGCACCGCAGTTACATCGTCCCTTGATGTTCTTATGCATTTCGAGGTATGGATACTGACAGTTCGATGAAGCGAAATCATATGACGTGATTACATCCGCTATACTTCCTTCTTTATTAACGCAAGTACTATGTTTCAGGGAGATGACGGAGCTTCTTCTACAAGAACATCACCCCTAGTAGTTGATGCAGATTTCTGGGTGGTGACACTTCCAACGATCGAGCAAATCGAATCATATTTAGATATCCATTATTTATTTTAGACAACTGATCATTTGTGCAGGTCTATTTAGATGAGCCGTTCACGCCTGCACAAACTTTCTGTTCTTTTTTATCAAAATAGAAAACCATACTAATGCAATTACTGTGTTTCAGGGAGTCACTGAAGCATCATCTTCAATAATATCATCAATGGAAGTCTATGAGGAGCCCGAGGTATGGATCTTGACAGTTCCATCTAACTAGATCAACAATGCGTGAATAATTGTCGTTTGAATGTTCTACACAAAGCGTTCATTCGTGTTTTGCTATTGAGATGTACGTGGGTATTGGTCCCCAAGTACATTTTGTGTTTTCGATATTATTATACATACTAATGAAAGTTCTATGTTTCAGGGAGTCCATGGAGCGTCCGTGCGTGATGGATGTGCTTATCAGGAAAACATAGTCGTTGCAGCGCAAGAGGGAGTGGAGACATGCAGACACGAGTCGGAGCAACAGCGTCCTGATGTTGAAGTTCAAGGCAAGAAAGTTTCAAAGAAAAGAAAGCAAAAGAAGGTTAGTGTCATGGTCACTATATTATGTTGTTTTTCACTGTTAATAGTTCAATACTGTAAGTTGTGTTTAAACTGAACACCCCTTTTCCAATCTGTCCTCTAGTTGCGAGTGGGTGTACGAACTAGATCTACACAGACAGTGAAGCGAACGAGAGATGTTGCTTGTCAAACCTTTTGGCAGGGACTTGAGACTGGAGAAGCATCGTGCCAATGGGAAGAATATGAAGTGATTGACAACGGAGCTATACCACCACCAGCCATTGATAGTGAATGTCCTCCTGGTAGTTCGGATGCAGTCGGAGATCAATTCACAGAATCCACACCCGCAAAAACTAAGACCGCGAGAAAGTTGAAGAAATTGTTTTATTCACCCATCGCCGGAGAAGGAACAGATGTTGCAATGGAAGAGAATGAAGTAGACGACAATGAAACACCATCAATATCACTGAACATAGCGGAAGACGATATCAGAGATTCTACCTTTCATGTGAGTGACATGTCCTCAACGTTACAGGCCGAACCAGCTGGGATGCAGAGTGACAGTATAAGGAAAGAGGCCAAATTCATTGTATTCGATAGTTGTTTGATTGATATTATTATTCGGATTAAATGTGGGCATTTGGTAGGTGGGGAAGTATGTGGGGAGCCATTGATTAATGTGACTCGTGCAATTCGAGGCACTAACCTTAAAATACATGCCACCTGTACAAAATATCATCCTTTCACATGGTCTGCACAACCTATGCTGGGACAACTGCCAGCAGGCAATCTACTTTGTGCAGCGGCTGCACTTTTTAGTGGTTCAAGTTTTAAAAAATTAGAGTCTTTCTTTCAGTTTGTGGGAATCCATTTCATTGCGAAAACTCAGTTCTACAAATACCAAACCGATTATCTATTTCCAGCCATTAGCGAAGCTTGGAGAATGGAAAAAATGTCTATTGATAGTACATTCGCGGGCAAACGGTTCAGGCTAGCCGGTGATGGACAGTGCGACAGCCCAGGATTTTCAGCCAAGTACTGCACCTACCACTTTCAGGACATGGAAAGTAAGAAAATTGTGAGTTCGGTGGTCGTGCAGGTGTCACAAAGTACATCCTCAGTGGCCATGGAGAAAGTTGGCTTTGTAGCATCATTGCAAGAACTACAATCGCGGGGAATGGTGATCGACCTGATAGCCACGGACAGACACGTTTCAATTGCCAAGACAATGAGAGAACAGTACAAAAATATAAATCACCAATTTGACGTTTGGCATCTTGCAAAATCAATCAATAAAAAATTGTCGGCTGCAGGTAAAAAAAAAGAATTGCAAGGTATTTCACAGTGGTCCAAGTCAATCAGCAACCATCTTTGGTGGAGCTCAAAAACATGTGGAGGGTCGTTGGAAATTCTACTGGAAAAATGGCGGTCAGTAATGCCACACTGTACAAACGTTCACCGATGGAACACGAACCAACATTTCCACAATTGTGAACATGGCCATTTGTCCACAGAGGAGGCACGGAAGAAGAAGTGGTTGATTCCTTCATCACCCACTCACAAAGCCATTGAAAAGATTGTATTTGATAAAACTATAACAAAAGCTTTGAGGGGACTCACGGAATTCTGCCACACAGGAGATTTGGAGGTGTTCCACAATATGTGCCTCAAGTACAGGCCAAAACGATTGCATTTTGGCATGGAGGGCATGATAAATCGGACTCTTTTAGCGGTCTTGGCACATAACCATAATGTTGGCCGTCAACAAAGTAGGACGACCGGAACTTTAGGGACGCTTCGCTACAATAAGGCCTTCACTAAAAGAAGTAAACAATGGGTGATCAAACCAGTGTTTGAGGATATGCAATAGGAGTTTATTGAGAAACTTATTGTTGACGTCCTAGATAGGCACATAAATGGAGTTGTGAACGAACCTGTGCAGGGGACAACTGCATTGCCACCCAACATTGCCTCTGTTCCATGTCCACCTAAAGAAGAACTCATTGAGAAATACACATCACGGTTTAAATGATTGTAATTTGATTGTCTGTTCTCTCGAGTCTCCTCATGTCGCAGGCCCATTGAATATGTGTATCTATCCAACCTTGTTCATTTGCGCATTAAATTAAACCAAACAGTAATATAAATCATTTTTCAAAAAATATAGAATGTCTCCGTATTTATGGTTCTGTGGGGCTGCAAAGCACGCAGACAAAATGCAAAGATGGAGTGTAAATTTCAAGTCCTGTGAGAATGCCTTACACTGAATGTAGCTAACTAGGAATGTGTGCTCGTTCAAAGTGAAGGTCAGCTGCTTTGATTTTTTCTCGGGTGCCAGAATGGCCCACGACTCAGTATAAGGTTCTATTGTATTTTGACCTTGACAGGCCGGGACCACGTAAGAAACGATAATGAATATAATTTCAGAAACGAAAGCCATTTCATGTTCGTTCATTAGAAGAAATAACGTCGGCATAGAAGGAGTGGTATTTCGGGGCTGCCCTACGCACAGACACAATGGAAAATGCAAATATAATGTAAGTAACTCTTTAGATGAGTTTATACCGCAATTTAATTACTATACAGTAGCTTTAAAGACGGGTTAAGTTGTACTTGTTCGTTCTATGTGGCATATTGTTTTGTACCGCGCACTATCTTGGGGAGAACCGTCTACTTTTACGGAAGCACCTCAAAACCTTTGCTTCTGCTTTCTCTCTCCCTCTCCCCTGCTACAACTGGTCCACTGTCTGCGATCTCGGTCCTGGGCCCTTCCACTCTCCACCTGCACTCCCTGTCAACCCCTGCACTGAGGGACTGTCTCAGTATCCTACAGCCCCCCCTTGACGTTTAAAACCCAGTTGCACTGTCCTAGCTATGAAATAATTTCCCGACCGAATATATAAAATGAATAATTTTAATAAAGATCTGATGGTGAGACTAATTTCATTGTTTATGTTTTTCAAACAGGTACATCATGCATTACTGCATGTGTCACGAGTACCAGACACCAGCGGACGGCTTTTTTAACCGCCAGTTGCTTCTCCGCGTGAACAACGTTACCACCCTGACCATTTTATGGGACGATCGCCAAGTACAAGTATGCCCTTACGCGGTACTAACGGCTAGATGCAACATACAGACCGTTGTGGTGGCCTAGTGCCTCGTTGTTGGAACAGCCATGCGATTATCAGTGCGACCGAAGAGCTTATTTTACCGTTAACCAACACCCTGTTTACTGCACACGAACATCGCTTGCCTCAAGACGAACTATTTTGGATCGAGAGCAAATAAAAATGAAAATCGCTGAATATTCTCTAAACATTTGATGTCCAATAAATGTACTTTGCCAAATGTACAATCTTGCAGTTTGCTTTTAAACCACAGTTTCATATTCCGAATTGTGGCGCTGTATTGTGAGATGATCTAAGACCCTGTGTACAGCAAAGGAACATCGCGTGCCTGAAAACGAACTTTTTGGAACGTGAGCAAATAAAAATGAAAATCGCTGAATATTATCTAAACATTTGATGTCAAATAAATGTACTTTACCAAATTTACAATCTTGCGGTTTGATTTAAAAGTACAGTTTCATATTGCGAATTGTGGCGCGCTGTGTTGTGTGAGCTGATCTGTGTTGATTTCCGGGTTCTGTGTGGAGTCGCGTAGAAGACGCCTGGGCGCGTTTGCCTACGCAGCACAGTCACGTCACGGATAGAGGCGGGGAATATGAATGTTTTGATAAAATCTGTTTCAGGGGCGGGGGATTTGATTTAGTGCCGCAAAAGCAGGTGAGCCAGGGCGATGCGGCAAGTGATAGGATTATCATAAAATGGCGGCTGATTTCGAGTGCGTTAATGGACGAAAAGTCGGGTAAGGTCCATAGGAAAGTTTTCTACGATCGACCGAGTTATGCTTAAAAACACATGGCCGAACCGTAGGGACAATAAAAAAAAAGTCCCGGAACTCTCCTTTAAGCGAGAATCTGGGATGAGCACCAGTAACATTGAAGTCAGAATGCTGCAGTCTTCTATTATAAATAAAGCAGTTGACTGCTCTCCAGGCTTTTCTGGGATGAGCGTAAAGTGTTCAGAGAAATAGTAAACAACAGATAGCAATGTTAAAAGAAATACAGGACCATAGAAACACAACACAACTTTCCTGAACAACTTTAAGTTGTTGAGAAACCTTCTGTTGCTGTGTGAGCTAAGCCGACCTTGTTTACTTGACAAACTAGATGGTGCTCACTGATACCACTGCTACACAGCAAACTTCCCACTCCCATTTGTTTTGACAGCTTTTGGCCATTGCAGGCGTTAACAGTGGAAGCCCAGATACTATAAATAAGACAGGCTTTAAGCACTGCTCGAATTATTTTGGCTGCACAGCTGGCAAGAAGACTAGGAGGCAGAAGAAGGGCTGGAGGAAGGAGAAGCCGAGGCCATTATCCAGAAGCAAGGGGTCAAGTACCTCCCTTTTTCATTGCTGGATTTTTAAAGCCATTAAATAGAATGTTTGGCTTTTTTAAGGCATTTGAGTCCCTAGAGGCCTCTGTTTATTTTCTTTTTAACAGAACCACTGATTTGGATTGAACTGGATGGGGAATATAGTTGTACTACTTTTCCACCCAAGGCAAGACAGCTCACAACCTCAATTCGGATTGGCTGATGTTTTCACCATGGTTAATCCCAATTGACTTAGACTCTTTTTAAAGCATTTTTTCCGATTTTTGTATGCTTTTTGGAGAAGACCATGGTGATTTTTATTAATGGTTTTTGATATTTTTTATAATTTTTTCTTGGATTGTGTTAACTGCGTCGGGCGTCTTTTCCAGCTCTCATCTCTCTAACTGCTACATCTAGTGAGTATGGAAGGCTTTTCACCCTTCATTGATATCACATTGAGCAAGGTCTTGTGGTATTAAAAGAGGAGGCGCTGATTCCAAGATGACCACAGGACACCAGGTAGACATGTCAGCAGCGTCTCCGACCACCCAGGTATCCCCACTACCTCAGGGGCAGTAATAAGCTGCTCGAGTAACCCTAACGCACAACCGGGACTCTGAACCCAGAAAAGTGTAAATCTGAGTACCAAGAGACATTCCAGCCACCAGAAGGATGTCAAGCAGGCAATCTTGGGTGATCCGTCAGTTAGAAATTCCAGTCGCATGTCGCTGCCGGCAGGTTCGCCACAGAGGAAGTGAGGAGAGCAACCGTCCCGCGGTGTCCCCGTTGGGTCAGTGGCACTAGAGAGGCAGAGTTCTTACAGCACTGCAGCAGTGCCACGCTCCTGGGTGAGTAGTGGTGACCCCCCAGCCACCAGGGGTGTTGCGCTCAGCTTTGAAGTCCAACTGGTACCGCAGGCTGCCCCCCTGCGAAATCGGCGACACAGCAGTCGGAGCCAGGAGAGGGATGCAGGATCCCACAGGAGGAGCACCCAGGCCAAAGTGCGGCAGTCACGCTGCGGCAGGTGCAGGGGAGTGGCTGGCCTGTGAGAAGTGGTCTTGGGGAGGGGGCTCACCCTGCCTTCTGGGTTGGACCCTGAGAACTGAGGAGAACACTGAATCTGAATACTGAGGAGAACACTTACCACCCGGGGTGACCAGGAGGGATGGCCGTGTGAGGCCCCCTAGGCAGCGAGGACCGCCCCCAGCAGGCTCAACTATGGAGAGTTCTGTGACAGCACAGAGAGGATGGCTGCCCTTCATTGGTCCACTGGGGACTGGAGGATCCTTGGGGCCCCTATGTAGCACCCACAGGGGAGAGTCACCAATAGCCGTCGATACTCTGCATAGTTGTGCAGGCTGGCTTTCTGGAGGCTATCGCTGATTTTGCTTGCTCAGCCTGGAACAGGGCTAGGAGGTGAGGGGGCCGGCCCAGAGGGGAAGGGGAGGAGGGCTCCCTCTCAGGGACAAAGAGGTTAGAGGTCGAGGAGTGGACTCTATGGAGAGCGTTGAGGGGCCACAGCAGTCTTGAAGGGGAGATAGCATAACTGGGCCGTTCCCCCCCTCCCCCAGCACCCTATCCCCAAGATTTTACCGGCCCAGCCCCCAGGAGGAGCTACTCCGATGTCGAAGGGATGCTCCAAATCCCAAAATGCAGTCTGCCAATGTAGTGGACCCGCCAGGCACCCTCCCCTCCGCATGGGGTCCCAGCAAAACTAGACCCTACAGCAAAACTGGGAAGACCATGGCAGGGGCAGGAGAGCCCCATGCGACGAATGCCAGGGGGGACCTTCTCGAGGGAGGACCTGCACAACGACTTAAAGGACTTACAGACCTCCCTAACAAATGCCTTCCAATACTAGTTTCAGCTGATTAAATCAGCTCTAAACACGGCGCTGGCAGAGATGAAGCACGAAATGGGCCAACTGGAGGGACAGAACGAACCTCCTTGAGAGGGGTGTTCAGGGGGTGGAGACGGGCTCCAGGGAACACAGCAAAGCAATAGAAAGACTGAACACGGCCAGGCAAAACCTGGAGTTGCAAATGGAGGACCTAGAGAATAGGCTGCAAAGAATTAATATCCGTATAAAAAACCTACCTGAAGCAGTCTCGGAGATACTTGTGGATATTTTGGGAGGAATAGCATCGGAGGAGGTGGGCCTGGACCGCGTCCATAGAACCAGACAGATGGCAAGAGGGCTCAGTAGCAGAGTGAGAGATGTCCTGAGGGCATTCACGCTGTAGTCACAGCAGCAGTACTGCGGGCAGCAAGAGCTAAGGAGCCACTGTCGTTTCAGGGATTACTGATCCAACTGTACCAGGACCTAGCGGGGAACACTCTGCTGAAAAGGAGAGTGATGGGCCCGGTGGTCTGTGAACTTTCCAAAAGGGGCATCCGATACAAATGGACATTCCCCTTTGGGCTGGTGTTCGAGTGGGAAAAATCGCAAAAATGTATCACATCATTCCAGGAAGGATCAGCCTTGCTTCAGCTCGATCTAGAGGATGATCAAAGGGAGGGTCCACGCCCACCCACCAAGAACTACATCACACCAATGCCCTGGGAATGGGCGATGGCAGGAGGCCAGCAGAGGGGATAAGGTGCACACCTACATTTCTTAAGTATTTCAATTGTGCTAGATTACAGCTTGGCTGTTTTTTTTTTGTTATTATTTAGAGGTGCACGGGAGGAACTAAGGCCTTGGCACAAAGCCCAATATACACATGAAAAGAGGAAAGAGGAACCTAACACGTATCCCTCCCGTCAAATGCACACTGTCCAGAAACCACAGAAAATGTGATAGAATGAGCTTAATTTGTAGATCAAAACTAGTTCACTGAAGCATGGTTAAGCAAAGATTTTCTTTAAATATTGCAAATATTACTTCTTACACAGGGTTTATAAAAGAAAAGCATTAGTTTTAATTAGAGGTAACATTCAATGTAGAAAATAGACAAAGCGCTTATTCAATGTATAAGGTGTTGACGGCTTAACGCGTTTCGAGGAGAAATCCTCTTCATCAGAAGCCTGAATTGCTTTAGGTGTTTGAAGACAATCATTGCAGTTGAGGTAAATGTCAATACAGGAACAGGGAAAAGCGGAAACAAAAAAGTACTTTTGATTAAACCATGTCACCATCATCCAAATGAACAAAAGGAAATGTTCTGACATAGGGCCTAATGTGGACTTAATTTAAGAAGCATAACATCATAACATTTCTCTATGGTCAGATCCCAGATCTCTAGACTTGTTGGCAAGAATCAGCTACAATATTCCATATAAAGCTCAAATACTGTAAAAGTCAGAAAATCTAGTATATAATAGGGTAAACACAATGGGGTCCGAAAGAGTACACCCGGTTCATATAAGTATATCGCATCTAGACAACCCCATAAATCTTCATTGCAACACACAGCTATTCAATCACCCAAATGTACAGTGTACTTTGTCTGGTGTGCACATTTAAAATGCTGACCCAAAGTCAGTAATGTACCTTCTGCTGGTGATTCGGAAATCTGACGTCTACCTAAGGTATACGAACCTAAAGTAAATAAAAATTATATGCATACATGGTTAATGCCGTGGATCCTACATAATGGTGCCAGATGTACCAGGTAATTGGAAAAAAAGTCACAAACCAAAAAGTAGTATGTTCCAGACACTTGTGTAACCCTTCATGTAGCGCCAAATTCTGGTGTGCGCGAGAAGAATTCAATAACTGTTCACGTGTGTATACTGTCCCCCAGTACCCTAAAGGGGAACGAGAAATATATGCATACAGCAATTTATGTTAAATTAAGGAAGATCTCAGCCTAACACTAGTGCGTTCCCCCAATGACCTCAAAGGGAGAGCTACATACCTTATGAGTACATATCCAAAAAGAGCCATCAATGGCGTCGCAGCCAAAAAACAGGTACTCAGTTTCCTGAGAGGCTCTGTTGCTCAATGTGTTATCATGGACGCTTAGAGTTGCAAGAATGGCAGTGGATCGGATGCGATTGCCAGGTAGGATGATCATTCGAATCACCTACAAAAAGCAACAGTTCAATCTAGTTAACTTATTCAGATTGTACAAATATAGTTCCCTACAAATGTGCGACCGAACGTGATTGCTCAATTCAATTTCACTAAACTCTGTAGCTGTTACTATTACCGTACTCGCTGGCGGTGCTTCACAGACGAGATACGTGGAAAAAGTCTGGGCGGGAGGAGAGCAGCTCAGGCGTTCGTGACAACTGTTGTCAGGGAAACCCAATCCAAATGTAGTGAAAGGGAACAGGAAATAAAGGATGGACTCAAAGCGAGTTAGGAGAGGGAGAGCAGCCATCTTGGAGAATGAATCCCCAATGTCAGCGTGAATGTGTTTAGAGTATAAAGTCCACAGGGAAGACTACGTGTGTGACTAGATATGTATGGTTATCTAATTAAAAATAAGTCAAATGTGAATGTTATGTTCTTAGTGACTAACAGAAAATCAAAGAATAAAGATGCATCTGTAATGCCATACATACATCTGAACATGCTCTATTTACTGCCCGACGTGGATGTATATCCCGCGATGATAAACCAATTGACAACCTATTTCGTAGTTTTAAATAACAGTTGCTATGTAGGCATACAACATTGCGTCAATGCGGTAAATGGTGAGAAAATACACCAATAAACAGGCTGCTAGTATAGATTTAAAGCCTGGGGTGACAATCAGTTATATATGTACAAAAGAGTCACAAAACATGTAAAAAGCAAAGGAACATGTACACACCGTGCTAAAGTTGAATTCAGACTCTATGCTAACATCCAATTATACATGGGCGACGGCAGGAGGCCACCAAAGAAGGTGCCACCCATGGCACCCCCGCTGAGAAACAAGGGGGGAGGACCAAGATACGAGTCCCCCTAAATGAGAGGCTATGGATAAATATGTTGAGCGCACCTGAGGTTATTCCAGAGGGGTGGTGGGAGTTGTGAGTGGGGACATTGGCAGGAGGGGCGCAGGAGGCCTGAGTTTTTCCATCTTGGTTTCTGGAGGGGCATTAAGGAACGGAGTGGATAGGGAGAGAACGGGTCGGGGGGAGAGTCCTGGGTATTGGGACAGTGACGGGGGAGGGGCTAGGGAAATGTTGAGGGGGTTTGGGTTCACGATGAAAGGCTGGAATAAAAGATCACAGCACATTGGGGGTCTGGTAGATGGTTACTAGGCAGTAATAAGGCAGGGGAAGATTGGGGCGGGGGCCACCCAGTCCTTCACTTTCAAGTGGACAATGCATAATGTGAGGGGATTCCCCACTGAAGAGGAAGAAATTAGAGCAGTTTATTAATGCACTGAGAACGGACGTGGTGGCCATCCAGGAAACCCACCTGCTAACGGAGGGAACAGAGTAGACTCCATCTTAAGGGCTTTTCAGCTCTTCCGCGACTCGGGTCCAATCAAGATGTGTGGAGTGGCACTTGCCTTCAGGGATGGGGCAGACCTACGATTTATGGGCTCCAAGACGGTCAAAGGGGGTCGGTATGTACTGGTGGAGTCAGAGGGAAAGGTCTTTACCATAGCCTCTACCTACTCCCCTAACGCAAGTCAAGAAGAACAAGTTACTTCTTACCTTGTAACGTTCTTTCGATGGGATGTTCCTCCGACGTATTCCTTATCTTAGATATCTCTTTCCAGCTTTGCTGGCCTCGGAAATGTTTTCTCTCTAGAGGGCGCTGCGCGTCGATGTCCGCCGAGTCGATGTCCCTCGACAGCCGCCGTATCGACGTCATCCTGCCTATAAAGGCCGCGCGCAGCGTCCGTTGCTCAGTTCCGTTTTGTAGCCCACAATAATTCTTTCTGGACTAGACTAATCACCCTGAAGGAGCGTAAGCTGCAACAACAAGGGAAGTAGTACTGTGGCGATGGATGGGAGGGTCGATAAGGAATACGTCGGAGGAAGATCCCATCGAAAGAATGTTACAAGGTAAGAAGTAACTTGTTCTTCGAAGGGATTGTGTCCTCCGACGTATTCCTTATCTTAGATAGGCTCCCATAGCAGTATTCTGTTATTGGAGGTGGGAGTACTGACTTCATGCTTCCTCTTATTGATGAATAGAGTGCAATACTGCCCTTCCAAACCTAGTTTCCTGACTGGAGGAGGAATCCAAGTTGTAAAACCGTGTAAAGGTATGGACGGACGACCATGTGGCAGCCGCACATATGTCTCTAACCGGCACTCCTCTTTTGAGGGCTGATGAAGCTGCGATACCTCTGGTCGAATGAGCCCTAAGATTTTGAGGGGGCTCTTTTCCTGCCAGTTTATAACATTCCAAAATGGCTAAAATGATCCATCTGGAAATGGTCTGCTTAGTTATCGGTAACCCCAACTTGTGACCTGCGTAGCCTACAAACAGCTGGTCTGCTTGACTTATCTTAGCCAGTCTACTAATGTAAAAACTTAAAGCCCTTCTTGGGTCCAGCCTGTGTAACCTCTCTTCCTCTTTCCCCGGATGGGGAGGAGGATAGAAAGATGGAAGGGTAATCTTCTGTGTGATATGAAATTCAGAAACCACCTTTGGGAGGAAATTAGGCTTCACTTGCAGAACAACTTTGTCTTTGTGAAAGATTGTATGAGGGGGTTTACAAGAAAGAGCTTGTAACTCGCTCACCCTTCTAGCAGATGTAAGTGCTACTAATAAAACAGTCTTAAGGGTAAGAAATATTAACGAACAAGAGTGGAGTGGTTCTAAAGGTGTGCCCATCAGGAAAGTTAGGACTAAATTTAAATCCCATAGGGGAACCTGGAATGGTCTTGGGGGAAAAACGTTAGTTAACCCCTTTAGAAACTGTATTACCAAGGGTAACTTGAAATAGGATGGTTCTTCCGCAGTGCGCTTAAAGATGGATAGCGCTGCAAGATAGCCCTTGATGGTGCCAACTTGAAGGCCTGAATTCGCTAAATAAAGTAGGAAGGACAAAACCATTGGTGTATCACATGAAAAGGGATCGATATTCTTTTCCCTACACCAGCTGCAAAATCTGTTCCAACGGCAGCGGTATAAAGATTTCGTTGCTGGCCTTCTTGCCGAAAGCAACACCTCCATAACGTCATCAGGGAGGTCCCAATCCTTGTACCTCAGCCTTTCAGAAGCCAAGCGTGAAGGTTGGGGGTTTTGATGTCTGGATGGAGAACCTGACCTCCCTTCTGTGAGAGCAGATTCTCTCTGAGTGGAAGTCGAATTGGAGGGCAGATGGACAAGTCTAGAAGATCCGGGTACGACGTTCTCCTGGCCCAATCCGGGGCAATTAGGATCATGGTTTTCCAGAATCTTCTCAACCTCCTGATCATTTGAGGAATGACAGGGACCGGTGGAAACGCGTACAGGAGCGGAAACTCCCAGTCCACTACGAACGCGTCTCCCAGAGCTCCACTCGGGGGAAATTCCCTTGAACAGAACAGATCGCACATCCTGTTGACACTGGTGGCGAACAGATCCACCTGAGGGGTTCCCCAAAGGGCGAAGATCTCTTGAAGGACTTCCTGAGCTAGCTCCCACTCGTGGGAGACTGTGTTCTGCCTGCTCAGAGCGTCCGCTGTCAAGTTCTTCTCTCCGGCTAGGTGAACTGCCGATAGAGAGATTCCTTCTTGGATTGCCCAAAACCAGAGCTGCATCGCCTCTCTGCACAGAGGTAGTGATCCTACGCCTCCTCTTTTGTTGAGGTAATGCATGGCCACTGTGTTGTCCGTCATTATCAGGACATTCTTTCCTTGTACAGATGGCAGAAAAGCCTTCAGCGCAAGTCTGATGGCCCTCAGCTCTAACAGGTTGATATGTAGTATGGACTCCGATGGAGACCAACGACCGCTGATGGTCAAGTCATTGGCGTGGGCTCCCCACCCCGTGAGTGAGGCATCCGTGACTACTGTTATCTCCGGCAAGGGTTGCCAAAACTGCTCTCCTTTCAGAATGTTCTCCTGACAGGCCCACCACTGAAGGTCTCGAGCCACCCTGTCGGAAACATGAAGAAGATCTGTCATTCTCCCTGAGAATTGTGACCACTGAGTTCTCAGTGCCCACTGGAGGGATCTCATTCTCGGGCGAGCCTCTGGCACTAGGAAAATGCAGGATGCCATGAGGCCTAGCAACCTCAAAAAGTCGAAGGCTGTGAGACGTTAGGCATTCTGAAACTTGGTGACCATCTGTAGAATATCTTGAGCCCTCACCTCTGGTGGCGAGGCTTTTCCCAGGGAAGTGTCCAGGATCGCTCCGATGAACTGGAGTCTCTGCGATGGTATCATTTGTGACTTCTTTAAATTGAGGGAGAAGCCTAGTCTGTGAAGGGAGTGGCAAACATGATCTAGCTGGATCTGAGCTTGTTCCGAAGATACAGCTCTGATCAACCAATCGTCCAGGTAGGGGTAGACGTGAATCCCATCCCTCCTTAGACTTGCAGACACTACCGACATTAACTTGGTGAAGACCCTCGGGCGGAGGTCAGCCCAAATGGCAGCACTCGAAATTGATAATGAGAGTTGCCAATTGCGAACCTCAGGTATTTCCTGTGTTTGAGATGGATTGGCACATGGAAATAAGCGTCCTGAAGGTCCAGAGATACCAACCAGTCCTGGAACTGAAGGGCCTGAAGGATCTGAGAAAGAGTTACCATCTTGAATTTGTCTTTCCTGAGGAATTTGTTCAATTTTCGCAAGTCCAAGATGGGTCTCAGTCCTCCGTCTTTCTTTGGTATGAGAAAGTAAGGGGAGTACCAGCCCTTGTTCCTCTCCGCTACAGGTACTGGTTCTATGGCACCTTTCTCTAGCAGGTCTAAAATTTCCTGCAAGAGGAGCGGATCTGGAGCTTTTTGAGAGCTGAGCGGATGACTCTGAGGTATGCGTAGGAGAGGCAGGCAGTAACCTTGTGCAACTGTCTCCAATGCCCAAGCATCTGACGTGATAGCCTGCCATTCCGCCAGATGTTGAGTTAACCTGCCTCCTACAGGTGTCTTGTGAGGGAAGTCCTCAGAGTGGTTTTGGGGCGGCTGATGCAGATGCCGATGGTAAAGAGGCACCTGCTGTTGCTGCGGCTTTTGAATATCTACCCCGTCCACCTCGGGTAGTTCTTCTTTGTCCCCTTTGAGCCGGTCGTCCTCTACCTCTTCCGAATGCGGAGTAGAAGCGAAAGGACTTGCCTCTCACAGAGGTTCCTGTGGGACGAAAAGGTGTCTGACGGATTGCAGCGCCTAGGGATTTTGCTGCTGCCTTTGATGTTTGCAGTTTTTCTGAACTGTCATCCGCCTTTTTCCCAAACAAAGAAGAGCCATCAAATGGCATGTTCAAGAGCCTGGCTTGCACATCTGGGGCAAAACCAGACTTTCTCAACCAAGCAAATCTCCTGGTTGTTGTACTTGCTGCCATTGCTCTGCTGATACTGTCAGCCGAATCAATGCCCGTCTGGAGGGATTCGCACATAGCGTCTTTACCGTCCTTTATGATATTTAGGAACGCCTCCCTTTCTTCTCCCTCCGGGATGCAGTCAGCCGCTGTAGAAGCACACTGCCAAAGTGTATGGCTGAATCTAGCAAGGGTGCAAGTAGCATTAATAGATTTTAACGCCATGCTACATGCCGAAAAGACTTTCTTAGCCATAGCATCGTATTTTTTATCGTCCCTGTCCTGTGAGATGGTAGGGTAAGCAGTCTTGATGTCAGTAGAAGATGCTGCCTGTACCACCAGACTTTCTGGGGATGGGTGTTTGGACAAAAACTCCGGGTCTGCAGAAGATACCCTGTATTTAGTAGGCAGTTTTTTATTTACTGCCGGACGACATCTGGGGTTTCCCAGTTCGTCATGATTTTTCTTTGAAGAGCTTTATGAAAAGGTACTACAGGATCCTCCTATGGACCTTTATCAAGAATATCCGTGAGGTCATCCTATTGGAAAGCCTGTGAAGGTGTTGACCACCCCATATATTCTGTGATCCTGGCCATTAAGGCTCTATAAGGGGTTTCAGCATGCTCCCCCGGGTCTGGCCTAGTGAACTCCACCTCTGGGGAAGTGTCTAAACCACTTGCCTCATGTAAGGAATCATGGAGTTCCTGTAATCTGCGTTCCTCTGAGGATAACTCCTCTTGAACTGGGGTTGCAGATCCCTGCAACTCAAATGTCTCTTCTTGGTCAGATAGTTCTCCCTCTTCCATAATTGAGGCCATTGTTCTCAATTGGTCTGAACTCACAAAGGGTGTGAAACCCATCTCCAAGGCAGAGGGTGCCAAACTAGTTGTAATCGGCCTCGAAAACGTCGATGTCGTCGACGTCGAAGGCTTCGAACGTGGCGTCGAAAACAAAGGTGGAGGCCTCGAGGTCCTCGATAGAATTGGAATTCTGCTTGAGGATGTCGACAATCTCGACGACACCGTCATCAAAGACCTGGGAATAGCCACTGGGTGCGCCGCAACCGCGACTTTCCTTGGCGTCGACGCCGGTGTTGAGGATGGTGTTGAGGATGGCGTCGAGTCGACAGACCCGTGTGTCGAAGGTCCCTTCGACAACGGCGTCGAAGACACCGACCTCGGCGTTGTCGGAACCTTCGTCGACGGCATCGACGGAACCTTCGAAGAAGGATTCGAGGTCTTTGCTTTACTCGAGGGTTCGTGACGTGCTCGAGAAGCTTCCTTCGCCGGGTGCTGCGACTCGCGGCGTTTTGGAACTTCAGGTCTTTCGACCAGAGCATCGCTCTCGGCAGTCTTCGAGGGGGTCGAGGCCGCTTTCTCGAAGACGCTCATCATATTTTTTTGGAATTCCTCCCATTCAGCCCGGGAACTATGTTTCGTGGGGCAAGGGATTCTCTTAGGTGAAACAGAGGAAGAGGACGACGAAGAAGGGGATCTTCGGCGTGTCCTTTTCGAGTGCTTCGATCTCGAGGAGTGATGAAACCCGCTTCGAGACCTGGAGCGCGAATGGTGACGAGGAGACGAATGTCTCGACTTCGACGAGGAAGAAGAAGCTTTAGAAGTCTTACCTTTTTCCAGCTTCCCTCTACGCTCCTTCAGGGCCTTAGCTGTCATGGACATACAGTCCTCGCACTCCGAACAATGGTGTTCAGCTCCCAAACACCACAGACAGACCCTGTGAGGGTCAGTCACCGACATCTTTTTTCCACAGTCTTGGCATTTTTTAAAGCCGGACCGAGGGGTCGTCAGTTCAGACGAGGAAGCCATCGAGTATGGATCGAATATCTCAAGGAAATTGGAATAATTCTCTATGAAACTGAGCAACGATATTTCGAGGCACTGAGTAAACGCAGAAAAACGGAACTGAGCAATGGACGCTGCGCACGGCCTTTATAGGCAGGATGACGACGTCGATACGGCGGCTGTTGAGGGACATCGACTCGGCGGACGTCGACGCGCAGCGCCCTCTAGAGAGAAAACATTTCCGAGGCCAGAAAAGCTGGAAAGAGAGATCTAAGATAAGGAATACGTCGGAGGACACAATCCCTTCGAAGCATTTTTTAGAGACATGCTGGTCACTCTGCAAGGGTACGCGAAAGATGATATTATAATGTTAAGAGACTTCAACTTGACCTGGTCCAGGAAGCAGACAGGTGCACAGGAGGGACTTCTGGGAGGGGTAGCTTCCAAGTCACTGCAGGATTAATGTGATGCCCTGGGTCTTCGAGTTGCATGGAGACGGGTGCAAGGAGGAAAGAGGGATTTACCTTCTTCTCAAATGTCCACGGGTCGCACTCCCGGTTAATTTACACTTGTGGGTCTCAGCACCTTTATTGAGCGATATCAGGAGTATTGAGGTGGGGCCACTGTGGGTATCCAATCATGAAGTGGTGACCATAGACCTGCAAATCCAAAGACGCAAATCTGGTTTGTGGGGGTGGAGGACCGCGGGCGAATTACTAAAGGATCCTGTCATTAGGAACGACTTGGAAAGCAAGATGTCTCGATTTATTTACCTGAATAACCCAAAAGACACAGGGGAGAACATCAGGTGGGAGGCCTTTAAGGTCACCAGTAGGGGGGAGCTCACTGCAGCGAAGGTGACAAGGGATAAACAATTGGAGACCCTGGAATCCCAGTTGGAAGCCGAAGTGGAGGGCTGTAGGATAATATCATTAACAGCCCCCTCCAGAAAAGGCCACAGGGAATATAAGAAGGCCATGGGCCAATTGAATGTGCTTAGAACCAAGAAAACAAAAAAGTCAATTTTGTTGTGCAGCAGCATTATTATGTGAAAGCCAACACGCGTGATAAACTCCTGGCCAGGCTCTTGAGGGGTGCTGCTGACTCCAAAATGATCACGACTGTGGATGATGAGCAGGGGACTAGGAGATCCCGCAAAGGCAACATCTAGGTGTGCGTTGCGTGATTCTACTCAGCTCTATAATCATCCCAGGACACCGCCGTACCCAAACAATGGGAATTCCCGAGTAAGATTCATCTACCCACAGTGGGGGAAGAGGCCGGGCAAGGGGAGGTAATCTCAGAGGATGTAGTTTGACTAGTCACTAAAGCTCTGCCCCTCAACAAATCACCGGGACTGGATTTACCACAGCCTTCTATAAGACTTTCGCCAGGGTCTTAATTCCCCACCTCACAGGGCTAGTCAACCATTTCCAGCGAACCAGATTTCAGCATCAATGGAGGAGGCAAACATACTTATGCCCAAACCCAAAAAGGACCTCACAAAATGCATACCTATAGGTGTGAGAAACCTCACTCCAACTCACCTGGCATCCTATGCACAGGTAGCCAGGGAAAGGCCATCGCCTTTGGATCCTGACCTAGGGGTGGACAAGCGAGGGAGTATTACCTGGGTGGAGGGTCCTTGAGGATTGAGAGTGGGATGCCTTCAGGCGAGTCATGGTATCCCCCTTATCCTAATGTCAACTAACCTAGCTCACCCGTGACCTTTATGGGTTATTGTAGGTCAACTCCCCTTCTTTCCTCTCTTGGGACACCTGACAGTACTGAGACGAGGAAGAAACAAATGAGAGTAATGAACACCAGATACTTTCACCACTTAGGTACTGGGACGAAGATGATGCAGGAAAGGTATGAAGGTCAGGCATGGCCTCTTAATCTGAGTAAGGCAGAACTGAATGATGGAATACACCTGCAGTCCATTGAAGGACCACAGGTGTATAAAAGGCAAACTTGGACAGAGATCGACGTACAATCCAGAGAATCTGGAGGCAGCCGTGGTGGGACCCTAGGACAAGACGGGAAGCCAGGCGACATCCTCAAACCAAGGGAAGCCCCCTTTATGCAGAATCAAGTCTCCCATGTGAAGTGGGAGCAAAAAGAGCTGCAGCGAGGCGCAAATATCAAGGATGCTGTGCCTGGCCTCGCAGAGGCATCAGAGCCACATATGCCGACCAAGCTCCTATTCCCACGCGAGCGGGGCTCACAGAATCAGCAGCCAGAAGGAGGAAAGAACGCAACAGGGAACACCGGAGGAAGACGCCTACAACAGATGAGTGCTAGGGAAGTTACCCAGACACTGGGGCGCTCCAGGCGGTCTACAAAGGTTGGAAACAGCACGGAGGCAGTAAATACTTCATTTATGAATGGAACTATGAGTCAGATGAATGAATGAAAGACAAGCGGTGCGGACAACAGTAAAAACTGCTAATATTGACTACTGAACTGAATGAAAACAGCAAAACTATTAATATTGAATAATGAAATGAATGAAAATAACAAATCTGCTAATCTTGAATAACGAACTGAATGAAATAGCAAACTGGCTAATATTAAGATGATGTTTTATCATCTACTAAAAGAAAATAGGAAACTAAAAGTGAATAAAGAACTAACTGCACATTTGAAATCAAGTCTGAGAAACAGCTTGGCTTTGAAGCTGCCTTTGAGAAACCACTTGTCTGTTGAATATTGAAATGCTTAGAGGGAACTCAAGATTCCTGGTTGTGTAACCTGTAATGGGTGAACCGTGTGGTCTGACAAGTGAGCCAAGACCGGAAAACCGATATATGCTAACAAGGAAACGTACGATTGTGTCAAAAAGAAAACTGGGCTTTGGGATGGGAACCCTGAGCTGTGAAGAATTAATGGAGCTTAGCTCAAAGACAAAGCTTAAATATGCTTTCTTTTATGACATCTTTTGATATTGAACATGGGGAAGGGAACCCTGAGACTTCCTGCCATGAAACTATATCGAACTTGGGGAAGGGCATCCAGACATTTAAAAAGATGTGGAACTCTATTACCTTAAGCCCAAGAGAAGGTAATTTGAACACTGTGGCAAACATATTAATATTTGGGAAAAGATGAAGAATAAGCATGAGCTGGAAGTAGCTCGGAACTTTATTTCTGGAACACGGTTTAATTTATGGTCGACATCCCTACACATTGTTTTGATGTTAGTTGTGAGGGCAAGCATAGGTTTTGTTTGTTTATTTATTTATAGCGCGCACCAGACCTGAAGGTATCAGGGCACGAAACAAGAATGCTTTACGCTTACATGATTACAAAGTTACATAATCACAAAATTGCCGGTCAGTACAACAATACAACATGCAATACATGTGCAATTACAGGTAAGGTTCCACAAATGAGATACAGAGTCAAATAATTGGGAGAGCTACAGATCATTTTCTTTAAGCCACTTGATGATGTTTAATCTAAAGTGGGTGTAAGATTGGTCAGTCCTTAAGGTGGGTGGGAGGGCATTCCACACTTGGGCCGCTTTGACGGGGAAACTATTCCCTCCGATTGTAGTCATTTTGAAAGGGGGAACTGATAAGCAGTTAGTTTAGGCTGCTCTGGTGGTTCTCGACGGGACTCTTCTTTTGAACCTCTCTGTTAGGTAGCTAGGTGCTGAGTTGTTGAGACATTTGAAGGTTAGGGAAGCAGTTTTAAGTTTGATGTTATCAACAGTGGAGAGCCAGTTAGATTGTCTCCTCATCGTTGATATGTGTTCTCTGTTGGACAATCCTAGTAATGTAGTTATTGGATCCCAAGTAGAGAGCGTTACAGTAATCCAATTTGGACAGCATAAGTGCTCTTGCCAAAGTGGTGCAACCGTTTGTGCAAAGGTATGGTTTTGCTGATCTAATCAGCTTACAAGTATAGACTGTGGATTACGCCATAGCGTTCACTTGTTTACCCAAGGTTAGGCTGGAATTGAGGTAAAAACCAAGTGTTTTTACCTCCTTAGCGACTTTGATTGTATGGCCATCTATGACAAAGGATGTGTAGTCATGGCTGAGTTTCTTAATGTTGGGTGTAGTCCCCAGAATTATGAGTTCCGTTTTGTCATCATTCAGGCATAGACCTTGAAGAGCCATCCATGCCTGGATGATGAGGTATATCCTATTCACCAAGGCCAAATCCTGTTTGTAATCCCCAAAAAGTGGGATGAGAATCTGGGTGTCATCTGCATAGTTAGTGTAGGTGACACATAGATGGTCCAAATAATCAAACAGGGGCTTGTTAAAGATGTTATACATGGTAGCGGAGACACATGATGGAAACAGGGTCTGCAGCAGCTGAGGGGGAGAAGACCCTCATGGTTCTATCAATGAAAAATGATTTGATCTACGCTATGGCTTGGGGCGAGAAGAGCCCCGCTGATTCTAAGTGGTTGCAGAGTACCTTGTGGTCCACCAAGTCAAACGCTGCTGAGAGATGCAGGAGGAGTAGTAAGGCAGTTTTTCCCTGGTCTCTGAGCTCATCGACCTGGGCCTTAAGTCCAATAAGTGCTGTTTCAGTGCCGTGCTGTGGTCTGAAACCAGATTGTCGTATTCCTAGGAGTTGGTTCATCGCCAGGAATTTCTGAACTGTAAATAGGCCACTCTATCTAATATCTTTAGTAGAAATGGCACTGTGGTAATTGGCCTGTAATTTGTAGGTATAGCTGGGTCCAGCAATTGCTTCTTAAGGAGAGGGAGGACCCAAGATTCCTTGAGATAGCTCGGTATGGTACCTCTGGTAAATGAAGCATTGATAAGTTTAGAAATAAAGGGAGATAAATCTCTTGCCGCGTCTTTTATTATTTGTGCGGGGCAATTATCGCCTCGACAGTTAGAGGGTTTAAGCGATAGTATTATTTTTTCAACCCCCAGTATGGATGCTTTAGTAAAGTTGAATCGCTGTCCTGGTTTGTCAGCAGTGTGTGTTTTGTCGATTTGGGAGGTAGTAGGTGGTATGTTTAGTTTTTTCTGTCAATTTTAGCTTGGAGGGTGGCAATTTTGTCAATAAGTGTTTTGAATGTTGGACCACCACATTTTATTTTTGATACAGTGGTCAGGTACTGGGATAGGGTTCTCCAGTTCCTTTAGTATTGTGAAAAGCTCCTTGGGGCCCGATTTAGCTTGCAATATTCTTTTTTCATATGGAAAACGGCTTTATAAATGTACTGAGGGTTCCCAGTCTGACGAGGGGGAATATTTCAAGTATCTGAATCCATGAAAGATCCACTGCTGGAGAAAGATAACTTTATTCGCCTCCGAAGATGATAGTCTCCAGGTGGTTTCACACTTGCGTTTTTCTTTCCTTAAGGATTTTAGGTATGGGGTAAACCAGGCATTTAGGTGTGCTCTAGGTTTACTGTTTCTCATTTTTAATGGGGAAATAGTATCAAGAGCAGTGGCCATGACTGTGTCATTAACTAGGGTGGATGGGTCTAATGTGTCTGGTAAGAGTTTAAGGTAGGGAGGATTAGCGGTAGTTATCTGTCTGTAGTTATGTTCTTTTTATTTCTTGTTAGCATGGGAGGTGCTAATGGGTTATTATGGGCCAGGAGGATTTTAGCATCTATAGTGAAGTCTATAAGGGCGTGGTCTGTCCATGCCTGTGGGCTGATGGAGGTGATGGTAGTATTGCAATTATAGTCGGCCACCCAGTCGAGTGTTCGGCCCTTCTCATCGGTGGGCTGTGTCACCTTTTGGGTAAAGCCGAGCTCCGAGAGGACATTAGCTATGTTTGTGGTTTGTACATCTTTATGATCGTTAAAGCCCAAGTTCATTGTACTCGCAATCTTATCTGGAGCACTGGGTATATGTCACAAATGCATGTCTGGCAAGCATCCTGAACATGCAGGGTCAACCAGCGCATGCCTTAATTGACAGGCCACAACACACAGGAGTTGCACATGACTGGAGATGTAGCAGTCATTGACCAGGCCATTTCAAAACAAAAAGGAGATCCACATGTAATGCATTAAAGGTGCCACAATGTAACAACCCCCACTCCCCTCAAATGCCAGTGAATCTGTGTGCCAGGCCACCTAGGGCCATGAGTTGTAGGTCCTGGTGAGACATGGGGCATGCATGCACAGACTGATCGTTGAGAATCTGCTGTCATAGGCAACACCACTGCCGAGTACCACATGTAAATGGCAATGTTAATTTTTTGTCGTTTTTTGTAACTTTTATTTAACTCGCACAGAATCATCATTTCACAATACTTCCGGTTACAACATACATTGTTATATAGTCACACAGGTGAGTAGTCGACAGGTACTATATGACATCTATCATATCATTTCAACTTGGCTTTCTTAATTTTCAATCCTTTCCCACAAATATTGTCTAAATCCCCCCCATGTGTACTTAGGTTGATGCATTGGAGAGAGCAAAGTTGCATACACCTCTTTGTTGTCATTCGCCCAGGTCATATCACCCATCCATTCTTTTAATGTAGGGGCGTCTTACTCTTCCAGCGCATTAATATAGCTTGCTTAGCTAGAAGCAGGCCAAGATTCAGGAGTCTGCGGGGATTGCGTTCATTTTCCCTACATAACTCAGTAAACAGACTCCGGGCTACCGCAACTTGGAAGGTCCACCATTGCATCCAGTGCTTTTCATACGTCTGCCCAATATTCCGTGAGTGCATTGCATGACCACAGCATATGCAATGTATCTGCGTCCTCGTTCCCACATCTGGGACACTTCCCTTCCGATGCGGAATACATCTTCTTAAGGCGGGCTGGGGTGAGATGCAATCTATTCACTATCTTATAGTGGTTTAACCGGTACCTGGAATTACGGGAGATGTGTATGGTTAGTCTGCAGAGTTGTGTGCAATGTATATCTGTGAATGTCACTCCCAAGTCCTTTTCCCACTGCCCTCTAATACTTGGTGCCTGTGATTTCCTAGTTGCCAGTGTGAGTTTATATAGCGTTGAGGCCGTTTTCTTCGCTATAGCCGTGGACAATATATAGCTCATGCTGGGATGTGAGGTTGGCTCACTGTGGAACCCATCCCATGTTGTTACCAGCGTTGAGTGCAGCCTGAGGTATTGCAATTTCTGTAGTGTGGTATCCCAAATAATGTTTTAATCACGTCCCAGGTAACAAATTGGCCATCGCTAAATAGCTCCCCAAAGCACTGTATACCCCTCTCCCTCCAGTGCGTGGCGAGGGCCATGTCCAGCGTCGGAGGCAGGTACGGCGCACCGCAGATCATCATGCCCGAGTTGTACATTAGATTATTTCTAGGCTGTCTCACCAATCAGGTCCTTGCTTGCTGCGTGACTCGTGCTGGGTCCATTTGGTTATCTCCCCCCGGTGCCCCTTCCGCTAGGTTTATGCAGAAGATGGGCAGGGTTCATCCCCTGCATCTCCAGAGCCACATGGGGTGTATCTGGTGCTCCTTCGACCCAATACACTGCATAGTGAGCTTGCGCGGCCAGATAATAGAGCTCAAAATATGGGGCCATCAGACCCCATCGGTCATACGGCATTGTAAGGCGGTTGCAACTTGCACACACTTGCCCCTTCCATATGATCAATGAACATGCCCCCTGTAATCTGGACAGTAAGAGTCTGCCCGGCCACATTGGTACAGTGCTAAATAAATAAAATAGTTTAGGCAGAATAATCATCTTGACCAATGCAAGTCGGCCTATGAGTGAAAGCGGGAGCTGATTCCACCGCTTTAGTTTAGTGCAGAGCCCATCCGTTAATTTGCCATAGTTCAGGGAGTGTGCCAGCTGTGGTGTGCGTGCTATTTCCACTCCCAGATATTTACCTGCTGTGGGGCCCATTAGAGTCCTTGTAGGTCCACTGGCTCCTTTGTTGCTTCAGTTAGTGGGAATATTTCGGACTTACTTTCATTCAGCCTAAGGCCTGAGTATTCCCCGAATTGCTGCACCGCTGCTAATACCCTCTGCAAGTACCTATCGGGTTCCTGCACAAACAGCATGATATCATCGGTGTATAATGTTATCAACTCTACCTTCCCAGATATAGTTGTCCCTGCCCGGGCATGTCGCGCTCTGAGGAGATCTGCCAACGGTTCGATAACTAATGCTTATAGCAGCAGAGAAAGCGAGCAGCCCTGCCTTGTACAAATCTTGCCTGGTCTTCAAGCACCACATAGGGCATCAGGGAGTTCAGCCGGACCGCTAGCGTTTTAGCAAAGATTTTCACGTCAGTATTGATGAGTGACAGGGGACGGTATGATCCACACTCCTCAGGGGGTTTCACTGGTTTCAATAATAAAGTGATAATTGCTTCGCGAGTTGTGTCTGGTAGCAGGCCAGTCTCCAACGCCTCACACCACATCATGAGGAGGTGAGGAGCCAACACGTCCACAAAATCTTTGTAAAAATCTGCGCTTAAGCCATCTGTGCCTGGTTCTTTCCTTCTAGGGAGGCTCTTGATAGCCTCTTTTATTTCTTGCAGCGATAATGGTATGTCTAGTGATTCTCAAGCCTCATTTGACAGTAGTGTAGTAGGTATCCTGGCCAGTTAGCTATCTATTTCCCCTTCCATGGCAATGCTCTGCGGGGAGTACAGTTTAGCATAAAAATCATAAAACACGTTGCGTACCTCCTTCTGTTTCGTAACCACCACCCTGTCTTCCATGGTTATGCACGGTACACTTGCGTACCTCTCTCGCTGCATACCATATATGCCAAGATTTTGCCTGGTCTCTCATGCTCCCCATACTTGCGTGGCGCCGCGGGCCTGTCAAAATAACGCAGCTCCCTGTCAGCTGCATCACAAAACCAGTCTAGCTGTGTTTTAATGTCAGCAGTGATCTGTGCCGTCGGCGTGAGCTCATATTGCGCCTGAAGGTCAGCCAGTACTGCTTCCCTCCTTCCGAGATCCCTGCGTATGTCACAGAGTACTCCTAATTCGGTGGACATTGAAATACCTCTTATATAGACCTTAAATGCCTTCCATAGGACTGCCTGCCTGGACACAGAACCCTTATTATTTTCAAAGAACTCAGTGATTTGTTGCAAGAGGTTGGTCTTATACATAGGGTCTGTCAATGCCACCGCCTTGAACCTCTGGGATGTCTAAGAGTAATATTATTGGTGAGCAGTCTGATAGTGTCCTGGGCAAAATCTTCACTTCAGTTACCCATCCCCAGCACCCTATGGGACACAAGCCCAAAGTCAATTCTGGAGTGCATATAATGCACCAATGAATGGAAGGTAAAGGCCCTACGTGTTGCATGTATTGATCGCAAGGCATTCCTTCATTCCAGGTCAGCGATGTGTCTGCATCATGCGTGCTGCGCTTATTAGGGATCTGGGTGCCGCTGACGTCCTGTCTAGTTTCTCATCGAGTATAGTATTGAAATCAACCCTGCATATAACCTGCGCCATGGGGTACTTAGCACACTTCTGGAACAACTCTGTATAGTACTCTGGATCATCTATGTTTGGGCCATAAACATTAAGCAATCAGACTTCAGCACTACCCAGTTTCCAGTGAACCACCACATATCTCCCAACAGGGTCAGTTTCTGTAGCATAATGAAGAAACGGCAGCGACCTATGCACCAAAGTCATGACTCCCCGCGACCTGGTAGAGTAGGAGGTATAGCATCGATGGTTCCCACCACCCAGGAGCAGATTTGCTTGCTTGGTGGTCGAGCAAGTGCGTCTCCTGCAGGAACAATATTCGAGCCCTTTGCCTATTTACATACGCCATTACTTCCCTAGTCTTCATTGGCATCCCAAGGACTCTCTTGTTCCAGCTAAGCATTCTTATTCCCACCAGCCTTTTATTCACCATCATCTCTCGCTGGTATCCATGTCATTCTACTACCTTCTTGCAGTTCACCATTAGTACATAAGTGTCTTGTGAAAAGTCTGTGCCTTTTTCCATCATTTTCAACCCAACATTCCCACTCGCCCGCCTAACCTTCCCTCATAGGTCCCCGAAATTCCACTATGCATGCCCCCCAAAAACCTCCCCCCTTGCACACTCAACTAAACTATGCACTCACATGGGGGGCAGCCACTACAGCGGCAGCCAGGGTCCCAGTTCACATTAATGTCTCGTCGGTTAAAGTTTTTCTACATTATCAATAGCGTTACCAATACACATATTGAAGAACTTCGGTCTGCCAGGCCCTGCGGGGTCTTCCTTATTCTCGGCCATGCTCCTCTCTTCGTTAGTCTCCATCCTACTCTAGCGGCGGTTTGTTGGGCAGAGGAATGTTCGCTTCCACGAAGGCGATTGGGAAAGTGAAGAAGTAGGTTTTGTTTTGATATTGCATACGTAGCCTGGTGGGGTATAGCATCGCGTATGGTATCTTGCGTTCCCTCAGCATTTTCTGTACTCTTGTAAAAGTGCGTCTTTCCTGCTGGACTGCTAGGGTGTAACCAGGTAAAATACGAATCACATTGGACCCCAACTTTAACTCTTGCTTATCATGGGCAGCTGGTAGCACCAGATCCATGTATCGGTAGTTCATCACTCTCACTATTATCGGCCTAGGGTAGGCCGCTGGCTTAGGAATCGGCGCCTGGGATCTGTGTGCACGTTCAATCAAACATTAGTGACCACCCGGGATCACCCAACAGTTCTCTCAGGAGCTCTTCAACAGCAAGCTCCACCGGGCCTTTCAACGCATCCTCAGGCACCACTACAAACCGTATATTATTCCGGTAGGATCTCGCCTCCAATTCCTCGCACTTCAGCTTCACATTACCCAGATCTTTTGCCATGGTCATCACAGTGGCCTACAGTGCTACCAGTGTGTCTTCAGCGGTGCCGATCCTCGTCTCTGTCTCCGTTATGCAGGCTTTTCCAATCGGGCACGGATTGTTGTGACACTGATGTTTATGCCATCAAGCTTGTCATTTATATCTGCTAACCCTTGTTGCATTGAAGTGAAAACAATCGGTGGGTCCATGCCGTTCGGTGCGGAGATCGGTGGTTGTGAGAATGGGGCGTCTGTGCTGCTGTCTCCGGTGCTCCCTGCTACAGTGATGGGCTTGGTGAATTTATTCATTACTCCTTTTTTCTTGGGAGCTGCCCCTCTGGGCATTCTATAGTGCACCTGGGATAGGCCTCAGTAGCTGTAGGGCCTCCGCTGAGCATTGAGGAATTGCAATGCGGTCTTTATCTTGGCCTACCTTGGGGTTGCGCTCGCCTTTAGACTGTTAACAGGATGTGCCCATGCGGCCCAACTGTCACCTGTGCTTTGTCTCCGCTTAGGAACGCAAGGAGTGGGGATCCAAGATCTCCAGGTCCTACTTCCATGTGTCGTGCCCACTGTCCCAATATCTCGTGGGTACCGATACGTGTCTCTTTGTGCGGGTCCTTCGTGAGGTCAGTTGTACTGGGCACCTCAGCTGGTAGTTAGAGCACCTCAATATTGATGCTTTTATGAGAACTAGTGTCCTCTGGTGCACGTTTCCTGTAATGTGAGTAGTCCCACTCAGGTGCTCTGGCACTTGATAACATGGACATGGGCTGTTTTATGAGTGGTTACCTGGTGTGCCGCGCCAGAATATACAGTTTTCCCAGTAATATGCACATGAAATGTCTGGGTCACGGTGCTCTGAGGCCCGATCCCGTGCCTATGCAATACTGATATAAACTTTCAGCTGTTGGATGGTGCAGGTTATGATCCACATGTGCGGTCAGGGGGTTCCTTGTGTTCTTATGCCCCGTGTGGGGGGCTGTGCAGCCATTGTTTTGGCTGCACCTCAACTTAGGGGGCGCAAGACCCCTCCCCCAACTCACTGCTCCATGAAGTGTCCCTCGCTGGCCGCTGTGCATCCGGGTATGCAGGTTGCAGCGTCTCTGGTCCCAGCCCAACCTTGCCACCATCGGTCTCCAAGGCCCTGTGCTCCCATATTGCATAGTGAAGGTCTGATTGCCTGAAGCTCCCAGGGGGAGAAGGCCCCACTACGGTCCACTCTTTGTCCTATGTGCCGGGCACCTTCCTGCTCAGGAGGCTGCAAGGTGCCCATGCTTATACCCGCTTGGCTCCAAAAGATCTCCGTCGAAAGCTCAGTTCAGCTAGAGCGCCTGAAAGGCGGGCAAAGGGTCCCAGGTCACCACAGTCAGGACGCCTCACAGATAATCACTCTGCCATCTCATGGGAGGAGTCTAAGATAGTGCTTGGCTCTGTGTCCATTTAAACGTTGCAGGCCGAATTCGAAGGAGGACTGTAACGCATGTTGCAGGCAGATTCTTGCAATATTACAGCTAGGGGTGCCTGGGACGTAAATGCACCACTCCATATAGTTTGGGCTAAAACTGAGCAGTATATGAGCAGATATTCACCCAGGACCCGGGCTCACCACTGGAGCACACCCACATGGCTGCATTCAGTTTCGAGATGCCAATGTTAATGTTAACGGGTGTTGTACTGTGCACGGTTGCCACTTGCAAGTCTCTTAGTGACCTGGCGGATCTAAAATGGAAGAGCATTGAAGAACATTGTCAGCGGGATTGAGAGGGAGAAGAGCAAGAGAGCTTTGATGTGCCGTCGGCAGGTTCAATTCAGACAAACCAGTCATTAGGTGTTGGTGCATTTACGGTTGGTAGCAGTCCTGTGGTGTTGATGCATGATTGGGTATTGTTTTTATTCATGTCGTGAGTTGTGAAGTGTGTGTGGTTAATGGTGCAGTAGAGGTACGGTTGCGTTCTGTCCAGAGTTTGAGGGTTCGTATGCAGAATGTTGACTTTTAAGTACGGTTAGTTAGTGGCTGTACATTTCATACCCCAGCAATCCATCCAAGTGTAACACACTTCCCCCCCCTAAAACAATCCATTAGGTGTGATACATTTACAACCCCCAACAAACCTTCTCAGGAGCAGAATCCAGAATGATACACATGTTGCATAGTGCCCGTTTCAGGGCGCAGCAGTGACCATAAGGCTTAGCTATACTATCAGACCTGATGCATAATGTGGCTAACCTACACATACAGGCTAAGTGTGAAATATGGCTAATTCACACAGTTCGGCTACATACAAGATAATGCTAACCTTACCCTTGCAGACGACTCAGGATACCCACTGCTTCTGTGGCTGATGACCCTTCTGAGGGATCCCCAGATGCAGGAGGTAATGGCATACAACCGGGTGCATGTGCGGACCAGGGAGACCATCGAGCAAACCTTTGGGCATGTTTCAGATGCCCACACCTGTCTGGGGGTGCACTCATGTACAGGCCAGAGAAAGTGGGGCAGATAGTCCTGGCCTGTGCAATGTTACATAACATCTGCGTCCGACGCAACGTATGCCCGCAACCCAGATCTGGACATTCCTCCACCAGAGCAGGAGGATGATGATGAGGATGATGCAACAGGCAAGCCCATGCATGTGCGCATGGAGGCCAGGGATGGGCGCATGGCCCATCAAGAACTAGAGAACTATTTCTGACTATCCCTTTCACTCTGCACTTCCGTTGCACCTTACTGCATATGATGTGCACATACAATAAATACTTCCACCAAAAGAACAAATGCCCACTCATTTTCAATTGTAAACTATTATGTATTGAAATTACAACACCCTGTGCCCCCTCCCCGCACACCTCATCCCCACACACACACACCCTTCCCCACGCACCCAATCCCCACATAGCCCATCCCCACACACATAACCCTTCCCACAGACTCCCCTCCCCACAGACTCCCCTTCTATCTCCACATACCCCCCTGCCCACACACCCTGTCCTCACACCCTGTCCTCACACCCTCTGGCCCCTCCCCCACCTCCCCCATTACACCCTCACCTCCAAAGTATGGTGGTGCAACCTTGCCAAGTCTGGGCGCACGTGCAGAGCCCGGCAATGTTCCAGCCACAACGTCGTCATCAGAAGATGAGCCTGTTGGGGTAAGATGAGCATGCTGTTAGTCTTCTGGGAGTCACATTTGTGGGCTTGCATTACACTCATCCCTCATTGTTTGTGTCCTGCTCTTGTCATGCTGTTTGTTTTTTCTGTTTGCTCTGATGTGTGCTTCTGCATGTGGGTGGCGGGAGTGCATGCTGACTATTGGTCTGCCAAGGTGGCTTGTTGTTGTGTGTGTGGTGAGCCTACGATTCCTGTCCTTTTCTCTCTTGTCACACATCATGTGTCCATGTGTGGGGCAGTGCATTTTGGCTACGGTGCTTGTGGAGGTCTACATCTGCCCACAACCCCCGGCATGTGTGCGCGATTGGCCCATTTGCTGTGACTGACATGTGTTGGACCGGTTCTCTTGCCCATTTTGTGTTTCTGTGCCTGTTGATGCATTTATTTTGACTCAAAATTGGCATTTCCTTTGAGTTTGTTGTACTTACCACCATCGCCTTGGGTCCCAGCTCTGGCCTTTGCTGCCCCAATTCCCTTGATACAGCTCCATTTCGCACATGGATGGCATGTGTCCTCCCAGGGCATCAGGGTGATGGGTGCCACCGTCCCTCCTCGCCCCGTGCCAGCAGATTCCCTCCTTTGAGTGGCCAGAATGTTACAGACCCTCAGCCACAGGTCATCCCAGCACTTGTGCCACTCACGTGGAGGAAATGGCTAAGACACCTGAAGTTGAAGCCACTATTAGGTAATCTTTCACTAAAATGATCGCGGTCACTTACCCACAGAGACACGCGATGTGTGAGCAAAAGAAAGGGAAAATGCTTGGAAGAGGTAGCGTTACAATCGGAAAATCCCTGATAACACAAGAGAGGATACGATCTCTGCCTTACAACTTTGGGGGTGAGAACAGCCTCCACAGAGTCATATATACAGAGGATTTCGATATTTTGTAGAATCTACACCACGAAATAAAATGCAATTTTAACACACTGGGCCTCATTACGAGGTTGGCAGAATGGGTTTACAGGCACCGGTAATGGTGCCGGTGCTGGTAAACCCATTCCGCCCTATTACGAGGTTCCCTTGCGGGACCCGCACAGAACGTCTGGCCAGACCAGACGTCCTTTGCGGTTCCCGCAAGAGGTCCAAGGAGCTAATAATGGGCACGTTATTAGCTCCATCCCCATTCCCATTGAGCCCTACTGGGGCTCAAATGGGAACGGGGATTGGTTTTATGAATGAGGAATTACAGGGTCCTCCAAGGTTGGAATGACCCGGTAATTCCTCATTCACAGAACCCGGACACGATTTTGGAAGCAGCCATGGCGCTAATAGCACCATGGCTACCTCCAAACTCGTAATGAGGCCCAATGTGTTCGCTTTGTCAACAGGATTTAATCGAACAGTATTCAATTGAAGAGACTGCTACACGTTGATTCAACCACTTACCACAGTGACATTATGGCATGTCGGTAGGTACACAACCCAGATTGTAAGAAATAGTCTAACAATATGTAAACAGAGAAGTTACTAAACAGATAGCATCTAATTCAAAAATCTATATTATAGGTAATCGTATGTACCGCATAAACTCATAGACACCTAAAGGATGCATACGGAATAATAAATATTGTCCCGAACAGTATCTAAGGATACCTATAAGTTAACTTATTCTATCTAATTCATGTGACTCCTAGACTAAAAAAAAAAAAAAGAGATGCCATTAGTAATACACTGCAAATATGTTTCCTACAGGTTACATTTAACATGGAGACTGCAAAACTGTACCAACAATCCCCAAGAGGAACATTTTAGGGTGAAGTTCCCATGATGTACAATTTACACTAATAATTACTAACTAATCATTAGCAACCAAGATAACTTCTGCAATTTGCCTTATAGATATGCGATGTCAATAAGAATATTGAAAGCAAAAGATAGTCCTGCTCCTGAAGAAGAGAGTTCGCTCTCAAAACGCACTGAACTTTTTTCATTTTCATTTTCTGTAGTAAATTCTAAATAATGTTTGTATTGATGGAATTAATGTCAGAAAAAGCAATGTAAGAAATTGTTGATGATGTTCTAAATTAAAAATTATGATTAAAAAAGACAAGACAAACTAATATTGTTAAAGACTTTGTTTATACAAATGCACATGATTGAAATTGTTTTTTTTAAACTGCAAAATAATATGTATTCTCCTTGGAATTTTGACTGACATATTGGGCCTCATTACGAGGTTGGAGGAAAGGGAAAATCGATGCCGGTAAAGGATTACCGGCATCACTTACCACTCCGGACTATTCCAACCTGCCAACCTGCTTTTAGCGGCACCGTGAATAACGGTGCCTCTAATAGCGGCATGGGCGCAGGCACGCAACCCTTCATGGCGGCAACACCGGCATGCCGTAAACAAGAGGACATCACAAGTCAGGCGGACATGCAAATACAGGCATGAAGAAGGCGCTAAAAGTGGATACCGGCAATACCGGCATCGCGAACCACCCGTAAACTGCTATGTGCAGTGTTCTCAACTGCACAGGTGCACACAATCAGCACAGGTGAAGGCAATGTAGACTGGGCCAGCACAAAAGGAGCACACCACACCCCTTCCCACACCAAAATGATTCCAATACTAGTAGCAATACTGGGGCTGGAGGACATGCTTGCATTGCTACACCAGCAACAACAACAACAACAGGCAGCACAGAGGAGACGCAGGAGGAGAGGGAGGGTGAGACAGACACATCATTCCCCACCAGTGCAGGCAGTTGTACCACGCAGGCAGCCCCCAATCCCTCGCATCAGAGCCAGTCCATTCAACCTAACGCCTGAGCAGATCCACACCCTTTACCGTCTGGACTGGGACACCATCACCACCATAGTGGACATGATACACAACAACATCACCAGACTCAGACGTCCGTACCGCCATCCCCCCCTCTACTGAAGGTGGTGTCTGTGCTCCACTTCCTGGCCACAGGCACATACCAGCACACGGTAGTGCAGATGCATGGCATATCACAACCATTATTCTCATGCACGGTGAACCAAGTGCTTGATGCCCTCCTTAAGCACACAAGCGACCACATATCACTACCACGGACTGCCCAGGCGATCTCCAACACCAAAATTGGCTTCCATGTACTGGCAGGCATCCCAAATTATGTCGGTGCCCTCGACTGCACCCATGTGGAATTGGTGGTCCCACATGCCATGGAGGTAGTGTACCGCAACCGTAAGCTATACCACTCCATCAACGTGTAAATGGTATGTGACTCAAACAAGATCATCACACATTATTGCCCGATTTCCCGGATCAACCCATGATTCAATGGTCCTGCGGAACTCCACAACACCACGCTACATGGAGCGACATGCCGGACAACGTTCCTGGCTACTTGGTGAGTTGCATGGCAGGCACATGGCAGTGTGATGGGGGGGGGAGATGCATACTTCACCTGGGTGAGATTGGTGGGGGGAGATGCATACTTCATCTGGGTGAGATTGGGGGGGAGGGGAAGAGATGCATACTTCACCTGGGTGAGATTGGGGAGGAGAGATGCTTACTTCACCTGGGTGAGATTGGGGGGGGGAGATGCATACTTCACCTGGGTGAGATTGGGGGGGGGGGGAAGAGATGCATACTTCACCTGGGTGAGATTTGGGGGAGGGAGAGATGTATACTTCACCTGGGTGAGATGGGTGGGGGGGGGGGGAAGCTGCATTCTTCACCTGGGTGGTATTAGTTGAGAGACTGAACAATGCCCATACTGTGATACACTGTGCCCTAAAGCAGCACAGA
Source organism: Ambystoma mexicanum (assembly GCF_040938575.1). Classification (NCBI taxonomy): domain Eukaryota; kingdom Metazoa; phylum Chordata; class Amphibia; order Caudata; family Ambystomatidae; genus Ambystoma; species Ambystoma mexicanum. Next base: position 957,247,647 of record NC_090930.1, on the reverse strand, counting down.
CTGAACCTGACACCTGAAACCAATATGCAAGACGTAAGCTGCACAACAATGACAACATGCCAGTACTGCAACCATACCATATCCATCGACATGTACACTGCACATCATCAGACCGTACCCTCTGCAACACAATTCAGCAGTATGCCTAATGCAAATGACCGCTGAACAGCATCACACCGGACATGCGTCCATCAGTGCGTACAAAGGAATCACACGAAGCCAATATACAGAATGTCACTGGCACATCACCACAGAAGTGCAGCATGTCAGCATGAGGATATCAAGCGTGGAATGGCAGATCATTAAGAGTCTGGTTCCAAGGATGACAGGATCAACGCATATCATTAACTACACATCACCGAGATCATGGCTACAACTGCCGTAGGCGACCACAGTGCATGAACACTAGCAAGGAATAGGACACCTGCATCAACTAGACGATGCTACACACACCTGTGGATCATGTGACTTCACACATTGCGGTTACTTTGAATATCTCCATTCATGCAGGGATATGTGGATGTGAGCAACAAATCACTGCAGGCTTGTGTGTGAGATAGGTACAGGTTCCATTTGATGAAATCACTTACACATAACCAATTTTGCACCCATGCAGGTGATGCTGGCTATCCCTTGAAGAGGTGGCTCCTTACCCCTGTCTGGAACCCGCAGAACAGGCACGAAGAGGACTACAATTGTGTACATGCCCGTACCCGTGTGGTGATCGAGCAGACCATTGGCCTTTTGAAGGCACGGTTTCGCTGCCTCAGCAGGTCGGGTGGGGCACTCCTGTATGGGCATGAGAAGGTGGCCAAGATCATCATGGCATGTGTCATGCTGCACAACATGTGCATCAGACGGAACATGCCTCTGCCCCCGACATTGAACTGCAACCGCCTGGTGAGGCTGAGGAGGAGGAAGAAGAAGGAGGAGGAAGAAGAAGAAGAAGATGGGGTTGCACGTCAGGCAGGTGGCGATGCACAGGAGGGACGTGCTGTGCGCAAGAATCTGATAGACCAATATTTCTAATACATATGGATGCGGAGGGTGCAATGGATGTGGGACTCAGGGCAGTGGGTGTTGGGTGTTGGGGGGACATGGACACTGCACTGTTCACCAATAAAGCACACATACACAATAACCAATGTCCAGTCATGTGATTGTTCTTGACACAACGGGTGTATTAACCATAAAGTGAATAGAAAGTGCATGAACCCTCCACCCCAAACACCCTCTCCCCCTCCGCCTCCCCCCACAACTCCCCCACACATGGTGTGCACTTCAGTGCAGCATTAGTCCGCAAGAGTTCCCAATAACAGGCTGCCTCTACTTCCCATGTCCTCTACCAGCATTGGGTGGCTGCATGTCTGGCCGCGGCAAGGTCCGCACAGACCTGTGCAGGGGGCTGGTCTGCCTGGAGCTGGCAGAGGAGGTGCCTGGTTGCTCCAGTCCCTGTGCAGGACGCTGGCTCTCCATGGCATCCGCGATGCAGCTGAGGACCTGCCTCACAGCTGCCAACTGTTAGGAAAGATTTCATATTTGAATGTAATTTTCCCTCCATGTGTCAACCCCCAAACTTTTTGCTGCTGTTTTACACCCTGATCTAACCTTAGCCAGAGAAGCGCAGCCCTCAGCTGCACTCCTCTGGGCTTTCGCTCACTTCTTATGGGGAAACTGACATGCCCTTAAGACAGTCAGTACTGGGAGACTTTGTTTCCCTTAGTCCTTTCCTCATGTTGCAGCTTTTGTGAAACATGTAACAAGAGTGCAATGTAACTTACTTTACCGCACCCTTGGGTCTCTAGTCATTCCAAAGGCCCTAGAAACTCTTGCTGGACTTATTATGAACTGTGCAGATGTGTCACGGACAGGACTGGTGGCAGCTATCGTTTATCTTATGTTTTGAACCCTTTTTTGCCATGTTATCCGCGCTTACCGCGTTTGGCACGAATAGGTGGCCTGGCTCCAAAATGGCTCTGCCACAAGGTTCTTTGTCCTGTCCTTTGGCCATCTTGCCCCTTCACCTTCCCCAGGTCGAGCCGACCCGGGTCAGTCCTTATTTGGTCATGCACTTTCCCGCAAAACCCAAAGCTTTCACAGGCTTCTGCATGCCTTGTGTGTGTGCCTCCAGGATGTGGGCTGGGATGTCTGTTCCCAATACACATCCTGGGTGCCAGAGAGTCTGGAATGTCCTGAATGCCTGGGACCACTATGGTCTGTGATTGGTCCACGTATGGAGTGAGTGTTTGTGAGCAGATCTCCCATTGGGTCCTCTCCGTTTTGGCGCAAAGAGAACTTTGGATAAGAGAAGGCCGAAAACACCACTGCCATGGCGATCTCCTGAGTTCACACGTACAAAGGATAAGAAGAAGGATAAAGGAAAAAGGATAACAAAGGATAACAAGAAGCCGAGTCGAGGAACTGCTGGTGACCGGCTGGAAGGTTTGGCACCCTGAGCCCGCTGTTGTCCTGCGAGACCCTTCTGCATCTGAACGTCCTAGAAGGTCTGCGAAGGCGCTTCGACCCACTGGAATAGTGGGGCCAACTATTCTCGGCACCTTCATCAAACCCTGCAAGTAAGCCTCTTCGGAAGTGTCCCTGGGCCAACCAGTGGGCTGACCAGCTTACACAGGACGTTTGCTCTGTCACCGCTGCGGTTTCGAGGAAGCCCTCCAAACTTGGTATACTGATTGCTCTTTGTCCACTGCACCCTCACACCGAATTTTGTACACTTGGCATTCCCAGGTCTGAAGTGAGAAGAGTACGCCCGGACCGGAGAAACCTGGTTATCGTGTTGCCCTGCTGTGGCAACGACCTGTGCAAGTAAGCTGTACTTGTGACCCTCTTGACCCTGAAGCCTGCTACCGCGGAAACTACACGGTGTCGAGACGTCCCGATTGTCGCATTCGAACCTTCCAGCGAAGTGGACTCAACTGGCGAAGTCTGGGTCTGCCTGCGTCGGGGACCGGTGAGTAGTCCATACCCCAACCAGTGGCCCCTAGCGCAGGAGCCCATTTCTTTTCCGACGCTGTTGCGAAATAGCGACTGTATCCTGCACTCTCAACCTGCCTCTGCCCGCAAGTGGAGGTCCAGCTTGAATAGTGCGGGACTTGTTCTTCATCAACCTTATCCACCTTCCGGAGCTGCTAGTGACCCTTGAAGAGACCCCATCTTATCCAGTGGCACAAGCGTGTGCGTGTACTATTGAGCATAAGGCTCCTCCCTTTGTAGGGCTTGGACTGCCTCTGAGTTAGTTGCATTCTTGATGTGGAACTGGGTCTAAAGATTACTTGCACTGCCTGTTTTCCTCCCCATCTAGGTGGTCTACATATTTCGTGCTTCTTAATCCTTTAGACCCCTCTGGTCATGTATATATATCGTGTTGATTGTGATGTGTTGGTTTACTTCAGTATTATTGTGATTCTTTGCTATGGTCTATTTTACAAAGGCCTTGTAATAAATGTGCCTATATTTTTTTAATATAACACCTGTCTGGAGTAAATTGTAAGTGTCCTTGCTTTGTGTGCTCATTGAGGTCGTTCAGTCACCCACACCCGTTTTGAGACTTAGGGCCTCATTACACGGACGGCGGTAAGGGTTAACGGTCACCGTTAATGGCAACGGTGACCGTTAACCCTTACCGCCGTACTACGAGGTCCCTTAGCGGGTTGGTGCTCTAACGCCTGCTTTTTGCAGGCGTTAAAAACCAACCAGCTAAGGGACCTCGGAGCCAATTACGGCACCGCAAAATTGCGGTGCCGTAATTAGCGCCTTCCCCATTCCCATAGAGCCCTATGGGGCAGAAATGGGAATGGGGAAGGGCAATGGCGGAAGGGGGATTTACCGCCCCACCGACCTTGGGATGGGGCGGTAAATCCCCTTACCGCCAAGGCGGTGCCGGTAATTTACCGGCATGGTCCAGGGTGCTAATAGCACCCTGGATCACCGCCTTACGTGTAATGAGGCCCTTAGTCTTTACCGCCTGCCATTGCTACCCTGATTGGTGTAGCTTGTCCAGGGGTTACCCTGTTCCAATAAACTAGGTTGGCCTTCTGAACCTCTGCCCCTCCAGGTCAGAGTTCAGAAATCCATCTTAACAAATTGGTGTGCAGCGGTGGGATAGGACTGAAGGAATCCAGTGTTGCGCATGAGCGAAGGCATTTCGAGTTATTCCTACAGGACACAGAGTGAATTGTCGTAGTATAACTTTTAAAAGGCCATAGTCCTATCTAACAGTATGGAAACAAGTACCTTGTTAACTTTAAATGCTTCGAAATCTGACACATTAAGAAAGATGTGTGCTGAGAGAGGTGTTTCCTCTCAAGGCACAAAAGTGGAAATGATCCAGAGAATCATGGACTGGAAAGAAGCTCAGCTTAGAGCTATAGCTTCCGAAGACAGTGCAGAAGGAGGTGGGGCTACTCTCACTGGTAGAACTGATGGTTCTACCACTGCACTGATCTACAGCGACCATGATGAGGACATGGAGGATGTAATGTCGAATGTTTCCTCTGCCAGTGCTGATGGGAAGGCCATACTTGAATTCAAGAAGCAAGAGCAGCTGTTTAGGCAGAAGGAGCTTGAGTTCAATATGGCCAAACTAAAGATAGAGCAGGCAGAAAAACAAAAAGACAGGGATCACCAGTTGGAACTGGCCAAGCTTCAAGTTGCCAATGGGTCCAAGGGTCCTGGACATGGGTCTGTGGCCTCTTCTCATCCAAGGTTTCCAAAAGATCTGCTCAGTATGTACGAGGAAAAGAATGACAATATGGACTGGCTGAATACATTTGAGTATGCATGTGAAGTTCAACAAGTTTACAATGCTGATAAAATTGCCTGCTTACTTAGCAGACTGCCCCATTCTGGCTGCAGTGCTATTATGGAAATGTCGAAAGCTGAGAGAGCAGATTTTGCAATGTTGAAGCAAACTCTCATTTTAAAGTTTGGAAAGACGCCTGCCCAATACTTAAAAAGATTCAGAGTATAAGAAAAAAGAAGGTGGTACTTGGGTATTTTATGTAACTGAATCCTTAAAAAACTTGACTGGCTGGGTTGAAGGTTAAAAGGTTCCTACCTTTGAAGGTATGATAAGTCTTGTCATGCTGGAATATATGTTTGCATCTTATTCCCCTGAGCTTAAGCAGCATTTGGCAGATTCAAAGGAGATAGATCCTAAGAAACCAGCCATTGCAGCAGATTTGTGGGTGTCACATCGAGTGTCCCATAAGGACAAGACTCATCCTGGTAAGCAGGAGGAAGGGAAAAAGTCCAAAGATAAGGAGGGTGGGGAAACTGAAATCTTCTTCCCGAAAGGGCCACAAAAAGAAAGATAAGGGTAAGACACAAGAGAACTCACAGGGTAGTGGAGGTCAGCCTCCGAAACAGAACTCTGGTTATAGTAAGCCTCCCTATGTGAACAGACCCAAAGGATCTTGTTTTGCTTGTGGAGCAACTGACCACGTGAAGGGCGATCCCAGATGTAAGGTCAATAGCTTGGGGTTCCACTCTGCTAATCTGGCCTTCTCCTCCTACGAGGAAGAAGAGATTACCGGAGCATCCTTCTCCTCAGACTCCTTCCCCAGTGGGATAGAAGCTGAGGTAGTTTTAGTTTCCCTGGGTTCCTGGGAGAGTAAAGTCTCAGAGGCTTATGCTAGGATTCCAGATAACACCAAGCACTACTTTAAGGTCAGTGTGCTGCTCAATGGAGTAGATACTCCAGCTCTTAGGGATAGTGGGTGCAGTCTAACTGTAGGGGATTCTACCTTGGTAGACCCAGAGGAAGTTGCCAGAGCTACTCTGATGCCCACTAAGTTGGCCGACGGCCCACCTCTCATGTTTCCAGTAATACCTGTAAATCTTACTATCAATGGTACAGCAGTCAGGATTCCAGTGAGCATTCAGAGGAGTGTCCCAGGAAAGGTCTTGTTGGGCAATGATCTCCGAGGTTTAGGGCTTGTGGGAGACACTGCTGACAGACCCTGCACAAGGTCTCAAACGAGGGCAGCACTGGCCAAGACCAATGCCCGGCCACAGCCAAAGGGGAAACCCAAAGCTAAAAGAGTCAAAAAAGTAAAGAGAGGGAGGACCACCAGGGGGCGCGGAACATGCTGGACGTGTAAGTCCTGCGCTCCTGAATGCACCGCAGGGCCTAGTGGATGCGGCCAGTCCCCGGCCTGGATTACTGAGCCCAGCCAGTGGTGAGCCCCTCTGCATGCAGCGGGCCCCACCCCGAGACCCGCAGTGAGGACCTTCTGTGGTGGGACCGGAAGCGGAGCCCCAAGAAAGGCCCACAGAGCGCTCCCCAGCACCGGAGGCTAGTGTGCACCGGAGACACCAGAGGCCCCAGACACCATGGGCGGCCGACCCCGCGGCACCGCGACAAGGACGAGTGGAGCCGTGCGCCCCCCACCCTGCGCTCACGACCTGTGCCGGACGGTCGGGTCTCGGAGGAGGCACGGCAACATAGGAGGCACAGGACTACGGTCCCTCATCGAGATAGAGGGCCGCGGGCTCTGGAGAAGCGCTTCCCGGGCCCCCGCCTTGCAACGACGTACGGGGGACGGTGAGGAACGGAAGAGCGCCGACCAGCACACCAAGGGGAGCCCCGTTCCTGGGAGGCCCAGGGCCCCTCCCGAGCTCCCGTAGAAACTACGCGCCCACACGAGGACCCGCTGACGGCCGCCCCGCGGGAGGAAACGGCCAACCCAGGATACCGGCCCAGAGCACCACCGAGGGAGGCACAGGGCGAGGACCCTCCACACGTGATCCCTGCTGACACGGGGCACTGGACGGGTGTTGCGGACTCCGGGGGACGTGGCCCAGGCCCCCACTGGCTACGGAGAGGAGCAGTTGAGCGCCAGCCAGCACGCCAGAGATAGCCCACCCAGAGCCCCATCTACCGCAGCCCGAGCCAAGCTGTCGGCCCTGGACCCCCCACAGTGACTGATTTGAGGAGGTAAGGAGAGCGTGGGCGGGAAGAGACAGACTGGATGCAGTGAAAGCGGGCTCCCCTCCCGCGCAACCTTTCCCGTGCGGCGCCCCGGCTCCCCACCTAGCTGAGGAGTAGGCCAGAGGGACCGAAGGTGCCGGGGATCGGATACCCTACCCCCCGAAGGCCCCACCTGGCGACACGGTACAGCCCCCCCATAGAGCTGCTACCCAACACGAGGCGCTCCACGCAAGACCTTAGCACACCAGGCACGGGGAGGGCCTTGGGCCGTGGTGTACTCGTGTTGTACACCACAGGGTCCCCCGCGAGAGGGCCCCGGACAGAGGCACCACCCCTGGATGCGTCAAGACACCCAGACCCTGGACAGCACACCGATATTGGGGGCAATCTCGTCTCTCCAGCGCTTCCGACGGCCTCACTCAGCCACAAGGGAGGCCCCCAGAGACACCATGCCCTCAGGCGGCGAACCCCCCCCTGCACCACTCACGAAGGAGGATCTCAAGGACATCCTCCACGAGATCAAGGCAATCCGGACAGATATACAAGTGTCCATAGTGGATCTCAAGGGGAGGGTGGACACCTTAGAGGAGAAAATGGAGGGGATGGAAAACAACCACCTCCAGACGGACCTCCTGGACATGAAATACGAGGCGAGGCTAACGGACCTAGAGATAAGAGATGAGGACATAACCTTGAAGATGGACGATTTGGAAAACAGAGAGCACCGGACCAACCTGCGTATCATGGGTGTGTCGCAGGAGAGAGGGGAGACAGCGGCGGATGTGGGGAGGAAGGTCCAGGGCCTGATAAACCAGCTCTTCGCGTTAGAGGGGGGCAAAGAGGTCCAGCTGGAAAGAGCGCATCGAGGTGGAGGGGGTGCGGGTGGAGGCCCAAAGTCCATCGTGGTGAGGTTCCTCCGTTACAGGGAGAAAATGGAGGTCCTGGAGAAGGCAAAGAGGCTGGGGAGCTTTATTTTTGAAGGCGACACAATTAAGATTTACCAGGGCTTATCGTATCTTACGCTCACCCGCAGAAGAGAATGTCGTCCGCTCACCCAGTGGCTTACTGCTCAAGACATAAGATACAGATGGTCCTTCCCCTTCGCCCTGTCCTTCGAACGTGCTGGGTGGACTACAGAGTGACCAGTGGCAAGGAGGCCTCGCAGGTGCTGCAAGTGATCAAGGGGGTCGCCCTGGGTGAGGAAGACGAGGTGGGCACCCAAGCATCGGGTGACACCAGGAGAGAACCGGTTGGCCCTTGGGCCACAAAGAAGAAGACAAAGGGCAGAAGGAAATTTAGGAAACCAAACACCCCGACATCGGAGGCCGAAGGGGATTAGGTGAAGTAAGACAAACCTACTGGAAGATCAAGATTAGTTTGTTAGCAACCCCGGCCGGGGACGCGAGTTTCATCAAGAGAACTGCGGTGCAGGAACACGCTCACACCCTGGTGGCTTGCCCGTTGGCAGGCGTCATGCAAGAGGGAGAGAAAAGGGAGGGGGGAGGCGAGGGGATGGGGGACAAAGATCTTGGGGCACAGGACATATCCAGCTTGGTAAAGAAGCGGGGCAGCTCTCACAGGACCGGGAAAACAATTAATCCATCAGAGAGAAGCAATGGAAGACAATGAAGTAAGGGGCCGGGTCGAGTCGCTTAGGATGGGCTCCCTTAACGTCAAGGGGCTTAACTCCCCGACGAAGCGCTCCCTTCTAGGTAGGGAAATGAGAAACGGGAGAGTGGATATCATGTTTGTACAAGAAACAGGACGGTGAGGGGGGAGGAGAGGGCCATCCCTGGACCACACGTGGGTCAGACCTTCTGGGCATCCGGCCACATAAAAAAAGGAGGAGTCGGTATCCTGCTTCATAGAAATCAGAAATTAATGGAAGTGTCCACTTGGGAGAGCCCTGGTAGTGTCGGGTAATTTACATAATACTAGAGTCACCCTTGCAGCAATATATTGCCCCAACACGGGTCAGAGGGAATTCGTTCAAGAGGCCCTGGGGAAGCTGATGGCTAAAGCAGATGGCCTTTTGCTCCTGGGGGGGGGGACTTTAATATGTGGGTGGACCGAGAGCTGGACCATAGTGGGAACGCAGGCCCTCCGAATAGCAGTGGGGGGACGCCTCACGGTGCGCTGCGGGAAATAATGTGGGAGCAGGGGCTGGTGGACATATGGCGGGAGCTGCACCCGAGGCGCAAGGGATACACCTTCTACTCTGCGGCCCACGGCACCAGAACTAGAATAGATTATCTTTTCATTGGAAACCAGCACATGAGCAGAATAGAGGCCTGTGAGATTCGGCCCGTTAGCTGGTCAGACCACGATATGGTCTGGTCGGACGTCTGTATGGTGGGCCTGAAACCCAGGGAATCTCTATGTGGTCTTTAAGGAAGAAATGGCAACAGCGATCAGAGAATTCTTTGAGGTAAATGACACGGGGGAAGTCAACAGGGAGATTGTGTGGGAAGCGGCAAAGGCAACTTGGAGGGGTAGGCTAATTAGTGAAGGGGCCTCCAAAAAAAGGGTTAGGACCCTCCTGACCCACAGATTAAGAAGGGGGATAATTTCGTTAGAAAGGTTGGAGGGGAAGATGGAGACAGAGAGAGAGAGGGACTTGGGCATCGCAAGGGAAAAGAGACAGGAATTGCGGGAAATGGAGATGGGCAAGATTGTGGCGGGACTCCAACATTTACGTCAAAAATACTATGAAAAAGGGGACAAGGCGGACGCCATGCTGGCAGCAAAACTTCGAGGCCAGAGGGCGAATAGGTGGGTGGCGAGGTTAAGTAGTGGGGAAGAAGGGGATGTATCCGACCCGGAAGAGATTGCAGAGAAATTTGCGTCCTTTTATGAGGCCCTGTATGGGAGAGAGGGGGAGACGGAAAAGGAAGCCTTGGATGATTATCTCAAGGGGGTCACCCTCCCGGCTCTTGAACCCCTAGAAGCATCAATCCTCGACGCGCCGATAACGGAGGAGGAGGTACTAAGAGCTATAGCGGGCCTGAAGAGGGGTAGGGCCCCAGCGGGAGATGGGTTCACTGCAGGCTTTTACAAGGCCTTCTCGGGCCTCCTGGCAGGGTTCCTGGTGGGTCTCTTCTCGCACATAATGGAGACAGGCAGAGCGCCCACATCCTTTGGCAAAGCACTAATTACAGTAATCCCGAAGGAGGGGGAAGGACCCGGCGGATAGCCGCTCCTATAGACCTATTTCCCTCCTGAATGTGGATGCAAAGCTGTTCACCAGGATCATTGCTACTAGGCTGGACGGTCATATGCCGAGGCTAATTCACCCCGATCAGGTGGGTTTTATACAGGGTAGGCAGGGGGCCGACACAATGCGGAAGACCCTACATCTGATGAGGAAGGCAGCGCCGAGGGGGGGAAATCTGGTTTTGGTCTCGATCGACGCAGATAAGGCGTTCGACCGGGTCGACTGGGGATTCCTCCAGGGGGTACTCAAGAAACTGGGGCTTGGAACTGGGATTATACGAGCGATCAAAGCCTTATAGGTGTCACCAACTGCCAGAGTCACAGTCAATGGGTGTCTGTCACGAGTTTTCCACCTCCAAAGAGGTACGAGGCAGGGCTGCCCTCTTTCCCCACTCCTCTTCGCCATGACAATGGAAGTATTGGCAGAATATATCAGGGGCTCGCCAGGGGTTCAGGGAATTGAGGTGGGGGAACGTACCTTTAAACTGGGTCTTTACGCAGATGATATCTTGCTCCATCTCCGGGAACCGACAAGGTCAGTCCCGGCAGCCCTGCAGGAAATTGAAAGGTACGGTCGATTCTCAGGCTTTAAGGTGAATATTAGCAAGTCCATGATTTTTCCATTTGCCTCTGATACGGATAGAAATGTTACTGAACTTATCCCACTACGCCTACAGATCTGTACAGAAGGGATAAAATACCTGGGGATCAACATAGTACGCCCCGGAGAGGATCTGAACCAGGCCAACTACCCCCCACTATTCGATAAACTGTTCAGAGAAATGGAGAGCTGGGGGAAGGGGCAGATCTCCTGGATGGGAAGGATAAATGCCATAAAAATGAACCTGCTCCCCAGAGTGCTGTATGTCTTCCAGATGCTCCCCATGGAAGCCCCAGACACATACCTCAGAGAAGCCAAGAGGCGCATAATGAAGTTTATATGGCAGGGCCGGAGACACAGAATAGGGTATGAGACCCTCACCCTCCCCAAAGATAGAGGGGGGGGGTCGCTTTGCCGGACTTGACGGTCTACCACAGGGCAGCCCAACTCAGGGCTTTGGCCCCACATCTTAGAGAGGACCCCAATAAACAATGGGTATACATTGAAAACTACTACCTGCACCCGGTCACCGTAGGCGAATGGCTATGGGTCCCTTTAAATAAGCTCCCCAAAAGAATCAGGGATCACCCGATACTGGGTACAATGTGGAAAGCGCTAGCGGGGAAGGGAAATAAAGAGAAAGTCACGACATGGCCCTCGCCCCTGAGCCACATCTGGTCCACTCCAGTGCTAGAGAAGATCCCAGGCCACGAACACTATCAGTCATGGTTCGACGCAGGCCTCTGCAGGGTCGGCCAACTGGTGAGGGAGGACACCTTCATAAGCATTCAGGAGCTCGAGGAGGCTCTGGGAATCGGCAGGCTCTCCCCACTTATATACCTTCGCCTTAAGGGAATTCTCATGAAACCAAAGCTAAAGCCCTGCATACAAAGAAAGCTCACCCCGGTCGAGAAAATCCTAGACTCCCAAACGGAAATGAAAGGCCTCATCTCTCTCCTGTATGGAGCTCTCTTAATCCCCCGCGAGGGATCGATTAAAAGTCTTAGAGGAAAATGGGAAAGGGACCTGGCCTGGGACATTGGGGATGGGCTCTGGTGGAAATTATGTAGCAGGGCATTCAAGACATCTATTTCCTGCCAGTACAAGACACATGCCATCAAACTTCTTTATAGGTGGCAATATGACCCGATCACCCTCTCCAGGATGTTCCCAGACGTTGCCCCGTTGTGTTGGCAAGGTTGCGGAGAGAGGGCCAACTATTGGCACATGTAGTGGTCCTGCGAGAAGGTCCAGGTTTATTGGTCGGAGGTGCTCAGTTGGCTTAAGGACGCGGGAGAAGGGGTCTATCCATTGGAGCCACTCACACTATTATTTGGGCTACAGCAAAAGGATGAGCACTGGGAGAAGCTCCCGGACTTGACACACTCCTTACTCTTAGCAGCTAGGGCTGCACGGGCCAGGACATGGAAGAGAGCAGCACTCCCCTCAAGGAGAGAATGGGTGACAGTAGCCAAGGACATTTATTTTATGGATAGACTAACAGCAGCACTTCATGGCTCCAGCTCGCAGCTTGAGGCCGACTGGTTACAATTCATGGAGGTGTTCGCCAGCACAAACTGCGAGCCAGAAAGGTGATGTGGCCACTCCATCCGGCCCGAAACCAGTTTCAGGATTGAACTTATTGCACGCTTCTCAGGAAAAGCTGATTCATTGTGCCTGTTTATAAGCCTGGTCGGCGCCGCCAAAGAAATTATCCACGGAAACGTGGAGCCTGTGCCCCAAGAAGGGGGATTTCGAGGGGAGGGGGGGTAGGGTGAATACAGTGGAGAGTTACGGTTCTTGTTTGAAGTTGATATGGGCATGTGCCCTAATGTAATCGTTTTTCAGAGCTCTTTGTTGTTCAGAAAATCAATAAAAATATATTTTAAAAAAAAAGTAAAAAGAGGAAAAGAAAATATTCCCCCTAACTCACCTACCACTGAGGTGGAGGTAGTTGGTCAATCACCCGGACCTGACGAGGAGGTGGTGATGCCTGAAGTATTTGACCCCAATGACCATCCTGAACTAAACGATTTGTTAGTAGAAGGTGGTCCTGACAGGGACGAATTCCGTAAAGGCCAACGTGAGTGCCCATCTCTGGAAGGCCTAAGGAGACAGGCCTGCTCTCAGAAGCATCGGATTTATATGGAAGGTGGGCTCCTGTATAGTGAGCCTACAGAGTCTACAGAAGGAGACCATAGGAGGTTGGTGGTTCTCCTTGCTGTATGACCCTTCCTCCTGCAGCTGCCGCATGAAGTGCCCCTTGCTGGTCACCTTGGTATTAAGAGGACCAAGCAAAGGTTATCCGTGCACTTCTACTGGCCCAAGATGGGGGTGCAAGTAGAAAGTCACTGCAGGAGTTGTGCCTCCTGCCAGTTATCTGGTAAGAGTGGTTCAACAATCCAAGATCCATTGGTACCACTCCCAGTTGTGGGGGTACCATTTGAGAGGGTAGGAATCGACATTGTTGGTCCCCTTGACCCCCAAACATCCTCAGGCAATAGGTTTATCCTGGTGCTGGTCGACCACGCCACCAGGTATCCTGAGGCTATCCCATTGAAAACTGTGACTGCCAAGTCAGTTGCAAAAGCTTTACTTGGTATCTTTACTAGGGTTGGCTTCCCTAAAGAAGTTGTGTCTGACAGAGGCAGCAACTTTATGTCAGAGTATATGCAGGCTACGTGGAAGGAATGTGGGGTCACCTATAAGTTTTCTTCCGCATACCACCCCCAGACCAATGGTCTGGTGGAATGGTTTAACAGGACCTTGAAAAGTATGATTGGGGCTCTGGAAGAACCTCAAAGAAGAAAATGGGATCTTCTTTTACCATCCTTACTGTTTGCCTACAGAAATGTACCACAAGAGGGTGTTGGCTTCAGCCCCTTTCAACTTCTGTTTTTTACCCTGTGCGGGGACCCTTACCCATAGTCACGGAGGGATGCGAGATGCCCACTCCCCCATTACTACTACATAGTAGACTATGTGTTGGGGCTCAGAAAAAGGATGGCACTACTGATGGGTCTGGCTAGTGACAAGTTGAAGGCAGAACAAGCTCTGGTGAAACATTGGTATGACCAGAAAGCTTCCCTCATTAACTTTACACCTGGTCAGAAAGTCCTGATCATGAATCCCATAAGGCCTAGGACTTTACAGGATAAATGGTCAGGCCCTTACACAGTAGTGGAGTCACTGGGTGAGGTCAACTATTTAGTGGACCTTGGAAGGCCTGGATAGGCTCCAAAAGTGTTCCATGTAAATAGGCTGGAGGTTTTCATCCCAAGAATTGAAATCGCAGCACTGCTATTGGCTTCAAATGTTGAGGAAGAGGAGTCTGAAAATCTTCCTGACCTATTCCAAAGCAGTCCTTCAGATAACTCCATTGAGGGTGTCCGAGTGGCCCCTCACCTGACTTCTGATCAGCAGGCTGAGGTGAAAAGTTTGCTTAGGCAATTTTCCCCCGTTTTCACAGTCCCCTGGTTTGACACCTTGGTGCAAACATAACAGACACAGGAGACAGTGTACCTACCAAAGGTAGGGGATACTGAATGTCAGACGAAGTACGGTCTTACATTAAGAAGGAGGTCAACAAAATGTTGGATCTTGGGGTGATTGAACCCTCTAGTAGTCCTTGGTCCAGCCTTGTGGTTTTGGTTCCAAAAGCAGGTACTTCTGAATTCAGGTTCTGTGTGGATTACAGGGCTCTGAATGCTGTCACCAAGGCAGATGCACACCCCTTGCCTAGAACAGATGAGCTGGTGGATATCGTGGACGCCTCCAAGTACCTCAGCACATTTGACCTCACTGCAGGCTATTGGCAAATAGCCCTTGCAGAACATGCCAAGGAGAAGACCGCTTTCTCACCTCCAGAGGGCCTTTACCAGTGAAGGGTAATGCCTTTTGGGTTGAAGAATGCACCTGCCACATTCCAGAGGCTTGTGAATCATGTGTTGAATGGGTTGGACGAATTCTGTCTTGCATATCTGGATGATATGGCAGTTTTCAGTGCCACCTGGGGAGACTATGTGAAACACCTTGGGATTGTGTTACAGGCTCTTCAGAAGGCCCACTTGACCATAAAGGCCAGTAAATGCCAGAATGTACACGGCTCAGTGGTTTACCTTGGACATGAAGTAGGCGGAGGGAGGATACAGCCTCTACCCAGTAAAATACAAGCAGTACAATACTGGCCTACCCCCACTACACAGACCCAAGTGAGAGCCTTCTTAGGACTCACTGGGTATTACAGAAATGTCATGGCAGACTATAGCACCATAGCTGCCCCTCTGACTGCTCTCACTACTCCAAAGAAACCCAAGAAGGTAACTTGGACTGAAGAGTGTGAGAAGGCCTTCAATGGCTTAAAAGCCTCCTTGTGCCAGGCCCCTGTGCTCAGGGCCCCTGATTACCAAAGACCTTTTTTATTGTGCAGACAGATGCCCCCGACACTGGGATAGGAGCTGTACTATAGGGTAAGGAGCACCCTATTGGCTTCATTAGTTGCCAGCTTAAGGACAGAGAGCTTAGATGGTCCACAGTAGAGAAAGAATGTTTCTCTGTTGTTGGGCCCTACGGAAGCAGAGGCCCTACCTCTATGGGACCCACTTCACTGTGCAAACTGACCGTAAGCCCTTAAAGTGGCTAATGAACATGAAGGGAGAGAATCCAAAGTTTCTTAGGTGGTCCATAAATCTGCAAGGCTTGGACTTCACTATTGAGCATAGACCAGGTGTCCAACATAGCAATGCTGATGGGTTGTCCAGAATGTTTAACTGACCTGAAGAAGAAACTCATCCAGGGGTGGATTAGTTCCCCCTGTCCTTAGTCTGGGAGGGGCGAGTGTTAGGAAAGATTTCATATTTGAATGTAATTTTCCCCTCTGCATCTGATCGTTCTAGAAGGTCTGCGAAGGCGCTTCGACCCATTGGTATAGTGGGACCAACTATTCTCACACCATCAAACCCTGCAAGTAAGCCTCTTCAGAAGTGTCCCTGGGCCAACCAGTAGGCTGACCAGCTTACACAGGACATTTGCTCTGTCACAGCCACGGTTTAGAGGAAGCCCTCAAAACTTGGTATACTGCTTGCTCTGTGTCCACGGCACCCTCACACCGAAGTTCGTACACTTGGCATTCCCAGGTCTGAAGTGAGACTAGTGCGCCCGGACCGGAGTAAACGTGGTTACCGTGTTGCCCTGCTGTGGCAACGACCTGTGCAAGTTCGCTGCACTTGTGACCCTCTTGACCCTGAAGCCTGCTACCGCAGAAACTACACGGAGTCGAGACGTACTGATTGTCGCATTCGCACCTGCCAGCGAAGTGGACTGAACTGGCGAAGTCTGGGTCTGCCTGCGTCGGAGACCGGTGAGTAGTCCATACCCCAACCGGTGGCCCCTAGCACAGGAGCCCATTTCTTTTCCACCGCTGTTGCGAAATAGCGACTCTATCCCGCACTCTCAACCTGCCTCTGCCCCCAAGTTGAGGTCCTGCTTGAATAGTGGGGGACTGGTTCTTCATCAACCTTATCCGCCTTCCTGAGCTGCTAGTGACCCTTGAAGAGACCCTATTTTGTCCAGTGGCACAAGCGTGTGCATGTACTATTGAGCATAAGGCTGCTCTCTTTGTAGGGCTTGGACTGCCTCTGAGTTAGGTGTATTCTTGATGTGGAACTGGGTCTAAAGATTATTTGCACTGCCTGTTTTCCTCCTCATCTAGGTGGTCTACATATTTCGTGCTTGGTTTACTTCAGTATTATTGTGATTCTTTGCTATGGTCTATTTTACAAAGGCCTTGTAATAAATGTGTCTATATTTTTAATATAACACCTGTCTGGAGTCATTTGTAAGTGTCCTTGCTTTGTGTGCTCATTGAGGTCTTTCAGTCACCCTCACCCCTCTTGAGACTTAGTCTTGACCACCTGCCATAGCTACCCTGATTGGTCTGGCTTGTCCAGAGGTTACCCTGTTCCAAGAAACTAGGTTGGCCTTCTGAACCTCTGCCCCTCCGGGTCAGAGTTCAGAAATCCATCTTAACACCAACTCATCACAGATGCATGTGGTACTCGCTTCTATTGTGACTTTAATGGCCGTAGCGTATTCATGGCACTCCTCCCTCGCCAGGGCACATTCGCTCACGTGCTGGCCAACCAGCGCAGTGAGCTCCTCCTGGCGCTGTTGGATGAGGCTGATTCTCTGGTCTCTGTCCCTGACACCGGTGGATGTTGACGCAGCGGCGGCATGGGTCCGCCATCAGGTGAGCTCTCCCTGGGGCTCCATCTCCCTGGCAATGACTCACCACCAGATAGCTCATGGCTGCTGGCATTGGATGTGGGTCGTGGCGTGAGGTGGGTTGACAGCTGCAGGCTGTGTGTGCCCTGTCCTACGGGTGTTTGGCATTGTCCCTCTTCATCCGACAGGGGTGCCGTGGCAGCTGCTTCTCCAACTGAACTGTTGGCAGCGGACAATGAGCCTTCTGCCACTGGCTCCTGTGTGGTGGTATCGGCTGGTGTTGGTGCTATTGTGGTGTCAGTGCCCCTTTCACGCCTTGGTGACATAGCATCCTGAGTGGCTTTGGGCTTCTGCAGCAGTCCTGGTTTGCCAGAGCCCCTTGATGTGGTGGGCCTGAGACCTCCTTCCATGCCCCTGGCCTTCTTCATTGGTGTTGTGGCCTGTGCCGCGGAGTCCTGGTCCTCACTGTCAGATTGTGTGCCTGTGGGGGACCAAGAGAGGGGCAGCATCGGTGATGGTTCTATGTGCATCATGCATATATTGGTATTGTTGCAGTTCTCTACATTTGAGGCTATTTGGACTTTGAGTTGTGACATACAGGTTGCTTGCCATATAGGTGGGTCATGCAGGCATATGTCTGGGTGACACATTTATGAGGTGCTGCATGCATGGGGATGTGATGGTTCTATGGACAGCCATAGAACCATCACATGTGTACATGTGTGTGTGATGCCCCATGCATTGGCTCATTTCACTATCACATTTGGGGGACATTGTCATGCTTTGCATTACAGTGGTTTGTGTGGACACTCACCTCCATCAGCCGATGAAGGCGCTCCAGGCTCCATTTCCCTCACTCCCTCAATTGTCTCTATGCCAATTGTGCCGGCACATATCTCCTCCCAGTGTGTCATCTTGATCGGGGAGCCTCCTCCGCCACCTGTTCCCATGCCCTGGCTCCGATTGGCTGCAAGAATGCTCCTGACATGGAGGAGCAGGTCATCACAGCGCTTGCGCACGTCCTTAACAGTGCGGGGGTGGTACCCACCGCACTGACTTTGTGTGCCACCTCCTCACAGATCTACTTCTTTCTTATCTGGACGGCACGCCGCATGTCTTGCACAAACACAGCGTCTGCATTTTCAGCAAGTGTGTCGGCAAGCATATTTAGCTCCTCCACTGAGAAACGGATCTTGCGCTGGCACGCAGCACCTTTCTTCAGGGCCTTGGGCATTCTGATGGAGTGTTAGGTGAAGTTGGGGCTGCTGTTGTGCTGAGTGAGGATGACAATGGATTGTGTTTTTAAAGGTGGCCGCCGTGCTCTTCCCGTTCCTGTGCGATGACGCTACTTCCGGTTCTGCTTATTTACGGTCACTGCTAATAGCCAGATCCATCGATGGCGGTAGTGCTATCAGCGCATTCCTTGATGCCGCTAAGGGCCATTTTTGGGTCTTTAGCGGCATGGTGATAATGTCCTTACCGGCATGGCGCAAAGCTCGTGCCCGCGAACTCGGAATGGCCCGCTATTAGCAGGCTCTTTCCTACACGGACACAGTAATTGCTCCATGCCAGTAAAGACAGTTTTTTACCTCCAACCTCATAATGAGGGCCATTGTTTCAGTAATCATGGGTGTGCAAGGGACAGGCATGCCCATGAAAAATGGTCACTTTGTTTTCTATGTACATTATTGACTTGTGATACCAGAGTCCGTTATCTCTCCCTCGCACCCTCAACTTAAAGAAATTGTTACGAGCTACTTTATAGCTCTATATACCTGAAGTACCAAAAATATGCTTGTCAAAATTGGTGTGCTTATCCACTTCCCAACTAGGCATTGCATTTTACCATTTGGTTGGAGTAGTATCATTCAGTGGTGAGCACCCGGCCATTTACAACGACAAAACATGCGAAAACCCTAGCATTTAGCGAAGAAGAGGCCACACGAATATTAGGTCTCATTAAAAACACAGGTAAAACAACCACCATTCCTGAAAATCCTGAACGGTTAATTAATAATCTTGAAAAACATATTAGAAAACAGATTTCTCAAAAACACCACGCATCGACATTAACAGAATATTACAAATCACAAAGAATCCCACGTGGGTTGAAAGTTTATCTAAAACCAACTCTTTGTTGAGAAAATAGTGACTTTGTATCAAAATGGGAACGCATCTTAAACAAGTGCTCGCTTGACCTGATACTTTTGACAATAGAAGAATTAGCTTCAACCTTATCCGAATTAGACTCAAATCACTGAACTCAAGGAACAATTAACAAATCTGAAATCTGCTGAAGAATTAAAGAACATTTTACTTTTAACCAATCAGAAACTGGATGCATATAAACAGGATATAGAGCAAAGGAAGATATGGAAGTTCTGCGGGATACACTTGATTACTCACGTGATATAGTTCATTCCTGGCAAGAATTTTATCCACAGAATCAATCACAACCACAACAACCTAAGAAATATCCACCTCAAAAAACACTGAGAAGGGAGAGTAAAAGCATGGACGCATCAAGTGACACGTCAAGTGGAAGTAAAGACATAATATCTGAGACACCCACCATCTCTGGAATAGGTATACCAGAAAGAGGACAAGACAACTTGACAACAGATGAGATTCGTCCTTTTTTAGACAAAGGAAGGTCAGAAGAGGCATTAAGACAACTAAGAAGCAAAAAGAAAATACCAACCTGATCATAAACATCGCATCAAAGTCTTTCTCCAAACCACAAATGGACCAACAATACAAACTTATTCAATGAAGAAATTAATATAGCCAAATTAATAAGAAAGATCAAACTCAAATTATTCTTTGATGCAATTCCTCCCACAGAAAATAGGTCGATAACATTTGATACCTTGGAAATGAAATCCAAAAGTAAATTCAATCCAAATGTAAGAAACTCGGCTTTGGAGTTATTGGAAGCAAAAACGCATAAAGACATTATATCAATAAAATTCACAGATTCAAGACCGCATAACTTTCATAAACACCAACACAGACTCCTTAAACATCCTGCCGAGGACAGAACCACTGAAATAAAACCAGCTGATAAGGGTAGTGCTACTGTAATTATGGATGCAGATATGTACAAGAAAGTATGCGTACTGCTACTAGAGGACAAAGATACATATCTAACGTTGGAACATGATCCAACTAACAAAATTCAGAAAATGACTGAACAAGTTTTGAACAGAGCACATAAAGCAAAACGGATTACATACAAAACTAAACATTTTCTACTCAACAAAACTGCAATAACCCCGGTTTTTTATGGACTTCCCAAAGTGCATAAAAACTGTACTAACCCTCCTTTCAGCCCGATTGTAGCAGCTACAGATAGCATCTTTGATCCTTTATCCAAATATTTAGACAAATTACTTCAACCCCTAATTCAGAAAACATCTACATACTTAGGGGACAACACACATTTTCTAAATACACTTAAGGAAATTGAACATATGGAGAACCATTGGACACTCTTCACTCTAGATGTCCAAAGTCTCTATGCGTCGATACCCCATGGAGAGGGCTTGGAAGAATTAGAATGGCTACTACGTCTAATAAAGTGTTCACCATTGAACTAGCCAAGATGATCATGTGCAACAACTTTTTCAGATTTCAAGAACAGTTTTACCTCCAGATCTCGGGCACCTCTATGGGCTCAGCGATGGCGCCAGCCTATGCCAATACCTTCATGTTCCATTTCGAGTCACATTACATTCTGGAAAATCCCACATGGTCAATCAAATTGGCCATGTGGCAAAGATACATAGATGATTTCTTTGCAATATGGAAAGGACCAGCAGCAGAACTTCAAACTTTCTTGAATTACCTTAAGACGTGCAATCCAAGGATCCAATTCACTCTAGAAATTGGCACTCCAGTGTGAACGTTCTGGATGTGACGATTACACCAAAAGGCAATACACTACATATCACCATCTTCAGAAAACCGACCGATGTAAACAATAGTCTACACTATACTAGTCACCATCCACAACATCTAAAAAACAATTAGCCTCTAGGTCAACTATGAACGATAAGACAAATTGTATTAGATGAAGACACTTATAAGGAAGCGGCACAGGAGCAAATTCAAAGTTTCATAGAAAGAGGATTTCTAGAAAATATCCTAATGGAAGCGGCAACGAAATGCCAATCAAAGAACATATTGAGCCTGCTAAATCCACAGATGAAACTTAAGGAAGACCCACCATTGATATATCTAACACAGTACTCATAACATATGCAAATATCCAGAATCTTGAAGAGAAACTGGAAAATTACCAGACTGGATCCTCAACTAAGTAAACTTTTTCCGAAACCACCAATGGCCTACACCAGAGAAAATAATTTACGTGACGCTCTAGTAAAAGCAGAAACAGTGGAGAGAAATAAACAACTGTTGCTCAATAAACCCAAGAAAGGCACATTTCCCTGTCTCCATTGTTGCCATTGTAACAATGTTCAAAAAGGGAACAGCATAAGACATCCCTATACCGGCCAAAAGATCGAACTCCAAACCTATGCCACCTGTGACAACAAATATGTAATTCATGGACTAATCTGTCCCTGTGGACAATATTACGTTGGACAAACTTCAAGAAACTAAAAGACAGACTTTCAGAACACAAATCGAACATACGAACAAGGAATGTGAAGTTACCTGTAGCCAGACATTCTGAAGCAAACCACCACTCTATATCCCAACTCAAATTTGTAATCTTAGAAACGATATCCAAACCACCAAGAGGAGGAAACCTACAAGATATCATGTCACGAAGAGAAATGTTTTGGGTCCATAAATTGGATGCACTCGAACCTGGAGGAATGAGTGAAGAATTCTCCTTAGCAATTTGTTTGTAAAAACACAAGCTGTTTTCAAACTTAGAATTTTAACATCCAATTAGGTTCAAAAGAAAGAGGGGAATAGTCAAATGCATTCAGGAAAGTCAACCTTAGTTGAAATAAGCCTAGAAGAAGCAAATAGACATATATAGGACCTCTCAGTTGACTTCTAAAGGTCACCTTCATCTATTCAACTAGAATTCTTGAACACTAGAATTGGTGTAATACTTGGTGCGACATTGATGTGGAATGTACTTAGCATTTTGACTTAAATTGAATTGAGGCTAAAAGAAGCTAACAGGCATTGATTGATATGCCATTGTAACTGACCACCAGAGAACGCTTTCATTCATCTAACCACGAAATACAAAGTTGCGCAACTTGGAAATTGATGTAAAAATGTGGGATAACATATGGTACAACATTGATAAAGGGATAAACAATTATGTTGTGAAGAATATGTAGATGATATTTGTTAACAGATGTAAATGGTGAACTCCAGGACTCTATCTTACTATACAAAAGTCTATATTCACGTAAATTTACGTGATTTGCCTGACACAATGACTATGGTAAAATGGTGGTAAATGTACAAGATACCACAAATTTGTTGTTAAAATCTGAAGGCATGAGCTGTTTATTAACACTCTAACGTAGTCAACTGAGTCACATGAATTAAGGAACCACATATCCCAGAAGCCTCTTAGAAACAGCGCAGCAACACCAGACGTACCGCACATTCACTATAAAAAGAAAACGTTGCTTAGCAATGCCTCAAACACAGACAACTATCGCAGCAAAGGCATCTAGACATGAGAGATTGTGCTATATGGCAACGTGAGCATAAATGAGGTAAGAGATCATGGAGGAAATGGTTAAGACACCTGAAGTTGAAGCCACTGTTGGGTAATCTTTTACTAAAATGATTGCGGTCACTTATCCACAGAGACACGCGACGTGTGAGCAAAGTTACAATCGGAAAATCCCTGATAATGCAAGAGAGGATACGATCTCTGCTTTACAACTGTGGGCGTGAGTACAGCCTCCAGAGTTATATATATATATATATATATCACCAAAGGTTCGCACATTTCCCATGCAAAAACACTCACACAACACTTACATACCCATACCCCCACCCACAAAACACCTATGACACACCCCCCACCCACACCCCCAACATAAACAAACACTACTTACCTTTTTCTTCACGCTGAGTCCCTGCGGCGCCAGTTCCCTTTCATTTCCGTGATTGGGAACCGGCACCGCACGGTCCTTTTCTTCTATTTTTTTAACGGGGGCTGCAGGGGATTCCCCCGCAACCGCCGCTCACTATACTTTAAAATATAGTGAGCGGGAGTTGCGGGGGACACCCGCACAGCCCCTGTTTTTTTTTCTTTTTTCGGGTGTGTTGCAAGGGTGTCTCCCGCAACATCCCGCTCACTGTACCACATAGTATAGTGAGCGGGGTGTTGCGGGGGACACCCCCGCAGTGTTTCTTTTTATACTTAACTATAATGCTACCACCAAAGGTTCGAACTTTTGGTGGTTCGAACCTTTGGTGGTAGCATTTTTAGGACTTTTTGTCCATGCAAACTTTTGGCTGCGGTCCGTTCGCACAATTGTATATGGGATACATTACTCACCGTAATCGTATTTTTGATGCTTGTATCTGCTTAGATTCACATGCTGTGCATAGGCCGACATCTAGTGGAAGCTGCGGAGTATTACAGTTTGTTTTTCGAAACTCGAAAATGGGCGTCGACACAGGGCGTGCCAGTAATACTATCCCTAGTGTGACGTCCACTGTACCCAAGATCCCATATGCGTCTAGGATCCTCAGATTGTATTTTTTCTGACATGAGGTAGCATGAGAAGTAGCGTGAGTACAGATAATCCAAGCAGATAGACAGAAAGGTAAGACTACAAGCAATCATGCGCCTTCTCTCAGAGGGGAGGAAGGGTGGGTCGCATGTGAATCTAAGCAGATACAAGCATCAGAAATACGATTATGGTGAGTAATGTATCCCTTCTGAGGCTTGTGGAATCTGCTTAGATCACATGCTGTGCATAGATTAGCGAGCAGTACCTGAAGAAGGAGGTGGGATGTGAGAAGGGTCATGAGCAAATAAGTGTCTTAGCACCGCTTGTCCCACTTGTGTATCTTCCTTGGAATGGGTGTCAATGCAGTAATGCTGAGTAAAAGTGTGAATAGAGCTCCAAGTAGCTGCTTTGCAAATGGTGTCAAGGGGTACATTTGCAATGAAAGCCAGAGTGGCCCCAATGCCTCTAGTAGAGTGGGCTCTTGGCGTGAAAGGCAGAGTTCTTTCAGAGAGTGAGTAACACAGCTGGATACAGTTAATAATCCACTTCGAGATGGCACCTTTAGAGACGCGATCCCCCTCTCTGCCTGTAGCTACGGAGACAAACAGTTGATCTGTTTTTCTTAGCGGTCTGGTTTTATTTACGTTGTAGAGGACCGCCCTACGCACATCTAGGGTGTGTAGTTTCACCTCAGCCGAGCTTTGCAGGTCCTGGAAGAAAGCCGGAAGCTCGATGGACTGGTTTACATGGAATTTTGATATAAATTTAGGTGAGAACCTAGGGTGTGTGCGTAAAACCAGTTTGTCTTTATGGACAGTAAAGAAGGGATCCTGCACTGACAGAGCTTGAATTTCACTGACCCTTCTTATAGAAGTAATAGCTACTAAGAAGGCTGTTTTATAAGTCAGGTGTTTGAGACTGCTTTTATGCATGGGTTCGAAAGGTGGGCCCATGAGCTTGGCTAGCACCACATTAAGGTCCCACCCTGGTGGTGGGTTTGAAATAGGAGGGTGAAGTCTCTTTACTCCTTCCATGAAGGCTTTAACTACTGGTACTTTCCACCACAAAACCTTGCTATGGGAAGTGGTGTAAGCCGACAGGGCTGCCAGGTGTACTTTCAGTGAATTCAAAACCAATCCTGCATCCAGCAGGAGGAGCATGTATGTAACAATAGTGGAAGGAGTGCAATCAACGGGGTTGATTGATCTACTCTGGCACCAGATAACGAACCTCTTCCACTTGTCAAAGTAACAGTGCCTTGTGTTTGGTTTCCTAGATTCTTTTAGGATGTCCATACACCTCTGTGGCAAATTGAGATGTCCAAACTCTATGACCTCAGGAGCCATGCTGCCAGGTTCATTGAGTTGGGTTGCTGGTGCACTGTTTGACCTTGGTGCTGGGACAATAGGTTGTACCAGGCTGGAAGTTTGATGGGCTCGCACACCGCCATCCTGCGTAGGTGTGGGAACCACAGTGGTCTTGCCCACATGGGAGCAACTAGGACGAGCGTCATCGACTCTGTTCATCTTGTTCACCACTTTCCTGATGAGAGGAGTTGGTGGAAAAGCCTACGCAAACATCCCTGACCAGTTCATCCACAGGGCGTTCCCCTGGGAGTCTGGTTGGGGAAACCTGGATGCAAATCCTGGGCATTGTCTGTTTTCGCTTGTGGCGAATAGGTCTATAGTGGGGAAACCCCACTGAGAGAAGATATCTTCTACGACCTCTCTGTGTAGAACCCATTCGTGTTCCTCTGGGAGGGAGTCTCTGCTCAGAGCATCCGCTAGGGAATTGAGCTCCCCTGGAACATGTTGTGATGACAGGAAGATGTTCCGTCTGAGTGCCCATATCCAGATTTTCTGGACAAGCTTGGACAGATTTGGCGAGCGAGTCCCTCCTTGCTTGTTCAGGTAGAACATGGCTGTAGCGCTGTCGTCCGGATTTGCACTGACATGTTTAGTAGGTGGGGCTCGAACGCCTGAAGCGCTCTGAATACTGCCAGAAGCTCTAGCAGGTTGATGTGGTTCTTGGCCACCGAGTGAGACCAGAGACCCTGAGCTGTGTGGTGGAGATGGTGAGCTCCCCACCCCGTCAGGCATGCATCTGTAGTGACTATTGCCTGTACCTCGGGATCATAAAAGGGTTTCCCCTGTGCGAGATTCTCTCTTGTCCACCAGTGAAGGCTTCGTACCAGTGTTGGTGAAACAACCACTAGATCGTCCCAATGACCACTTGCCTGAGACCACTGTTTCGCCAACCATTCCTGCATGGGACGCATGCGCAGGCGCGCGTGGGGGACCAGGTAAATACATGACGCCATCATGCCCAGTAAACGTATTGCTTTGCGTACCGTTATTTGTTGACCGGACTGATAATGCGGAATTTGCAGTAGTATATTCCGAATTCTTTCTTCTGAAGGAAAGGTCAACCCCTCTTGGGTATCTAGGATTGCTCCTAGGAATTGTTTTGAGGTGCTTAGCACTAGGCTTGACTTTTTCTCGTTGATTGAGAAGCCTAACTCGTGAAGGAGGTCGATAGTCCTTTGAATGTTTGTCCTGCAAATTCCTGGGGTTTCCCCCGTTATGAGCCAGTCGTCCAGATAAGGGTACACTGGGATTGCCTCCCTGCGTAGTTGTGCAGCCGCCACCGCCAGTACCTTGGTGAATACCCTTGGTGCTGAAGCTATCCCGAAGGGCAGTACCTTGAATTGGTAGTGTCGACTGTCCACCTTGAAGCGCAAATACTTTCTGTGCGGTGGGAACATGGAAATATGAAAATAAGCATCTTTCATATCCAAGGTTGCCATGTAATCCCCCTTTTTTAGGAGGGGGATTACCTCTTGTAGCGTGGTCATACGAAATTTTTGGGGCTTGACATACTTGTTGGCAGGCCGTAAGTCCAATACTGGGCGCATTGTCAAGTCTTTCTTTGGCACAAGGAAGTAAGTTGAATAAATACCTTGTTTACCTGGTGTCCCGGGACGAGTTCTATCGCGTCCTTTTCTAGCAGAATGGCGATCTCCTCGAGGAGAATCTTCTGATGTTCTAAAGAGTGTACTCTTTGTCGTGGAGGATGGTTCCGGGGACGCTGCAGTAGTTCTATACAATATCCTGTGGATACTGTTGACAGCACCCATCTGTCCGATGTGATCCCTTCCCAAGCCTGGGTGAAGTTGGAAATGCGTCCCCCTACTGGGGTTGCGTGAGAAGGGACCCTGAACTGAGCGTCACTGCTTTGGTGGAGGCGTGCCGCCTCCCTTGTTGGGGCTGCCTCTGCCTTTACCACGACCTCTCCTATTACCCCTGCCGTAACCCTGGGTAGACTGTTGGTTGTTGTTCCACTGTGTACCCTGCCCCTGGGAATAGGTAGATCCCCCTATGGGAATTTTGGCCGCGTGGGCGACGAAAATTACTATTCCCTCTCTGGTTAGGGGGTTTATTGGTTAACTGGCCAAGGGACTTGAGTGTCTCGTATTCGTCCTTGGCATTTTTCAGTGCGTCTTCGACCGCCTTACCAAACAACAGATCGGTTTCCACCGGTTTGTCCAACAATGATGCCTGGGTTTCTGCCTTAAAACCAGACTGCCGTAACCACGCATGTCTTTTGATAACAGTGCCATCCGCTATCAATCTGCCTGCGTTGTCCGTGGCGTCGAAGGTTGCTTTCAAAATGCAACTAGACACAGCTCTACCCTCTGCGGAAATCCAAGCTAACTGGCCCTTTAAAGGTTCAGGAGCAGAGGCTATGAGTGCTGCGACTTCTTCCCACTGATGGCAGTTGTAGCTGGCCAACAGGGTGGTGGAGTTAGCAATCCTTGCTTGATAGGCGGACGTTGAGGCTACTTTCCTGCCGAAACCGTATAGTTTTTTGCTCTCCTTGTCGGGAGGAGCTTCTGCCGAAGACAAGGGTGTCCCAGCCCTCTTACGAGTGTTGGTGACAACTAGGGAGTCTGGCTTCAGATGTCCTCTTATATAGAGAGGGTCAGACTGTGCCACCCTGAAAAGTTTTTCAACCCTGGGATTGACTGCTCTGGTGAGGTTTGGGTTCACCAGGGCAGATCTTTTCTCCGCTGAATGGATTTAAGGATAGGGATGGTCTGGGCAACAGGCCTCCTTTCTCCCACTAACTCTTCTGCAAAGTCCCTTTCCTCCTGTACACCGTGGGTGTCAATGTGGAAATGTTCTGCTGCGCGAGCGAGAACCTCATTTAGGAGGGGTTGGTTATCGACCGGGGAGTCGGTAACCAGGGCTTCGTTCTCTACCGGGGAATCTACTCTGTATGTTTCAGGGTCCTCCTCTTCTTCTTCCTGGTCCTCATCATCCCCATAGTAGCCCGTCCCGGTTTGCTCTTCTATCATAACAAATTCTTGGTCCTCACCAAAGGAAGCCTCTCCTTGATACCGTGAGTATGGTCTTGCGTAAGGCTGTACCTCGAAGGGTTCTGACCTCATCGGAGTTTCAAACCGGGGCTTTTTACTCGGGGGGAGAGGATCAGTAGAGCCTGAGGGTGTGGCCCCTTGTGGATCATACGAGAGGAAATGTTCTGGATTTTTATCATAAAAATCAGCCAAAGAAGACATTCTTGACATGACCCTATCTATGTCTTCACTGGACCATTTTTTGGAACTGGGAATGACTCTCTCAGCAAGTGTATGGGATTTATCTTGAGTGGCTTTGCTGGTTGTAGACCTATCAGCAGACCTGGTTTTGTCTGTCTGTTTAGGGGGAGTGGAGTGTTTCACAGGTGTGGAAGAATGTACAGGTAGTTTCTTCTGCTGTTTTTCCCCCTCCCCGTGCGTGGAAAAATGTTTTCCCTGTCCTTTAGCGGCTCCGGAGTTTTTCGACGCCTGGCGTCGAGGATCAGGGGTGGTGTCCCTGTCCTTCGAGCGTGGGGCCTCGCTGGCTTTAACTGCGGGCTTCCGACTCCTGGAGCGCGGCCTGGGGGTGGACGTCGTCTTCCGACGATCGAACTTCTGTTAGCCTAGGGAGCGAGGCACTCTTGGCAAGAGTGGATGATTGCCTGGAGACATGCGGCGATCTTGATCGAGAGCGCCCAGAGGACACCGAATCGGACCGTTCTGTTTGTGCCTCTTTCTGAGAACTCAACGTCGTCGAGTCTCGGTTGGACTTATTGTGTTTAGTGTGTGTAGTATGTGAAGCGCTTGTGTCGCCGGGGGTCTTCCCCATAGCCGCCCTGCCGGACGACCTTCCGAGGTCGGGGACCTGCGCTCGGCTGTCTTTCGACGCCGTAATGCCCTCGCCGTCCGAAAGTAGGGCATCGCTGCCATCGCTGAAGGCGCCCTCCGCTGCCATGCCCGCCTGCCTGGCGTGGTGGGCCCAACGCTTCGTCGAACGGTCCTTAAGTGTCTTAGGTTTAAACCTACTACACGCTCTGCAATTCGCTTCGGGGTGGTCCCTCGGCAAGCAGAGGTTGCACGTGGCGTGCCTGTCGACCCAATGGTATTTGCGATTGCACTTGGGGCAGAATTGAAAAGGGGTACCCTCCATACGCACCTTGAGGCAGCGGGCAGTTAAGTGTAGGAAATGTATAAGGTGTACCTATATACCAAGAGTGTAGAGTATGTACCACCCCCCACTCTCCCTACTTGCAGGGCCGAGGCTAGAGGCCTTCCAAGGTCCGGGCCGAGGCCAGCGGCCTTCCGAGGCCCAAATCCGTCGTGCAGCAGCCGACGATCGATTTCTTCTCCAGCCGGCATCGAGTGTTGAAGTTCGACGTTGGGGTGGGGAAGGATGTCAATAGATTAATCTTTTAAATTTTTAGCAAAAGTATGGCTAAGGCCGGGGGACTCCGCAAAATGCTTCCGACCAGTATGGCGGAAAAAAACAATCTGAGGATCCTAGACGCGTGAGGGATCTTGGATACAGTGGACGTCACACTAGGGATAGTATTACTGGCACGCCCTGTGTCGACGCCCAGTTTCGAAAAACAAACTGTAATACTCCGCAGCTTCCACTAGATGTCGGCCTATGCACAGCATGTGATCTAAGCAGATTCCACAAGCCTCAGAAATTATATATATATATATATATATATATATATATATATATATATATATATATATATATATATATATATATATATATATTCAGTGAAAAGAACTTTGTTAAAGGGACGTTATGGTTCCAAGTAAAACCGAAAAACCCTTGAAATTCGCCAGTTATGGTAAGCTAAGCAACCATAACTCGCGCCACCACCGTGCACTGCTAAGACTAACACCCAGGACATCAAAGATGACATCACAAATGTCATTGAGGACATCACTGATGACATCACATGTCTGGCTCACTATTTTTTCTTTTGCTGACATATCTAGGCCACATGGTTTTCTTCAGTAACAGTCAGAAACTAAGAATTTTATTTTATTTGTAGACGTATCCTTCTAGTAGGTTCTTACAGTAATTCCCTTAGAGTACAGTCACATCATATGAAACATATACATATGGGAAAACACAAGCTTGAAAGACAGCAATCCTTTTTGTGCATAAAGATAATCACTAGACTTATGAGCACTTTCTGATAGTTCTGTTTTTTTTATGGCTGTACTTTCCCTGTATATGGTCATATTTGTATACATTGTACTCACACTACTTTCCTTAGGGTCCAATCACATCAAGTGATACATATACATAGGGTAAATAGCAGCTTTGTAAAAGTTTAATTTTTATATTGTATTGTGAATAGTTTCAGTTTTTTTTAAAAAACAATAAAAGTGTCCGCGGACAGTGCGAGTGTTCTGAAATGTTCGTACATAAACGAAAATGGAGGTGTCCTGAAGAACACCACACCTGTTCATACTGTTCGCTAGCAAGTTGAAACTGTTCTGAGAACACACGTGGTGTCCTGAAATGTTCGTAAAGAAACAAAAATTAAAGTGTTCTAAAGAACACTATATCTGTCCGTAATGTTCGCTATCAACTTAAAACTGTCCTAATGTCATGATTTCCCAACGAGTTCCCTGATTTAACCCATGTTTCTGTAGGTTATTATTATTACTCTGTCATTTGAAAGAAGGTATTGTTTCCATTCAGATCCATATAGTAAGTCATGGGAAATTGGGATTCCAAGATGGCCGCCTAGTGGTGTTCCCAGGAACTAATCTGTAGGTCTAGTCTTTTGCGACCTCTGTTATAAGTACTCAATTTCTGAGGAGACTCGGGCTTTGCGTTGCTGACTGCCTTGCAGTACGGACGCTCACCGCGGTCTCCGTCGAATTCCAGTCAGAGTTTCCCCGCTCTTCATATTTCCAGTCAGAATTTCCTCGTCCTGTCCCTTAGTCTCCTTCACTGCCCACAGTCAGTAGTTTTCTTCCTTATTTGATGTCCCCTTGTTACCGCGCTCTCAGTTCCAGTCCGAAGTTTCTCCTGTCAGAGTTTACGCAAGTACCAGTGCCTAGTTGTTCTCTGTTACGAGTGTTTTTAGCAACGGATTAGTCATAGTGCATTTTCGCATTTTTGGTTTATACTATACATAGTTGTTCCTTGTGCCAGTGTTTGAATCTCATTTGCTGTGTCAGGTTGTTGTCACACTGCCCAATATATGCCAAGTTGGGTAGCTGTTGTAGCTAGTAGAACATCCTTTTGAATATCATTCCGCATTACACTTTGCAGATAGTTATTTAGTCAGTTCCCGATAGGACGGCGCTACACCTCTCATATCATCTATATTTTCCACTATTGCCCTCCAGTTTTGATTGTACTAAGGTCTTCTCACAGCTACATTCATATATGACTATGACTAAATAGGCATTATTTTCCCCTTGTCACCAGTCTCCTTTATTCCTTTATATAAGAATTCTATTGGCATCTAGACATACACTGTTTTCTTCAGGACATGCGCCCCTGTATGAATGCAGGATGGAGGGCTCACAAAAAAAGCACTTAGGGTGAGTTTTCCTGATGTTGGTTATCATTCAACTTTCAGTACTGGAGAGTTTTCTCAGAACAGGGTAGGAACATTATTAAGGAGGGTTTATCTTGTCATCCTTTCTACAGGGATTGTGATTACTGAAGTTCCAGGGAGTTCTTCTGGCGTTCCCGCAGACAGGTGAGCGTTACAGAACGCGAAGACCGCCATTTTGAAAATATCTGCCTGAGCGTCATGGAGACTCCTGACGTGGATCAGCTGGCTCAGTTATTGGGAGAATTGAGGGCGGAGGTTCATGCCACACGTGCTGAAACGTGTGCATTGCGTAGGGAGTTAGTGGTTAATAGGGACCGTACAGATGAATTGGCACGCCAACTTTTACAGGCTGGTCAAGTTCCCTTACCCGCAGCAAATCCATCAGCCCCTGTTCCCGCTACACCCCAGGCTCCAGTCCAAGTAATTGTTCCTGGAAGCATTCCCTTAGCTCCTCCTGAGCGTTTTCTGGGTGATTCTAAGAAATTTGCTGTTTTTATGAATCAGTGTAGGTTACATTTCCTCTGTCGTCCAGGAGTATTTCCCACTGATCAGGCCAAGGTGGCCTTTATTTTATCTTACCTGGGGGGTTATGCTGCGGATTGGTCAATTCCCCTAGTCAATAGAGACGACCCAATCTTGAGAAATCTATCAGAGTTCCAGAAAGAAATGGAAAAATTATTTGCACAACATACCCAGGGTCAAGCCCTAGACAATGAGCTGCTCTCTCTCCGACAGGGAAACCAAGAATTGTTGGCTTATGTGGCAACCTTCAATAGACTAGTAGCAGAATCCAATTGGCCCAATGAAAAAAGAACAACCTTGTTTCACAGAGGGTTGCGAAGTGAATTAAAGGATGTCTTGGCTCAAGTAGTCAATCCGCCAGATGGTATTGCCGACTTTATTGACCTTACTATCCAGTTAGACCAGCGACTGCAAGATAGAAGAGTGGATCGTTCTCGTTCCGAAAGTCGGGCTTATTTTGTGCGCCCAAAAGAAAACCCAGTAAGAGTTGGCCCGGATACTCACCCAGAACCGATGCAGTTAGAGGTTGTTAGGGGGCCCATTTCGCAGGTTGAGAGGGACAAGAGGCGTCAACAGCAATTGTGCCTTTATTGTGGCAAGCCTGGACATTTCTTAAGAGATTGCCCTGTGAAACCTCCAAGAAAACCTATTGGAAGCATCAACCAGGAAAGAGCGAATCAGATTTCGGAAAACTCCAGTGCCCAGCAAGTATAGAGGTCAGCTTGTCGAGCATGAAACAGGGAGTAATGACCTCTCACTTTGTCTTTCCAATTATCCTATTTAGTCCAGAACAGCCCACTAAGATGCATGCTTTACAAGCCTACATAGATTGTGGTGCCATAGGGAACTACATGGATTCTAAACTGGCATGCAAGTTAGATCTCTTCCTTGTGGACAAATCCGAAGCAGACAATGTATCTACAGTAGATGGTACTCCTTTAGCTTCTGGGCCAGTCACACAATGTACGAGGGACCTTATCATGCTTTGCCAGGAAAGTCATAAAGAGAGGATAACTTTCGACCTTATAAGTGCTCCACAATTTCAAATCATTCTAGGTATGCCTTGGCTCGAGAAGCACAATCCCACTATAGATTGGCGCTCCAGATCCCTTACTTTTGCTGCTGAATGTGAAGACTCCTGTTCTATGGTTGGTGACCTATAGAAGATTGTTATCGAGAGAGTATCTACTGACTCAACTCTTGGATTGATAGGAAGTTTACCCTCGGATTATAGGAAATTTCAAGAAGTTTTTGAAGAGAAATTGGCTGAGGTATTACCTCCTCATCGTCCCTACGATTGTCAGATTGACTTACTTCCAGGAGGTCAACTTCCTTGTAATCGAATATATTCATTAACAGAGAAGGAGGATGCCCATCTGAAGAAGTATCTAGATCAGTATTTAGCAAACGGTTTCATTAGGCCTTCTAAGTCCCCTGCTGCCTCTCCTCTTTTTTTTGTACCGAAAAAAGAAGGAGATCTCAGGACTTGCATTGATTATCGTGCCTTAAACCAGATTACAGTCAAGAATCGGTACCCCATTCCCCTCATTTCAAATTTGTTAGATCAAATCAAGGGCGCCCAGATCTTTACAAAATTAGATCTTCGAGGTGCGTACCATCTCATTCGAATAAAAGAGGGTGACGAATGGAAGACTGCTTTTCGCACCAAATATGGCCTGTTTGAGTACCAAGTGATGCCCTTCGGATTGTGCAATGCTCCGGCAGCATTTCAATGTTTTATGAACGATGTCTTAAGGGATCTGCTGGATGTATGTGCTGTGGTCTATATTGACGATATCCTGATTTTCTCCAGAAACCACCAAGAACATGTGAAAGATGTTACAGCTGTGCTTCAAAAACTACAAGAAAATTCTCTTTTTGTGAAGCTAGAAAAATGTTCTTTCCATGTTTCCGAAGTCGAATTTCTGGGTTTTGTACTATCCTCTCAAGGTGTCAAGATGGACATGCGAAAAGTGGAGGCTATACTCACCTCCAACGTCTGTGAAGGGAGTCCAAAGCTTTTTGGGTTTTGCTAATTTCTATCGTCGCTTTGTGGATAATTTCTCTCAATTGGTACACCCTATTACGTCCTTGCTTAGAAAAAATAAAAGATTTGAATGGACCAAGGAGGCTGAGGAAGCTTTTCAGAAATTAAAAACCAAATTTACTGAGGCTCCAGTACTGAAACATCCTCAAGCTGACTTACCATTTGTCGTGGAAACTGATGCCTCAAATGTAGCTATGGGTGCTGTTCTGTCGCAGCGCAATCCAGAAACCCAGATCTTGCACCCAGTGGCATTCTGGTCGAAGAAACTCTCTCCAGCTGAACGCAATTACACCATTACAGACAAGGAGTTGTTAGCCATCAAGAGTGCCCTGAAGGAGTGGAGACATTATCTCTTGGGAGCTCAGCACACGATTACCATCCTCACTGATCATAGAAACCTCCAGTATTTACGTTCCGTTAAGGCCCAATCTGCCCACCAACTGCGATGGGCCTTGTTCTTCGCAGAATATGATTTCATCATCACGTTTAGACCTGGAGTACGGAATGGGAAGGCTGATGCGTTATCTCGAATTGGCAATGGAGAGGAAGCGTTTGTCTCTTCTGCTCCCATGAACGTCATCGCCGGAGAAAGAGTCCTGGGTTTATTGCACAATGAAGAACCATATTTCGAGAACCTGAAGAAAGAAGTTAAAGAAATCGTTACTCGGGAAGAGCTGCTAACATGGGTTAATCGAGGAAATCCATTCAAGGTCCAAGATGAATTACCTTACTATCAAGATCGAATGTATCTCCCTACAGAGCCAATGAGACAACAAGTAATTTCCAACTACCATGGCTCCCTCATTGAGGGTCATCCCGGAGTGACCAAGACCTTAGAGAAGATCAAGAGGTACTACTGGTGGCCAACTTGGCGTAAGGATGTGACTCATTTCATTCAAACTTGCGGAATTTGTGCACAAAACAAGAATTCAAAGAAGAAACCAGCCGGTCTTCTGCAACCTTTAAATGTTCCACCCAATCCATGGCATACCATATCTATGGACTTTATCACGGATCTGCCGTCATGTGAAGGTTACAATACCATCCTGGTGGTGGTAGATTTATTTTCGAAGATGGCTCATTTTGTGCCCCTACAAGGGATTCCCACCGCTGCTGGCCTGGCAAGGAGTTTTTTAGAAAATGTTGTCAAACTACACAGGTTTCCTTCCATAGTCGTTTCTGACCGGGGGAGTCAGTTTGTTTCCAGATTCTGGAGAAAGTGTTGTGACCTGGCCCAGATTGATGTTAGACTATCCACTAGTCACCACCCACAAACGGATGGTCAAACGGAGCGCACTAACCAGACCCTGGAACAGTACTTACGCTGCATGCTTCATCAAACTAATGATTCCTGGTTAGACATTTTGTGGGTGGCAGAATACGCTTAGAACAATTCTATCCACTCTTCTACTGGTCTCACACCGTTCTATACCTTGCATGGTCGACATCCTCGAACATCTGCATTTGATCCTCCAGATCCACTAGAAATGCCGGCAGTTAGGAACCTTCACGACAAGATATTAACCGCAACCAGGGAGGCCCAAACTAACCTAGTGACGGCTAAGGAATCCCAAAAGAAGTTCGCTGATCGACATAGAAGTACTCCTCCTAATTTCCAGGTTGGTGACTCTGTCTGGTTGTCTTCCAGAAATCTGGCCTTAAAAGGTTCTAAGAAGTTTCTTCCCAGATATTTAGGACCATTTGTCATTGAAGCTGTTATTAATCCAGTGGCTATGAGGTTGACACTCCCGAAGAAAATGAGAATACATCCAGTTTTTCATGTCTCTCTATTGAAACGGGTAGAAGCAGAGACACGTTTGCCACCAGTCCCACCCCCAGTGGAGGTTGAAGACGACCAACCAGAATTTGAAGTCAGGGAGATTTTGGACTCCAAGATAATGCATCATAAATTATTTTACCTGGTAGATTGGAAGGGTTATGGTCCCCTTGAGAGATCTTGGGAACCTTTGGATAACATTCATGCCCCAAGATTGGTAAAAAGATTTCATCGCAACCACCCAACCAAGCCGGGAAGGAAATCTTTGAGGGGGGGGGTACTGTCATGATTTCCCAACGAGTTCCCTGATTTAACCCATGTTTCTGTAGGTTATTATTATTACTCTGTCATTTGAGAGAAGGTATTGTTTCCATTCAGATCTATATAGTAAGTCATGGGAAATTGGGATTCCAAGATGGCCGCCTAGTGGTGTACCCAGGAACTAATCTGTAGGTCTAGTCTTTTGCGACCTCTGTTATAAGTACTCAATTTCTGAGGAGACTCGCGCTTCGCGTTGCTGACTGCCTTGCAGTACGGACGCTCACCGCGGTCTCCGTCGAATTCCAGTCAGAGTTTCCCCGCTCTTCATATTTCCAGTCAGAATTTCCTCGTCCTGTCCCATAGTCTCCTTCACTGCCCACAGTCAGTAGTTTTCTTCCTTATTTGATGTCCCCTTGTTACCGCGCTCTCAGTTCCAGTCCGAAGTTTCTCCTGTCAGAGTTTACGCAAGTACCAGTGCCTAGTTGTTCTCTGTTACGAGTGTTTTTAGCAACGGATTAGTCATAGTGCATTTTCGCATTTTTGGTTTATACTATACATAGTTGTTCCTTGTGCCAGTGTTTGAATCTCATTTGCTGTGTCAGGTTGTTGTCACACTGCCCAATATGTGCCAAGTTGGGTAGCTGTTGTAGCTAGTAGAACATCCCTTTGAATATCATTCCGCATTACACTTTGCAGATAGTTATTTAGTCAGTTCCCGATAGGACGGCGCTACACCTCTCATATCATCTATATTTTCCACTATTGCCCTCCAGTTTTGATAGTACTAAGGTCTTCTCACAGCTACATTCATATATGACTATGACTAAATAGGCATTATTTTCCCCTTGTCACCAGTCTCCTTTATTCCTTTATATAAGAATTCTATTGGCATCTAGACATACACTGTTTTCTTCAGGACATGCGCCCCTGTATGAATGCAGGATGGAGGGCTCACAAAAAAAGCACTTAGGGTGAGTTTTCCTGATGTTGATTATCATTCAACTTTCAGTACTGGAGAGTTTTCTCAGAACAGGGTAGGAACATTATTAAGGAGGGTTTATCTTGTCATCCTTTCTACAGGGATTGTGATTACTGAAGTTCCAGGGAGTTCTTCTGGCGTTCCCGCAGATTGACAGGTGAGCGTTACACCTAAGAACACAATTGGTGTCCTGAAATGTTCGTAAATAAACGAATATGATGTGTCCTGAACAACAGTACAACTGTTCGTATTGTTCGCTAGCAACATGAAACTGTACTAAGAACACACGAGGTGTCCTGAATTGTTCGTAAACAAACAAAAATTAAAGTGTCCTAAAGAACACTATACCTGTCCGGTACTGTTCGCTAGCAAGTTCAAACTGTTCTAAGAACGCTATTGGTGTCCTGAAATGTTCGTACGTAAACGAAAATGGAGGTGTCCTGAAGAACACTATACCTGTTGGTAGTGTTCCCTATCCAATTGAAACTGTTCTAAGAACACAATTGGTGTCTGAAATGTTCGTACATAAACTAAATTACACGTGTCCTGAAGAACACTATCTGTCCTTACTGTTCGCTACCAAGTTTAAACTGTTCTAAGAACACACGCGGTGTCCTGAAATGTTCGTTTCACGTGTGACGCACTTTTAATTACTTCAGAACCCGAACAGTGTCCGTAGGACATCAATGCGCATGCGTTAACCAATCTCCGTACACTTGGTGTCCTGCGGACAGGCGCTTCCTTCGCGGACTAGTTCGCAAATGGATCATATGACCGCGCCCACGCTCATCGTGTGTCCTGAAATGCGGACACTGTTTGTGTCCCCGAACAATTTAAAAGTACATTTTCAGTTAATCCATAATATTTTTCAATAAAATCTCACCATGGCACAAGTCCCACATAGCAATCTTGAGTTTCTATATACCTTTTGAAACTTTCCGATCCTTTTTTTGTTTTCGATCTGTCCGCGGACAGTGCGCATGTCCGCGAACCGCGCACAAGCACCCCTATAAAAGACCACGCCCAAGAGCTTATTCCCATTGTGTTTCTGGCTATTCTTCAGAACACAGTGATTTTTGCTGCCACCTGCAGACTACACCATCATCGAGATGGCATCCTTGGCTGCTGAATTGCCACTTGGTGCTGCACCTGCTTCAGCACCACCCCCACCCCCTCCACCACCACCACCTCCCCAAGGGCCTGAAGAGGGGAACAGGAGTGAGGATGCGGAGGAGGAAGAAGAGGATGATGAGAATGAGGTAGAGGAAAACCCTACTACCCGCACTAGGCGTGAGTCTTGGGTGTGGCGGTTATTTACCATTCATGGTAATGTTCCTAAGGCTCGTGCGAACCGTGTTACCTGCAATGAGTGCAAAATGATACTCAGTCGCGGGAAGCACGGTAAGTACAGCTTTGGGACCACTACTATGAAGCGACACCTGAGGTCATTTCACTCTGGGGCTATTCGCAGGGTTGTACCTTGCGAAGAACGTATCAGGTTGATTTCCTCTACTTCATCCTCTGTTTCTGATCCTGTAACCACAAGGACCACCTCTGTGGGACAGCGTCTTCCTCAAGCTGCCTCACAGGCCACAGAGAATGCTGATGACCCTTACCTTTCAAGGGTCACAGTTGTATGTATGTACTGTGACACAGTACTCTGCAGGGGGGAGCGACTTCGGAGTGCTTTTGAGACTATCGTCTCAGAGCACGAGAAGACCTGCTCACTACCCAAATAAAACCCACTCTACATATTCCTCTCTCAGCTCGCCCTTTCTTATCCCTGTGGTTGGTGTGCCACCCCTTTACCCTCCTTTACCCTCCTCTCCTAGTGTGTTGTGTCTGAAAAACCAAAAAAAATACAAAATTACAAAAATCAAAAAAAAATAAGGCTCTTTTCAGAGCCGCCTTTCCCAGTTAAAAAATAGAAGTTCGCGAACATTAAAAAAATTGGGTTGCTACTCCATCACAAACATTGTAATTTTCTCTGGAAAGAAGTGGTGGCTCTGAAAAGAGCCTTTGGGCGGTGTTTGTAAGTCAAAAATTGTAAATGCTTAACATCTACTTCAAAATCGTTGTTGTAATTCCAAAAAAGGTCGCAATGCATTTTGTACATTTCTCAGAAAAATCTGATTGCCAGCATAAGTAAGATGGACTCCATCTCTGCGAAAAATGTATGTACTACAAAACATAATATTTTCATTGTGAAAAGAAGACATGCCAAAATCTCTTAGAAAGGAACAAACAGCCTTATTAACATTGCGCCTTGCTTTTTTCATATGTGGACCAAATGAAGAAGAACGAAGCCACATTTGTCTCTGCGCAATCCGTGAAAATATCACTTGAGAATTAGGAAACATGTCAATAACCTTCCTAAGTCCTTCTTTCATAGCAAATTGCAAAAAAATTCCAGTCACATATCCTAAACTGTTCCCTCCACAATGAATTACAATTATGTCTGGATGATGCTCTGTCT
Source organism: Ambystoma mexicanum (assembly GCF_040938575.1). Lineage (NCBI taxonomy): Eukaryota > Metazoa > Chordata > Amphibia > Caudata > Ambystomatidae > Ambystoma > Ambystoma mexicanum. Next base: position 957,207,994 of record NC_090930.1, on the reverse strand, counting down.
CCAAAGTAGCACAGAGAGGTAGCAAGTCCAACCACTTCATTCCACGTACTCCATGCCAGTGTACTTCCACAGGTGGGAATCCAAGATCTACAGCTACTCCACAGCTTTCTGCATGCACCTTCAACCAATGTATCCACGAATCTCCTAAAATCCTGTTTTCTGAAACACAGCCATAGCTATCTTTTGTTCTCTCAGCAAAAAGAGTATCTGAGAAAATCTCTCCTGACACAACACACCCACCAAACTTTCCCGACCAATCCCTTTCAGTGCTTATTCTCATTTGCATGACTTCTGAACCCAAAAATCCCTGGATGTAACTCCCGATGTCCGCGAACTACCGCCATGTCCGCGGACATATCGTAACATGAACAGCCCTTCTACCATTTCCACTACACTCTCTCTGCCATTCCCTCATTGGATGTACCTCAAAAATCACATGACCATGCACCAATCACATTCAAGACCTCTACATCTAACTGCATCATCATAGATCAGCACTGCAAATGTACTCTGAATCTCTCTGAGTACAAGTGTCATATCATTGGCAAGCAGCATCTACCAGAAATACTGTACAAGTCTTCAAGATTTCTACTTGCAGCTCCATGCATATCCATATGCATGAACACAAACTTCAGGTATGCATATTTTCTGTATAGTAGATGAACACATTTTCAAACAGACTTTTACCTTGTAAAATCTGTAAAATGAATTTACTGTACTTTTTTCAATTTCCTAAAATCAACTATCACTTATAAACCGTTATACTATTTACTTTCTTTATACACACACACTCAAATCATGTTAAACTAACATTTTTTAAATGAAATCTATAGACTACATGTATTCAAACAAAATTGCATGCAAACACAATCTATGTTTAAACCTTTATAAAAATACTTATACAATTTCATATTTTTTGTTTTTATTTATTTATTTACTTAATTACTTTAAATTAGACATGACATTGAGGCGCTATTACCTAGAACAGTTTACTTACAGAAATAGTGGTATTCACTGATATATTATAAATTTCACAAGACATAGTAAAGATATTTTTTTTGCTACAGTTAGTCATTCAATACAATTTGTTCATTAAGAACATATCATATGTGCTGAACTGATGCAATGTATCTTATGTAAATAAATTAGTTTAATGGTTTTACAGAAGGCACTGAGGATTTCAATTAAAAAAATCAATATCTAAATTAAAAACAGTGCTGTATACAAACAAAGTTACTAATTTGAAGCTTTTACAATTGCAGTGAAGACCAGTTTCCTGAAAAGAAGCAGCCGAATTCGAAGAAGAAAGAAAAACTAAGAAGTTACCTGTTAATTCAAAAAAAAAAAGTAAGTAAAATATCACCATAATATTTGTATCATTAATCAAATATACTATAACGTTAATACGAGCTATTTTGGTTTCTAAAAATAGAGATTTTGTACCATTTTGTCCAAAAATTTCCATGTCTTAAACAGCGATTTACAGCCAGAATGGCCCACAAATTTCTATTTTTAGACACACAAATTACCCAACTGAACCACTACAATTTTCATATTATAGAACAAACAACTGTTTTAATTTTATACATTAGATTTACTATTTGTACTTTTCCACACCACTAGCTTACTTTTTTTTGTCATCTGAACCCCAGTTTAGTAACACATAAATTCAAGAATACCTATCCCTACTAGTTTTAGTTTCCAATGCACAATCACACACCATTACATACATCTTTATCATCTTACTCACTCATGCACACAGCACACTGTCACGCCGCGCGCTCGCTCGCGGGCGTCGGCGCCACTTACCTGGGTCCCTGGTCCACGGCCGCAGCAGTCTCCTCCTTCATGGAGGCTGTACCCGCGGTGGCGACTCTCTTCACGCCGACCCGCGGTTCGGATGGGCGCCGTGGACGCCGCCATCTTGCGAGGATCTGCGCATGCGCGGATCGTCAGTATTCGACGTCCCGCGCATGCGCAGCATCGGAACATGCGTTCCAAGCCTCGTTTTGACCCCGGACCATAAATAGGCATCGCATACACAGGGACAACGCGTCTCAACGCGGTTGTTACTGTGTATGCGCTGCTGGAGCCCTGGTGCTAGGTTTTCAGTCCTCCAGTTTCCAGGTCTACCTTTCCTGCTCAGTCCTGCCTCTTCTCTTTACTCCTTCTTGCTTACTGGTCCTCCTACCCTTTCTTCCCTTATTTTTCGTTACTAGTCAGTCCCTGGTTCAGGGTGGAGGAGTTTTCGTCTGGGTTCCTAGTAGTAGTGGGGACCCCTGTCAGTACTGCTTCTTCTTGCAGTTTGCTTTCCTTTGCCTGTCTTGTGCCCTGCCGGTACCTGTGCCTTACTGCCTTGGAAGTTCCTGAGTTCCTCTCCGTTTTCATCGGTGATTTCATCAAGCCTTCTCAGCCAGTGGAAACACTGTCCCGACGTCACGCTAATCCTGAGAAGTGCCACCCGTGGCGTTGGGAGTTGGTTCAGTGCCATCCTGTCATATACCGTCAGGAGGGGATTGGGCTAATTCCTCGTGTTACTCTTTCATCGGCTATCAGGACTTCGACAGACTGGCAACCTCAACTCCACGGTCTACAGGAAAAAGAGGTAAACCACGATCCCGTGAAGATTCGTTTAACAGATTGAGACGCCTTAACCCCAGTTCCGACATGGACGACATACAGGAACTACGTGAAGAAATGCGTGCCATGCGTCTTGAAATGACCACTCTCCGCCAGGAGAACAACACCCTCAGACAGGCATTGGATCGGTGTTTGGCTAGTCCCGCACAACCTGTCACACCGCCAGAGAACTCCATGGCTTACACGACTCCGATGAAGTATGATGGTGATCCGCGTCGAGTGGCTGAGTTCTGTACTCATTGTCGGATCCATTTCCAGTTCAGATCGACTCATTTTGCTCAAGACAAGGCCAAGATAGGGTACATCCTTGGCAATCTGACCGGCAATGCACTCGCCTGGGCAGCACCTCTAGTCTCTACTAACAGTCCTCTGTTGGGTGATTTCACTGCCTTTGAGAAAGCCTTTTTGGACGTCTTTAAACCACCCAATTTGGCAGCCATGGCTCAGAATCAATTAATGGAGATCAAGCAAGGGTCAGATGACATAATCCGCTACATCAGTCGGTTTCGACAATTAGCAACTGATTCACAATGGCCTGAAATTACTCAAAAAACCTTGTTTCGTCGGGGATTACGAGAGGAGTACAAGGATGAATTACTGCACATTCCGGAGCCAGAAACATTGCCTACTTTGGTGGAACAAGTCTTACGCATTGACCACAGGTTGACCGAACGACGGAGTGAACGCCGCAGGTCTGCCAGGTATCAACCGATTCCTCTTGCACAGAACCCCGGACCAGCTGTTTCTACTGAAGTAGGTCCAGAACCCATGCAGTTGGGTGCCGTCCGTGGTCCGTTGTCCGAGACCGAAAAGAAAAGAAGACGACAGAAGAATTTGTGCCTGTATTGCGGTGGTTCTGACCACTTTTTAGGCACCTGTCCGCTGCGCCCGCTGAAGAAACAGGAAAACTAACAGGCCCGTTGTTCGAGGCGAAGGCAGCAACGGGCCGCCCTTCTGATTCCGTCCTTCCTCCCATGAACTCAGTACCTTTGTTGATCCTGAAAATCGGTGTTGCCTGGCTTGGAAAATGTGTGCAGACCTGGGCCCTTTTGGATTGCGGAGCATCCGGCAACTACATCGATGCCTCATTTGCGATTGCCAAGGGGATCCGTTTACATAACAAGGAACGACCTACAGTGGTCGAGGTTATCGATGGTTCTACTTTGTCTTCGGGTCCTGTTTGCCAACACTCTGATCCCTTGTGGCTCTCTGTAGAAGGGCATCTCGAACGTATCTCCTTGGACGTCATCAAATCCCCCTCATTTCCGGTGGTTCTGCGGTTACCATGGTTGTTGTATCACAATCCCCAGGTCGACTGGACCGCTCGCTCTTTGATGTTTACTTCGACACGTTGCCCTAGTGATTGCGTAATCCATGAATCCTTTCCTGCAGTTATGGAGTCCCTCAATCCTGCTGACGTGTCTACTCGTCTATGTGCCACTCAATCGGTACCTCATGAATATGCTGACTACCACAAGGCGTTCTCCAAGCCTGAAGACATACCATTACCACCTCATCGGTACTTTGATTGTTCCATTGACATTCTGCCTGGTGCGATCATTCCCCGCGGCAAGATTTATTCGTTGACTCAACTCGAGAAAGGCATCCTACAGGAGTACATTACGGATTGCCTGAACAAAGGCTACATTATACCCTCCAAATCCCCTGCGGGATTCCCGTTATTCTTCGTCAAGAAGAAAGAGGGCACTTTGCGCCCTTGTATCGACTATCGTCAATTAAACGAAATCACGAGGAAAGACAGGTACCCGTTACCACTCATCCGGGACATCATCGAATCTCTGAAATCAGCACAGATCTTCACCAAACTGGATCTAAGAGGGGCCTATCACTTGGTGCGGATTAAGAATGGAGATGAGTGGAAGACGGCCTTCAAAACGCCTATTGGTCACTTCGAATACAGGGTGATGCCGTTTGGACTCTGCAATGCCCCGGCAGTCTTTCAACGGTTCATGGACGATGTCTTTTCTGACCTTATTGGGATTTCTGTCTGGGTTTACCTTGACGACATATTGGTTTTTTCTGACTCTCGTACTGCACACGTAGTGCATGTTCAGGAAGTCCTCCGGAGGTTAATACACAACGGCCTGTATGCCAAAATCGAAAAATGTCAATTTCATAAGAAAAGCATGGAGTTTATGGGTTATGTGATCAGCAACACAGGAGTACAGATGGATCCCGCAAAACTGCAAGCTATACAAGAATAGAAACCACCACATGGCGTGAAGTCGCTTCAAAGGTTCTTGGGCTTTGCCAACTTTTATCGGCGTTTCATCCCACGCTTTTCTAAACTGGCCAACAGTCTAACTCGCCTGACCAGTACCAAGGTGCCGTTTATCTGGGACACGCGGGCCGAGGAGGCATTCCTGGAATTAAAGAATTCTTTCATGTCGGCTCCTGTTCTTAGACATCCAGATGATGAAAAACCATTTGTGGTTGAGACAGACGCTTCTGACTACGCAATCGGTGCGGTCTTACTACAGCAAGATGCAGTCACAGGAACAGAACACCCGGTGGCATACTACTCAAGGAAATTATCAGTGAGCGAGAGAAACTATGCAGTGATAGAAAAGGAACTACTGGCAATAAAAGCTGCCTTCGAGGAATGGAGACATCACTTGCTGGGTGGGAGGTACTCGGTGGTGGTTCGCACAGATCACCGCAATCTACAGTTCCTGCGCTCTTTGCAATGTAGAACTTCCCGTCATGCTCGTTGGGCCTTTTTCTTTTCACAGTTTGATTTCACTGTCACGTACATTCCTTGTTCCCAGAACACGAAGGCTGATGCCTTGTCTCGTTCTTTGGAAAACAACGTTGAAGGAGTCAATGAACCGGAACCTTTGATTGCATCCAAACATTTTCTATTGATGCTGACTCCCCGGCTCCAACAGTTTGTTGAGGCCACTCGTACGGATCCCACAAGAGCACAGATACTACAACGTGCCGACATTAAGGAACGTGACGGCTTGTTGTTCTTCAAGGATCGTCTGTACGTTCCCACATTGGAACTCCAGAAAATCATTCTACAGAATTGCCATGATTCCGTCGTTTGCGGTCACCGTGGAGTCCGCACAACACAAGAACTGGTTGCACGACAGTACTGGTGGCCTGGATGGGCTACACTGGTAAAGCAATACGTGGACTCCTGTCCTGTATGTGCCCAGACCAAGATTCCTCGCAAAAGGCCAATTGGCCTTCTGAAACCCACGCCTACGCCTCCGTACCCTTGGCATACCATCGCCACGGATTTCATCGTTGACCTGCCCTTGTCCGGTGGATTTACCTGTATAATGGTGGTGGTGGATTGTTTCACCAAGACGGCTCATTTCTTGCCCTTTCCTAAGCTACCCACTGCATCTCAGATGGCACGATGTTTTCTACATGAGGTGTATCGCCTTCATGGTCTTCCGGAGAAGATCTTGTCAGACCGGGGGTCTCAATACATCTCTTCCTTTTGGGGTCAACTGTGTCGACATTTGGACATTCAGCGAGCCCTGAGTTCCGGCTATCATCCGCAGACTAATGGACAGACAGAACGTACCAATCAGACCCTTGAGCAATACCTACGTTGTTATGCCAATGCAACCCAAGACAACTGGTCGGAATGGTTGGACACCGCGGAAGCAGCTTACAACAACGCTGTTCATTCCGCTACTGGACTCAGCCCCTTTTATTGCTCTACTGGTCTTCATCCTCGCCTGCTGCCTGTTCATCCAACGTATTCCAGCACCGTTCCTTCCGCAGATGCCCTGGTGTCTCTGATCCGCGATCAACATCGTCTGGCGGCCAGTACCTTGGCAGCGGCACAAGCACATATGAAGGAGCAGGCTGACAAGAGACGGAGCCCGGAGCCTGTCCTTCATGTTGGGGACATGGTTTGGCTATCCTCCAAGAATCTACCAGTACGCAACTTACCTGTGAAACTAGCCCCCCGCTTTTTTGGTCCCTTCCGCGTCTCTGAGCGTATTTCCTCTGTTGCCTTTCGTTTGTCTTTGCCTCGCTCTTGGAGGATCCATCCTGTCTTTCATGTTTCCCTTTTAAAGCCCTATGTGCCCGATGTTATGGGTCGTACCTGTTCCCGTCCTGCTCCGCTATTGGTTCGGGGGGTCCCTGAATTTGAGGTGCAGGAGATTTGTGATTCACGTATTTGGCGCGGTGTTCTGCAGTTCCTGGTCAGCTGGAAGGGTTATCCAGCTTGTGACCGCACTTGGGAACCGCGCTCCTTCGTGCATGCACCGCGCCTGGTTCGGGATTTCTATCTCCGCTTTCCTTGGAAACCCGGTGCTCCGGGGTTGTCCGGGAGGGGGTATGGTGTCACGCCGCGCGCTCGCTCGCGGGCGTCGGCGCCACTTACCTGGGTCCCTGGTCCACGGCCGCAGCAGTCTCCTCCTTCATGGAGGCTGTACCCGCGGTGGCGACTCTCTTCACGCCGACCCGCGGTTCGGATGGGCGCCGTGGACGCCGCCATCTTGCGAGGATCTGCGCATGCGCGGATCGTCAGTATTCGACGTCCCGCGCATGCGCAGCATCGGAACATGCGTTCCAAGCCTCGTTTTGACCCCGGACCATAAATAGGCGTCGCATACACAGGGACAACGCGTCTCAACGCGGTTGTTACTGTGTATGCGCTGCTGGAGCCCTGGTGCTAGGTTTTCAGTCCTCCAGTTTCCAGGTCTACCTTTCCTGCTGAGTCCTGCCTCTTCTCTTTACTCCTTCTTGCTTACTGGTCCTCCTACCCTTTCTTCCCTTATTTTTCGTTACTAGTCAGTCCCTGGTTCAGGGTGGAGGAGTTTTCGTCTGGGTTCCTAGTAGTAGTGGGGACCCCTGTCAGTACTGCTTCTTCTTGCAGTTTGCTTTCCTTTGCCTGTCTTGTGCCCTGCCGGTACCTGTGCCTTACTGCCTTGGAAGTTCCTGAGTTCCTCTCCGTTTTCATCGGTGATTTCATCAAGCCTTCTCAGCCAGTGGAAACACTGTCCCGACGTCACGCTAATCCTGAGAAGTGCCACCCGTGGCGTTGGGAGTTGGTTCAGTGCCATCCTGTCATATACCGTCAGGAGGGGATTGGGCTAATTCCTCGCGTTACTCTTTCATCGGCTATCAGGACTTCGACAGACTGGCAACCTCAACTCCACGGTCTACAGGAAAAAGAGGTAAACCACGATCCCGTGAAGATTCGTTTAACACACACATACATTCCAGAACACCCCAACCCATATATTCTTTATTTTTTTCAACAGACCCTAAATAAAAAATGCCTACCAAAAGTCAAGTCCGTAGAAAGCAACGCAAAAGTAGAGCAAATGAAAATAAAGGTGTCCAACATAAGCATCCATCTCTAGCAGAATTTGTAAAAAAAGTTGAAACAAAACAGCTAATACAATCATTTAGTGAAACACAAGAAGTTTCAAGTACAACAACTTTGCTTCCTCTATCAAAATGTAAAACAAACCAAAACACAAATTAACAGAAAATCAGCTATCAGTACAGATAAAACTACTTCTTCAAATTTTAATATAGTGCAAAGTAAGCATACCAAGAAAAGTATTTTAGCCAAAATATACTGTCACAAAGTCCTTCAAAATCTTATAAAAACAGGAGAGAAATCAGGTTCAAAGCTTAAAACCTATCGTAGGAAATTAATCTTAGAAGCATTGATGGACAGTGCAATTCTTCTCAAAAGAAATGTATTTATTTTACTGTTAAACAAAATTAAACCACTAACAAAACTAATAACTAAATTACAAAAAATACTTCTCAATAAGCGAAATGTCAACAGAAAGAACTTCTTAAGTATCTGCGGAGGTGAATGGAATCACACTACGAGCACAGAACCATATTTTAATGAAAAAGCGTACAAACAAAAGCAAATGAATACAATTGCCATAAATAGCAGTGGTCGAGGTTATAAAAAAGTGAATAATACCATAATGGAACAAGAAGTACTCCTTACAAAAATATGCCCTGAAAACTTAGAATTACCCCTCCATTCAACTGAATCAGAACGTCTAGTGTACAAATGGCCATGCACGTCAATGTGTAACATTCCCAAACAATGTTTCAAATCTTTACGCCAATTCCTCAATAAATATGTAAAAAGCAAAGACAAAATCAAAATTAAATTACTGCAAAATATAGATACATGTCCAGTGCGCAAGTACACAGGACTACAAGGACATTCATTGCCTGCATTACAGGACCTACTTGTAAAACCACTTTCCATGATATCAAAAGGATATCAACACATCATTCAACTATAAGAAATCTAGTCTATAAACAACTATGCTAAAAGTCCTGCTTTAGCACTAGCAAAGTTAAATAACATCCTTCTACATGGTACAGCAAAAGACCTACTTGAAGAAATTCACTATATCCAGAAAAAATATTTTGGAAGTGAAAGCCATTTACAGAATGAAATGGCTTTAAACCAATTAAGCAAAAATTCTACACATGGCAACCTTTTGCTAAACACATACAAAAAAGAAATACTAAAATTTAAAAGTACATCAGCTGAAGTACCAAACCATGTATGTGTATGTTGCCGTAGAATTTTTTATAAAAGTAACACAAAAACTGTGGACCTATCATACAAAATAGAAGACAATGAAGATTCTAAATGGTTTGAATTAGCTCTGTACCTTGTAGCAGAAAACAAATATGACATAACTGAGCCCTTAATACTTTGCAGTTATTGCACTACAAAACTTGACAACCAAACTCCTTCACCTTCTATCACAAATAATTTGGAATTATACCCAGTACCAAAACCTCTACAACAACTTAATTTATATGAGAGCATCATAATTCAAACAGTACACCCATTTCAAGCAATAATACGCCTTCAACCAAAAACAGCAAAATTACCTCCCTCTGAATTGGTAAAAAGCATTCGTGGAAAAGTAGTTTATTTACCATTAAATCTAAAAGAAAATGTGCATACTCTAGGAGTGCAACATCCAATGCAGCAATCTTTAATTATATTAGTAAATGGAGTACCTACAAAAGACAAAAAAATATGGCAACAGCTGGTAGATGTATATAAAGTTAGACAAGCCTTCCAATATCTTAAAGAGAATAATGAATATTACAAAGAAATTAATATGGAAGAAAACTTGAAAGATACAACTGAAATAATTCAAGAAACACAAGAAGCTGGTCAATTTGAGCTACTAGATCCTGCTACAATATCAAATACTTAATGACACAGTACAAGATGTACTGGAAACTTACCAAATGCGTCAAACAAAAGGATCGCCAATCAGTATATGGGAAAAAAGTATAGAAGCACATGCTTTTCCTCTACTCTTTCCTACTGGCAAAGGAGGAAGGTATGATGATAGACCTATTCAAATATCAGCTTCAGAATACCGCTCATTACGGATGTATTCTGAAGATCCCAGATTTAGACAAAATGTGGAATACATATTCCACCTACTTTTTGAAAGTGAACTAGCAACTTTATGTTACGGAGTTGCACACATATTAAAATCAGGATCACACTTTCAAAATATGACAGCTACACAATAATTAGAGAAAGTGCAACAAAAGGATGAGGTTTTACAATCAAATATTACAAATCTATTAGCAAATATGCGTGGTACTAAAGAGTACTGGTTTCGACGTCATGGAGATGTACGTTGTATGATCAGAAACCTTGGCCCACCCACTTGGTTTGTTACATTAAGTTGTGCAGAATATGCATCGGAAGATTTACATGATTTCCTACGCATATCAAATAAAAACAAAACAAACATAGATATTCTAACACCTGGAGAACTTTGCTCTTTGGATCCTGTTAATGTTTCAAGATATTTTCACCATCGCTTCATTGCTATGCTACATTTTATTTGTAATAAAACTGTTCCTCCCCTTGGAGAAGTGCAACACTTCTTTTGGAGAAAAGAATACCAAGCCAGAGGAGCACCACATATCCACATGCTTTTATGGATTAAAGATGCTCCTAAATTTGATCAAGACAGTGATGCCACTGTTTTACAGTTTATTGAAAAATATGTCACTTGTGAAATTCCACCAGAAGCCACAAATAGTGATCTTCATGCACAAATTTTACAATTTCAAAGACACAAATGTGGAAAATATTGTCGTCGCAAATACAAAAACAAAGGCAAATACTACACCAAATGCCAATTTGGTTTCCCTAGACCAGTTACAAATACAGGTCAAGTAAACAACCTCATGTCTTCAGTTAGACATAGTGTTAAAGGTAAGTCACCTAAAAATACATATTACATAAAAAGAAAAGAAGAAGAAAAATATATCAATGATTATAATGCAATCATTGCCCACTTATGGAATGCAAACATAGATGTGCAGTACATTGCAGACGATTCTACTGCAGTTGCACGATATGTCACAGCATACTTAACTAAAGCAGAAAAGACAGAGCTCCAAGACCTCTGGAATGACCTGTCATCAGATAAAACAGTATCTCAGAAATTATACAGCCTGGGCATAAAAATGCTCATCCATAGAGAATGTGGATCTTATGAAGCAGCTGATCGTTTAACTGGTACTTCATTGTATGGTAAATCTGAAAATATAGTATGGCTAAGTCTTGGTCCAGCTAAATCTAGAAAAAGAGTTCTAAAATCATATGAATATATAGAAACAATAGCCAAACATGATCCCAACAGCCAAGATATTTTAAAAAACAATTTATTGGACACATACTACCCAAACAGAAGTAATACTTTGGAACACATGTGTCTATACCAAATAGCCCAAAACTACACATACAAAAATAATATGAAACCTGATGAAAAAAAGGTAAATATAGAGTGACAGACTGTGAAGGCAGCTTAGTTAAACTCACTAAACCAAATTTAATTAATCATATCAAATTGGCATTGAAGACTCCTCAACATAAAGAAGTATATTACATGTCCCTGCTACAACTCTTTAAACCATGGAGAAAAGAAGAACAATTACTAGATAACTATGACTCATATGAGGATGCTTTCAAAGCAAATGAAAGCACTATAACTGATGTAAACTTTACACAGTACAAAACAATGTTGCACAATGAACAGAAACATGAAGAAGAACTCCAAGCCCAACTAGATAAGGATACTCCTGACAGTAGTCAACCTTCTGTAACAGGAAGCCAAGAACCACTGGGAGAACCACTAATAACAAATTAGGCAGAATTAGCTATGATAGAAGTAGAAAACACCATGTGTTAGTATGAAGATAAGGAAGACTTAACTATACTACAATCAAAAATAAACAATGAGCAAAGTAGCATTTTTCAAGAAGTAACAAAACAAATTGCACATGGTGTAAAACATGAAAATAAAGAATGTTCCTGCCATAATTATAAACCTATACTACTGTACGTCAGTGGTGAAGCTGGTTCTGGCAAAACATTCCTAATCAAAATCATTAGTAAGTTCCTTCAAAAATTGACAAACAACAAACTGTCAGCTGTTGTCACTGCCCCTACAGGTTTAGCTGCCTACAACATAGGTGGTGTTACATTACACCGATTACTACTATTACCAGTAGAACACCAGAACAAATTAGACTATTACAAACTTTCTGCAGAAGCTGCAATGGAATTGCAGTAACAAATGAAAATGCTACTAATAGATGAAGTGAGCATGGTCTCCAACCTGATGTTAGCTTTGATTCACCTCAGATTACAAGAAGTACTCAAAACAGACTATGAAGAGCTCTTTGCAGGAAAACACATTATTGTTTTTGGAGATCTGCTTCAATTAACACCAGTAAAAGGTGAACCTATTTTTAAAACATTAGGGCACAAACTCTGCAGTAAAACTGTTGGCAGCATTGGAAATGTCAACCTTTGGCAACATTTCCAATACAGAGAATTAACAGAAAACATGCGCCAATCTGCAGATTTAACTTATGCCAACATTTTAAAAAAGTTTGAGAGTTGGTATACTTTCTAAAGAAGCAGAAGCAACATTGAAAACCCGGCACATTAATGCACTTTATGGCATGTGCTACAGATGTTATGGAACAATTAGCCCACAAAAATGTCAATTGTATGGCCTTAATGCCAACTCTTGCAAGCTGTCTCAAATTCAATGAAATAATGTTAAGTAAAGAAATGCAACCAATAATGGAAATTAGCGCCACAGACAAACTAGATGTACATAGTATGACCAAGCCACAACAAGACTAAATAATTCAGAAAAATCAATCACAAACACAGCAGGCTTAGAAAAGATGTTAAAATTATCCTTAAATTGCAGAGTAATGCTTAAACGTAACCTTGACGTGGACCAAGGACTAGTTAATGGAGCACTGGGTAGTTGTTGGCTTTCAAACATACCCACGTGACAACAAAATTCAGTTTGACAATATACTCTTTGACAAACTTTCAGAAGTAAAACGGATAGGACGCTCAACAGCTAGATTCCTTCTCTTCAAAGATATGTATGTACGCAGAGTAGGGATGCAACGGTATTACGGTATACCGTTAAAGATACCGTGAACCACTTAATTGAACAATAATAACCGTCACATTGTTTATACCGGTATACCGTACATACCGTTAAGTGTGCTTTTAAATCTGATTTGGAAAGGCTGCAGTAAGCAAGTTCTGCGCAGTCTTGGTCTTGCACTGTGATGTGCCGTCTGCCAAGTAGTTTCAGTTTGAGCAGTTTTTAATGCCATTCCATAAGTCACACGTGCCTGACACAAAATCAACATGTTAGCAATAGGAAGAATAAATACAGTGCCAAGAAGGAAAGGGGTTTACTTTTTTTTAAAGCGCTCACACGGCCCCAGGGCATCGAGGCGCTGTTAAAGAAATTGGTTTTGTTTATTTTGTTGCGTAATTGTTTTTGTCTTAGTTGCGTATTTATAACGTGCTTAAACACCCAGAGGTTTCTAAGAGCGGACCCAGGGATCGAACCTGTGTTGCTTTGTGTTGTCTTGCTTCCAAGGCACGCACGTTGCCGCTGAGCTATCCTCCCGGGACTTTGGGTTGGCGGCTTTGGGGTTTATATATTTATAATGGATAATGTTTTCTAAACATATGACAATGGCGATTTCCCTGGTTCTATCATTGAATTTACATATAATAAGTCACACTGCGAAATTTAATCATCTCTGTGGGTATTCCCTGCTGCCATACCAAAGGGTAACATGTCCGTGATTACTGAACACCTTTTGGCCCAGAAGTAAACTAAAGGCTGTAACGTAAAGAGAGAGTGCGTGTGTGTGTGTATGCGCACAACCGTATACTACCATCAGACTCCATTGATCTGTGGCATGCAGATTATCAATATGGCAACATGTTCATCTTCACCAGTAGCCAGTGGGGGAGCTAAAAGCCTAAATGACCACTTAAGAAAAGCTATTCAGTTTGCTTTGCCAGTCGCAGCAGGGCCCCACCTCCCCCTCCTCTCCACACGTGCGTTTGTGTTTGGTGCAAGCAAGGGGTGGCATTTCAGTGGAAAGTATGTTAAAAAGCCCAATTCTGGCCCTGGGTGCATGGTTTTGGTTGTGCTGATAAATCTGACAATTTATGACCTTTTAGAAAATATTTGTTAAGATTAGTTAACTCCACCTGCTATACCACGATAACCATGATATACCGTCATTTGGCAAGAAGGTTATTGTACCGTCATAAAACTAATACTGTGACACCCCTAACGCAGAGAACAATTTTCCCTAACTCTTGCATACGCAGTCACGATTCATAAATCAATAGGTTTTACCCTAGACAAAGCAATGATAGATATTGGTAACACAGTCTTTAAAGAAGGCATGAGCTACGTAGCACTATCACGCTTACGTACACTTGACGGTCTCTTTCTAATCAACTTTGATGCAAGTAAAGTAAACGCTGATATTCCTTGCATTTTAGAATATAATAGACTTCGCTCACTATACACTCCCCATCTAAACACATATTCTGTTCCACAAAAACTAAAACGTTGTAAAAGAAAACTAAATCAAACAGAAATGCAACAGGACGTCACTGCAAATCCTCCAAAGAGAGTAAAAGAAACTAATACTTCATCAAGTACCACAAACAAAAAAGAATCAATTAGAGAAAGTAAACCAGGTACTTCTTTAAAGAAGGAAGACAAACTCCAAAAAAAGCAGTTAGATACAGAACTACCTGGACCATTTAAATTCTCAAATATAGTTGGTATAAGTTGCTATGCAGATGTAGCAATGAATATTATATTTCAATTACCACCAATTGTTGACAACATTTACTTACACAGTACAGACCCATTGTGTTTGCAAATGTTAGTACTTCACAGAAATGCAGCAAACAATCCTGACAACACATATAGTGTTTTTGGAATAAGACGTCAATTGGACTACTGTGCTGGAATGGTGAAATTCACTATAAACTCACAGGAAGATCCACAAGAATTTCTAATGTACTTACTACAAGTACTGGAAAACAAAAACATACCTATAAATGAAATCTTTCAGATTTCATACATGTGGAAACATACATGCACTCTCTGCAACAATGTGACACAAGAAGAAATCCCCAATGAACGCTTCATATATATATCAATACCAAATTGTGAATCCATTCCATTTCAGCAACTTGTACAAAATGCAAACCATGGTAGATTATGCTCTACCTGCAATTCAGATAATCGCTCCACGTTAGTAATACAAACACATAGTAAATACGTAATACTAATGCTTCTACGTTACAATGCAGATGGTACCAAAAACAACTGCAAGCTGACTGGATTCACACATGGTCAAATATCACTTGGTAAGAAAACCTTCACAACTATAGGTATAATCTACCACGCAGGAGCCACAACCAATTCAGGGCACTACACTGCATATATAAAAAAGAAATGTGGATGGTTTGAATGTAATGATAGTACCATTACTCTAAAGCAGAGATTACCAGCAAATCTTACAAACACTTATTTGATGTTCTTAAAACCAAAATTTGATAAATAAACTGTATTTAAACCTTTAAGTAAATTTGTGTTAAAAAAATATAAACTGTTAGAATATTCCAAAAGCTATCTAACTGCTCAAAGATTCTAAAACAACTAATCAGATAAATGAATACCACTAAATTAGACCAGAAAATACACAGTTAGAATACGCCAATTGGTATCTAACTGTCCCAAAATTATAAATTTGTGTTAAAATAATATAAACTGTTAGAATACTCCAAAAGCTATCTAACTGCTCAAAGATTCTACAACAACTAATCAGATAAATGAATACCACTAAATTAGGCCAAAGAATACACAGTTAGAATACGCCAATTGGTATCTAACTGTCCCAAAATTTAACAATATCCAAATAGATAAATCAAAACCACTAAAATATATTAAAAAAATAGACAGTTAGAATACACCAATTGGTATCTAACTGCTCCAAAATTTTATAATATCAAAACAAATGAAGAATCTGTTACTGCTCCAAAAAAAATACAACAAAGCAAAGTATAAAGCATTAGCCAGAAACAAAAAGTGAACATTGAAAACAAACAAACAAATAAACTGTAGCATAACAGAAAAAGGTTTTTTTTTTAAATCCAACATGGATTTCTTTTTCTCCCACAGACCCAATGATTTTAGCAACAAATACAGAAACTGAGCAAATTGCACAGTACTCTGATTTGTACTCTACTAAATATGAGGGTCGAAAAAAAATAAAAGTATATTGCTTATACAATGTAATAAGTCATTACAAAATACTAATACTAACATGCTATTTTCTTTTATCACAGAATGAAAACATGGACTCCCATTACTAGACCAAACAGTAAGTATACAATAATAAGGACAACCATAGCAGCATATCACATCCATAGTATCTAATACCTTTCTTCCTTATACATTTGTTTTTCACCGAAAGTTATAAGCAAATATGAATGTGATATGCTGCGGTGGTTGTTGCCAGGGCATAGAGTCTTGGGTGCATGGCCAAGTGGCCATGCACCCAAGACTCTATGCCCTGGCAACAACCACCGCAGCATATCACATCCATAGAGTCAAACATTTCAACTATGATCTATGGGAAACGTTTAATGTCCGCGAACAATGTGAGTGTTCTTAGAACACTGAACTTGCCAGCAAACAAAACAGACACCGTTTTCAGGACACCCCCTACGAACATTTCAGAACAACGCGATAGCTCTTAGAACAGTTTCAACTTAACAACGAACAATACGGACTGCGTCCTAAGGACACCCCCTACGAACATTCCAGGACACCGGGAGTGTTCTCAAAAACGTCTTCAGAACACCACCATCTTGTTTATTTGCGAACATTTCAGGACACCGCGAGTGTTCTTAGGACACATTCAACTTGACAGAGAACAATACGGACAGCGTCCTCAGGACACCCCCTACGAACATTCCAGGACACCGGGAGTGTTCTTAGAAGCGTCTTCAGAACACCACCATCTTGTTTATTTGCGAACATTTCAGGACACCTCGAGTGTTCTTAGGACACATTCAACTTGACAGAGAACAATACGGACAGCGTCCTCAGGACACCCCCTACGAACACTCCCCGGACACCGCGAGTGTTCTTAGAAGCATCTTCAGAACACCCCCATTTTGTTTATTTGCGAACATTTCAGGACACCGAGGGTGTTCTTAGAACACATTCAACTTGACAGAGAACAATACGGACAGCGTCCTCAGGACACCCCCTACGAACATTCCAGGACACCGGGAGTGTTCTTAGAAGCGTCTTCAGAACACCACCATCTTGTTTATTTGCGAACATTTCAGGACACCGCGAGTGTTCTTACGACACATTCAACTTGACAGAGAACAATACGGACAGCGTCCTCAGGACACCCCCTACGAACACTCCCCGGACACCGCGAGTGTTCTTAGAACAGTTTCACTTAGCTTGCGAACAAAACAGACACATATTGAGTCCTTAGAACACCCCCGAGTCAGTTTATTTAGAACATTTCAGAACACCCGTGATGTCCGCAAACAAATCGAACACAAAAAGAATGTCTAACACATAAAAAACACAACTTTCATCCTATCTCATACACTCCCACCCTCCCCAAACACTCCTACACACCAACACACTCTACAAAATACACATTTTGAACAAAGTTTCACTGCGCTGTCCGCGGACGTCCGCGAATCCAAGATGGCGGGCGCTACCGAAAATCTGACGCGCTTCACGCTCCACGCCGTCCAATCAGCGAACACGTTGCATGTCCGCGAACATCACGCAAGACGATTGGCCAATCAGGACACTGTCCGCGAAGCGAACAGGGAAGTGTGTCCACGAACCGAACACAGATATCACTAATTTTTTTTTACCTACTTTTTGGTCATTTTAAAAAAAACTACTGGACGGATTTTCACCAAATTTGCAAAAGCACGCTTTCGGGACCAAGCCGCTGCTCCTGGTCCAAATTTGTTGGAAATCCGTCCAGCGGTTTGGGCTGTAGGCGCGAGCAATTTTTTTTTCCCATTCAGTCTATGAGAAAAAAAAAAAGTTTTGGGACCCCCCCCTATAACTTTGCCCCCCCTGGACGAATCCTCACCAAACTTTGCAAAAAAAATTCAGAGTGACCCAAATACTTTTTTTTGCAAAGTTTGGTGAGGATCCGTCCAGGGAGAGCGAAGTTATAAGCCACCCAAAAAGTGCTCTTCCTATGGAAACAGCAACTTAACCATAACTACATGGCCACTACTGTGGCCATGTCATATATATATATATATATATATATATGATACATTACTCACCGTAATCGTATTTCTGATGCTTGTATCTGCTTAGATTCACATGCTGTGCATAGGCCGACATCTAGTGGAAGCTGCAGAGTATTACAGTTTGTTTTTTGAAACTCGAAAATGGGCGTCGACACAGGGCGTGCCAGTAATACTATCCCTAGTGTGACGTCCACTGTACCCAAGATCCCTCACGCGTCTAGGATCCTCAGATTGTATTTTTTCTGGCATGAGGTAGCATGAGGAGTAGCGTGGGTACAGATAATCCAAGCAGATAGACAGAAAGGTAAGACTACAAGCAATCATGCGCCTTCTCTCGGAGGGGAGGAAGGGTGGGTCGCATGTGAATCTAAGCAGATACAAGCATCAGAAATCCGATTACGGTGAGTAATGTATCCCTTCTGAGGCTTGTGGAATCTGCTTAGATCACATGCTGTGCATAGATTAGCGAGCAGTACCAGAAGAAGGAGGTGGGATGTGAGAAGGGTCATGAGCAAATAAGTGTCTTAGAACCGCTTGTCCCACTTGTGTATCTGCCTTGGAATCGGTGTCAATGCAGTAATGCTGAGTAAAAGTGTGAATAGAGCTCCAAGTAGCTGCTTTGCAAATGGTGTCAAGGGGTACATTTTCAATGAAAGCCAGAGTGGCCCCAATGCCTCTAGTAGAGTGGGCTCTTGGCGTAAAAGGCAGACTCTTTTCAGAGAGTGAGTAACACAGCTGGATACAGTTAATAATCCACTTCGAGATGGCACCTTTAGAGACGCGATCCCCCTCTCTGCCTGTAGCTACGGAGACAAACAGTTGATCTGTTTTCCTTAGCGGTCTGGTTTTATTTACATAGTAGAGGACCGCCCTACGCACATCTAGGTTGTGTAGTTTCACCTCAGCCGAGCTTTGCGGGTTCTGGAAGAAAGCCGGAAGCGCAATGGACTGGTTTACATGGAATTTTGAATGGGAAGTGGTGTAAGCCGAGAGGGCTGCCAGGTGTACTTTCAGTGAGTTAAAAACCAATCCTGCATCTAGCAGGTGTAGCATGTATGTAACAATAGTGGAAGGAGTGCAATCAACTGGGTTGATTTGTCTACTCTGGCACCAGATAACGAACCTCTTCCACTTGTCAAAGTAACAGTGCCTTGTTTTTGGTTTCCTAGATTCCTTTAGGATGTCCATACACCTCTGTGGTAAATTGAGTTGTCCAAACTCTATGACCTCAGGAGCCATGCTGCCAGGTTCATCGAGTTGGGTTGCTGGTGCACTGTTTGACCTTGGTGCTGGGACAGTAGGTTGTACCAGGCTGGAAGTTTGATGGGCTCGCACACCGCCATCCTGCGTAGGTGTGGGAACCACGGTTGTCTTGCCCATATGGGAGCAACTAGGACGAGCGTCATCGACTCCCTGTTCATCTTGTTCACCACTTTCCTGATGAGAGGAGTTGGTGGAAAAGCGTACGCAAACATCCCTGACCAGTTCATCCACAGGGCGTTCCCCTGGGTGTCTGGTTGGGGGAACCTGGATGCAAATCCTGGGCATTGTCTGTTTTCGCTTGTGGCGAATAAGTCTATAGTGGGGAAACCCCACTGAGAGAAGAGATCTTCTACGACCTCTCTGTGAAGAACCCATTTGTGTTCCTCTGGGAGGGAGTCTCTGCTTAGGGCATCCGCTAGGGAATTGAGCTCCCCTGGAACATGTTGTGATGACAGGAAGATGTTCCGTCTGAGTGCCCATATCCAGATTTTCTGGGCAAGCTTGGACAGATTTGGCGAGCGAGTCCCTCCTTGCTTGTTCAGGTAGAACATGGCTGTAGTACTGTCCGTCCGGATTTGCACTGACAGGTTTAGTAGGTGGGGCTCGAACGCCTGAAGCGCTCTGAATACTGCCAAAAGCTCTAGCAGGTTGATGTGGTTCTTGGCCACTGAGTGAGACCAGAGACCCTGAGCTGTGTGGTGGAGATGGTGAGCTCCCCACCCCGTCAGACATGCATCTGTAGTGACTACTGCCTGTACTTCGGGATCGTAAAAGGGTTTCCCCTGTGCGAGATTTTCTCTTGTCCACCAGTGAAGGCTTTGTACCAGTGTTGGAGAAACGACCACTAGATCGTCCCACTGACCACTTGCCTGAGACCACTGTTTCGCCAACCATTCCTGCATGGGACGCATGCGCAGGCGCGCGTGGGGGACCAGGTAAATGCATGATGCCATCATGCCCAGTAAACGCATTGCTTTGCGTACCGTTATTTGTTGACCGGACTGATAATGCGGAATTTGCAGTAGTATATTCCGAATTCTTTCTTCTGAAGGAAAGGTCAACCCCTCCTGGCTATCCAGGATTGCTCCTAGGAATTGTTTTGAGGTGCTTGTCACCAGGCTTGACTTCTTCTCGTTGATTGAGAAGCCTAACTCGTGGAGGAGGTCGATAGTCCTTTGA
This sequence comes from Ambystoma mexicanum, assembly GCF_040938575.1. NCBI lineage: Eukaryota > Metazoa > Chordata > Amphibia > Caudata > Ambystomatidae > Ambystoma > Ambystoma mexicanum. The sequence continues at coordinate 957,187,212 of NC_090930.1, read as the reverse complement.
ATGTTTGTCCTGCAAATTCCTGGGGTTTCCCCCGTTATGAGCCAGTCGTCCAAATAAGGGTACACTGGAATTGCCTCCCTGCGTAGGTGTGCAGCCGCCACCGCCAGTACCTTGGTGAATACCCTTGGTGCAGAAGCTATCCCGAAGGGCAGTACCTTGAATTGGTAGTGCCGACTGTCCACCTTGAAGCGCAAGTACTTTCTGTGCGCTGGGAACATGGAAATATGAAAATAAGCATCTTTCATATTCAAGGTTGCCATGTAATCCCCCTTTTTTAGGAGGGGGATTACCTCTTGTAGCGTGGTCATACGAAATTTTTGGGGCTTGACATACTTGTTGGCAGGCCGTAAGTCCAATACTGGTCGCATTGTCAAGTCTTTCTTTGGCACAAGAAGTAAGTTGAATAAATACCCTTGTTTACCTGGTGTCCCGGGACGAGTTCTATCGCGTCCTTTTGTAGAAGAATGGGGATCTCCTCGAGGAGAATCTTCTGATGTTCTAAGGAGTGCACTCTTTGTCGTGGAGGGTGGTTCCGGGGACGCTGCAGTAGCTCTATACAATATCCCGTGGATACTGTTGACAGCACCCATCTGTCTGATGTGATCCCTTCCCAAGCCTGGGTGAAGTTTGAAATGCGTCCCCCTACTGGGGTTGCGTGAGAAGGGACCCTGAACTGAGCGTCACTGCTTTGGTGGAGGCGTGCCGCCTCCCTTGCTGGGGCTGCCTCTGCCTTTACCACGACCTCTCCCATTACCTCTGCCGTAACCCTGGGTAGACTGTTGGTTGTTGTTCCACTGTGTACCCTGCCCCTGGGAATAGTTAGATCCTCTCTGGGAATTTTGGCCGCGTGGGCGACGAAAGTTACTATTCCCTCTCTGGTTAGGGGGTTTATTGGTTAACTGACCAAGGGATTTGAGTGTCTCGTATTCGTCCTTGGCATTTTTCAGTGTTTCTGCCTTAAAACCAGACTGCCGTAACCACGCGTGTCTCTTGATAACAGTACCTTCTGCTATCAATCTGCCTGCGTTGTCCGCTGCGTCGAAGGTTGCTTTCAAAATGCAACCAGACACGGCTCTACCCTCTTCGGAAATCCGAGCTAATTGGCCCTTTACCGGTTCAGGAGCAGAGGCTATGAGAGCCGCGACTTCTTCCCACTGATGGCAGTTGTAGCTGGCCAACAGGGTGGTGGAGTTAGCAATCCTTGCTTGATAGGCGGACGTTGAGGCTACCTTCCTGCCGAAACCGTATAGTTTTTTGCTCTCCTTGTCGGGAGGAGCTTCTGACGAAGACAAGGGTGTCCCAGCCCTCTTACGAGTGTTGGTGACAACTAGGGAGTCTGGCTTCAGATGTCCTCTTATATAGAGAGGGTCAGACTGAGCTGCCCTGAAAAGTTTTTCAACCCTGGGATTGACTGCTCTGGTGAGGTTTGGGTTCACCAGGGACCGATCTATTCTCCGCTGAATGGATTTAAGGATAGGTATGGTCTGGGCAACAGGCCTCCTTTCTCCCACTAACTCTTCTGCGAAGTCCCTTTCCTCCTGTACACCTTGGGTGTCAATGTGGAAATGTTCCGCTGCGCGAGCGAGAACCTCCTTTAGGAGGGGTTGGTTATCGACCGGGGAGTCGGTAACCGGGGCTTCGTTCTCTACCCGCGAATCTACTCTGTATGTTTCCGGGTCATCCTCTTCTTCGTCCTGGTCCTCATCATCCCCATAGTAGGCCGTCCCGGTTTGCTCTTCTATCAACCCAAAATCTTGGTCTTCACAAAAAGAAGCCTCTCCTTGATACCGTGAGTATGGTCTTGCGTAAGGTTGTACCTCGAAGGGTTCGGACCTCATTGGAGTTTCAAACCGGGCCTTCTTACTCGGGGGGATAGGATCAGTAGAGCCTGAGGGTGTGACCCCTTGTGGATCATACAAGAGGAAATGTTCTGGATTTTTATCATAAAAATCAGCCAAAGAAGACATTCTTGACATGACCCTATCTATGTCTTCACTGGACCATTTTTTGGAACTGGGAATGACTCTCTCAGCAAGTCTATGGGATTTATCTTGAGTAGCTTTGCTGGTTGTGGACCTATCAGCAGACCTGGGCTTGTCTGTCTGTCTAGGGGGGTGGAGTGTTTCACAGGTTTCTTCTGCTGTTTTCCCCCCTCCCCGTGCGTAGAAAAATGTTTTCCCTGTCCCTTAGTGGCTCCGGAGTTTTTCGACGCCTGGCGTCGAGGATCGGGAGAGGTGTCCCTGTCCTTCGAGCGTGGGGCCTCGCTGGCTTTAATTGCGGGCTCCGACTCCTGGAGCGCGGCCTGGGGGTGGAAGTTGTCTTCGTCTTCCGACGATCGAACTTCTGTTAGCCTAGGGAGCGAGGCACTCTTGGCAAGAGTGGATGATTGTCTGGAGTCATGTGGCAATCTTGATCGAGAGCGCCCAGAGGACACCGAATCGGACCGTTCTGTCTGTGCCTCTTTCCGAGAACTCGACGTCGTCGAGTCTCGGTTGGACTTAGTGTGTTTAGTGTGTGTAGTATGTGAAGCGCTTGTGTCGCCGGGGGTCTTCCCCATAGCCGCCCTGTCGGACGACCTTCCGAGGTCAGGGACCTGCGCTCGGCTGTCTTTCGACGCCGTAATGCCCTCGCCATCCGAAAGTACGGCGTCGCTGCCATCACTGAAGGCGCCCTCCGCTGCCATGGCCGCCTGCCTGGCGTGGTGGGCCCAACGCTTCGTCGAACGGTCCTTAAGTGTCTTAGGTTTAAACCTACTACACGCTCTGCAGTTCGCTTCGGGGTGGTCCCTCGGCAAGCAGAGATTGCACGTGGCGTGCCTGTCGACCCAAGGGTATTTGCAATTGCACCTGGGGCAGAATTGAAAAGGGGTACCCTCCATACACACCTTGAGGCAACGGGCTGTTAAGTGTAGGAAATGTATAAGGTGTACCTATATACCAAGAGTGTAGAGTATGTACCACCCCCCACTCTCCCTACTTGCAGGGCCGAGGCCAGCGGCCTACCAGGCCCGGGCCGAGGCCAGCGGCCTTCCGAGGCCCAAATCCGTCGTGCAGCAGCCGACGGTCGATTTCTTCTCCAGCCGGCGTCGAGTGTCGAAGTTCGACGTTGGGGTGGGAAAGGATGTCAATAGATTATTATTTTAAATTCTAGCAAAAGTATGGCTAAGGCCAGGGGATTCCGCAAAATGCTTCCGGCCAGTATGGCGGAAAAAAACAATCTGAGGATCCTAGACGCGTGAGGGATCTTGGGTACAGTGGACGTCACACTAGGGATAGTATTACTGGCCCGCCCTGTGTCGACGCCCATTTTCGAGTTTCGAAAAACAAACTGTAATACTGCACAGCTTCCACTAGATGTCAGCCTATGCACAGCATGTGATCTAAGCAGATTCCACAAGCCTCAGAAATATATATATACATATATATACACAGGATTTCGATATACCACGCAACTGTAACACAATGCACAATGTGTTCGCATTGTCAACAGGATTGAATCCAACAGTATTCAATTGAAATGAATAAAGAGACTGCTACACGTTGATTCAACAACTTACCACAATAACATTACGGCATGTAAGTAAGTAGACAACCCAGATTGTAACAAATAGTCTAACAACGTCTAAACATAGAAATTACTAAACAAATAGCATCTAATTCAAACATCTATAGGTAATTGTATGTACCGCATAAACGCATGAACACCTAAAGGATGCATACTGAATAAGAAATATTGTCCCCAACAGTATTGAAGGATAGTTATAAGTTAACTTATTCTATCCAATTCATGTGACTCATAGACCAAAAATAAGAGATGCCATTAGTAATAGACTGCAAATATGTCTCCTACAGGTTACATTTAACATTGACACTGCAAAACTGTACCAACAATCCCCAAAAGGAACATTTTAAAGGTGAAGTTCCCATGATGTACAATTTACACTAATAATTGCTAACTAATCATTAGCAACAAAGAAGGTAGACCAATATGTGAACGTTTGTTATATGCCTTATAGATATGTGATGTCAATAAGAATATTGAAAGCAAAAGATAACCCTGTGTTGTATTCTTTGTCAGCACACGTGTCTGTGCTCGTGTCACTTTTGTTTACCTGGCTCTCTCTCGAAGTGTGAATGCTAGAATGTTTGTGTTTGGAATGGGGCGATTGGAAGTAAAGAATGCAGACGGTTGAGTGCCTGTTAGGATCGGAGTGTGGATGGTGAGGGAGCGCTGGGCTGCGTTATAATAAACACGCTTTTATCTTCAAAATCTCACCTGGTGTCTGATTGAGGTTCAACAATTTGGCGACGAGTGTAGGCAGCCCAGCAGTAATAGGACCCACATACGGAGCGAGAGGGTAGGTAGCTCCGGGGGGGGAGGCAACCTCTGTGCCGATCCATGAATTCCCATTTCGTGCTGGCAGAAGGAAGTCCAGTAAGTAGGTGGCAGCAGCGTTTGAAGTGTCCAAATACAAGTAAGGATGGAAGTAGACAACAGGAAATCATTAGAGCAATGGACATATAGGCGTGAGTTTACGTGAAGCCATTTTGGGAAAGTGAAATTTTCTCAGAACCGTGCCAGGCGGAAATCATTATAGATCAAGCTCTTCCCCTTCCCAGTACTTAAACTATTCATTTCCTGCAGTGATAGGAATCACACGAGACTGATTGTGGAGTATAGCACTGGATGTGCAAATATACAACAAGAGGAAAATTAGAGTGCCAAGGGCAAAAGAGTATACAAGAGCATGAAAGGAATAACTGTTAATGCGCCAGCAAGTTTTCTGCCTAGCCCAGGCCAACCAAGTGTGGTATGGCCAGAAAGGAGAGAATTCTGGAAAAACTACATGAAAACAGTAAAGCAAGATGGGTTATCGCCCCAAAAGAAGAAGCTATTGTTACACCCATTGGGCCTTGAGGGGCAGGGAAAGTATAGAGAATTGCCCAAACTGGCAGGAGTCGAGACAGGCAACAGACAAATATGAGAAAGCACTACGGCAATTGGATAAGCACTATGCTCCTGATGTGAACATAGCGATCAACAGATATAACTTGTATACCAGAACGTAAAAGGAAGAAGAGTCCGTTGAAGAATATGTATCTGCTTTGAGGAAATTAGCTCAGACCTGCGGTTTTGGTACGAGCATTACTTTAGATAAACTAATCGGAGATCAGATAATCATCCACACCAAGGATGTAATCATTCAAGACGTACTGTGGATGGTAGGCAATCCCTTGTTACCGGAAGCCATTGCCATAGGAAACAGAGTCGAGCATACACAGCTTTGTGCAAAGGAAATGAAGAGTAAGAAACTAGAGACGATCCAAGTTCAAGGAGTGGGACAAAGCTCAAGTAAGCCCACTCTAGAACAAGGGGAACAGGAGACAGTAAGTGTGGTAAAGAGCAGAAAAATTACAGACCTACGGAAAAGGACCACAGAGAAGTCAAAAGTAATGTGAAGAAGCTGTGGTTCAAGAATGATACCAGAGGTTTGTTCCAAAATAGAGACAAAGACAAATGTGTCAAGTGTGGCAGATTTGGACACTATGCAAATTCAAAGAATTGCCCAGCCATTAACCAGAAGTGTGATAATTGCGGAATAAGAGGACATTTTGCAGTGGTGTACAGAAATAAGAGGAGAGTGTCAGTGGTACAGGACGAGGAGGATTCTGATGAAGTAAGAGTGGTGGTTGTCAGAGCATCACCTGGAAGTGAGTTAAAATGTCCACGTTGTGAGATAATACTAGAAAACGACAGGCTTTCAGTGAGAGTGGATAGTTGTTCACCCAACACTATAATCACAATTGGTACGCTGGAAAGGCTGGTGCAGGAAGGACTCAGAGCAAAAATATTGCCAACTGATATCTGCAATCCTGGAGGATTTGAAGGATCGACAATACAGATTACTGGTTGGTTTCAGAGTGTGGTCCAATTCAAAGATCGGCGAGCAGAAATAAAAGTTTGCGTAGCAAAGAAGGGTGTGAATGTCCTTGGTTGGGGAGACCAAGCGGCGCTGAGGATAAGATAAGACTTGATCCATGTGAAAGAGAACCAGTGTTATCCATAAGGAGCAATGACAATTCTGAAGTAAAGAAGGATGAGGGAGATTCAGGAAATGCATTTCAAAATGAGCTGCGTTTGTTAAAAAATGACGTTCACAGATTGCGATGAAGCAAAGGGCGAGACATGTGTTACATAGTAAAGCTAGGCCAATACCTTTTGCGTTGGTGGACAGAGTAGAGCAAGAACTGGACAGACTGGAGAAAGAGAATGTCATTGAAAAGATTGCTTCGTCCCAATGTGTCAGGAGTCAGGTTTTGGGCAAGAAAAGGCGTGTAATAAGAAAGTAAAGCGAGGGAACTGCACTTCCCAGTAAGCAATGGGGCCTTGTGTAGTTCCCCATGCTTGCCACTCAGCAGCTGTAGGCAATTCCAGGGACTTGTTTATACCGCCAACCACCCGTGCTCTGGTGCTGATGATTAATGTTGGAGAGCACGGGCGGCAGCGGCGGTGAGATCCCAAATTGGAGATACGGTAAGGTGGGCAGGCGGAACGAACTCTGGAGGGGGCGCTGGATTGAGGCTTCTGACCTCTTTACTCGAGCCGTGCATGGAGAGACTCGGTTCGCGGCGGTGAGAGGAGCCTGCAGCACGGACACTCCGCTTCATTTATTCAGGTCCGGATGGCCTTGCGAGGCACCCGGACATCCAGTTAAGTGGCTCACAAGTAGAATATATGTTTTTCCAGTTATTCTGCTGATGCCTGGGCTGCGGCGGTGAAGGGAGGTGGCCAGGCACAAAAATACTGCCTCACTACTTCGGGTCCGGACATGCAGTTAAGTGTCTACTTGCCAATAGAAGCCTTTATAGATCGTACATGCCTGCTGTGCCTGTAGGGTCTTATTTACAGACATTCTTTGTTGAAACACATAAAAAACTGATTTGGTTGGAGGTGTTGGGAGAAAAGGAAATGCCAGTTAAAAGAGCTTTTGCCCGCAAGATGTTTAGTTCCACTACATGTACAGCTCTATGGGCCTTGTTTTGTGGCTTCTGCTTGCCCATTTAGGGCCATGTGTCTCTGTCACAGTCATTACAGGGAACTCCCTATGTTTGTGCCATCATGCTTACGCAATATTCCGTTCTGTGTATGAGAAGTTGGTTACTGGTGTTATGTGTCTATTAAGTCAAGACCACTAACCTCTATGTTACATGTGCTTTTGTTAGTCTATTGCATGTGTCATTCTTTACTAGTGCCATATACCCAGGTTAAAAGTCAGAGGCGAAGTGTAGTGTTCAGGAGGGAATAAGTCAGGAGGATCTTTCTTGTCAGGCAGGTGCTAGGAGTAGTTAGGGTTTTTCTGTCTATGTATGCATGTTTCTTTCCCCTACCTTACCTTTGTCATTTCATCCCCTTTCCCTAACTCCGTCTTCCCCCCATTGGCTGCCACGTGGTTCCCTGTATTATTAATATTCAGGCACCCGTGCCAACCACGGTGGGAGGGTCGATCTATTCGGCTTCTGTGGTTCGGGAGAGGGGATTGATATCCCTCTCCATTATGTAATTATTGACAGAATCATCAGCCCCTGATTTCGGGAGTATTGAACCACCCAGGCCAAATGGAGAACCCTCCCTCGTTAGCGGATGTGTTAAAAGCATTACAAGAAATTCTGGTAGAAATAGTACAGGTTAGACAGGAATCAGTCACACTTAAGACACAAGAGCGGTTAGTAGCGCAAGGTACACCTCTGGAGGATGGGAATAGTTTCTTACCTGTAACTCCATTTCTCCAGCATTGGTATCTTTCATGGATTCACATGCTTTGAATATTCCCCGTCGTCAGGCTGGGAATCCCCGGTACATTATATATACCCTTTCCCGTAGGAAAACTTTTTCGACGCTTATGCGTCCTATCCACCTCGTTTTGTATCATGCGTGCCCGTGCCGTCAGGACGTCATGATATAAATACAGGCCCCGCCCCCGCGCTCCCTCAGATTTCGGCCCCCAAAGTAGTGGGGGAACCGGTTTGCATGATCAGGGGAGGCAGGTGGGCGCATGTGAATCCATGAAAGATACCAATGCTGGAGAAATGGAGTTACAGGTAAGAAACTATTCCCTTCTCCAGCATTGGATCTTTCATGGATTCACATGCTTTGAATAGATTACATAGCAGTACTACCCCCAAGAGGAGGTGTGCATGCAAACCCATATACTTTCTTCGCAAAAGGCCGTTCCTTAAGATCATGTATACATCAGTAATAGTTTACATAGGAAAAAACGGACCACATACAGTCATAAATTCCACAGGATGCAACCCCGCAGCCGGGGCTTACCTTACTGGAATAGGTGTCGAAGCACCGCCTGTCCCATCCGGGTGTCTTCGGCATGTTGCTGCGACAGGCAGTAATGGCGGGTAAAGGTGTGTGTAGTCGCCCAGGTAGCCGCCATGCAGATGTCCCCTAGAGGGACTCCGGCCCACAGTGCCGTCGACGATGCCGCTGCTCTAGTTGAATGAGCTCTTGGCCGTCGTAGAAGAGGCTTCCCTGCCCTGGAATGGCAGTACGAGATGGTAGATGACACCCATCTTGATAGTCCTTGCTTTGAAATGGCTTTTCCTCTAGCACCCAACCCATAGGCCACAAACAGCTGTCTCGTTTCTCTGAACGGTTGCGTACGATGAAGATAAAACTTGAGAGCCCTTTTTACATCCAATGTGTGTAGCATGCGCTCCGCTCCCGAGCATGGCTCCGGAAAAAACGTAGGCAACACGATAGAAGAGTGTTTATGAAACACCGAAGGAGCTTTTGGTATGAACTGTGGGTTAGTGGCTAGGACTACCTTGGTCTTGAAAAATCGTAAGTATGGTGGGTCCACCATTAGAGCCTGAACTTCTGAAATACGTCGGGCTGAAGTGATGGCCACCAGGAAGGCCAATTTCCACGACAGAAACTTTAGAGACGATGATGACATTGGCTCAAACGGAGGTTTCATAAGAGACGTTAAGATCAGATTGAGGCTCCACTCCAGTGGAAATTTCTTCTCTGGAGGGAAACTCCGAAAGAGGCCTTTAAGGAAGTGCTTAATCAGGCGGTCGCTGAACAATGGTGCCGAGTGCCGTCGACGAGTAAACCTGGAAATGGCTGCTAGGTGTACTTTTATTGACGACACCGACAGGCCCATTTGAGCTAATAACAGCAAGTATGGAAGGAGCTGTTCCGGCCTAATCGATTGCGGGGCCAAACCTGGTTGATCCTCACACCATTGACAGAACCTTTTCCATTTGTACGCGTATGAGGCGTTTGTGGAAGGTGCTCTTGCCGCTTGCAGGATACGTCGACAGTCCTCCGGAATCGTTAGCCGACCAAATTCGGCGAAGTCAGGAGCCAGGCCGTCAACTTGAGGCTGTCCGGGTCGTGATGCCAAACGACACCCTCCTGTCGAGACAGAAGGTCGGGGGTCTTCTGGAATCTCATCGGTTCCGCCGCCGCTAAGTGTAGTAGGTCTGAAAACCACACCTGTCTGGCCCAGTATGGGGCCACCAGAATTACCCGACATGGGTACCTGAGGATCCATTGCAACGTCCTCCGGACAAGGGGAAAAGGAGGGAATGCGTACAGGAATTTGTTTGTCCATGGGAATGAGAACGCATCCCCCAGTGAGCCCTGCTGAGGCCATCTGCTTGCGTACTGATGGCATTTCTTGTTGTTCTTCGTTGCAAACAGGTCTATGGAAGGGTGTCCCCATTCCTTGAATACTTGTTGAAGTTGTTGGTCGTTCAGCACCCATTCGTGAACTTCGTTCATTTCTCTGCTGAGGGCATCGGCTTCCACGTTTTTCACTCCTGGTAGGTGAAAAGCTAAGATTTGCATGTTGTGTTGCAGGGCCCAATGCCAGATTTTCTGTGCCTCCGTCGATAGGGACCTGGAACGTGTCCCTCCTTGTTTCCTCAAGTAGAACATCGTAGTGGTGTTGTCCGTCATGACACGCACCACCAAGTCCCTCAGTTGCGGAAGAAAAGACTTCAGAGCCCATCGCACTGCTCTCAGTTCTAGCAGGTTGATATGCAGGGAGGACTCCTGTAAAGACCACTGGCCTTGTACCTGTAACATATCCAGATGAGCTCCCCATCCGCTCAGCGATGCATCCGTCACCACCGTCTTTTGGAACTCTGGTTCCAGTAGAGGCATCCCTTTCGTTAGATGAGTAGACACTTTCCACCAGCCGAGTGCTTGAACTAGTTGTTCGTCGACGACCAGTCTGTCGGACCAGCGACCTCTGCTCTGCGCCCAACGGTCCGCTAGAAATTCCTGGCAAGGCCTCATAAACAGACGGCAGTTGTTTATTAACGGAATGCAGGACGACATGGTCCCTAGCAGGGACATGTACTTGCGCACAGAGACCTTGGTACCGCATCTCCATTCCGACGCCTTGTTTTGAAGTTTCTGAATTCTTTCGCTGGATGGTTTCACCAGGCTTGTGTGTGTATGAAACTCCGCTCCTAGAAAAACCAAGGTCCTCGAAGGCTCTACTGAGGACTTGTTGAAGTTTATTGCGAAGCCCAGTTCCTGTAAGATGGACATTGTGGCTCGTAGACTGTTTCGTGTTTGTTCCTTGGATGACCCTCTGACTAGCCAGTCGTCTAGATATGGATAGACATGATGACCATCCTTCCTTAAATGGGCCGCTATAGGGGCCAAGCACTTGGTGAACGTCCTGGGGGAGGACTTGAGCCCGAACGGGAGGACCTTGAACTGAAAATGCTTTCTCCCGACGACGAATCTTAAATATCTCCTGTGTCGTGGGCGTATTGGGATGTGAAAATAAGCATCCTGAAGGTCTAGTGATGATAGATAGTCCATGGGTTGCACCGATCTGATAACCTCTTGGAGTTTTAGCATTTTGAATTTTTGGCTCTTTAGCCACTTGTTGAGTACCCTCAGGTCGAGAATGGGCCTCCATTTGCCGTTTGGCTTTTTGACAACAAAGAACCTGGAATAAACTCCTTGGCCTTCCTGTGCCACAGGAACTCTCTCTACCGCCCCTTTTCGCAACATAAGCGCCGCCTCTTGTCGTAGGATTTGGAGGTGGGGCTGTGTCGAGAATAAAGGAGGAAGACGCGGAGGCTTGTCTTTGAATTGTAGCGCATGACCCATGCGAATCGTGTCTAGGACCCATCGATCTTTGGTGATGCATTTCCATCGGTCGAAGTGATGAGAGACTCGACCCCCCAGGACGTTCCGAAGGCCGTCATTGGTTGCTGGTTTGCTTGTTCTTCGTTGACGACGGACCTGAGCCTCGCCGCCTGGAGGCTTGATAGTCCCTGCTTCCACGTGCCGACTGGGACGCTCGTCTGAACCCTTGTGAAGAGTACGAGGGCCTGTTAAATCCACGGTCCCTCGAGGCACCAAAGCGGGAGTTTCCAGAAGCACCTCTGAAGGGGCGAAAAGAGCGTAAATTTCTACCCGTTTGAAGGGCGCTGAGGGACCTAGCAGTATCCGTGTCTTCTTTCATCCCTTTCAGCGCTTCATCAACCTTTTCGCCAAACAGGTGCTCCCCTTCGCATGGCATGTCCAGGACTTTGTACTGTACTTCAGGACGGAAAGTAGTACATTTGAGCCACGCTTGTCGACGAAGCACTACTCCATGGTTGATTTGTTTGAAACCAGACTCTGCTAGGTCAACTGCGATATTAATAGCGTGGTTCGAGGCCTCTTCGCCGTCCCGCACCAGTAACATAGCTGCTTTCCTGTGTTCGTCTGGCAGGTGTTCTAGGATAGGGGCTAATTTGTGCCACATTTCCCTATCATATCGTGACACGATCGCTAAGGAATTGGCTGCTCTTACTGTCGTCGCTCCGACCGAGAGCACCTTCTTTCCAAATGCGTCCTGCCTCCTAGCCTCGCTTTCCGGTGGCGTTGAACATTTTTGCTGGACCCTGGCCTTCCTAGCCGCTGCCGCCGACACCACCGAGTCAGACAGAGGCTGTGATGTTAGACATTTTGGAGTGGACTCCGGAGCTTTAAACTTTTTCTCGATCCGTCCCTTTATGGCTGGTTCCGAGAACGGATGGCGCATCGTCTTGAGACCTTCTTGCCACACGTGGTCAAGGATTGGGATGGCAAATACCGATTTTCTCCTTTGACCCATATGGTCAAAAAGGAAACAGTCTTTTCTCTGCTCCTCAGGAATCAAGCCGAATTCGGAACACGCTTTCCCCATCATTGCATGGAAGGCTCCCACATCATCAGGGGGAGATGGCTGTGTCTGGCTCCTCGTAGACTCCAATTCTACATCCGAATTCCATGTCGGGTCCCTCGACGGTGACAGGGAGATGTCTGACCCCGAGTCATCACGTATAGAGTCGGACTCCGACAACTCACCCTCCTCCTGAGCTCGAGGACGATCTTTCACCGCCTGGGGAGCCGATGGGTGTTTCGTCGACGAGCGAGCCGTACAAGTTTGCTCGTCGACGGAAGGTACAGACAAAAGTGACGATGACGTCCCAGGTTGAGGGAACTGCGTATCCAGCCGCTGTAGTAGCTTCTGAAGAGTATTAAGCACATCCAGAGACAAAACCGTCTGGGGGGTCAGTAACGTGGATGATATAGGTACCATACCCCCGCTCGCACTTGTCGCCGTCGTCGTCGACGTGGAAGGCCGTAAGCCTAAATCCGATGGCTGCAGAACCATGTCACCTTCCCCTTCCGCCGAGCAGGCCGTGTCTGGCTGCAGTAAGACCTCAGGGGGGATCGGGTCATAGACCTCAGGCAGCCAAGCCATAGACTGAGTCTCCGTCGACGAAGGAATCCCAACCGCTGCTGCTTGAACGGTAATAGGCCTCGTCAATGACACCGTGGTCGACGAGCAAGTCGTCGTCGTCGAGCCCTTAGACTTCGTCGTCGATTTCGATGCCGACTTCCCGGCTGAAGCTTCCCGAGTCACGGAAGACCTGGGACGGTCCCCTGAGGAGGATTTAGACAGCGCTAGCCTCTCCGTCTTAGATGATGAGGAGGAGGAGGGCTTTTTATGTGATGAGGAGGATCCAGCATGTTTCCCCTTATGCTTGTCCTCAGCGCGAATTTCTGCTGGCCGCACCTTCTTCGATGGAGGCTCCGACTTGCTCCTGGAGGCCGTGGAGCCAACTTCCGAAGCCGGGTAGGCACCCGCTCCGTCATTAAGCCAGTCGACCAGCCTTCTTTTACGGTCCTTAAGGGTTTTTTGGGAGAAACCCTGGCATATCTCACATGTATCCGCCGTGTGGTGCGGGTGGAGACAGTAGATACAGTCCATGTGGCCGTCTCCTTCATAAACCTTTTTGAGGCCACAGGTTGCACATGGGCGAAATAACGCCTTTCCAGACATAATTCTCCAGAATTTGAACTTCGCTTACGCGAAACAGACAAAAAAAAAAATAAAAAAACAACCTAGTTTTCACTAGTAGTAAACACGAGGATCCCACTACTTTGAAAGACGGTTGAAATCTGAGGGAGCGCGGGGGCGGGGCCTGTATTTATATCATGACGTCCTGACGGCACGGGCACGCATGATACAAAACGAGGTGGATAGGACGCATAAGCGTCGAAAAAGTTTTCCTACGGGAAAGGGTATATATAATGTACCGGGGATTCCCAGCCTGACGACGGGGAATATTCAAAGCATGTGAATCCATGAAAGATCCAATGCTGGAGAAGCAGGGCCCTTGACAGGAAGGGCAGCAGTTAGATCACCTACGGCAGTTGTTCAACCTCCAAGAAGTGTTCCTCTGGCAGCACCTGAAAGATTTTCAGGGGACTCCCGAAAATGTATGATGTTCTTGACACAGTGCAGATTGCATTTTTTATGCAAGCCTTCAGCGTTTGAGACTATTCAAGCTAGGACCGCATTTGTCATATTATATTTAACAGGAGATGCGGCAGCTTGGGTCATGCCGTTGGTGCAGAAAGATGACCCATTATTATATCACTGGGACAATTTTTTGGCAGAATTTGGTCGATTGTTTGATCATTGAGAAGTTTCTTTAGCACAAGATAAAGAATTATTGGCATTAAAACAGGGTACACGGGATCTGGTTTCATATGTAACCCAATTTAATAGACTGGTAATTGAAACAGATTGGCCAGAAAATAAACAGACAGTGCTGTTTTATCAAGGCTTAAGAGAAGAGTTGAAGGATGCTATGGCTCAGGTGGAGTCTCAGCCCAATAATTGTACGGCCATGATTGATTTGGCGCTAAGGTTGGACCACCGCATGAATGAGCGCAAAGGGGACAGGAAAAGACCTGAGGTGGTACCATTTGTAAGATTGGATAGAGGGAAGGTACACAGAAATGGTGAAGGAGAACCTATGCAGATTGGAGGGGTCAGAGGTCCATTATCAACAGCAGAAAAGGAGCAACGAAAAGCTAATAATTTATGTCTGTACTGTGGGCAACCAGGACATTATATTCGGACTTGTCCGAACACACCAAAGAAGGTTGCTGGTGGGGAAAAGAGCAAGGGGGAGTCGGGAAAAGGATTGGGTCGGCCTTAGGGGGGACTCAGGTGTCAGGCCCAGCGGTAGGAAGGTTCCCCACTTAGGTAGCAAATACTACACGAAAGGGTAATTATCACTTGTATATTTTGGTGACAATTTTTTTGCATGTACAAAACAGATGGTGTCACCTATGGTGGACTCTGGGGCAACAGGAAATTTCATTGATATTAGTTTGGCCAAAAGATTGGGGTTACTGTTAAGAGAGAAGGCACAGGTGGAAGGGGTGCAGTCGGTTGATGGTTCACCCTTAATTTCAGGGCCCATTAGTCAGCAAACTCAACACATAAGAATGAGGTGTGGGTCAGGGCATGTGGAAGAGATTGTACTGGATTTGATAGTGGCACCTCAGTTTGGGCTCATTTTAGGAATTCCTTGGTTAACGCAGCATAACCCGAGAATTGATTGGGTTGCTAGAGAAGTTTTTGAGGGTCAGGAATGCATGGGCCACATGGAGAAGGAGTTGGGTCCCACTTGTTTTTTGGCAGATCAGACATCCACATCTCAAGTAGTGGGTGCGGTGGGACTGAGGGTTCCTGATCAGTATCAAGATTTTGTGAGTGTTTTTGATAAAGGGGAGCAGAAAGATTGCCGCCCCACAGACCATATGATTGTGTAATTAAGCTCGAACAGGGGGCCAAGTTGCCTTGTAGGAGGATATATGCTTTGACAGAAACAGAGAATCAACATCTTCGAGAGTATTTGGACGATATGCTGAAAAAAGGGTTTATTAGACACTCCACCTCACCAGTCTCATCTCCGTTGTTTTTTGTTCCAAAAAAGGAAGGAACCCTTGGGACATGTATTGACTACCGTGCTTTGAACAAGGTGACGGTAAAGAACAGATATTCATTGCCTTTAATTTCAGGACTGCTAAATCAGGTAAAGACAGCAGAGGTGTATACCAGTCTTGATTTAGGAGGAGCATATCATTTGATTCGTGTAAAAGAAGGGGATGAGTGGAAAACTGCATTCAGGACTAAGTTTGGGTTATTTAAGTATTTGGTTATGCCTTTTGGATTATGTAATGCTCCTGTGGCCTTTCAATATTTTATGCAGGAGGTTTTGAGTGAATTTCTGGACATTTATGTTATTGTATATATTGATGACATTTTGATTTACTCCACTTCAAATGATCAGCATGTAGGCCATGTGGGAGCTGTGTTGAAAGAATTGCAAGAGTATCAGTTATATGAACATTAGAAAAATGTGCCTTTCATGCCACGCAGTTGGTGTTTCTGGGGTTTACTCTGACTCTGGAAGGAATAATCATGGACAAAAGTAAGGTACAGGCAGTTCTTGATTGGCCCACACCCCAATGTGTTAAGGATATTCCGTTTTTTTGGGGTTTTGCTAACTTCTATAGAAGGTTTATTGTTAATTTTTCACAGACTGTTACACCTATAACCAAGTTATTAAGAAAAGCAATGAGTTTTTGTTGGAATCAGGAAGCGGAAGGGGCTTTCCAAGAGCTGAAGAAGGCGTTTACGTCAGCACTAGTATTAAGACACCCTGATCCTGAGAAAATGTGAAAATGTTTCAGGTAGAAACTGATGCATCAAATGTGGTGGTGGGGGCTGCTGTGTTATCTCAAAAAGATCAGGAGGGAGTTTGGCACCCAGTGGCTTACTATTCACAGAAACTCACTAACTGTGAGCAAAATTATTCAATCACAGATAAAGAGCTGATAGCTATTCGGGTGGCGTTACCGGAGTCGAGGCATTATTTATTAGGAGCCAAGCACCAAGTACTGGTTGTTACTGACCATAAAAACTTACAGTACCTGAAAACCGCTCATACATTGAGTCCCAGGCAATTGCGCTGGTCCCAATATTTCAATGAGTTTGATTTTTTGGTGACGTTCAGGCCGGGGAAAAGAAATGGGAAAGCAGATGCCCTATCCCGTCAGCAAAATTTAGAGAATATGGTGACTGAAGTAAGGCCCATAATTCCAACAGAGAAAGTGGTAGGAGCTGTGGTGACACAATTACTGAATCAAGTAAAACAAGAAATGAAAAAACAAAAGAATTTGGATTGGGGAGTGAATAATCATTTGGAAACTTTTAGAAATAATCTTCCTTATTATGATGGACGATTATATTTGCCCACATTTGAGTTACAAAAGAAAGCAATGCATTGGTGTCATAATTCGCCCTTGGCAGGTCATTCGGGCAGTAAAAAGACACAGGATATGTTAGAAAGATTTTTGATGGCCAAATTTGAGACAGGATGTCGATAAGTATGTGCAAAGATGTGAAACATGTGTACGAAGTAAAACGGACCATACTAAAAAAGCAGGCCTGCTTAAACCATTGCCTACTCCAGAGAAAGTGTGGACTCATATCTATAGACTTTATCACAGATTTGACTCTGGATGATCAATATGATACTATATGGGTGGAGGTGGACTACTTGTCTAAACAAGCTAATTTTGTGCCTTGTAGAGGAATTCCAGGAGCAGGGAAGTTGGCAGAACTATTTTTGCAACACATGGTTAGGCTACACAGATTACCTCGTATTATTGTAGCAGATAGGGGTCCTCAACTTACATCTAAGTTTTGGCGCGCCTTCTGTCAGATGTTGGGAATCAATTGTGCCTTGTCCACCAGTCATCATCAATTGACGGATGGACAGACTGAAAGAGTTAATCAAACGCTTGAACAATATTTGCGCTGCTATTTACATTAAGGCATGGAGTCATGGGCTCAGGCTTTATGGTTCTCCGAGTTCACGTAGAATAATACGGAGCATGCCTCTCTTGTTATGGCTCTAAATGAGTGTTTGTATGGGCAAGTGCAAGAAATGTTGCCTGAACAGTTACCAGAGGTGACAAACCATCCAGTGCTCCAGGAAAGGAAACAATTGCTTTTGACCATCAGACAGAAGGCTTGAGACAATTTAGAACAGGCAAAGGCACAATATAAGATGTATGCAGATAAGAAGAGACTGAAGGCCCCTCAAAACAAGGTGGGGGATAAAGTATGGTTGTCCACACAAAATGTGCCTTTAATTGGATCTCGTAAATTTGCCCCCAAGTTTATTGGACCTTACGAAATTGTGCAATGTGCATCGGAGGTAGCTATGAAATTACGATTGCCCCATACCTTACAGATACATCCAGTATTCCATGTGTGTTTGCTTAAAGTCGCAGTGCCTGGAACACGTGTGCAAAGACCCCCAGCTATCCACAAGGAAGGTCAGGCGGAATATGATGTGAAGAAAATTTTGGAATCGAGGAGAAGACGACAAAGGTTTGTGGTATCTGATTCAATGGGCAGGCTACAGACTTGAAGATTGCTCATGGGAGCCCGCCAGTTCGGTGAATGCTTTGCGCCTGGTAAGACTGTTTTATTTGCGAAATCCTGAAAAAGCAGGGCCTGGGAAGAGCCCTGGGAGAGGTGGTACTGTCAGGAGTCAGGTTTTGGGCAGGTAAAGGTGTGTAATAAGAAAGTAAAGTGAGGGAACTACACTTCCCAGTTGGCAATGGGGCCTTGTGTAGTTCCCCATGCGCGCCACTCAGCAGCTGTAGGCAATCCCAGGGACTTGTTTATAAACGCCAACCGCCCGTGCTCCGGTGCTGATGATTAATGTTGGAGAGCACGGGCGGCGGCGGCAGCAGCGCTGATGAGGTCCCAAATTGGAGATATGGTGAGGCGAGTAAGCGGAACAAACTCTGGAGGGAGCGCTGGATTGAGCGCTTCCGACCTCTTTACTCGAGCAGTACATGGAGAGACTCGGCTCGCGGCGGTGAGAGGAGCCTGCAGTGCCGACACTCTGCTTCATTTCTTCAGGTCCGGGTGGCCTTGCGAGGCACCTGGACATCCAGTTAAGTGGCTCATAAGTAGAATATATGTTTTTCCAGTTATTCTGCTGATGCCTGGGCTGCGGCGGTGAAGGGAGGTGGCCAGGCGCAAGAATACTGCCTCACTACTTCGGGTCCGGACTGCCTTTGGATGCGTCCGGACATGCAGTTAAGTGTCTACTTGCCAAAAAAAGCCTTTATAGATCGTATATGCCTGCTGTGTCTGTAGGGTCTTATTTACAGACATTCTTTGTTGAAACACATAAAAGAACTGATTTGGTTGGAGGTGTTGGGAGAACAGGAAATGCCAGTGAAAAGAGTTTTTGCCCGCAAGATGTTTAGTTCCACTACATGTACAGCTCTATGGGTCTTGTTTTGTGGCTTCTGCTTGCCCATTTAGGGCCATGTGTCTCTGTCACAGTCATTACAGGGAACTCCCTATGTTTGTGCCATCATGCTTACGCAAAATTCCGTTCGGTGTATGAGAAGTTGGTTACTGGTGTTATGTGTCTATTAAGTCAAGACCACTAACCTCTATGTTACATGTGCTTTTGTTAGTCTGTTGCATATGTCATTCTTTAGTAGTGCCATATCCCAGGTTAAATGTCAGAGGTGGCGTGTAGTGTTCAGGAGGGAATAAGTCAGGAGGATTTTTCTTGTCAGGCAGGTGATAGGAGTAGTTAGGGTTTTTCTGTCTATGTATGCATGCTTCTTTCCCCTACCTTACCTTTGTCATTCCATCCCCTTTCCCTAACTCCGTCTTCCCCCCATTGGCTGCCACGTGTTTCCCTGTATTATTAATATTCAGGCACCCGTGCCAACCACGGTGGGAGGGTCGATCTATTCGGCATCTGTGGTTCGGGAGAGGGGATTGATATCCCTCTCCATTATGTAATTATTGACACAATGGGTGAGCCCCATTATAGTGGCCGTGAAAATAAATAGTAAACTAAAGATTTGTGTGAACCTCAGAGAAGTGAACAAAAATATAGTGGTGGACATCTATCCATTACCCATCATTTCAGACATGTTGAATTGCATAGAGGGTGCAGACACATTTACTACCATAGACTTATCGAGTGCATGTCATCATATCAGACTTACAGAGGATTGTAGGGATGTCACTGCGTTCATCACGCCATTTGGATTGTATAGATACAAGAGGATGCCATTTGGTTTGGCCTCTGCGGCTGGTGTGTTTCAAAGGGCGATGACGCAGGTCCTTAAAGGAATTAAAGGGACAGTACTATATCAGGATGATATTATAGTGTTTGGGAAAGGTGAAAAGGAACATGATGAGCGATTGCAGAATGTTTTGTCCAGGTTGTGGAGAAGGGTTTGAAGATAGTACAAAGTAAATGTACATTTAAGAAGCAAGAAGTGGATGTTTGACTATTGCTCTAGATGGATGGAAGTGAAGTTGGTGAGTAGGATAGATTATTTTGAGGTTATTATGTTCAAGCAGCAAGTTTTCAGGAGAGAAGGGTACCCCAAGGTAATTATCAGTGACAATGGTACACAGTTCAGGAGCAGGGGAAATGGGTGAGTTTGCCAAAAGTATAGGAATTGAATTGGGATTTTCAGCAAATGATCACCCCCAAACCAATGGACTGGTTGAGATATGTAACAGAGTGTTAGTCGAGGCTGTGGAGCAAGCTTTGAACAACATGTCAGTTGAGAGGGTTTCACAGGAGAAGGTATGGAGTAGTAGGACATCAGTTAGAAGTGACACTGGTAAATCACTGTTTGAGCTTATGAGAGGTAGATAGCCCAATACTGTATTGAATCCTGAGTGGGTAATTAACAGTAGGTTGAGGATGAATGAGGACAAGGATGTAAGTGATGGGAGGAGAGTCATGACAAAGGTTAAACCTGGAGATTTTGTCAGGATTAAAAAAGGGAGGGTGGTGAGAAAAGGAGAGTCAACTTATTCCAAGCCTGTAAAGATTAAGGTAGTGTTCATAAATGCAGTCAGAGTTCAGGATGGTTCTGTATGGAACTTAGATCATGTGAGTAAGTGGAGATGTCAAGGTGAGGCGGTGTTGAGTGCGAGAAGGATGAGAAATGCGGGTGAGTTATTTGAAGACGATGGTGGCAGAGAAGTTATGCTGAGGAGAACAGAACAAGGAGGTGTGTTCAGAGGAGTGAGTATGGGTGAGGAGGATGATGGTGTACGCCAGTCAATACATCAGTCAAGGAGTAGGATTAGAAAACCTCTGACATGGTCCAAGGATTATGTGACTAATTAGTGTCAGATTTTTGGAGTTCATCTGTTAATTATTGAGTTAGGTATGTCGTTCTCACAGGTTGTTGTTCTTAAGTTCCAACTTTGTATCAGAAGTTTAGTAGTTTACCACATTGATCATTGTTCGGATTTATGTGTATATAGTTGTTCTGTTAATTTTGTTTTGTTTGTTCAAAAGGGGGGGAAAATGTTGTATTTTTTGTCAGCACCCGTGGCTGTCCTCGTGTCACTTTTGTTTACCTGGCTCTCTCTCGAAGTGTGAATGCTAGAATGTTTGTGTTTGGAATGGGGCGATTGGAAGTAAAGAAAGCAAACGGTTGAGTGGCTGTTAGGATGGGAGTGTGGATGGTGAGGGAGCGCTGGGCTGCGTTATAATAAACACGCTTTTATCTTCAAAACCTCACCTGGTGTCTGATTGAGGTTCAACACCCTGCTCCTGAAGAAGAGAGTTCGCTCTCAAAACGCGTTGAGCTTTTTTTCATTTTCATTTTCTGTAGTAAATTGATTCTAAATAGTGTTTATTGATGGAATTAATGTCAGAAAAAGCAATGCAAGAAATTATTGATGATGTTTTAAGTTAAAAATGATGAGTAAAAAAGTCAAGGCAAACTCCTAATATTGTTAAAGACTTTGTTTATACAAATGCACAAGATTGAATTTGTTTTTTAAAAACTGCAAAATAATACATATATTCTTTGGAATTTTGACTGAAATATTCTTTCAGTAATCATAGGTGTGCAAGAGACGGGAGTGCCCATGAAAAATTGTCACTTTGTTTTCAATGATTTCAGCTTTATCATTAGTGTCTTTTTGCATTTTAGGAGTGATGTGCATGGTGACCACAATGGTAACAATGTTTCTTAATTACGTATTTCTCATAATTAAAAGATTTACTTTTTACATGAGTATGAGAAAATCATTCATTGACTGTTCATTATTGTGTGTTCTGTCAGAAGTATTTGAACACGAATTGAAAGAGTGGGGCATTAATCTTAGAGCATTGTGTACTTTTGCGTTATATATGGCACGTGCTGAAGGGTTACTGGATGGTGTGAGCCGTGGACTACCAATAAAAACATATGTGACATTGGTAAGCCTCTCCTGTGTTGATGCTGGGGACGTCTTTGTCAATCCCCTGAGGGTGGAGAGAAGGCTTGGGAGGTAGGAGTGATAAAATTCAGGTCACTTTGGTGACCGTGGCCGGACACTGCTCACCCTCTTCTATACCCTAAGAATATTCTCTCTATATAGCTACTGAACAGGGGCTACCAGGGTTGCTATAGGCCTGGTGTTACAAAAAATAATATACACTCTAGCGAAGAGCAGGGTGTCTTCGCAAGCAAGTGCTCTTAATGGCTATCTAGCTAAAAGGTATTCAAATGGCTAACCCACATGTTGATGTCCCTATACCTGTAAACTGCCACTGTGCAGTAAATACGTTTTTACAGGAAGGCAGTGTTAGGAATGCCAACATCAACTTTACAGTTGACGTGGCAGGCTGAACAGTTTTATCTAACAGGATTGTTGAGGGGCAAGCAAGACACAGAGAAACTGTTAGTCCAAGAGACATTTATGAATACCAGTGAAGAATCCAGGGGAAGGGAATCACCCTCTGGAACTAAAGTCTTTTCCATTTTGGAGAACATTTACTTAGGAGCGGTTCTATTTTTATTTAAGAACACTTTTTTAAAAAACCAGGTTTAAGATCTTTCTCCTTTCACTTTTTTATTTTCGTTTTAGTGTAAGGGTCAGGATAGGACATTTGGAAAAAAGGACAGCTTTTGATTTATGACATCCCGACAAAGACAGATCCTTAGCCCCTGGTTTCTTGGATAGGGA
The DNA here is from genome assembly GCF_040938575.1 of Ambystoma mexicanum. Taxonomy (NCBI): domain Eukaryota; kingdom Metazoa; phylum Chordata; class Amphibia; order Caudata; family Ambystomatidae; genus Ambystoma; species Ambystoma mexicanum. The sequence goes on along the minus strand of NC_090930.1, from coordinate 957,164,798 downwards.
AACACCTCTTTAGAATAGGGTCAGAGAGGCATTTTCCCAACCCATTTAAGTTGAATAAAAGTTTTTACCCAAAAACAAACTTTGTGTCCGGCTTTCAATTCTGACTCCTCACATCCCCTTCTATGAAAAATGAAACTTGCTTAAATGGTGTTATTAAATAATCATATTGCAGAGTTTGAAATTGCTGGGAGCCAATTACATCCTGTTTCTCACCTACAACAGTCTGGTTAGCTTGAAACCAACAGTTACCAGGAGCTACGTTTAGCTCCCCAGGCCAAATGGTGCCTTCCAAATATGCAAAAGTAACATTAACTTTGGGTGTTTAAGAATGTAAATAAAGAATAATTAGGTCACATTTAAATATAATGGATCATACATAATAACAAAAAGTTCAAGAGTGCATCTCATGTAGAAGCTAGATTTGCAGTGCACTATGTACTCGCTCCTGTTTCCCCTGCAGTAGCTCCTGCCTTCAAGGGGATGCCCGACATCCAGGAGCTGAATCTTAATTTTGAACCCCGATGTTGCTAAAATAAAGAAATCTATTCTATTGAAAATATGGACAGGGACACTGTATTGTACATATTGTTGCATAGGGATTAGAGAAGGTTTTCTTTTAACAACATGTCGTTTAACTGGTTCTACGTGATTTCATCGCCGCACTTTTCATCACAGGGTTTTTTGCCGCAATTTTTTTTTCTTTTTTTACATCCCGAACACCCAAACCCATTTTTTTAAAAATGTACCCCCCCAAAAAATTCAATGTTTTTTTTTTCGAAAAAAAAATCGCGGCAAAAAACCCTGCGATGAAAAGTGCGGCAATGAAATGACAGTATACCCGTTTAACTATGCCTCCATGTCGCCTCCTCTGTCTGGCCTACCACAAGTTGTGTCAGAAGTGGGATGCAAACCACTGGATACACGGTTGCGACCAATGTTAGTAAAATGGCTGAACGACCTAGCAAAGCCTCAGGAAAAGCCACTACCCAAACCATTAGCTTTGATTTGTTTAGCACCATTGAAGTGGAAATACCCAGTAACAAACGGAGTGTCATGGTCCCCATTCCCGGGCCACAGATTAGCCGTTCCATTAATCCGGGATCTCCTGCTAAACGTTTACAACGCTTCTGCAGGTTGCATGGCACCTGTATCAAGGCTGCAGCCTCAGGCAACGATCGAATCCCCTGCTGTCCGTGCGTCTCTGCTGTTGCCATGGTTGAGTGATGCCCTGCTAATGCTGGGAACACGCGCCTAAATCATCAATCCAGGCGTCTGACACGGAAGCATAAAGGAGCTTGGAATCCATCGGCGAGTTCTTCTGATTAAATTAAGTGCCACACTTTTAGTTCTATGGTTGTTACCGACCTCTGCCTGGAACCTTGACTTTCCTCTGGATCACGTTTTAAACTGTTTGCTGTTTCCGACCTACTTGGTCTTCACGGCTCATCGTGGGATATTGTTTGCCTGTTTTCTGCTGGTTTGCAACTCTGCGAACATTACACTTTACGGCTTTCCTAAAGAACACCACGGATATGGATTGAATTTAATTTCTCCTACCTTCCAAACAGACAGCACTGAACTGTGGACACCTTTCTGTTAATCACTGCTCATCTGTTTTCCCTTAGAGCGGCCTCATTCCGTCTGGGTCTGCAGGTACATACTAATCATATTAATCCCCCTCTCCTTGCACTTTCTCTGCTCCCATACACCATTTTCCTGTTCTACCACTCCAATCCACGAGTCCCATCAGAAAACTTCAATCCCAAAGAGGTTTTTTGCCACCATTCAACAACTTCCTTTTAAAGCTCAATTTCAATTCTATTCAGGTTAGTGTTAGAGCATATTATCTCATTCTCTATGGGTTTCAAATTAAGTTCCAATGCTAAAACCATCCGTTATTTCTTGCAGCCTGGTGAATACCTGGTGGTATTTTTTTCCTTCCAAGTAAACCTCCATCCTGTCCGTACAGCTTTATACGCATAGGGTGGTAGTTCACAGGGAAGGTCGCCCTCTAAATAATGCTTTTACTGAGTATTCCCAGTATGACGACGGGGAGCAACTGGCAACATTAAGGATCTTCTCGTTCTGCAAAATCTCGGCTGTATTCTTGGTTTGCGTGCGTATTGACATCTGCTATAGTCCAGGCTCGCTTGAGCATTGACATCGAGGCTGATTCCTACTGTAGTTATCTCCAGGGACCCATATCAAAGTTGGCTGCCATATCTGGACTAGAATGGCTATATTCCTTAGAAGTCGGCGTGGGAGTCAGCGAGGATTATGGCTCCCTTTGGTTTGCCTTCTGCTGGGAGTATCGATACTCCGAGACGCTGGTACCTCTCTGCCTCGGCAGTGGTGCTTCCTGCCTCACAGACACCACACTGGCTGGGGGTTCCACCTTTGTGAAAGCTATAGCAGCCTCTGCGCTTTCTCCATCCACCACAGCGCCCGTCTGCGACTCGGCTCCTCTACACGACTCAGCAAGCACGCACTCCTCGCTCTTTGGTGGATGCCCTCTTCCGCTTCTGGTGTCCAGCTGACTTCCAGTTCCTCCCTGGAATGGAAGGAACAAGTTACTTACCTGTAACTGTTGTTCTCCAGCATGGGTCTGGCATGGATTCACATGCTCATGAATATTCCCCGTCGTCAGGCTGGGAATCCTCGGTAAAGAAAAAACCAGTATCAGTTTCGTTTCTGATCTGTCTTTCGTAGTAATAACCAATCACTGGTCTCTGCGTCATACTGACCACAGCCAATGACTGCCCTCTACCTAAGCACCGCCTCTGGCAGCCATCTTCAGATTTGGAAGCACGTGAAGTGGCAGTATGACCAAGTGAAGAGCCGCAGAGGGGTAGGCGGGAGGGTTCGCATGTGAATCCATGCCAGACCCATGCTGGAGAACAACAGTTACAGGTAAGTAACTTGTTCCTTCTCCAGCATGGGGTCTGGCATGGATTCACATGCTCATGAATAAAGAATACATAGCAGTACACACATGCACAACCACGGGAGGTGGCAAAGGATCAACATTAAGCATTACATCAAACTCAACATTAAGCATCTTACCTCCTCACCAGGCTCACCTCAGGCGAACAGGTTGCGCAGCACTGCTTGGCCGACCCTGGACTCCTCCCTGGAATCCCGATCGACGCAGTAGAACTTTGTGAAGGTGTGCGTCGACCTCCACGTAGCAGCCCTGCATATGTCCAGCAGGGGCACACCAGAAAGGAACGCTGTGGTAGCTGCGATCGCTCTGGTGGAATGGGCTCTCGGACGGCCAGGCAGCGGTCGGTTTGCCAACCGATGACAGTACATGATACAGCCGGAGAGCCATCTGGAAATGGAAGCCTTCGAGAGAGCCTTCCCCTGATTGACAGGTCCAAAGTTCACAAAGAGTTGTGACGTCTTCCGAAAAACCTTCGTGCGGTCCACGTAGAACTTCAGCGCTCTAGCTACATCCAGCGAGTGCAAAGTCCTCTCAGCCGGCGACGAAGGCGACGGGAAGAACACAGGTAACACCAAGGGTTCGTTGAGATGGAAGTCCGACGGTACCTTGGGCATGAAGGAGGGGTGCGTCCTGAGCACTACCCTCGTGTCGTGGAAAGTCAAGTAAGGGGCCTTGCAGGAAAGGGCCTGGATCTCTCCCACTCGTCGTGCGGAGGTGATGGCCACAAGAAAAGCTGTTTTCCACGATAGAAACTTCAACGGGGCCGAGTGCAGAGGCTCGAACGGAGGTCCCATGAGCTTGGTCAGCACCACGTTGAGCTCCCACGCCGGGGCCGGAGCCTTCACCGGCGGGAACGATCTGAACAGTCCCTTCATGAACTCTTTCACCAGACGATGAGACCACAAGGACGTCCGCCCCGTGGTTCTGGTGTATCGGGAGATCGCAGCAAGATGAATCTTGATGGACGCGTGTGCCAGACCAGCTTTGGCCAGCGTCAGCAGGTACGGCAGTACTTGGGGGGCCGTAATCCGTAGAGGGTTAATCTTCTGTGCGTGGCACCAGACAGAGAACCTCTTCCATTTGTGTCCGTAGCATTTAAGAGTCGAGGACGCCCTGGCCTTTGCAAGAACCTCTCTGCAATCGGCCGGTATGTCGTATCCTCCAAACTCTAGCGCTGCAGGAGCCAGGCCTGCAAGTTCAGCGACTTTGGGTCGTGGTGGAGGATGGCGCCTCCTTCCCTGGAGAGTAGATCCGCGTCCGCCGGCAGCTTGATCGGCGGGGACGCTGACAAGTCCAGAAGGTCCGGGAACCATATCTGCCTCGGCCACGCAGGTGCGACGAGGATCATCCTGCACCGTGACCTCTTGAGCTGGTTGACGAGCCGGATTAGCAGAGGCAAGGGAGGGAACGCGTAGAGGAACAGGCCCTCCCAGCGGAACGAGAAAGCATCGCCCATGCTCCTCGTCTGGGGAAACCTGCTGGCGAACCTCCGGCACTTGGTGTTCGTCGCCGTCGCGAACAGGTCGATCTGGGGTGTGCCCCACCGTCGGAAGAGGCGATCCACCAGATCCTGCCGTAGTTCCCACTCGTGGCACGAGCGCAGCTCCCTGCTCAGTGAGTCGGCGATGGTGTTTTTTATCCCTGCCAGATGAAACGGCACCAGAAAAATCCCTTGGGCAACGGCCCAATGCCACAGGTCCTGCGCCTCCTTGGACAGCGCTGGGGACCTGGTTCCGCCCTGTTTCCTGATGTAAAACATGGTGGTGGTGTTGTCGGTGAAGATCCTCACCACCTTGCCCTTGAGGGACGGAAGGAAGGACCTGAGGGCCCAAAACACTGCACGGAGCTCCAGGACGTTGATATGCAGGGACTTCTCCGTCGGGAGCCAGAGTCCCCTTGCGTGCAGATTTTCGGTGTGCGCTCCCCACCCTTCCAGGGAGGCATCCGTGGTCACAGTCTCCTGGTGGGCTGGGGTCTGGAAGTCCATGCCCGCCGTCAGATGCGCGCGGGTGCCCCACCACCGTATCGCTTGTCGGAAACTCTCGTCGAGCTTGATCCTTTCCTCGAAGCTGCCCGTCGTCTGGATCCAGCGCGCATCCAGGAATTCTTGCAACGGGCGCATCCGGAGCCTGCACATGGGAATGAGGTAGATGCAGGAAGACATCATCCCGAGGAGGGACTTGATGGACCTCACTTTGGCCGCGTCGGCCACCAACATCCGTTGCACCTTGCCCAAGATGGTCCTGGTCCTCTCCTCCGACGGGGAGGCCAGAAGGGACACTGTGTCGAGCCTGGCTCCCAGAAACAGTGCGACTTGCGCGGGCACCAGGTGGGATTTGGCGTAGTTCACGGAGAATCCCAGGTCCGTGAGGAGTTGGACGGTCCTTGCCGTGAGGACCACTGCGAGCTCCCTCGTCTTGGCGCGGATGAGCCAGTCGTCCAGATAGGGGTAGACGTGAATCCCCTCGCGGCGCAGCTGCGCCGCCACCAGTGCGAGGCACTTGGTGAATACCCTGGGTGCCGACCGTAGTCCGAAGGGAAGGGCTTTGAACTGGTAATGACGCCCTTGGACCACGAATCTGAGGAATTTGCGGTGCCCCTTTAGGATGGGAATGTGGAAGTAGGCATCCTCCAAATCCAACGACGATAGGAAGTCTCCTTCCTCCAGCTGACCCAGGACGTGCTGGAGGGTGACCATCCGGAACTTCTGCGCCTTGATGAACTTGTTCAGACGTCGCAGGTCTAGGATGGGGCGCCATCCTCCCGTCTTCTTCTTCACGAGGAAGTATCTCGAGTAGACTCCGGAGCCCCGAAGCCTCTTTGGGACGAGTTCGATGGCGCCCTTTCTGACCATCGCCTTTACCTCCAGGAGAAGTTGAGGGACGTGAAGTTCTTTCCTGGCCACGGGGGGGACGCGCGGGCACCTTCTTTGAAACTCGAGCGCGTGGCCCCGGGCCAGGGCGTCCAGCACCCAACGGTCGGTGGAGATGGACTCCCACACGCTGACGAAGCCCGCCAGCAGGCCTCCCACCGGGGTGCTTCGGTGGGGGCCCGACCCCACGGCCGGTTCAATCCTGCTTGGACGCGGCCTTGCCGCCTTGACCTCCTTGGCGACGACGGCGGGGTCCGCTAGACTTGCCTCGTCCTCTGTAGGCCTCTTGCGACGACGAGCGGGCCGCTTGACGGTAGGAAGCGAAACCGCCGCCGGAACCTTTGGAGGCGCCCTTGCCTCCGCCGCTCCGAAAGGGCGTCCGTCGTTGCAGGACTCCAAGGGCCCGGGCCGTCTCAGTATCCGCCTTGATGGCCTGAAGGGAATCGTCCACTGTCTTCCCAAACAGGTTGTTCCCGTCGAAGGGCATGTCCAGGACTCTGGTCTGGACGTCCTGCCGGAAATCCGTAGCTTTGAGCCATCCGCGACGTCGAAGGTAAACGCTGTTGCCCAGCTGGCGGAACCCGGTGTCGGCGATGTCCGTCGCCACGGTGATGGTGTGGTCCGAGGCCACCTCACCTTCCTGCAGGATCTCCAGGGCCTCCGCCCTCTTGTCGTCCGGCAGAAAATCCAGTAGGGGAGCTATCTTGTACCAGAGCTCCCTGTCATAGCGGGCCACGATAGCCAAGGCGTTGGCCGCTTTAATCGTCGACGCTGCCGACGAGATGACTCTACGTCCCATAGCATCCAATTTCTTTCCCTCGCCGTCCGGCGGGGAAGTCGATGTGGAGGCCGCACCCCCCCCCGCTTTCTTCCTGGCTGCCGCGGAGACGACAGAGTCCGGGGTAGGCTGCGCCCGGAGGCACAGGGGGGCCGTGTCCGGGACCCGGTACTTCTTCTCGTACCGGTCTCTTCTAGCTGGCGTCGTGGAAGGGTTCTTGAGGAGGGAAAGGCCCTCATCAAAAATGTCGTCCAACAGAGGCACTGAGAGGACCGTCTTCCTCTTGGCCTCGCGCCGCTGATAAAGGAAGCCTTCCTTTTTCTTCTCCTCAGGGCAGAGTTGGAAAAGCTCGGAAGCCCTGGAGATCATGGAGTGGAAAGATCTGATCTCGTCGGGCGGAGAAGCCCTGGTGGGAGGCGACGACGGAATATCCTCGTCGTATGCCTCGTCGTCCGTACCCGTCGCTGCCGTGTCAGTCCCCGTATCATCCCCTCGGGTGGACGGGGAGGAGGGCTGGAAGGGGCGCGACGGTTGAAAAGGAGGTGGTGGATGGATCCTTCTTTTCTTGGTAGGGGGAACACCAGAAGGTCCCGGTTCTGGATCCCCCGACGGGAGAGGTTCCTCCGTCGGTAACGGTAGCCTCGTCCTTATCTCGGAGCATAAGGACTGTATGGCCAACAAAATGGCCGCCGAGTTGTCTTGCGGCGCTGGCAGAGGGGAATCCGACGGGCGAGTAGGGGCCCCGTCGGTATCCTCGACGATGTCGTCGTCGTCACCTGCGTCGGGGTCCATTCCGACGGGCTGGCCTTCTTCCACGCCTAGGCCGTGGCTTAAGACCTCGATCAGCTCCTCTTCTGAGGTTGAGGCTGAGTCTCCGACGACGACGCCCTGCCCCCCCTTCTTCTTCCCCACGGAGGGTTTCACGGGGGTCCTATCGATGGGCACAAAGGAAGACTCCCTCCGAGGAGGCAGGGAGATTCTGGGCCCTGAGGTCGCCACCACTGGTGCAGCCACCACAGGCTGAGCCAGGGCCGCCGCGACCGTTTCGATAGAGGGCTTGGTCGGATGGATCAAGGCCTTCACCACCTTAGGTGCGCTCACCGCCTTATCCTTGAGGGAGGGGGCACTGCCACGCTGCTCCTCTGCCTTAGAGCTCGACCGGGGCCTCTCCAGGAGCTTCGCCGGGTGCTCGGCCTTCCTCTTACCCGACCCAGAGCGTTGGCTCGTGGTTGATGGTGCCGGGGAGGGTGCGCCCTGCCTGGCGCCCGTAGAGCCCGACCGTTCGGCGCTCCCGGTGCCAGCGGACTCGCGGTGCTTGGCCTTATGTTGGGCCCCCGTCGCCGGGGCGCCCTCAAAGGTCTTAGAAGACCGCTCGGATTTCTTCTTCTTCTCGCCAGACGGGCTCTTACCCTCCAGCCAGTTGGCGAGACGTTGATGGCGGTCCTTCATGGTCCGCTCCGACATGTTGCCGCAAAACGCACAGTCCTTCTCCACGTGCGTCTTGTCCTCATGAAGGCAGTAAAGGCAGAAAGAGTGTTCGTCCTCCTTGAAGACGTTCTGCAGCTGGCATCCAGGGCAGACCCTGAACAGCTTTCCGGGCGTCGAGCTTCCCTTCTCCTGGGCCATCTCCGAGACCGGGCCTGAGAAGCTTCTGGATTCCTCCGAAGTGTAGCTCGACGAATCTTCACCCTTGAGGGGCACAGATGAATCCGACACGGGTCCCCGTTGATCGGATGTAGGATCGGTGGAGCTTGAGGCTCTTTGACCGAAAGAATGGAAGTTTTTTGTGAAAAAAGCGCGAAAAAATAGCACTAACGCTCGAGAGCAATAGCACGAGGATCCCAACACATGAACGTGCGGTAAAAATCTGAAGATGGCTGCCAGAGGCGGTGCTTAGGTAGAGGGCAGTCATTGGCTGTGGTCAGTATGACGCAGAGACCAGTGATTGGTTATTACTACGAAAGACAGATCAGAAACGAAACTGATACTGGTTTTTTCTTTACCGAGGATTCCCAGCCTGACGACGGGGAATATTCATGAGCATGTGAATCCATGCCAGACCCCATGCTGGAGAAAGAGATTTTTAGCTGGTCCTGGCTTTTATGTAGAGGTGGCAACAAATACAGTCCAGAAACCAAGCGGTCTACATTAAAGGGGCCCGGCACATAATTGTTGTGTTCACTTCCCACATAACCAACCAGTGGGATCCTGCTTGTCCTTTCCCCTATGGAGGTTATTGCATAATGGGCTCACCTCTCTAGTTCCAAAGGGTTTTTTTCTCCTCTTTGGGAAGAAGCAATTTCTTGGATTCGTCACAACACCCCCAATCTTAACTGCTTCAACCATAACTGCCATTTGAGCAGGTTTTCTGCTGGCAAGCTTATGTGACCTTCCTAACTCTAAGATTCTCTGAAGTAATGATATAGCTGGTTCTCTCAATATGTGTGTACATAGTTTTGTGGAGTAGCAGCCATTGATTATCAAGACTCTGATCTCATCGTCCTCCTTTGGCAATGAGCAGCTAAGTCTCAGGTGACGCAGTCTGGATTAATGTAAGGATTCCTGCTTACTTTGCTTGTCTTAATGCAATTTATAGCTCTCCTAATATGCATTGACTAATGGCTTTAGTATGTGGTTAATTCATTTTTAGTAGCAGAATAGGATCCATCACCATGGGACTGTGTTGAATGGTCCTAAGTGAAAAGATCTTTTTAAAAAGATCTTTTCACTTAAAGACCGATTTAGAAATACCGCTCCGTGACCTCACAGAGCGGTCTTTCTAAATCCAATTGTCACGCCCCTGCCGCACATGAGTGGCGCAGGGGCTGACAGGCAGGTCAGGACCCAGAAGCGCAGGACCAGGAGAATGCGTAAGTGTGTTGGTGTGTGTGTTGTGTGTATGTATGTATGTATGTATGTATTTGTTTGGGATAGTGGGGGTGGGGAGGAGGGGGATGGGGGTTTGTGAGCGTGTTTGTGTTGGTGTGCTGTGTGTATGTATGTGTTTTGGTTTGAGGGAGTAGGGGATGGTGGGGGATGAGGGGCAGGGAGGAAGAATGAGGGTTTGGGGGCGAATCCCCCCCCGAATATGTAAAATAATTATTTTTAAAAAAAGGGAAAATGCATTTTAAAGGTCTCAAGCAAAAATGACCTTTACAATTCCGGTTTTCAGATCAAAAGAAAATCAGGCAAAGTAAATCGATCTTTTTCTCTTGAGACTTTTAAAAAAAGGTCTTTTCACATAGAACCAGTTGAATAGCTTGTGCACCTCCACAACTGCATGAAACAGCAGAACTGACCTCCTTGCTGCATCAGTTTCTGTAGTAACAGTGACAAATGTTTTCAGGGACTCTGGCCAAAGTTCCAACCTTGGACCCATGGACATTAGCGTTCCATGCATATCAAATTTAGGAATCTGGGTGGTAGATTACTAGGCGTGGGACCAGGATGGTTTTGGGCTATCTTGTAGCAGTTGCACACCCGCCCGAGGTGGAAGACACCTCACACTGCCCTTCCAGGTCAGAAAGCATTTAAGCTAAAGATGTTACACAGGAGCCGCAGGAGTGCAAACACCCCTCGAATTGAGGGAATGTGACGCCTATCTTGAGCCACATCATGTCACTGAAGGCACGATGGGCAGAACGGCGTAGAAAGCATTCTGCAGAATGATTGCTACTTGGAAATAGGAAGGCCACACCATGTTGCTGCCAGTGAGGAATCGTGCATGCAGGAGCAGCATGCCCACTTGTTACCAGTTGAGCGGAGAAACACCAAGGAACACATGGAGTAAACAAAGACAACACATGCTGTGGCATTTGTGCTTGTACTGCTGGCACTGCTTTGCACAGGTTCCAGACTTTCATTCTCTGCTTTTGCGATACCTTCCAGTAACCGTAAGACCAACAAATGAACTTGCTAAATTGTGAAGGGTGGTGAAGAGCTGTCCATTTCCTGACAAATCCCCAACTGTTGTTTTTATCAAATTTTTGGCGACTCGCAGGGACCACTGCTTCCTTTCTTGAGCACCAAGAAAAGGTGAACGAGTGCCATCCCAAGGTGCTCCTGCTCTAACCAGCTAACAAACATCAACATCAGTGAATTAAACACTTGAATTTGGTTAAAAAGAGCAACCATATGTGAAAGCGGAGAAGCAACAGAAGGAAAATGATGAATTTGCAACACCCCAGGAACCCTACCGGTTTAGAGAAGGAGAATAACTACACAACAGCTTCGGCAGTGGCAAAAATGATTACTGCTGGCTGAAAAGCAAAGTTTACACCATCTAAAATTACATGTGGTCCAACTGAAAAGAAAGACATTCCTCAGAAAAGCATTTAAGGGATGCAAAAGAAAGGATGTCTTTGATGAAAGAAAAAGTGCAAAATATCACATTACATCTGAAATAGCTATGGCAGTGAATGAAGGGTAGGAGGGTCGGGCGAGGTCGAAAAACGCATGCATCCTGGGGATGTGAAAGTCATGCGGGCAATGCAGATAACATCTGTGGAAAAACTGATCAGAAATGACTGCACAAAGCCCAAATAAAACTGTGCAAGTCAAGCTGAAGAATCTGTCCTTTGGTCCCCGAACACCCCACACGGGGGGAGTGTTGTATAATAATGAGGCCCTCTGGATCAGGTATTTGCTCCTTTTATGCACAGGCTTAACAGCAACTATTTACACACATCATTATGTCACACGCCATCTAGTCTTTAATGTCTCTCAGAAGATATGGGCCTCAATCATGCCTAGGCCTCTGTTCCCCAGCTCAAGGAGGAGCACTGGCAGAGGTTTCCTCCTCAGTGCCTGCGTTCTCTCTTAGTCCCGCCTCTCAAAGCACTTCTCACAAGAGCTCAACCTCTCCAGTCTCGCAAGTGGTCTCTACATATCTCCCTTTGATGAACATAATTGGAGTTACTGCATAACCAAGTCATTATACCTCACTGTTCTTCTCAGCTCTCTCCATGGCTGAGTCTCCTGGTTTCCCTCATCTTTTTTTTATGCTACCTCCTTCGTGGCTTTGGTCAAGCTGCTCAGGCTCTGGCTCCCTCTCGATGTGGGGCTCTAGATGTGAGTTGAGGGAACGTGCTCCGAATTTTCTCCTTTCTGGGTGTCTGTTCTGACACCATCTTGTAGCTCCTGCTTCGATGACTGTGTATCTCTGCTGGACCCTCTCTCGAACATGGCCACTCTTTCCATGTTCCATTTTCGACCATCTTGGGGTGTCTTAGTTCCTCTTTACAATACCTTGATCGGGCGACTGAACTTTGATCCTGCCACCTGATCCTTGTGCGGCAACAAGATTTTGAACCAGATACCTTCCCTGACTTCTTGGCTTTGGTTGCCATTCGTCAGTCATTCCATTTCTTCATCTGATCCTTGCCATTCCTTATTCTCCACACTACATCCTCCTTATCTACCTCATTGTCCTCCCTTAAACAGGACAGCCATGGAGGTACCAGCGAGGATGCCACTTTTCTTCCGCTTAGCATGGGAAACAGCGATACATTGGTGATGCCGTTGAGGGTAAGGCGATGAGCGGCGATGGCCTCCTTAACTGTCTTGAGTGGGTCCATACCGAAGGCTGTGGCCAATAATATCGCCCCTTTGATGAACTTATTCACCCTTTTAAAGAGTCCATTGTCATGGGGGTGATACCACGCTGCTTTACTTTGTCTTATGTTGTTGCTCTTCATAAAGTTCTCCATTTCATGGGAGACCAAGTGGACTCTGTTGTCTGTGACGATGTCCTTGGGTAATCCTTCCCACTGAAACACGGCCATTAGGGTTTAAGTTACTTACCTGTATTGTTCACCAACATGTGTCTGGCATGGATTCACATGCTCATGAATATTCCCCGTCCTCCGACTGGGAATACTCACTAAAAGAAAAACTGTTTCACTTTCACTTTAACACTGCATTTTACCTCTAAACCAATCACTGTCCCCTGGGTCATACTGCCCTCATCCACTGACAGTCCTCTCCCTAAGCTCCACCCATGATGGCCATCTTCAGATTTGGTAACCATGTAAAGTGGCAGTATGAACCAAGAAGAGCCACAGAGGGGAAGGCGGGAGGGTTTGCATGTGAATCCATGGCAGACTCATGCTGGAGAACAATAGTTATTAAACCTTCTCCAGCATGCGGGCTGGCATGGATTCAGATGCTCATCAATAACAATTACACAGAAGTATACATACACAACCACGGCAGGTGGCAAGGCTCAACAGAAGCAATATACACTCACCTCTGGGACAGACTCACTTCAAACAAACAAATTGCGTAGCACCGCTTGGCCGACTCGGGACTCCTCCCTGGAGTCCCTGTCGACGCAGAAGAACCTTGTGATGGTGTGCGTGGACCTCCACGTAGCTGCCCGGCAGATGTCGAGCAGGGGCAGACCAGAGAGAAATGCTGTTGTTACTGCGATGGCTGGATTGGAGTGTGGTCTCGGCCGGCCTGGCAACGGTCTGCTAGCCAGTCGATGACAGTGCATGATGCAGCCAGAGAGCCACTTGGAGATGGAAGCCTTCAACAAGGCCGTTCCTTGATTTACAGGTCCGAAGTTGACGAACAACTGAGAAGCTTTTCTGAAAATTCTTTGTTCTTGCCACATAGAACCTCAAGGCATGAGCAACGTCCAGTGAATTCAAGGCCCAGTCGCCACTGAAAAATGGGAGCCGAGTCAACTGGGAAGCCGTCTAAAAGTGAGCAGCCGAATTATGTTAAAATGGCAACCTGCCGCCTGAGGAAGGACTGGTAAATCCCAGAGGGACGGCAGTGGGGCGTGCGGCAGCAGTGAGTGACAGGAAAGGTGCCCTAGGGAGCGGGGTGTGAGGTCCTGTCCTGCGTCACCCCCCTCAGACCCTGTGCATAAAGAATGTCGGGGGTGTCGAGAGGATGGTGGCTCCAGCAATGGCTGGAGAAGCCGGCAGAGCCAAGCGCAGGGACCGGCGGAGCCGAGTGGCAGCCCAAAAGTGCTTTGGAATTGGAGGTTGGGCAAGGCGGGGCTGGCTGCTCCCGACCCCTGCTGCGGGAGCCCGCCCGCTGGGTGGCTGTGCGATGTAGCACAAAGCAGAGAGCAGGAAGGAGGAGTGCCTGCAGGGAGACAGGAGCGCTTGGGCTGCAGCTACATGGGGCCTCGGACACCTGGCGTGGGAGCCCGCCCAGCGAAGCAGAGAGGGTGTGGAGAGTGGCCTCCCCGTGGGCGCAAAACTGGCAGGGGAGTGCCTGGCCTGCCCAACAAGAGGACAGCAATAAGGGAACAGAGAGGAAGCGGGCCCTAGCAAGGAAACAATGGCGAGGCAAGACTGCAGGCTAGAGAGCCCAGAGAGGAGGAACGTGTGCAACAAGGATCCGTGGCCCTTCTCCTAAATGGTGGAGCTGAGTGCTCAGATTTGAAACTGGAGCAGGGGCCAAACACACGCAGCGGGATTGACAGGTGTGTGCCAGCATTGATGGAGTGGAGGCAGCACTGCATGGGCAAGAATGGAGGCGAAGGTACAAGGGGTTAAGATTCATGGGGGCCCTGGGACACGCAGGGGCTAGAGGCATGGACGCCCCCCAGACTTTTGCACTACAAACAGGGCAGGGTGCGAGAGCAGTGTCAAGTGGCAGTAAAGAGGAATGAGGCACTGGCAGGAGACGGCTCCCCTCCCCGTAACAGAACATACAGGACAGGCCTGGGCTGGCATATGAATGGATCACCTTGCAGCGATAGAAGTGAGCGAGGGTCTATCGTCACAGACTGCACCTGACGTAAAGAGGACAGCAGTGCGGCTGGATACAGCTATGGGTGTGGTGAGGCCGGGTGGGCGACCAGGGTGGAGTCTGGGGCAGCAATGCATGGAGAAAAGTGGAGTTGAAGGGGTAGAGAGCTGAAACCTCTGGGAGATACTGGGGCGCTCTGAAGCCTGGGCAGCACTATCGCTTCCAAATCAAGTGCTGTACGCAAGGAAGGGGCGAGAGCAGTGTTAAGGGATTGATGAGACACTGCCTTGGAGGCGTGAAGTATTGACTCCCACCCCGTACTAAAGCACAAAGAGCACACCTGGACAGACAGATTAACCAGGTTACTCACCGTATTGACCACCTTACTCCTAGTCCATAGTCCCCTTTCCTCCATACTTATGGGACATCTCTACGACCTGTGGGACGGGACTAGAGCACTTTGTAAAAAGCATCCAAAAAGGTTTTAAAAAATGTTGTACTTCCTCTCTTTCTTGCGCGGGGCCCGGCACGCAGCCGTAATGCCGCCCATCTCGGCTCCGCCCCACGCATCGCCCATCAGTCCTTTTCTATCGCCAGGTCAAAAACCTTTTATCAATAACAGAGGAAACTTATTAGAGGAGACGGCGGGCGGGCGGGCATATGGAGGAAAGGGGACTATGGACTAGGAGTATGGTGGTCACTACGGTGAGTAACATGGTTATACTCCTACGTCCCATCCCCTTTCCTCCATACTTATGGGAGATTCCCAAGCACTCCTTACAGGAACTATGGGTGGATGGAAAAACCCTTTACCGAAACACATTCTTCAGCATAGCCTGACCAAGCTGAGCATCAGCTCTTGAGCTCATGTCTAGACAATAATGCTTACAAAAAACAGATGGGGAGGCCCAAGTAGCTGCTCTCGCGAGGGTCTCGCAGGGGACATATTTCTGAAAGGCAACCGCGGCTGCCTTGCCCCGCACCAGGTGTGAATGAATGCCTTTAGGAGGCTTCAACCCTTGGATGGTGTAAGACTCTGTAATGCAGGCGGCGATCCACCGAGAAATAGTCGCCTAAGATGTTCTGTCCAGATAGAACTTAAGAGCCCTTCTGACATTGAGACAATGCAGAACCCTTTCTGCCTCTGGGACAGAGTTCGGAAAAAAGACCAGCAGTGAGATTGATTGGTTCAGATGGAACTCAGACACCACCTTCGGCAGGAAAGCAGGATTTGTCCGTAGGACCACCTTATCCTTGTGAAAGACCAAGAAGAGATGCTCCACCGACAAGGCCTGGTGCTCACTCACACGCCTTGCTGACGTAACAGCTACCATAAAGAACACCTTCCAGGACAGGTACTTGAGGTCCACCGTGGCCATCGGTTCGAAAGGTTTATGGCACATCGCCGTCAGGACCACATTTAGATCCCACGTCGGGAGCGGATTACGAATTGGAGGATAAAGGCGTGTCAAGCCTGCAAAATGCCTCTTAGCAACTGGGTCACACAGAGAGTAAGAGCATTGGTCCGTAGAAAGGTAAGCAGAAACCGCTGAAAGGTAAGTTCTGCATGACAGAACGTGAACTCCCGACTGTGCTAAGAAGGATACAAAGGACAGTACTGTGTCAATTGTAGCCTCCCTTGGGTCCACTTGCTTGTTTAAACACAAATGACAGAACCTGAGCCATTTGCTTTTGTACTGGGACCCAGTGGAGGGTTTTCTGGCTGCCTGGATAATATGCATGTTATCTGCAGACAAGTTAAGATGTTCTAAAGACTTGAACTCAGGCACCATGCCGCCAAGCTGAGCGATTGTGGGGGAGGGGTGCCAAAGTTGCTGTTCCCCCTGCTGAAGAAGGTCAGGGGTCACCGGTAACCTGATCGGTGGATACACCGACAGGTGTTGATGTTCCGAGAACCAAAACCTGGCCGGCCACCACGGGGCTATGAGTAAAAGAGAACAGTTCACAAGTTCTTCAATTTGCAAATTGCTTGGTGAACTAGAGACAGAGGTGGGAAAGTGTAAGCTCTCCTGTTGTGCCATGGAATCTCGAGAGCATCCCCCAGAGCGGAGGCTCCCAGCCCCTCTCTGGAGGCATACCGAGGAAGCTTCTTGTTTACCGTCTAGCAAAGAGGTCCACTTCCGGTGTGCCCCAACGCAGGAAAATCCATGAGAGGACCTATGCCTTCAACTCCCACTCGTAGCTGACCATTGTCCGCCGGCTTAGGGTATCTGCTGTGACATTCAGCTGGCCCGGGATGTGCACTGCGAGCAGCCAGACACCATGAAGAACAGCCCACTCCCAAATCTGGATGGACAGGTCCATGAGGGGGGTTGAGACTTGGTTCCCCCTTGCTTGTTGTTAGGGAGAATTCTATGTAAAGGCTAATTTTCCAAACCTAGTGAGTCCCCCAGCAGCTTTGCTGGATTTTTGGGGTTTATTTTTTTCTCCTGCTAAGAGTGAGACTCTTTTCTTCCCACTCTTAGACATGATTTGAGGTGTTCCTTTGACTTTGTATGTGTTTTATGGGCTATGGGGTCCTTTACCCCATAGTGCTTTTGTGTGTTTTTGGTATGTGGGTTACACAGCACCCTCCGTGCCGTAACCCAGGGGTGTCGTAGCGACCCCCAAACATAGACTCCATACCCTGGGACTGACTACTGTCTCCCAGGTCATGTAAAGTCACCATTGGCTTTACTAGTCCCAAATTGTGACCAGAACCAGTACAAACCATCCTATTGTGGACGTACTGGTCGGGGCAATTCGATTGCCCCGGGGTCTGTTGTTCGAGGAGGCGCTGTCCAGTCCCCCCCGACCGAGTTTTGGCTGGTGGGAGTGGATACTACTTTTTATATTCGACCGCGTATATATTCCTATGGGATTTTCCCATTGTTCAAGTTTACCACTTTTTAATATAGCCTCGAACATACCGCCGGTTTATTAAATTAATATTAATTCACCGGTTGGTAATTTTTGCCGAAACTTGGTTCCAAAACGGTGACTCCAACCCAAGTCGAGCCCTTTGTTCCACTTTTTGGCGGGCTTCTCCACAGAAGCCTCCAAAAGTGGTGCCACTCTGTCTGGGTACCACAGTGGGTGTGGGAGGGGATTTAGGCACCCTGGACTGAGTTGCCTCGGCAACTCAAGTCGCACTCTTGTGTGATTGGCCCAAGTGGTGAGACGTCCGGCTCACCACTTAGCATGTTTGATTGACAGCTAGGCTGAATGAATGGGGATTTTCTGCATAAAAGCAGGGCTTTGGGGACTGGAACTTGAGAAGTTGCCACAGGACCTAAAGAATCCGAGGAGGGAGAAGCCGAGCCGACCTGCAACGACGACACCACCGGTGGATCCATGCGGAACCGTCTCACCACTTTTCCCGACGACAGAGGAGATCTCCAGCCCGGAGAGTTTTCTTCCTTTGACTGGTGGGGATAACCAGTTTGCCTGTCTTTTTGCCTTTCTGGACCATCTCGTGGCCGCCTTGCCCATGCCAAGCACCCCGGCAAGCGAAATACCACGGATCACCACTACCACGAAGAAAAGGGGGGTACCTTGTAACCGGGAAACTCTGCGGCTGGTTTCTTCCCTGGCTGCGCAACGACCTTCAGCTTTCCTCCACGTCGAGAACTCCTCTTCCTCTGGACGAAACACCGACTTGCATCCGCTGCCAGGAACAACTGTCCCCGCTGGAGCGTTCTTCCCACTTTCAGGTACTGTGTCCCGCCTGGCTTCCCTTGTGACAGATCGTTCTTGGTGACAGTAAATCCTCGACTTTCTAACCTGGGCTAGCCTGGGACCTGTTAACTAACTTTTCCTGACTTAATCTCAATCTTTTGCGAACTTTCTACAAAGACTCTTTGGGCATAACCCCACTGTGTGATCCTGGACACATTTCGCTTGCTCTGTCTAAGAGTGGGTCTGGCATTTGAACTTCCTTGCTCCCCAGTGGACTTTGCCTAACCTGCCTCACTGTGGTTCTTTGAAAAGTATTGAAATTTGTGTGCTTTCATAACTCTGCCTTTTTCCATCCCTTTTGAATAACTTATTAGAGTGCCATTTTATGTTAAGCGCTCACCTCTGTCTGAAAATAAGTGGTGTTTCTCATTAAGACTTGTCTAATAAGTAATTAGGGTTGTATAAATATAATAGTGACTGTGTGTTGAATTTATTTACCTCTCTTTGTGCTAGTGTAATTTACAAGTGTGTCTTTAAATAAATAATCATATACTTTTACACCAAAGCTCTGGTCAGTGTTTGCTTGTACTACTGTATCTCTGTACCTATTGTGTATACTCTATATACTGCCTACCTCAGAGAAGTCTGACTGCGCAGCCACAGCTACCAGGTAAATCTGGGTGGTACAGACTGCTACCAATTGGGTTTACTGCCAACCACCTGTAGTCCTAAATCTTTTGCAGCGGTCCCTAAGAGAACTGCACAGGTTTCTGCCTAACACTGGTGTACAGCGGTGGGATTTGTATTGAGTATACATTTTAGTGTGCTTATAGATACCTTAGTGCAACTAACCACAAAGCTTAGCACTAAAGAAGTTATTTTCTAAAACATGTCAACTATGGAAAGCTATAGTCAAGAGTCCCTTGCTACAAAAACTACTGATTGTTTAAGAGTTCTCTGTGAGCATAAGAATCTCCTGACTAAAGGCAAGAAAATGGAGCTAATAGAAAGGTTGTTAGCAAACCAAAGTCTGGATGGTGGTTCAGAGGAACCTACCACTCCAGCAACTGTAGATAACAGCAATGATATTGATATGAATGTTAGTATTGATAACTTTGAGTCAGAAGCAGAAGAGGAGGGGGAAGATGTTAGAGTTGTCTCCCCTGGGACTCTACTTGCCCTGCCAGCTGTACCTACTGGACCTTTAGCAGGTCCCACACTTAATCCTCAATATATGGAACTAGAAAAAATGAAGCTTGAATTAGAATTCAAAAGAATTAATGCTCAAACAGAACAACGGCACCAAGAACTAAGGCTCAGAGAAATGGAGCTCAACCATGAGCTAGAAATGAAAACATTGTCTGTGGAAAGTGCTTCTCTCTCCGAATCCTCTGGGAGTTCCAGTCCCAAAACACCCCGGATGCCTAAGGAGTTGGTGGGTATGTATGAGCCTAAATTGGATGTGTTGGATTGGTTGAGTTTGTTTGAATATAATCATGGGCTCCAGAACATTACAGGAAATGAGTTACTTTCCTGGTTGTTCTCTAGGCTCCCCCCTGTTGCAACTGATGTGGTAATGGAGTTGGGGGAGGAGGATAAGAAGGATTATGAATGTGTGAAACTAGCTTTGATAGCTAGATTTGGGAAGACCCCTTCCCAGTACCTTAAGAGGTTTACAACCCTCAAAAAGCATGATGGTACCCCTTGGGCTACCTGCGTGAGTGAAAGTTTGAAGAACTTAGAGGGATGGATTAAGGGTTACAAAGTGAACACTTATGAGGGGATGAAGAATCTTGTGATGTTGGAGTCAATTTATGATGCCTGCTCTCCTGAGCTCAGACAGCAGTTGGCTGATTCAAATGAATTAGATTCCAGGAAGCTAGCTAAGGCTGCTGACTTGTGGGTTGCCAACAGGGCTACTCACAAGTACTCTGGGGTAACTCAGAAAAAGGATGAGGGGAAACAGCCAAAAAAGGACTCCAAAGAGAATTCTAATAATTCCAATCCCAAAGAGGGCCCCAAACAGAAATATAAGGGTAAGCCACAAGGGAAACCAAATCAGAGTAGTGCACCTTCTCGTGGTAAACCAGAAGGAGGTCAGAGCAAGCCACCATTCCAGAAAGCATTTGGTAAATGCTATGTTTGTGGTTCACCTGACCATGTGAAAGGAGATCCCAGATGTAAGGGTAAACCTTCAGGGGCCCAGCTCGTCTCCTTAGCCTTCGCTCCAGCGGAGGAAGTACAAATGGCAAGTGGAAACTTTCTACTGCTGGTTGATGAACCCATTGGAGTCTCAGCCAGTGTTTCTTTAGTGTCTCTGGGGCTGTGGGAACAACAGAATTTAGATGTCTATAACTCTATGCTAGATAATAATAAAGAGTATTATAAGGACAGTGTCCAGGTGAATGGTCAGGAGACTCCTGCCATTAGGGACACTGGAGCCAGCATAACTGTGGTGGATAAATCATTTTTCCAGGCTGAGGATGTTGCTGAGGCACCCAAACGCCTCACCAAGTTAGCTGGACGGCCTGTGCAGATGCTTCCCCAATTACCAGTTCTCATCCAGTGTAATGACAGGACTGTGAAGATACCTGTCAGCATACAAAGTGAGGTACCAGGTAGAGTTCTGTTGGGTAATGACCTGAAAACTCTTGGAGTAGTGTCACATACCCCCAGACCTCCTAGTAAAAGGTTACAGGAGCTCACCAGACCTGCAAGGGAGAGAACATGAGAGGTACTCCCAAGGAGATGATGAAGAGAGATATCACTCCTACTCCACTGGAGTTACAAGTTGCTATCACTGAACAAAAAGAAGCAAAAGGGGAAACCCAAGACTTCCAAGAAACAGCCAACAGCAAGCACTCCAGTGCTTCCAACAAGGACTTCCCCTAGGTTGTCCAAAGTTACACCTGTAACTCCACCTCCAGCTGAGGCTGAGAGGGAGATACAGCCCTTTATGGTGGAGCTAGACTCTGAAGAAGAGCTAGTGGAAGGCCAAGAACTCATTGGAGATCTGGATCCTGTTGACCATCCTGAGCTGCAGTCTTTACTGGCAGAAGGTGGACCCAACAGGGCAGACTTCAGTAAGGGACAGAGAGAATGTCCAACTCTGGAAGGTCTTCGACAACAGGCAGCTTCTCAGGCTGATGGGCAAGAGCCTAGAAAGTATAGGTTGCACTGGGAAGATGGCCTCTTCTACAGTGAACCAACTGAGTCTGCACCTGGAGACTACAAGCGGCTTATAGTACCTCAAGAAAACAGACAACAGTTCTTGCAACTGGCCCATGAGATTCCTTTGGCTTGTCACTTGAGCTTCAAGAAGACCAAGGAAAGGCTCTCACTCTACTTTTATTGGCCAAAGATGGGGGCTGAGGTAGATAAGTTTTGCAAGAGCTGCCATACCTGCCAGACTTCTGGTAAGGTTGGCTCCAAGAATGTGGCACCTTTGGTGCCTCTCCCAGTAGTGGGAGTCCCATTTGAGAGGGTAGGGATTGACATTGTTGGTCCCCTTGATCCCCCAACCTCCTCAGGCAACAGGTTTATCCTTGTTGTAGTAGACCATGCTACTAGATACCCTGTTACAGCTCAGGCTGTGGCTAAGGCCCTCCTTGGTATTTTTACCAGGGTTGGGTTTCCTAAGGAAGTAATCTCTGACAGGGGGTCAAATTCTATGTCCCACTACATGAAAGCCATGTGGACAACCTGTGGAGTTACTTACAAGTTCTCTACCGCCTACCACCCTCAGACAAATGGGTTGGTAGAAAGGTTCAACAGAACCATGAAGAGCATGATAGGTGCTTTAGAGGATCCCCTTAAAAGAAAGTGGGACCTTCTATTGCCGTGCCTTCTCTTTGCTTATAGAGATGTCCCTCAGGAGGGAGTAGGTTATTCTCCCTTTTAACTTCTCTATGGCCATCCGGTCAGAGGTCCATTGGCCCTGATTAAGGAGGGGTTGGAGAGTGCTCCTTCCCCCAAGCCAGTCAAAGTGACTGACTATGTGATAGGTCTCCGGAGGAGAATGTCACAAATGATGGCAGAAGCAAGTGATAACCTGAAAGCTGGACAAGCTTTGGTCAAATATTGGCATGACCAAAAGGCTAACATGGTTGAGTTCACTCAAGACCAGCTAGTTCTAGTTATGATCCCAACAAGGCAGAGGGTCTTGCAAGATAAATGGATGGGACCCTTCAAGGTTGTGGGTAAACTTGGAGAGGTAAACTATCTGGTGAACTTGGGCAATCCCAAGGAGGCTCCCAGAGTCTTCCACACCAACCGACTAACGGCGTATGTCTCCAGGCCTGAAGTAGGAGCCTTGCTTCTAGCTTCAACAGAAGAGGAAGAAGAGAGTGAAGCTCTCCCTGATCTCCTCAGAGGCTTACCCTTGGACAAAAAGATTGAAGGAGTAAATCTCTCTTCAAATCTGACACCTGAGCAACAAGAAGAGTGCAAAGCCATGTTAAATCAATTTGCCTCTCTGTTCTCACTTTCACCAGGCTTGACCCCTTGGGGACAGCATGATATACTCGCTGGTGACTCTCTGCCAGTCAAAAGCAGAGGATATAGAATGTCAGAAAATGTAAGGACCCACATCAAAGGGGAGGTCAAGAAGATGCTTGATCTTGGGGTAATAGAGCCCTCTACTAGCCCATGGTCTAGCCCAGTTGTGTTAGTACCAAAGGCAGGATCCAAAGAATTGAGATTCTGTGTGGACTATAGAGCTGTTAATGCAGTCACAAAGACTGATGCCCATCCTTTGCCAAGGACAGAGGAGTTGGTGTATAGACTTGGTTCAGCCAAGTTCCTCAGCACATTTGACCTTACGTCAGTCTATTGGCAAATAGCCCTGACAGACCATGCCAAGGAGAAGGATGCATTTCCTACCCCAGTTGGCTTATACCAATTTAAGGTTATGCCTTTTGGATTGAAAAATGCACTTGCAACATTCCAAAGGATGGTAAATCAGGTTCTGGCTGGGATGGGGGATTTCTGCATGGCATACTTGGATGACATTGCAGTATTCAGCCAATCCTGGGAAGAGCATGTTAACCACCTAGGACATCTTTTGCAGGCTCTTGGACAGGCCAATCTGACCATAAAGGCAAGTAAATGCCAAATCGGTCAGAGTAAGGTGGTCTACCTTGGGCATGAGGTAGGAAGTGGAGAAATAAGGCCTTTGCTCAGTAAGATTGAAGCTGTGGGGGACGTGGCCGGGAGCCGACCGTACGGCATGACTCCTTAAGTGCTCCTGGAAAGCCCCGTCGTCGGAGCGAATTTCCCGCAGATTAAAGCTGTCGCCGAGCCGCCCTTTTGCTCAACTGCACCATGAATGCCTGCTGCTTCTGATGAGCAGGGTTGGAGATGACATGGAGCAGCCCTGTGGCCGTGAGAACCCCAGACTCTACCGAACAGATCAGAAGGGGGAAAGCCAAAATGGCGATCAGGCTCCCCAGTGATCGCAGCCGAATTGGGGGAGGGGCAAACCTCCATTAACGCCAGCAACACCTACCATCCATGGGCAATGTGGGGCCTCGGATCTGACCCCCATTGTGCAGCACTAGCGTGTGAACCCCGAGCGGAGCCTGTCACTGCAGCAGTTGGAGATCCCGTGCCGGCACTACTGAGGGGGAACCTGCGAGCTGGCAGCCACCGCACACAGCCGAGGCCAAACACGGGCGCACCGCCCCTCCCCTGAGCCATCGCCACAGAACACCGAGCCGGCCCCAGAGACTGCGTCTGAACGCACAGCTCAGCCCACCCAAGGAACCCTGAGGCTGGGACCCACCAGGAGAGCTCCCGACGCACACCCGTGGGGCCCCCTGCCCACGAAGCGGGAGGCGCCGGGTCCCGCTCTGGCCCCCCACATCTTCACCCAGCCAGACCCACCCAACCAGACACAGCGGCGGCTCCCCAACGAACAACGAGCCGGCCCTGGAGACTGCGTCTGAACGCACAGTCCAGCCCACCCAAGGATCCCTGAGGCCGGGACCCACCAGGAGAGCTCCCGAAGCACACCCGCAGTGCCCCCTGCCCGCGAAGCGGAAGGCGCAGGGTCCCGCTCCGGCTCCCCACATCTTCACCCAGCCGGACGCGGTGGCGGCTCCCCACCATACACCGCGTTGGGACTTCTGGATAGGATTGTGGGACCCTCCGGCCAGGGTCTCCGCTGCGGCCCGGATGCAACGCTGGCCTGCGGACCCACGCAGCATTGAGGCCCCGGTGAGGGAGGGGCGCTCCTCCGCTCCACATCACTAGCACCCAGCGCAGCCCGCAGACCTAAGAGCTCGCAGACATCCATCCCCAAAAGCGGGGGACCAGGAGAATCTCCTTCACAACCTGCGGACCCCAGGAGACATCCATCAGGACCTGAGCCGCAGCAGCACAGCGGCACTGAGCTCTTGCGGTGAGTGCACCTGGCGCTGCGCCTCCAGCTTCTGCGCACATTCTAGTGTAGGCCTGGAGAACACCCGCCAGCATTTCCCTACACGCCTAGCCCCGGCTTGGTTGGTCTGGGATTTAGCGGCCCGGGAGCTCGCCTACACATGGGTTGCCTGGCACTGAGACGGCCCTACTACCCCCTGCCTCCTTCTGGACTTGCATGCCTCCGTTGGCGCCCTCTGCCCACCACCCCAGTGGTCCCCAGGGTCAGTGCAGGAGCTGGAGTCCACCTGGAGCCTAAACCTACTCCTGGGGGAATAGTAACACCTAAGGCAGTACCCCCTCGCCTGCGAACTCATAAACCAACATCAACATCCCCTTGAAGCCAGGGACAGCAGCACTTGCGCACCCTACCCTATTTTAGAGATCCATAGGGAAGCGCCTGGCATAGCTATCTTCTCATCCTCCGATAGACAATCTAAAGCTCGCCTGGATCATATCCACTCCCTGCTCTGCAGCCCTGTTCTGAACCTGCTGATCCCCCTTGCCTACGCCTCCGCCTCCAGCCGGACTTCCGCGGGGTCTTGACCCCATCTATCACGCCAATCACTTCTCCTCCTCGCCAGCGGATCCTGACCTCCCGGGTCCTCCCATTAGCGCCGCAAAGGTTTGCGGGCCGCTGAGCAGCCCACAAAGCCATCCTATGCTCGTCCTCTTCGCCCGCACTGGCTGACCTGACCTTCTATGAGGTGGAGCTCACCATTCCTCCCTGGCACCAACCTTGCTCCGCTGGGCTATACCTGGCATCCTTGCATAATTTACTAATCAATACTACAGCAGTCGCCCCTCATCCGCCCCCACCACACGGCAAAACCATGGCAAAGAGTGGGAAAGCGGCGAAATAAGCAGATATCGCAGCAATGATGTCCAACCCGGGCCAAAACAAGGCGAGCAAAACCGACCCTACCACCACAGCAACTCCCAGTGCCCTCCCTTCACCGGAGCACCCGCAGGTCGAGCATTTCGCTACCAAAACAGACTTAAAAGACCTCCTAGCAGCCCTCACCAAGGAGATCCATAAAGGCACGGAGGAGGTCACCAAAAAGATCGCATCTCTAGACAAAAGAGTGGAGGAAGTGGAGAAGCACGCCGAGGAGGTGGAGAATGGCCTATGTGATAACACCTTTGAACTGGAGTGCGGCTTGAATAGAATAGCAACCCTAGAAGCCAGATGCGACGCACTCGAGAATAAGCAGGAGGACAGTGAGAATCGCTCCCGGCGCAATAATATTTGCATCCGCGGAATCCCCACTTCGATCACCAACGCAGATCTCGAGAGCTTCGTTAATGACCTACTCAGATTCATTATAACTCTTCCCGACAGCGCCCCGCTGGAAATCGACAGAGTCCACCGCACAGCGCCTAGGCAAGCCTCTTCCTCTCCACTGGATGTACTCGCCCGGATTAATTTTTTCAGGTTTAAAGAGGAAATAATGAGAGAGGCCAGGTCTTCGAAACAAATCACTTTCAGAGGCGCAAACATCGCACTGTTCCAAGACCTTGCAAGCATAACCCTCCAGAAAAGGAAAGCCCTTCGTAACCTCACGGAATGGCTTCAAGAAAGGAAAATACAATACAGATGGGGTCACCCCAACATCTTTGTGCTTCGAATGGGGGGGGTGCACAAGCAAATCCGGAGCCCCAAAGAGGCAGACCAATTTCTGGAAATAAGATCAGCAAATGAGGACTCTGACCATGCAACCTGCTCTCAATCCCAACCCGGCTCGCCCTCATCCAATCGCTGGACCCGTGCTAGTGGGCGGCGCAAGCCACGGGGCCCCCGAAGGCAACGCAATCCGGACTGATCAGAAGCCCTCACATATCTTCCTGTGGCTGGCTCAACAGACCAATGTCTCTCTCCGCCCGGCGGCCCCGTGCGCCTCCAACCTCTCTCAGTTCTCCATCCTCCCCTCATCTCACACGGAGGGTACAAGGTCAACGCCTGGCTCCCCGGAGAACACCATCGGACTCACATTCTGGCGCTCAACCCCAGGCCCCTGTTTTCTACACAGCCCTTGGCTTACCTCCCCACGCCCTGGACGGTTTTCTGTTCATCTAGCGGGATGCAACTCCCCGACGACGGGGTCCACCCACGAATGAGCTTTATGGTCTCATTCTCACAGTTTTGGGGGGGAATGAAGGCAGTTTTGAACCTTGAGAACGGTTTAACACCCCTGAAACACCAGTTAACAGTTATAGTTCTTTTCGTAGACATCGGTAATTATAGCATTCCAACATGCTCCCTTAGGAAGACTCCAAAGCCTTGCAGCCCTTGCATAAATCACTCACGCAACACATGCTTTACACCCAGATCTATTAGGCCAGAACAACGCAAGGGAGATTTGCATCCTGACTTGGAATGTCCAAGGCCTTAACTCCCCCAGGAAGCGCAAATCGGTGGAGGACAGGCTGGCGGCGGGGATATAGTTATTCTCCAGGAGACTCATCTCTTGCCAGCTGACGAACACCGAATCAAGTTCAAGCGCTTTAAACAGGGCTTCTTTGCCTCTAGTGGTGATAAAAAACGGGGGGTGGCGATCCTACTAAGTGACAAATTCCCTCTATCCAACCCCACAGTCAAAAAGGACCCATCGGGCAGATACCTTTTTATCCAAGGCCTCATTGCAGAACAGCCAATCACAATTGCAGAGATCTATGCCCCGAATGCAAATCAGGACAAATTCATAGATGAGCTACTCCCTCCGCTACTAACCTTCACCACAGGGTATCTCCTAGTCGGGGGGGACTTTAACTTAGTCCCCGACCCCACGGAGGACAAGTCACTTCCCTCATCCCTCCCTGACGTCTCCCGAGCCCTTGCATTTGCCAGACTTCTTAAAGAGTCGGGCACGGTCGACATATGGAGAGTAGCCAACCCCGACGCTCACGATTACACTTTCTTCTCAAACGCACACGGAGGCCACTCCCTAATTGATGTACTACTTGCCACCAGCACCTTATTCCCATGCTTTAGTAATATCGAAATCCACACTAGAATGGTGTCCGACCACGCGCCCGTCTCGGCTGGCCTCTCTATCTTGGGAGGCCCCGACCCCCCTCCTAGGTTCTGGAAACTTAATGACACCTTATTATTAGATCAGGCGATCAGGGGCGAGGCAGAAGGAGCATTGATCAACTATTTCAAGGAAAATCAGAACCCCCAAACCCCAGTTGGTCTGCTATGGGAGGCCATGAAACCAGTCATAAGGGGAGTATTAATTAGTGCAGCCTCCGAGCAATTCCGAGTCTCCAAAATCCTCACACAAACACTAGAGTCCAAACTATCCTCCCTAGAAAATTACCTCAAGACCAAATACTCTAGAAAGGCGGACAGGGAGCTAAAAAAGGCAAAAAGGTCTCTAGAGATACACTGGGCCGACCGCACAGCGAAGGCTCTGGCATATACAAAACAATTTTACTATCACAAAAGTAATAAGGCGAACCGGTTACTAGCCTACAAATTGCAGAAAGCCCACACCAGAAACAATATAGTTAGCCTTAAAGGCCCAGATGGAATAAGCAAATTTACTACCCCAGACATAATCGAAACCCTATTGGACCACCATAAAGCGGTCATGCAAGGACCACCCACATCTCAGGAGGACAGAGCCCAACAGCAGAGCTATCTGGAATCTTTTCACGCCCCCACGATCTCTTCCCCTTAGACTCCCTAGAAGCCCCAATATCCTCAGAGGAAATTCTAGAAGCCATCAAATCACTTAAAAACACCGCCCCAGGCCCGGATAGGCTCACGCCTAAGATTTATAAATCATTTGCTCACATCCTGACCCCACAATTAGCAGTACTATTCAACTCATTTCTATCTACAAAGCAGGTAACACACTCCATGGCCGAATCAACTACCATCCTACTGCAGAAGCCGGGAAAGGACCCTGAGCAAGCAGCCTCATATAGACCAATTGCCCTAATGAACACCGAAGGAAAAATCTACTCCAAGGTTCTAGCAGCCAGATTAGCCAGGATTCTCCCCGAGCTAATTTACAAAGATCAAACAGGCTTTATTCCTGGCAGAGGGACTCATGATAACATCAGGCGCACACTCAACATAATCGAATCCGCGAACAGAATGAAAATTCCGCTCCTAGTAATTTCCCTCAACGCACATAAAGCGTTTGATCTAGTGAACTGGGACTTCATTCAGAACAATCTCTCCCATATGGGCCTTGGTCACAACTTTACAACCTGGCTAATGGCATGCTGCGCACATCGATCAACGCAACTCCGAGTCAATGGGAGGAAATCGACAAGCATCTCTATATCCAGAGGGACCCGCCAGGGGTGTCCGCTATCTCCCTTGGTGTTTGCCTTATCGATGGAGCCATTCGCCACCAGAATCCGCCTCAATCCCAATATTAAAGGGGTCACGGTGGGCGGGACTGAACATAAAGTGGCGCTCTACGCCGACAATGTACTTCTCACAGTCACCGATCCAACCAGCTCGTTGCAACCTCTACTCAAAGAATTAGAAGCATTTGGCGCATGTTCCGGGTGAACTATGATAAATCCTCTGTCCTGCCGATCAACCTCCCAAGGCGCCAGTCAAATACTCTTGGTCCCGATCTGCCAATCCCGTGGGCCCGCACCTCATTGGAGTACCTGGGCGTTCACATCCCCAAATCCAGCCTGTTAATCTACAAACACAACTTCCCTCAGTTATTTAAAACGCTACGCTCAGACCTGAAATGATGGGACAAACAGGAGATCTTGTGGCTAGGTCGGGTTGCCGCTGTAAAAATGACCTGCTCCCCAGAGTGCTTTATCACTGCCACGCGCTCCCATCTCATATCCCGGAAACGGATCTTGTAGCCTTGCAGCGCAATATTATAAAATTCATCTAGGGAGGCAAAAGACCCCGCATTGCCAGGAAAATCATGACCCGCAGCTGACAACTCGGAGGTCTAGGGGCCCCGGACATCGCTAGATATCGGCTCGCAGCTCAATACACACACGCCTTCACTTGGACTTGCTCAGGGGATCGCCCAGCCTGGCTGCAACTTGAAGAAGCATGGTGCACGTCCCCCTTATCAGACCTGCCCCACATCCAGTTCCGGAATACCCCGCCCACAATATCTCCGCTTCCAGCAATCTGCAATACAGTGGACAATTGGAAAGCTGCAAACAGAAAGTGGGGAATCAAAAGCTCGTTGGGTCCACTGACCCCGATCTGGGGCAATCCAGGCTTCTCCCACGACCTTTGCCGCCGAAGCTTCACCAACTGGTCAGAGGGCGGCCTCCACAGAATCTCAAACTTTTTAAATGAAGGTCAGCCGCTCTCCTTTGAGGACTGTAAAGCGAAGTTCAACATCACTGAGGACGAACGATTCCGGTATACTCAAATCATGCACTGGATCTCGCAGCGCTCCGTCAGAGAACGAGGCTCCAGGGACTTAACACCCCTTGAACTATCACTAACGGCATCACCCCAAGAGGTAAGATCTCTACCCTCTATAAACTTCTAGAAAAAACCAACCCCGAATCAAAGGAAAGGTACATGCTGAACTGGGAGCGCGATCTTGGGCGCCCCCTGGACCCTGAAGCCTGGGACAAAATTTGGACAAGACTTCACAGGAGCACCCAGTGCGTTACTAATAGGGAAGGAGGATATAAAGTATGCTTTAGGTACTATATTACACCGTCCCAACTGTATAAAGCGGGTGCGCGGCCCTCACTGAACTGCTGGAGGGGATGTGAGCAAGAGGGCTCGCTTTTCCATCTCCTATGGGACTGCCCAAAAGCGGCGCATTATTGGAAGGGGTTTCTGACGCATATCCGAGCAATAACAGGCCTCAACATCCCATGGGACCCTGGAATCATTTTACTAGGAGACTCGGGGGAAGGGGACCTGCCAATGTCAGGAAACGCAGCCCGCCTCTGCACCCATCTACTATTGGCGGCCAAGATCGCCCTCGCCCGTCTCTGGAAGCACCACGAGGGCCCCTCTATCCCACTCTGGTTGGCTAAGTGTTGGGACATTATTGTTGCAGAAAGAGTCACTTCATCCCGCCTGGGCAACCTCAATCCCTTCCTGAACACTTGGGCCCCATTTATAGACTATGCGGATCGTTACCCTGCCCTCACACTGAAGCCGCCCAGTGTCCGCTGGTTGAACTGAACTCCGCATGGCTATAGCTCGGCCCAATTCAGAAACATCCCCCTCCACTATTGCCTCCCTATCAGAATATTGCTATGAATGAGTTGCATACTAAATTTCACCTTTTAATATCCATTCTTCCACTGTAATGAACTGTGTTATCACAATCCTGTGCTAATTCGGTTATCTATTGTTTGATTTGTTTTCTTCCTTTTCTGTTTTGTTTCTGTTATTGATTAATATTGAATAAAATATATATTTTGAAGAAAAAAAAAGATTGAAGCAGTGCAAAATTGGACAATACCTACTACTCAAACCCAGGTAAGAGCCTTCCTAGGCCTCACTGGGTATTACAGGAATTTCATAGAGAACTATGGGACCATAGCTTCTCCACTGAATGTAATCGCTCCAAAATTCCCTACGAAGGTCAAATGGAATGAGGAATGCAAACAGGCCATTGAAAACCTGAAGAAAACTCTTTGCCAAGCACCAGTATTGAGAGCTCCTGACTACCACCAAACTTTCATTGTGCAGACAGATGCTTCTAATGTAGGTATAGGTGCAGTACTTGGCCAACTGGATGAGAAAGGTAGAGAGCACCCCATTTGCTTCATCAGCAGAAAGCTGAAGGATCCTGAGACAAGGTGGGCAACTATCGAAAGAGAATGTTTTGCTATTGTGTGGGCACTGAAGAAGTTTAGGCCATACTTGTATGGTTCTACTTTTGTCATTCAGACTGACAACCAACCCTTGAGATGGTTGATGCAAATGAAAGGGGAAAATCCCAAACTATTGAGATGGTTGATCTGCCTGCAAGGGTTTGATTTCACCATTGAGCACAGGTCAGGGTGTCACCACCAAAATGCTGATGATCTCTCTAGGATGTATGTCATTGACTAGAGGTATGAGATTCATCCAGGAGTGGATTAAATCCTCCTGTCCCTTAGTCTGGGGGGGGGGGGGCGGGTGTTAGGGAGAATTCTCTGTAAAGGCTAATTTCCCAAACCTAGTGAGTCCCCCAGCAGCTTTGCTGGATTTTTGGGGTTTAGTTTTTTCTCCCGCTAAGAGTGAGACTCTTTTCCTCCCACTCTTAGACATGATTTGAGGTGTTCCTTTGACTTTGTATGTGTTTTATGGGCTATGGGGTCCTTTACCCCAAAGGGCTTCATGTGTTTTTGGTATGCGGGTTACACAGCACCCTCCGTGCCGTAACCCAGGGGTGTCGTAGCAACCCCCAAACATAGACTCCATACCCTGGGACTGACTACTGTCTCCCAGGGCATGTAAAGTCACCATTGGCTTTACTAGTCTCAAATTGTGAAAAGAACCAGTACAAACCATCCTATTGTGGACGTACTGGTCGGGGCAATTTGTTTGCCCCGGGGTCTGTTGTTCGAGGGGGCACTGTCCAGTCCCCCCCGACCGAGTTTTGGCTGGTGGCAGTGGATACTACTTTTTATATTCGACCGTGAATATATTCCTATGGGATTTTCCCATTGTTCGAGGCTACCACTTTTTAATATAGCCTCGAACATACCGCCGGTTTATTAAATTAATATTCATTCACCGGTTGGTAATTT
Organism: Ambystoma mexicanum; assembly: GCF_040938575.1. Lineage (NCBI taxonomy): Eukaryota > Metazoa > Chordata > Amphibia > Caudata > Ambystomatidae > Ambystoma > Ambystoma mexicanum. Next base: position 957,132,689 of record NC_090930.1, on the reverse strand, counting down.
TTCCAGAAACTTGGTTCCAAAATGGCGTTTGTGTTCGCTTCTGTGACTCCAACCCAAGTCAAGCCCTTTGTTCCACTTTTTGGCGGGCTTCTCCACAGAAGCCTCCAAAAGTAGTGCCACTCTGTCTGGGTACCATAGGGGTGTGGGAGGGAGTTTAGGCACCCTGGACTGAGTTGCCTCGACAACTCAAGTCGCACTCTTGTGTGATTGGCTCAAGTGGTGAGCCGCCCGGCTCACCACTTAGCATGTTTGATTGACAGCTAGGCTGAATGAATGAGGGTTTTCTGCATAAAAGCAGGGCATTGGGGACTGGAACTTGAGAAGTCGCCACAGGACCTAAAGAATCAGAGGAGGGAGAAGCCGAGCCGACCTGCAACGACGACACCACCAGTGGAGCCCTGTGGAACTGTCTCACCACTTTTCCCGACGACAGAGGAGATCTCCAGCCCGGAGAGTCTTCTTCTTTTGACTGGTGGGGATAACCAGTTTGCCCGCCTTTTCGCCCTCCTGGACCATCTCGTGGCCGCCTTGCCCGTGCCAAACACCCCGGCAACCGGAATACCACGGATCACCACTACCGCGAAGAAACGGGTGGTACCTTTTAACCGGGAAACTCCCCGGCTGGTTTCTTCCCTGGCAGCGCAACGACCTTCAGCTTTCCTCCACGTCGAGACCTCCTCTTCCTCTGGACGAAACACCGACTTGCATCCGCTGCCAGGAACAACTGCCCCCGCTGGATCGTTCTTCCCACTTTCAGGTACTGTGTCCCGCCTGGCTTTCCTTGCGACAGATCGTTCGGGGTGACAGTAAATCCTCGACTTTCTAACCTGGGCTAGCCTGGGACCTGTTAACTAACTTTTCCTGACTTCATCTCAATCTTTTGCGAACTTTCTACAAAGACTCTTTGGGCATAACCCCACTGTGTGATCCTGGACACATTTCGCTTGCTGTCTCTAAGAGTGGGTCTGGCATTTGAACTTCCTTGCTCCCCAGTGGACTTTGCCTAACCTGCCTCACTGTGGTTCTTTGAAAAGTATTGAAATTTGTGTGCTTTCATAACTCTGCCTTTTCCCTCCCTTTTTAATAACTTATTAGAGTGCCATCTTATGTTAAGCGCTCACCTCTGTCTGAAAATAAGTGGTGTTTCTCATTAAGACTTGTCTAATAAGTAATTAGGGTTGTATATATATAATAGTGACTGTGTGTTGAATTTATTTACCTCTCTTTGTGCTAGTGTAATTTACAAGTCTGTCTTTAAATAAATAATTATATACTTTTACACCAAAGCTCTGGTCAGTGTTTTCTTGTACTACTGTATCTCTGTACCTATTGTGTATACTCTATATACTGCCTACCTCATCTTGACAGAAGTCTGACTGCTCAGCCACAGCTATCAGGTAAATATGGGTGGTACAGACTGCTACCAATTGGGTTTACTGCCAACCACCTGTAGTCCTAAATCTTTTGCAGTGGTCCCTAAGGGAACTGCACAGGTTTCTGCCTAACACTTGTTGATGTAATACATCGACACCACATTGTCCATGCGTATACGGACCACCTTGTTGGCAATGATCGGTCTGAAAGCCCTGAGCGCGAGGAAGATCGCCAGAAGCTCCAGATGATTTATGTGGAGGAGCTTGTTCTGAGGCGACTAAAGGTCCAAGACCTGAAGAAGATCCAACATCGCGCCCCACCCTAGAAGGGAGGAGTCTGTCGTGACCATCACCGTAGGGGCTGGGTCCTGAAACCCTGCACCCACCGACAGGTTGCTGAGAGACGACCACCACTCCAGGTCCACTCTCATGGAAGCCGGAATCATTAACAACTTGAGTCCGGATCCACAGCCTGACGCCAAGAACTCCGAAGAGCCATCTGAGTCCGCCTCATCTTGAGACGAGCAAGAGGAAGAGCCAACACGCATGAGGCCATGAGGCCCAGAAGCCTCTGGAACCACCAGGCCGACATGCTCTCCGACTGCGCAAACATCCGACATGTGGGTAACAGATCCGTCATTCTGTCCCCGGTCAGGTACACCCTGCAGTCGATCGTGTTCCAGCGAAAACCCAGGAAAATCAAGTCCTGCGAGACCGTCATGGAAGATTTCTGCCAGTTCACCGACAGCCCAAGATGGAACAGGAGCTGTAGGAGAGACTGAAGATTGCACGTGGCTTTCAACGGGCAAGGGCTGTGCAAGAGCCAGTCGTCCAAATACGGATACACATGGATACCCTGCAGATGAAGATAGGCCGCTATCACCGACATCATCTTCGTGAAGACCGGCAGCGCTGAGCTGAGGCCAAAAGGAAGCACTCTAAACTGGAAGTGCTCCTCTCCCAAAGAGAAATGGAGATACCTCCTGTGTGGATTCCAAATCAGAATATGCATGTACGCATCCTGAAGATCCAACACACTGAGCCAATCGCCCATCTGCAAGGAAGACCGTATCTGGCCGGGTGTGATCATCTTGAATTTCTCTTGGGGTAGGAAAAGATTGAACTGGGAAAGGTCTAGGATGGTGCGCAGGCCAGCGGGTTGGGTTTGGGCACCCTAAACAGCCGGGAGTAGAAGCCCTCCCCTCGTTCCCCGAAGGTAACGGGTACTACAGCTCTGAGGTCTAGAAGTTTCTGCACCTCGGCGTTCAGGGAAGGCGATCCCGACAGCTGGAAAGGAGGATTGAAGGGAGGGGTAAGCGGAAGCCCGCCCGAGCGACTGACAAGACCCCATCTGTCTACGGTGATGGTCTGCCACGCCTCCCAATGAGACGCAATGCGTCCTCCCACCGGGGTCTCATGCGAACGCAGGGAAACCTCATTTTGTAGGTTTTTCAGTGGTGTTGCCACCTGAACCTGAGGAGGAGGATGAGGAGCGGGAGAAACAACGAGTCCGTTGTTGCCTCCGGCGGTTATTCCCCAAAGGGGTATCTACCCTACAAGATTTCCAGTCAAGGGAGCCCCTGAAACCAGAGGAGGGCCGACTCTGCAACAACGATCTCTGAGTTTTAAAGGGAGTTTTAACTAGGACCGACAAGGACTTAGCTGTCTGAGTGCTATCCTTTGTCTTGGTCAGCTCTACATCTGTTGTAGAATGAAACAGCTCCTTAGCGTCAAACGGAAGGTCCAACACCTTGTCCTGTACTTCCTTAAAAAATTTGGTGGCATGTAGCCACGTCTGTCGGGAGGCATCAACCCCCAACATAAGGCCCCGAGCCGAGGTGTCTACATGGTGAGCCACAGCCTCCAAGAGATCCTGGGCCAAGACCCTTGTGTCGGATAATCCCGCCTTAAAATCCTCCAGCTTCTCGACCGGAATGAATTCCTCAAACTCCGACAGACCTTTCCACATCCGCATATTAGCCCCCGCTAACACCAGTTCGGCATTGGCCTGCCGGAGCTGCAAGGCTGAGTTAGCGAAAATCTTCCTCCCAAGGGAGTCAAGGAGCTTGTCCTCCTTCCTCAGAACCTGAGTAGCCATCGTAGAAGAGGATGCTGTAGGCCTGGACTGTAAGGTAGCCGCAGCCACCACCATGGAGGAGTGGGATGGGCAAGACGACAGAGCCCCTTCTTCCGAAGAATGCAGCCTGTATCGCACGTCAATTTTCTTACTGACGTAAAGTCCAGAGTGTGGCTTTTCCCAGACCCTGCGGACCACGGCCAGAACATCCTTCTGCAAGAACAGGCCGGTACGCTCCAAAAGAGACAGGGTGAATGCCCCAAAAAGCATGCCCTCCTGCAGAGCGGGTGCCTCGGGCACCGGAACATCCAAGTAGCACATCATGTCCAGTACCCGGTCATGAAAAGCTCTAATAGAGCGGGGCAGGTCCTTGTTGTCCTGATCGCCCTGCGCGTCATCCGACAGGTCAGGATCCTGTTGAGCCGTGTCGGGCAGCGCATTGTCCACAGGGGCCAATGGGGGCAAAGGCGGAAGAGTCAGGGAAGGCACCATAGGCAAGGGAGGCGCTGGCGGAACCACCGGAGGAACGGGTGGAGCCGGAGACGCGGGTGGACATATCACCCTAAAAAGCCCTTCGAAATATTCCCTTATGGGGTGGGTACGCATAAGCGTCTGAAATTTGCCAAAAAAGGCGTCCTCTGGGGACTGTTTTGGAACCGGAGGAGGCCTCTCATGAGGAGGATAATTCCAGGGACGTAACGGGGAAGGTTGCCACACCGGCCCATCTCCAGATGTATCCACAAAAGTCAAAGGTGCCGACCCCACAGGCAACAAAACATTGTGCGGAAGGGGCATCCGAGCATTCCAGTCATAGACTGGCCGAAAGGGATGCGCACAAGGAACTCTATGTTCACCCACAGAACCAAGCCCTACACCTGAGGCCGATGGCATAGTTGTAGGGGTAGCGCCCAAAATGGCCGCCGCGGTCGTGGCTGGAACAGCCGCCATTTTGTCATCACCTGAGGGGAACTGAGGCACGTGAGGAAGTGAGGCAGGGGTCCCCGCCGATGGATCAGGGGTCTTAACTTTAGCCTTAACGTAATTAACCTCGGCAGAGCCGGTACTATGAGGCCTGGAATGTTTCTGTGACATATCAATCGCCAAATTAGCCTTCCCAGGAAGGACCTCGGCACTGCCGGTAAAACAAGAACTTTCCTTCTTTGCTCCCTCAACAGATCTGGCGTCGCCGCAAGAGCGGGAACGGTGAGAAACAACCTTCACCAATAAGGCCTTGCCAGGCCTCTCAGAAATGTTGGTAGCTTTAGCCTCTGTACGAGGGACCTCGGACCCAGGTCCGGTAACAGCCTTACTAGTGTGGGCCTCGAACATCCGTTCAGTAACACCAAACCCCACCAAGGCCTCGGGGCGAACCCCGGTCTTATTTTTGAGGGAAGCCGATAGAGCGGCCTCAGAGCAAGCTCCGGTACCCCACGACTCAGTAGAACTGGGTCTACCAGCAGCCCCCACAGGAGGGGCCTCGGAGCGTACTCCGGTATCCACAGGCCCCTTACGGAGACCCTCGAGACAACTCTGGTACAATTATTAGGCCCAACAGGCACCTCAGGGCAATCCCCGGTGACAGAGCGATCTGCGCTCCTCTGGGCTCGGGAGGAACCCGGAAAGGTGTCTCCCGGCCGGGGTGCTCTGAAAAGTAAACAACTTATCGGGCGTTTCTTCTTTTCGTCGATAAACGCTTGAAAATGCAAAGGAGGAGTTCGACGGAACACCTCCTCCCATCGCTCCAACCGACGTTAAAGTGCCCAGACCGAAAGGGAATCACAGTAAAAAACAGGAGTCCCAACGGTGATCCGGACCCAAATACTCTAGACAAAGTGGATGGGGGTCCGCCCTCGCAAAACGTCGGTGACACGATGAACAATCAGGAAAGTCTAGTTTGAACGACATAGACAGACTAGTACACGATCGCTAGCGAGAGCCAGAGAGGAAAAAGGAAGAAAATCTTCTGCGGATGCAAGTGCGTCCTGTCCCGAACGAGCAGAGAAAAGGACTGATGGGCGATGCGGAGCCGAGATGGGCGGGGTTACGGCCGCGTGCCAGGCCCCGCGCAAGAAAGAGAGGAAGGACAGAATTTTTTAAAACATTTTTGGATGCTTTTTACAAAGTGCTCCGGTCCTGTTCCACAGGACGGAGAGATGTCCCATTAGTATGGAGGAAAGGGGACGGGACGTAGGAGTAGAAGCAATAACTCTGAGGCATCGAGAGAGGGACCATAAACACGGGCAGCAATACAAACCGAGCAGACTGCGCACATGCCAGACAAACAGCCCAAGAGCAAGACCAGGTAAACCAGAATTGAGGCATTTGCTTGCAAAGGGGAAGGGGGCCCCCCAAAGACAGCAACCCGGTGCAGCTGGAGGGGAAGAGAACCAGATCCTGAAAGCTATAGCAACGCTCCAGATGACCCTGGAGAGAGGGGTTGACGAGGTCAGAATTGATGTAGGGCTGTTGCCGCAGGATGTCAGCGGGCTGGCAGAGAGAGAGAGAGAGTGCAGTCAGTGGAAGCAAAGGCATTGAAAACATGGGGAGCATTTTGGAGACCCAGTCGGAGGCCTGGGGGTTAAAACTGAAGTGGCCCGCACTAGAGAGCAGAGCTGAAGAAAGAGTGCAGCGTAACAATATATGAACACTGCGCCTGCCGGAGGGGGCGGAGGGGAAAGACCCCAAGACATATGTGGTAAACATGTCGCTGCAAGAAGTCGGAGCAGGCCCCCTGTCGCAGGGCTTCATGGTGGAACGTGCTCACCGGTCCTTGGCCAGGAGACCCCCTCCGAGAGTGCCCCCTATACCCCTGACAGCAAAACATTTGAATTACAGGGACAGAGAAGCAATGCTGGCGTTCTCAAGGCAGGGCGGAATCATAGAGAGGGGTCATCCAAAATAGCAGTGTACCCAGATTACACACTGAAAGTGCAGAGGAAGAGAGTAGCTTTTGGCCCCACGAAGGAAAGGCTATGATAGACAGGAATGAAGTACATGTTATTATAACTTGCCAAGATAAAGGTGCTCCACAACAGCACCTCACACAGTTTTGACAGCACAGAAGCAGCGCAGGCATGGATAGACAAGATAGGGGTAACCCCCCTCCCCAGGAGGTGGCCCACGTGAAGGGCGGCGATGGGGAAGGAAAACATAACCTGGAGAGAACATGCAGTAGGTCGACATGAGATAGACATGAGGGGGGGAGGGGATGACTGTGCACCATACTAGATTGAAGGTGCAACGATAAGCTGACAGCGAGGATGTGGGGCGTGTGGTTGCCATCAAGAGCCACATAGACCCTGCAGAACGTCTTAGGTTTTCTTAGGGGTGCTGTCTAAAGGCATCCTGCTGCTGCGTGCAAGGCCGGTGAATGGGGGGAGTAGCACTGGTTACACGCAAGAAGCAGCTGAGTATGAATGGGCCAGGAGCTGTTGGCCATTGGTTGGGGATGTTGGGGGATTGGGGGGAGATTAATGTTGGGTCGAATTGCACGCTGGACCGACCCACGACCTGCCCTGTCCAGTGGCCGTGCGATGTATGGATACATGGGGATACCCCTCGGGGGAGAGAGACAGGAAGTGGGAAGGAAACCAAGACTGCCTCAGAGTTGGTCGGAGATAGGAGGAAGACCTCACTTAGGTACAGGAACATAGGGGGGATGAAAAGCGGGGTAGGGTGAGTGGGACGCCCCAACAAAAGGAAGCAGTGCAGCATAGATGAATAGCATTAGGGTGGTCTCCTGGAACACCAGGGGGCTAAACAGCTACATTAAAGGGAACAGGGTGCACACATACTTGGTGAACAAAGGTGTGCATGTGGCACTCCTACAGGAAAAGCATCTTACTGTTGCCAGACATGCCGTGATTGCTAATAAGTGGGGGGCGGGGGGTCAGGGTGGAATGGTATGGAGCTCAACATATTCGGCGTATGCTAGGGGCACCCTCATATGGGTGGCGGCACCCTCTGTGCCATTTAAGCTCCTTGATTGCAAGAGTGACAATGAGGGTAGAATGACGGTGGTGTATGGGTTTCTGGAGCAGAGGGAAATCTGTATAATAAATACATATATGCCGAATCATGATGTCACTACGTTTTTCAGTTCATTGGGCCCCCGGATAGCACCGTACAGAGGAGCTTTTTGGTTTGGGGGGGGACTTTAATTGCCCCTTAAACCTGCCAAGGTGTTGTGGTCCCTGCTGCGGGAGTTAGGTTTGCGACGTGTGAAGACTGCTGAATGGGGACAGGAGAGGTTACCCCCACTATTCGAGTCTACATGGGGTACACACATGTATAGATTATATGTTCACTGGTGAAGTGATGCTGGGTGAATTCGGTGCGGCCGAGTAAAAGGCGAGAGTCCTCTCACGCCATGCACCTTTGCTGCGGACTTTGAAGAGAGCCACTATTAGATTCCCCCATTCCGACGTGGAGATTGAGTGCGGAGACACTACTTGACAAGCAGTTTAGGGATTATTTGGGAGGGAAGGTAGAGGAATCATTCACGCTCAACGCGAGGAGTGTGGGAATCTTTCAAGGTGGTGATCAGAGGTGAGGCAGTAGGTAGGGCGGGCGACATACGGAAAGACCCACTAAACAATATATCCAGCATCAAAGAGAGGATGGAGGCGCTGATGAACGTGGAAGGGCAACCGGAGGGTAGTGAGAGGAAACTCATTGAGCTACGACAGGAGTGCATAACTGCTTGGGAGCGACTCGGTAAGCACGATTACAGCAAATACGTAGAGAGGCTCCATGAAAGCAGGGATAAGCCTGGGAGATTGCTAGCCTGGCTATGTAGGGCGGAGCAGGGAAGATATGATTAGCACCATAAAAGACGAGTGCGGGGAGGAATGGCAGGCCAGGGGGAGATTAACTAGGTTTTCATAAGGTTCTATCAATGCTTATACGATGATAGTGGGGAGAGCTATGCTTGTGCTGAGGACATGGAGGCAGTCTGGGCGGGAGATTGAGCTGCCCCGCTTAGCGCAGGAGCAGGCAGAGATGTTAGACGCACCCCTTATGGAAGGGGAGCTAAAATCAACCATACACACATTACCCTTGTGTAAAAAGCCGGGGTAACATGGATTCCTGGTGAAATTCTATAGGGAATATGCAGAAGAACGTGTGCCGCATCTTTCGTGAATGATGGAGGAGACCTTTGAGGGGGCAGCTACCGGCTAGCCTCAGGGGGTCGATTATAGTACAAATATTAAAACCAGGGAAGCCCCTGTAGGAGTGTGGCCCATATAGACCACTTTCAATTATTAACCAAGACTGTAGAATTCTTGCTGCGCTACTGACAAATAGACTGCGGAGAGTGATCAGCATATTGTGGCACCCTGATTATGGAGTATGTCTTGGAACCTGCGCAGACTGCACCATGTCATAGAAAAAACGTATAGGGACGACGCAGAATATGCAGTGGCCTCAGACGCGATAAAAGTGTTTGATTCTGTAAGATGGGATTGGTTGTATGCAGTGCTGCAGCGCTTCAGAGTGGGGCTGCAGTGGGTGCAGCTGTTATATAAAGAGCCATTGGTGGGGTGCTAGAGAGCTCGCAGCCAAGATGGCTGCTCCATTATGAGCTCCGCACAAGGTCTGCTGAAGGGGAGGCTAATTCTGCACCCACCTGGGGAACGAGCGAACCGCGAGATGGGGGCACATTCACATAAGGACTGTCCACTTGCTGTCTGAGTCTGGGCTCCCGAGATGATCAGAGCGTATCCTAACAGCAACGAGAAGTCTGCGTGGCTCGTGCCGTCGGAGTGGCACGGGCCGATGAAGAGGAGAGAACCAACGCTGCATAGCCCTGCAAGCACTGTGTGAGGAGAACCAGAGAAGCCTGGAAAACATTGGCGGGGAGGGGAGGTCGGATTCCAGGGACTTGGACCTCCCGCACTGGTGGTGGAGGAGCAAGCGGGTGGCATTGGGTGCCGTGCAGAGAGCCATCCCAAGGAGATTTACTGGGTCGTGCTACCCTACTGGGGCCCACTATCCCTGTGGCCACCGGAGTGGGGGGAGAGCCAGATCCCTGACCGATTGACAGGTTGTCATCAGTAGCACCTGAGGGGCCAAGCCCTGTGCAGCTGGCAGCGGTACACACCCAGAGCTACCCACTCTGAATGGGCTGGCCTCCCCCGCACTCCGAAAGATACTAATTGCAATAGCGACTTCTATGTCCACTGAGCTGGCCGATAATACGGCTGCGTTACCAGCCAACCTTTCAACAGCCGCCGTGCAGCACTGCCATCCCGGCCTAACGGGGGCCTGGGAGTTCCTTCCACACAAAACTTGACAGGGCTCCAGAGGCAAAGATTGTATCTGCATCCACAGCCCACATGTGCGGAACAGATTGCACTTCCACATAGTGCAGGCTGAAACTGAAGTCCTGCCCACCAGGCTGACGTAGGATGTTGGCGTGCCCAGGAGGCTCGCACGCCCCATTGGGGCCTGCAACCTTGATGAGCAATTTGCAGTGGGGAGCCTTGCTCAGACCTTGGAGCCCATCCTGAGGTGGGAAGCCCCTGGTCCCACCCCAGTCAACAGAATCAATCCACACAATCTGGGCTTTCTTCCACTTAACACTGATCCCGGGCCTGTGCTGTGGCCCGTGGGGGCAGGAGCTGAGGTGAGGGATGGCCACTCAAGAAGTACAAACGGCGGTACACCCCTTTCCCCATTGCGTGGCATGCACTCCCTCACCCCCCACACTTCGGCAAACCTGCCCCCGTGGGGCAGCCTCCTGCTCTCCTGGATTGCTTCAATACCTGAAGATATCATTAGGGGCTAGGAAGCCTGGCTCCTTAAGAACATTGAACCTGGGGGGTAGGGAGCCCAGACTTCCCTAGCTGCAGTGGGCCCTAGAAGACACAGGGCCTCATTACGACCCTGGCGGAAATCGAAAAACGATGGCGGAAATGCAATACCGCCATCGAATAGCGCTCGGTGCGACTATGACCCGTCACCGCAAAGTACGATGCCATTAGCGACACCGTAGTGAACGCCAACGCTAACTGCACCAAGTACGCGCGCGCGCGCCATGCCAAACCGTAAATACCACCATGGCGCAAGGGTACGCGAATTCCGACCCTAGCGGACATGTACCTAACGCCATCAAGCACGGCGGAAAGTACCATTCCGCCATGGTGAGAAGTACGGCATCGCGAATCAACCGTAAACGGCCCCACTGAGTGCCTGTACACCGCTCCCTGGCCACATAGTACAACTCCCCGTAGGTGCAATGAAGTCACAATGCAACCAGTGAAATGTACAAGTCACCCATGCATGCCAACGAACAAAAGAATCTCAAGAGGGGCCAATGGGAGCCGCAGGGCACAGATGGCACGAATACAGAAGCCATTCCAATGGACATGACCACAGTCCCCCACCAAGAAACGCACGCAAACACAGGCACCTGTGACCAGCAATATTCCGAAAATCACATCATTCCACCAGTCCACCTGGCTGACCGGCATCTGTTACACAAAACCTAATCCCCCGCCCCTGAGCATGACATCATTCAAACAGTCATATTGGCAGCCCTCATCCCTGACCTCACTGGGCTTCGTAGGCAAACGCGCCCAGCACAGTACCACGCAACTATACTCCGAAGCTGGAACCCAATGCAGATCTCCTCACAATACATCGCTCCCCAAATAGGAATATGCCACATCACTTGCAAAGAAGAACGCTACACGGCCCATATCAGAATAGAAATTTAATGCACAACAAATTCACCAAGCCCATACAGCCATTAGGCCATGAACTCCAAAACACATTTCACCATTGTGGGCTGCATCCGCAAGAAATGACCAGCTACTACTTGTGTGACGCCCTGTTCCTTCATGGTACACAGAGCCACATTCTCGTACGAAAAGGCAACATGGAAGCGCACAGAACCGCAGGGCCGTCCCAATGGGGAGGCACTAGTCCAGCTGAAAGGCCGAAATGTTGCTCCGAGCCACTAGTACTGCGTAAGGGCATGTGGCCCATTGGCGATCGTCCCATAAGATCGTAATGCTGCTCCACTGATTAACACGAAGCAGCAGGTGTCGGGAGTAAAAGCCATCTGCAGGAGTGGCATACAGATGGCAGTGGCAAAAGGGGAGGAGATACCTGTCAACCAAAAGAAAAGAAAAAGAACAGAATGGCCATCAGAACTACATTCGAACAACTCACTTCAATGATCACACTAAATCCACAGCCATATGCATGCTAGCCCACTCCAAAGGATCATCACCACCCCAAAACCACTTGCGACTCATAACTATCTATATCGAGGTGTAAACACCATCACAAACGAGTGTACCTGTGCATGCGTCTGTGAAAACAGAATCCATCAGATGGGATTGGTAACGTGCATGGACACAAGTGTCTGAGGACGCGTCGAGACAGGGAGGGCTCAACAAGGCCAGATAGACGATGGTCCCACTATGGCAGCCCTGCATCACATAGCGCAGGGGAGGCGGACAGATTCCAAGAAGCCCTGTACATGGCAAACACTGTATCAAATCATCTGCCCATGCATCCATTCATCATTCCCTCATCCCGTAATGAAAGCGCCTGTTTCCATACTCACATAACATGTGAGAATTTCATTGAGTCTGTGCGTTATGCAGCCTGCAAAATCCACTGTGCCCCAGCCCGTAATTCCAGTGTTGTGAAGTAACATGTATTTGGGAACGTCCGGCCTCATCGTCCACTTCGCTATTGCGCATCCCAAACTATTCAAATCAATCATGCATCCTCGCCATGGCCCCTGTCCCAAGGACATTGAACAATAGAACGTTATATTTGCAGTCAGACCTGTGGGCATCTCCTCGCCGCTAGCTGATAACCGAAAGCGCCGCCCTTCGAATTCCTCATTTGCAACATCACGTCGAAAAGGCATCTGTGGCCGCTTGAAATCACAAATTAATCCATCTAGTGCGGCTGTGTGTGAAAATGGCAACTGCCTTCACTCACAAATGGGACGCCCCGCCCGTCGTTGCAACTCGGTACAGTGATGCATGAGGGTCCTCCGTTACTCGAGTACTACGTTCCACTGACCCTTCACAAGTCTGTTCGCGACTGCAAAGATTGTATGTGAAACAATGGGACCATAGCCGAATGAACATATCAACCAATGTTACACGGCCATCGGGTACAAATACATGATTGCAATAGCAAGATGCCATTCCTCGAATTGCAGCGTTGTGTGCGGGACGTGCTCGGCCAAAGGGGAGAGCAGCTTGCACAGGTGGAATGAATCACCACAGGTGGAGGCCATACAGCCTGAAAACACATAAATTGCACACCCAGTCTCCTCCCACAACCACACCCACTCCGAAATGCTACCGGCAGGACTCGCGATGTTGGCCCTGGGGGACCTGATAGCACTGCAAGTACTCCAACTCCAAGAAGAAGACGAACAACAACTACAACCGGCCGCACGGAGGAGACGCAGGAGGAGGAGGAGGAGGGCAAGGCAGGGCCAGCAAGGGCCGCCAGCACAGCCACTACCACCACGCAGGCAGCCCGCAATCCCACGCCTCCGAGCACATCCGTTCAACCTCACTGATGAGCAGATCCACACCCTCTACCGTTTGGACCGGGACACCATAGCCGCCATTGTGGACATGACACAGGCTGACCTTGTCAGCATGATAGATAGCCCAACCGCCATCCCACCCCTACTGAAGGTGGTGTCTGTACTCCACTTCCTGGCCACAGGCACATACCAGCACACAGTCGGACAGTTGCATGGCATTTCTCAGCCACTGTTCTCACGGACACTATTGCAAGTGCTCGATGCCCTCCTGCAGCACGCAGACGACTACATCTCTCTACCACGCTCGGAGCAGGAAATTACCAACACAAAAGTGGGATTCCATGCACTTGGCGGCATACCGGGTTGCCTTGGTGCCATCGACTGCACCCATGTGGAATTGGTCGTCCCACATGCCATGGAGGCCCAGTACCGCAACCGAAAACAATTTCATTCTCTGAATGTACAAATGGTGTGTGACTCCAACAGGATCATTACACATTGTTGTGCCCGATTCCCTGGATCAACCCATGATTCTATGGTCTTGAGGAACTCAACAATACCACGCTACATGGAGCGACACGCAGGGTGCAGATCCTGGCTACTCGGTGAGTCTCATTTCATGCATGATGATGTGGGGTATGTGATGCGGCAATGACCTGGCAGGAAGGGGGGGGTGCGTACGTAGCAATGGCATTCCACATAATCCGTTTATCGTCCACATACAGGTGATGCTGGATATCCACTGAAGAGATGGCTCCTCACACCAGTCCGGAACCCACGGGACCAGCATGAGGAGGACTACAACCATGCCCACTCACGTACCCGTGTAGTCATTGAACAGGCATTCGGCCTACTGAAGACTCGTTTCCGGTGCCTCAGCAGGTCTGGCGGGGCACTCCTGTACCGCCATGAGAAGGTTGCAAAGATGGTGATGGCATGTGTCATGCTACACAACATGTGCGTACGTAGAAATGTGCCCATGCCCCCTGACGCAGAACTGCAAGCACCTGAAGATGGTCATGATGAGGGTGGGGATGTGGCAGCACCTCAAGGAGTCCGCGAGGCACAGGAGGGCCGTGACATTCGTCAGCATCTCATTGATGCATGCTTCTAGCACTCACGCCTGGTGGCTGATACATGGACACGGGACTCGTGGCACTGTGTGTGTCTGGTACATGCACAATATGGACTGTACGCCTATGATGGCCTAGTACACAAAGATCATTGTCCACACATCTCATTGGTTGATCGTGCATTGTTTATGGCATATGTGATATCATGTTGAACACCCTATCAACCCGCCACCCAAGTGAGCCCAACACACCCCCTCCACCCTCCTACCTCCCCCCCGAACACCAGTGTCCAAAGATGCTCATTGTCAGTGGGCAGTCGCTATTGCAAGCCCCCTCTGCGGGTATCAGGGGCACCCCTGCCTGTGGAGCGCAGGTTCCTCCCAGATCTACGTTGGGGGCTGCCCTGGACGGAACTTGCAACGGATGATGTCTCTGCCTGCTCACGTCCATGCATGTCCCTAAGGGTTTGTGAGAGCTCAGTGAGCACACGGCGCACTGCGGCAAGTTCGGCACATACGTCTTTGGACGTCGCATGCAGTTCCCCCCTCAGGCTCTCGGTGCTTCTCTCCATTTGGACTCTCAGGCTCTCGGTGCTACTCTCCATTTGGACTCTCAGGCTCTCGGTGCTACTCTCCATTTGGACTCTCAGGCACTCGGTGCTACTCTCCATTTGTGCCCTTAGTGTCTCTGTACTTCTCTCCATTTCTGCCCTAAGTGTCTCAGTTGATGTTTCTATGTCTGCCTTAGTGCCCCCACATTCATCGGCATGGTCCTTGAGGAGCGTGGCCAGTTGCTGCTGTTGCACGATTAACTGGTCGAGGGACTGTTGCCTCTGCTGGGCCATGGCCATTTGCGGTGGTGTCACAGAGTGGCTGTTCGCCTCATGTTGCCCTGCCACAGGGCTTGTGGGGGATGGCCAGTCGTCGTCTTGTGGGTGCCCCTGCGTGGTATCCTCATGGTGTACGGGATGGGACAGACAGGGGGATTGGGACAGGTCATGGATGGATCTGACTTCGACATCCCCGTCTTCTGTGTCGGAGCATGCTGCCATTAATGGGGTGTCACCTATGGTGCTGCTGCCACCAGAGGCAGTGCCTTCTGTGGCATCCATTGGGGGGACCTGTGGTGCTGCTGTTGTGGGCATGCTGGCTGCTGGGGTGCCTGTTGATGTTCCCTCCTCTGTGCTGCCACCTGATTTGTGCTGCTGCCGTGTCTTGATGCGTGCAGCTGAGGTGGAGGGTCTTTGGCCGTTGGTCTTGGCCCTCTTTGCAGGTGTGCTGGTAGGGGTGTCCTGAAGCTCGTCGTTTGGATCGGACCCTGTGGTGGAGTAAAGGAGGGCGAGCGTTATTAATGGGTCTGTGGGAATTGGAATGGCAATGTATCACATGCATTGGGGTGGTACCTGAGGGTGATTTGGGTCGGGGCCTTGGAGGTGCTTTCATTTGTGTGTGGAGTGAGGGTGCAGTTGTTTGGCAGCCTGCAGTTAGGGTGTGCCTGCTGCACGTGTAGTGGGTGTTTTTGGGGTTTTTAATTATTTATGTATTTATTGTGAGTTTTAATGTGCGCTATCAGGCCAATGTGTGTGGACGTTCTCCTGGACATGTGTTACTGTTGCACTATGTGGGCACGTGGTACTTCACATGATTGGACATTGTGGTTTTGGCATTGTTTTATTTGGGACACCTACCTGATTCTTCGGATGTCTGCACTCCTTTCTCCATCCCTCCGACTCCCTCTATGCTCTCCATTCCAATGGTGGAGGCACAGATTTCTTCCCAGGGGGTCAACTTGATGGGTGATTCCGATCCTCCCCCGGTGGCTGTGGCAATGTTGCGGTTGGCAGAAAGTATGCTACGGACGCGTATCCGCAGGTCGTCCCATCGCTTTCTGCATTGCTGTGGGTTGCGGGGTGCGGTCCCCACCGCACTTACCCGCTGTGCCACCAAGGCCCATATGGCCTTCTTGTTCGCAAGTGCCGTCCTGGTCATTTGCGTGGAGAAGACGGCGGCGGCATTCTCCTGGAGGGTCTCTGTAAGCACGGTGAGTTCCTCACGGGAGAAGTGGACCTGCCGCTTGCGGTCGCACGCTTTCTTCGCTACTTTTCCCATTTTTCTTGGTTTCGCTAGGGTGGATGACGGGTTGGGATGTGTCTCAGGGTAGTGTTTTTAGTGGTTGTGTGGATTTTGTGGTTTTATAGGTGTACGGCGTGTTGTTTCCCGTTCCGGGCCCATGTTTTTACTTCCGTTTCCGTATATTTCCGGTCACCGTACTTTCCGGTTGGCGCTCACTGCGGTGTCCGCTAAGATGGGTGGCGGTATTGCACCTAGGGCGCCGTACGGCGGCGGTGTGGGCCGTTTTGGGGTCATTTCCGCCATCGCGGACTTTGCACTTCCGCCATGCCGTGGTGCTCGTGCCCGATGGGTCGGAATGGGCCGCACTTTGCTCCATCGTGCAATGGCGGAAACGCTATTTACGCTGTGGCGGTCCGGTCAGTCACTTTCCGCCAGGGTCGTAATGAGGGCCACAGTCACTGAGTACACCCTACACATTGAAAAGAGTACAGGCCCACCTTACGAGTTGTGCAGCTGTGCTGCATAGGTGGTGCTATATGGCAAAGGGCAATAAGCGGCAATCCCGCTTACACTTCTCCCAGAAGGAGGGACTAAGTGGCGGTGGAGAAAAGATGCTGGCGCCCCGGGATATCCCGGACAGATTGGGCCTACCTGGCCAGAAGGAGGCCCCCTCAACATCTGCTGGGGTGCCCCAGTGTCAGACCTAAGCCTTGTGCTGGCAGAAGTGCCGTCTGGCTTTGCGTCCATTAATATGAAGCTTGGCGGAATTGCTTACAAGGTTGACCGCATGCAGGAATGCATTGAGAAGGAATATGGGTGACTATCCAAGGCCAAGCACCGAGTGGGGGCTCTGGAGGATACCAGTGGTGAGGTAACACTGGCGATTCGATCGCTTCAGAGGGAAGTCAACACTATAAAGTAAAAGAATGAAGATTTGGAGGCAAGCTCCCGGAGGAATAATATCTGAGTGGTGGGGGTGCCGGAGTCTATCCCACAGCAAAACATGAAGGTCTTCATTGAAAAATGTATACAGGGCGTGCTACAAGCGCCACCATCGTCATCGCAATTCCTGATCGACAGGGCGCATTGGGTGTTGCAGGTGACCCCCAGAGCGGGCTAGAACCCCTGCCCGGTAATAGCTCGCCTACTAAACTACAGAGACCACAACACTATTCTCCACAGAGCCTGGGAGCTCGTGACCTGAACTATGAGAACACCCGGGTCTCCTCCTATCCGGATTTCACCCCTTCAGTCCAGAAGGCTTGTCTCTCTTTCCTGGCAGCAAAACAAGCTCTCTGCGACTGCGGTTTACAATATGCTATGCTATATCCGTCCAAGCTGCGTGTGCAGCATGGAGGCCAGGCACACTTCTTCACCGACCCTGGGGCAGTGCAGGACGTCCTGGAGTCGCTGCCGAAGGAGCAAGGGGCTGCTTGAATCTGAGCTAAGTGACCTTGGTCTGATACCAGTTTGGGATTGAATATCACTGAGTGTGTGGGAAAATAGCTCCTGGCGGAGTGAGACCGTAATGTTAATGTCTGTATCTAATGATTTTCCTGGTGGGTTATAGATATGCTGGCCCATCTAATGAATCAGTCCAGCTGCTGAGCAAAGATGTTACTGTGAGGGGCCTCCCCCTGAGGTCAGAACCGATGTCCGGGCCCTTGTGCAGTGGAATCCGGCATCCCCGGGCTGTGGCCCATGGCGACGTGGGTGTTTGCGAAGGGGGGGGTGACAATTCACTGCTAGTTGGGGTGGGCAGTGTGGGCGGGCATTGTAGGTGTTATGTGGGAGACAGGGAGGGTGGGTTCAGAGGAAGGACCGGGGAATGTTTGTAAGCTGATAAGTTGGAACGTGCATGGGCTTTATAACCCAAGTAAGGTCTGGAAGGTGATCCAATACTGTGAAAGGCATGGAGCCAAGGGGGCCCTCTTGCAGGAAACCCACTTAATGGGAAGGGGATTTGAGGGGGTGGCAGGTCCTGGGGAAATTGCAAATACTACACCTCCTACTCTGCCTACTGGGCTGGTGTCATGATACTAATACATAAGTCATTTAGGTTCTGCACCATAGAGATGGAGATAGACCCGGCAAGAAGGTTTGTGATTGTCTCAGGATGTTGGGGGTCCACTCTGGTGACGTGCATCAACATCTGTGGCCCAAATGTGGACAACCCCTCTTTCTTTGAGTCACTGCTATCCAGATGTCACAAGTACTCACACACCAGCATTGTGTGGGTGGGAGATCTCAATATCGTTCGAGACAGTTCATCTGGAAGCACTCGCCCACGGTCTAGAGCAGCGGAAACAGTGCGGAGGGGCATGGTGGAGCTGGAGGATGTATGGACAACCCCTCTTTCTTTGAGTCACTGCTATCCAGATGTCACAAGTACTCACACACCAGCATTGTGTGGGTGGGAGATCTCAATATCGTTCGAGACAGTTCATCTGGAAGCACTCGCCCACGGTCTAGAGCAGCGGAAACAGTGCGGAGGGGCATGGTGGAGCTGGAGGATGTATGGAGGTTGCTCTGGCCGGAGGGCAGGGAATACTCGTTCCATTCAACCATTCATAACACCTCCTCGCGCATAGATTATTTCCTAGTGACCGAGTCTCTTATATGTAGAACAATCGACTGTATCCTTCTCCCTATAACGCTATCTGACCCCTCGCCTGTCCTCTGGTCACTAGATCCGGGCTGTGCAGGTATCCCCCGATCCTTCTGGAGATTCAAAGCCAAGGCCCTGTTGGATATAGTGCTTGGAAGTGAAGTGCTAAGCCTGGTCAAGTCATACTTTCAAGAAAACCTGGGTTCCGTATCCACGATGAGCGCCACATGAGAAGCATTCAAGGTGGTCCTGCGAGTGGGGGCGTCGGTCTCTGGAACTGGGAATGTTGAAGATACGTAGGTATTTAACTGAAACAGAACTGGAGATCAAGAGCTATGAGAGCAGGGTTGAGGAAAGGGAAGAGGCTGACTGCGGGGCCGATTTGAGGGATGCATTAGACAGCTTCAATAATCTGGCCGAACGTGAGATTAACTATCTGGATCGTCAGTATGCGGAGGAGGACAGAGCGGGTTGACTACTAGCAGCAATGATCAGACACGAGCGGGGGGCCACAGACATTACAGCTGTGCAAACGGAAGGGGGCGAAGTGGTTGTAAAGCCGGCAGCCATTCTGCACACCTTCCGCCGATACTACGAACACCTATATGCATCTAGGTGTTTGCTTCCGGCAGAGGAGCTAGAAAGGTATATGGGCGAGGCATCTCGGCTGGTATTACAGTGAGAGGCAATTGAAGCACTGGCCGAGCCTATCACACATAACCATATCTTACTTGCAATACGTTCCATGCCCTCCGCTAAAGCGCCGGGCACAGATGGAATTACGGCCAAATTCTACAAGAAGTTTTGCCCAGAGGTAGTGCAATACTTACTGTCAGTGTGGGAGAAGGGGGATGAAGAAGGGTCAGCTCCCCCCAACTATGTGAGAGGCTGTGATCACACAGATCATAAAGCCAGAGAAGGACCTTCAGGACTGCTCCTCATACCACCCTATATCCCGGAGGGACACAAAAATGTTTGCTAAGGTGCTAGTGGGCCGATTGCTCCCGTACGTCTCTACCATTGTCCATGCGGACCAGTCAGGCTTCATCCCTGGGAGATCAACCGCAATGAACCTGCGCAGGCTCTTGACAATCCTGGCTAAGACTGACCACAAGGTGCAGCCACTGGCAGCTCTACTCGACATGGAGAAAGCATTTGACTCCATTGAGTGGAGCTAACTATTTGAGGTGCTAAGACAGGTGTGCATTACGGAGTAATATCTGGTGGTGCTGCGTCTGCTATATACCGGGGTGAACACTTGCATAGGACTGGATGGCAGGCGATCCGGGACCTTCGACTTGGGTCGCGGAACCAGGCAAGGCTGTCCGCTCTCGCCATTACTCCTCGCGATCGAGCCACTGGCAGTCCGGCTGTGCAAATTCCACCTGGCATGTGGTCTGGCACTGGGCGGGGCTATGGAATTGGTGTCACTGTACGCGGACGATGCAATCCTATACTTTAAAGAGCCTGCGACCAACCTGCAACCACTGTCGCACGAAATAGCGGAGTTTGGTCGTGCCTTCAGCCTCAGAATAAACTGTTCAGTCGATCTTATTTTCACGAAATGAGTCAACCACCAAGCCCCCTGACACTGAAGGTAACACATGGGAGCAAAAGTCAGTTACGATTCTAGGGGTGCGGGTTAGTCGTGGTGCCTGAACACTACTGGAGGATAACCACATAAGATATTTGAATGCTCTGAAGTCCAAGGTGGAGGGGTGGTGTAGACTCTCCCTTCTCGCTGCTGGGGCTGATTGTGATCAGCCAAAATGATAGTGGTCCCCAAGTTACTCTACATTTTTCCAAACATCCCCGTGTGGCTGGTTGTTTTGGTGAGTTGAAAGCCCAGTTGGTCAAGTTGGCATGGCACCCATTGGCCCCTGGAGTCATTTGGAACACCCTGGTCCCCCCCCTGGGAATATGGTGTTGTTGGTGCACCAGACGTGGGGTTATATTTTCTTGCAGCACAACTATACTTTGCATCCTGCTGGGTGCCGGATGCCCCATACTACCCTCACTTGCACATAGAAAGATGCTTGGTGCAACCATTCAATCTGCAGGGGGTACTGGTATCAAGGAGGGTGTCAGACAAATGCAAATTCGACCTACTGGCGTGCACAGTACATTCATGGAACAGGGTCCTGAAGCGACTACAGGTCGATATCCCCTTTGATCCGGGCCTTCAGCTATGGAATATAGAGTCCCTACCACCAACATGCGATGTAGCCTTGATCCAGGAGTGGCGAGAAGTGGGGATTGAAAGCATGGCTGATTTATACCCTGGGGGAACATTTGTAACACAAGAGCAATTATGTGCAAAGATGGGGGTGGGGTTCCAATGTAGACTGCAGTACTTCAGAATCCCGGCTTCCTTCAGAGAGTGGTCCCCGTCATTCCCTAATATGCCACCTGCACTCCTGCTGCTGAAATACCTATTGGATTTCCCGGCTGCGAGGAGGGTGGTCTCTGCACTGTATGGGCCAATTCAACGTAACTCTCCTCGGGAGACCATGAAGTGTAGGCGAAGGTGGGAGGAGGATGCTGGAGTTCCCTTCCCAGACAAATAATTGGCTATGCGAACGCACGCACAGTGGGACATTTAATACACGCTTGCAGTTGATTTAACTCAAAACCCTGCATAGAGCGTATCTATCCCCGGCTCGCCTCCACCTACTTAATCGCTCCAGATCAGGCTGCTGTCCGAGGTGCAATGTGGAATCAGCTGACTTTATCCATATGTTGTGGGTGTGCACTAAGTTGCGGGACTTCTGGGAAGGGGGGGTGAAGGCTGTCTCCAATATGTTGGGACACACGGTACCCTGCCAATTATTGTGCTGCATGTTTCGCTGGCTCACTGGGATCCCAATACAAAATTGGAAGTGGCTTACAACATGTATGATAGTTGCAAGGAGATGTATTCTGATGAGATGGACTGGTTCAACCCCACCTGGGGTAGGGACCTGGCTTAAGGAACTTGTATGGCTAAGTGACAGTGATATAGAATATGGTCTCCTGTGTGGTCTGCAAAACAGGCCTAGGAGCATATGGGCGCCTTTTGTGTCATATCTACTATCTCAACGCCAGGAGACAGACTCTGGGGAGCCAATGCCGGCATTGTAGGCAATGAACCGGTTCCCTTGCCTGGCGGAAGTACAATCCACCACCCCAAAGTTTGACCTATGTATAAGCACTGCCTCGCATATTCATGCAAGCCAGGGGAACTAGGCTGCTTACCTGTTAACACTTTGTATGTACAGTAATACTGTTATTGTACCTCACGGTGCTGAAGTATAATTGAATGTTTTGAGACATGAATCAAAGAAAGTTTAAAAATAAAAAAGAAATATATAAAAAAGCCATTGGCCCACATGAGAATCAGGAGGCATGTCTTAGAGGCATGGGAATAGGGGAAAGGCACAAAACAGGGGTGTCTGCTCTCCCCTATGCGGTTCACCCTGGCACTAGAGCCTCTGGCGGTCTTCCTCAGGAATTACTTCAAAGAAATGGGCATACCAGTTGGGAGTAAAACGCATGCAGACTCGCTATATGCAGATGATATGTTATCATACGTGAAGAACCTGCCAGAGAACTTGCCACTCGATGGCTTAGCAAAGCGATCTGGAATCACTATTAGCAAGGAGAAGTCGAGCCTGTTCACATTTGTGGGGTTAGAGCAATGGCAACTTCCGAATATGGAGCTGGGAGGGGCAGTGGACACCTTTCGGTACCTGGGAAAGGATATAGATCACAATTTGAAATAAAAGAATATGAGGCAAATACGTTAAGGGCGCTTAATGGGGTTGAGAAATCTGTGACGTTTTGGTAAACTCCTGTTGTCCACGATTGGCCGAATGGCACTCCTCAAGATGGTGGTGCGCCTACTGTACCATTTTGTAAACATTCCTTACAAGATCCCTGGTGAGTTTTTCTTTTCCCGTAGACTAGACTCTATAGTGAGGGGGTTTGTCTGGGGAAGCAAGAGGTCTCGAATGTCACTGGACATACTGCATAGGGAATACAATTTTTAGATACAAGGTTGCTGCAGGAAGGGGTCAAACCATACTTCCTGAAGGAAGCATTCCGGGTAGGAAATGAGGGGCTGGGAAAGACATCTGCACCGGTGACACTAGGATGTGCACTATGGCACATACTGTGGAAGATGGTGGGAAGATGTGACCTGTACTCTGATCAAATACCCCTGGCAGCAATCTGTGATAGGACGCAAGAGGAAATTTACAATATCAGAACACACTGGGAATCGAATGGGATAATCACACTGGGGATCTGAGTCAGGACGGTGTATTGAAGGGTTTCTCGGACTTGACGGAGCGGTATGACATTCCGAGGGGACAGTTCCTGATGTATCACAGGGTGGTCAGGATGACAGGCGACATGTGACCGGCAGCGAAAATGGGAATCACGGGGGATGTCATGTTAGATACTTTATATGATCTGACGGAGGGAGGCCATGTAGTTTCTAAGCTCTGCAAATTAATATTGGACTCGCTTAGTAGAACGGCGCTCCAGGTGAGAGATAAGTGGGAGATATAGGACACTTCTTCACAGATGGGGAATGGGCCAGGGTGTTGCTGTGCACGCGAAAAGTATCCAGGAACGCTACATTTAAGCAAATACAGTTGCAGGTCACATATAGACCGTACATGACCCCGCACACCATTTCATTATTCCCGGGAACAGGGATACCGAGGTGCCAGAGGTGCACAGAAGAGTTGTCAGATATGCTACATGTTTTGGTCCTGTCTAGTGACTGTGAGGTTCTGGCAGAACATAGCGGACAGAGTCTTGAAGGCAGGCATAGTTATGCAAGAGTGGCCACCAGAAGCGAGCTTGCTAGGGCTGTTCAAGCGCACACGAAATGAGACATATTGCTAGGATGAAAGACCTTATCTGTGTCCTGGCTAAGTGCAGGATCGCCATGGCATGAAAATTGGCAGAAGGCCCCCGGGTAGAAGCATGGTGGGGGGATTTGAGAAAATGGGCAGAGGCCGAGACAGTTGTGTGGTACAGAGTAGTGCAAAGGGGACAGAACGAAGTTGGCGTGGATGTCGGAGCATGGAACACACTGGTCCAAAGGACTTTTGCACCCTCTGACAACCCACCTCCATGAGGTTCAGGCTGCCATGAAGTGGAGCATACAAAGTAGATGATGAAATTAAGTCTGTGGAAGCAGGAGGAGACACATTAATGGGAGAGATCGTGCATAGTTTATTTGTTTACAAGTTAGGGTTGGGGGGGGGGTGCAACACAGCTGAGCTCAATGAGTCCCAAAGGGATGAAGGAGATCTGAAGGGAAGTACCAGCAGCATGTTACAAGGACTCAACGTGATATTTTACTGCATAGACAGGCAAGCACGGATGTTGCAATGTGCACAGGGTGACTGCATATTTTCATACTCTATCACTGTGCAAGCTGTTTGTTGTATTGCTGAAATGTCAATAAAAAGACATTAAAAAAAAACATTACTATGGTCGGGTGTCCATCTTCTTCTTAAGAACTGTTTCCACCTGCTCCCTCTACTGCTTGTACAGAGGCTACCTTCTTGCCGCGTCATTTGCACGTGCCTGCAATGTGCCCGTACCTCTTGCAGTGGCTGTTTATCCTTTCTGATTCTAAAAATCACAGCCTGCACCTCCGCAGCCATCGAACTTCCAGAAACATCCTTGCGTCTCCCCGTAGTCTCTTCTACAGCTCTCACTATTTTGATGGCCTTGTCCAGCTGCAGCTCTTTTCCCAGTATGAATTTGTCCTAAACCTTCCTGCTGTGCGTGTTCACAGAGAGCATGTCGCAGATCATGTTCCCTGCAACATTTCCGAAATTGCACAATGCCGCCAATTCCCACATGTGGGTGATGTATTCGTCGACTGGTTCAGTAGGCTCTTGCTTCTGGCAGTAGAAACTGATCCTCTGTGGAACCATGTTCCCTTTGTTGGAAAATTTCTTGATGATCCTCCTCACCGCTTCCTTGTACACATAGTCATTGTAGTCTTCAATGATCTGTGGCGTTAAGCAGGTGAACATGCTCTGGCCTTCTACCCCCAATGCATTCAGGAGCATCTCTCTTTTCCTCGCAGCTGTAAAGTCTACAACACCCACTGCATCCACATACTTGGCAAAAAGGGGTTCCCACTGAGGCCATGGTATCGTAGGCCTACCTGGGGATTGTAGGAACAATGGGGGTGGTGTCGCATCTTGCGTCTTGCTAGCCGTGGGTTTGTTGCTACCTCCTCGTCGCCATTTATGTTGTATAATAATGAAGGCACTCTGGATCAGGTATTTGCTCCTTTTATTCACGGGCTTAATTAACAGCAATTATTTACACACAGCATTATGTCACACGCCATCTAGTCTTTAATGTCGCTCAGAAGATATGGGCCCCAATCATGCCTAGGCCTCTGTTCCCCAGCTCATGGAGGAGCGCCGGGTGATGCTTCCTCCTTGGTGCATGCGCTCTCTCTGTCCCCCCTCCCCACGCGCTTCACGCATGGGGCATCTTGCGAGAGCTTGACCTCTCAACTCTCGCGAGTGGTCTCTACAGGGAGTGACTCGACCAGTCATAGCACGAACAGAGGAGCCGACATATGAATTTCCCAGGTGGGGGTGGGGCCCAAATACAGGAAGTGACAACACTGGCAGTTATATGACCGCAAATATGCATGTAGTCGCCCACCTGGTGCAACGGCGTGCGGGGGGGGGGCGCGCGCAGCGCAGAACAGTGGAATCATTGGCTAGCATGCGCTGCATATACTAAAGTCAAGTAAGAAGGAGATTTAAGCCATCGAGTTGCATTCCAGTAAGACATCACTGCCCCTACTCCACCGCTCTATAATCGTCCAGGTTGTAGTAGCCCTCCCTCAAAAGGCAGTGCAACACAACTAGGATGGGAGAATGAAATGCTTGCTAAACAGAAAGTTCAGCTGCAAAGTGGAGTACCACCACCAAAAAAGAGTTCCCAATTCAAGGGAAACGAGAAGTAAAGACGTTTCCCGATTAAAAACTACCAAGCAAGACGTGTGTGGTGCCATAGTTCAGCAAAACATCAACAATTCAAACTTACAATAGTGCTGCTGTAGATTGGCCAGCCACAAGTAACATTGACTAAGATGTTACCTCTGGGTAACCAGATAGAGTTAGGGATGTAGCTTAATCTTAAACCTTTCAGTGGACACATCAGATGTTCTGCTGAAGTATAATGCAATCCTCGCTGAAGTATAATGCAATCAAGTGTGGTTTCAGACTTGGGGGGGGAAGAGTGTTAACTGCTTTTAACATTGTAGTTTACCAGAAATTCTGGTAAAGTAGTGTACAATGTTAAAAAGCAGTTACCCAGGCTCACCCTGCATCCAAGTGATGTTGGGACTGATGGAAGCACTCACATCTAAATGTTGTAGCCATGGTTGTCTCCATGTTTTAAAAACTCCCACTTTCCTGGTTTTCAACATTCATTTGAAACACCCCTTATTCAAAAAATGAAGGAGTCAGTAAAAAAAGTACACCCCACTTATGCTTAATAACGTCTTACCTTCCAAGAAACGAGCATACACCTCATTTGTCACGGACTGCTATTAGAGGCCCTGGTAGGGCCAGTGCTATCACTAGGGAAGGTTAGGCGCTTGCCAATATGTTGGAAATGTTAGAGCTGCAAAATGCTTCTTTTTTTTTTAACACCCCCACACTACTGCCTTGCCTGGTGATAGAACCGGTCCTGTTGTTAGTTACTGTCTGCAGTAAGGCTGGCTGCAGCAGCAGACCAGGTGGCGCAGTGAAGGTGGACTTGGGGCCGGGTCAGGGTCACGATGGGTGAATGGGCGTGGTGGCAGCGCTGGAACCTGTGCAATGTGCATTAGCAAGCCACCAAGCACCACAAGTGCCCCCTTGACCGTCAACTCAATGGTATGAATGCTGCAGTGCAGTGCGACGACCATGACGTAGGAGTCAGGACAGGTGAGGAGGACCCCTGGACCGAGGTGCCGTGCCGACTACACTGCCAACCAAGTAAGTAGTTGTACCAGTGCGCAAACCCACTTTAAACGTGCTTACTTACAGAACACACATGCTGAAATCTCTGTGGTATCAAGCAACACCGCCAACCTTTTCAGTCTGTAAGGAACTGACCAATTCTGAAGCAGCCTCTTCTTCTGTCACACCCACCCAAGACCTTTGCTCGGCCCTGGCTGCACACTTCATCACAAAAACCAAAGATATCCTTTCCTCCCACCCATCCACACCACAACATACACCTACACTGGAGCCTCTTGGGCCCTCCCCCACCACTTCCCCTCTCTTCCAACTCACCCGTCTCACCCGCTGAGGTCGCCAGACAAGTCCGGTCCATGAAGGCCTCATCCAAATAGGTGGACCTCTGCCCCTCCAAAACCATTAAGGACAACACTGATTCCCTTGCCCGAGCCTTGGCTGATCTCTGCAATCTCTCCCTTTCCACTGGAGTTTTCCCAACGGCTCTTAAGCAATCCCTTGTGCACCCTCTGCTCAAAAAACTCTCCGTCGACCCCTCCATTCTGGCAAACTACCGCCCGATCTCTATCACTCCTTTCCTGGGCAAACTCCTGGAGAAGTTGGCTATCTCTCAGCTGACCCTCCACACAGAATCTTTTGGGTGCTTCCGCGACCATCAGTCTGTTTTAGAGTATCCAGAGGCACGGAAACTGCTCTTCTGAACACCTGTGAAGAACTGCTCTCAAACCTGACACTAACACTCCCTCTGTCCTCATTTTCCTTGACCTCTCCTCTGCCTTTGACACAGTTAACCACAACATCCTGATTGCACGGCTCTGCGACTGCGACACCCTGGGAATCACAGTTCAGGCTCTGGTGTGGTTAACCTCCTTTCTCTCCGACGCCCATCCCAGGTGGAGCTCGGAGCCTTTCTCTCAACTATCGCTCTCTCAACCTGTGGCATACCCCAGGGATCTAACTTATCCCCCTGGTTCTTCAACGTCGATAAGGCTGCCTTGGCACGTGTGATTGCCACTTTCACCTCTAACTTCCAGTGCTACGTGTGTGACACACAACTATCTTTCAGGCTACCCTCAGTCGCCTCCTCCTCCTCACTCATATCCGACTGTCTGTCCGCTACTCAGTCATCCCTGCTCCCGCCTTCCTACTTTCACTCTGGCCGGCCTCCCTTGGCCCTGCGCCTGCACCCACCTGCAAGGCTAAAAACCTTGGAGTGATCTTCAACTCCACTCTGTCCATCTCCTCTCACATTTCTGACGTCGTTAAAGTCTAACTATCAGCTAGACCTCCTCAGAGGTACTCTACCTTTTCTCACTTTACCCCAGTGGCTCTCTGACTCCAGAGACTGGTTTTCTCTAGGTTGGACTACTGCAACAGCCTCTTCCTCAACCTCCCTGCTCTCGTGTGCGTGTACTAAGTGTGTGTTTGTGTCAGCGTGAAAGTATGAGAGTGTGTGTTTTCACTGGTCCCCTTTTCCCACTGTGTGCCCCCACTGTGTCCCAATGTGTGCCCCCACTGGTCCTCTTTTCACACTGTGTGCCCCCACTGGTCCCTGTGTCTCAATGTGTGCCCCCACTGGTCCCTGTGTCACAATGTGTGCCCCCACTGGTCCCCGTGCCACAATGTGCACCCACTGGTCCCCGCGTCCCACTGTGTCCCAATGTGTGCTCCCACTGGTCCCTGTGTCCCAATGTTGTGCCCCCACTGGTCCCCTGCCCCCACTGGTCCCTGTGTCCCACTGTTGAGCCCCCACTGGTCCCTGTGTCCCAATGTGTGCCCCCACTGGTCCCCGTGTCCCAATGTTGTGCAGTGTTATATTGAGTTTGGGAGTGGCATGCGGGGTGCAGTGGGAGTGGGGGGCGAGGTGGGGGGGGCGCATTCCTAGTGTTTCACCCTGGGCACCAAATGGACTAGAAACTGCCCTGCTGCCACCACCCATAGTGCAACAGAGGCCGGGCCTTTGTGGGGCCTCAGGCTCCATTAGGAGCCTAGTCATGAAGAAAATAAAAAGCACACACCTTTTGTCTTCATAAATAGGCTGTTAATGGAGCCCTAGGCCTCACAAAGGCCCGGCCCCTGTCTCACTAAGCATGTGTGGCAGGGGCCCTGGATCGGGCTGCTGCTCGTTGATGAAGCAACAGCCCGATCCTTTGGTAATTTATCCTTTTTTTTTCTTTTCAAACTGTGGATGCGCGCCCCCCCTGGGCATGAGGCTGCGGCCCACCAGAGGGGCACGCCCCACAGTTTGAATACCGCTGCCCTAAGCCCTCCCCTCCAGGAACATACACCAATATGAGTCCTAGAGGGGAGGGCTTAATCGGACATTTTCATACTTTTACCCAGCCAGAGAGAAGTGATGCAGTATCGATGGAAAGTGCCATTGATCGATGCTTCATCACTTCTCACCGGCGGAGGGGTGGGGGGGGGGGTTAACTCTGCCCCGACTTGATTTTGCCGGGGGGGGGGGGCTCGGGCTCCGCAGCCCCCCCTATACTCGGCACCCCTGAGCACGAAAGTATAAGGGAGACAATCCTAGCTACAGCACGCGAAAAGGGCGATATACAGCATAATGGCAAAAGGGTTAACTTCTATGCAGACTTCACATTCAGTGTACAAAATCATTTTCCACATAAAGGCAGCAATGAGGGCATGCGTTATCATATACGGGATGCTGTGTCACACCAGGTTTAACATTATTTATGAACGATTTTGCTCACTTCTCCGTGGATCTACAGGCATCCCAACAGTTCATCGAGCATGCAATCCCCTTGCCCAGAAGCCCCCCCGCCCACACACCCCCCCCACGGAAAGAAACAACAATTGACTACAAGAAAGGAGATAAGAATGGAAGAGGTTGAGCAAGATGAAGGACCAGACAGAGCAGCTTCACGCTCAGAGGGCAACGATAACAAGAAAAGCTGTGGAACGTGAAACTGGAGCTGCAGTAAACGACTTCTGTAAATAGTCACTAGGAACACATAAAACATGCAAAAAAGACCACGACTGTGGTGTCATGTGCCCCGCCAGTAGAAGGTCACGTGGCACACAGGAAATAAAGGAATCACCGGAACTGGCGTCAGGGCGCCAGTCCGGATTTATGCAATGATCGAAGTAGTCTGTGTGTTCTTTAGCTGCGCCCAGCCTTCCCGCGCTGCGCACCAGAGGCCTACCCTCCCACGGCCTAACACTGAGCCCGGGGACCCCTAGGGTGGAACATCACACTGGCGATGAGGCGGAAAGAACCTGTGCCTCTGCAACGCACAGCCGATCGTCTTCCCTCCGCGGGCCAACGTGTCGCGGAATCTCGTATCATCCCTCCGCCTGCTACCGCGGATGACCAGCTGCCTTGCACAAGGTTTGCACAAGCTCGCCCTGACACAATATCCCTATCACATCACCCCGAAACGGAGAAAAGGAGAGTGTGGCGACAGCGCAAGTACCCGGCACTTCGAAGACTCATTCGAACAACAACCTAACCAGGAAGGCAGACACTGCGAACTTTCCAGAACATGTCCAGCCCGAATACCAGCCCCACGAGGGCCAGCACCGGCCTATCATCCAGGAGAAGCCTCACCCTAGACTCTCCAGATCCAGCGCAGACAACTTTCATGCCGCCGTTTGATCCTTTTACCACCGGGGCAGCTATTAGGTGGGAAATCTGGCTACAGCAATTTGAAATGCATCTAGATGCACAAGACATTACCATAGCGAGGAAGAAGCGCACGTTCCTCCTACTCAACATTGGAGCAGCCGCCCTGCGCCTGTTTAACGCAACCCCAAATCATGGCAACAACGACAACTATGACGCGGCCAAAGCGGCGCTCACGAATATGTTCAAGCCTGATCTCAACCCGGATTACGAACGATTCCACTTTTGTATGGCACGACAACGCGAGAAAGAGACTGTGGACAAGTTCCATGCTCGCCTTCGAGAAATGGCAGTAGGTTGCGAGTTCCCAGACGAAGAATTCGCCATCCGTCTCCAAATCATTAATGGGATAACCTCAGAAAAACTGAGAAGAGCCATCCTGTCCGAGAGGAATATAAGACTCTCTCGCATCCTAGAAATGGAACGCCTCCGTGAACAAACAGAAGATCAGGTGGCGATCATAGAGGCCGCGATCCAAAGATTGCCGCTAGACAGCCCTAGACCCACCGAGGATATCGCTGCCATCTCTAAACATCAGAGCAATCGCATGAAACAAGGCCTAAAGTCCAACACAGCGCAGGGACAAGAAAGGAACTGCAAATGGTGCGGAGGCCCATGGCACAAAGGTGAATCTTGCCCGGCATGGGGATCCACGTGCAGGAAATGCAACCGCCTCAACCACTATGCCGCAGTATGTCTGAACCCGCCAAAAAGAAATGACGTAGCGCAACAGCCTGCACGGGATCGCAAGAAAAAGTTTGCACCCAGAGAATCCCGCCAACAAGAGCGAAGAGGGAAAGCAAGAGCCGTGGATGACTCCCAAAAGTCTCCGGACACGAGTAGCAGCGACGACAGCTCGTCCCCAGAAAAGAGAAACAAAAACAGGCGGAGAAGGGGTGTAGACGGACACACCGAGTACACTTGATCTCGGCCGTCGAGCCGCACCGATCACGACAGAAAAAGAGATCGTCATGCACTGTTCTGTCCAACGGAGCTCTGCTGAAAGTCGTCATCGACACCGGCGCAACCGTGAACGTCATGCCGGTGACAGCATACTGCAAACTCCGCCCGAAGCCCACTCTTCATGAGAAGAAAGTCCAGCTCTATGCCTACGGAAGCAAGAAGCCTTTGCCCGTACAGGGGTCTTTCAAATCGGACTTCACATACAAAAACGCCAACCACAGAGCACGCATCTACGTGGTAGATGCCGGCTGCGAGACGCTATTGAGCTGCAGAACCGCAGAGAAGCTGGAGCTGATCCATTTCGCATTCAACCTTCAACAGGATGAACTCGACAGCCTGCTAAGGCGTCACACGAAGCTGTTCCAAGGTATCGGATGCCTGAAAGGAAGAACCATCAAGCTCCACATAGACCCAACCATTGAACCCAAAGCAGTCAGGCATCGAAGGATCCCGTTCCACTTAAGGGGAGCGGTGGAGAAAGAGCTAACCAAACTAGAGACAGCAGGGATCATAGAAAAAACGTCAGGGCCTACCACGTGGGTCTCACCCATGGTGGTTGCTCAAAAACCCAAACAACCCGACGCAGTACGAATCTGCATTGACATGAGGCTTCCCAACGCAGCCATCGGGAGAGAACGTCACGTAACACCTACGATAGACGAGCTCATTGTAGACCTCACAGGGGCAACAGTCTTCAGTAAACTTGACCTCAGATCAGGCTATCACCAACTGAGACTGTCCAAAGAGTCGAGATATATCACCACATTCTCCTCTCACCTCGGCCTGATGAGGTATAAAAGACTCAACTTCGGAATATCGTCGGCTGCAGAAGTGTTCCAGCACGAAATCCGAAAAGTCATCACGGGGCTGGAAGGCACCACCAATATCAGCGACGATATTCTCGTATACGCATCAAACAAGAAAGAACACCACAAACGACTGGCAGCAGTCCTGACAAGACTTGAAGAAGCAGGACTAACACTTAACGCTGGAAAATGCGAGTTCAACAAGGATGAAATATGCTTCTTCGGGTATATTTTCAGCGCCAAGGACGTATCCCCCGACCCGTCCAAAGTACGAGACATAAAAGACTCCAAAGCACCCCAATCAGCCTCCGAAGTGAGAAGCTTCATGGGAATGGCGACATATTGCGCACGCTTCATCCCTGATCTCGCCAGCACGGCAAGCCCACTCAGGGAACTAACGAAGAAGGACCAAAAGTGGGAATGGACCACCTCCCACCAACAGGTGTTTCAACAAATTAAAGACGCCCTATCCGAGTCCACCACCATGGCGTTCTTCAACACAGAGAAGCAGACTGAACTTCTGGTCGACGCCAGCCCGGTTGGCCTCGGAGCAGTCCTAACACAAACCGACAACGAAGGAAACGTGGTCCCCATCGCGTTCGCCAGCCGAGCGCTCACAAAACCTGAACAGAACTACGCCCACATAGAGAGAGAAGCACTAGCCATCTTATGGGGGTGCCGCCACTTCAAAGTGTACCTGTTGGGCAAACGAGCAAAAGTCCTCATGGATCACAAACCCCTGATCCCGATTTTCCGTGGGTTCTCTCCCCACCCGCCTGCACGCATCGATAAATGGATGCTGCAGCTACAACCGTACAACATCGAGGTTGATTATCGCCCTGGAACAGACAACCCGGCAGACTACCTGTCCCGCCACCCGCGGCTCGCCACGGACAGAGAGCGGCGCCAAGCGAAGGAGACCGATGAGCACGTCTGTCACATTGTAGCCTGCGCGAGGCCACGAGCCCTGACCCTACAGGAAGTAGCCCGTGAGACAGAAACAGACACCATCCTGCAGCACACCACTGCCACCATCCGATCAGGAAACTGGAAAAACCTATCTCACGTCGATGGCTCAGCGCACCTCGGCGGCCCAAGTCAAGCTCAGAGCGCTATTCGGGATCAGACACAAGCTTTCGGTAGCCCCAGAAGGCATCATACTCAAAGGACACAGAATCGTACTGCCCGAGTCCCTAGAAGATAGGACTCTCCGCCTAGCTCACAGCGGTCATCAAGGCATCGTCAAAACCTCTGCGTACCTCAAGTCCCGGATGTGGATGCCGAACATACAGCAAAGAGTAGTAGAGTTAGTCGAGTCATGCGCAGCATGCCAAGCATCCAGAAGACCAGAACGCCCGGAACCGATCAGCAACGCCCCAAGAAGCTGCAAACGCTGGGATGCTGTCAGCATGGACCACTACACAGTTGCCGGCGAAGGATATCTTCTCGTAGTGATAGACGAATTTAGCCGATACCCGGAAGTAGAGCACGTAACATCGACTAACGCAGAGACCACAGTCCTCGCACTAGAGAAGATATTCGCCACTCATGGAATACCGAGGAAGGTGAAAAGCGACAATGGACCATCCTTCACTAGTCAAGAGCTGCGTGAGTACTTCAATGAAGTGAATGTCAAGCACCAACGAATCACCCCAAGGTGGCCCCAAGCGAACGGTGATGCGGAAAGATTCATGGGGTCACTCAACAAGAGTTACACAGCAGAATCGCCAAAGAACAAGGACGCCCGTGGCTAAAGACAGTGTACCGGTTCCTGAGAACACACCGGCAAACCCCGCACTCCTCCACGGGGATCAGCCCGGCAGCCCTCATGCTGGGCGTGCCCATACAGGCAGAACTACCCATACACCCCCAGTGGATAGCTCCGGAACCAGACATCCCCACCATGGACGCCACGCGGCTGAGGCAAAATGAGCAAGAAAGTGTCACCAGACTAGCCCGCCACAGGGAGCTGACACCAGGAGACACCGTCATTGTCAAGAATCGAGCCCCGCCTAAGAAAATGTCACTCAACTATGAGCTCCAGCCATGGACAGTTAGTACCACAAACCACAGCATGGTCACAGCCACCCGAGGAGGGGAGACAGTGACGAGGAACGTGTCCCACTTCAGGAAAGTACCCCCAGAACTGTGGGAAGAACAACCAATGCCGTTGAGGGAAGAAGCAGAGGTGCCGCACTCAGCCCCCGATCAAGCAGCCCCGAGAAGTCCAGCCACTCCCCGAACCTCGGACAGTCCACGCCAGCAAAGAGAGCTAAGTAAAGCCGAGACTCCCAAGATGGAAGCCCCAGGGAAGAGGAACACCCGGTATCTTCTGAGAGAGAGGCCTAAACCGTCATCCCGCCTGAATGGATATGTCGTGGACAGAATAGGCCAGCCGAAGCGTTGAGAAGATGAACTCGATAGTTAACAAGTTGTGGACATCCGAGGCGTAAAACAAGGTATGCCAAGGACCAGTTAATAATGTGTTTAGTTGAATTTGTTTACAACTGTGCAAACACCTCCAAGTTGGGGAGGAATGTGGTGTCACTTGCCCCGCCAGTAGAAGGTCACGTGGCACACAGGAAATAAAGGAATCACCGGAACTGGCGTCAGGGCGCCAGTCCGGGTTTATGCAATGATCGAAGTAGTCTGTGTGTTCTTTAGCTGCGCCCAGCCTTCCCGCGCTGCGCACCAGAGGCCTACCCTCCCACGGCCTAACACTGAGCATGGGGACCCCTAGGGTGGAACATCACAACGACCAGCACAGATGACTGTTATTCAGAACTAGATGGGCAGTTGCATGGTTCAAATCAACAAGATTCAAAAGATTGGGAGGGGGGGGGGGGTTGGTGCTGGCAAGTTGGAGGAAGATCTTACGGGACATGTTTAGCCTTTTTGGATTTCAGTAAACTCCGATTTCTGTACCTCCAACCTCCAAAAATATCCACTAGATTGCAGCGCTGACCTTGCTTCTCATGGATTCCTGTATTAGATTGTAAAATTAAATTTAGATCAGCACTGCCATCTAGTGGTAATTTTCAGCCTCAGGTTGGAAGTGCCCAGCAAAGTTCCATAGATGGCAGGGTTGAGATTTCCCTTCCCCCTTAAAGTCACTTCAAACTCGATGGCTGGGCAGGAATCTGTGCCATAGCGCGGTCTTGAAAGTGACGACGAACACAAAGGCAGAGCAAAATGGAGGAGGCACCCCCGATAACCCGGGCAGTGTCCCCCTCCTGTACTCCCCCTCCAGGGAGAAAGGAGAGGCGCCGTACACAGCGCGGCAAAAGGGAAGGAAAGACTGCGAAGAAGGAAAAGCACGGTGAAATTTGGGAAAGCCTGCGAAAGGCAGACAAAACAAAGGGGAGGGGCTTCCCCTTTATAACAGGCAGGGTTCTTAGGGAAGGCAGCATCCAGCCGCTGCAGAAGGACGCCCGGCCGGGATTCACGACAGGAGGGTTTCGTTCACCCTGCTGGGGAGGGTGTCCTTTCGCAGATACTCCTCCTGGAACAGCAGAGCCAGCTACCAGGGGGAGCAAGCTGACTGCTGGAGGGTCAATTCAGAGGAAGGTTGCCCCTTTGGCAAACCATGCCGATTTAAGCACCCCCGGGGAGGTAGTGGCAAGGAACACAGCTCCTCGGCCAACGAGTGGGGACGCAGGAGCAGCCCAAAGGGAAAAAATAAGGTAAAAAAAGAATGAAGTTAAAAACATGATGTCAAGGTCGACCCTAAAACAAAGGTGTAATGGTTTGATTAAAATTGGGCTGCCAACCCCGGTTAACTTACAAGCAATGACTCCGTGGTTGAATACTTATCATAACTGTAAAGATGCTAGATTGTTGTGGGAAGGTTTCAGGTGGGGGGTTCAGGATCCCATGTACGGAAGTAAGAAAGGGCACAGAGGCGCGCAACCTGCGGTCAGCACTAGGGATGCCAGAGGTGGTGGCACAGAAAGTGGCCAAGGAGGTGGCCCTGGGCAGAGTGGCAGGGAATTCAGGCAGCCGCCAATGCCTAACCTGGTAGTATCACCACTAGGGTTGGTCCCCAAGAAGGAGGATGGGCAATATCGGCTAATCCACCACCTCTCATTTCCCAAAGGGGAGTCAGTTAATGATGGGATTAGCGAAGAAATGTCCAGAGTGCATTATGCTTCCTTTGAGGATGCAGTGGAAGTGGTGAGGGCGGCTGGGAGGGGAGCTCTTATGGGAAAGGCTGACATTGAATCGCCATTTCGGTTACTACCCATTCATGCTGAAAGTCAACATTTTTTGGGTTTTAAGGTGCAAGAACTATACTATTATGATAAATGTTTACCGATGGGGTGCGCCATCTCCTGCGCCTATTTTGAGGCATTTAGCACCTTTCTGGAGTTCACGGTAAAGCAAGAATGTCGGTAAGGGGCATTGGTCCATTACCTGGATGGTTTTCTTTTTATCAGGAAAAAAGGGTCTAAAGAGTGTGAGGACCTCATGGGTACTTTTCAGAGGTTGATGAAGGTAATGGGTGTTCCACTAGCCGGGGAGAAAACAGTAGGCCCAGTGACCTGTCTGACCTTTTTGGGGATTGAAATTGATTCAGTGAAAGGTGAATGCAGGCTGCCGCAGGACAAGGCAACAAAACTGAAGGAGATCATCAAGGGTTTAAAGGAATGGTTTGGTCAAAAAATTGTATTGCCCCTATGGGTCGGCCATGTGTTTTTAAGCCTAAGTCGCTCGATTTTAGAAAAATTTCCTATGGACCTTACCCGAGTTTTTGTCCATTAAACACACGCGAAAACAGGCACCAGGGAGCTGCCATTTTGTGATAATCCTATCATTTCCCCCATCGCCCTGGCTGACCTGCTTTTGCGGCACTAAATCATATCCCCCGCCCCTGAGCCTGCCATTATCAAAACATTCATATTCCCCGCCTCTCTCCGTGACGTTACTGTGCTGCGTAGGCAAACGCGCCCAGTCGTCTTCTACGCGACTTCACACAGAACCCGGAAACCAACACAGATCAGCTCACAACACAGCGCGCCACAATTCAGAATATGAAACTGTACTTTAAAATCAAACAGCGACACGGTAAATTTGGTAAAGTACATTTATTTGACAATAAATGTTTATAGAATATTCTGCAATTGCCATATGAACTCCGAAAGTCATTTATTTTCTTTTAACTCTATCCGCAAGTCCTTAAAATTTTATCGTGAGTCACGCGCTGTTCCTTTATAGTACACAGGGTGTTGGCTTTCGTTCAAAGAGGCACTTTTGTCGCACGTTCAACAGCAAGGCTGTTCCATCAAGTAGGCACTAGGTCAGCGTAAAGGTTGATATGTTGCTTCTAGCCGCTAGTACCGCGTAATGGCATATGGGCCCTTGGCGATCGTCCCATAAGATCATCAGAATGGTGCAGTTGTTTACATTAAGCTGCAGCTGGCGGCTGAAGAAACCGTCTGCCGGTGTCTGAAACTAGTGGCAGTGGCAAAATGGGAGTATATACCCATTTTGAAAACATAAAATGTATAATTAGTCTCGCCAGCCGATCTTTATTAATATTATTCATTTTATTTATTACGGCCGAGCTGAAACTATTTGCTTTCAAGTATAGTGCAATGGAGTATGTTCGGCTCTAAAATCAATGCGAAAACTAACTAAATAAATCGAGGTTGGTACACAATGAGAAACAACTTTTTGTCTACATGCGTGTGGAATGTGGACCTGCATGCCCATGTGCCCGCTACAAGGACGATCCCACAAACCTTTTCAAAGCTCTTCATTCATTCATTTATTCATGCATCCATTCATTAATTCTTCATTCCGGTATAAAAGCGTCTAAAGAGTTACTTACATTATATTTGCAATTTCCATTGTGTCTCTGTGTAATGCAGTCCATAAATCCCACTGTGCTCTTGACAACGATTTTTCGTATACTGAACTAACATGAAACTCGGTCTAGTTTAAGAATTTTCTGCCTTATCGTCTCAAACGGTATTGCACCCCCTAAACCCCCCTTCAAATGAAGTTCTTTCTGCATGGTCCCTGTCTCTCAAGGTCAAAAAACAATAGAACCTTATACTGCCAGTGCGAGTTGTGGGTCTCTTCAGGGCGCGAGCTGAAAATCTAAGCCGCTGACCTTCACTAGAAATTAGCATACATTCTTTCTTTGCAACATCCCGTAGTAAAGCCATCTGTGAGAACTTTAAGTTTCGAATCCATCTATGTAGTGCGCCTCAATGTGCAAATGCGAACTGGCTTCTCTACCATCTGCAACGGCTCGCTGGGTGTGTTCTAAGGCCCCAATTTTGTCCTCGTTGTCTGCGAGCTTTGAAGCCCCAAAGAACCATAACTATTGAGACTTAATTTTTTGGGGAAGGTCAGGTGAAAGTATAAAGTACTCAAGCAGTTGATTTGAAAGTGAGATTTATTGTTTGTTTGTTTTATTATTTGCAATACGCAAGCCTCCCCTCGGTTAACAGTGCCCAGCATTTATAAGAAATTGCGAAAATTAGTTACATCAACAAAAATATATACATACACATATAGACAAGGTCAGCAATATGAGGTGAATAGAGAGAGAATTCAAGAGCATCACCCCATGCATGGCAAAATCTCTGACTATACGCACCTCCAAACCAGGTAAAGACCCAGAGCTATGTGCCTCCTATGGGCCAATCACACTGATGAATATTGATGGAAATATATTCTCCAAGATACTGGCTACTAGGTTGAGGAACGTCCTCCCAAAATGTATAGACCCAGAACAGACTGGCTTCAGGCAGAAGCACTCAGGATAATATAAGATGCACAATCGATCTTATAGAATCTGCCGCTAGAAAGAGAATGGAAATGGCAGTGATATTGATATTGATATTTTATTCCTATCGCGCTTGTACAAAAGTGTTTCAGAGCGCGACAGATCTCCCTAGATGCCCATAAAGCATTACCTACTGAATTGGGGGTACATTAGGGAAACTCTTGTCTACTTCGGGTTTGGCCCTAATTTTGTAGCTTGGGCAATGTCCAATTACCATAATCCTTCCACTCATTTAAGAATTAATGGCGCAAGATCAGACAAGATACATATAACCAGAGGAACGTCAGAAGGGTGCCTACAATCCCCGCTAAACTTCGCCCTATCAATGGAGCCATTTGCCCTCAAACTCTCAAAATTCAGACATACAGGGCCTTACAGTGAGTAGGCAAGAATACAAAACAGCCATGTACGTGGATGATGTCCTCCTCACAATAACGCAATTAGACAAACATATGGGAACCCTCTAGAAAGAAATTGAGGCCTTCTGGGAGGTCTCAGGATTCTGAGTAAATGATGCTAAATCAGCGGCTCTGGCGATTAAAATTTCACGTAAACATAGGGAATTACTCGCCCCTAATATCCCCATCCCATGGGCAGAATCCTCCATTGGGTATTTAAGAGTTCAGATTCCCAGAAAAACTGAACAGGTATACCAATGTAACTTCCCACAGCTGTTCAAGGAGCTACAAAAAGACCTAGAGCAGACCTAGAGCAGTGGCAGAAGCAGGAAATCTCATGGTTAGGGAGGATAACCACTGTTAAAATGAATATTGTCCCAAGGGTGATCTATCACTGCGCAGCACTCCCAGTAAACATCCCAGAGGGGGATCTATCGAAACTGTAGAAAAATATATTGAAATTCATCTGGGGGTGCAGGGGGAGCGGAACATTTTTAAGCAAATTATGCTCCGATGCAGGGGCCTAGGTGGCTTGGGGGTCCCAGATGTGGGCAGATACTGCAGAGCTTTGCAGCTCTCACATGTATTTGCCTGGGAGACCAGGGCAGACCAGACTCACTGAAAACAAATTGAGGAAGCATGGCGCCCAGTCCCTCTTTCCTCCCTCCCACATATCGGGCCTTCCCGAAATCCTGCAAACTCAGGCCCCCTCACAGCCACAAAAAACACAGTAATGAACTGGAGAATGGCAGCGTGTAAGTGGGGCTGTACTGGCACGCTAGGTCCCCTTACACCAATCTGGAGTAATCCAGACTTTACTCCTGGCATCCTTCCCAATAGCTTTGCAGCCTGGACGGTGGGAGGCGTGAGGAGGATAAGACACTTCCTGACTAATGGCAACCCCCTGACATTTGCAGATTGTAAAACTAAATTTAAAATCCCAGAGACTGAGCGATTACACTACGCACAACTAAGACACTGGATATCACAGGGGGTGATTAAGGTGAAAGGCGCGAGGGAACTGACTGCACTGGAGCAGACTGACTACATCCGCGCCCAGGGGTAAAATCTCCACTCTATACAGATTACTAGATAAAACAGATCCAAAAAGGAAAGAAAAATATATGCTTAGTTGGGAAAAAGACCTGGAACGCACACTAGAAATAGAAGACTTGGACAGAATATGGGCAAGACTGCATAAAAGTTCCAAATGCATTACAAACAGAGAGGGGGGGATACAAAGTATGCTACCGGTACTACGTTACTCCTGAGCTGCGGAGCAACCCAGCTATGCCCTCTGTCTGCTGGACAGGATGCACATACACTGGCTCCCTATTTCATCTGCTCTGGGCCTGCCCTAAAGCTAGAGAAATTTGGCGAGTGGTACTTGAACAAATTAAACTGATCACAGGCTTGTAAATCCCATGGGACCCAGGTATAGTACTCGTGGGAGACACTGGGGATGGATCAGTCACATTAACAGGCCAAATAGCAAAACTGATCACCCAACTCCTTACGGCTGCTAAGATCTCTATAGCTCGATTATGGAAACACTCTGAAGGACCGTCATTACCCATGTGGTGGACAAAATGCTGGGACATTGTGGTGTCGGAGAAAATCACTGCTATGCGCTTGGGAAATATTACTAGCTTTCAGAACACCTGGGCCCTCTTTATGGATTATGCAGAAAAATACCCAGGACTAACCTGAAATACCCAGGACTAACCCGCCGCCCTCCCATGACCTGCTGGCTCACATAGGACCTAAGAGGGTCACCGAGGCTCCCACAACAGCAGCAAGTGAGATCACCCCGGAGAAGAAGATCCAGTACTGCAAAAGACCCCATCTGTATGTCTGAAACTTGTCGTGACAATGCTCTGATGTGATGTTTATTTATAATTTGTCCTGAAAATATCTAATAAAATGGTTTGTTGAAAAAATAAATGTATAAACACTTAAAACAGGAAACCGAAGATATGTTTTTGTTGTATGACACATGGAGGAATTCACAGCGAGGATTGGGGAGATAACAAAATGGTGCTGGAAACATGGTGTTAAGAGAGTTGCAATGAATCGTCTGGAGTCATCACTGAACCCCAGCTTAAAGTATCCTCCCATGTGGCCAGGGGAAGGCAACCGCTACCTGATCCTGACCCTGGGGGTGGCAATATGAAGGAGGATCATATGGCCGAAGATGGCTCTCGGGAGATGTGGTGATTCCATCATGAGAGACGGAGTATTCTTCCCTTGCATGTGAACAGGACCCTATAATTCCATAGTTCTTGATGGCATGTTGTCATTATTAAAACCCCTCCAGTTGTAAAACCTGTAAACCCCTTCTTGTCAAACATCCTAGACAGAATACCATTCACTCTTCATATACACACAACACCCATAAAACGCTTTTTTTTTTTATTGTGATCTTTAGTTTATACAAACTTTTATCACAAGGTCTCTAAAACGCATTTAACATCTCCCGTGTCTGATGGTTGTTATTTAAACAAAGATGTAAAGCAATGTAACTTTAAAAGGATTTCATTTCCTTTGTATTGCAACTCCCATAAGGCCTCAAGTACTGAGACGAGAAAGTGGAGGAAGGAGTCAATGTGGTAGGAAGGTAACATCAAGTTAAACGTGCAGAATAGTCATACTAGCAATCGGCTGCGTAGGACATTTAAACCTGAAGAACATCTGCAATTAAGATGAGGAAAGCAGACCTGCAGAGCAAGCAAAGCGGGAAGCGGAACCAACAGCAGAAGCAGACCCACAGAGACAAGCCATGCTGGGAGAGCCAGATGCTTACAGGCAACCGCCTGGAAGCATACTTTACCAGAGGAATGGGAGTGCGGTGAACACATCTTTTTTTTGTTTAACTCTTTATTTAACATTATAGAAAACAAGAATGAATATACCAATTATCAAACCATAACAGGGTCAATAACATTAAACTCATTTAACAGCAGAACCAAGGATAAATAAATATCCAACAATATGAACTTTCTTAACAATTTCGAAATAACATTACCGAACTCCAAAAAAGATTCAAGACACACAACCACAAAGACAAAACAACATAAAAACACACAACTAAACACTCCACCACCACCCCCCATTCAAAGAATAGACCATCAAACCACGGGATCCACGTATTCAACCATACAGGTCATTAAAAGGCCCCCAAATCCGACGATAACGCCCCATCCTTCCCTGACCAAAAAGCATAACCTTATCGTATTTCGACAAGACTTGCACTTCAAAAAGCCACTCCTCCACACCAGGTTTCTTTCTAGACTTCCAAACCCTCAAGATCTGTTTCATTGCCAAAACCAAAACTCTGTTAATCCAATCTGCATCCTTCCTAGCCCTATCCCCTCTCCCCCTGTTGGACAACAAT
The DNA here is from genome assembly GCF_040938575.1 of Ambystoma mexicanum. Classification (NCBI taxonomy): domain Eukaryota; kingdom Metazoa; phylum Chordata; class Amphibia; order Caudata; family Ambystomatidae; genus Ambystoma; species Ambystoma mexicanum. Next base: position 957,089,954 of record NC_090930.1, on the reverse strand, counting down.
ATGGTCGAAAAGAATGAGCGCGGAAGCTTCTCCAACTTAAGATCTAACCTGTCTAATACATTGGACCAAAAATCAGAAACTCTCGAACACACCCATAACATATGCATCAGCACCCTCCACTACATCCAAAACCCCAACACGAATCAGAGTCCGAAAGACCCAATCTGGCCATCTTAGACGGCGTCCAATACAATCTATAGAGGATCCTTTGTCTAATATATCTCAATTGCAAATCCATCTTCGCTTGTACCCCTACCCGAAGCAAATATGACCATTCCTCAACAGGGATATCTGTACCCACTTCATCTGTCCAGGACAGGCGAAGTCTATCCCAGGCTCTTACGTCAGAATCATCCAACTGCATCAATCCCATATACGTGGAAACTACATATGAGGCCGAACAGAGAAGTCCACACAACGAAGGTCTCTCCACCATGACCCCACCGTCCAACATTCCTGTTCCTTCAGTCAATAGTGCATTCAAAGCATCATAACGATTTTTCTCTCTAGCACCAATCCCAAAAGACGCTCTCAATTGGTCAAAGGGAATCATACGACCATCTAACCACACATCACGAATACGAAGAATACCCCTATTGATCCAGCTTTTCCAGCATAAGGTCCTGTTCGCTAACTGCAAGCACGCATTATGCCACAAAGAAGCATCATAATGCATGCAAGCATTTTCCCCATGGATTCCCACAAATCGCCTCCTTAGTAGCGCACATCGTAGGCAATTTCTTCACTGAAGACGGGACTCTCAACATTGAATACATATCCCTAAGGGCATAGGGCAAGAATTGGGAACTCTCAATAAAATACCAATTGGGAACATAGCCAAGACCAGCAGAAAAATATGAGGTCAATTTTTTCAACAAAAAACCCATACAATACTTAATCAAGTTTGGATAACCAAATCCCCCATCCTTCACAGGACATGTCAATATATATTTAGGCACCTTTGGTCGCTTAGCAGCCCCCCAAAGAAAATCCTGGTAAGCTTTGTCAACGGGAGAAAGTATTTTTTTCGTGAATTTTAGGGGGATGGATTGTATGATGTAAAGAATTTTCGGTAAAAGAACCATTTTGATTGCATTGATCTTGGCCCATACCCCCAACTTCAGCTGGTTCCACTTCAATATGTCCCTATTAATTACCCCCAATACTCGTGACACATTAAAAGCTGTCATTCTTTTCAAGTCTCGGACCAGATAAACACCCAAGAACTTCACAGCCCCGTCTCCCAATGACAGTCCCAAGATCCCAAAACATCATGCGGGATTCCCACATCCAAAGGGAAGGCCACTGTTTTCCCCAAGTTTTTTTTGTGGCCCGACAAACGACCCACCTCTTCAAACATCTGTTTGAGTCTCACACATCCTTCTGCTGGATTAGATAAAACAATAGTCATGTCATCAGCATAGCACAAAACGTTTATCTTAGTATCCCCAAACCTAAGACCACGAAGGCCCTGCTCCTAAACCAAGTACAAAATGAGGGGTTCCAGTGCCAAATTAAACATATACGGAGACAATGGACAACCCTGCCTAGTCCCCCTGGATAACCGGAAGGAAGATGAAATAGCCCCACTAATATCAGAATTCAATGCTCGTATAGTATTAACGAATGTGGAACCAAATCCCATCCTCTCAAGAGTGTGGTAAAGAAAAGACCAATTGACCCTGTCAAAGGCCTTTTCCGCATCCATAAAAAGCAACAGGGTATCTTGAACTTTTGTATTCGGTAAACTCATAACATCAATCAACGTCCTAATGTGGTCATATCCATATCTACACTTCATAAATCAAACCTGCGAACCCCCAATCAGTTTACCAATGCACCCATCCAGTCCATTAGTCAATATTCTAGTAAAAATCTTAAGGTCCACATTCAGAAGCGAAACCGGCCTGTAATTCTCACATCTTTTACCATCTTTCCCCGACTTTGGAGGGACGACCACACAAGCCTCTTTCATAGAGGCACAAATAGTCCCATTTCTCATAAAACCATTGTATAAGGTGCATAGGAATGGCATCAGCACACCACTTAGTGTCCTAAATTGATTAATAGCCACCAATATCTCCTCCTCTGTAATAGGACTATCAACCATCGTAGACTGCTCTTCACATAGACTCGGCATAGCAATATTATCAAAAAAGGAGTCCATGTCAACCTGAGAAGGGAATTGATCCTTGCGATATAATGTATCATAAAATTTCCTGAAACCTTCACAAATCTCACTTTTTCTGATAACATGATTACCCACATCGTCCACCAGCTTCTGAACTAAAGAATTATCAGTCAGGCCCCGCAACCTAGCCGCCAGAAATTTCCCATTTTTGCCCCCTTGCTCCCAGAACTTCTGCTTCATGTAGAACATGCCCTTATCATATTGCATATCAATTTTTTGTTTGAGCAGTTCCCTGAGCCTTCCAACCACCCTCCTATCATCCGAACTCTTAGAAATTACAAAATTCTTCTGTGCCACCACCAAATCCCCTTCCAATTTCCGAAGCTCAAGCAAACCTTTCTTCCTAGCTCGGGATGTAATATTCATCAATTCCCCTCGCACGGTCGCCTTATAACTTTCACAAACCATGACATCAGAAGCCGAGCCAACATTAAGATTAAAAAAGTTCCTCGTAAAATCCTCTAGAGAATCAGCCACCCCTTGTTCTTTTAGAATATAAGTTTTAAGTCGCCACCTGGAGAACTCAGTTTTCTCAAGGCCCATATTCAACTGCATCAATATCAAAGAGTGATCCGAAATACCTCTCTCTTTAATGGACACATCCTCCAACATGGAAGCCAACCTATCAGAAACAAAAAGATAATCAATTCTCGAATGAGAGTCATGCACCGGTGAGTAGAATGAGAACTCCCTGATTCCCGAATTAACAAACCTCCAAGCATCAATTAAATTCATACTATCTACAAACTCCCTAAAGGCTCTACTTGTGCCCCCGGCGGAGAACCTACACTGAGCAGAACGGTCCATTTTCCCGTACATCACACAATTGAAATCACCTGCTAATATCTTACATTCCCCGCCCATCTCCCTCAAAAGCAATGACAACTTTTCAAAGAAAGGAGTACCACTAGTACATGGTCCATAAATGGAGCCAATCGTGATTAACCTTTCTTCATACTTAACATCCAGAAGAAGCACCCTCCCTTCCTCATCCATTACCACCTTCTCTATCTGAAGCATTAAACCTTTCCTTAGGAGCACCCCCACTCCCCTCGATTTGGAACTGTGGCAATTGTGAAAGGATTTATTATACCATTTGTTTTTAAATAGATGAGTAGAATCCTGCAACAAGTGAGTTTCTTGAATAAGAGCAACATCAACCTTTTCCCTCTTCAGTCTGTGCAGCACTTCCTTTCTTTTCCTTGGAATGTTAAGGTCTTTGACATTCCAGGAACATATCCTCAGTTCACCCATCATCACATTTCATCCAATTGGAATCCATCTCATTGATCCCAAAAGCAGACATATTAAAGGACCAAGGGGGGCAGGCGATAGGACCGAGTTGTGCAGACACTACAAGACAACAGATAAAACAAACACTCAGAAACCATAAACTAACAAATATGAAGTCCAGCAGTACATCCTGCAAAGCTGCAGCATGATGATGAGTGCAAATATTTACAAAAACAACATAGTCTTGAACTGTAATTGCCCCAGAACCCACACCCAACATTATACAGCAATAACAAACAGTAATCTTTTCCATACCAACCCCAACAGCACTCATATTAGCATAGGAATCTGAACCACCCCCCACCATACTACCCAATTCCACCCCAAACCAGACCCATTTAAAAGACAGTAGTGAAGAAGCCAAAATGCACCCAACGCAACGTATCCTTTTATAACTGTAATGTAAGGGAACCAACCAGGCTCCAAATACCACCCCTAAAAGTATATAGCTCCCTTGAAGAGCACCCGAATTATCCCGGATCCAGCAACAAAAGGACACCTAATTAACTATGACCCCGTCATTTTCATGCATTCAGTTCCCCCTCCCAGCCCCACAATGCCAGCTCCAATCAACCCAAACCCTCTGCAACTCTCTATAGAGACCACATTCCTGTCCCAGCCAAAAACATAAATCCAAGTAACAATGCAAAATGCAGTATCGACTATGAAAAGAGTCTCAGAGCACAGCAACATAGGGAAGGTAATGGAGAGGGGAGAAATGACATCACCCCGCCCACCGTATCACAAAAATTGGCTCACAACAATAAACAAAACCAAACAGTGGTACTGCATTGCCGTAAAAACATATCCACCAAGGAAACCCTCAAACAAGCAAATGCATGCTCCAAATTTCAGTGTACAGATAAGCAATCGCAGTTTGGAATCCAATGTATTAATCTGCATCCACTGCCCTCCATTCCCGGAAACCACAGACTAATCATGCAGTTCCTATGACCCCAACAAGATAAATATCAGGATTCCTCTTCATGGCAGGCAAGCTAGGTCACACATTAACCGAATAACCAGTTGCGGTATACTCTAGTCATGTGTTGCTGGGTCCGGAAGAGTGAACTCCCCCCAGCTGCAGGCAGCCAGGAGACAGTGCATGCACAGCTACTAAAACAAACGCACATCCCACCCAATTATAAGTCTTCAATGCATCGTCAGTGCTAGTGTGCCCCCCAGCGCTCTAATGAACCATTCATCTCAACAACAGAATTCAATCACAAACCTAGGCCTGCCCATTCCACTTCGATCCCACAGGTTCAAAAGCATAAACACATTGAGAACGTAGAATCAGCAGCAAACTCCATGATAGTATGAAAGGCGATGGAAAGAGGAATGAAAGGAACAGGCATAACTTGCTAATCTGTCATCATCAACCGTGCCAATGACAGAAACCAGATAGAGCCACAGGAGCAGTGCATAAAACACCATAAGCCAGTAGCTGCAAAGCGTCATTTTAAAAGCATTGTAAAAAAAAAAAAAAAAACCCTGCTGGTCTCTCCATATGCCAGTACATTCAAATGAAAGACATCCCAATCGCTCTTCCATATTTCCTAGTCACGCATGCTAACTCGAGCAAGGCATCATGAAAACAGCAGTATCAGTAAGTCCACCACAAAGTAATTAAACTCGCCATCAATATGGAACAGGCGCCAAAATGTCAGTCAATCACAAGACGGATGTGCACTGAGATATAAAAGCAGCATTATATCTCTCCAGTGCCGTGCTGTAAGTCGAAGCAAATAAGGAGATGCAGCATCCGTGGGAAGGGGGCGTTATCAGAAACAGAAAAGCGGGATGTCAGGAAGCAGGAAGCCGGAGAGGGAGAGAGCCGAGAAGAACCCCATAGCAGTACCGGGGCTGATTGGTTGTAACGAAACGTAATGATAGGAGCATGACATCAGGCAGGGAGGCCTCACCAGCACCTACTGCGCCTGATTATAGCCGAGTGACTCTCCCCGCACACAGATGAAGCAGCTCTGTATACGTGTGGGCCCCTCTCTGACTCAGACCTCCATGAATCACGTCCCCCACGACGTGACGTGACACAAGAAGAAAACACTGCGGCCTTTCCTCTAATGGCTCATGAGCACGGTCTTCAATGCAAACAATAACAACAGATTTTTACGTCCGTTACTCCCAGCAAAGATGAATAAATGAAGTAAAAATATATTCCAAATGGGAAAAAGGAGGAAAATAAATAAAACAGATTGCAGCAATCCATGGAATGACTGTCAAATCACCAGAGCAGAACCAGCACCACTGACAGATTAAACTATCTTTTCTTCTTTGATGGCAACAGCCTCCGTGAAGTAGATGCAGTAGCTTTCATAGGTTGCTCCAGGACTCCCCTACCATCAGCACTTTCCAGGTCACTTAAGAAGGCTTCTGCTCCCTTACTATCACTAAATGAAAACACCCTGCCATCCTTAACCACACGAAAGATGGCCGGGTATACCATATGGTATTTAAGGTTCTTCAGTCTTGCCTTGTCTTTAGCAGCCTTGAACTCTCTTCTTTTATCAAGAACATTTCGGCTAAGGTCCCCAAATATCATCACTTTGTGGCCATTCCAGGATAAATCATGCAATTCCCGAGCTCTCCGCAGCACCATTTCTTTAATTGGAAAGCGCAGAAACTTAACCACAAAATGTCTGGACCGTTGTCCCTGAGCTGGTTTTGGCCCCAAACTCCGGTGTGCCCTCTCCAACTCCAGATGTATCTACAGTTTCAGTGTAGAGACCAGCAGTTTTTCAATAAATTCCATGGGTTTGCCTCTCTCAATTTCTTCAGGAAGGCCAGCCACCCTCACATTATTCCGCCTTGAAAAATGTTCCTGCTCAGAGAGCTTTAAAAACAACCTCTCATTCCTTGATTGAAGATCTTTTATCTGGCTTTCCATCCTCTCCATGGTACAATTCACAACATCCAAATGAGATTCAACGCTGTTGAAGTTTGAATTAAGTTCAAAATACCTCTCCTCTGCCCTGGTCATCTTGTCCTTGATTTCATTCACATCCAAAGTCAATTTGGTAAGCATGTCTAGGATTTTATCTTCCCTCTCATCAGCCTTCTCACCACCCCCCTTCTGTCTCTTAGCAGGTTGCTTCGTATCAGGTGAGACCGGTTCAGCCATAGCAAGGGAAGTAGGAAATCAGCTCAGGTGTAGGAGCTCAGCCTTCAGGCAGCCATCTCTGAAGCTGACAGTTCTAGAATCCATACCCTACAAATCTTAAACAATATCAGTTGGAAGTCACACTAATTTCTGGTTACCCTAGATGTTACTGCACTGTACACATCGATTGAGCATACACTAGCACTTAAGACAATAGATCACACTTTCAGATTCCATTCGGCATCTCATGCCGCACATGTTCAGATGCTCAAAAACTTTGTGGAGTTTACTCTCAATCATAATCAGTTCATATTTAATGGAGATTACTACACTCAAACCAAGGGAATTGTGATGGGTGCCAAGTATGCACCCGCCCTAGCCAACCTATTTATGGCATACTTTGAGGATTTATATATTTTTCAAAGTAATCCATACTGTGAGTTCATTCATGAATGGAGGAGATACATTGATGATGTTTTTGCAATTTGGACAGGTACACGCACTCAATTGAATGACTTCATATATTTTCTCAACCAGAACAAACTTGGAATTCATTTTACAGGACATATGGATGCCACAGAAATTATGTTTTTGGATCTTAAAATCTATGTAACTAACCAGACTATCCAAAGTTGTACATTTCGTAAAGAAACTTTAGTAAAATCCATCTTGCATGCCAAAAGCAGCCATAGAAGGAATGTCATAAATAACATACCACGTGGCGAATTCCTCAGAGCAAGGAGGAATTGCAGTGAAGACGTGCAATTTGAAGCAGAACGTAAGTCTATAGGAACCAGATTTCATGAAAGAGGATATATCACTGCTACCACTCATCATGCATTAAAGAATGCCAAAACCATAACGTGACCCTCTCTTCTGGGACAAACTATTGGAGAGAAAGCCAAACTTACTACTGGCTTTCCACAATTTGTTAATTTTATCACCAAATTTTCGAGCAAATCTAAATTTATTTACCACATTTTGAACAAACATTGGAATCTTTTACGACTATACCCAGACCTGGAAAACTACATTACAGAGAAACCCAAGATTATTTTCTCGAGAGCGCCGACTCTCAGGAACATACTCTGTCCCTCTTTTTTAAAATCTGGTCCCAACAGACAGGAAACTTGGCTTACCCAGAATGTCAGACCAAGTGGTCTTCATAAATGTGGGACCTGTAACTTTTGTCAATTCGCCTTGTCTCCCACTAAAGTATTCACTTGTCATGGTAATTTGAAAGTTAATATTATGGACTTTATTAACTGTCGCTCAAAATATATTATATATGGAATAATATGTGTATGCAAGAAAGTGCATATAGGCAGTACCATTCGGGTACTCAGAATCAGGATTAGAGAACATCTAGCCAACTTGAACAGCCAAGACATCAAATTACCCTTTGCATCACACTGACAAAAGGAACACCAAATGGAACACAGAGGAAATATCAGATGTGTGGGTCTGCAACACATCAAGCCACATGCAAGAGGTGGCGACAGACAACGGAAATTGCGGCAAGCAGAAGCACGCATGATTTGTAGGTTACGATGTGTCCATCTTGGATTGAACCAAGTACATGAACTTAATATATTCTTGTGATCAAAATTAATTAATGAACCAATTTTGAGTTTTTGTGACGTCACCACATCATAATTGAAAGGGTAGTCCATTCAGAGATATTTTTTATCTAGATAGCTTCCCCTTAAATTAATCACTTATACCGGGGACCCAGTTTAAATTACGTTACACAGCCCATGACTGCTAACTAGTTCATCTGGTAACACACTTTATATGTGAGAATGTCAAACAAATTACGCACCGTCTTTTTCTCTCACAGTTACCTTCATTTGTGGAATTCGCATGGGCACTCATGCATTTGCATTTGAATTGGGATTTTAGATTGTTGTTTTGGAGCTCATGGCGGCATTTGGGCCGCTGAATGTGGACTAGTTGTTGGTTTGCCTGTGCGAGCATATTTTTGATATCATATACTAGCTGCTTTCTGACCGCATTGTCCGTGCTGCACCTTTGGACTGGGCCCCATGATGCAGAACATGTAACTTGACACACCATTCTGCAAGGACGTGCTTTGAGAGTGAGCCTTTGTGAGTTGCTAGGCAACCAATGACCAAACACTCAGGCTCTGCACACACAGCATACATTTAGTATATATTTTCAACTATTCCTAAATACTGTGTCCGTACATGTATACATTTTCAGTTTGACTTATAAAAGTAGATACCTGTACCCCTTTTCATGACTAAATAAATACAAAGCTGTTTTTGAAGACACGTAGAATAGGGAAAACAACCAGACGGGTCGCTAGGCAACCAGGGTTTACACAGGTCATGTGACCGAGGATTAGTCACTTCCTGCAGAGTTATTATTGGGCAGCCCGGATAATGCATACACTCCAACGAGGACGCAACCGACAACCCGACATTGACAGACTGTTACAAACGCATTCAAGCAGTGAATGGTAAGCTGCAGAAACAGAGTGGTTATAGCAACCATTACGAGAGCCCCGTAATTATCCCCGTAATCTTATACTTTCCAGCAATGGACTAATGAAATTCCCCCCACCCCCTTCTATTCTGTTTGTTTGTCCATGCACACTAGACCACGCAGAAACCTGCAAGAGGCTAACAGGAAAGGATCTGAATAACATACCTAACCGCCGTGTAATGACTGTGTTTTGAAAGCACATGTTTCGCTGGTAAGCTGATGCCAGTCTTCACACTCTAGTTTACGGACATGGTATCTTGTGCATGACTCACTTATTTTTGTGTGACTCAATCACTAATGTTAAAATCGGCTTTATCTGTTCTTACAGATTAGAATTAACCTATCGAATTCTACTTGCGTAATTTTGGTCTACCCACGTTCTCAAACATAATATTTGGATTGCCATACCAATGAATAGAGTTGTTCGTAACTATCTTCAGATATTTCTCTTACATTTATTATCTTTGTTGGCCCAATAAGAGTATACTAATGGTCTCTTTCATTTTTTGCTTCCTCTCTCTCCCTCCCCCCTGTCTTCCTCGCATACCCCAATGACATTTTTTGTTCTATGCTTTATGGTTGTGCAACAATACATGATATTCTGCTTTAATAATTAAATGTTATAATTATTTGACATTATTTAATGGTTTCAGCACATGTATAAATTGATATATTTTGTGGACAGCAAAGACTATTTATAACACCCCGAGGGCGGCCCAGAGAGGGCTGAAACACGTGTTGGCGTGGCGTTTTGTTTTCAGTGGATTAAAATTTATGGAAATTTAAGTACTATCGTGTTGTCAGTTATCTACTAATTGAATTGACATTTATGGTGTTCATCTATACCTATAGATTTATTTGGTACTTACAACAACCATGAGTTAGGAGCGCAGACTGTGAGGCAAACCTCCTTTCAGAGACGTCCCCTGTCTAGCCCCACCCAATTATTTATATCGAGAGCTGCAGGCCTGCTACCGTATTTTCTGTAATAGATTGGCAGGCAGTGACAGGATTGACAAAACACAGCGGTTAGCACACACATTTAAGCTCAAAGGCCACAATCTTTGTAACAAGGAGCAGGAAGTTTGGAACAACGCATGTGCTGTAACACCTGATGGCAAAGTGCAGAGAAAACGAATTCACAATTGCCAAAGTGCAGAGAATTTGAATTCACAAGTGCCGTAACTTCTGTATGATAGTGGCAAGCACAGTGATTGGATCAACTTTACAGCTGAATAAAGGGGCAGAGAGCCTTTCCAGGTCACTAGTAGTATATATTAAGGGTGCAATAACCTTGCCAGTTGAGTCTTCTGATTGTACTACATACACAGACAAAACAAACAGTGTGTATTGTGCGCAGTTTAACCAGATTAGCATAAACTAATAAGAAGTTGAAAGCCACACCTGCAATCGAAAAGCAAACATGGAAGCTGCAAGTATGTCCTCTCAACCACCTTTTCTGTCAGAACCAGGTACTCCGCTCATCAGATGGGACAGGTGCAATAAACTATTCGACACTTATTTGGTGGCCATTGGGGGGGGGGGTAAGTTTGCACCAGCCAGGAAAGAGGCTGTAGTGCTGCATAATTTGGGGACTGAAGGACGCAGCGTCTTTGACGGCCTGGCAGAGCCCGTGGAGATGGGTCAAGGAGAAGAGGATCAGTTCTCTGTTGCAGTCAGGAAACTACAATTACACTTTGAACCAAGGAAGAATGTCACCTTTCAGAGGCACAAGTTCTTTTCAAGGAGCCAAGAACTTCATGAACCCGTAGAAAATGTTACTGCTGCACTTCGCACTCTCAGCTATTCGTGCGAGTTTGGACAATTGGCAGAAGCACTTTTCAAGACCAGTTGGTGCGCTGCACTAACAATAGTAGGGTGGAAGAAAAGTTATTGTCAAAAGACCTGCCCCTTGAGCAAGCGGTAGAAGTGACTTTGGGTATGGAGGAGACATCCAAGTACATGGCCAGCATGAAGGCAGACAAACAGATCAATGAGATGGCCGCAATCAGAAACAGCAAGAAGCCCAGCAATGCTAGAAGTTTAAAGTGTTTTAAATGTGGCAGCAACAGACATGTCTTGTCAAACCCATTCTGTCCAGCACAGAGTGCAAATTGTCTCAAGTGTAAAAAGAAGGGACATTTTGCCAGAGTCTGCAGGGAGAACTCTTCAATGGAAAACATAGAAGCCAACGCCAATACTAGGTGCCTAGAACAAGAGGAAAATATTGGAGAGTATCAACAAGTCAAACATGTTTTGGAAATGGGAGAGGTGTCCAATGCTGATAAGGGGCCAATTGCTGTCTTCATGGTCAATGGCAGAGTGGCCACAATGAAAAGGGGACAGTTGCTCTCCATGGACTATTATATCTAGGAAAACATTTGAGAATTGTGTATATGGGAACACTGAACAATTAAACCATCCAGACATAGAACCTTACGCGTACGGAAATGTCAAAATAGAGTTACTAGGAAAGTTTTCAACCAACATCAAGTTCAAAGGGAGGAGTTGTGAAGCTGACGTATTTGTCACTAAAGAAGGATCCTCGTTGTTGGGCTGGAGCGAGCAGAAGAAGCTTGGGATTAGGATTCAAGCAAATGCTGAGAGCCCAGTCACTATCCAGAAGTGAGAGATCAGTAGGAAAAAGAGTTCCCGAATGTGTTCACAGAGGACCTAGGGAAACTAGAGCGTTATAAACACAGAATTAAGCTAAAGAAGAGAGCTGTTCCAAGTATACACAGAGTGAGACGAGTTCCATAAAATCTCAAACACAAAGTAAAGGAGGAGATTGAAGCATTACTTTAAAGGGGCATTATAGAGAGAGTGGAAGGGTCAGAATGGTTGTCGCCAGTTATTGTAGCTACCAAGGCCAGTGAGAATATAAGACTTTGTGTTGACCTGAGAGACCTTAATAAGAACATCTTAGTGGATCATCACCCTTTACCTATTATCAGTGAGGAGTTGGCTATGTTGAGTAAAGCGAACACATTTTTTGTGATTGATTTATCACAAGCATATCATCAAATTCCACTCTCAGAGGATTGTCAACATCTAACTACTTTTATCACTACCGAAGGCACATTTAGATATTGCAGAATGCGGTTCGGTTTGGCTTCAGCAGCTGCTGTCTTTCAGAGGGTGATGAGATGGTGATGGAGGGTGTTCAGAATGTGATAATTTTCCAGGATGACATACTAGTGTACGCAGAGTCTAGTGAGGACCATGATAAGCTGCTGAGCGTTGCGTTGACAAAGTTGGAGGAAGCCGGTTTAACTGTCAAAAGGAGTAAATGTAAACTATCTGTAGATAGTGTGGAATACTTAGGTCACATGGTGTCAAGACAGGGCATAAAACCCAAATCAAGTCTTGTAGAAACCATTGAAAAAGCTCCATGTCCCAGTGACAAAGACCAACTCAGGTCCTTCTTAGGGTTGGCGGAGTATTACCACAAGTTTGTGAGAGACTTTGCATGTATCTCCATACCATTAAGGGCTTTATTTAAAAAAAAGGGGTCAAATTTCAGGTAATAGAGCATGAGGCGTTGGCCATGTTCTGTGCAGTAAATCATTTCAAATATTTTCTGTGGGGAAGGAGGTTTACGGTACGGTCAGATCATAAACCCTTAGTACAGTTATTTAACAGTGGCAGATGGGCTGTAGGATCGCCAAGAATAAGCAGATGGGGCCTCGGGCTCCAGTTATACAACTTTGAAGTTTGTTATTTGCCAGGAAAAAATAAATCTGGTAGCAGATTGTCTATCGAGATTGCCAGTGGATCAATCTCAAACAGTTCATTTTCAAGAATGTGAAGAGTATGTTGTTGCTGAGTAAGTGAGTATAGACCGAGAAGAGTGGGAGCAAGCTGAACTTGCACATCAGGATTTCAGACTTATAAAACAATGGACGGTTGAAGGGTGGCCTGATAAAGAGCTACTTGAAAAAAAATATGAAGTTTGGTGGGAAATACGAGACAAGCTGAGTCTACTGGGTGTCAGGTTGAGGAGGTGGTGTTGTATAGTACCTCCTGAAGGAGTGAGAAGGAGTTTGTTAGATTTAGCCCACCAAGGTAATATGGGTGAGGGAGCCACCAAGAGGAGGGTGAGACATAGCTACTGGTGGCCTAGGATAGACAGAATGGATGAAGATTTAGTGAAACAGTGTAAATCTTGTCAACTGGGTGATAAAAGCAAGGTAGTGAGGAAAGTGCCTAGGATACCTAATTTGGTACCAAGTCAACCATGGCAGAAGCTAGTGGTGGATATCTTGGGACCGATAGCAGGGTTAGGAGATGATTTTAAGTACATTTTTGTGCTGGTGGACTTCCATTCTAAATGGGTGGAATGGAAGGCAGTCAGAAGTGACGGCTGTTGAATTAGTTTCTTTTTTGGAAAAGGTATTTCTCAGGGAAGGTTGTCTGGCTGAGTTAGTTTCAGACAACGGTGTACAATTTGTCTCTCATTTCATGAAAAAGTTCTTGGGGGACTACAGTATCAAGCATGTCCGTACAGCACTTTATCACCCAAGAGAGAATGGTCTGGTCGAGAGAGTAAATAGATATATCAAAGGGTGGATCCAGCTTGCAATGTGTAATGGCCAGCCTTGGAGGGAGGTAATGAATCACATGATGTGGAGTAATCTAACGACTCCTCACTCCACTATCATATCTCCTTTTGTTTCACTCAAAGGAAGGGAGCCTGGAACCGAGTTGTGTCCTGGGTGGATAGGTTTGGCAGGGGCCGTTGCAGTGGATAGGGGTGCCATAATGAGAATGATTGAAAAAAGCCAAATGAGGAACAAAGAGTTGTTTGACAGGAGGGAGTGTGTCAAGAATAGAGAGTGGAAGGTTGGAGATTGGGTATGGGTAACAAATCCCAGGTCTACACAAAAGTGTGTGGAAAGTGAGTTCATAGGTCCCAAAATAATTTCTGCAGTACAGGGTAGTGTTGTCATAATGGATGGAAGAGAGGTGTGGTCGTAGGGCAGGTTGGCAAGAGCAGGAAATAACGTTGGTGGAGAGCTGGAGAAAGTGTTGGGTGAGAGTGAAGAACAATCTACAAGAGAGCAAAGGGAGAGTGATGATTCTGAAAGTCAGTGTGTCAAAGTAAGCAACAAGGGTGATGCCATTAAGAGACTTTCACTCAAACCCAGTTGGATGAAGGATATTGTTCAGTGAATATTTTTGCTTTTGCAAATTTACAGTTTTAATGATTTTGTCTTTTTCTAGGTTATGCCTACCACATTATTAGTGTTCAGTTAGTTTCTTTATTTCCTTTTTACTCTTCAGTTATTAAGTTCATTTTGCAGTGTTGTATTTTTTAGGTTCATTTTGCAGTGTTGTATTTTACATGGTGTGTTATACTTTATAATTTTAAGGAGGAAGACATGTAATGATCTGCGTTTCCTTTGTTGGCCGTGTTCCAGCTTCACAGCCACACAACCCGTTCTGTGTGGCTCGTGAGGCTCGAATGCAGGCTTTGAAAAGTATACGGTTAGCAGAGCCATGAGGAGGTGGGTCCGCTGTAATAAAGACCTACACTTATCTTACCGGGTCCGACGCTTCTTTTCAAGAAGCAGGCAGATTGAGAAAGAGGGCTGTTCTAGTAGTCCAGCCTACACAGAACCAGATCTCTAGAGGCAGTGAGCTTCTGGGGGAAGGAGAGGAAAGGAAGAATACCTCTGAGGAGGTTCAGTTGATAGTTTGACTTCTTAGAGATGTCAGAGATGTGAGGAGAAAAGGAGAGTGTGGAGTCGAAGATGACCCAGAGGTTCTTAGACTCACAGGTGGGAGCAGGAAGAGGGCCAAGGGAAGCCGGCCAGAGAGTGACAGGAAAGGAGGGTGCAGGTGTGCCGATGAGGAGAATCTCTGTCTTAGTGGCATTAAGGCAGAGATTGTTGGCGGCACACCACTCCTAGATAGGAGACAGACAGTCAGACATGAGAGAAGGAGAAGAGGTGGCAGAGGGGAGCCTGAAAATGAGCTGAGTGTCATCTGCATAGCACTGAAAGTTGGAGCAGAGTGCGGCAATGCGTTGGGCGAGAGGTGCCAGGTATTCGTTAAAGGATAGTTCCGGGACTTTTTTTTTATTGTCCCTACGGTTCGGCCATGTGTTTTTAAGCATAACTCGGTAGATCGTAGAAAACTTTCCTATGGACCTTACCCGACTTTTCGTCTATTAACGCACTCGAAATCAGCCGCCATTTTCTGATAATCCTATCATTTCCCCCCATCGCCCTGGCTCACCTGCTTTTGCGGCACTAAATCAAATCCCCCGCCCCTGAGCCTGACATCAGCAGACGCGTACCGCCCATTTCCCAACGCCAAAGCACGTTTCGTGTCAACAATCGCTGCGCCTCAGCTAATGAAGTGTCGCCATGGAAATGGCAGGACGCCTCTTTCCTCAATAAGTATAAACACACCGTTTCACAACACACAGCAGCAGATTTTCTATTCCATTACTCTCTCTGTGTTACTTTGAGTATTCTGTGACTCGTTTCTGTGCTCTGGTCAGCTACCTTCGCCGCTTCTAGGCCTTGTGAACACCTGTAACATCTCTGTAAATTATTTTACTTTCTTTACCACACAATGGCTACAATAATGCCGTATATGTACGAGCCCGAGTACACCGAGCAAGAACTACTGAAAAGGCAAGCACGCGAAAACGATGGGGATTCGGACGGCAGTTGGGAGGACCAGTCAACGGATGAAGAGCCTGGACCATGTCGCATGGACGGCGTCTCCACCTGGTGCACGTGCAATCGGTGCGAGCTAATGCCAACTGAGGAGGAGAACTGCTGCTGCCGTGAAAATTCCGGGTGCTTGGCCTACATTTCGGAAGGCGAGCCAAGTCCGCAATGCATCACCGAGCTGCCAGAGTTCAGGGAAGCCTGCCTCTCACGGACCGTGTTGAGGAGGATGATGGTGCTTATGCACGAACTTCGCGGCACTGTTCGTCCGCGTAATCCAAGTAACGAGTAAGTATACTCTGGTTTTGATGTCAGTGATGCCACTACTATGTCATGGTCGTCTCCCACATATAAAATTACATCTACATATCATTCGAATGCATGTAAATTGGTTCCATATTGTGCATTTTCTAGATAGAATTTATTTCAAAGCAGAATGACATTTTTTACCTGAATCGACAGTGATAAGAAAGTTTTGTCATTTTAATACAGTTTGCATCTTTCATTTTCACAGGTGGTACAGGCTGGTGGCCTATCGTTGCTTCACTTGGTGGCTTCACGGGAGGCTCGGACACCGCGTTCGGAGAGTAATACCTGCCTGTGCGGTACTTGCCATTAGACAACATTTCCCCAGCGACAGTGGACAATACCGCGGATTTTCCCTGGATGTGCTGCAACCGGAACTTTACAATGTGTAATGTTTATTATTTATGTTCAATTGAAATTAAGATCTAAAATAAAACCCAACATATATTTTAACAATGGTTGTTTTGATTTTTTAAATGAATCTAGTGTGTCTCCATTGAATAGTCTTCCTGTGCCTTGTCTTGTCACACCACAAGTCTCCGGCCAGCATCCTCCCTCACGCTGGCCGCCCACCTTCAATCCACATAACCGTTGAACCCATATGCAGCAGACATACATATGTTATTCTGCGGGTTGGCATCAAGCCTCCCGGCCTTGCCTCCTCCCCCAAAAATACTTACTACACCACTTTGTTCAAGCGTTGGCAATAAAAGGAAGGCCGTTGGATTTTATTGATACAAAACATGGTTATAGGTAAATAATCAATATGGTTGATCATAATAAATCATCCTTTTGGGCACCGGGTACAGAGATGACCCCCTCTGGCCCGTGCCGCCTTGCCACCACAGGCCAGCCTGCTGCTGACTAACTGCCTAGGCATCCAGGGTCTCCAGGGTGAACTGCACCCATATATTCTCCTGGGAGGGTGAGGTATTTATAAACTCACCCCCCTGCCTTCCATGTATTAGATCCTGCAGCCTGCCTCTTACATGCAGTTAGATGGCCTCTCCTTGGTGAGGCCCTGCGGCAAACAAGTCTTGTCTGCACGACCACCGTCCTAATCCACCCCCCCCTCGCCCTATCAAAGGCAGTTCGCACCGGGGTACTTGTGCTGCCAAGTGGAGCTGTCAGGGAGCGATAAAGGCCAAGAGGTGCCAAAGACCATGTACACTTCAAAGTGGTCTATAGAGCATGGGTTGTTGTTCCCATGTCTACCTCCAGACCCCGTGTCTCCTGCCAAGCATCCCCCCTCACGCTGGACGGCCCCCTGCAATCCACATAAGTGTGTCTCCATTCACGAGTCTTCCTGTGTCTTGTCTGCACGACCACCGCCCCAATCCACCCCCCGCCCTATCAAAGGCAGTTCGCACCGGGGTACTTGTGCTGCCAAGTGGAGCTGTCAGGGAGCGATAAAGGCCAAGAGGTGCCAAAGACCATGTACACTTCAAAGTGGTCTATAGAGCATGGGTTGTTGTTCCCATGTCTACCTCCAGACCCCGTGTCTCCTGCCAAGCATCCCCCCTCACGCTGGGCGGCCCCCTGCAAACCGCATAATGCCACGACATATACACGTCATTCATTCACAAACACACCCCTGTTTCGAATTATTTATAACCCACTTCATATTTCTAATGTGAACTTCTTTGCGCTTTGCTAGTCAACCCGTGAAGGTTCTGGTTATCTGCTCTTCGTCTCTGTGAACTTCCGTGACCACTTCGAGGAAACTTGTCAGTTTGCAACCTGTGAACTGCTCCCTGTTCTACGACAAGAAACTACTCTGATCCCTGCATCTAACTGTTTGTTCGTCAAGGTAAGGCCATGTACCATAATCATTTTGCATCCAATTTCTTTTCGTTCAAGACAGTACATGCAAGTAACTAGTCACATGTTCTGAGTTTAGTCAAATTATTTTTCTATTTTTTTAAAGTTATTCAAATACTTATCCGCATGTGAATAACGTGTATAGTTCCAAGAACCAAAACGAACCTTGCATTGAACCTTTTATGTGTCATTTAATTTTTGAACACATTGGTATTCATAGAGAATTGTTGATCTTTACTTTTCAGAACTTTCCACAATGCCTGCCTGTTCCATTGGCGGTTGCCCTCCGAAGACCCATAATAAATCTGAAGGTACTATAATGCATGTTTTCCCTAAGACAATAGATCAGATAAGAGAATGGGTCCGATATTGCGGATATCCACCGTCTGAGCTTGAAAGTAGAGTCCTAGAAGTCTTTGCGGACAAGAGGGGTGATCGATACCGCATCTGCAGCAGGCACTTTACCTCTGACATGTACTCCACATCATTGCTAATAAAGAAGAACACACCGCGAGCGAGGCGAAAATTGCTCTCAACCGCTATTCCCACTCTATTCGTCCACATCCCTCCACTGGTGAGTCAAGTTTACGTATTTATCTCTCGGCCTTGCGGTAGTGTGTAGCATTAGCTAACAATAATTTCCCCATTTATGTATCCACTCAATATGAAGGCGGAAGATTCTCCATCCGTGTCGTTATTGCAGTCATCAGCCACTTCAAGCGCCTATCGGGTAATCTTACTTGACTATTCTGCCACTGACTTGTTTTAGGCATGTAAATCAATAGTTTTAATTTATCGTGTAATTATTTTACCTAATGGTACACCCTTGTACTCGTCCTCTAGTCTTTGTTTTCAGTTATAATTATTGTTATCCAAAATAATGCAAGTACTGTCTTTCAGGGAGATGCTGAGGAGTCCAACGTATTGACGACTACCGTTGATGTCACTCAGATGCTCGAGGTACGTTTCCGGACAGTTCCATCGATGGAGATCATCAGATCTTGCATTCTTGTAGCGTGATTGTTACACACAATGTTTCTTTCATTTTTAGCCATTGATATGTCCTTCTGTCGTCGCCCTCCTATGTGTCTTCTTTTTTCAATATTGTGTTCATTACTAATGAAAGTCCTATGTTTCAGGGAGTCGATGGAGCATTAGTCCAAGAAGAAGGGGGAGCATGCAGTTACGGGTCGGCGCAACAGCTTGCAGAAGTGTGCACCGCAGTTACATCGTCCCTTGATGTTCTTATGCATTTCGAGGTATGGATACTGACAGTTCGATCAAGCGAAATCATATGACGTGATTACGTCCGCTATACTTCCTTCTTTATTAACGCAAGTACTATGTTTCAGGGAGATGACGGAGCTTCTTCTACAAGAACATCACCCCTAGTAGTTGATGCAGATCTCTGGGTGGTGACACTTACAACGATCGAGCAAATCGAATCATATTTAGATATCCATTATTTATTTTAGACAACTGATCATTTGTGCAGGTCTATTTAGATGAGCCGTTGACGCCTGCACAAAGTTTATGTTCTTTTTAACAAAATAGAAAACCATACTAATGCAATTACTGTGTTTCAGGGAGTTACTGAAGCATCATCTTCAATAATATCATCAATGGAAGTCTATGAGGAGCCCGAGGTATGGATCTTGACAGTTCCATCTAACTAGATCAACTATGCGTGAATAATTGTCGTTTGAATGTTCTACACAAAGCGTTCATTCGTGTTTTGCTATTGAGATGTACGTGGGTATTGGTCCCCAAGTACATTTTGTGTTTTCAATATTATTATACATACTAATGTAAGTTCTATGTTTCAGGGAGTCGATGGAGCGTCAGTGCGTGATGGATGTGCTTATCATGAAAATATAGTCGTTGCAGTGCAAGAGGAAGTGGAGACATGCACACACGAGTCGGAGCAACAGCGTCCTGATGTTGAAGTTCGAGGCAAGAAAGTTTCAAAGAAAAGAAAGCAAAAGAAGGTTAGTGTCCTGGTCACTATATTATGTTGTTTTTCACTGTTAATAGTTCAATACTGTAAGTTGTGTTTAAACTGAACATCCCTTTTCCAATCTGTCCTCTAGTTGCGAGTGGGTGTACGAACTAGATCTACACAGACAGTGAAGCGAACGAGAGATGTTGCTTGTCAAACCTTTTGGCAGGGACTTGAGACTGGAGATGCATCGTGCCAATGGGAAGAATATGAAGTGATTGACAACGGAGCTATACGACCACCAGCCATTGATAGTGAATGTCCTCCTGGTAGTTCGGATGCAGTCGGGAGATCAATTCACAGAATCCACACCCGCAAAAACTAAGACCGCGAGAAAGTTGAAGAAATTGTTTTATTCACCCATCGCCGGAGAAGGAACAGATGTTGCAATGGAAGAGAATGAAGTGGACGACAATGAAACACCATCAATATCACTGAACATAGCGGAAGACGATATCAGAGATTCTACCTTTCATGTGAGTGACATGTCCTCAACGTTACAGGCCGAACCAGCTGGGATGCAGAGTGACAGTATAAGGAAAGAGGCCAAATTCATTGATTTCGATAGTTGTTTGATTGATATTATTATTCGGATGAAATGTGGGCATTCGGTTGGTGGGGAAGTATGTGGGGAGCCATTGATTAATGTGACTCGTGCAATTCGAGGCACTAACCTTAAAATACATGCCACCTGTACAAAATATCATCCTTTCTCATGGTCTGCACAACCCATGCTGTGGCAACTGCCAGCAGGCAATCTACTTTGTGCAGCGGCTGCACTTTTTAGTGGTTCAAGTTTTAAAAAGTTAAGAGTCTTTCTTTCAGTTTGTGGGAATCCATTTCATTGCGAAAACTCAGTTCTACAAATACCAAACCGATTATCTATTTCCAGCCATTAGCGAAGCTTGGAGAATGGAAAAAATGTCTATTGATAGTACATTCGCGGGCAAACGGTTCAGGCTAGCTGGTGATGGACAGTGCGACAGCCCAGGATTTTCAGCCAAGTACTGCACCTACCACTTTCAGGACATGGAAAGTAAGAAAATTGTGAGTTCGGTGGTCGTGCAGGTGTCACAAAGCAGATCCTCAGTGGCCATGGAGAAAGTTGGCTTTGTAGCATCATTGCAAGAACTACAATCGCGGGGAATGGTGATCGACCTGATAGCCACGGACAGACACGTTTCAATTGCCAAGACAATGAGAGAAGAGTGCAAAAATATAAATCACCAATTTGACGTTTGGCATCTTGCAAAAACAATCAATAAAAAAATGTCGGCTGCAGGTAAAAAAAAAGATATGCAAGGTATTTCACAGTGGTCCAAGTCAATCAGCAACCATCTTTGGTGGAGCTCAAAAACATGTGGAGGGTCGTTGGAAATTCTACTGGAAAAATGGCGGTCAGTAATGCTACACTGTAGCAACGTTCACCGCTGGACCACAAACCAACATTTCCACAATTGTGAACATGGCCATTTGTCCACAGAGGAGGCACGGAAGAAGAGGTGGTTGATTCCTTCATCACCCACTCACAAAGCCATTGAAAAGATTGTATTTGATAAAACTATAACAAGAGATTTGAGGGGACTCACGGAATTCTGCCACACAGGAGATTTGGAGGTGTTCCACAATATGTGCCTAAAGTACAGGCCAAAACGATTGCATTTCGGCATGGAGGGCATGATAAATCGGACTCTTCTAGCGGTCTTGGCACATAACCATAATGTTGGCCGTCAACAAAGTAGGACGACCGGAACTTTAGGGACGCTTCGCTACAATAAGGCCTTCACTAAAAGAAGTAAACAATGGGTGATCAAACCAGTGTTTGAGGATTTGCAATATGAGTTTATTGAGAGACTTATTGTTGACGTCCTAGATAGGCACATAAATGGAGTTGTGAACGAACCTGTGCAGGGGACAACTGCATTGCCACCCAACATTGCCTCTGTTCCATGTCCACCTAAAGCAGAGCTCATTGAGAAATACACATCACGGTTTAAATGATTGTAATTTGATTGTCTGTTCTCTCGAGTCTCCTCATGTTGCAGGCCCATTGAATATGTGTATCTATGTAATGTGTAAATAAAAGTGATTTCTCAGTGTACATGCAATGTGTCTCTCCACCCTTGCCCCTCCCTTCACCGTGCAGTAGTGCAAACCACCCGGGTGTCACCTGTGACTTTGCTCTCGAGTCTCCTCATGTCGCAGGCCCATTGAATATGTGTAGCTATGTATTGTGTATATAAAAGTGATTGCTCAGTGTACATGCAATGTGTCTATCCAACCTTGTTCATTTGCGCATTAAATTAAACCAAACAGTAATATAAATCATTTTTAAAAAAATATAGAATGTCTCCGTATTTATGGTTCTCTGGGGCTGCAAAGCACGCAGACAAAATGCAAAGATGGAGTGTAAATTTCAAGTCCTTTGAGATGGTCTTACACTGAATGTAGCTAACTAGGAATGTGTGCTCGTTCAAAGTGAAGGTCAGCTGCTTTGATTTTTTGCTCGGGTGCCGGAATTGCCCACGACTCAGTATAAGGTTCTATTGTTATTTGACCTTGACAGGCCGGGACCATCCAGAAAGACTTCTTTTTGGGGGTGTGGTGCAATAACGTAAGAAACGATAATGAATAAAATTTCAGAAACGATAGCCATTTAATGTTCGTTCATTAGAAGAAATAACGTCGGCATAGAAGGAGTGGTATTTCGGGGCTGCCCTACGCACAGACACAATGGAAAATGCAAATATAATGTAAGTAACTCTTTAGATGAGTTTATACCGCAATTTAATTACTATAGAGTAGCTTTAAAGACGGGTTAAGTTGTACTTGTTCGTTCTATGTGGCATATTGTTTTATACCGCGCACTATCTTGAGGAGAACCATCTCCTTTTACGGAAGCACCTCAAAACCTTCCTTTTTGCTTCTGCTTTCTCTCTCCCTCTCCCCTGCTACAACTGGTCCACTGTCTGCGACCTCGGTCCTGGGCCCTTCCACTCTCCACCTGCACTGCCTCCCGGTCAACCCCTGCACTGGGGGACTGTCTCAGTATCCTACAGCCCCCCCTTCCCAGCACTTGTTCTGCACTTACCTTGCACTCGCCACCAGCTGGCCCTATGTATTTATTATTTTATGCTACTTACCTTGTACTCCACTTCCCCCCTCCCCTTGCACTTTTACCTTCCCCCTACCCCTGCACTTGCGCGATCTGAATGACACCTGGCCTAGTAGGATCGTTGTCTGTCTTCTCCTTGTTGTGCCCCCCCCCTCCCTGCCTCGCCACGCCTTGAAACACTTGTGTATAGGCGCGTTGCAAATGCCATATTATATCATATCAGTGACGAAGTGGTCCACTGGCGCTCAGGCGGCTCTGAAAAAGGCGGAGGAGAGGGGGTGGGTTACTGGAAATGACGTATAATACCCAGTTGCACTGTCCTAGCTATGAAATAATTTCCCGACCTAATATATAAAATGAATAATTTTAATAAAGATCTGATGGTGAGACTAATTTCATTTTTTATGTTTTTCAAACAGGTACATCCTTCATTATTGTATGTGTCACGAGTACCAGACACCGGCGGATGGCTTTTTCAACCGCCAGTTGCTTCTCCGCGTGAACAACGTTACCACCCTGACCATTTTATGGGACGATCGCCAAGTACAAGTATGCCCTTACGCGGTACTAACGGCTAGATGCAACATACAGACCGTTGTGGTGGCCTAGTGCCTCGTTGTTGGAACAGCCATGCGATTATCAGTGCGACCGAAGAGCTTATTTTATCGTAAACCAACACCCTGTGTACTGCACACGAACATCGCTTGCCTCAAGACGAACTATTTTGGATCGAGAGCAAAGAAAAATGCAAATCGCTGAATATTCTCTAAACATTTGATGCCCAATAAATGTACTTTGCCAAATGTACAATCTTGCCGTTTGCTTTTAAACCACAGTTTCATATTCCGAATTGTGGCGCTGTATTGTGAGATGATCTAAGACCCTGTGTACAGCAAAGGAACATCGCGTGCCTCAAAACGAACTTTTTGGAACGTGAGCAAATAAAAATGAAAATCGCTGAATATTCTCAAAACATTTGATGTCAAATAAATGTACTTTACCAAATTTACAATCTTGCGGTTTGATTTAAAAGTACAGTTTCATATTCCCAATTGTGGCGCGCTGTGTTGTGTGAGCTGATCTGTGTTGATTTCCGGGTTCTGTGTGGAGTCGCGTAGAAGACGCATGGGCGCGTTTGCCTACGCAGCTCAGTCAGGTCACGGATAGAGGCGGGGAATATGAATGTTTTGATAAAGTCTGTTTCAGGGGCGAGGGATTTGATTTAGTGCCGCAAAAGCAGGTGAGCCAGGTCGATGGGGGGAAATGATAGGATTATCAGAAAATGGCGGCTGATTTCAAGTGCGTTAATGGACGAAAAGTCGGGTAAGGTCCATAGGAAAGTTTTCTACGATCTACCGAGTTATGCTTAAAAACACATGGCCGAACCGTAGGGACAATTAAAAAAAAGTCCCGGAACTATCCTTTAAACAGCCAGGGAGAGAGGTTAGACCCCTGGGGAACACCACAGGTAGAGAGGGAAATAGAGGAACGGAAGGACCCAAGTTGGACATGGGTGGCTCGATCAGAGAGGAACGAGGTCAGCCAGGCCAGGGCCTGATCGGTGATACCCAGGTTATCACGGAGACGATTGTGCAGGATGGCATGGTTGACCATGTCAAAGGCAGAAGAGAGATTGAGTAAGATGAGGACAGAGGGGAGATTAGAATCAAGGTTAGAGAGCAGGTCTTCACAGATGTTCAGGAGAGCAGTTTCTGTGCTTCTGACTGCTCTGAAGCCAGACTGATGGTCATGGAGACAACCAGCAGATTCAGTGTGAAGATTAAGCTGGGAGATGGGCAGCTTTTCCAGGAGTTTGTAGTGATGGAGATTGGGTGATAGTTAGCCGGGCAGGAGGGGTCGGCTGAGGTTTTCTTGAGACGAGGGTGCACAAGAGAGTGCTTCAGGGGGGGAGGGAAGGCTGTAGTGGTGAAGGAGTGGTTGCAGAAGTCAGCCAGGGCAGGAGTGAGGGTGTCAATGTGGTCTTTGATGGTTTTGGAAGAACAGGGAAGAACCTGTTTTGCAGAGACTTTCATAGATCAGACTTGTCTAGAAACCTTGTCAGGGGAGAACAGGGGAAAAGAAGAGAAAGAGGGAGGGGAGGCTGCCACTGGGGGGCCTGAGATAGAGAAGAGAGGGAGGAAGAGGAGAGGATGAGAGGGTGGACAGGATGTCCTGGGTTTTAGAGATGAAATGATGGATGTGGGCTCTCTTCTTAGTGAGGACAGAGAGCCGGTATTGCCTTTGGAGTAGGTGGCAGGCCAGTTTGTCAGACTATACGCAAGAAGCTAGCCGCCATTTCCTCTCAGCTACCCGGCACTTGCGCTTAAGGGTGACAAGGTCAGAGTATCAGAGTCATACCAGGAGTTGCACTTGGCTTTGTACTTCAAGTGGATCCCCATGACAGGGGAAAGAATATCAAGAGTATCAGAGATAGAAAGGTGGAGCATGGAAAGGGCTGTGTCAGGATGTGAGTCAGCCAGAAGAGGAGGAGGGGTGAGAGAAAGTGGCAACGAAAGCCTCAACTGTCACACGCTTCATGGGTCGGATGACCGAAACGTTAGGTGGCAGTGCTGGAGTTGGCTTGGCCTGAGGGGTAGAGAGGGAGAGATGGGAGGAAAGGAGAAAGTGATCACTCCAGGAGAGAGAGAGGGTGGTCTGAGGCGATCAGATCATCCAGAGTGAGTCGGGCCAGAGGGGAGAATAGAAAGTGAGAGAGTCGCAGAGGTCACGATGTTATGGAGAATTCTCTGTAAAGGCTAATTTCCCAAACCTAGTGAGTCCCCCAGCAGCTTTGCTGGATTTTTGGGGTTTATTTTTTTCTCCTGCTAAGAGTGAGACTCTTTTTCTCCCACTCTTAGACATGATATGAGGTGTTCCTTTGACTTTGTATGTGTTCTATGGGCTATGGGGTCCTTTACCCCAAAGGGCTTCATGTGTTTTTGAGATGTGGGTTACACAGCACCCTCCGTGCCGTAACCCAGGGGTGTCGTAGCGACCCCCAAACAGACACCATACCCTGGGACTGACTACTGTCTCCCAGGGCATGTAAAGTCACCATTGGCTTTACTAGTCTCAAATTGTGAACAGACCAGTACAAACTATCATATTGTGGACGTAATGGTCGGGGAAATTCGATTGCCCCGGGGTCTGTTGTTCGAGGGGGCACTGTCCAGTCCCCCCCGACCGAGTTTTGGCTGGTGGCAGTGGATACTACTTTTTATATTCGACCGCGAATATATTCCTATGGGATTTTCCCATTGTTCGAGACTACCACTTTTTAAAATAGCCTCGAACATACCGCCGGTTTATTAAATTAATATAAATTCACCAGTTGGTATTTTTCGCCGAAACCTGGTTCCAAAATGGCGTTTATGTTTGCTTCTGTGACTCCAACCCAAGTCGAGCCCTTTGTTCCACTTTTTTGGCAGGCTTCTCCACAGAAGCCTCCAAAAGTGGTGCCACTCTGTCTGGGTACCACAGTCGGTGTGGGAGGGGGTTTAGGCACCCGGGACTGAGTTGCCTTGGCAACTCAAGTCACACTCTGGTGTGATTGGCCCAGTGGTGAGCCGCCCGGCTCACCACTTAGCATGTTTGAGTGACAGCTAGGACTGATGAATGGGGGTTTTTACTGCATAAAAGCAGGGCTTTGGGGACTGGAACTTCAGAAGTCGCCACAGGACCTAAAGAATCCGAGGAGGGAGAAGCTGAGCCGACCTGCAACGAAGACACCACCGGTGGAGCCCTGCTGAACCGTCTCACCACTTTTCCCGACGACAGAGGAGATCTCCAGCCCGGAGAGTCTTCTTCCTTTGACTGGTGGAGATAATCAGTTTGCCCGTCTTTTCGCCTTCCTGGAGCATCTCGTGGCCGCCTTGCCTGTGCCAAGCACCCCGGCAACCGGAATACCACAGTTTACCACTACCGCGAAGAAAAGGGTAGTACCTTGTAACCGGAGAACTCCGCAGCTGGTTTCTTCCCTGGCAGTGCAACGACCTTCATCTTTCCTCCACGTCGAGAACTCGCCTTCCTCTGGACGAAACACCGACTTGGACCCGCTGCCAAGAACAACTGCCCTAGCTGGAGCGTTCTTCCCATTTCAGGTACTGTGTCCCGCCTGGCTTCCCTTGCGACAGATCGTTCGGGGTGACAGTAAATCCTCGACTTTCTAACCTGGGTTAGCTTGGGGCCTGTTAACTAACTTTTCTGACTTGATCTCAATCTTTTGTGAAATATCTATAAAGACTCTTTGGGCATAACCCCACTGTGTGATCCTGGACACATTTCGCTTGCTCTCTCTAAGAGTGGGCCTGGCATTTGAACTTCCTTGCTCTCCAGTAGACTTTGCCTAACCTGCCTCACTGTGGTTCTTTTAAAAGTATTGAAATTGTGTGCTTTCATAACCCTGCCTTTTCCCTCCCTTTTTTATAACTTATTAGAGTGCCATCTTAGGTTAAGCGCTCATCTCTGTCTGAAAATAAGTGGTGTTTCTCACTAAGGCTTGTCTATCAGGGTTGTATATATATAATAGTGACTGTGTGTTGAATTTACTTACCTTTTTGTGCTAGTGTAATTTACAAGTGTGTCTTTAAATAAATAATTATATACTTTTACACCAAAGCTCTGGTCAGTGTTTGCTTGTGCTACTGTATCTCTGTACCTATTGTGTATACTCTATATACTGCCTAACTCATCTTGAGAGAAGTCTGACTGCTCAGCCACAGCTACCAGGTAAATCTGGGTGGTACAGACTGCTACCAATTGGGTTTACTGCCAACCACATGTAGTCCTAAATCTTTTGCAGTGGTCCCTAAGGAAACTGCACAGGTTTCTGCCTAACACACGAAAACAGGTCAGAGGAGGGACAGGAAGCATCCAGGTGGTTGTTAAAGTCACGAAGGAGGAGGAGTTGAGTGGTCGAGGCGAGGAGGGAGGAAGAGAGGTCTGCCCACTCAGAGGAAGGTGGTGAGCTGACCAGGTGGCCGATAGATAGTAGCCATGGTAAGAGAGTGGCCAGGGGAGAGAGAGAGCCTGCAGACAAGGCATTTGAAAGAGGAGTAGGCCTACATAGGTATGACAGAGGCAGGAGTCCACTATGGGAAGATCAAGGTTTCACCCCCTCTGGAATGGTTGGATCTGGGCGCAGAGAGGATGTTGTAGCCATCAGGGAGGAGAGTGTCAAAGCTTGTGACAGAGCTAGCATTTAACCATGTCTCGGTGAGACCGAGGACATCAAGATCAAGTTCTTCCCGGAGGCGGCAGATGTCAGAGGAGTGTTTGTGTCACACGGGTCTGTAATATCCTCTTCCTCCAAAGAGGACTCCTTCTCCCCTCCTTAACCCTCCTCCTCACCTTTAGTTTTCCACTTGAGGTCCGGTTTCTTTCTTCCTTTCTGTCCTGGCTTCTCCTTTTTTTTGTGTAGGTAGGGACGGCCTCGGTAGGATGCCACAGTGCCACTAAATCGGTGGGACTGTGGCCGATCCTACGTGACCGCCGATAATGGGGAAAAAGCCAGAGGCACAAAAAAAAAACAAGAATGGTTGAGACGGCAGGAGGCTAGATCAATTACTAAATAGATCTGGTGGTGAATAGCGGCTTGCAGGAGGCTGGAGAAATAACTGGAGGGACCTGACAATAGGCACCGGAAAACTCAGAGTGGGGACAGAGAGAGAGAGAGAGACAGACCCGACAAGGAGCCGGTAAAGAGGGCAGAAGCAAAAGACCAGGATGAGAGAGGCAGGAGCCGGCAGGCAGGAGGACCGGCAAGAAGAGTAAGGAGTAGGACGGAGAGCGAAAGCGGGAGGAGAGGAGCGGAAGGCTGCAAAAAAGGCAGCAGAGGAAACAACAGGAAAGCGAGCGGAACTCTGCAAGGAGAAATGATACGCAGCGGTACAACACAGGAGAAAACCTAGGAAGTTGCAACGCGTCCGTCACCCGAAAGCAGCTGGTAATAAGCTTCCGGTGGCAGACGCGAGACTAAGGAACTAAACTGGCAATGTACGCAGGAGAGAGCGTGATGGAATCCTCAATGGCGGTCCCCTTTCCAACAATCCCAAATGTGCCACTTACCCCAGGGCATGACAGTTTGACAGCTGAGCAAGAGTTGAGAGTGGCAATATGGAGAAGGTTGCCAACCTTGAAAGACTTCCAGGGAGGGGTACGCTCTGCGGAGGTGTAAAAGGAGCCCCAGGGAGGGCAGAAGAGGAAGGAGGAGAGGGCAAGGTACCCAAGCAGGAGGCAGAGGGGGAGGCAAGGAAGTTGAAGAAGGGAGCGAAGGGACAGTAGAAGAAGAAAGGAAATTGATGAGGCATGGGAAGCATCTATCAAAGAGGAGAAGCTTGGACTGAGGGCCTTGGACTAAGACGGTGCCATTCAGGTAAGCATTAATGATGACCTTAGAGGAGTGGAAGGGGGCCAGGAGGGCATCCCACCGGGTGCCACCATTAATGGGAGAAGAAGAGATAGGAGAGAGCACAGAGACCATATGAAGAGTCCATAGGTCTGGTGAGGGAACAACAAAGAGGATGTCGGTGAGGGTCTGTCTGAAGGAAGCACTGGTATAGGTGTCAGCGATAGGGAGGCATTGGTTGGAGACCAAGCCTCCTTCCTACCAGACTTAGTGAGGAGAGTAGGAAAGTCGGTAGAGAAGCAGTTTGAACAGTTTGAACAGAGCACCATAGTGTAGGTGGGGGAAGAGGAGAGAGGAAAAGGGTTGGAGGGGATAGCTGGGGGGACACTAGTGGAGGACACAAGGAGTGGTGCAAGCAGACGAGACAGAAAGGGACAAGATAATATTGGGCGATTGACTAAGTAGACAAGAGCTCAGATGGAAGAGTAGCAGAAAACAAGGCAGTCCGGTAAGCAAATCAGGTTACTACGGCATCAGGAACAGAGCAGTGATTAAAAAGAGAACCTGGAGGAGGGTAGAGCACAGCAGAACACAGAACAATATACAAAAGAACAAAGTAGTCGACAAATGTAAAGCTAGAAGGAAGAATGCAACAGAACACAAACTTTTTATTAAGTAAAAATCAGAAACATTTACCTTGCACCTTTACTTGTTTATTTAAGTGTGATGGTCATATATGTTTTGGACACAAGGACTATTTATATAATTTCAATGACAAGACACATACTGTTCTTTAGCTTTAGATTGCTAAGTAGGGAAACTCTCTTTAGGATATGGAAATAAAGGCCTTTATCCAACGCCTTTAATTTAATAAAATGTCTAATGTTGACAACATTACAACTTCGTGTCCGCTTCTGATTTCTGACCCTACACAGTACAGAGATAGATTAAATGGGGCATTCGGTAGGATGACAGTGCGATTACATGTAACAAATTCTCTGTTCCTTTGATGTTTTGAATCCAAAGTAGGACAGAGGGGCAGGGTGGTGAGCCATCATGGGATTGGTCGGGATATCCAATAGCAAGTTGGACCTGCAGCAGCTACTAAAGAAGTGACATAGGAAGGCATGATGAGGGATATGGAAGCCAGCCAAGAAAGCAACATGGGCATGGTGAAATTAACAGATGTGGTGGGGAATATAAAATGTACAACACACAGGGGATCTGGTGCGTAGGTACATGGAACTGAATGCAAAGCTGTAGGCATGTCTGCAGCTGTGTACCCAGATATGATCACAGAGTCCGCCATAATATAGGGAGGATCGAGGGAGATGCTTCAGGGACCATCAAGTTGGCCCTGAAGCTTGGCCTAAGAAAGTAGCTATGATGTCAGTAGTATGTAGCATGTTAAGGTGAGTGGGATTTTGTGGAGGGAGTAGGGATGAGGTTGGTTGTTCGCTCCGACAGTTGGCGTTTCGGATGTGCATGTGTTTGATGAGGCAGCCCTTCCGGAGGTGCCTATCAAAATTGGGCCTCCAAGAGACATCAATGGGGAACTCTAAAAGCCAAAAGGGAGGTAACACCTTTTAAAACCAAGCCCATAGGCGTGAGTGCTTGATATTTACGGTAGCTAAACCCAGTGTGGTGCTGTTGAAGTTAAATGCGCTTGCACTAAGCAAATAAAAGTGAAACAAAGTAACAATTCAGACAACAGGGTTGTTACATTGCTTTCTCTGTGACGCTGCTGAGTGAAGTAAAAAAAAAAAAAAAAAAGCATTTGTGTGGTCTGCATAGTTTACAGAAATAGAATGCATCAATGCCATTGTTGGGTTAGCAGGTAAAAGAAACAATCAAGCATCTCAGCATGGAGACAATGTATCACGCATTGTTCACCCAATCCGGCAAACTTTGCAGAAGACACAATGTTGCAATTTCTTCAATACAAACCTTTGGCAAATGAATTGGACTTAATAGTCAGTTTACCACGCTTAGTAGAGGCTTTCTGTAAAAGAAAAACACACTGGGTAATGAGAGGAGCAAGCTCAAGGGGAGATCACAGGATAGGGGGAGGAAGTGGGGAGAGGGTGGGTGATGAGCATTGTAAAGACTGGAGGGAGGTGTCTGTACTCCTGCTCTCTATATGGCAGAGGAGAGGCACGGAGGACCCCAGCCAAGATTCTCTATTGTTGGTAGCAATGGACAAGCAATCAGGGCCTAGCTTCTCAGGGGGTGACAGTGTAGTCCCCAAGCCCCCACAAAAGAATGTCCACACACTGTATTAGTTAAAACACAGTCTTTATATAATTAAGTTCAAGGTTATGTACACAATCACAATAACTCACTTTGTGCTCAGTGAATCTACAATGGCAAATATATACAGTTCTAATTGGTACCACAATTATTATTAGATTCCTTTAAAGTGCATCAACTGTACTCTGGTTAAATGTCACACAAATCAATTAATAGAGGTAACCAACAATAGACATAGGAGGAAAGCAGTTGGTTGGAACAATTGGCAGAATACTGGCCCTGTTACGTAGACACAGTTCTGTGTGGAGATCCCCCCCACCTGGGCAACCTGTAAAGATATCATACAAGCCCAGTCCATATATTGTTCACAAGAGTCTTATTTCAATCTAAAATAGTTCTACCACCCCAATGTACCTGGAATAGCAGAGTTTGTCATCGGGTCGTCGACGGATCCTTCTTGAGCGGCTCCCTTTAAGGCAGGAGCCACGGATTGTCGAGAACCCCTGAGGAAAAGGGTTGAACGACGACGGTGAAGTGGCAGCTTTGTTCCTAGCGGTGCTCGTCGACAACGGAGCGTTGACGTCCTGCAAGGAAGAGGCGTGAGGGGCACCTCAGTGACGACAGTTCAGGACCGCAAAGAGTTTGAAGAACTCTGGCCCAGCAAGGGCACCAAGTCGTCGGCGTCTCTGTGGTCTTTAGTTGGCAGGAAACCCACCGGCGGCTGCTCGGCGCGTCAGCGCCCTCAGCTTTCTCTGGTGGGACAAAGCGGTCGACAGTGCAGGCGAGAGCGTCCTTGGATCAAATATTACTTAGGCAAAGGGAGCACGGCGGCTCCGGTCGGCGACGGCGGTCGTCGACGGTGATGGACAACAGTGTCCGGGCGCTTCTCCTTGTGATTCCGCGGCAGTCCCCGTCCCCGGTCGGCAGCCTGTCGTAGGTCTGTCTACCAGGGAGCGCTGGCAAAAGAGTAGCAGTGCACGATGGTCCCTCGTAGCTCGGGAAGAGGGCGCCCAAACAGGTCCTCTCTGGGTCAGTCCGTGGAGACACAGCAGCTTTCAGATTGGTGAAGTAGAGCAGCAGCAAGACTTCTCTTCCAGCAGGGCTTCAAGGTTAAGCTTCAGTTTCAGCTTCAGTTTCAACTCCAGTTTCCCTTCAGCTTCTGAACACAAATTCTAGCAGTGAGAGGCCCCCAGATATACTAGTTGATCTCCCATTCATTCTGCTGGGTCACACTCAGGCAACCAATCGCTCTGAAGGGCATTCATGCAGGCAGGCAGCCAATCAGGTGCATAGTGCAATCAGGCCATTCACCTCTCTCCAGACACTCACCTACAAGTTATGTGTATTGGGACAACTACCCAGCAATTCAACACTCCACACTGCATTCATACCAGTTTCGGGCAGGGCTGTCTCAGTCATTGCGTCAAACACCAAAAACTAGACATCAACAAAAAGAAGTGCATATTCGTCACACACTCCATTCACCCAGGTCCCACCCACAGGGTGTACCCACAGCCTACAGTCACTGGGAAGGCTCCAGCCAGTCTGGCCTGGACTTCATAACAACACCATATATGGAACTTCCACCTCTCTGATTCAAAAGCGGCCTCTCTCTGTTTCAGCAGAACGAACGGCGAACAAGGTGCTGCTTGAGTCAGGAGCGTCGGGACCCTGTAGCGTGCAAGGTCCTTTTTTCGAAACTCCTGTAGCAGTGCCCCGGGAGTAGTGAGTTGCGGTTCTTTCGTTGCCCTGCCCTGCTGTCCTGGGAGGGGATTTTAGCCTGGCGCCAGGAGCCAGCAGCTAGTCCGGGAGTCGAAGAGCTCAAGAAGAATCTCTAAGAAGATGCTCAGGAGCGCTCGGGAGCGCGGAGCCCCGGCTCCTGGAATTCAGAGCGCAAAAAACAAAACAAAAACAGGACACAGGAGAACGGCATCTGCCGTTGGAGGCCGTCGAAGGCACAGAAGCGGAGTGGTTCGGGCGAGCTGCTGCCGCCGAATTGCCTCTCGAGCCTCTTAAGCTCCTAAACCTTCTAGGTGCTGGGTGGATTACAGCCAAACTGTGGTAAGAGGCTGTGAGAGGCGTGTCGCATTGATCTCCACCTTGTTGCCCTGCTTGCCTGTTGGTGGTCTGTGCTCGTATTGGGCTGCTGTGCTGCCGGGATTGTTATAAGTAGGAAAAAACTGCCCGGGGGGGGGGGGGGCTGTAAGCATGCCCGAGAGCTCTGCATAGGCTGGCATAGTCTGGCTTCCTCTTGCCCGTGTGCTCTGCTTAGCCTAGGATGCAGGCGGTTGGAAGTGGCTGTGCATTTTTAGCAGTGCAGCTTGACTCCACGACGCACAGCTGTGTTGTGCCCGTCCCCGTGCCCATTGCCTGATACTTGACAGTCGGAAGTGGCTGCTTAGCGTCCTCCGTGTCCTCTGCGGCAGTGCGGCTTGCTTGTCTTGTTGTCTAGTTGTCTGAGCAGTGGAGCACGGAGACATCTAGTACTGCGCCTGCGCTGTGATCAGTGAAGCGGTGGGGATTCTAGCACCGTGCCTGCGCTGTTTTTAGTAAAGTGCCGGGAAAATGAAATTGCGAAGTAATGCATTACAGGATGACACTAGGTGTCCAGAATGGGATGGCTCTTATTCTGAGGAGCCACGAAATCAGAATCAAAACCAAGAGCTGCCTTTGAATAATGCACCCTCCACAAGGAACTTCCACCCAAAAGCCAGTCAGGGGGAAGGGACAGAGTCAGGGCTTCCCAGGACTTTGGGAAAACAAGGTAACAGGAACTAGAAAACAAGAGGCCACAGGGGCCATCTTGTTTCCTTCTCAGGAGTCAACCGATTCCAATGGCAGGGCCTGGGTATCCCAAAATGGAGGATACTCAGAGCACCTGTCAAATTCAGCATGGAGCTGCAACCGGCCCATAACCTGCTCTGTGGGCCACACACAGGTGCCCAAAAACATACACTAGGAGCACAGGTATGTACCCCCACCCATGGTGCCATAAGGGTATGCCATGGGTCTGTACGCCAAACCAAAAACAGGATTCCTGAGCAGAAAACAATACAGAATACAAATGAAAAAGAACTACAGGACAAGTACAGGGAGGCCCTGTCTCTCCAATGCATTTCCAGCATCACAGTCGTCCCCCCCCGCCAGACTGAGGTTAGGGTGCCTAATTTCCCATGAGCTAGACACCCTCATCCAGACGGTCAACATACCTTCTGGAAAGGCCATCTGCATTATCGTAACTCTTCCCTGGTCTATGCTCTATGGTGAAGTCTAGCCCTTGCAGGCTAATGGACTACCTGAGCAGTTTCAGGTTCTCACCCTTCATCTGCATAAGCCACATCAGGGGCTTATGATCTGTTTGGACCTTGAAGGTAGACCCCGTAAGGTAGGGCCTAAAATGCCTAAGGCTCCAAACTATACTGAAACACTCCTTTTCAACAGTAGCCCACCTAAGTTCTCTACCCTTGAGTTGTCTACTGATGAATATGATTGGGTGTTCCCTCCCTTTGTCATCTAACTGGGACAAGACAGCTCCAATTCCGGTGAGGCAGGCATCCGTCTGGACGATAGTCAGGCGCACACAACACAGGTGCCCTACACAGACTTTCTTTCAAGCCATTAAAGGCCCTCTGACAGTCTTCCGTCCAACTAACCTTCCTAGGCTGTTTGGGTGAAGTCAGAGCTGTCAGAGGTGCAGCTATGGTTCCATAGTCTGCCATGAAATTGCCATAATACCCAGTGAGGCCCAAAAAGGCTCTCACTTGGGTTTGAGTAGTGGGAGTTTCCCAGTCATGTTCATCCTGTACTTTACTGGGGAGAGGTTGGATTTGACCCCCTCCTACCTCATGACCAAGATACGTGACTTTCCCCTGAGCTATCTGGCACTTGGTGGCCTTGATAGTGAGGTTAGCCCTTTTCAAGGCCTGCAACACCTTATCAAGATGTGTCAAATGCTCTTCCCAGGTGGAAATGTAGACGGCAATGTCGTCTAAGTAGGCCACACAAAACGCCTCCAGCCCACTAAGTGCATATTTGAGCAATCTCTGAAAGGTGGCGGGGGCATTTTTCAACCCAAATGGCATGACCCTACACTGGTAGAGTCCCTCTGGTGTTGAGAACGCCGTCTTTTCCTTGGCATTGTCCGTCAGAGCTATTTGCCAATAGACTGAGTTAAGGTCAAAGGGGCTCAGAAATTTGGCAACACCTATGGTGTCCACAAGCTCATCAGCCCTGGGTAATGGGTGCGCGTCAGTTTTGGTGACGGCAATGACTCCTCGGTAGTCCACACAGAACCTCCAATCCTTGGTACCTGCCTGGTAACTTGCCTTGGGGACAAGGACCACTGGACTGGACCAGGGACTGGATGAGGGTTCAATAACACCCAGATCCAACATCTTGGCGACCTCAGCCTGGATATGGTTCTTAATGGTATCTGACATATGGTAGTACCTGCATTTGACAGGCACACTGTCACCAATGTCAATTTCGTGCCTACATCAATGTGTAAGGCCTGGTGTCAGTGAGAACAGAGAGGCACACTGCCGGAGGAAAGCCCTGCAGGCCTTCTGCTGCTCTTTCGTCAGATCGGGAGAGAGATGTACTCCCTCCACTGAGCCATCCTGAGGGTTGCTATGCATCAAATCAGGAAGGGGCTCACTCTCATCCTCTTCTTGCTCTGAAGCTAACAAGAGACATGAGACTTCTGCTCGCCTGTGGAAAGGCTTGAGCCTGTTAACATGGATTACCTGAGGGGCTACCCCAGGGACTCCCATGTACACCAGATAATTGACTTGGCCCATCTTGGAGATGATCCTGAAGGGTCCAGTCCACTTGTCTGCCAAAGCTCTAGGCTTGGTAGGCTCCATCACAAGGATTTCCTGTCCCGGAGTCCAATCCACTTGCAAGGCTTTAAGGTCATGCCAGTATTTATTCAGTTCCTGGCTGGCCTTGAGATTTGCTGTCGCCTGACCCATCATATGTGTCATCCTCCATCTGAGGCCTAACGCATAGTCCCCCACTTGCTTGGCGGGACCTTGAGGGGTGGCCTCCCAACCTTCTCTGATCAAGGCAAGGGCCCCCCTCACGGGATGTCCAAAGAGTAACTCAAAGGGGCTGAAACCAACACCCTCTTGAGGTACCTCTCTGTAAGTGAACAGCAGGCATGGCAGGAGGAGATCCCATTTCCTCTTTAGGGGCTCTTACAAAGCGCCTAGCATGCCCTTCAGAGTTTTTTTAAATCTCTCAACCAGACCATTGCTCTGGGGATGGTAAGAGGTGGAGAACTTGTAGGTTACCCCGTACTCTTCCCACATGGT
The DNA here is from genome assembly GCF_040938575.1 of Ambystoma mexicanum. Taxonomy (NCBI): domain Eukaryota; kingdom Metazoa; phylum Chordata; class Amphibia; order Caudata; family Ambystomatidae; genus Ambystoma; species Ambystoma mexicanum. The sequence goes on along the minus strand of NC_090930.1, from coordinate 957,053,006 downwards.
TTTCATGTAACTAGACATGAAGTTGGATCCTCTGTCAGAGACAACCTCCTTGCGGAATCCAACATGGGTGAAAATGCCCAGGAGAGCCCTGGCAACCACCTTGGCAGTAATAGTCCGAAGAGGTATAGCCTTAGGGTACCTGGTGGCATGATCAACCAAGACCAGGATGAACCGATGTCTACCTGAAGAGGGAGGGTCAAGGGGACCTATAATGTTGATGCCCACCCTCTCAAATGGTGTGCCAACCACTGGCAATGGCTGCAGTGGGGCAATGACACTGCCTCCAGTCTTGCCAGACAACTGACAAGTTGGGCAGGTCCTGCAGTGTGACTCCACTTCTACTCCCACCCGAGGCCAGTAGAAATGGGCAGAGAGCCTCTGCTTAGTCTTCTTGGTACCAAGATGGCCAGCTAAGCGTACCTCATGCGCCAAATGCAGCAGGATGGGCCTGTAAACCTTAGGTACCACCAACCTCTTGAGGGCACCAGGTTCAGGCTTAGTGGGCTCACTAACAAGGAGCTCACCCTCCCAATAGATTCGGAAGGTCCTAGGCACTTCTCCTTGTGCCTGGGACAGGGCCTGTTTCCTCAGACCCTTGAGAGAGTGGCATTCTCTCTGACCTTTACTGAAGTCTGCCCAAAAGGGTCCCCCTTCAGCTAACAAGCATTGAAGGTCGGGATGATCCTCCGGGTTGACAACCTCACCCATAAGAGAGTCTTCTGTCTCTTCTCCGTCAGGAGTTGAGTTTGGGTTTTCCACTGGACCCAGCCAGTCCGGAGCATGGATCCCAATCGGTGGTGTAGGAACAGCAGGAAGAGAAAGAGCCCCCTTCACAGAGGTGGCCTTCTTGTTCTTCCGTCTTCTTGCCTTAGGCCTCGCCTTTGGCTTGGGTACCTGACTCACAGCCAGACACTGTGTCACCTGTGACCTAGTGACTGCAGCAGCAGTCAGGGGTAGACAATCCAAGATCAACCCCAACTCTACTAGATCATTTCCTATCAGAATGTTAGCAGGAACATTTTACTGAACCAGGACAGGAAGCTTTGCTCCAATCATGAGTGTGACTAAGGCTACAGGCGATAATTTGGGAGGCCCACCAGCTAACCTGGTGGTTCTCAGAGGTGCACCTACGTAGTCCTCTGGCTTCAGCAGGGTCCTGTCGACCACTGTCATGCTTGCCCCAGTATCTCTCAAACCAGCAGAAGGCTGGCCATGCAAGAGGACACTTCTCAAAAAACTACGGGTGTTCTGTGGGATAGTCGCCAGTACTTCCGCGTACTGGTCCCAGGCCCCAAGGGACACTATGGAAATCTCTACGGGAGCACCAAATCTGATCACTGTAGCGGAGGGGCGTACAGTGGCCTCCACCTCAGACATGGGGTAAGGGTAGGTCAGGCTGACAGCCTGGACTCCAAGAGTCTTACCTTTACACTTGGGGTCAACCCTCTTGTGATCCAAAGCCCCACAGTCCCAACAAGTGCCAGGAATGCGGGGTACGGTACTGGAACCACTGGGAGCCTGCTTTGAAGCAGGTGGACCACTACTCTTATTCCCACCCACAGATGACTTATCCTTACTAGATTTTTGGGTCTTAGGAGAGGAAGGGTTTGGTTTACCCAACTGTGATTGCTTCTGGGACGCTTCAGCTTTCTGAGAGGTCCCCTTTTCTTTCTCCTGTCCTTCCCACTCGAGTCCTTTGGGGACACCCGGTGGGAGACCCACTTGTCAGCCAACCTAGCCAGCTTAAAGGGATCCAAAATGTTATGGTCAGCAACATACTGACGCAGCTCCGGTGAACAGGCTGCAGAAAAATGTTCAAAAAACAAAAGGTGAGACAATTCAACAAACATTTTCACTTTGAAACCATCAATCCACCCCATCATGTTCATGTGCGCAGCACTCCCCCAGTCAACCCAAGACACATTCTCTCTTTTCTTAAAATCTCTGAACCTTTTAAGGTATTGGGTAGGTGTCTTGCAAAACTTGGCAATCAAAGCAGACTTCATGCACTCATACTGACCCCTTTCTTCCACACTCAGTTTCAGAATACAGTCATATCCAGTTTGAGGCACTCTGCTTAACAAACACTTAGCCCAATCTCTCTTATCAACATCATGAATTGCACAAGATATTTCAAACACTTCAATCCATTGGAGGATATCAGAACCCTCCACAAACACACCAACCAAACCTTTCATAAACTTGGTGGCTGGGGACCTGCCACTTTCAACTGGTTTAGCTGAAGTCTCCACTCTAGCTTTCTCTAGCTGGATCCTCTGGTGCTCAGTGTCCCTATCTTTGAGTATCACTTGCTGTGCCAACTCCTCTTTCTTCAACTCAGCTTCTGTTGTCAACTTTTTGTATTGAAAGGCTAACTGTTCCCATTGTAGCTCCAATTTTAAAAGTTCAATCTTCAGGGCTTCCCCCTGAAGAGCAGTGCTGGGGTTTGGAACAGAGGCAGCAGGAATGGTGGCATTCCCAGAATCAGATTCAGCAACAACCCCAGGGGCAGAGTCCTCAGTGGTTGCATCCCCCACCCCCCTTGAAAAGTTTTACCATAAGTCTAGGGCAGCTATTAGCTCAGCCCTAGACTTATCCACAAAGTCTAACTCTGTGGCTTCACAAGCACTCTGGAGAGCTTCTAAACTCATCCTAGTCAATTTACCATTTGCAATAGACTCCATTGCTTGTAATGCAGTTATCTTGTACACAACTAAACCGCAATTTAACAAAGTGCAGATGCAGATATTTTATAAGTGGCAAGGTTATACACTGATTCTTAAAACCATAAGCATCCCACCGCTGCCACCAGTGTAAAGATTGGAGGGGGGTGTCTGTACTCCTGCTCTCTATATGGCAGAGGAGAGGCGCAGAGGACCCCAGCCAAGATTCTCTATTGTTGGTAGCAATAGACCAGCAATCAGGGCCTAGGTTCTCAGGAGGTAATGCAGGCTGGTTCTTAAGTACAGTGTAGTCCCCAAGCCCTCACAAAGGAATGTCCACACACTGTATTAGTTAAAACACAGTCTTTATATAATTAGGTTCAAGGTTATGTACACAATCACAATAACTCACTTTGTGCTCAGTGAATCTACAATGGCAAATATATACAGTTCTAATTGGTACCACAATTATTATTAGATTCCTTTAAAGTGCATCAACTCTACTCTGGTTAAATGTCACAAATCAATTAATAGAGGTAACCAACAATAGACATAGGAGGAAAGCAGTTGGTTAGAACAATTGGCAGAATACTGGCCCCGTTACCTAGACACAGGTCTGTGTGGCGATCCGCCCACCTGGGCAATCTGTAAATAAAGATATCATACAAGCCCAGTCCATATATTGTTCACAAGAGTCTTATTTCAATCTAAAATAGTTCTACCACCCCAATGTACCTGGAATAGCAGAGTTCGTCATCGGGTCGTCAACGGATCCTTCTTGAGCTGCTCCCTTTAAGGCAGGAGCCACGGATCGTCGAGATCCCACAAGGAAAAGGGTTGAACGACGACAGCCAGGTTGCAGCTTCGTTCCTAGCAGTGCTCGTCGACGACGGAGCATTGGCGTCCTGCAAGGAAGAGGCGTGCGGGGCACCTCAGTGACGATAGTACAGGACCACAAAGAGTTTGAAGAACTGTGGCCCAGCAAGGGCATTGAGTCGTCGGCATCTCTGTGGTCTTTAGGTGGCGGAAAACCCACCGGCGGATGCTCCTCAGCGCATCAGCAGCCTCAGCTTTCTCCAGTGGGACAAAGCAGTCGACGGTGCAGGCGAGTGTCTCCTTGGATCAAATATTACTTAGGCAAAAGGAACACAGTGGCTCCGGTCGGCGATGGCGGTCGTCAACGGTGATGGACAACAGTGTCAGGGCGCTTCTCCTTGTGATTCCGCGGCAGACCCCGTCTCTGGTCGGCAGCCTGTCATAGGTCTGTCTACCAGGGAGCGCTGGCAAAGAGTAGCAGTGCACGATGGTCCCTCATAGCTCGGGAAGAGGGCGCCTAACCAGGTCCTCTCTGGGTCAGTCCTTGGAGACACTGCAGCTTTTAGATTGGTGAAGTAGAGCAGCAGCAAGACTTCTCTTCCAGCAGGGCTTCAGGTTAAGCTTCAGTTTCAACTCCAGTTTCTCTTCAGCTTCTGAACACGAATTCTAGCAGTGAGAGGCCCCCAGATATACTAGTTGATCTCCCATTCATTCTGCTGGGTCACACTCAGGCAACCAATCGGTCTAAAGGGCATTCATGCAGGCAGGCAGCCAATCAGGTGCATAGTGCATTCAGGCCAGTCACTTCTCTCCAGACACTCACAACAAGTTATGTGTATTGGGACAAGTACCCAGCCATTCAACACTCCACACTGCATTCATACCAGTTTCGGGCAGGGCTGTCTCAGTCATTGTGTCAAACACCAGAAACTAGACATCCACAACAAGAAGTGCATATTCTTCACACACTCCATTCACCCAGGTCCCTCCCACAAGGTGTACCCACAACCTACAGTCACTGGGATGGCTCTGGCCAGTCTGGCCTGGACTTCACAACAACACCATATATGGAACATCCACCCAACAGCCAGTCAGGGGAAGGGACAGAGTGAGGGCTTCCCAGGACTTTGGGAAAACAAGATAACAGGCAATAGAAAGCAAGAGGCCACAGGGGCCATCTCGTTTCCCATCAGAAATTAACTGATTCCAATGGCAGGGCCTGGGTATCCCAAAATGGAGGCTACTCAGGTCAAATTCAGCATGGAGCTGTCACCAGCCCATACCCTGCCCTGAGGGCCACACACAGGTGCCCAAAAACATACACTAGGGGCACAGGGTTGTACCCCCACCCATGGGTGCCATAAGGGTATCCCATGGGTCTGTACCCAAAACCAAAAACAGGAAGAGCACATGGACTCCTGGGCAGAAAACAATACAGAACACAAATGAAAAAGGACTACAGGACAAGGACAGGGAGGCCCTTTCCCTCCAATGCATTTCCAGCATCACAAGCACACACCCAAAGTCCTCTAATTTAGAATACAAAATGGTGTCTGGCCCTGATATAACTTGGGGATAACCCCCCGAAACACCACCTGACCCTGGTTACAGGGACCAATCAGTACACCGCACAACCAACAACACCTAGGCAGGGATTGAAATAAGGATTTGATGAGAAGGAGCTAAAAACAGCTCCTAGGTATCAAACATCAGAGAGTGATCAGGAACTATGACTGCGGAACCAGGGGCTAGTTACTAGCGTGCTGCAAATGTAACTTCCAGATAAGATGAAAAGCATAACTTTATGTTAATTACAGAAGACCCATTATGTTATTAATGTCTTCTGTATGTGTCCCAATGTTACAGCATAGGTTTACCAGGTGGGGTTGAGTGGGCACAGCCTAATTCGTCAAGGGTTTTTCGAGTAGGTCTTGTATTGTTATTAGTTATTTGGTCATGTCACCAGATGACACCCCATTTGCACAATGGAGTGATACATTAACATCTACCAACTATTTGTCTGTGTGTAGTGTCCCAGACAGCTGGAAGGACCTGCGTGGATATCCACTTAATTTGTTCTCCAATTTATGTTGTCGTAGTCTTTACAAGTATAGAAAAAATGATGATTCATGAAATGGTTTAGAGATTTTCGCAAAAAAGTTCTTTATTCCAAAAAAAGAGGGTTAAGAAAAAGGCCTGTTGTAAATTACATCCAATGCATTTCGGTCATTTATGACCATCTTCAGGGACTGTTTCGAAGTACCAAAAAAAATACCGAAAACTATATTTAATGTAAGCATATTGCAAAACTGTAGTAGTCTTTCTGTGTTGCATGTTAAGTACAATTTCAATAATCCATTTATATTTACCAGGCTTCTTATATCTTTACTTGGTTCTAGCCAAAGTCTGAATCTCTTTCTATCTGGTGCCCTCAGTGCATCTCTAATACATCAGTGGATTACTGATAATCTGGTATCTTTAGAACTCCTAGGTTGTTATAATGTAATTACATTAATGTAACTACATTATAACAACCTAGGAGTGCTAAAGATAGTACCAGATGGGTTCTAAAGTGTTTAGTACCAGATGAACTAGGAGTCAAAATTAGCTCCAGATAGCAGTTGGTGTCACGCCAATTTTCAACCCTCCATAGGTGCAGGCTTTCACACTAGAAAACATCAAATGGAAGGAGCAGACCTCCATTAAAAAGGCAGCTGACCCAGTTGTGGTTTGCCAATCCCTGGGAGGACTACCAGCAGGAGGCTTGATTAAAAGAGGATGTCAGTCCTGGAAGGAGTCAGGGTGAAAGCAGACACTGGGAGACCCCACGCGGGGAGGCTTGGAAGCTGAAGGGCAGACCTGGGAGAGCAGGCAGGACTAGGCCCAAGAAGAAAAAGTTCCATGAAGTGCTGCAGGGAGGACGCCCTGTTCAGAGGTATAGTGAAAGAACCGTGGATTAGTATAGACAAAGTGGGATTGGTAGAATGTAAATTACTGGGTAAATTGGGTACCAGCTTAGAAAGAGAAGCAAGATACCAGATGAGAAGTAAATGGGAAAGAAAACAAGAACAGTTTAAAGAAAAAAAAAGAGAGCGCTACAGTGGGGAAAGAAGCAAGCGGTACTTGCTGGAAAGTAAGCAGAAGACATTGTGAAAAGAGTAAAATCACATTGGATAGAGAAATTGTTGCAAAGTGGCGTATAGTGTGAGGTTGAAGGAAGGGCAGAGATATAGAGATAAAGGGAGAGGTAGACAAAGAGGTAATAGATAGGGATAGAACAGACTTGTAATGAAGAAGACCAACAAGAAAAGGGACCACATGGTATGAAGACAGAGAGATATTGGCAGAGGAGTGAGGAGGCAACCTAAGAACAGAAGTGGAGGGTTAAGCATTGGGAACCAAGATCTCCCTAGCAAGCGAAATCCTGAGAGAATGACTTGGAATGGAGAAAGGATGCAAAGGCCTGGAAGACCACCAAAACAACAGTTTGCCCAAGGTCCATGGGACAGCGTCAGAGAACTGTCACTGAGGTAAGGAGAGAGTTGTAGGTGGAAACCACCCTCCCTACAGGTACAGGAGGCGGAGAGGAGAATATCTCCCAAAATGATATATGTAATTCACTATTTCTTTGTACACTGCAGGATAATTTATTGAACTTTGGGCATTTGGTGTTAGACTCTTTGAACACCGGACACTACATCGAGGAAATCCGTTGTGCAATAGGGATAATCCTGATTTTTTAAAAGTTCTTTAATCATGACATCCATTGACACTATACTGGAGTCAGGGATGGACTAAATCATCCTTATTAACCACACACTTTTACTTAAATTTGAAGAACATCTGGCCACGAAGTATAAATGTAAAGTAACACTTAACACTTAATTAACACACTGCCCTCGTCGCAAACTGGCTTTAACAAACTTTCCTTCGAGAATGAGAACCCAAAATGACCAACACAGAAAGTTAGCACTTCTGTCAATCAGACTCTTCCAACATCACTATTCAAGCCCAGTGTAGCGTAATGCTGTTGTTGAACACTCTAGACAGTTGCAACAAAAACCAACAAGACATTAGAATATGTCTGCTCATTATTCGCCAGCACACCATAATATTATTTTGCAATGCAATCCAAACTATGATCTCAATAGGGCCAGCATACTGAATATCTTCAGTGATATAGACAGCTTGAGGACTTATGTTCTTCGGACATAGCTCAAGTTGAATTTTTACATCATAATGACTTGACAATCACACGACTCTGGTTCCTATCTGGCATAGTCTTAAATACTCGATGGCAAGCAAGACCACAATTATACCATCTTGGCATTATACCCACTCAAGACACATCTCCTCACACAACTACTACAAAAGATGGGTCCAGTGCAATTGCACACACAAACTATGGCACTTTATCAGATTCTTCCCTGAAAAGTCACCTGCTTCCAGGGAGCCTGCAAGACAATCCGACAGGTAGAAAGTATACATACATCTAGATATGCTGCTCAGTCACTAAGTTGCAACTCTAATTAACAACTCGTGCCATCTTCCTTGCAAACCTGCAAGTTGGCTAGTTGGAACACGAGGGGCTTCCAACATCTTCTAACATCTGCCAATAATTCATTGAGCAGTTGTGATATCATAGCTTTACAAGAGGTTTGCTTGACTGGAACTCCTGCTTGGGATGGCTATGCAGTATCCCTGCTACTGGCCAAAAGGCCAGTCAAGGGTAGGCTTATGGCTGGCCTCTTAATTACAGTCAAAACTAATCAGGGCATTTACTTGGAACCGTGGGCCACCCCAAACATGTTAATCCAACTAGTCAAAATTAGAACTCCCTCTGGAACGTTGGACCACAATAATCTATATTAGAACCACTCCAGTATTGATCCTGAGTCCTTTCTTCGAGATATGTTGCTCACTCTAGATCTTATCTTTGATGACTGCTCGATAAGTTACATGATTCCAGTGGTTGACTTCACTCTTCATCTTCTAGCCAAGAGGCTGCATAAAGCTGTTGATCTTGTGCAGCGCTGGCTGACACTGCTGGATTAGAGACAGTTCTTAATGCTTAATGGAGCCATCAAGGGAGACATTCCACTGCATAGCACTTGGAGGAGAGGGTGCCATACAGCTATTATTGATTACATATTCACAGACAGAAATATGTTTGCAAGTATTGACCATTTTGAATTTGTTCCTAAAAAATGCAGAAATCATGAAATACTCTGTCACTTGGCAATGATGCCATCCTCTACCTCTAACCCAATTCTTCAAACTTGCTCTTAAACTCTCTGGCAGAAGACTTCGATTCAAATGGTCCCCAGAATCACTAACTCTTTTCAACTTACACTTACAAGGTCATTACAAATCAGCAGACCCTGAAATAGTCAAATCTGACTGCCTGGATGTGGCTGTGCTACAGATCTTCAAGAAGCAAACGACTATTCTTGCTAAACCAACCCATGGGCACAAGCACACTCATGATCATTAATTGCAGACCAGAAAGACCCAACTGCGCCACTCTCCAAGACATTTAGCCAATCTATCTTTTGAATGCAGAATTCTAAAAGCCAGAAATCTCAGGACATGCTATTAAAACTGGCTTAAATCTCGCAGAAACTTAAGCATGCAACAAGATGCATAACAGATGCTTCGTGCTCAAGCCTAAAAAAACACAGCGTCTATCTGGAGTCTGCTAAATCGTGCCACCCATGATACCCAAGTCCCAATGCAAATCAAAGCAGTACAAGAGGATTTATGGGCATAGTACTATCAAACATTATATGCTCTTCCGCCCAATATCAAACGAACAGCAACGCAGGCAGCACCAGAAAACACTTCTATTCAATTTGATAGAGATGAGATCATCCACCAGATCTCAAAACTGAGCGCCTCAAGAACTCCTGGACCGGATGGGTTATCCAATATAATGCTGAAAGCATATCCTGATGCCTGGGCCTCAATTCTTTTAAACATCTTTGCCAATATGATTTGAGAAAAACATACCACTGTCATGGCAAAATTCCATCATTATCCCCATATTTAAAAAAGGTGATCAGGGGCTAGCTGAGAACTATAAGCACATAGCACTGCTCTATGCCCCAGGGAAGCTCTTTGCTCGCCTGGCACTGAGGGACTAGAATAGCTGGATGACTACCCAGCAACTACATGACAGATTCTAAACAGGCTTTGTCCCAGGGCTAGGCACTGCTATTAGTCTGCTATCTATGACTGTAATAAAGTTGCATGAGCAACAAGCCAAACAAACCTTGTATATGGCTTGCATGGATTTTAAAACCACGTTCAATTCTGTATCGTGAGAATTATTGACAGAGAAATTGACAAGAGCAGCCTGTCCGAACTACATTCAGGCCTTGAATTTGCAGCTACACTCCAATACATTGGTCCAAATATGCTTATCCTTTGATGGAAGACTAGCCAGATCAATTCCCACATATAGAGGTCCAAGCAGGGCTGTATTCTGGCCTCAGCATTGTTTAACTTTTTCATTTCTGATATGGGTCACCACCTTTTGAATGTTGTATCTGATTTCCCCCAAACTTGGCTATTTTACAATACCTTGGCTTCTGTATCCAGATCACCTAGTCCTTCTGTCTAAGACTCCCAAATGCCTTCAAAACCTTCTAAGAGCTATAGAGTGTTATGCCATTGCGAATCATTGGACTATAAATCTGACTAAAACGAAGGCCATGATCTGCGCAACTCACCATCAGATCAGCAAATGCTCCTATTTGTGGCACTTACAAGAATCTCAACACTAATAATCATCCCTCTGACTTGGCTTATTGTCTAGATCTAAGGTGCAAAATCCAAACAGCTGTTGCACACACAAGCCAGAATAATTCATAAGAAATTAGCAAATGTTCTACCATACCCATAATCAAATACTATTAACAGAAGGTGGTACCCATTCTCACTTATGGTGCTGAGAAAAGAGCCTGGAAGGAACAGACATTCTGGTTAACGCTGGAGGGCTTATTTTGGAAGTAGGTACTTTGTGTGCCTGCCAGTCAACCTATGAGTGTAATAAGACACGGGTTGGATTGTCAATGCTCGGAATTTCTTGTCTGGAAATTATGTACATTGTATAGGAAAAGCTTCTTAGCCGATGAACCTCCATCCTTGTTATTTATCTTATCCTCTTATATGAATTCCACCAAGGATCACTTCATGACAGTTTGGAAACAGCAAGTTGTTACAATCATGGAAGCCGCAGACATTCCAATCTTGATACTTAACACTAACCTGGATCGTGCAAAGAAAAAACGATAGCTCTATGATCGGCTCCAAACCTGCGAACAATGCATGAACTACCAACATTTCCAACATGGAGACTACAGGATCAAGAGTCTTCATGATATTGAGCCTTACCAGTTCACAGGAACTTATTTCTCTGACTTTGTCTAAACTTGTGGACAACCAGAGAAGTCCTATTAAACTGGAAGATAATTGTCAGAGTGGACAGTTCATGAAGGTTTTGTCACAACTCAAACAAGTCTGAGACTCTCAATCGCTTGCTCATACTCTGTCCATCTCTGTCCTCAAAGAGACTATCCTTTTTGCAAACCCTGTTTGAAGGCCATTCTAACTTAACCTGCGATACATTGTCGTTCGAAATGTTCAATGGTGTATAAGTGTTGGTATTGCTGCTGTGAAATGTTTGCTGTCTCTAAACTTGGGCTAGTTATTTAGCCAGTCACTTGGTTTAGCATTGTTCCTAATTTGTTCGCTCACCTTATTTGGATTTAGTCAAAAGTCACTTATAGTTCATGATGCGCTGATGGCTGGTAAACCAAACCTCTGTTGGAAATATGATCTAATGAAATTGGATGACTGGAAATTATGCACTGATATGTATTGTAATAATATGTTTTAACTTGCTTTTATTCATCAGTTTTAAGTTCTTCATCTCTTAATCATCCTTCCTCAGTGTCTTTCCATTTTTACTTTTGTTTACTTTTATTTAATTTGTTCTCTCCTTTGATAATCTGTGATTTTAATCGAAATTGTAATCAATTGAAAGGTTTTTGTTTGTTTCCAACGATAACAATAAAAACAAATGTTTACAAAAAATTACTTAAACCTTATCTACTTGGTCCATCTCCATTTTCTGAAAACATAAGTGAGGAGGTTGCCACACACTAGTAAGCAGAAGAATCTCCCACACTACTAGTAATTACCCTCCTTGAACTCTTTTTGACTGTGGAGCTAAGGGTTCTCCTAGATCCAACACATTCACCCTACATTGCACTTACCAGACCAATTCCTGCATGCAACCAACCTTCTACTGCAGAAAACAAGGGGGGTGGCGTCCGGGGGGTCCCTCTGCCGGACATTAGTCCAGAAGAGGGCCTTACCCAGATCCTTTAGCTCACTATCTTTCACAGAGGAGAAATATCCAAAGCATATCAGTCTTTCTCCTGCCCTAGGTCAGTCCAGCAGCAAAATGCTAGGCAATTCTCCTCTGAACAAGAGTACCAAAAGCAACCACAAACACGTGTTTTGTTTTGGTTGGACCTCATCAGTTGGGTGGAGCTGTGCCTCTCAAAGAATAGTGAACAAGGGGTCCACGTCTGGATTTCCCATAGTAACTTGGGGTGAGACCCAAAGTTACTTAAATATGCAAAAAACAAGGGGGGTCCTGGGAGTCCCTCTGCTGGACATTAGACCCAGTTACGAGGGCATTGCCCAGATTCTTTAGGTCACTATCTTTCAAAGAGGAGAAATATTCAAAACATATCAGTCTTTGTCCTGCCTTAGGGCAGTCCAGCACCGAAATGCTAGGAAATTCTCTTCTGAACAAGAGTACAAACAGCAACCCAAGAGACGTGTTTCCAATCCCATGAAGTCCTTCTTCCATTTCCCCATTAGTCTGTCGTCATTCTCCAATGCAACTGCAGTGCCTAACCCTTCTAGATATTTTCAGACTTGGAGTTACCTTGGGGCTACCTGCTGCTGCCTATTCCTAAACAGTCAGAACATTTTCATTGTCTTGCATCCTAAAACAGTTCACCAATGTTTAGAAGCGCGATTCCCATGCCGCCTCCCAGTGCCAGGGGCCAACTGTAAAGTCACTTGTATTTTGGGCCAGCAACCTATTCTTGCTTGACATCCTAGTGATGTACCATCAGCTCTATTACCTGTGGTCTCATGGAAGCATACCAGCAACCATAATGAAAGAGGTCCCATAATATTGTTTGATTAATGATAGCGTATCTCAATATTAAATGTCCATTATAATGAGAGAACTAAAAATTCATAAGGTAATGAAACAAAAATGTAGTGAACACTCAAGTCTAAAATGAAAAATATCAAGTGACAAGGAATGAGATAATAAGTGTAATAACATGGCGATGCATTAAGTGATCACAGAAATAAACATAGCACACAACTTTGGAATAAGACTGTATGCCTTAAAAGTACACAAAGATAGGAAATAAACACCTAGCCTGGAGTTCAACAACGCTCGGCACATTTAGCTCCTGCTTGTAGCCTGCTAGAACATGGTTGGCTTAACACCAGCAGCTAGTAGGAGCTACCTCTTATTCCCCGGGTCAACTGGTGCCATGCAAACATACCCATGTAACATTATCTCTGTGTGCTTGGGAATATGTATAAAGGAACATTAGGATACATCTGGAAGACATTTAAAGCACAATGGGTCTCCTGGAATGGGGAAAAAGGTGCAATTTGCATCTGAAGCGGAGATTCAATTTGCAGCACGCTGCCATATAACCCTATGAACGTAAACATCAGACACAAGGGACCAGAAGGCACATCAGAAATGGACAAAGCAAGACTACATTTATTTACAGGTTGCAACCGTTATAAGCAGATCCTATCGACCCACGGCCCAAACTAATAACCCAACCCGCCTCCAGTTGCCCTCCCCTTAAACATCCCCTCCTGTTCATGTCCTCTTACATTGGTCGTACATCCGGTTAGGTAACCCTGCACCCCTTTTATAACAATGAAACACACTGAAAACAATTGTAGTCCTCCTTTGGTTTCCATTCATCCTTGTGGCACCACGTGGCTCTTCACTTCGCGGTCAGTCGCTCTAGTCTGATGATATCCGCTGTCGTCGTCCAAAGGTGAGGGTCCGACGCCCCCTGACACACATCTGGTCGAGAATAGTACCCCATTGGCCAAGTAGGTTTAGGTCAGTACAATCCAAGATGGAGGAACAGGTGGCCTTCACCCAGTGCCCAGAGAGGTTCCAAAAGCGCTGCCTCAACAGTCCTTTAGCGGATCTCCGTTTTAGTAGAAGCTCTTGGGTACAAGCATTACCAACAGCCAATAGGCAGGGATATCCCTATCCAATGTCTGTAAACAAGAGAGGAAAAAAGAAGTCTAACAAATACATAATTATAATACTGTGGGTATTGAATACTGTTCCTGGATTTCTCCCATATCATGGTTTATTTACCCATTATGATCATAGTCATCCACTAGCCTCTATGGCATCGTTTTACAGTACAAATCATTCCCCACTCCCTCAGGGGACATCAGCATTAACATAACCCCTATTGTGCTTAATGTGCAACTAACATAGCTGATTTAATACCCCTATGATCCCCAATTCACCCATTTTTCGTTTGCACAGGGAATTCTATTCTAAACCTATTGTTGCTATGGCCCATTCCTGCTTTTTGTTTGTGCAGGTGAACCATCTACCTTTATCGCACTTGGTCTACAATACATATAATCGGCATCATGTTTTTTTAACAGTTTTCTAAGCTCGTTTTGCAGCATCATACATTGCCACCATTCTACCAGTACAAAAGAGGTTTGGAATTGGGGACGGACCGAAGAGAAGCAAGCTGGAGGGTCGGTTCTGCAAGACCACTGTTCCCGTTTGGCGACAACATCGCGTATAGCACCAGATGGTCCCTGCCAATAGAAGAAAAAACATTGCAAGACATACTGTGGAGGTAATTTAAGGGTTGCTCAGATACTTTTGTTTACAGCGCACAAAATATCTCCATCGATACAAATTGTGGCTGTGCGATGAGCCACTTCAAACGCCTTTTTTAAATTTCTATACACTGTCTCCAACACCTGCCAGCTTTTTGTCATAATTGTCACATGTCTTACTGCTTCTTCTACTCCTTCCAGATCCTTAAACCTTTGAGGAACTAACTTTGGCCACCTCTTCAACAATACAACATATACCTTTATCTTCCATTCTTTCTGTAGCTGGCCAAAAAAGAGTAAGTCGCTTAGTACTTGTATGACTGGCAAAATGCAAATCAAACTCTGGCTGTGCCACTAACGTCACACTTTGATCCTTTCCTCGAAACAACCTTCTTCCTACTAAACTATACCCAGCACCTTCATTTTACTGAAACACCCTGCCACAACCAACACTATCTGTCCTTCAGTTAATTTACTTAAGCATTGCAGCGGTGGCGGCCTAAGAGACCATAAGTCCCAATTTGAACCAATGCTAAACTACAGGTTGGTTGTCAGTCCTGAGGCAGAGATAACATATCAACAGGCATTGCTAGATAGCTTTTGTTCCCAAACTTCATGGTGTGTCACCTATTCCCAGGTGCACTCTGCCCACGGTCCAGGTGTGATTCTTCTGACCAGTGCTCATCGTCTCTGTATTAGCCCATGCGTTGTGAACAAGCATTCTTTGTCCTTGCAATACCAAGGGCTGCATTTCCAGAAGTTTCTCCACTGCCACAAGCGCCCTGGTATGCTGGAATCGTTCTTCAGCCGTCTGGGCCAGCTGTTATGTCATGCATTTTCCCGAATCGATATTAATTGATCGGCGTTCAGATAATCTTGTATTTCTTCACACACCATGTCCCATTCCAGATTCCATAGAGTTTCTTGCACGCCATCCATGAGTTTTCAGAGGGCCCCCTGAGTGAGCTGACTCAAGGTCCCTATGACATGGAGCTCAACAAGTCATGCCTCACTGCCTGTAAGCTCTGCCCCAGATAGGAGCATGTTGCCTTTCTCAGTGGATCTACGAGACCGTCTAAATTTGAACCCTTGTATACCCCCATGTTGCAAGTGCAGTATTAGCCCCACTCCACATTTTGTCCAATACTTTGCTTTTCTGCCGTCCTTCCAACATTTCCTCTTGTTGCTGCTAATCAGATACCAGTACTTAACGGGTGGTCACCTGAAAGGCAGACAAAGGAACAGTAAACAAAACTGTTGTTACTGTTGCATTCAATACCATGCATCTATAATCCTTTCTTTCTGGGTTTGATACTGCATTGTACCATAACCTTTGATTATATACTTGAGTGCATTTCATGAAATCTTCTATTTCTACTTCCGGTGATTGCACATTCTGAATCATCATGCACATGTGGTTCTCTAAACTATTTGAAAAAAACACTGAGCTTCTGTAGAATGCAAACACACATTCACAGACCTGGTACTGCTACGCCCATCTACCATGGTTAATAATAACACTCTAACTGTACTTGTTGTCCCTTCGTGTTCCTTATTATATCACCGACATCTTCCATCTCACAATATCCCGGCACCACCACCACCTGGGGCATTGCCATGGGCACGTGAGGAATTCGATCATGCACACAGTGTGTGTGTGCGCATGCCTGGGCTTTTTTGAACTTTTATAAGAAATTGAATGATGGTAAATGAACCTCCGGAAAATGTGTGGGGATAATCTGCATACATTTTCCTATGCTCACCACACAACACACCCATAGACCTGTGTACTATGGGTGGTGTGATAAACCTGAAGGTGTCTCACCCGCTTGTCCCTGGAGATCTGTTGTCCAGGTGGTGAGGACATTGCCATGGCTATCGGATCCAGTTCCTGGGGGTGGACCAGTGAGGGAGGATCTCCTGGACAAGGGGTCTTCGGGGACTGGAAGTGGGACACAGAGGGTTAAGATGCGTCATTCCCCTTTCCTGTAACACCTTTTCCCCATCCTATCCTGTAGGATATTTGGAAGCTCTACCCCCGCTTTTCAACATGAACACTTTCTTACACGGTAAAGAACAACGGACTAATACCAGAGCCGTTTACCTGACATGTCCTAATAAAAGGGTCAGGCAGAGTCAGGCAATTGAAAATAATCACGCACACCTGACGGCCCTTTACCTTCCCCACTGGGATAGAAAGCAGAGCACAAAAGCACACTTCGAGCAAGGCTGAACCACGAGAAGACAGCTACACAAAACCGGCAGGTCAAATGGAGAAGGACATCAGTGAGACCTGGAAGGACGATGAAGGGGGAGTTGCCATGCCCTTTTCATCTCAGACCCACAAAGCCTCCAAAAGGGAAATTATAAGACCGGGAGCTACAGCTGGCATGTGAAGCAGCAGACGTCAATAGTACAGTGCTTTGATAATGCAGGTGGAGAGGCAAGCTGGCTACCGTGGTACTATTTTTGACTCCAGAAAACAAAGAAGCCAATGGGTTCAGCGCAGCTGGTGAGTTGGAGGAAACGGATAGTAAGCTGAACTGCGTTGAGCCCAAGGTTGCAAGCAACATTGAGGAATTTGAAAGACAAGGAACTTGTGTGTATGGTTTAACTGTAGAGAAAACCAGTTGACGTCCAGGTGCAGAGGGGTCCGGCGCTACGTGGGTGCTCATTCGAAAGACTCTGACTGGGACCCATTCTTTGAAACTACAAGAACCAGAAGCCCTAGGAAAGGGTGGCATGAGGCGTCAGTGTGGTTTATAAGGGTTAGGTCAAATCCCTTATACAATCCAAAGTCTGTGACGTGTAGCCAGAGAAAGGCTAGGGGAAGGGAACCCAGCTTTCAGAGAAGATTGTGAACTGTGTAATAAAGGCAAGTTTGAACCCGACAGAGGGATGCCGTGAGAAAGCTAGGAGAAGGAAAACCTTTCTGTCTGATGAAAATGAGTAATGCATGAACTGTGCTAAAATACATGAACTGTGTTAAAGAAAGACCGTAGTGAACCCGACAGAGCGAGGTCCAAAACTACAAGATGGATCCAAGCCTGGTGGAGGGAGATCCTGGAGGCGAAGTGAAATCGCCCAAGGTGCAAGATCACTGAGAAAACATTTTGTTTGATTGTCATTGTGAAACACCACACGCCTTATAAAGGCATGAGACTTTTGCAACAAGGAGACTTAACCTTCCAAGGTTTTTGATATCGTTGAACTGAACTGTGAACCTCGTGCTGACGAGGCCAAGGAGTGTGCTGTCACCAGTGTCATATTTAGTTGGGATATGACAGCCAAGAGTACATCAAGCAATCTCAGAAGGGGGAGGGCAACACCTTCCTCCTGTCATGGCCAGCCTAATTAACTAACAAAGGCTCCAGGGATCCGCCCTGTCATTTTGTTAGCTCTGCTAGTATAAGCTTGGCATACTAATCAGAGTTAATTCAAACAGGCCAAAGTGGGGCCTGGCTGCAGGACTAACAAAGGAGACATGAAACCCCCAATAACCTTTTATATGCATCTGTGTCATCCTGAAGCCAGCTTCCGCCTTTTAGTATCAAGGGCAGTAAACTGTCAAGTCTGGGACAGCTGTTTACAGAAGTCATCCAGGCAGGGGAACCCCATTCAGAGGATACAAGAATGTGGACTCGTCGTAGCTTCAAGAGAGACCTGCCACTTTAATCAGGAACCACAGAGAGCTAAATTAACCAGAGAGACCCTTTCATCCACAAGAGACAGGAAGATGGGTGGGACTTAGTATTGTTTTCACCCCTTTACCTTTTCTGTTGCAAGGCACTCTGGTTATGACCTCAGGCATACAGGAGATTGTTGTTGGGGCCCAGGATTGGTTCATTAAGGTAGGCTTTGCCTACACTAATCACTGTGGCCCATTTGGCTTTAAAAGGGGGATGAGCCCCTCTTTTGGGGAGATTCTCTGAAGACTTTCCAAGGAGTAGTAAGAAGAACTCAGCATTGGACCCTGGCTGAAGATACAGCCTGCATTACATCTTCCACCAGTGAAGGAAGGCCAAACCTCCAAAGGGGACGCAAGATCCCTCCCTTAAACATCTCTGAGGGAACAGAGGGAGATACTGAATCCAGAGTAACCTCCAGCAGCTCCAGAACCGGTAGCCTGGCTGCACACAGCATATCCACTAGGCTATGCAGCAAGCTTCTGAGGTGGAAGTGCCAGAGAGTCTCTAAACCAAACCAAGGACAAGGCAGCTGCCTACAACACTCTCCCCAGCTTTGGTCTGTCCGCCTTAAAGGACACAAGCCGAGTGAAAAAGCTAGGAGTACATCGACAAGCATCTACCGACGTCCGCCTTAATCCCTTAAGTGCCAAGGATGAGATATCTCATCCTTGACATTACGTACGCAGTACCAAGGACGAGATAGCTGGTCCTTGCAGGGATCACTCAAAACTGTAATCCAACCCCTGGGCTATGTGAAGGGTTGGGCCCCCTCACATAGCCAGGGGGCTGGATTACCTTCAGTTTCACGTCGGCATGCGCTCGATCCGTGGGCAGCAATGCCCACTAGACACCAGGGATGTCTTTACAGTGCGGGGGGAGGGTGGCTGCTTACTAGGTAAGTGCCCCCTCCCCCCGTGGCCCCAAAGCATGGGGGCACATGTATGGAGACCCCTGGGGGCGGATGGGTGACCATCTGCCCCCAGGGGTGGGGGGCAAAAAAATAAAAAAAGTAAAAAGCAAAACAAAGAAACTATGGGAAGGGGGGAGAGGGTTGGGGACCCTAGACACCAGGGATTTTTTTTGTACTGGCATCATTGGAAAGGGGAGACTCTCCCCTTTCCAACAACGCCCTTTTTGTAAGCATTGCTGCTGACTGACGGGCGCAGGGCTCTCGATCCGTGGACTGTAATGCCACTTGACACCAGGGATGCCTTTGTAGTATGGGGGGAGGGAGCTGCTTACTAGGTAAGCGGCACCCTCCCCCCGTGGCCCCAAAGCATGGGTCCACATGTATGGAGACCCTTGGTGGTGGATGGGTGACCATTTGCCCCCAGCGGTGGGGGGGCAAAAAAAAAATATCATGGCTGGTGTTGGGGGGAGTGCCCCCCCACTGGACCACCAGGATTTTTTTTATGCAAAGGGGTTGAACCCCCACCCAAAGTGGGAATGCACAGAGTTCTGACTTGCGCAAAGCGGCCCAGAATGTATTACCCAGAACCCCAGACAAAGTGAACATAGTGTTTTTTCCCCACTAAATATCACACTTTGTCGGGGATAGTGGCTAATAAAAACTGGGGCAATTTGCGCCAGGCAGACATCTGTGGATTCCCACGGGTGTCCTTTTTTCGGAAATGCATGGGGTTCCCCGTTTTTCTTGCTGGCTTCGACACCCTAGGCCCAAATGGAACAAGTTACTTACCTGTAACTGTTGTTCACCAGCATGGGTCTGGCATGGATTCATATGCTCATGAATATTCCCCGTCGTCAGGCTGGGAATCCTCGGTAAAGAAAAAACCAGTATCAGTTTCGTTTCTGATCTGTCTTTCGTAGTAATAACCAATCACTGGTCTCTGCGTCATACTGACCACAGTCAATGACTGCCCTCTACCTAAGCACCGCCTCTGGCAGCCATCTTCAGATTTGGAAGCACGTGAAGTGGCAGTATGACCAAGTGAAGAGCCGCAGAGGGGTAGGCGGGAGGGTTCGCATGTGAATCCATGCCAGACCCATGCTGGAGAACAACAGTTACAGGTAAGTAACTTGTTCCTTCTCCAGCATGGGGTCTGGCATGGATTCACATGCTCATGAATAAAGAATACATAGCAGTACACACATGCACAACCACGGGAGGTGGCAAAGGCTCAACATTAAGCATTACATCAAACTCAACATTAAGCATCTTACCTCCTCACCAGGCTCACCTCAGGCGAACAGGTTGCGCAGCACTGCTTGGCCGACCCTGGACTCCTCCCTGGAATCCCGGTTGACGCAGTAGAATTTCATGAAGGTGTGCGTCGACCTCCACGTAGCAGCCCTGCATATGTCCAGCAGGGGCACACCAGATAGGAACGCCGTGGTAGCTGCGATCGCTCTGGTGGAATGGGCTCTCGGACGGCCAGGCAGCGGTCGGTTTGCCAACCGGTGACAGTACATGATACAGCCGGAGAGCCATCTGGAAATGGAAGCCTTCGAGAGAGCCTTCCCCTGATTGACAGGTCCAAAGTTCACAAAGAGTTGTGACGTCTTCCGAAAACACTTTGTGCGGTCTACGTAGAACTTCAGCGCTCTAGCCACATCCAGCGAGTGCAAAGTCCTCTCAGCCGGCGACGAAGGCGACGGGAAGAACACAGGCAACACCAAGGGTTCGTTGAGATGGAAGTCCGACGGTACCTTGGGCATGAAGGAGGGGTGCGTCCTGAGCACTACCCTCGTGTCGTGAAAAGTCAAGTACGGGGCCTTGCAGGAAAGGGCCTGGATCTCCCCCACTCGTCGTGCGGAGGTGATGGCCACAAGAAACGCTGTTTTCCACGACAGAAATTTCAACGGAGCCGAGTGCAGAGGCTCGAACGGAGGTCCCATGAGCTTGGTCAGCACCACGTTGAGCTCCCACGCCGGGGCCGGAGCCTTCACCGGCGGGAACGATCTGAACAGTCCCTTCATGAACTCTTTCACCAGACGATGAGACCACAAGGACGTCCGCCCCGTGGTTCTGGTGTATCGGGAGATCGCAGCAAGATGAATCTTGATGGACGCGTGTGCCAGTCCAGCTTTGGCCAGCGTCAGCAGGTACGGCAGTACTTGGGGAGCCGTAATCCGTAGAGGGTTAATCTTCTGTGCGTGGCACCAGACAGAGAACCTCTTCCATTTGTGTCCGTAGCATTTAAGATTCGAGGACGCCCTGGCCTTTGCAAGAACCTCTCTGCAGTCGGCCGGTATGCCGTATCCTCCAAACTCTAGCGCTGCAGGAGCCAGGCCTGCAAGTTCAGCGATTTCGGGTCGTGGTGGAGGATGGCGCCTCCTTCCCTGGAGAGTAGATCCGCGTCCACCGGCAGCTTGTTTGGCGGGGACGCTGACAAGTCCAGAAGGTCCGGGAACCATATCTGCCTCGGCCACGCAGGTGCGACGAGGATCATCCTGCACCGTGACCTCTTGAGCTGGTTGACGAGCCGGATTAGCAGTGGCAAAGGAGGGAACGCGTAGAGGAACAGGCCCTCCCAGGGGAACGAGAAAGCATCGCCCATGCTCCTCGCCTGGGGAAACCTGCTGGCGAACCTCAGGCACTTGGAGTTCGTCGCCGTCGCAAACAGGTCGATCTGGGGTGTGCCCCACCGTCGGAAGAGGCGATCCACTAGATCCTGCCGTAGCTCCCACTCGTGGCACGAGCGCAGCTCCCTGCTGAGCGAGTCGGCGATGGTGTTTTTTATCCCTGCCAGATGAAACGGCACCAGAAATATCCTTTGGGCGACGGCCCAATGCCACAGGTCCTGCGCCTCCTTGGACAGTGCTGGGGACCTGGTTCCGCCCTGTTTCCTGATGTAAAACATGGTGGTGGAGTTGTCGGTGAAGATCCTCACCACCTTGCCCTTGAGGGACGGAAGGAAGGACCTGAGGGCCCAAAACACTGCACGGAGCTCCAGGACGTTGATATGTAGGGATTTCTCCGTCGGGAGCCAAAGGCCTCTTGCGTGCAGATTTTCGGTGTGCGCTCCCCACCCTTCCAGGGAGGCATCCGTGGTCACCGTCTCCTGGTGGGCTGGGGTCTGGAAGTCCATGCCCGCCGTCAGATGCGCGCGGGTGCCCCACCACCGGATCGCTCGTCGGAAACTCTCGTCGAGTGTGATCCTTTCCTCAAAGCTGCCCGTCGTTTGGATCCAGCGCGCGTCCAGGAACTCCTGCAACGGGCGCATCCGGAGCCTGCACATGGGAATGAGGTAGATGCAGGAAGACATCATTCCGAGGAGGGACTTGATGGACCTCACCTTGGCCGCGTCGGCCACCAACATCCGCTGCACCTTGCCGAGGATGGTCCTGGTCCTCTCCTCCGACGGGGAGGCCAGAAGGGACACTGTGTTGAGCCTCGCTCCCAGAAACAGAGCGTCTTGCGCGGGTACCAGGTGGGATTTGGCGTAGTTCACGGAGAATCCCAAGTCCGTGAGAAGTTGGACGGTCCTTGCCGTGTGAACCACGGCGAGCTCCCTCGTCTTGGCTCGGATGAGCCAGTCGTCCAGGTAGGGGTAGACGTGGATCCCTTCGCGGCGCAGCTGCGCCGCCACCGGTGCGAGGCACTTGGTGAACACCCTGGGTGCCGACCGTAGTCCGAAGGAGAGGGCTTTGAACTGGTAATGACGCCCTTGGACCACAAACCTGAGGAATTTTTGGTGCCCCTTTAGGATGGGAATATGGAAGTAGGCATCCTCCAAATCCAACGATGACAGGAAGTCTCCTTCCTCCAGCTGACCCAGGACGTGCTGGAGGGTGACCATCCAGAACTTTTGCGCCTTGATGAACTTGTTCAGACGTCGCAGGTCCAAGATGGGGCGCCATCCCCCCGTTTTCTTCTTCACGAGGAAGTATCTCGAGTAAACTCCGGAGCC
The DNA here is from genome assembly GCF_040938575.1 of Ambystoma mexicanum. NCBI lineage: Eukaryota > Metazoa > Chordata > Amphibia > Caudata > Ambystomatidae > Ambystoma > Ambystoma mexicanum. The sequence goes on along the minus strand of NC_090930.1, from coordinate 957,030,023 downwards.
CCGAAGCCTCTTTGGGACGAGTTCGATGGCGCCCTTCCTGAGCATCGCCTTTACCTCCAGGAGAAGTTTAGGGACGTGAAGTTCTTTCCTGGCCACGGGGGGGACGCGCGGACACCTTCTTTGAAACTCGAGCGCGTGGCCCCGGGCCAAGGCGTCCAGCACCCAACGGTCGGTGGAGATGGACTCCCACACGCTGACGAAGCTCGCCAGCCGGCCTCCCACTGGGGTGCTTCGGTGGGGGCCCGACCCCACGGCCGGTTCAATCCTGCTTCGACGAGGCTTTGTCGCCTTGACCTCCTTGGCGACGACGGCGGGGTCCGCCAGACTTGCCTCGTCCTCTGTAGGCCTCCTGAGACGACGAGCGGGCCGCTTGACGGTAGGTGGAGAAACCGCCGCCGGAACCTTTGGAGGCGCCCTTGCCTCCGCTGCTCCGAAAGGGCGTCCGTCGTTGTTGCAGAACTCCAAGGGCCCGGGCCGTCTCGGTGTCCGCTTTAATGGCCTGAAGGGAATCGTCCACTGTTTTCCCAAACAGGTTGTTCCCATCGAAGGGCATGTCCAGGACTCTGGTCTGAACGTCTTGACGGAAGTCCGTAGCCTTGAGCCATCCACGCCGCCTAAGGCAAACGCCGTTGCCCAACTGGCGGAACCCAGTGTCGGCGATGTCCGTCGCAACGGTAATGGCGCGGTCCGAAGCCACCTCACCTTCCTGCAGGATCTCCAGGGCCTCTGCCCTCTTGTCGTCCGGCAAGAAGTCCAGCAGGGGAGCCAGTTTGTACCAGAGCTCCCTGTCGTAGCGGGCCACGATAGCCAAGGCGTTGGCCGCTTTAATCGTCGTCGCTGCAGACGAGATGACTCTGCGTCCCATAGCGTCCAATTTCTTTCCCTCGCCGTCCGGTGGGGAAGTCGATGTGGAGGCCGCACCCCCCCCGCTTTTTTCCTGGCCGCCGCGGAGACGACGGAGTCCGGGGTAGGCTGCGCCCGGAGGCACAGGGGGGCCGTGTCTGGGACCCGGTACTTTTTCTCGTACCGGTCTCTTCTAGCTGGCGTCGTGGAAGGGTTCTTGAGGAGGGTGAGGCCCTCATCCCAAATGTCGTCCAATAGAGGCACTGCGAGGACCGTCTTCCTCTTGGCCTCGCGCCGCTGATAAAGGAAACCTTCCTTCTTCTCCTCAGGGCAGAGTTGGAAAAGCTCGGATGCCCTGGTGATCATGGAGTGGAACGATCCAATCTCGTCGGGCAGAGAAGCCCTGGTGGGAGGCGACGACGGTACATCCTCGTCGTATACCTCGTCGTCCGTACCCGTCGCTGCCGTGTCAGTACCCGTATCATCCCCTCGGGTGGACGGGGAGGAGGGCTGGAAGGGGCGCGACGGCTGAAAAGGAGGCGGAGGGTGGATCCTTCTTTTCTTGGTAGGGGGAACACCAGAAGGTCCCGGTTCTGGGTCCCCCGACGGGAGAGGTTCCGTCGGCAACGGTAGTCTCGTCCTTATCTCTGAACATAAGGACTGTATAGCCAACAAAATGGCCGCCGAGTTGTCTCGCGGCGCTGGCAGAGGGGAATCCGACGGGCGATCAGGGGCCCCGTCGGTACCCTCGACGATGTCGTCGTCACCTGCGTCGGGATCCATCCCGACGGGCCGGTCTTCTTCCACGCCGAGGCCGTGGCTTAAGACCTCGACCAGCTCCTCCTCCGAGGTTGAGGCCGAATCTACGACGACGCCCTGCCCCCCCTTTTTCTTCCCCACGGGGGATTTCACGGGGGTCCTATCGATGGGCACAAAAGAGGACTCCCTCCGAGGTGGCAGGGAGACTCTGAGCCCCGAGGTCGCCACCACTGGTGTAGCCTCCACAGGCTGAGCCAGGGCCGCCGCGACAGTTTCGATAGAGGGCTTGGCCGGATGGATTAAGGCCTTCACCACCTTAGGTGCGCTCACCGCCTTATCCTTGAGGGGGGGACACTGCCTCGCTCCCCCTCCGCCTTCGAGCTCGACCGGGGCCTCTCCAGGAGCCTCGCCGGGAGCTCGGCCTTCCTCTTACCCGACCCAGAGCGTTGGCTCGTGGTTGATGGTGCCGGAGAGGGTGCGCCCAGCCTGGCGCCCGTAGAGCCCGACCGTTCGGCGCTCCCGGTGCCAGCGGACTCGCGGTGGTTGGCCTTATGTTGGACCCCCGTCGCCGGGGCGTCCTCAAAGGTCTTAGAAGACCGCTCGGATTTCTTCCTCTTCTTCTCGCCGGACGGGCTCTTCCCTTCCAGCCAGTTGGCGAGACGTTGATGGCGGTCCTTCATGGTCCGCTCCGACATGTTGCCGCAAAACGCACAGTCCTTCTCCACGTGCGTCTTGTCCTCATGTAGGCAGTAAAGACAAAAAGAGTGTTCGTCCTCCTTGAAGACGTTCTGCAGCTGGCATCCAGGGCAGACCCTGAACAGCTTTCCGGGCGTCGAGCTTCCCTTCTCCTGGGCCATGACCGGGCCTGAGAAACTTCTGGAGTCCTCCAAAAGCGTAGCTCGACGAAATCTTCACCCTTGAGGGGCGCAGACGAATCCGACACGGGTCCCCGTTAATCGGATGGAGAGTCGGTGGAGCTTGAGGCTCTTTTGACCGAAAAAACGAAGTTTTTGAGAAAAAACGTGAAAAAAAATAGCACTAACGCTCGAGAGCAATAGCACGAGGATCCCAACACATGAACGTGCGGTAAAAATCTGAAGATGGCTGCCAGAGGCGGTGCTTAGGTAGAGGGCAGTCATTGGCTGTGGTCAGTATGACGCAGAGACCATTGATTGGTTATTACTACGAAAGACAGATCAGAAACGAAACTGATACTGGTTTTTTCTTTACCGAGGATTCCCAGCCCGACGACGGGGAATATTCATGAGCATGTGAATCCATGCCAGACCCCATGCTGGAGAACTGTATGTTGCCCACATGAACAAAATGTGCTGTGCTGAAAGGCTTGGGGTTACCAGTGGGTTACCCTTTTCCTTTTGTGCCCCAGGTAGGTGCACCCACACATGTGAGGTACCGTTTTCATCGGGAAACGTGTGGGGACGAGGGAAGGTAGGCCATGTATTGTAGGCGGTGTGTTTCGGTGGGTAGCCAGAGCGAAATGTCTGAGAATTGTCTTCATTTCCTGCCAATTTCAGAGACATTTCCCTCTGTCCACTCACCGAAACACGTCGCCAACAACAGATGTCATACCTTCTCGTGTTCCCACAGGTGTCCTGACGAAAACGGTACCTCACATGTGTGGGTGCACCTACTAGGGCGCAAAAGGAAAAAGGTAACCCACTGGTAACCCCAAGCCTTTCGGCACAGCACATTTTGTTCATGAGGGCAACCTACAGATTTGGGCCTAGGGTGTTGAAGCCAGCAAGGAAAACAGGGAACCCCATGCATTTCGCAAAAGAGGACTCCCGTGGGAATGCACAGAGGTCTGACTGGCGCGCAGCGGCCCAGAATTTATCTCCCAGAACCCCAGACAAAGTGAACATTGTGTTTTTTCCGCACCAAATATCACACTTTGTCGGGGATAGTGGCTAATAAAAACTGGGGCAATTTGCGCCAGGCAGACATCTGTGGATTCCCACGGGTGTCCTTTTTTTCGCAAATGTATGGGGTTCCCTGTTTTCCTTGCTGGCTTCGACACACTAGGCCCAAATCTGTAGGTTGCCCACATGAAAAAAATGTGCTGTGCCGAAAGGCTTGGGGTTACCAGTCGGTTACCCTTTTCCTTTTGCGCCCCCGGTAGGTGCATCCACACATGTGAGGTAGCATTTTCATCAGGACACGTGTGTGGATGCGGGAAGGTAGGCCATGTGTTGTTGGCGGTGTGTTTCTGTGGGTGGCTAGAGTGAAATGTCTGAGAATTGTCTTTATTTCCAGCCAATTTCAGAGACATTTCCCTCTGTCCACTCAACGAAACACCTCACCAACAACACATGTCATACGTTCCCACATGTGTCCCGACGAAAAGGGTAACTCACGTGTGGGTGCACCTACCGGGAAGCAAAAGGAAAAAGGCTACACCACTTGTAACCCCAAAGGGTTTGGGGAGACAACCTACAGATTTGGGCCAAGGCTGTTCAAGCCACCAAGGAAAACAGGGAACCGCATGCATTTCCGAAAAGAGGACATCTGTGGGAATCCGCAGAGGTCTGACTTGCGCAAATCGGCCCAGAATGTATTACCCAGCAACCCCGGCAAAGTCTGAAATGTGGCGAAAAGAAACCCAATTTCTGCACCTTTCAGTCGGCTCACCCACCGAAACACGCCGCCAACAACAGATGACCTACCGTCCTGCGTTCCCACAGGTGTCCCGATGAAAACGGTACCTCACGAGTGTGGGTGCACCTACCTGGGCGCCAAGGGGAAAGCCTAAAACACGCCTAACCCCAAGTCTTTTCCGACAGCTGAATTTCACGATTTTTCAGACAGGCACACCATACAGGTATGGGCCCAAGGTGTCCAAGCCACCAAGGAAAACAGGGAACTCCATGCATTTCTGAAAAGAAGACACCCGTGGGAATACACAGAGGTCTGACTTGCGTGAAGCGGGCCAGAATTTATTACCCAGAACCCCCGACAAAGTGAACATTGTGTTTTTTCCCCCACCAAATATCACACTTTATCAGGGATTGTGGATAATACATTCTGGGCCGCTTCGTGCAAGTCAGACCTCTGTGCATTCCCACGGGTGTCGCAGAGCCCTGGGCCATGACAGTGCTATTGTTATAGACATTAATGATGCACCTGGAGGATGAGAAGCCTGCCAAGAGTACTTCCCATCTGGTGCCTCCATTAATGGGAGACGAGGAGAGAGGACAGAGACCATATGTGGAGTCTATGGGTCCGGGGAGGGAGTGACAAAGAGGATGTCGGTGACAGTCTGCCTAGAAGCAACGTTGACATAGGCGTCAGCGATGGGCAGACTTTGATTGGAGACCAGTAGATCCTTTTTGAACTTTTTCCTTCCAGGCTTTGAGAGGAAGGTAAGATAGGTGATAATGTAGCAGAAACAGGTAAGCGGCCCTCCCCCGCTGTGGGAACGCAGGAAGGTATGACATTTGTTGTGGTTTTCATAACGTTTTGACCCATTTGCTGGTGCCCTTTGTCACACAACCCTTTAATTTCCCAAATGTGCCCTAAATGTAGTCGCTGTTTTAGGCACCATACACTTTTTTAACCTGCACAAGTCACCTACCCTTGAAAAGGTCTGCCTGTGCTCTTTCAAAAAATGTATGCTTGCCATTCCTCACCACATTGGTTTTCCTGATTTACACATGCTAAGTACGTCTGGTCAGTCCGTAAGCATAAAACTCCTGTGTACCATGGCTCAGTGTTTGGCTTGTGGTATTGGTTGTTTTGTGAAACACTACAAAAAATGTGTGCTTTCCTAACTACAATAGTCGCGGGATTGTAGCAGAGCATTATTTTTCTCAAAATTCATAGAAGCCATTGCCGTACCAAGCCAACCATGTCCACCACACACCTTTTGTTCGGTCATTTTCCCGCTTTTTCCCCAAACTATGGCATTTTCCCCTACCTAGTTGTAGCCCGACCTGCGCAAATCACCCCTTCCTAAACCTGGAATTTTGTCTACTTTTCAGAAATGTATGCGTTTCTGTCCTCCAATTCGGCTTTCCTACCCTTTTCTTTCATTCCGTCCATGCATGTCCAATTGGCAAAAATTGCCAGAATCGTCTACCTCTCAGAAAACGGTTGATAACCACATCAAAATATTTTTTTTTCATTTCCAGTCAACCTGTTCTTGAAAGCCAGGAAATTGGGGAATTTAGCACAGCAAACCATTTGGTCCTAGCTCTTACAAGGAAAAAAAACATAGGCTTCTTTGTATATAATTTAATTGTCATTTTTTTGAAAAAACACAACATTTTCGCCCTTTTTGGTTATTTTCTCTCACCCTCCCTACAGCAACCTACTACTCCTGGGTGGCGTTACGACATTCTACATGTGGGAAATAAGGGGCCAAATTTGGCCGAGATATCTCATGTAACAAAAAAGTTACATGCACTGAATAGCGACATACCAAAATCACCAAAAAAGGCCTTGGCACTGGGGGGCAAAACCCATGGCACTTAAAGGGTTAAAGAACATTTTTGAGCCAGTCGAGCTGCAACCGACTGCACCACTAATTGTTGTTACACTGCAGTTACCAACGCCGTCTGAGACTCCTGAACCAGTGCTTCAGATCCGCCGACCAGCACTGAGACGATTCCTGACCTCGTGCCACCATGTAGGCCAGCCTGCAGCCATCCGTCCAGCCTTGCTCACCGAACTGCCTGGCGTCTGATACCCGCAGCAGTCTCTCGTCTTGAACTCTGTCGAAGAAGCTGCAAAGCACCCTGAAACCGACTCTACACTGTCAAGCACCAAGAACTATGACAAGCTCAAGGTACACTGTGGTTCAGGTCCCCTAGTGACATTTTATGACCCATTGCTCCATTTGTGTTGAAACCAAGTATCCTTGAACTATTGCTATTACTTTACCGACTAACCTCCTGTCAGTATCCAGAGTGCATCCCTTTCCCTTCTTTGAAACGGTCTGTCCTCTGCATTCCTTTACAGTGAGGGTTGTATTTTTTATTGTGCTAAAACTGTCTATTGTGATGATAATAAAGTAGATATTTTTTCACAACCTTCACTGGACAGTGCTTTTTATCATTGAGTAATATTTGTATTTTCGCTTAGTTGCAACTAATCAACGATCCACGACCTTGCGGAGATCAGCCTGCCATTCGGCCCAAGTTACCAACCTGGACAAGGAGGTTTATAATTGGCTTGTGTTTCCAATCTGTTCGGAACCCTTCTGGTGTAGTACTAGAGGTGTAGGGATGGCTGATGGTTTAGAAACCAATATTCATCCCTGGACCACTGGTGCCCCGGAAGTTGATTTGTCATACACGTTTACCACATCTGGAACCATACTTGCATTACCACCAAGTTCACTCCATGTTGTCACTACTGTGGTCCCGGTCAACTGTTTATACCAATATATGATCTTCGAAATCATTTTATTTCTCTTCCTAATAAAGAGAACAGAGTTATAGTAATATATCAAATCAGAAACATGTGACATTCCGGATACAATATTGTTAGTTTTTCAGTTACCGCAGTAGATTTATTAGCAACAGTACCTGTATCTCTATCTATCTCTCTCTCTCTAGGGTTGGGCTGAGGTTTCCATGTGGGTTCTTCTATTGGCAAGTTCGAAACTTTCAAATAGTCGTCATCACTCATCTAATTAGGTAGAGCCTCTCAGGGAGATGATATTACCCTCCCTAGACAGTCAGCTGGCTGGGGTATAAATCCCAACCAAATATCTATTCCACATTGCCATGATCCATTTAGATTGCAAGTTTCTCCTTGCCATTGTACTATCCATCATTTCTTATACCACAGTCAAACCTTGGCATCTGCCGATGTCACAAAGATAGTAAAGTTTTTCATTTCAATATATTTGTTACAATAGAATCAGGTTCTCCTAAAACGATGTTAGCATAAGCCAATACAGAAAAACAGATCAGCCAGACAACAGCAGCTATACAGCAAAGGCTACCGCCCATTTGCCGTGGCTTACATGCACCCATGTTAGGTGTCCCTGAACCTTCACAGCTGAGTTAGAAGTCAGTAAAGTCAGGTAGTGCCCCTTTCACCTTGGGACTCCAGCAGTCTTTCTCTGGTGGACCAGGTTGTAAGGAATGACCTGGAGAGTCTGGTTCCCTTAGTAGAACAGCTTGAACCTGATTGTGAATGAGACTGACAGAGGACATTAGTATCTTAACATATTTCAACAATCGATCAGCTAATAATTGCAAATTATCCGGTAAACTTTTCACAGGTAGTGATGCAGGTAATCTCAGGTCTTCCATAGAGGATTTCATAGGGACTCAAACCAGAGTTCCTGGAGGGTGTGCTTCTCATGATAAACAGAACTAGTGCTAGGGCTTCTGGCCACTTCAACCCGGTTTCTTGGCATAGTTTGGCCAATTCATTTTTCAATACTCCCTTTCATTATTAACACAATTAAGTCCCCTGATCATGGTTAATACAAACCGGTAACCCAAATCTAGGCACAAATTCCTGAATCAAAGTTTTTGTGACACTCACTGCATCTGCCTTTCTACAAGGGTGCGCCTCCAGCCATCCTGAAAAAACGTCCACTATTACTAGTAGGTATTGCCACTGATAAGATTTTGGCAGTTGGAGAAAATCAATATGTAACCTTTACGAACGGGCCATACGGTGGAGGGTGTGCCCCAGGCATGATCGGCACATTCTTCTCCACATTATTTTGTAAACATATCACACATCTTTGACAGTATTCTTGAGTCATAGTTGTGTGTTCTGGTGCAAACCAGGATTGTCCCACTAGCATTGCCATTCCATCTCATTTTATGGCGCATCTTTTGGGAACTACAAATGGGTCGGACCCCACCCAATTAATGTGCTGTTGCTAGCGCGGACCACTCAATATGCAAAGCATTATGGAGAGAGAATAATGCTCTGATAGTTTTTTTTTTTAAACTTTCTTTATTGGCATTTCATTTAACTATACAAACAACCAACAGATCCCCCCGATCCCACACTCCTCGGTACATACAAAAACAGGGCATCCTCGCAAAAAGAAGGAAGAAGAAAGAATGACATATCGTAGCAAGTACGTTATAACAACCATCCACATGAGTCATATGCAATATGTGCGACAAGTTCAACGTCCCACAAGTAGCACTCCCAGAGCAAACGCGGTGTGCCACAAGACCCATACACCCACAGTCCCAGCTCCCAACGCCAGTGAGGGACACACGACCTTGTTTGCCGTGATCGCAGTCCATGAGCGGGACTCTCCGTAGTGGGTGGACAATTCCATACTAGACGGGCTGAGGTGGACCTCCCTGCGGTGAAGGGGTTCCCGGAACTCCTCCACTTGATTGAGGAGATATAGTGCGTATGCATCCCACATCTGCCTATCACCCCAGCATTTCCCTTTCATTGTGCCCCATCTGGTCTCTATATCGTTGCAATACAGGATATCCTCAGACCATTGAACGATCGTCGGGCTACACCTCCTACCCCACCCCATAGCCACCCGACGCTTTGCCAGGATCAGGAGGAGGCCTACCAGCTTCCTGGTCTCTTTAGGTACTTGTTTGGTGTAAACCAGCAACGCCATTACAGGATCCGGAGTGAACTGTTGCCACACAATGTCCCCGATCACCACAAATACCTGCCCCCAGAAATGCTCAAGCTCCCCACATTCCCAAGCCACATGAAGCAATCCCGCTGCCTCTCGCCCACATCTGATGCAGGCCCCCGTCCTTTGGGGGAAGTAATCCTTTTATTGAGCCGGGGTATAGTAAAATTGATGTAAAAACTTAGTGAATCAATTTGAAGTTTGTGCAGACCGCCCCTTTCTAGTCATCTCACAGCAGTAATCCCACACAGCTGCCGGTATTTCCCTGCCCAGCGTCTTCTCCCACAGGTCCCGGGACGACAGCACAGCACCAGGCCTGCTCTTCAGGGCCGCTGCATACAATTCTGAGAGCACTCGCCGCCCCACAACCCCTCTTATCACCTTATCAAGCATCACAGATACTGGGGGTTGTTCGGGAAAGGACGGAAACAGCTGCTGCAACACCGCTCTATAATACAGAAACACATCTAGTACCGAGAGGTCCCCCCCTCTCCCTCAACTCATCAGTGGAAATGAACCTACTATTCGGGAACAAATCTCCAAATTTACTAACAACCAACCTTTTCATCAGTGCTACGTACCGCACCTCGCTAGTCAGGGGAACGCCACGGATGAATATAGGTGGAAGCTCTGGCGAGTAGAGAACGCCACCCACGGGCGCACTCTCCAGAAGGGACCAAGACCTGCAAGTCAGATCTACCAGATTACGGGGTGGCCACAAGTTGCTCGGCGCAGTGAGGATGACCGACCGTAACAGCGCCGGCGATGCGCCCGCCCTCTCGATCTCTACATGCCTATGCCTTGCTGCCATCCCGTACCAGTACCGGAGATAACTGGCTTGCACCACTGTATAGTATAACTCAAATTCTGGCAACACCAGCCCTTCCTCCCGAACCGGTGCGGTAAATTTATCCCAGGAAACCCAAGCCTTCTTACCAGCCCAAATAAACTTTATCACCAATGAGCGGAGGTCACTAAAATATTTTTTAGGCACCCTTATAGGGGCATTTTGAAACACATATAGAAGCTTGGGTAGAATGGTCATCTTGATCACAGAGATTCTGCCATACAAATTGAGCGGGAGCGAGTCCCATCACAACAGCGCCAGCTTGACCGATTCGAGCGCCTCCCCATAATTACTGCGGTACACCACCACCTCCTCCCTAGCGACTGTAATCCCCAATCAACGGGTACTAAGCAGGTCCCATTGGAACCCCGAGGCATCCTGGAACTGACAACCCTCCAGTCAACAGGAATATAACTGACTTACTAGCATTTACCCTAAGTCCCGAGAGTTCTCCAAATTGCTGCACATCCAGCATGATCAGGTCCAGGTTGACCTCAGGGTGGCGAACAAACAGGACCATATCGTCCGCATACAACGAGATCACCACCTTATGAGTGTACAACTGAACCCCCCCGATGCAAATGTAGCTCCCTAACCCTTTCAGCCCAGGGCTCTATCGCCAGGGCGAATAATAGAGGAGACAGTGGGCAGCCCTGGAGCGTCCCCCGCTCAAGCGGTATTATCCCGGTGGACCGCCCATTCACTCTCACCCTAGCCACGGGATGCGTGTATAATAATTCCACCAGGGTGATAAAAAAACTTGCCCAACCCCATTCTGCACAGAACTGTGAATAAAAACAGCCATTCAATGGAATCAAATGCTTTGGTGGCATCTAACAAAACCGCTACCACTGGGTCATCCCTCGGAAGCGCCGCCATTAGCCCTAACACCCTCCTCAACCCAAACAAGGTCGACCGACCGGGTATGAAGCCTGCTTGATCTGCCCTCACCATAGTTGGCATCAACTGTGCCAGCCTTGTCGCCAGGATCTTGGCCAGGATCTTATTATCCAGGTTAATAATTGAAATCGGGCGATACGAGGAACAATCTCCCCCGGGTTTCCCTGGTTTTAACAGTACAACCACCACTGCCTCCCTAAGAGATTGTCAGTTGCCCTTCAGTCACCGCCTCCTGATACACCCGCAGTAGATATGGCGCAACTTTGTCAGCATACCACTTGTAAAATTCGGCTGTTAAGCTGTCTGGACCCAGGGATTTCCCACTCGGCAGCGTCTTAATTGCCCGACCACCTCTTCCAATGACACTGGGCTATTCAACCACTCCCTTTGCTCCTCAGAGCACCAGTACAGCCCCACCTGATCAAGAAAAGCCTCTATGTCAGCTAGCGCATGCCTGCAACTCATGAACTATCACTCCGTCCTCAAAATGGTCCACCCCCCACCCGTCTGTAATTACTGCAACCCTGTTCTCCTGGCCGCACATCCTAGTAGCCTTGGCGAGCGACCGTCCAGGGGCTTGAGCCTCTCCGTACTTCTGGGGGGCTACCCTATCCCACATATATTGCACCTCCCGCCGAGCCAGAGTATGAAATTCCTGCAGCTTCTGCAGAATATGCCCCTGCTGGACTTTGGACGAGGTGGGAGCCCCCTCCTGCAAGACACGCAACTCCTCCTCCACTCTAGCCAGATCTTTCAGTATCTTCTTCAAGATCCCCAACTCTTTGGCTATACACTGCCCCCTGATCATGCATTTAAATCCCTCCCATAGGGTACCAGCCGACACCACCGACCCATCGTTAACCTCAAAATACCCGTCTATAGCCCTCGCTAATTCCTCCTTAAACACCACATCCAGGAGCTCATCGCTCTTAAATCTCTACGGGGGGCTCGCCTCCGCCCAGCCTCCCAGTCGAACCGACAACAGAACGGTTGCATGGTCTGAAAGAGTGCGGGCTAAGATATCCACCCCTCGGACCGGCCCATAATTGAATGAGACACCAGGAAATAGTCTAACCGAGCAGCCGAGTTATGCGGCGCAGAGTGATGCGTAAATTGACTCACCCGGGGTTTCTGACCCTCCAAATGTCCTCAACACCCCACACTGTGAGCATACCCTGAAGTCTCACGGAGCTCTTACTACCCAAGCGCAGATTATTATCCACCCGATCCTGGGTCGGGTCTAGAACAGAGTTGAAATCCCCCGCCCACACAATTTCCCCCTCAGGAAGTTCCCCCCAACTGCCTCTCCACCCAATCCAAGGATTCTGTTGTGTCCCGATTGGGGCCATAATAGCAGATCAGCGTATAGAGCTTCCCCTGGATAATCCCTTGCACCACCAGACCCCTGCCCTCCGAGTCTTTCAGAACTTTTGCCAGTCTAAATTCCACCAAACTATGTACCAAGATGCACACACCCCTAGAGTAGGAGGAGTAGGAAGAGAAGTACCTATGGCACCCCCAGCCCATGCCAAATTTAGATTCAGTATCCACTGTCAAGTGAGTCTCCTGGAGAAAGGCCACCCCATCCTGTGTCTCCCCAGGTATTGTAAAACCTTCCGAGCTTTAGGCTGGCCATGAAGGCCCCTAACATTCCCCGTCATGAAATTCAGTGTCGCCATTAGGGAGTACCACAACACATATCGTCCACCTGCCCCTCGTCATTCCATGAAGCTGCACTTTCTGTACCACAGAATACCCCCCTCAAACCCCACCTGCCAACAACCCCCCCAACTTGTCGGTGATGTCCCCACCCATACTGCCCCACCTCCCCCTCCCACCCCATCAAAAACTCCCGCCCTCCCACACTGGATACCCCAACTTTCCAGTGCCCTTGATGCCCCTAATGGGTGCATAAACAGCTTTCGCATACGGGGCAACTACGGGTCCAACCCTCCAGAGCACCGCTACAGGAGTGTCGTCTCCCAACGTATGCATAACCCCAACTGCAAAATAACGTCACGCTATCGATGCCTCTCCCCCGCTTAACTGCATCCGTCATTGTTCCTCCGTGATCTAGGGGAATTTGGCAACATATCGAGGAAGGAGGCGGCCTCTTCCGGGGTCTGGAAGCACAGCGACTTCCCACCATGCACAACCCGCAACTTGGCCGGAAACAGCATAGTATATTTTATATCTCTGTCTAGGAGTCTCCTCTTAACATCCAGAAATGTTTTCCTGGCTGCTTGGACCTTATCGGAAAAATCCGGGAAAAACCTGATCACATCTCCCTTATAAGTTACTGTTCCTTTCTCCCTAGCCTTGCTGAGCGCTGTATCCCTATACCGGTAGTTCAGCAACCGGGCAATCACTGGACGCGGAGGGGCCCCCGGGACCAGCCCCCTCCCACCCGGGATCCTATGCGCTCTCTCCACGATGCATAACGGCGAGAAGCCTTCAGACCCCAGTGCCTTCCGCAGTATGTCTTCTACCAGAGTCTCCATGTTCTTCTGACCCTCTGACTCGGGCTGTCCCACAATCCTGATATTATTCCTACGGGACCTTGATTCAAGGTATTTCTGCTTCTATTTGAGATCCCATAGCGCCTGTTTGACCGCAGACATTTCACCTGAGACCGCCACATCCTCCACTCCAGATATACGCCCTTCCGCCTCATCCAGCCTTTCCCCATGCTTGTCCAAGCGGACCTGCATGTGATCCACTTTACAGGTTAAAGTATCAAGTTTACCGTCCAGGGATTGTATTCCTGACTGTACCTGCATAAACATGGCTTTTATATCCAGGAAGGCAGTTGCGGATTCTGGTTCAGACCCATTAACGTGTGGTGCAACCATGTTGTCTAGTGTTGCATTGTTTTTGGCCTGGGCGGACTTTTCAAGGTGCAGCTTCGACTGCTGCTTGCCTCCTTTGCCTGATTTAGACATGATGCAGAGGACAGACAGGCCACCCCTACAGCCTGCTATGTGTAGTAGCCCGGGACGACGGTGCCTCCAAAACACTCGCCTCCCTCTTCTTCGGATCCGACCCCCACACTAGATCTGAAGCTCCGTCGCAGCTGACCCGGGGCGAAGTGGTCCACTCAATTGCAAGATTTATCCCACCGCACTTATGGTTCGGCAGGCCCAAACATCCCTGTGTGTGCGGGGACTTAGCCAGCAGTGACCTCGAGTTCTGCAGGCACACCCAGCTCTTCCTCGGCACGTCCGCCAAACCACACACCAGGCACTCACCCAGAATCCTCCAGTTCACACCAAAGCCATGTGAGAACCAATGCGAGGGCCAGGCAATGTCCAATAGTCCAAGAGATCTAAAGGGGTCACACCAGATAGCCGGACATCACAGTAGACGTCCCTTTCCTGACAGTTAACTAGAGTATACTCTCCTTCCACCGCTCCCCAATATCTGTGGCCCTTGACAACAGTTCTTCAGAGTCTCATCCTGGTGCCACTCCCCGTGCCTTCCCCCACTGATCCACAGGAGTCACTGAGCACTTGCTGCCTCCCCGTTCCCAGTGTCCACATCGTGCTCTCCCCTCCCTCAGGGCTCCCTCCGCCACAGGCCGCAGGGGAGACTAACACCAGGAGCACACAGCGCCCCCAGGAGGCCAAGAACGCCCCTGCGTGCCCCCCCGCGCCGCCGCCCCAGAGGGGCTGCACTCACCGTGGCATCAGCCCGCGGACCGGGCCTGAGCGCTCCAGATGTCCAAATGTCTGCAGCTCCACTCCGGGTTCAGAGAGCACCCGGCCCCCACTGTGCCGTCAAGGCACGCCAGGGCGCAACACACTCCACCCGCTCTGACGTCTCTGGAACAGATCACCTCCAGGGGCCAGGCAGCAAGGATCTGGGGTGCGCACTCCCCCCCTGCCGGGCACTCTTTCAGGCAATAAGGCCGCCTCCTCCGTGTGGCTAACAGCCAGACGCTAAGGATCCGGGGCGCGCATCGCCCCCAATGGGCACTCCTTCAGGCTATCAAGCCTCCTCCTCCGTGCGGCCATTCCGCTCTAGCCCGAGGACGCGAAGCGCGCCACTGCACTGCGCTCCCGGCTGGCCAGACCTCCCCCACTCCCCTCCAGTCCAGCCCCGCCACGCTAATCGACTGCAGCGCCTTCACTGTCCGGTCCAGGACGCCTCCTCCACAAGCCCGGGGTACTCAGATGACAAATCCCCCAGCGTGAACGCAGCGTGAACGTAGAATGCAGCACGGAGATTGCCGGATAATAAGCCGGATTTACGCGGCACTTAGGAGCTTCACGAGCCTGCGGCCATCTTGGTCAGGCCTTCTAGCGCCCCCATGCTCGGATAGTTATAAAATGCTCAGAGGAAGATGGCCGGTGCTGTGTGAGCTCTATATCTGCAAGTGCCGGCAGGAGGATGCCAGTAACCAGTGATGCCCAGTTTGTTATCCTGAGGACAGCGCTGTGAGGTGCTAAGAGTCTGGGTGCAGCTGTGGTCTGCTTTGGGGACCGTCAGTGGCATTGCTGCTGAGAATACCGCTTGCGACTGTATGGCCGGGAAGCGCTGTGTGGAGGTGTGGACCACAGGCGGCCTGGGAGAGGAAATGGGCTTGCTGTGAGCGGTGCAGCAAAGAGAGGGAATCCGGCTGTTGCGGCTGGGCTCCGGAGGCTCACTGCAGTTTGTGCTTTGCCAGATGGGATGGCCTCCGGGGAGAAGTGATACTCGGAGCAGAGTGAGCGAGTTGCCGAGCGAGATGCCAGAGCCCGGCTGGAAATTGTGTTGGAAAGACGACGGTCTATGGCAGCAGGCCGGCTCCTGCTCACGCAGGCCCCCTGCATTGTGCATGCATTATTCTGGAGCAGGCTACAAACAGAGGATGCCAGATATGCTTTGAAATTGCATAACAACCCTTGGAGACTGCCAGGTGGGGTTTGGTCTTTGGGCTGATGTGGCAGCCATCTTGGACTGGTGTCCACATGGCACAAATACAGGCTGCGAACCTGGTAGGATGGGAGTCGGTTACTTTCCAAGAAATTGTTAACAAGCCTCGAACCTGGAAGACCTGCAAGGAAGGAAGAGAAGAGAAAGGTGAAAACCAAGGACTATTTCAAACGTCTTACCTGCATCCGGAATCTTCTCGCCAGCATCCCTGAAGAAAGACTTCCATTTAAAAGCATCCCGTTGCTCGTTGCAGCGCCACGCTTCACTCACCTGTCCTCGAGACATCTCCCGGCTCCATCGCGGCTGTCAGCATCGGACGCCACATCTCTGCACCTAGGGGAGAGAGCAAGAAACAAAAGGGTGAGGAGAAGGAACACAGAAGGAAAGCCTGATTAACAGCCATAATACTTACCGGCTTTTCTTCCACATTTCGGGTCGGCGCCGCCCCATTGGCAGGTACCGTACCCCGGCCCCTATGGGGAAAGGCAAGAGACATTTCTGGGGAATGATAAGGACATTTAGAGGGATCGCCCTCATCACTACTCACCTCGGCAGTTTAACCCCTTGACGCATCGCCTTCATTCTGCACCTGAAATAAAGGACAGATCACAGGTTAGAAAGACAACATAAAAGGGGCCTCACTTGAACTTTGAACTTTCATACTAATGGCGCATCGCTCAGGAAAGTCAAGTGGATTTTGCCAGCGCCATTCTGAAAACCAGTGAAGTAACTGGACGAACGCGCGCCCCTGCACCAGAAGCAGGATGGAGTGTTCATCCTTCCAAACCATAAGAAGGATATTCCTACGGGCCAGGCAAGCACGATTTGGAGGTCCTGTCCAATCGGTGTTCCGGGTCCTGCGCATCACGCTAGAAGAGGCCACAGCAATCCAGACTAGACCAGCGCCCCCGTGGGAACCAGGTGAGCATTACACCTGAGACCACTTGGTCATTCTGATTTATGTAACTCGACCCAATAACGAAATACTTGAGATTTGGGCCTGGTAGCGGTATGGTGGAGAGGTCTGCCAGAGGCATTACTAGGCAATCTGTCACTGACACAGAGTCATGTAGGGTTGAAACGTGTGCCTCCCCCTCTAATGGAGTTGGTAACAACGAGGCTGGTTTTAAGGCCCAACATCAAGTCAAAGTGATATTTGAAGAATTTAACAGCAGCATTTTCTATTTGCTGACCCTCGAAACTGACATGTCCTGTGTTTTTGTTTTCAATAACATTGATACTACTGCATGCGGAATGGCCACCTTCAACAGTGATCCAAATACAATAATTTCCCTTTATTCCACTAGCAGAGCTGCTGCAGCTACTGTTCTGAGACACAGCGGCATTCCTGCCACAACTGGGTCCAATTCTATACGATATGCTAGGGGTCTGTAATGAATCCCATGTTTCTGGGTAAGCCAAAGCAAATCCTTTACTTTCATGGCAATACAATGTAAATCCCTTTTTGTAACCCGGTAGTCCTAATGTGGGGGCTTCTGCTAATAACCGTTTTATTCTTGTGAAAGCCGTTTCCACCTCTGGTGTCCATTGCAATGGTTTAAAAGTATTTAATCATGTGTAATCTTGTAGTGGCTTAGATATCTCAGCTAATCCTAACATCCATTGCCAGTAGTTACCCATGGCCCAAGGAAAGCCTGCATTTGTGTTACGCTCTGTGGCTTTTGTATGTTGTAAACCGTCTCTTTCTGTGAGCGGGATATCAATCAGAATCCCTTCATAATGTCATGTGCCAAATAGTGTACCATAAAGGCGCATAACTAACTTCTTTTTTGATGCCTTCTGCCCTTTCTCTGCCAGTGCTGTTAACAGGATATTAGTATCTTTTTTACACACCTCATATGATGGAGAGGTGATTAACAAAAAAAATGACATTCTATAAGCACAGATTTTCCTGGTAATTTTATGGCATATAAATCTTTAACTGTTGTATGAAAAGGGTTGGGTACTCTTTATACCCTGGGGGCGAAGGCGTCCGTGTATACAGGAGCCTCATACAAAAAAGCAAATAAATACTGACGGTCCCTTATGTATGGGAACTGAAAACAAAGCCAAGCATAATTCGACCACTGTGAAATGTGGGGTGTGTGGTGGAATACACAACCATATGGTTGCTGGTTTTGGTACCATGGAAAATAAGGTATCAAAGCTGCATTAATAGCATGTTGGTCCTGAACAAAACGACATAGCTCTTTTCCGGGATTCTTAACAGGAAAAATAGGAGTATTGCATATACTGCTGGTCGGAACAATTATTCCTTGCCTCAAAAAAAGATGTTTCCTTCCTATGCCTCAGGTTTCAAGGGATACTGGGTTGTATAGGGCAATGTTTGAGGATGCACTTTTATCTTTACTGGTTCAGCTGTGTGTATATATCCTACTTCATTGTCATGGGTGGCCCACAAGCACCCTGGTATTGAGTCAATTAACTCTTATGTCCTCAGACCATTGTTCCTCTGCCTCTGTCCCTCCTCCTCCTATATCTTTAGTGAAGCCATCATAGTCACTGCATTATCTGACGGCACTCTTAAAAAAACTCCAGCCTGAGTGCGGTATATAGTGCACCTCATTTTGCACATTCATGGGAGAAGTGGGACGTAAGAAATGTGTGTTGATGAGTAATGGGAGCCAATGTGACAGAGAGTGGTTCCGTAACCTGGTGTATGACATTGGTATTCGATATTCATACTGCTCTTAATGTCTTCCCAGATGTGGGGACATATGAAAAATTATTAATTTGTAACATGGATCGGTTTGCACCGGTATTTACCAGACATGGTACTGGTATTCCCTGAATCTGGTACTGTACATATAGATGCTCCTGGTCAATTGGTAACATCAGTGCTTCCAGAGTCCCTTCCCCTTCCGATTCTCACTACACAATTAGAGGTACTCCTTGCCCTTGTGCTGTCTCCGGGATAAAACGAGTTTGGATTTGGGAACAGGGATATCTGGCTCATGGGCGCAGTTGGCCCTGGACCCGTCCTCCCTCTGGTTGAATTTGTGTGTTGCCTGGGCCAGTTCCCCTTGCCATCTGTTGCCCTGCTTGCCATCTGAATGGACATTCATTATTCCAATGACCCCGCCGCTTATAATAATGACTAAGCAACAGGTTTGGTGCCATGGCTCTAGGAGCCTGCTGGTCATTCCAAATCCCCTGTCCTCGATAACCCTGTCTTCCCCATGGTTTTTGCTAACCAAACTACTCCTGTTGCCTCGTTTGCTGTGGCTGCCCACCGTAACCTCCCTGCTGGTTCGGATATGCCTGTGGGGCCATTTGACCTTCACCTCCGCCTCTAGGTTGGCCTCCTCATTGGGGTGGATTTTCCTGAAAGTTTCCCGTTCAATGCTGCTGTCCCTGAAGACTTTGCATCTGTAATGTCATACGTTTATTATCAAACATCTCCTTTCTCTGTTCTTGGCAAGCGATGCAATGATTTGCCACCGCCACTAAATCCACCAATTGCTTTCCTGCCATCCTATGTACATGTTCTTAAGCTGCACCTGTACTTTTGGGGAAATCCCGAAATTGAAGAGTTGGCTATAGCCTCCTGTGCTGTATTTTCTTGTTTGGTAATACCACAGTGCTAGGTGAACACTACCTTAAGTCTATCTAAATAATCGGTGATCGATTTGCCTTGATTTTGTTTACAATTTGCTATATTTGCCCAATCAGTTTTTCTAGGGCACATCTCCACGACCATTGTCACTATCCTATTCCTTGCCTGAATTAGGGTATCTCCTGTGCCTGGATCAACAGCTGGCCAAGCCGCCTGTTCTGTTCGTCTTACCTCTGATGGCATTAAAAGTTTCATGAATTGATTCATAGCTGCCCATAATGGGTTATAACACTGCATTATTGTCTGCAATTTCTCCACAAATCGTTGTGGTTTTGCCCTTTTATTAGGGAACTCTTTAGCTAATGCCTGGTGGTCTCCAGGTGTCCATGGTACATGGACTATCATTAGCGCATGTGGATTTTATGCATCTCCCGGTGCCGCTGACACTTGTCTGATTGGAGCTTAACATGCATGTATATACCTTAAGTATATCGTCCCACTCCGTGTTACTGAGGAATCATATGCTGGTGGAGGTCCCACGAGCGGTGCTGCTCCACCGGGTCCAGCCCTACAGATAAAGGGTGTATTAGCCACTTTTTTCCCTAGAAATAAGCAAATAATCACAAATATATATATATATATATATAGGGAATAAAAATACTCCCCAAATAAATGGGAATAAGACATGTACAACATTATGCCCCTGCTTTCACCCACACAGGTCCATGGATATGTTGGGACCTGTAGTGCATGTAGTAACACAAGAAGAAACTACTATTATTACTGCCTGATTGAAAGAAGTAAACATGTATCTTTTAATGTGCATGAATAACAAGGTGCAAAGAAATAATTATCACACAAAGATTTCCGTTTTCTAGTTAAAACATATTTACTCGTTCATAAAATAGTCCCATTGAGAATTGAAATTATTACTTCCGAAAAATGATTTAACTCCCAACTTAAAAAAAAATAGGGAGTAAAATACTCCCAAATATTATCTGGAGCACTGACTGGGTCCCAGCCCACTCAGCCCTGGTGTTTCTGGTGCTGTGGGTACCATCAGGGAATTCTCTTCTACGATTGGCCCTTCTCCCAATTGAAATATATCTTTCAGTGTCTCACTCTCCTGAGCCTCTGCTTTGTCAGCCTCCACTGGTCCCTCCTATGGGCATCCTGACCCTTCTAACCATCTTCTCCCCATTCACATTTTTATTTGATTTCTCAATCGGTCATTACTCTCTCTTAATCCCCTTACTTTCCCATCATCTCTTCTAGCTGTCGCCTCTTCTGATATACCGTAAATGCAATCCTAACGTAGACAGGAATGTAAAACCCTGCAGATATACATTGTTTTCCTCTTCGTAAGGCCTTGAAGCCTGGGCAAGAGCCGCAATTAATCAACACCCGAGATGCCGGTTTGTCTTGCAAGCGCTGTTGTAAAAGGCAGTTAAATGTGAATTATATGCAACTAATGGTGCTCCTTCATGAAGGATGGTATTTTTCTCTGCTTTAGAACTGTCTGACCCTTAGCTCATGAGCGCAGAGAACAGATAACGTTGGTTGGAATGTCTCCCTGCAAGAACATGATATCCTTCCCTGTGCCAGTGCTCCGTGTTCCCCATAACAGAAAACTTTCTCTGCAGCCTTTGCTAGAATACTAATGTTTAGACTGACTGAAGTTACATCAAGGCATAAATTAGTTTTCAAAAATTGATTAGCAGAGTTTGCCAATTAAATTGTTCTAGATTACCAAACAAACCCATTTGATTAGCAATTTTGTACTAATGTTTTTAATGCCACCAGAAGATACTTGTAGCCAAGATATAAAATGAGCAACAATACAGCAGTTTGCATAACGCTGAAGACATTAGTGAGATAAGTCAGGCCTTGCAAATTGTTACTGTAAAATGGTGCATGTCACCACAAACCCACTTTAATTTGGCACACTGCTGCCACCCAGAGGCCAGTCATGCACAGTGAAACTTTTATTTGACATTTACTGCAAACAATGTAAAGTTTAAACATGTTTCCAACATCCCCTGCAAATGGTACTGGCCCTTCTTAAAATCTACTCGACTATGCGAGTGGGCGAAAATACTTTGAGCCCTGGGCGAGTCTCTAAAAAGGTTAGCTGCATGAATGGACAAGTAAATCGATATGATAAAAAGGCTCTGAAAACAGTCTGGCCAGCTCTCTACTGCAGGTGCAAATATATAATGCAATCATAATCATAGAGCAAAGTGAGCTCTGGAGGCCAACTACAGTGTACAGTTTTGCAGTAGGTCTGTAGATGTACAGACTGGATGAAACTATTGATCGCTACGTTAATGAAATATCAAGTAAGCTTTGTGTATTCATTATGTAAAATACTAAGCAGAGTGGAAAGCATAGCACGCAGAGAAATTGGCAAACTAGGCAGAATATTGTAATTTGCGGCCATCTCACTTTCAGGGTAGCGGCTATAAACCAACGTGGTAAGACAGAATGTCAAGGAGTATGGGATCAGCTCATGGGTTGAGCACTATGCAAGCTGTATGTAACCAGCAGGCCACAGGAGTCGGTTTGCCATCAAAGCATTTGGCCGCGTGGTCATGTACATTTTTAAAGGTGTCCACCCGTCAATATGATGCACCTTCCCAAGAAAATGAAATCTAGGTAACACTGAGATTTAGATACACTTCACTGTAAAGCATGGACACAATGCAGTGTTTTACAGTAGCAATACTGCAATTATGCATTATGTCAACTATTACATTTTTAGAAAAGGAATTGAAAGACTTTTTTAAAATGACTAACACATACTGGTCTGTGGCAGACGTGATAGATACAGTTAGCTTAATAACAGTATTATCCCAATTATTTCTGGTTTGCAATTATTTGAAAAATAAACATAAAATGTGCATAGCACTCCCACACAGGCTGTTTGGCACATGAGTGAAGGGGACGATTACTACTGCCCTCTTTCTCTCCATTAGCCCCTTTGAACTTACAGCGAAAATAGGGTGGAGAGAGCTCTGAAGGCAAGAGAGGAATGCAGGGTGAGCTGTGCTTTCATTGAACATGGTAACTTAAATAGCTAACTTTGCTACACAAGTGCCAATTTAATTAGCAAACCTACAGAAATGCATAGCAAATTGCTCTGTGACACTGCTTATTTTATGCCTTGTACATGCATAACTGTCAATTACCGAACCCTAGCTTGCATGTCATGTATAAGGGCGGGCTGAATGGTACTGCAAAGGATGAGGTGTTATGTATATAACTGCTTTAGCGCTGCTCGCTCTCTCTCATCTCACGGTTTCTAGGAACACAAGTCGTGAGGCGTTGAGACCCAGTCGGCCGACTGTGATACTCTATGAATAAACCAGACTTGTTTGGAAAACAAACCTCACGACTGGCGTGTCATTAGTATATGGTTATGGTGCCTTTATTCCATATATGGTCTTACAAAAATGGCGCCCGAATAGGGACCCTCCTTGTGATGATCCATCGCGTATGTTGAAGGCAAGGACGAGTCGAGGACGAAGCTGTCGGACCAGGATCAGAAGGTGTTCAGGGCACCCCTGCAGAAGTGATTAGAGACTCCTCCGCAGATCTGTACACAGCCGATCCCTGATCAATGAGCAGCACCCAGAGAGCATCAAGGCGAGTGTCCTGGAAGCGAGGCAAATTGTGCCAGACACGCAATCGTGGCGTTTCTTGGTTGCGCCTGTATACGGGCGAATTGCATCCCGAGAGACAAATTGATTGATCAGGTGAGTCGTGCCCAGATTCTTAAACGTCCTGATATTGGTTGAGTGTTGCACTTGCAAGTACAAACGGCCAGGTAAAAACGGTAAGAGTTAACCATGCCTGGGAAATTGTCTTCCTGTTTAGTGAAATTTTTTCACAGCGGTAGACAGTCTTTGGAAACAGGCCAGGCCGCGCCACCCGACGGGTCGCCCGTCATATGATATGTACATTAAATACGGAATAGGGACAATAGTGTTTAATGCGATTTGGCATAGGCAGACCAGACGTGTATCAGACCTTCAGTGGCCAAATAATGGGAGCTTCGAACTAGCGCGTATAGAACATTTGGAATCAGTTTTGCTACAGAAAAAGGCCAGACCAGCAGCGTTCGATGTTTTAAGGGACTGGACAAAGGAAGCAAATCAACGCTTGAAAAGTAGAGAAACATGCACGTAGACATAAATCAAACAGAGAAAGCGCTAGAGCATGATCAGCAGAAGCAGACAGAGGTCATTCGGAACATGGACAGAGTCTTCCAATTAGACATACAGAAAATATATCCTTCATAAGATTTGCATACATCAGACGAATTGATAAATAAGTTACTAAATGAGCGAAGAAATTATCATCCAAGTACTGACCCAGTTGCACCACCTCCCTATGCATCTCCTCCTGTTGCTATTCCCTCGCATGCATCTGCACCTGCAGTAGCCGTCCCATCTGCGCCCATGGTATAACTTCCTCCACCTCCTACAGAGCATGAGTAATACGCTTTAGCTGGCAATTCTGCATCAATGGGGCCTGAGAAAGGAAGTATTAGACTGACTCGTAGTACGATTAGCAAGGAACGCAAAGGCAAACTAAAACAGTGGGCTGAGGCATATATTGATGATGGCAATGAGGTGGCTGTGCAAAGTTCCATATCTGATCATAGAGGCCTTGGTGAACAGCAGGTATTGTTAGAATATATGGGAGATTATCTCGTCATGGTAGGGAGTGACTTAACTGATACAGTAATACCGCAAGAGTTGCATGATTTAATTGTCCTTTCTAATTCGCGAGATAATGCAGTGAAAATATGAGAACATGTAGGGCGAACATTTGTGTTTAAGCAAGAACTTGATCGATTGCATAAAGAGATAATGAGTAAGCGTGAACCGCATATCTCATATGTCCAGAAACGATTTCTTCCGCCTTTGAAACCCGTTGGTGAAGAGAGCCAAATTTGTACGCGAGATGCGCTTAGATGGATTACGGATGCTGCCATTTACCCGATTGAAGTGCATGATACGTTTAGTCAATACACACCAGAAATGCAGAGAAAAGTGTTACAGGTTATGGTGGAATATGTATAGGATGAATGCATGAAGAAAAAGGTTTGTTATCCTGCTGATCTGATGACGATTGATAAAAGAGCATTTTCGTCTGACACTGGAACAAATGCTTTTTCCCTTGATCTGGCTTTGTTGCTTAATAGACGCACAGATGTAGAATCCTCTACTTTGCAATGACCTATGAGGGAGGATGCCTCCCACGTTTGTCCCGAAAGTAGAAGTTGCTGCCGAAGGGGCAAGTCCAGCGCGAACGATAGAAGCCCATTATATTGCACAGTTTCTACATGTTCCCTTTTCTAGGCAAGAAGTGAACACTATAAAACAGACAGTCCCTGATATTAGGAAAGCTGCTGCTGGTTTTTATAAGGAAATTGAATCTGTTTTGAATTCATCTGTTTTTACACTGAGTGACATTGATTTATTTTTCCCTGTGATTCTTCCTGACAAATGGAAAGAAACTAGAGGTATAAATGATGCACCGATGTTAGGCGATACATGGGAAACTTTGATCAGAGTTGATAGTGAGAGATCGGCTGGGGAAAAACCTCCACAAGTAATTCTAGCTTTGCCCTCACGAACAGTAGCGAAAATAAAGACTTTAGTACCTGAGAAGAGAATAAATTGACTGATTGTCTACAAGGAAAATCGGAAGGAGCGACAGATTTTTTAACCGGTTCGAAGATGTATTTGCAGATTTTAGTGGTCAAAATCTAAGTACCAAACCTGGGAAGAGATTATTTGTTGATAAGTGTCACGCTCACCTGATTCCCACGGAGGCGCAGGTCTGGCTTCGAGTGCTGATGCTTCTTCAATGGTGAAGCGCAGGACTCTGAAGATGGACTCTCTGGCTCGCAGGAATATTCCCCTGTGCGTGAAAAGGGAATATTACCTACTGACGGAATAATGCTCACGCCTCCCACTCCCTTCCAACCCTCCACGATACCCTTCCTCGATTCCCCGTGAAGTCTCACCTTAGGGTCTGGAAGGATGAGTTCTCCATCCTGCTTCTGATGCAGGGGCGCGTTGAAACCCAGTTACTTCACTGGATTGAGGTTTGATGGGAGTTCAAATAAGCTTGACTATTCAGGTAAGGCGCTGTACGAGTTCTGTAGCAAGTTCAAAAGTTCAAGCTAAATAATAATGTTCATTGTCTTATTGCAGCAAGCGCTAACGCTTATGTCTTTTTCCCCTTAGGGGCTGGGGTTCGGAATGCCGGAGATATGGCGCCTACCCGAAGTGAAACGTGCAGTTCCAGTAAATGACAGGTAAGTTCTGGATGAGCGTTCGGGTAATGTCTTTGCATTCGCTCATTCAATGTCTTTGTCTTTTTTCCCCATAGGGGCCAGGGTCCGGAATGCCAGGAAGCGGCAGGACCCGAAATGAAATGGGAATGACCCAACAGGTAAGTCTTAGAAGGAAACTGAGCTTTTCCTATTCCCTTTCTTCTCTCACCTTGTGTTCTTGTCTTTTTCTCTCTAGGCTCTGGGAAGTGGCTGCGGATCCGGATGATCGCTGCTGAAGATGGAGGTGCCCAGGAAAGGTGAGTGAAATGCAGCGCTGCAGCGATCGAAGCGAAATGCTTTTAAAATGATGTCTTCCCTTTCAGGATTGTCGGTGTGATGTCTCCGTGATGCAGCTTTAGCAGGTAAGGTGTTCTTTCTCTCCAATTCTCTCTTAACAGGTGACCCAGGATGCTGACAGGCGTGGCTGAAGTCCAGATGCAGGAGCTGACACGGTGAGCGTCCAGCTGCGAGGAGCAGAACAACGCGAAGCGTGAGTTGCTGATCGGGCGTGGTTTAAATAGCTTTGGAAGAAGTTCCAGGTATGTATCCTTCCACCGATCAGGTATGTTTCCTTCCCCGACCACACCCAGGGCAAAGTAGTCCCACAGGTAAAGTAGTTCCATTCAGGCCTCAAGAGGGCCTGGCTGTAGCAGCATGGTCTGCATCAGGTAAGTGCACATTAAAACACTTGAACACATGTCTAGCTTTATGAGCCTGGCGCCTAAGGCGCCAGGACAGGGGTCCAACATGAGCCTGGCGCCTAAGGCGCCAGAACTGTGTCCAAAGGGCCCCAGCTTGGGCCCGCTGGCACTTCCCTGGGGGGAATCATGCCTGCCTCTGGGGTTGCTGGGTCGGACCTGGCTCCTTGGAGGTAGGCATCATGACAGTACCCCCCCCTCAAGGCCCCTCCCAAGGTTGTTTCCTCCGGGGGTTTTGGCTTGTTCGGAAATCTCCGGTGGAACCTTTGTATTAATTGAGGTGCGTGAACATGGTTACTAGGCTCCCACGATCTCTCCTGAGGTCCATATCCCTTCCAGTCAACAAGATAGAAGAGTTTGGACTTTAACACCTTGGAGTCTAAAATGTCTTTAACTTCGAATTCTAATTCCCCTTCAATTTGAACTGGGTCTGGAGGCTTGGACAGTCGGGTCCCTGGTTGTACTGGCTTCAAAAGTGATGCATGAAAAACTGGATGAATACGCATGTTAGATGGTAAATCCAGTTTAAAGGCCACGGGATTGATTATAGCCTTGATGGGATACGGTCCTATGAATCTGGGATTGAAGGTTTGCGGGCCCTTGAGGGGTAAATGTTTCGTTGCTAGCCATACCTGGTCTCCTACTTGGTAAGGAAGAGTTTTACTTCGGTGCAAATCAGCGTTTTCTTTATACTTTTTCTTGGCTTGCTGTAAATGAGTTGCAGCTTCTTTGAAGGCTCGGGTTATTGTGGAATGCAGATGATTTACTGCGGGCATTTCCAGGGTCAGAGGTGGATCTAGATCAGAGGTCCGAGGATGGTGACCATACAAAGTATAAAAAGGAGTTTGTCCGGTTCCAGAATGCACTGAATTGTTGTATGCATATTCTGCGATCCAAAGGATGTCTTTCCAATTTAACTCGGATTGGTGTAACATGCACCGAAGATATTGCTCGAGAGTCTGATTGGTTCTCTCGGTTTGTCCGTCGGTCTGGGGGTGGTGGCTGGTGGATAACCGCACATCTATTTGTGCTAGTTGGCAACACTTCTTCCAAAAATGGGAGATAAATTGACTTCCACGATCCGAGACTAATATGGAAGGGAAACCATGTATGCGAACTATATTCTCCAGAAATTCCTTGGCCAAGGTGGAAGCTGAAGGCAAACCTTTTAGAGGGATAAAGTGGGCCATTTTGGAGAATAGATCCACAATTACAAGGATAGTGTTGTAACCAGCACAAGGAGTGAGGTCAGTTATAAAGTCCATTGACAAGGTGTGCCATGGTGCCGGTGGAATATCCAAGGGTTGAAGTAGGCCGGCTGGCCTTTTCTTTTGACCCTTGTTTTGGGCGCAAATTCCGCAAGACAATACAAAAGACTTTATGTCTTTTCTCCAAGAAGGCCACCAGAAGTGGCGTTTGATTTTTTCCTCCGTTTTAGCGATACCAGGGTGTCCTTCCATTAATGATTCATGATGATGGGCAATAACAAGTTCTTGCAATTCTTTACTAGGCAGAAACAACCGCTCCTGGAAGTAGGGTAAGTCATCCTTAACGGTGTAATGAGGACCCTTTTGACTCCATTCCAGTAAGGCTGAAGAGTCTAGAAGTTGTTTTACTTGCGTTTGGATGTCCTCAATAGTTTGCAATGAAGTTAGGCCTAAGATTCTTTGTTCAGGTATGATTGGCACAGGTTCTAAACTCAAATTGGGTTCTTCCATGCCAATCCGGGATAAGGCGTCCGCTTTACCATTCTTGCAGCCAGGGCGATAGGTAATTACAAAATCAAATTCCGCAAAGAATAGAGCCCATCATCGGAGTTGTCGTGAAGATTGAGCTTTGGCCGTCTTTAAATATTGTAAATTTCTGTGGTCCGTAATTACGGTGATGGTGTGTCTTGCCCCGAGAAGGTAGTGACGCCAAGCCTTGAAAGCAGATTTAATAGCCAGTAACTCTTTGTCGGTAATTGCGTAGTTGATTTCAGGAGGAGAAAATGTACTGGACCAAAAGGCTACAGGGTGTAGTTGGTTAGTTTCTGGGTCTCTTTGCGACAGGACAGCTCCCATGGCCGAACTGGATGCGTCGGTTTCCACAATGTAAGGGAGATCTGGGTGCTTCAATATAGGTGCAGAGGTGAATTTGGTTTTCAGGTCCTGAAAGGCTTGTTCAGCCTCAAGAGTCCATTCAAAGCGTTTGTTTTTCTTTAGGAGAGCTGTGATGGGTTGGACTGTTCGGGAAAATTCCGGGATGAATCTTCGATAGAAATTGGCGAAGCCGAGCATGCTCTGAACTCCCTTCACCGAGCTAGGAGATGGCCATTTGAGGATGGCGTCCACCTTCCGCGAGTCCATTTGGACTCCTTGAGGTGTCAGGATGAATCCGAGAAACTCCACTTCTGTGGTATGAAAAACGCATTTTTCGAGCTTTGCAAATAGTCTGTGCTGGCACAATTTCTCAAGAACTGCCCTAACATGTTTTCTGTGATCGGATTCTGAAGAAGAGTACACCAGGATGTCGTCAATATAAACAATGACACAGACGTCGATAAGTTCCCGAAGAACATCATTCATAAAGTACTGAAAGGCGGCAGGTGCATTGCACAAACCGTAGGGCATCACCTGATATTCGAAGAGCCCAAATTTGGTGCGGAATGCAGTCTTCCATTCGTCGCCTTCTTTTATACGCACCAGGTGATAAGCTCCTCGGAGATCTAACTTGGTGTACACACAAGCGTCTTTCACCTGGTCGATAAGCTCAGGGATCAGGGGCAGAGGATAACGATTCTTAATCGTTATTTGATGTAGGGCGCGATAGTCTATACATGTTCTAAGGTCGCCCTCTTTTTTCGGCACGAAGAACAGAGCTGAGGAGACAGGAGACTTGGACGGGCGAATAAAACCATTGGCTAGGTACTGATCTAAATACTGACGCAAATGTAGGTTCTCAGGTTCCGTAAGAGCATAAATCCTACTACAAGGTAGTTGAGCATTGGGTACCAGATCAATTTGGCAATCATAAGACCGATGGGGAGGTAACGTGTTAGCCTGTTCTTTCTGAAAAACGTCTTGGAATTCTTGGTATTCTGACGGTAGCTGTACAGGGGTGGAAGTTGCTGAGGCTAGACCCATAACTGGATTTCTTGGGTAACAAGTTGGTTCACAATCAGGAAAACTTATCTTCTTTGCTCGCCAGTCAATTCTGGGATTATGTGTTTCTAACCAAGGAATTCCAAGAATTACTTGAAATTGTGGGGCCTTGATCACATCAAACACGATTGCTTCCCGATGTCCATCCTGACCCACCAGTGTCGTTTCAACAATGGAATGCGTTACAGGCCCTGAGGCTATTTCGGTTCCATCTACTGTAGTAATGACATCTTGGGTTACTTTCGGGCGGAGAGGGAGCTTAATCCTGGAAGCCAATTCACGGTCTATAGAATTTCCGATAGCTCCACTGTCGATGTATGCTTTTATAGCATGCAACAGCTGAGGCTGTTTTGGGTCCACGAGCACCATTGGCATGACAAAATGCGAGGTCAAAGAGTTTGTTTTCAAGCTCGGCAAGCGGACCCCTACGCTTGTCGGGCTAGGTCGTTTCCCGAATCAGGCGTCAATAAATCGTTATCAGTGGCTCCAACCACCTTCTTAGGTGGTTTAACCGGACAATTTCGAAGAAAGTGACCGGAAGTCCCGCAATACAGACAAATTTGCATTTGCCGCCTTCTCTCTCGTTCCTTCTGCGTTAATGGTCCTTTAACACCGCCGATTTGCAGAGGTTCGGATACGTCGGTACTCTTGGAGTTAGCGTGGGTTTTGATCGGTACTCAGGTTTCGTACTTTAACCGATCTGCTTTCCTATTTTAAAGTCTTTGATCAAGTTGAACCACCAAGTCTATGTAGTCAGCGCAGACCTGGGGTGGATCTACTATCTGAGCTAGAACATCCTTAAGCTCTCTGCGCAGGCCTCGATGAAACAATGTGATCCTTTTGTTTTCTGGCCATCCAGTTTCCACAACCAGTCTATTAAAGGTGGCAACGTAGGACAAGAGATCCTGATTACCTTGTCGTAAGGATAGCAGTTCGTTATCAAGGGCCTGTCCTTGAGAGTGTCGAGCAAACAATCTTTCCATGCTGGCCTGGAAACCCTGAAAATTCTGGAGAATGGGATCATCCTTATTTACCAATGGAATAGACCAATCGGCAGCACTGCCACTGAGGTAAGATAGTATAAAGGCTACCTTGGTCTGGTCGTTAGGGAAGGACCCGGGTCTCCATAGAAAGTGTAAACGACATTGGTTCATAAAGACGGCATATTTCTTGGGATCCCCCGCAAAACGTTCAGGCGGGGCCAAAGGCATGTGTCCAGGTAGATTGATTTGTACCGGGTTAGTCAAACCCATTGATGTGGAAGTACCTCCGGAATTAGGTAAAGGAGTGTGCCCTGCCTGGGCCTGCAATAACCTTTTGGCCAGGTCATCTGTTCTTTCCTTGGATAGGATCAGTTCTCTTTTGAGAGCGTTAGTCTCCTGGCGGGCTGAGTGCACTTCTGCCCGTAATTCCCCCAAAAGCTGGGCCAGCTGATCTGTCTCGGAAGTCTCCATAGCGCCTGGGTGGGAAATTGTGGGTAGGCTTCGCGTTCTGTCACGCTCACCTGATTCCCACGGAGGCGCAGGTCTGGCTTCGAGTGCTGATGCTTCTTCAATGGTGAAGCGCAGGACTCTGAAGATGGACTCTCTGGCTCGCAGGAATATTCCCCTGTGCGTGAAAAGGGAGTATTACCTACTGACGGAATAATGCTCACGCCTCCCACTCCCTTCCAACCCTCCACGATACCCTTCCTCGATTCCCCATGAAGTCTCACCTTAGGGTCTGGAAGGATGAGTTCTCCATCCTGCTTCTGATGCAGGGGCGCCTTGAAACCCAATTACTTCACTGGATTGAGGTTTGATGGGAGTTCAAATAAGCTTGACTATTCAGGTAAGGCGCTGTACGAGTTCTGTAGCAAGTTCAAAAGTTCAAGCTAAATAATAATGTTCATTGTCTTATTGCAGCAAGCGCTAACGCTTATGTCTTTTTCCCCTTAGGGGCCGGGGTTCGGAATGCCGGAGATATGGCGCCGACCCGAAGTGAAACGTGCAGTTCCAGTAAATGACAGGTAAGTTCTGGATGAGCGTTCGGGTAATGTCTTTGCATTCGCTCATTCAATGTCTTTGTCTTTTTTCCCCATAGGGGTCGGGGTCCGGAATGCCAGGAAGCGGCAGGACCCGAAATGAAATGGGAATGACCCAACAGGTAAGTCTTAGAAGGAAACTGAGCTTTTCCTATTCCCTTCCTTCTCTCACCTTGTGTTCTTGTCTTTTTCTCTCTAGGCTCTGGGAAGTGACTGCGGATCCGGATGATCGCTGCTAAAGATGGAGGTGCCCAGGAAAGGTGAGTGAAATGCAGCGCTGCAGCGATCGAAGCGAAATGCTTTTAAAATTATGTCTTCCCTTTCAGGATTGTCGGTGTGATGTCTCCGTGATGCAGCTTTAGCAGGTAAGGTGTTCTTTCTCTCCAATTCTCTCTTAACAGGTGACCCAGGATGCTGACAGGCGTGGCTGAAGTCCAGATGCAGGAGCAGACACGGTGAGCGTCCAGCTGCGAGGAGCAGAACAACGCGAAGCGTGAGTTGCTGATCGGGCATGGTTTAAATAGCTTTGGAAGAAGTTCCAGGTATGTATCCTTCTACCGATCAGGTATGTATCCTTCCCCGACCACACCCAGGGCAAAGTAGTCCCACAGGTAAAGTAGTTCCATTCAGGCCTCAAGAGGGCCTGGATGTAGCAGCATGGTCTGCATCAGGTAAGTGCACATTAAAACACTTGAACACATGTCTAGCTTTATGAGCCTGGCGCCTAAGGCGCCAGGGCAGGGGTCCAACATGAGCCTGGCGCCTAAGGCGCCAGGACTGTGTCCAAAGAGCCCCAGCTTGGGCCCGCTGGCCCTTCCCTGGGGGGAATGATGCCTGCCTCTGGGGTTGCTGGGTCGGACCTGGCTCCTTGGAGGTAGGCATCACGACAATAAGTTTGTGCGAGGATTGTTACCGGAAATTCAGACATTAATAGTGACATCTGAAAGCGCATGGCAAGCAAAATCACAAAGTGAAGTATTACATATGGCCCAATATTATGAGAACCGAGTAAATTCAGAAAAGGATAAGGAAATAAGGAAGAAAGGAGATTTAAAAACAGGAGTGTTACTGGAGCAGGTAGCCAAAAATAGGAGGTGGCGGGAACGCACCGCCTAGAGTCCAATTTGCATCATCATCCAACATACATTGGGGTCCGATAAGTATAAATTAATGTGCCTATTGCTGACAAGAAGGCCATTGGCGAGCACAATGCCCACAACTACAGAGGATGAATGGGACAATTTCGAGAAGACCATTTAGAGGTCGTCCAGGAATAGCGGGACAGAACCGAAGTCAGATGCAGCCACAATTTCAGAATAATTAGGTTAATCAGAATGAACAACAGAACACCATGAATGGTGGAAATGTTTTTGATAATCCCTCCAATGCATATTACTCTGGAGACTTTACATCTGATGATGTACTGTTTCACTAGGACAGCCCGAAGCAGGGTTTGGAACCAGTGCCTATTCCCATTGACCAGAAAGGGCCCTACGTAGAAATGAAAGTTGGGAATAGGGAGCAAATTTGTTTTGTGGACACAAGTTCACAGAAATGTTCGATCGACCATCAGCGGGTTCCAAATATACCACTGTCAGGGCATAGCAATGTTTCAGTAGGGTTCTCAGGTACACTAGTAATTCGTACAGTTTCACAACCAGTGCCAATCACACTAGGTCACTGAATCTTGTCCATTTCTTTTGACGACGAATTGCAGCGAAAATTTGTTGGGATTGAATCTATTGAAGAAATTGAATGCAGTAATTTATTGTCCTCCTGATGGAGTGTACTTCACGATTTTGCCGCGACAAACTCCTGTATCGCAATTTGTATCTCTGCCATTACCGACTGAATTGTGTGAAGTGCAGACTTGTATATGGGCAGTGAACGATAATGATGTAGGATGTTTGAAAGTAGAACCAGTAAAAATTATTTTGAAGGAATTACAATACCGCGTATTCCGCAATACAAAATTTCAAGTGAAGGTGAAAGAGCTTTGATATGCATTGTGTCTGATTTAATTTCCAGAAATGTAATTGAGGAGATTTGGGGTAGTACTTGTAATAGCCTGATTCTTCCAGTTTACAAGAAAGGAGGTAATGAAATCCCTTACTGTTTTATAATTGATTTACGTGCACTGAACAAAATTGTTGCTCCCCAATTCCCATTAGTCCCCGATGTCACCACAATTCTAACTATGATTCCAGCTTCTGCATCACACTTCAGTGTAATTGATTTGAAAAATGCATTTTTCAGTATTCCCGTTCATCCAGACAGTAGATATTTGTTTGCATTTACATTAGGAGGGCACTCATTCACATTTACACGTATTCCACAAGGTTACACTGAAAGTCCAAGTATTTACAGTAGAGCATTGAAGGAACAGCTAGATATGCTTGAATTACTGACAGCATGTATATTATTGCAGTATATTGACGATCTGCTTATAGCAGCAGATTCGGAGGACATTTGCAAAGAAAGCACTGTCGCACTATTGACACATTTAACGGCACACAGTCACAAGGCTTCATTGAAGAAATTCCAGTATTGTCGAGAGGAGGTGGCCCATTTGGGCTACCTCCTATCTCAGGAGGGAAGAAGATTGACACCAGAACGTATAGAAAGCATCTCTGATATGCCTATTCCAAAAATGCAAACGGAAGCCAGCGCTTTAATTGGCATGGCTTCATATTGTAGGCAGCGGATTGCCAATTTCTCAATAATCGTGAAACCCATAGTGGCATTGACAAGGAAGGATGTTACCTTACCTTTGCCATGGAACATGGAGTGTCAAAAAGCTTTTGACCTGCTCAGAGCTGCGTTATGCTCAGCTCCGGTTTTGGGCACGCCAAATTATGAGAAGTGTTTTTTGTTATTTGTACATAAAAATGATGGATGTGCTTTGGCTGTTTTGAATCCAGGAACACGGGGCAGAAATAGACCATGCAGTTATTTTTCTTCCACGTTGGATCCTGTTGCATGTGCTTTGCCACGTTGCTTGCGAGCTGTTGCTGCAGCTGCAGTGTCAGTAAAACAAACTGAGAGGATGGTTTTAGGTCACTCTTTAACCGTGATGGTACCCCATTCAGTAGACGTTCTTTTAAATAGAACGGAGACGCAACATTTCACATCTGCCCGACTAACTAGGTATGAATTAATCCTATTTGCACTGCATATTCAATTTAAGAGATGTTGCGCTTTGAATCTGGCCAAGTTATTACCCCCTCCCAGTGAAAAAGGGAGTGAGAAACAATTATCACATGATTGCTTGATTATTACTGAGCAAGAGACAAAAGGAAGAATTGATTTAGCCCATACACCCCTGAAAGAGCCAGATGGAGAACTGTTTTGTGACGGCTCTTGTTTTAAATTGCCAAATGGCATATCAACTGCTGCTTATGCCATTATTACACTGAAAACTATTGTAGAGAGCAAACGAATCCCAAATAACTCAGCACAAGCTACGGAAATAATAGCGTTAGCCAGAGCATGTGAAATTTCTGAAAACATTAGTGTCAACATATACACTGACCGTCAATATGTTTTTGGGGTGGTCCACAATTTTGGCTGATTATAGGCTGAAAGGGGCTTTCTGACGTCACATGGAACTAAGATTCAACATGGCACTTTAATAGTGAGACTGTCAGCACTTGCGCTTCCCAAGAGATTAGCAATAATGAAATGCAACGCTCATAAAAAGAGAATGTGCAACGTAGGAAAGGGAAACGCATTTGCAGACAGAATCGCAAAACAAACAACCACTGATTTGCACACAAAAATGTATGTTGAAACAACAGAGAGAGTGTCCTGCATGATAGTGGATGGAATTGAGACTGTTAGAGGTACAAGCAGACGCCACTCCTGAAGAAATAAAACAATGGTCCGAGGGTCCAGCGGAATTAGAACCTGAGGGTTGGTGGGTAGACAAAGAAAATAATAGAAGGATGTTGCCGAATGCATATGTCATGGCAATGGTTACCATGGCACAAGGTCCAACACATATATGTGCAAAAAAGATTTTTCAGCACCTTGATTCTGTATGGTACAATGACAAAATTAAGAAAACGGCCGAGAGATTGGTTCAGGATTGCATGACTTGTTTACAACACAACATTGGAAAAGGAACAGGGACACCAGTAGGAAGTTTTGGTCCTCCCTCAATGCCTTTTGAGGTCATTCATTTTGACTTCATAGAAATGGAAAGATGCCACAAATTTAAATATGCCCTTGTAGTGGTCTGTGCATTCAGCAAATGGGTGGAGGCCTATCCCCTGAAAGATTGTTCAGCTATGTCAACAGTGAAATCCATGTTAAAGGAATACTTTCCAAGGTTTGGGCTACCCTGTGTCATAGGGTCAGACAATGGCCCCCATTTTATAACGGCCGTGATATTGCAGCTTTGTGAAGGCCTCCAAATTGATAAGCGATTCCATTCAGTCAAACAGCCGATGAGTGCCGGTCTTGTAGAACGCCAAAACGGTATCTTGAAGAATAAGATGGTGCAAATATGCGCTGAATGTAATTTGAAATGGCCCGATGCATTACCACTAGCATTACTGTGCATGCGCACGTCTGTGCAGACAAGGACTGGTCTCTCCCCATATGAAATAGTTATGGGGAGACCAGCCAACGTCTGGAATGTGCCACGTCCGAAAAAATTGAGTTGACTCAAAACTTGCATTTGATTCATCAGCATGTGCAGGAGGCTCTTCCTGTCAGATACATGGGTCCAGAACATTGTCTGCAACCAGGAGTCTGGACCTTAGTGAAATATTTTGAGAGAAAATCTTCGCTTGCACCGTGTTTGAAGGGACTGTATCAGGTGCTCCTGGCCACGCAGACTGCAGTCCGAGTGAACGGTCAAAAGCACTGGATCCACCCAACGCACACGAAAAGAATCCTGTTTCCTTTTCCACATGAGAAAGAGACCGATAATCCTGACGTGCAGAGAAAAACAGCCCTGATCGATCACAGAAGACATCAATGAAATTCAGCCGGAACTACTTCCTAAGTCCGTGAAAGGGCCTCGGGAGATTGCAACAAGAATTGAAACATCAGGTTTACCTCAACTTTGCTCGTCTGCTGAATCATCACTGATTGCATCGCCGTTGGCACCGTTTCTGCATCTGCTGCAAACAACGACAGTGCTTTGTTAATCGATCACATTGTACCTGGAGCTTTAAGGTACAATCTGCGTTCACGAAATCGGAAGTAATCAGCAGCCTTTGTTTCTAGCTCACGGACGGAGCTCGAAATGGAGGCCTAGGGAAAGGGAGCGTATGAGCTGTATCGGATGAGAGCTCTGACACGCGATTTCCCGGTGATATCTTTGAAAGTGAAGGGCTTTGCAACCTAGCATGAACATGCGGGGCAAAGGTACCGACACTATGAAAAATTGACATTGATACCTGCTCCTGCCTTTTGGAGCGGTTGAGGTAAACACCAGCTTGCTGCCATCTTAAGCAGGCTGAACTGACCTTGCTTGAACTCTGCTGATCAACTCTGATGATTAAACATGTGTTGCTGTGGAGGACTTTTTCGACGGACGCTGAGAAACTTTTTGAAATAATCTTTTATAGATCATGCCGGTATTGGCTCCTGCTACCGCTTGTGCTGATGAAGACATTAATAGAACTATAGACACTGACATTGAATCTGCTCCGAGAAAGACTTGGTCTACAAAGACTAAACTGCTCCTGGTCATCATATCCATCGGTATTGTATCTGCATTAATCCCAATGTTTTCGTAATTAGAAACTATACATCCCATGAACACGATATTACCCACTGTCAATACTCCCACTATGAATACCTCAGCTCACGTGCTTTCTTACACTCTTCCACCACGAGATGTGAAACACAGAAAAGGTTACGATAACAATACTCTATTACTGATTATGAATATGACACATGCTATCCTAAATAGATCCAACTGCTGGGTGTGTTCACATTTACCCCATCATGGGGAAAGAGGAATGGGTTGGTATATACATCCTTTACCCCTCAGTACTGCCTGTTATGCATCATTAAGAGCTCTATGTTTTGGGAGATGGAATGATAGTGCCACTGGAAACCTTGATGGAACAAACATAAAAGAATTTGAAAGATTGGTATTAACACCGCTGGGTTGTTCCGTATTTACAAATAGAAGCAAAATTAAAACGGTATCGACCAGTCCCATTGATAGACTCTCTAGGCCTTACCAGTCCCTAATTACTTTAAAAATGGCTCCGGTTGGAAACAAAGATGCCATGCCTCCCTCATATACTATTAATCATAGTCCACATTCTGTTCCATGTTGCCTGGGGAAAAAAGGTTCCCACCCGGTGGGGACATTTACCAGATGCATGAATACTGCTGTACTTCAGCACTAAGAGAAACCATTATATACAGGAGGTTCTGCTAGGCCATAAAGACCCCGTATATGGAAACTAAGGCACAATAACAATATACTAGTGACACAACAGGCATGAGGGTCGATTTCCAAGCAAGTCTGGTTTATTTGAAAGTATGCTCAGTCGGCCGACTGGGGTCTAACGTCTCGCAACGTGTACCCAGACCTCGTGAGACGCAAGAGAGCGAACAATGCTCAAGCAACAATATATATACATAACATGCAATCTTTTGAAGGCAATTCAAAACGCCCATAATGTATCTTTTAGGCTAGGGTTCGGTAATTTACAATCATGACAATTATGACACGTTATGACAAGTCTCTATTTCAGTCTAAATATACTTATTCTAGCAACAGTAGCAGAGACAGCTTTTTATTATGGAGAACATAAAGCTCTCAGTTCAGCAAGGATATCATGTTCGTAGGAGAGAAACATTCCTTAGCACGTTATCTATGTGTTTCTATTCATGAACCAAGGGTCAGACAGTTCTGAGGCATAAACTACCAGTCTCCGTGAAGGTGTACCGCTAAAAGAATATAATTCATGCTTCCACTTCCTATTGCTACAGCATTTGCAAGACAGGCTGGCACCTGGTTGTTACGCTCACCTGGTATCCACGGGGACGCCACCCAGCCCTGGTTGGATGATTTGCACTCTCAAGCCCTCTCCCGGTCCCTTGGTAAGGCCTCTGGTTAAAGATGGGTCTGCAATATAGGAGAGCTGGATTCAATATCAGATCGTCTTTGTTTTCCCACCTCCCTTGGCCTCAACTCCCCGCCCCCCACTTGGGCCTTCTCCTCACCTTAATGTTGTAAAAGGTGGAGTCTCTGTCCTGCTCCTCGTGGCAGAGGCACGTAGATGTGGGGGGCAAGCAGCGACCAAGTTACTTCACTGGTGCAAGCCCCCCTGTGGGAATCCAGGCCTGCTGCGACTCTGTAGGTTTGCTGCTTTACAGTCTTTATATGCAGTTCTTATGTTCCTCTTAGTTCGAATAATAATGTCTTGCTTCTTTCCTTTTAGGTATGGAAAGGTATTTTGGTGTTGTCATGCAGTTTGAAGATGAGCATGGGCCGGTAGGCGAAAGCGGTGTGTGCGCGATGCTGTCCGGTGAGTAATGCGCAATGCGCGGCGCTGTTCACCTTTTATATTGCTAACCTGTGTCTTTTCTCTCCTTGCAGGTTGCGATGTTCCTCGCCGAGCGCCGTAATGTTCCAGCAATGATACTGACCAGGAGAGGACTACCCAGGTAAGAATTGTGTGGCTTTCTTCATTTGGGAGGAAACGTGAGTAAACGCTTAATAAAGCGGTCTTTCTTTCTCCTCTTTCCAGGTTATGGTGTTCCAGGATGCATGCGGTGCCAGCTGATGAAGTTCGTACCTTCAGGTGAGTGGAACTGAAGTCAGCGATGCATTGAAGACAGGATACTGTTCCAGGTAAGTTTCGTGGTGTTCTTTCTCTCTCTTTCCCACAGCAGAATAACGCAAAGCATGTCTGCTGTTTGGGTGTGGTTTAAATAGTCTCAGGTAAAGTAGTCCAGGTAAAATAGTCCCAGCCCTGCCACACCCAAAAGACTAGACCGCATATCTCAGTTCCTTGTAACTGAGCTATGTGTGTGCCTCCACGTTGGCTGAACCCCCCCGGCCCCCAAGTTAAATAGTACCATTCTAATGTTGGTCTTCATGATGGTTATGAGCCTGGCGCCAAAGGTGCCAGGACTGACTCCAAGAGAGTCTTGGATGAGATTTTAAGGCCTGCTTTTGACCTGGCCCTAACTGGAAGGCTGACTTGCCAGTGAGGGCCAGGGGCAAGGGTCATGACACTGGTTTGCTGATAAGATGCAGCTTTTGCTTGCCTCCAAGGACTTCATGAGGGAGGAAAACAATGCATTTCGGTATTGTTTGACATTCCTGTCTGTGTTAGTCTTTCAACATTCAGGCCGTGGCCTTGCTCCGTCCATGAGCTTGAAGCACAGAATATACACAGAAAATACATTTCGCAAAGTGTTTTTGACAAAAAGAAAAAAGCAAATGGCAGATATTTCTACAAAATGGACGCCCATTGACGATTCAGTGTTTGCGATGTTTGTCACATGAGGCGATTGGTTTCTGGCCAACATAATATACATACCATACATACTATAGGGTCATTTCTGGACTTACAGTTCTGTCTATTTTGTGTGTGGGGACCAAGCTTATCCATGGTTACCTAGAAACTGGGAAGGTACCTGTTACTTAGGGATACTATTACCTGGTGTATTTCTCACCACAACTGCTGAAATAGCAAAAATATCAATATCTCTGTCATGCCCGCGCCGCTGGCGCACGCATTGGCAACCATCATGGACTACTTGGTACTCATTTATCCTCCTAATACTCCTTGAACAACGCCTTTTCACGCCTTGGTCTTTTATTTCCATTTGCTCAACTTTGGTTCTTTCTTATTTTATTCAATTAACTACATTTACCATAATGCACCTGGCTGCAGTCCTCAATTCCTGGCTATTCTCATTCATCGTTATTGGGACCACAATCCCCAGAAGACCTAGCGGCCAGTGCTGCTTCCACCTGCTAAGGACCAGAGAGGGAGGAGGCAGATTGTCTTCAGGTGTGCTGCTACAGGTGCTGTCAATTAGCCTGCCTCAGAACAGGGCAGGGCTGTATATAAGCAACTGCCTGCAGGAGCACAGTGTCTTGCATCTTGAGATCTCCCCGCTCCGGTTTGCCTTGACCCTTTACTTTGTATGCTGTTCCTGTTGCTGCATTATCCTGTTTTGATCCAGTGCCCTTTCCGGGCTCCCTGCCTTGCAGCCTGCCTCACTCCGGCTGCCTACGGTCCTTGTCCTCTGGGCTCCCTGCCCTGCAGCCTGCCTCACTCCGGCTGCCTACGGTCCTTGTCCTCTGGGCTCCCTGCCCTGCAGCCTGCCTCACTCCGGCTGCCTACAGTCCTTGTCCTCTGGGCTCCCTACCTTGCAGCCTGTCTCCCTCCGCTGCCTACAGCCCTTGTCCTCTGGGCTCCCTGCCTTGCGGCTTGCTACACTCCTCTGCCTTACAGCCTGTTTTACACTTAGCTGCCTACAGCCCTGCTCCTCTGGGCTCCCTACCTCACGGCCCTATTCTTTTGGGCTATCTGTCTGTCGCCTCCTACTAATCTCTCTCTGTCCTGTTCTTCTGGACTCCCTGCCTTGCAGCCTACTACAGTCCTCCGCAGTCCACTACAGTTTGCCTGCACCTAGTCCCACTCTTGACTGCAGACCTGCTTCCTACTTTGCAGCCCTTCTGTTTTCCTGACTGCTGCTCCCTTGTTCTCTTCCTTGAGTCCTCTGTACTCTACCTTAGGTTATCTACTTCAGTCTAACTGCCTTTCCTACATTTCCTTCTGCTAGATTGCTCATTGACTTCCTTTTCGCTGGATATATCTGGTCTTGTCTTCTCATGTGTCTTATGTAATCCCTTTGTACAGAGCTTGCCTGTTGGTTTCCGGCAGGCAACCTCTGCCCCTTCCCTTGTCGCGTTTTCAGTGTTACAGACACCCACTGCTGTTGTTCCCAGCCATGAGCATACAGCGTGGGCCTCTGTTATAGAAATCTGTGCAGAAGGCTGGAGTTTCCTAAGGTTCGTGGAACACTCTTTCCCATTTCAGCATACACCCCAAGAGAGAATCCAGTTTGTTTGTACCTTTGTATCTTTTGCCCCTTTTGGCTCACACTACAGTTTCCTACTCTTCTTTCTTTTGAACTTCCTGCTGTGTGTGCTTATCTGCTACCTTACTTCAGCACAGCCACCCAAAACCTACCTGGGTACCCTGTGTCACTCTTGACAGAGTGCCATTCCTGACAGAATGCAAGACCAAAAAGATTCTTGTTCCATAGGCAGGAAGGGCACACACAGACCAAAGATGCATTCTTTTCGGTTCAAGAAACCTCTGCAAAAATCTAAAGTTTTCTTAAGGACTTCAAACAGAAACCATAGTTTAAAAGACAGACTCGCCCTAGTAAACAAAGGTTTACAAGCACAGTACTACACGCATTGGCTCGCTGACCCTTCCATGTGTAACTACTATGACATTTACAACTATGATCCGCAGTCTCTATCTATAGAAGAGCTACAGCAAGAAAATGAATTCCTGCAGATTTTGTTAGCCCAACCAGTGGAAAACACTCTTGCGATTTCTGGCATTTCTTCTGACACTACATTCGACATTCAGCCGGTACACAAACCTTGTATTTCTTTATCCCAGGCTACCCTGTCTCAGGACCAATGTCGTAACACTGCTACAGCCAAGGATATTGCACTCATTGTGGCAGACTCTCAACCAGAGTACGCTGTTGCCAAAGTGATATGCTAAAGATCAGCTTGGCAAGCTACACAACCTCCCCTGACTGCTGTAAACACTCATTTAACCGGACAAGGCATTCAGTATCCTGAGGTTAGTGCAGCTGGTTCTGGGTACAAAAGACCAATACTGACCATCGGTTGTCTTAATGCTTCCCCAGTAACTACTAACCATGATAACTCTAAGGTCAGTCTTCCTATTGCAACACCCGAATTTTCTGCTGCACCAGATTCTGAAGCTGTAGAACAGGCAAATGGAACATGCCTGTTACAAGAACAACTCTTAAGCCTTAAAAGACAAACCGAAGACCTCCATGATGAATTTGTCTATCTGCATTATAAGAATCTAGCTAAGGGACACAATTTACCAGACCATCTGACACTATGTCCAACACCCGACATTCTGTCTTTAGAGTTTATCAGATTAAGGCCTGTACTGGATACAGACTTATACAGAGCAGTTGGAAGACCTGAACTTGGCATATACATACCAGTTAAAGCTTGACACCGCTCATTCACTTACTAGCCACAGTAACACAGGCTGTCGTTCAGATAGTGAAGAATGGACTCCTCCAGTGGGCCAGATCGCTCACACGGCCATTACACCAAAGATCAAGTGTAATCCTCTGACTGGACATTCCGCTGAGTCAAAGGATTGTTCCATTCTTGCCCTTGATGTCAGTCCTTTACTCCCACTTACAGCCTCTACTGAAGTGACCAGATCTGAGATGTATTCTGCTTCTATGAACATTGGCACTCCTGACCATGAGTCAGATCCTGAAACATACCCAGTACCTGTCTGGAATCCAACTTTGCCTACTGTCAATACCCCAGATCCATGTATCAACTTGGGCACACAAGACTTTGCAGGCCAGCCTTCGGAAGGCTTACCCTTTCCTGGTCCTACATCCACCATGCTACTTGTTACAAGATCTGCTAGCCCAATCTCTGCTGCTCCCCCTGTTAGTACTCCTGAATCTGCTACTGATGCCTCATCTCAGATCACTCCTACTGCAGTCGAAGCACCCCCTTCCTCTCTGCCTGCAAGGACAGTACCTGTTGCAAAGCCAGTTAAAAGTTCTCCTATTAAGGCTACAGCTCCGGTAGATCCTGTTGGTGCCTGTGCAGCACCTAAACTACCAGTCACGACGCCATCAGTCTCAGATGCGTCCCTGTCGGCTTGTGCTCCTGTGACACCTATACTTCCAGCTGTCACAGCATCTGAACTTCCTACTGCCATTCCCGATCTTCCTGCAACATTTGTTACTCCTGAAGTCTCTGTCGCAAATCTTCATGTTGCCATTGCTGCTTTTGACTATTTGGACAACCGTCCTAGAGCAACCAATTCAGCTGAATCTCTGGTTCCACCTTTCAGCACTGTACCATTGCCAGTCCTAAGGAAGACCACTTCTTTCAAAGCAATATATGCCATGGAGTCTGCAGCACATCTTCACAGTTCCTCAGTTCATGAACGCACTGTTGGGTGTTTGGTCCCTAAGAAGTTGTCTTTTCTGAATTATACCTCAAAGGTTCGAAACATTGGTAATGTCTCCTCTCTTTAAGACTCTCACCTTGCAGCATTAAACAGTTTTTGGTGCTTCATG
Organism: Ambystoma mexicanum; assembly: GCF_040938575.1. Classification (NCBI taxonomy): domain Eukaryota; kingdom Metazoa; phylum Chordata; class Amphibia; order Caudata; family Ambystomatidae; genus Ambystoma; species Ambystoma mexicanum. Next base: position 956,986,037 of record NC_090930.1, on the reverse strand, counting down.
ATGTGCCTTTTTGGTATAAGACTCTCTCGCGGTTGACAGGCCTTGGACGTGCTCTTCTTGTTTGTCAGTCTTCAGGGGGCCTGGAGAGGGTCATGGAGAGGGGCATACTGTCATGCCCGCGCCGCTGGCACACGCATTGGCAACCATCATGGACTACTTGGTACTCATTTATCCTCCTAATACTCCTTGAACAACTCCTTTTCACGCCTTGGTCTTTTATTTCCATTTGCTCAACTTTGGTTCTTTCTTATTTTATTCAATTAACTGCATTTACCATAATGCACCTGGCTGCAGTCCTCAATTCCTGGCTATTCTCATTCATCGTTATTGGGACCACAATCCCCAGACACCCTAGCGGCCAGTGCTGCTTCCACCGGCTAAGGACCAGAGAGGGAGGAGGCAGATTGTCTTCAGGTGTGCTGCTACAGGTGCTGTCAATTAGCCTGCCTCAGAACAGGGCAGGGCTGTATATAAGCAGCTGCCTGCAGGAGCACAGTGTCTTGCATCTTGAGATCTCCCCGCTCCTGTTTGCCTTGACCCTTTACTTTGTATGCTGTTCCTGTTGCTGCATTATCCTGTTTTGATCCAGTGCCCTTTCCGGGCTCCCTGCCTTGCAGCCTGCCTCACTCCGGCTGCCTACGGTCCTTGTCCTCTGGGCTCCCTGCCCTGCAGCCTGCCTCACTCCGGCTGCCTACGGTCCTTGTCCTCTGGGTTCCCTGCCCTGCAGCCTGCCTCACTCCGGCTGCCTACAGTCCTTGTCCTCTGGGCTCCCTGCCCTGCAGCCTGCCTCACTCCGGCTGCCTACAGCCCTTGTCCTCTGGGCTCCCTACCTTGCAGCTTGCAACCCTCTGCTGTCTCCAAGCCCTTGTCCTCTGGGCTCCCTACCTTGCAGCCTGCACCTCTTCGCTGCCTACAGCCCTTGTCCTCTGGGCTCCTTCCTTGCAGCCTGCTCCCTCCACTGCCTACAGCCTGTGTCCTCTGGGCTCCTTCCTTGCAGCCTGCTCCCTCCGCTGCCTACAGCCCGTGTCCTCTGGGCTCCTTCCTTGCAGCCTGTCTCCCTCCACTGCCTACAGCCCTTGTCCTCTGGGCTCCCTGCCTTGCGGCTTGCTACACTCCTCTGCCTTACAGCCTGTTTTACACTTAGCTGCCTACAGCCCTGCTCCTCTGGACTCCCTACCTCGCGGCCCTATTCTTTTGGGCTCTCCGTCTGTCGCCTCCTACTAATCTCTCTCTGTCCTGTTCTTCTGGACTCCCTGCCTTGCAGCCTACTACAGTCCTCCGCAGTCCACTACAGTTTGCCTGCCCCTAGTCCCACTCTTGACTGCAGACCTGCTTCCTACTTTGCAGCCCTTCTGTTTTCCTGACTGCTGCTCCCTTGTTCTCTTCCTTGAGTCCTCTGTACTCCACCTTAGGTTATCTACTTCAGTCTAACTGCCTTTCCTACATTTCCTTCTGCTAGATTGCTCATTGACTTCCTTTTCGCTGGATATATCTGGTCTTGTCTTCTCATGTGTCTTATGTAATCCCTTTGTACAGAGCTTGCCTGTTGGTTTCCGGCAGGCAACCTCTGCCCCTTCCCTTGTCGCGTTTTCAGTGTTACAGACACCCACTGCTGTTGTTCCTAGCCATGAGCATACAGCGTGGGCCTCTGTTATAGCAATCTGTGCAGTAGGCTGGAGTTTCCTAAGGTTCGTGGAACACTCTTTCCCATTTCAGCATACACCCCAAGAGGGAATCCAGTTTGTACCTTTGTATCTTTTGCCCCTTTTGGCTCACAGCTACAGTTTCCTACTCTTCTTTCTTTTGAACGTCCTGCTGTGTGTGCTTATCTGCTACCTTACTTCAGCCCAGCCACCCAAAACCTACCTGGGTACCCTGTGTCACTCTTGACAGAGTGCCATTCCTGACAATCTCTGCCACGACGAGATGATACTGCTGGGCGAATTTTTGGGGACATAGCAAAATTGTTTATACCTTTTTGGGGACAGGCAATAAACTCATGGAATATCAGAAAACTGTCCAGGGTTTTAGAAAAAACAATTAATGGAACCACTGACATACTTTACAACATGACACTGGAACAAAAAGCAATCAGGCTAGTTGCACTTCAGAATAGAATGGTTCTTGACATTACTTTGGCTGACTATGGAGATGTATGCAAATTAGTGGGATCAGCATGCTGCATTTTTGTAAGTGACTCCTCCCCTACAATATTTGAAGCAATTAAGAACTTGCACGTCCTAAGTTCTGAAATCCATTTTCCCACAGGTGGCTAGAATCTAAATTTAAGTATAGGGTTCTGGGAACTGTTTCGATCCTGGGGATGGAAACTAATTGCAATTTTTGTTATAATAATCAGTATCCTCATATTCTGCTGTTGTTGCATACAATGTTTGCCAGCCATTTGCTCCACAATTACAAGTGAATGTGTACAGACGATTAGTACAAAGATTGTGAAGCCAACACCTCAGATGATAAATGGTCTCAAACATAAAAATGAAATAATCAAAGAGTGTATGTCAATCAATATTTCTAATGATGATTATGATAGGGACATGGGTAGTTGGGAAAGTGACACTTGGTCTGATGAGGACGCAATGTTTGGATGATGATGCTATTGGCTTATGGCCAAAAGGAGTGTTTCTTATACCGTTAATGCAATCGCCTAGCCCGAATAATATGAATAGTATGTTGGCCAGAAGAAAATCGCATCGTGTGACAAACATTGCAAACCATGAAACCTGAATGTGACCATTGGGAGTCCATTTTGTAAATGCCGGCCATTTTCTTTTCTGTAACGCTCTGCAAATATATTCTGCGCTTCAGATCCACACACGGTGCGAGGCCACAGCTTGAACTCTGAATACTAACGTAGACAGGAATGTAAAACCCTGCAGATATACATTGTTTTCCTCTTCGTAAGGCCTTGAAGCCTGGGCAAGAGCCGCAATTAATCAACAGCCGACGTGCTGGTTTGTCTTGCAAGCGCTGTTGTAAAAGGCAGTTAAATGTGAATTATATGCAACTAACGGTGCTCCTTCACGAAGGATGTTATTTTTCTCTGCTTTAGAACTGTCTGACCCTTAGCTCCCGAGCGCAGAGAAAAGATAACGTTGGTTGGAATGTCTCCCTGCAAGAACATGATATCCTTCCCTGTGCCAGTGCCCTGTGTTCCCCATAACAGAAAACTGTCTCTGTAGCCTTTGCTAGAATACTAATGTTTAGACTGACTGAAGTTATATATAAATATATATATGACTGCTTTAGCGCTGCTCGCTCTCTCTCATCTCACGGTGTCTGGGAACACACGTCGTGAGGCGTTGAGGCCCAGTCGGCCAACTGTGATACTCTATGAATAAACCAGACTTGTTTGGAAAACGAACCTCACGATTGGCGTATCATTAGTGTATGGTTATGGTGCCTTTATTCCATATATGGTCTTACACTTCCAGCCACATAGTGAACGCTCTCCATTCTACTACTGGTATTTTCGTACCTTCCTTTCCAATGCCTGTTTTATGGGTCCTAGTTTATCTAAGTTAAACATTCCCTCAATCGGGAATTGAGTCTGTCTGTCTGTCTGTCTTATCGCATCAAATAATGCCATGAGTCCAAAAGCAATCACAAGACAACTGTTAAACTGTCTAAACGTTGAGTGGGTGGGCAAGCCCTTTGGGGGCTCCTCCACCTCTTTTGGTTGTTGTTTGCCCATCGTACTTTCTCTATTTAAGTTTGCTTTCACTCCTCACTTGCCCCGTTGCCCAGGCGCCCCTGCTCCACTTGTTATTTGGTACCAGCCTTTGCGGTTCAGAGAGGGAAAACAGATCAATAACCAAAGACACAGCGGAGTGGCCCTGACCGGGATAAGGGCTCTCACCATGCACTTGTTCACCTGTCCCCATTTAACATTGGGCTTTGTCCTTTCCCCTGACCTGTTACTTTAACCAATACCCGTGCATTGTACCTGGCTTCATTCCCAACCTTGATCTCTTATGTTAATTCTGGGTAAAAAAATAGATAACAGCAAAATAATCACATTTATGAACACATGCAAACACTACTTACAATGCTACATACCTTGCCCAGAATCTCCATCCCATTTCAGCATATGCCCTAAGTACATCCCATCCCACGTTGTCCATTCCCTGGTCCCAAGCAAGACCCTCGGTTCCCCATGCAGCTTTGCATGCACTCTCACCAGCCCCGATCTCCTCCTCTGGAAGCTCCCTATGGAGAATTTCAAGTAGGTCACTTATCTTTTCATGTTGAGTGCACATGGGGTGTCCAGATGGAGGCCCTTGGGGTCCAGTGGCCTGCAGCACTGCGCTACAGGTCCAAGTCGCGGGCACCATCTATGAATGCAAAAATCAGACAAAAGGTGGAGTCGTATCGGAAATGGATGAAGCAATACTGCATCTATTTACAGATTGCAACCAGTTTAAACAGATAGGGACAAAGTTTGTAAATCTAAGGGCAAGACAGGATCAGTGATAGAAGACCATCAGAAGGGAAATAAATCTATGCCTTTAAAAAATAGTGGAGATCAAGCGGCCTTGTGGTCCATAATCCCAGAAATCATAACACAAGTATGTATGAAGTTGGGCACAGGCCAGTCTTCATTTTAGTAGAGAACAGATAAGATTGACGAGTTGGAACACACGGGGATCCAGCTCTTTTAGGAATTGGAAAGCGAGATCTGAAATATTTGGGGGAAATGATTTAGTTCTCTTCCAAGAGACATGGTTAATACATGCACCAGATTTGGAGGGTTTCACAATTGTTACACAAGCAGCCACTTGGCTTGGTAAAGGAAGACCAAAGGGGGGAGGGGGGCTGCTAACGGCTTGTAAATCTGATTTTTGTAAACAAGTGATAAAGATACCATGTTCTCAGGAAGGAATCCGTGCTGTAAAGCTGGAGGTACCATCAATAGAAGGGACCACACATTTAATAGCCCTGAATTTATACTGGAACCCTTCGAGTTTAGAACTCTGTCTTTCTAGATTCTCTTGGTGTAGTCCTTACCAACATAAAAATTGCCTATCCAGAAGCACATATTTTAGTAGCTGGTGATTTTAACTCACAATGCGTTCCATATAATTCAGGGAAACAACTGTTGAAATAAAAAAAAAATAGAAAAAGTGCTAATGGGAAAAGATGGTGCTCCTTTTTTAAAGAATGGGACCTAAGTATTTTAAATGGTCCCATAGAGGGCGATGTACCACCAGCATATACATGGTCACAAGGGGAGACCAAATCCACTCTGGAGTATCTTTCTATCCCCTACTTTATTCCAACGATGTGATCATTTTAAAGTGGGTGAAACTGACTCAAGTGATCATAGAAGGATCAAAGCTTCTATTTGTTGGAGCCATCATAAAAAGGTTACATAATGGCAAAATACACTTCTGGTAAATATTCAGAAAAATCGAGTGATAAAATATAGAAATGATGGTCTGTTTCTAAATGAAGATCTCACGGATATCCAAACCACTTTAGGAACAGTGACCTGGGGGGAAAATTGCCATCCGTAGTATTTTCATGATTTTCTGTGGTCAATACAACGCCCTGAAGTTGTAAGGTCAAACAGAAATACTGCATATAATCATGTATTTGACTAAACAACTTGGGAGAAAAAGCAGGAAATGCAGCATATGGTGAGCTTTGCTAAAAGAGAAATAACGAATAATGCACTCCTCTGGAGAGCAGTAAAGTTCATTACAAATACCTATAGAAATTGGTCCAAGCAACAATGAGCAACCCGTCTACAAAAAGCCAGTGAAGTAATGCTTAGAACCTTAGCTGTTAACAACTCTCGTAATTTTTGGTCACTGATTAGCTCTCAAGGAAAAGATCAAAATACTATTCAAGCAAATTGTGTACCAGAGTCTGTGTGGGTCAATTACTTCTCTAAAAAATATTTGAAATCCAAAGGGTTTTCAAGGTTTGATATTCCTGACATTCCATGGTCATTCGAAATCACATAAGAGGCTATTCTCGAGCTAATCAACAAATCCTCATCCTCAAGAGCTGCGGGGCCAAGTGGGCTCACTTATCAGGTTCTAAAAGAAACACCAGCGATATGCGCGAGAATTCTGCGACATCTATTTTGTGGAATTTTGAAGACCAGAATAATTCCACAATCATGGAAAAACGCTTTAATCATACCCATTGACACAAAAGGTGATCGAAAGGACCCAAGAAATTATAGGCCTATTACTTTGTTGGACATAGAAAGTAAGATTTTTGCTGGCCTACCGTTGAACTTGAGAAATGGGCCAAATCTAACAATATTATACCGAAGCAACAGACAGGTTTTAGAAGGGGACACTCCACAGGCCTAAATGGTATCACATTGGCAACTCTTTGTAATGGGAATGGAAAGGAAAAATCACCAAAGTTATTTGCAGCCTTTGTAGATTTATCCAGCGCCTTTGATTTAGTTGATAGAGAGAGACTCTTGCTTAAGCTCAGTAATAGAGGTGCCCCGAAACCTATATTAAACATCTTAGCAGCCCTTCATGAGAATAACACTGCAGCAGTTAGATTGAACATGGAAGGTCATTTGTCGAAAGAAATTCCGGTGAAAAGAGGAGTAAGGCAGGGCTGTATGGTCGCCCCTTTTCTTTTCAATTTCTATCTCTCAGATTTTGGTGAAGAGGTTGATTCTGCATCATTAGCAAGTGTCAAAGTTGTCCAGGAAGCGATCATGTACGCCGATGGCATTGTTCTTCTTGACAGAACACCTGTGGGACTCCAAAGGATGCTGAGTGCCCTAGAAATGTATATGAAGAGAAATTACTTAATAGTGAATCCAGAAAAATCATAGTTGTGTTTGGAGGAAAGGAGAAGGGTGATGATTTTCCTTGGAGGATAGGTGGCCAAATAATACCAGTGGTGGAGGAAATCATATATCTAGGATATACGCTGTATGCTAAACCCTGAATGGCCCAAACACTGTCAGAAATCGTTTGTAAGACCAATCAGCTAACGGCACAACTACAAAGAATAGTAGGCCAATTTTGTAAATTTTCATTACTGCCAGCATTGAGGTTTTATAAAGCTAAAATCATAGCACCTCTTCTTTATGGTATTGAGGCCAAACCATTGGCCTGGACTATTGATTGGAATAAAATAGAGGGACACATCTGGAAAAAGGTATTAAATCTCCCTAAAGGTCTGTCACTCGCATGCTTAAGGTTCGAGTTGGGACTAAAATCTCAAATGGACTGGAAATTGATCTCACTATATAGACTCATAATTGATCCATTACGGAATTCATTATATGAGGATCTCAGAAATCATCTTGAGCATCGTTCATCAGTTCGATGGGAACTAAAAAATCTGGTACATGAGATCCTCATCACCGGTGACACTGATGAAGTGACATTAGTATCAAATCTGATGAAGACAAAAAAGGCAATAGAGACAAATTACTGGATCAGGACAATTGACAAAATTAGATCATCATCAGACAAAGCCTCTCTTTCCCCTTTTGAAAAAAACCTGGGTTCCTTGTCAAGTTACTTAATAAAATGTCCAGATCCTAAAATAAGGCAGAATTTCCTTATAGTGCGGCTTAATCTGGTTCATACAGGTGCAGTCCTGGTAAGGAGAGGTCAGGAAGATCGATGTAAAACCTTATGTTTGGAATGTAAAGATCTAAAAGATCAGACTCTCAAAACATCTACTACGGTACTGTCAACGAACCTGGAATGCCAGGAAAAAACATCTGGGGGGATTTATATCTACCACTGACTACGACGAAGGCCGGTCCTCACAGATGTTTTGGAATAGATTAATTACCGGGCATGAAATTGCTCTAACAATTAATGTTGTTAAGAGTCCTCCAAAAGACTGAGTTTATGCCAGCAAAATACTGCTAAAAATGTTATTTACTAATGAGTAATGATCTGTTCTTCTCTTTTTTTTTCTTTTCTTTTTGTATTTATTTTATTTTTAGTATTGTTCTTTTTCTTCATCTTCACTTTTAAAAGCATAGGAGAGTGTAATTGTGAAAAATCAAATTTGGTTAAAAACACACATTTAAAAAAAAGATATATCAACCCACGGCCCAAACTAATAACCCAACCCGCCACCAGTTCCCCTTCCCTTATATCCCCTCATGGGCTTGTCCCCTTACATTGGTCGTACATCCGGTTAGGTATCCATGCCCCCTGCCCCTTTATAACAATGGAACACACTTTAAACAATCATAGTCCTTCTTTGGTTTCCATCTATTCTCCTGGGACCTGTGGCTCTTCGCTTCCAGATCCGTCGCTCTAGTCTGGCAATATCCGGTCTCGTCAAGGTATAGTGGTGGAGTGAGTGCACACCCAAATAGAGGAGATGTTTGAAAATATTATTTTGAAAATCACAAGGAGCGCTGTCGATACTTTTATGAGGTGCAGAGGAGGAAAAGAGGGTTTTGGCACAAAAACCCTATAGCAAATAAGAGCAAGGGAAGAGGACCCAAGGTTGGAGTCCTCCCGTCCCCTGACACACATCCGGTCGAGAATAGTACCCCATTGTCCAAGCAGGTTTAGGCCAGTACAATCCAAGATGGAAGTATAGGTGATCTTCACCCAGTGCTCCTGAGAGCTTCCAAAAGCAGTGCCTCAGCAGTCTTTTTGCGCATGTCCGTTTTAGTAGAAGGCCTCGGCTGCACGCATTACCAACAGCCAATAGGAAGGGATATCCCTATCCAATGTCTACTTAAAACAAAAGAGAGGAAAAACATGCAAACATTATTATAATACTGTTGGTATAAAATACTGTTCCTGGACTTTTCCCATATCATGGTTTATTTACCCATTATGCTCATTGTCATCCAATAGCCTTTATGGCAACATTTTACAGTCCCCCCCCATCCCCTGCCATCAGCATTAACAACCCAGATCCCATATGCACTTTCCAGTCCTGCTCCCTGGGACTTTGAGCCGGCATCATCAACGAGAATAACAAACAATTGTGGCGTTATTGCTACATTTATAGCAAAACACTGGTGGAGGATTCCCCAAGCCCTAAAGAATTGCCCACTCTTTTACGTCAGTTCCTGGAGGCCTTGACTTCCAGTGGGGGAAGAGCAAAAGATGCAAAGAGATTCAAAGATGATGAAAACTATCTTTTCCTTTCATTGCGTACTGGCTGCCTTAGCTCTGCCCATCTCTAGCATTGTGCGAACCAAGAATATCCACCTGTAATTAACTCCAAGATTCAACATTGCAAGGAGCTATTTATATTATTATAGCCAAGGGAAGCCCGGTTGACTTGCCACCACTACCACCACTGGCTCAGCTACTTTTGACTCCGGAGGTCAAGTGGTGCCATACAAATATATTGTTGAGGCATTAACTGTGTGCTTGGGAATGTGTACAAAAGAGCATTAGGATACATTTAGAAGACATTTATAGACTATTGGGTTGCATATAAAAAATCGCCAGAACATGTTAATCTTGCATGGAAGTGTGGAAGTCAGATTTGAGACATGCTAGGTGCTAGCTTTACGTTTGCCAGAGGTAGCTCCTGTCCATGCTGTGATGAAAGTGACCCAGGAGCTCAGAAAATCCTTACTTTAATTCCAGAACTCATTTTGCGTGGTCAGACCCTTTGGAACATGCTCATTAGCCTGTTTATGGTTTCAGCCCAACTCTTAAAAAATCAGCCTCCCATGGCTGTTGGGGTACAAAAGTCTTGCTTGAGACAGGATGAATGGCTTCCTCGGTAAGGATGAAACCATGATGCTATCAGTTTGGAACAGGAAAACGCTTTCATCAGATTTCCCATCATCCGATGAGCCAATTAGTGATTGACAAGATTTTGTATCTTTAATAATCAGTAAAATCTGAATTGGTTATAACACCATTTCTCTCCAAAACATAATATTATCCTTCGGTAGAAGATTACTTTATCTTTATTTGTCTCATATCTAATTTCTAGGATGTAGGATACTGGCCCACTGACAAAAAGCCAAAGAGCTTTGGATAAGACAATGGAATTTAAGATGGGGATTTAAGACATTGAGGGGGTAGTTCATAGAATTTAGTGCACAAGTGGCGCACGTGGCTGGCGCACAGTGTGCGCGTGCGAATCTCTGCGCCAGCCGCGTGTGCTAAAATCCATTCCCGCGCACAGCGTATTCATGGATTTTAGCTACCAAAACCAGCCGTGGCGCACAGTGGTGCAGCGACCCTGCAGCAGAGCCAGTTACGCCCCCAAGAACGCCCCTCGCGCAAGGAAAAGCCATCAAAATCCCCAATCCAGCGCAAAGGGCTGCGCTAACCCTGTACCAGTATACATGGCCGCCACACAGCACACGGCAAGCGGGGAACATGTATTACTGGGGTGCACGGGAAGTTTCACACGCGATTGGCCCTGTGCGAGTGGTGTACGTGTATTACTGGGGTTCGCGGGAAGTTTCACACGCGAAAGGGCCTGTGCGAGTGGGGTACGTGTATTACTGGGATTCGCGGCAAGTCTCACACGCGATTGGCCCTGTGCGAGTGGGGTACGTGTATTACTGGGGTTCGCGGGAAGTTTCACAAGCGATTGGCCCTGTGCGAGTGGGGTACGTGTATTACTGGGGTTCGCGGGATGTTTCACACGTGATTGGCCCCGTGCGAGTGGGGTACGTGTATTACTGGGGTTCGCGGGAAGTTTCACACGCGAAAGGGCCAGTGCGAGTGGGGTAGGTGCATTACTGGGATTTGCGGGAAGTTTCACACGCGATTGGCCCTGTGCGAGTGGGGTACGTGTATTACTGGGGTTCGCGGGAAGTTTCACACGCGATTGGCCCTGTGCGAGTGGGGTACGTGTATTACTGGAGTTCGCGGGAAGTTTCACACGTGATTGGCCCTGTGCGAGTGGGGTACGTGTATTACTGGGGTTCGTGGGAAGTTTCACACGCGATTTCGCTGTCAGAGCGGGTACGTGTATCTAGTGGGGTGCACGGGGAGTCCCACACATGAATTGGCAGTGTGGGTCCTCCCAGGTGTGCCCTCCACCCCTTCCACGGCCCCTGCAGGCAACCCACAACACAGGGGACTACCCTGCCCCCCTGGGTATGCCCCCCAGCCAGCACACGTCACCTTCCACTAATGATCACAAACTCATATCCCCCAGCACCCACACCCCCCAGCAGTGACAGGCACCTGTCAGCAGGCCCTCACTCATGTCCTCCTGCACCCCCACCCTCCAGCAGTGAGGGGCACCTGCCAGCAGGCCCCCACTCATGTCCCCCTGCACCCCCACCCCCTAGCAGTGAGGGGCACCTGCCAGCAGGCCCCCACTCATGTCCCCCTGCACCCCCACCCCCTAGCAGTGAGGGGCACCTGCCAGCAGGCCCCCACTCATGTCCCCCTGCACCCCCACCCCCCAGCAGTGACAGGCACATGCCAGAAGGCCCCCACTCATGTCCCACTCATGTCCCCCTGTACCCCCACCCCCCAGCAGTGAGGGGCACCTGCCAGCAGGCCCCCACTCATGTCCCCCCTACACAAAATAAAGAAGCACAATCATGTGCCACTTCTATACCAAAAAACCACATCAAGCCACCCCATTCTTGAGACGCAATGATTTCCCAATCCACCCCACACTGACATGCCTATCTCAAGACACAAACCAAAAGTCAACTATGTACATCAACACATGTCCGTCACACAGATACACTGGTTGGCATTGCTTGTGTAAACCCACATTTTCACATGCATCAACCCAATGAGCGAATCCCACACATGGAAATAAAATATGAATATGTATTATGTACAAAAATAAATAAATGAAATCATACAAAAATAGCAAACATGAAATGAAAAACATGTGCAAAAGATGAGTGAATGAAAATTGTAACTGTTAGGCAGACACCTGTGCAGTTCCCTTTGGGAACACTGCAAAAGATTTAGGACTACAGGTGTTAGCAGTAAACCCACTTGGTAGCAGTCTGTACCACCCAGATTTACCTGGTAGCTGTGGCTGAGCAGTCAGACTTCCCTCAAGAAGAGTTAGGCAGTATGCAAAGTATACACAATAGGCACTCAGACACAATAGCACAAGCAAACACTGACCAGAGCTTTGGTATCAAAGTATATAATTATTTATTTAAAAACACACTGTTTGAAACACTCCAGCACTCTTATTGTAAAACACTCTAAACACAGTTACTATTATGATATATACAACCCTTATTCCTTATCAGACAAGTCTTAGTTAACACCACTTATTTCGAGACAGAGGTGAGCGCCTAACTCTAGATGGCACTCCAATAAGTTCCTGAAGAAGGGAGGGAAAAAGACAGAAAATTTGAAGATACACCACTCTAAGATTTAGGAACACTTTTAGCAAGGCAGAAGAGCAAAAATCACTTGTGAGCCAAAGTCCATAGGCTGGGCCCACTCTTAGAGAGAGCAGAGCACAAATGCGCCCAAGATCACACAGTTACACTAGGCTTTGAAAGTCTTGCAAAGTTCGAAAAGAGTTTAGAGAGGCTCAGAAAAGTTTAGCCAGGATGTCCCAGGCTAACCCAGGTTCGAAAGCCGGGGGCTAAATCTACCCCGTACAGTCGGTGGCAAGGGAAGCCAGGCAGAACACGGTACCTTAAGTGGGAAGGATCCTCCAGCGGTGGCAGTTGTTCCTGGCAGTGGTTGCAAGTCTCGGCGTCGTCCAGAGGAAGAGAAGATCTCGACTTGGAGGAAAGATGAAGGTCGTTGCACTGCCAGGGAAGAAACCAGCCGCAGAGTTTTCCGGTTAAAGGTATTACCCTTTATTTCGTGTCGTGGTAAAACGTGTTATTCCGGTTGCCGGGGTGCTTGGCACAGGCAAGGTGGCCACGAGATGCGCCAGGAAGGCGAAAAGACGGTGAAACTGGTTATCCCCACCAGTCAAAGGAAGAAGACTCTCCGGCGGGAGATCTCCTCTGTCGTTGGGAAAAGTGGTGAGACGGTCCAGCAGGGCTCCACCGGTGGTGTCGTCGTGGTAGGTCGGCTCAGCTTCTCCCTCGTCGGATTCTTAGGTCCTGTGGAGACTTCTGAAGTTCCAGTCCCCAAAGCCCTGCTTTTATGCAGAAAACCCCCATTCACTCAGCCTAGCTGTCACTCAAACATGCTAAGTGGTGAGCCGGCCGCCAATCAGGACGGAGTGCGACTTGAGTTGCCTAGGCAACTCAGCCCAGGGTGCCTAAATCCCCCTCCACCCCTCCTAAGTACCCCAGACAGAGTGGCACCACTTTGGAGTGTTTCTGTGAAGAAGCTCGTCAAAAAAGTGGAACAAAGGGCTCGACTTGGGTTGGAGTCACAGAAGAGAACACAAATGCCATTTTAGAACCAAGTTATGGCAAAAAATACCAACCGGAGAATTAATAATAAATAAATAAACCAGTGGTATGTTCGAGGCTATCGTAATTAAGTAAATAAAGATATTAGCCTCGAACAATGGGAAAATCCCATAGAGAAATATTTGCGGTTGAATATAAAAAGTAGTATCCACTGCCACCAGCCAAAACTCGATCAGGGGGGACGGAGACGTGCCCCCTCGACTAACAGACCCCGGGGCAATCGAATTGCCCCAGCCACTACGTCCACAATATGATGGTTTGTACTGGTTCTGTTCAGAATTCAAGACTAGTAAAGTCAATGGTGACTTTACATGCCCTGGGAGACAGTAGTCAGTCCCAGGGTATGGAGTCTATACTGGGGGGTCACTATGACACCCCTGTGTTACTGCACTGAGGGTGCTGTGTAACACACATCACAAAAACACATGAAGCCCTATGGAGTAAAAGACCCCATAGCCCATTAAACACATCTAGAGTCAAAGGAACACACTCAAATCATGTCCAAGAGTGAGGGTAAAAGAGTCTCACTCTTGGCAGGAGAAAAAAATAAACCCCAAAAATCCAGCAAAGCTGCTGGGGGACTCACTAGGTTAGGAAATTCAGCCTAAACAGAGAATTCTCCCTAACACTCGCCCCCCCCCCCAGACTAAGGGACAGGAGGATTTAATCCACTCCTGGATGAACCTCATACCTCTAGTCGATGACATACATCCTAGAGAGTCCATCAGCATTTTGATGGTGACACCCTGACCTGTGCTCAATGGTGAAATCAAACCCTTGCAGGCAGATTGACCATCTCAATAGTTTTGGATTTTCTCCCTTCATTTGCATTAGCCATCTCAAGGGTTGGTGGTCAGTCTGAATGACAAAAGTAGACCCATACAAGTATGGCCTAAACTTCTTCAGTGCCCACACAATAGAAAAGCATTCTCTTTCGATTGTTGCCCACCTTGTCTCAGGATCCTTCAGCTTATGGCTGATGAAGCAAATGGGGTGCTGCCTACCCTTCTCATCCAGTTGGCTTAGAACTGCACCTATACCTACATTGGAAGCATCAGTTTGTACAATGAAAGTTTGGTGGTAATCAGGAGCTCTCAGTACTGGAGCTTGGCAAAGAGCTTTCTTCAGTTTTTTTTAAAGGCCTGATTGCACTCCTCATTCCATTTGACCTTTTTAAGGAATTTTGGAGTGGAGATTACATTCAGTGGAGAAGCTATGGTCCCATAGTTCTCAATGAAATTCCTGTAATACCCAGTGAGGCCTAGGAAGGCTCTCACCTGGGTTTGAGTAGTAGGTGATGTCCAATTTTGCACAGCTTCGATTTTGCTGAGCAAAGGCCTTATTTCTCCACCTCCTACCTCATGCCCAAGGTAGACCACTTTACTTTGACCAATCTGGCATTTACTTGCCTTGATTGTCAAATTGGCCTGCTCAAGAGCCTGCAAAACATGTCCTAGGTGGTTCACATGTTCCTCCCAGGAGTGGCTGAAGACTGCAAAGTCATCCAAGTATGCCATGCAGAAGTCCACCATCCCAGCTAGAACTTGATTCACCATCCTTTGGAATGTAGCAGGTTCATATTTTAATCCAAAAGGCATGACCTTAAACTGGTACAAGCCAACTGGGGTTGAAAATGCAGTTTTCTCCTTGGTATGGTCTGTCAAGGCTATTTGCCAATAGCCTGACGTAAGGTCAAATGTGCTGAGGTATTTGGCTGCACCACGTTTATCCACCAACTCATCTGTCCTTGGCAAAGGGTGGGCATCAGTCTTAGTGACTGCATTAAGAGCTCTATAGTCCACACAGAATCTCAAGTCTTTGGATCCTGCCTTTGGTACTAACACAACTGGGCTAGACCAGGGACTAGTAGAGGGCTCTATTACCCCGAGATCAAGCATCTTCTTGACCTCCCCTTTGATATGGGTTCTTACATTTTCTGACATTCTGTATCCTCTGCTTTTGACTGGCAGACAGTCACCAGTGAGAATCTCATGCTGCCCCCAAGGGGTCAAGCCTGGTGAAAGTGAGAACAGGGAGGCAAACTGATTTAACATAGATTTGCACTCCTCTTGTTGCTCAGGTGTCAGATCTGAAGAGAGATTGACTCCTTCAATTTTCTCATCTAAAGGTACACCTCTGAGGAGATCAGGGAGAGATTCACTCTCTTCTTCCTCTGCTGCTGAAGCTAGAAGCAAGGCTCCTACTTCAGGTCTGGAGACGTACGCGTTCAGTCGGTTGGTGTGGAAGACTCTAGGAGCTTCCCTGGGTCTGCCCAGATCCACCAGATAGTTGACCTCCCCAAGTTTTCCCACAACTTTGAAGGGTCCCATCCATTTGTCTTGCAAGGCCCTCTGCCTTTTTGGGAGCATAACGAGAACTAGCTGGTCTTGAGTGAACTCAACCATGTTAGCCTTTTGATCATGCCAATGCTTGACCAAAACTTGTCCAGTTTTCAGGTTATCACGAGCTTCTGCCATCATGTGTGACATTCTCCTCCGGAGACCTATTACATAGTCAGTCACTGTGACTGGCTTGAGGGGAGAAGCACCTTCCAATCCCTCCTTAATCAGGGCCAACGGACCTCTGACTGGATGGCCATAGAGAAGTTAAAAGGGAGAATAACCTACTCCCTCCTGAGGGACTTCTCTATAAGCAAAGAGAAGGCATGGCAGGAGAAGGTCCCACTTTCTTTTCAGGGGTTCCTCTAAAGCACCTATCATGCTCTTCATGGTTCTGTTAAACCTTTCTACCAACCCATTTGTCTGGGGGTGGTATGCGGTTGAGAACTTGTAAGTAACTCCACAGGTTTTCCACATGGCTTTCATGTTGTGGGACATAAAGTTTGACCCCCTGTCGGATATTACTTCCTTCGGAAACCCAACCCTGGTAAAAATACCATGGAGGGCCTTAGCCACAGCCGGAGCTGTAACAGTCCTCACAGGAATTGCCCCAGGGTACCTAGTAGCATGGTTTACTAAAACAAGGATTAACCTGTTGCCTGAGGAGGTTGGGGGATCAAGGGGACCAACAATGTCAATCCCTACCCTCTCAAATGGGACTCCCACAACTGGGAGGGGCACTAAAGGTGCCACATTCTTGGAGCCAACCTTACCAGAAGTTTGGCAGGTATGGCAGCTCTTGCAAAACTTATCTACTTCAGCCCCCATTTTTGACCAATAGAAGTAGAGTGAGAGCCTTTCCTTGGTCTTCTTGAAACTCAAGTGACCAGCCAAAGGAATCTCGTGGGCTAAGTGCAAGAACTGTTGTCTGTTTTCTTGAGGTACTACAAGGCGTTTGTAGTCTCCAGGTTCAGACTCAGTTGGTTCACTGTAGAAGAGGCCATCTTCCCAGTGTAACCTATACTTCCGAGGCTCTTGCCCATCAGCCTGAGAAGCTGCCTGGTGGCGGAGACCCTCCAGAGTTGGACATTCTCTTTGTCCCTTACGAAAAACTGCCCTGCTGGGCCCACCTTCTGCCAGTAAAGACTGCAGCTCAGGATGGTCCACAGGGTCCAGATCTCCAATAAGTTCTTGGCCTCCTACTAGCTCTTCTTCAGAGTTTAGTTCAACCACGCAGGGTTGTACCTCCCTCTCAGCCTCAGCTGGAGGTGGAGTTACAGGTGTATCTGTGGACAACCGAGCGGAAGTCCTTGTTGGAAGCACTGGAGTGCTTGCTGCTGGCTTTTTCCTAGGAGTCTTGGGTTGCCCCTTTGCTCCTGATCTGGTAGTTACTGCAGTAAGGTGCTCCAGTGGGAGAGGAGTGATCTCGGTCATCATCTCCTGAGATAACCCTTGCAGGGTTTTCTCTCTTGCAGGTTTTGTGAGCTCCTGTAACCTTTTACTAGGAGGTCTGGGGGTATGTGACAACTCCAAGAGCTTTCAGGTCATTACCCAACAGAACCCTACCTGGTACTTCACATTGTATACTGACAGGTATCTTTACAGCCATATCATTATACTGGATGAGAACTGGTAACTGGGGACACATCTGCACAGGCCCTCCAGCTAACTTGGTGAGGCATTTGGGTGCCTTAGCAACATCCTTTGCCTTGAAAAATGATTCATCCACCACAGTTATGCTGGCCCCAGCGACCCTAATGGCAGGAGTCTCCTGACCATTCACCTGGACACTGTCTTTATAATACTCTTTAGTATCATCTGGGATAGAATTATACACATCTAAATTCTGTTGTTCCCACAACCCCAGAGAGACTAAAGAAACACTGGCTGAGACACCAATGGGTTTATCAGCCAGCAGTAGAAAGTTTCCACTTGCCATTGGGACTTCCTCTTCTGGAGCGAAGGCTAAGGAGGCAAGCTGGATCCCTGACGGTTTACCCTTGCATCTGGGATCTCCTTTCACATGGTCAGTAGAGCCACAAACAAAGCATTTACCGAATGCTTTCTGGAATGGTGGCTTGTTCTGGCCTCCCTCTGGTTTGGCACCAGAAGGTACACTATTCTGCTGTGGTTTTCCTTGTGGCTATTCGAATTTTTATTTCTTGCCAATTTTATATGCATCAGCCCTCTCACTGCTGTTTTCTTCTTCTCCTTCTGTTTCCTGTTATCCGCATCTATCAATTTTGACCTTTTCCACCACAACAATTATTGGTATGTTATTTACTTTATTCATTTAATTATTGTCGATACATTAATTTTGGAATATTATGATATGACACATGTACAATTTGCAGACTTGCCCTGAAGAAGGATATATGAATCCGAAATGCATTGGCAAATGTTTTTGTCTGACATGAGATGTTAAGTGGCTTTTCCTTCCTCGCTAAGGAAATATTGGTAACGCCTCACACCACGAGGCAGATTACTATGCCTTCACGCAACTATTTGTTGATAAAAACTCTCTTTTTTTGAAAAATCAATGGACTAACGTGGTTATTATATGTGAACATATAATTTCGGAAATACATTAAACTTTTGATGAATTTGCATTATCAATGTACCCGGTTGGGTTTTCTGGAGAGCAGTTGAGTGACCTAGTTGTGTACTTGGTCTTTTGCTTTTTTAGTTGAGTTTAGATTTGGGTGTCTCCTCATTTATCTCAGCTGGCTCCCTCTTACAATTTTTGGACAAGAAATCACATAAGAAACTAATTTTCTAAAAAATCAGTATCCGAGTAAAGATTACAAAGTGGTGCCCACTTCTTTGCTGCTATTCGCTTTTTTGTTCCCCATTTTTGGCGAGACACATCACAGTGGAGGCACACGTTTTCTTTAACATCACCAAGATTTAGACTACATTACTATGTCATATGAAGATATAGAAGGATTATCGAACAAATGCGCAGAAACCTTAGGGTTCTCACCTGAGGAAGCAAACGCCATTTTGAAACTAATCAGTGATACATCAATTGGCACACATGGGACTACACCTAAAGATCCTGCGAAACAGATCAGACAGCTAGAATACTTAATACGTAAAGAAATCAACAGAAAATTACATGCAATTACATTAGGACGCTACTTCAAGAACCAACGCATTCCTAGAGGCCTACGTATACAACTTCGGCCAACCTTGTGCAAGGAAAATAAGGAGTTTGTCCGTAAATGGGAAGCTATTTTAAACAAATGTTCATTGGATCTGATTCTGTTAACCATCCAAGAACTTTCCAAGAACTTGATGACATTAAAGACAGAGATTGAAGATATCGAGAAAGAACTAACCGCTTCATTAGGAAAAGAAGAATACGATACTATCTTGCTAGATGTCAACACTAAGCTTGAAGACTACAAAGCAGAACTAGAACAGAAAAAAGTCAAAAAATTTAAACGTGATACCTACGATTACATTAATGATGAGGTATATACATGGATGGAACGGTATAGTTCTGTAACACCTAAGAAACCATTTAAATACACGTCAGATAATACCAGCAGCTCTGATTCGGAAGCTCAGAGAGAATCTGAAACTTCCACAGAACGAACCACGGAAGAGCTTAATACAGCTAGCGGCTCCACAACACAAGCACCTTCCTCTTTGCCTTTTTTAGGCGCCCGCCCAAAAGAACGCGCAGGGGGAGGAGGAAATCAAAAAAACAGACCACAAACCAGATTTCAACTAAGGAAAACTTAGTGATCAACATATCTAGCCGACCACTGACAGGAGCAGAGGAAGACATATTACAAAAAGGTTTGAGTTTTGTACCCACTTACGGTACTACTCTCTTCAACACAAAAATTGAGCTCTATAAATTCGTTAGAAAATTGAAATTGAAGGTCTTCTTCGAAGAACTTGAAGTCCAAGAAAAACCACCCATTGGTCCAGATTTTCAAGAATTTAGAGAAAAGAGTGGCTTTGTGCCACCCATTACTGTTCCTTCCATCGATATTTTTCAGAAACTAGTTACTCGTGACTTGGAGAGAATTAGCTATAAGAATCCTCCCCATAAGAATCTGAAACCTCACGAAATGAGACTCATTAGAGACCTGTATGGCGATAAGAAAATAACCATTCGCCCAGCGGACAAAGGTGGAGCGTTAGTTATCCAAAACACGGTGGACTATGATGCAGAATGTAACAGGCAACTTCAGGACAGGTCAATTTATGCCACCCTGGACCGTGATCCTACCGTTACGATTAAACAAAATCTCAAGACTCTACTAGATAAGGCCTTCGAACTAGAGTGGATAAACGAACACACCCAGAAGTTTTTGCTTAAAGATCATCCAAGGATACCAAACTTCTATACTTTACCCAAAATTCATAAGCATCCCACCAACCCTCCAGGAAGACCAATTGTGGCTGGCATGGAAAGTATTAATCAACCACTGGGCGTCTATGTCGATTTTTTTCTACAACCTTTAATTCAGAAAACATCCACATATACTCGCGACACCACCCACTTTTTACAGAAACTCAACTCCATTATTCCTGAACAAGGGGATTGGCTGTTTACTATAGATGTTAGAAGCCTCTACACATCTATACCACATGATCTAGGATTAGAAGCTGTGGAATGGCTACTGCTACAAGCACCTGATATACGAGCACAAAAGGAGTTTCGATTAGCCCTCTTACAATTCATATCAGAAAATTCCTACTTTCAGTACCGTAATCAGTTCTATTTACAAACCTCTGGAACATCTATGGGGGCAACAATGGCACCCTCATACGCCAACAGCTTCATGTATAAATTTGAAACTGATAATGTGCTGGGTAATCAACGTTGGAAAAATGACATTCGCCTATGGACTCGCTACATCGATGATATCTTTGGAGTGTGGAGGGGCACCAAGACGGCCTTTGACACCTTCTTTGAATATCTCAACAGTATTGATCAACGCATCCAATTCACTAGAGAGGTTTCACAGGATACGATTACCTTTTTGGATATCTGCATTAAGAGAGAGACTACATCTTACAGTACCTCAATCTTCCGGAAGCCGACAGATCGTAACAATCTGTTACATCGCTTAAGTTTTCACCAACCCAGTTTACTCAAGAACCTTCCATACAGTCAACTGCTTAGGGTTAAGAAGATTGTTAGCGACCCCGAGGATTGTGCAGTCCAACAACAGATTATGAAAGAGAAATTTCTAGCCCGGGGCTACAAACAAACAGAACTCGACATAGCATCAAATAGGGTCAGTACCCTGACACGAGAAACTTTGTTATCTACCCAAAATCCCAGAAATAAGAAAGAATTAAAAACACCGGTATTTGTTTCTAAATTTTCAACTCAGAGTAACAGGATTAAGAAAACTATTAGTAAGCACTGGGGGATTTTGAAGAATGATGTCCGAGTACAAAGTTTATTCACTGAATTACCGGTATTTGCCTATCAACGTAGCAGGAACTTGAGGGATGAACTGGTATATACTAGACCCCCCTTGAAAGAATCTGCAACCCAACGCACTGGGACATACCCTTGCCTCCACTGTACCAATTGTAATTCAGTAATTAAAGGAGACTCTATCAACCATCCCAGAACAGGGAAAAAGATTCCGCTCAAGAACTATGGTACTTGTGATAGCACCAATATAATCTACGGCATCAAATGCCCGTGTGGAAAATTCTATGTGGGACAATCCACAAGAATGGCTAAAGTGAGGTGGAATGAGCATCGCTCATGCATCCGGACTGCTAACACCAACTCTGCTGTAGCCCGCCACTGGATGGAGAATGGTCATAATTTGACCTAAATCAGATTTGTGATCTTGGAGGTACTGACTAAGAATAATCCTCACGAAGATTTGAACCAGCGGTTGAACCGAAGAGAGACATTTTGGATCGACAAACTTGGGAGTTTGGTTCCCCATGGAATGAACGAGGAGATCAATTATCACTGTTTTTTATAATTTTACCTTTTCTTTGATTCTATGGACATGTTTCTAGCTATTATATACTGTGAATTGCTTTATAGACATGTTTCTAGCTATTATATACTGTGAATTTCCATATGACTGATCTATTTGTGTCCTCCCCGCTACGTCTCCTGGACAATTGTCTGGGACCCAAGGTGGCGTTGTTTTGCGCCACCATAGCAGTGGGGAGGCTTGCACCATCAGTGTTACTCCCTTTGGTGTCGCCACTGTTCGACACTGCATTTTGTATGTTGATTGTAATTTCAGAATGTAATTCCACAACCAGGTGTTACTAATATTATGTATACTGTGCTTAACATATTTAGCAGCCCGCCTCTGGGTTGGACACCATTTTAATTGCCATCTCACTTTCATACCTTTGGCTACTGCTTGTCTTTACTCCTCTTTACTTTGGCAGTATTTCTTCTATTTCCATGTTTTTCATTATTGATAATTTTGAGTCACCATTATTCCGTGATTACCTTTTGGTAGAATGTAAATTATTTTTTGACTTTGCACTCCCTTCCGGAGATCCACACACAGTCTGTTATCCCTACCCGCGAGTCCTTCGGGAACGCGGTCACGTGGTAGATTCAAGAGGCGTTGTCCTGACAACGCGCCGATGCGTGCATCGCAGTTTCAAGTGAGCTAGCGAGAGGAACAGTTCTATCGCTCGCTGGTCACACGGTAAGCCTTCTTAAAGATTTATCTATACTGATCGTACCTGTCTGCTTCCATAGCTTATGGTACTTTCATTACATTTCAGCCTATTCCGAAGGCTGCGCTACGGCGCTGACATTTTCCCGGGCAGTTCACTGCCGTCCACATGTTTTCGCACACCAAGCCACCACGCATGCAAGCACTTTACTACTCAGTCAGGTAAATGCTATTCGAATTTTTATTTCTTGCCAATTTTATATGCATCAGCCCTCTCACTGCTGTTTTCTTCTTCTCCTTCTGTTTCCTGTTATCCGCATCTATCAATTTTGACCTTTTCCACCACAACAATTATTGGTATGTTATTTACTTTATTCATTTAATTATTGTCGATACATTAATTTTGGAATATTATGATATGACACATGTACAATTTGCAGACTTGCCCTGAAGAAGGATATATGAATCCGAAATGCATTGGCAAATGTTTTTGTCTGACATGAGATGTTAAGTGGCTTTTCCTTCCTCGCTAAGGAAATATTGGTAACGCCTCACACCACGAGGCAGATTACTATGCCTTCACGCAACTATTTGTTGATAAAAACTCTCTTTTTTTGAAAAATCAATGGACTAACGTGGTTATTATATGTGAACATATAATTTCGGAAATACATTAAACTTTTGATGAATTTGCATTATCAATGTACCCGGTTGGGTTTTCTGGAGAGCAGTTGAGTGACCTAGTTGTGTACTTGGTCTTTTGCTTTTTTAGTTGAGTTTAGATTTGGGTGTCTCCTCATTTATCTCAGCTGGCTCCCTCTTACAATTTTTGGACAAGAAATCACATAAGAAACTAATTTTCTAAAAAATCAGTATCCGAGTAAAGATTACAAAGTGGTGCCCACTTCTTTGCTGCTATTTCCTTGTGGCTTACCCTTATGGTTTTGTTTGGGGCCCTCTTTGGAATTTGCAGTATTAGAGTTCTCTTTGGAGTCCTTTTTAGGCTGTTTCCCCTCATCCTTCTTCTGAGTTACCCCAGATTCCTTGTGACTGGCCCTGTTGGCAACCCATAAGTCAGCAGCCTTAGCTAGCTTTCTGGAATCTAATTCCTTTGAATCAGCCAAGTGCTGTCTGAGCTCAGGAGAGCAGGCATCAAAAATTTACCCAAACATAAAAAGATTTTTCATGCCTTCATAAGTGTTCACCTTGTAACCCTTAATCCATCCCTCTAAGTTTTTCAACCCTTCACTCACCCAGGTAGCCCAAGGGGTACCATCATGCTTTTTTAGGGTTATAAACCTCTTAAGATACTGGGAAGGAGTCTTCCCAAATCTAGCTATCAGAGCTAGTTTCACACATTCCTACTCTTTCCTATCCTCCTCCCCCAACTCCATTACCACATCAGTTGCAACAGGGGGAAGCCTAGAGAACAACCAGGTGAGTAAGTCATTTCCTGTGATGTTCTGGAGCCCATGATTATATTCAAACAGAGACAACCAATCCAACACATCCAACTTAGGCTCATACATACCAACCAATTCTTTAGGCACCAACACATCCAACTTAGGCTCATACATACCAACCAATTCTTTAGGCATCTGGGGTCTTTTAGGACTGGAACTTCTAGAGGAGCCAGAGAGATAAGCATTTTCAACAGATAATTTCTTCATTTCTAGCTCATACTTGAGCTCCATTTCCCTTAGCCTTAGTTCTTTTTCAGTTTGAGCATAAAGTTTTTATACTCCAATTCTAGTTTCATTCTCTCCAGTTCCAAGTATTGTGGACTAAATGTGGGACCTAGTAAAGGTCCAGTAGGTACAGCAGGTAGGGCAGACAGAGGCCTAGGGGGGACAGTCACAGCAGCCACACCCTCCTCTTCTGACTCTTCCTCAAGATCATCAACATTTTGTTCAGTTTCAATCTCAATACTGTTATCTACAGTTGCTGGAGTGGTAGCTTCCTCTGAACCATCATCCAGGCTTTGGTTAGCTAACAACCTTTCTATTAGCTCCATTTTCTTGCCTCTAGTCAGGAGATTCTTATGCTTACAGAGAACTCTTAAACAATCACCAGTTTTTGTAGCAAGGGACTCTTGACTATAACTTTCCTTAGTTAACATGATAGAAAGATTACTTTTTCAGTGCTAAGCTTTGTGGTTAGTTGCACTAAGGTATCCTAAAGCACACTAAAATGTATACTCAATACAAATCCCACCACTGTACACCAGTGTTAGGCAGAAACCTGTACAGTTCCCTTTGGGAACACTGCAAAAGATTTAGGACTACAGGTGTTAGCAGTAAACCCACTTGGTAGCAGTCTGTACCACCCAGATTTACCTGGTAGCTGTGGCTGAGCAGTCAGACTTCCCTCAAGAAGAGTTAGGCAGTATGCAAAGTATACACAATAGGCACTCAGACACAATAGCACAAGCAAACACTGACCAGAGCTTTGGTATCAAAGTATATAATTATTTATTTAAAA
Source organism: Ambystoma mexicanum (assembly GCF_040938575.1). NCBI lineage: Eukaryota > Metazoa > Chordata > Amphibia > Caudata > Ambystomatidae > Ambystoma > Ambystoma mexicanum. Next base: position 956,961,252 of record NC_090930.1, on the reverse strand, counting down.
ACACACTGTTTGAAACACTCCAGCACTCTTATTGTAAAACACTCTAAACACAGTTATTATTATGATATATACAACCCTTATTCCTTATCAGACAAGTCTTAGTTAACACCACTTATTTCCAGACAGAGGTGAGCGCTTAACTCTAGATGGCACTCCAATAAGTTCCTGAAGAAGGGAGGGAAAAAGACAGAATATTTGAAGATACACCACTCTAAGATTTAGGAACACTTTTAGCAAGGCAGAAGAGCAAAAGTCACTTGTGAGCCAAAGTCCATAGGCTGGGCCCATTCTTAGAGAGAGCAGAGCACAAATGCGCCCAAGATGACACAGTTACACTAGGCTTTGAAAGTCTTGCAGTGAGTTCGAAAAGAGATTAGAGAGGCTCAGAAAAGTTTAGCCAGGGTGTCCCAGGCTAAGCCAGGTTCGAAAGCCGGGGGCTAAATCTACCCCGTACAGTCGGTGGCAAGGGAATCCAGGCGGTACACAGTACCTTAAGTGGGAAGGATCCTCCAGCGGTGGCAGTTGTTCCTGGCAGCGGTTGCAAGTCTCGGCATCGTCCAGAGGAAGAGAAGGTCTCGACTTGGAGGAAAAATGAAGGTCGTTGCACTGCCAGGGAAGAAACCGCCGCAGAGTTTTCCGGTTAAAGGTATTACCCTTTATTTCGCGGTCGTGGTAAAATGTGGTATTCCGGTTGCCGGGGTTCTTGGCACAGGCAAGGCGGCCACGAGATGTGTCGGGAAGGCGAAAAGACGGTGAAACTGGTTATCCCCACCAGTCAAAGGAAGAACACTCTCCGGCGGGAGATCTCCTCTGTCGTTGGGAAAAGTGGTGAGACGGTCCAGCAGGGCTCCACCGGTGGTGCCGTCGTGGTAGGTTGGCTCAGCTTCTCCCTCGTCGGATTCTTAGGTCCTGTGGCGACTTCTGAAGTTCCAGTCCCCAAAGCCCTGCTTTTATGCAGAAAACCCCCATTCACTCAGCCTAGCTGTCACTCAAACATGCTAAGTGGTGAGCTGGCCGGCTCACCACTTGGGCCAATCAGGACGGAGTGCGACATGACTTGCCTAGGCAACTCAGCCCAGGGTGCCTAAATCCCCCTCCACCCCTCCTAAGTACCCCAGACAGAGTGGCACCACTTTGGAGGGCTTCTGTGGAGAAGCCCGCCAAAAAAGTGGAACAAAGGGCTTGACTTGGGTTGGAGTCACAGAAGAGAACACAAACGCCATTTTAGAACCGAGTTTTGGCAAAAAAATACCAACCGGAGAATTAATAATACATAGATAAACCGGCGGTATGTTCGAGGCTATCGTAATTAAATAAATAAACAAAGATAGTAGCCTCGAACAATGAAAAAATCCCATAGAGAAATATTTGCGGTTGAATATAAAAAGTAGGATCCACTGCCACCAGCCAAAACTCGATCAGGGGGGACGGAGACGTGCCCCCTCAACTAACAGACCCCGGGGCAATCGCACTGCCCCAGCCACTACGTCCACAATATGATGGTTTGTACTGGTTCTGTTCAGAATTCAAGACTAGTAAAGTCAATGGTGACTTTACATGCCCTGGGAGACAGTAGTCAGTCCCAGGGTATGGAGTCTATACTGGGGGGTCACTATGACACCCCTGTGTTACTGCACTGAGGGTGCTGTGTAACAACCATCACAAAAACACATGAAGCCCTATGGAGTAAAATACCCCATAGCCCATTAAATACATCTAGAGTCAAAGGAACACACTCAAATCATGTCCAAGAGTGAGGGTAAAAAGAGTCTCACTCTTGGCAGGAGAAAAAAAAAAACCCCAAAAATCCAGCAAAGCTGCTGGGGGACTCACTAGGTTAGGAAATTCAGCCTAAACGGAGAATTCTCCCTAACAATACCCAATCCAAAAAAATGTGAAAGAAAAACAGTCCAAACTCTCCCTCCACCAACGCAAATCCAAAGGAAAGGTAAAAAAAAAATCCATTGCTTTATGTTCATAATGGAAAAAAAAAATTCTAATTATTCCATAGTCCAACTATTTACAATACATTGTCCCAAAAAATAAAAATAAACATTACTCCATGTCCATAATGAAATCAAATATTCTAATTAATGCATGATCAAACTATTCACAATCCATTGTCCAAACGAAAAATCCATGAATCCATGTGCAAAATCCAAAAAATAAATCAGATCAATCCATTGTCAAACTATGTAAAGGGTCCATGAGCGCCACCAAACAAATGAAACCTACCTAAGAAACTACATAAAAATAAAACTATATACAAATGTGTGTGGCATTGTCCATTGGCCACAAATAAAAGGAAAAGGAAAAGGAAACCTAATTCTAAAAACTATTTACAATGGCAGCGGGCTAGTCCGACGGCTCACTTCCCGATTTCCCGGGCCATGGCATCATCGAACTCCTGCTCGATGTCCCGGAGGCGGTCCTCTTCCATGGCCCCGAGGGTTCGTAGGGACGATGACATGTGGACCTCCAGGTCCCTGCGAATTGCCTTGAGGCACTCGGCCCGCCTGAGAGCCCTACGCATGGAGTTCTCCGCCCTGACCATTGTGAGCCATGCCTCTTCTGCCCGCTGCCGCTCCGCATCTATAGCATGGCCTAACCGCTGCCACACGGAAGACACTTCCAGTCCTGGGTCCTCCTGCCCTCTGGCCGATGCCTGCCCCTCTGATGGTGAAGGCCCAGAGCCATCGTGGCTCCCACCTTGTTGCTGCTGCTGCTGTGCCTCCGCCTTTGCCCTGGCTCTTGCTGCCTGCACATCCTCCTCTGGCTGGGGTGCAGTTGTTGAGGTGGCCACCCCTGCTGGACGTCCGACTCCCGACTGTGGCAGGGATGTGTCCTCCACCAGCCTGGCCGCAGGGTCAGAGGCAGCTCCACAGGGTACCCAGGTGATACATGGGTGGGAAGATGGCATGGAGGACGACTGGCGCATAGGGGATTCAGGTGAGGAGGGGGTCGGAACAAGGTCCAAACAACGTAGGAATCCGGCCCTGGTGACCTGTCCCAGTAGGTCAACGCGGTAAACGAGCCATTCAAGATGACATGCAGTCTCCTCATGAAAAGACTGCAGGACACCTCGCATGGCCTGTTGACGAAACGCCACCCCACCCAGGACAGGCTCAACCCGGTCCCGGATAACCACGTCCGCAGGGAGAGGAAGGACAGTTGTTGTAAGCGTATCCCCTCCCTGAAAACGGGTCTGGACGTAGGCATCCCTGCTGGTGCGGGATGATGTAGTCACAGGATCGGGGACAGGATTACACACAGGCACCTCCGCGGTGGCCTGTGCTGCCTCCTGTCCCTTCCCCTGCACTGCACCACTAGCACCAGTGGAATCCCCACCTCCAGACCCCGTGTCGGTCCCTTGCACGGCCTCCTCCTCCACCAAACCCCCCACCAACCTGGATGACTCTGACATCTTCCTCCGTCGGACCCTGTGGGGTCTCAGCTGCCCCTTCTACTGCCGAGGAGTCCAACTCCAACCTCCGCCTCTTGGACCTACCCTTGGCAGCTGCGGCCTGGGACGTGGCACCGGACTCCTCACTCCCTGACGAGATGACAACCTGGGAGGGGAGCCGGGCCTTGCGTCTCCGGCTGGCGGTGCAATCCCTGCCACTGTGCTCCACAGCACCCTCTCCGCCCTCTTCATCAGTTGACGCTGAAGACAGGGAGAGATAGGACACAGGCATCAGGGCACTGTACAATGGACTGATACACACGACAGTTGCACATGAGTGGCAGTGTCAAACTTCAGACATGGCATCACAATCCCCAACACACATGTCATTTCAACTCACACACATGAGCAATTCCACAACCATATCACAACATCCAGCACCATCCATACACATACAACAGCATGAGCATCCAAAGGTGAGCCAGACATCACATGAAACACAGGGAGTGCAGTAGACATGCACACATGCCACCACACTTACATGCATGTCTACATCTCCTCCAACTGTTGCAGTGATAAAATCGCCATACATGTCAGATGTGCCATTCAGCCTTCTACATATCAGTGTCACATGCATCCATGTTGCATCACAGTTGCACACTTGTCAAATACACACACATGTACACAGTGCAGATACATGCATTAGGAACCACCATCCATGCCACAACCATGCCAATGTACATACACAGAAATTCAAACATGTGTGCTCCCACACCTGCATTTGTCCAGCATGCTTACCAACACACACCAGCGATGTGTCTCACACCTGAGAGGACACACATGTGGCAGCCTCACGCCCATCTTCATATACATCCCTACATGGCCCTACAAAAACACATGTGGCTTGGGGTTGCCAGTGCTGCCAGATGGTGTTGTGCTGGACATGGCAACCCCAGAGGCAGGAGTGGGTGGGCAACTGGGTCCTGGGGCTGGGCTGTGGAGTGATGGAATCCCAGTCGGGAGTATTCGGTTCCGGCAGGGGTGGTCACAGCAACTGCACCCCTGGCAGACGTGCATGCAGCAAATGGAAGGGCACGTGGGCAGCAGGCAGTCAGGCAGGCAGCAGCAGATTGCAGGTGGGAGCGTGCTTGGGGCTCTGGGGGGCAGTAATTCGGCCTTCTGGGCAGTAGCGTGGTCTTCTGTGTGTTTTGGCACGTGAAAAAATTGCACGTAAGCGTGTAATTGGAGGAAAGGCCCTTAGCGCGTAAGCGCTTCTCTGACATTATGCGCGCGGGCGTTTTCCTCGTGACGTGGGCATAGTGGTTCAACGCGCGTGAAAAAACTGCACGTCCGCGTGTGAATGTATGTAATCCGAGGAAAGGGCCTACGCGCGTAAGTGACGTGACGCGCACGGGTGTTTCCCTCAGCACGGGTTAAAGGTGAGCGGGGCCAGCAGTTCGCTGTACGTGCCTTTCGTGGAGACCGACGTGTGTAGCTGCTTCGTGTTGTTTCGCACACCATCACATCTTCACAGCGATCGAGGACATATCTCTTCTTTAGGCGGGGGTATTGGGTATGCGTGTTTTTCATTATCACGCTAGTCAGACGGTGAGTCACGCACGCTATTTTTCCCACTGCCGGTGCCCCGGTGTATCGCACCCGTTTGAGGTCATAGTAGCCTGCGTGTCCCACGCGTATGCGTTTTTCATGTTACTGGGTGCCACCGCGTACTGCGGGAGGTTGATTCCACGCACGTAGGCTGCAGGGTTGCGTGCACGGTTTTATTGCAGTTTTGGGGTGCCTGAGCGTAGCGTGCCCCGTCACTACATCACCGGGGTCACATACAGCCTTGCAGGTGCAGGGGGGCTGTTAACATCTTGCATCCCACCCCCTTCACCCCAATTGCCCAGGTCAATTGTGGTGTACACCTCCCATTGGCACTACTCCATCTGTGCCATGGTTGGGAGGGCACCAAAGGTGAGGGGCGCCTCAGCTGGGCGTACTCCTCGTGGCGGGTGTGGTCAGGGACGTGGCCGGGGTGACCTGGGAGTCAGGGGACTCCAGGGTGTCCAGGGTGGCCGCAGAAGGGGCAGAGGCAGGGGTGCGCCACTTGAGCACGATGTTGTGCCATGTGTCGGTGCAGTCATGCCACCACCCCCTGTGGTTCTGGGAGATGCAGCTTCTGCACCTGGCACGGGCGCCCGTGTGACCCGGCAGTCTGTTTCATCGACTGCCACGGGCCCAAGGGCAGTGGTAGCTGCAGGTGCAGCTGTGGACACCACCACCCAGGCTCAGGGTCTGCCAGCGCAGGCTGCGTTGGCAATTGAAGAGCCCTTGGAAGATTTCCAACAGGACCGGAGGGAAACCGTAGGGGCACACAGGGCTGCCCTGACCAAGACACGTGTCCCTGGGGCAGTAATGTCATCTGTTGCCCCGAACAGCCGGGTGTTGGCAAGTGCAGGGGCAGATGCAGCCAACAACACCCCGGTTGTGAGTCTGCCAACCAGGACATTTGCGGTCAATGACCCTGCCACAGCGGATGTTGATGCGCAGGGTCCATTAGAGGGCACCCAGCTGCCACTGACACAAGTCAGCCCTTTGATCGTCCCTCCACCTGCCACTCCTTTGGCTCAATCCACCAGTCCCACTGGCCATACTGATCAGGGCGGCATCAGCCAGCCAGGATCTGCGCCACAATCCAAGAGGAGGAAGGTTGCACCTGCAGCACAGACTGGGACTCCACACACAGCCACGACCTCCTGCACGTCGAGGAAGAAGCCTTTCTGCAACCAGGAACTGGACTTCCTCGTGGGCTACGTGTGCAAACACAGCTGTGACATGTTAGTGGTTGCTAATTGTCAGACTACGGCTGCCCACCGTGATACCCACTGGAAGCAAGTTGCGGAACATGTGAGTACATTCAGCCATGAGGTGTAGACGGCGCAAGAGTGCAAAAAGCGTTGGAATGACGTCAAACGCAGCGCTAAGGCTAAGCGTGCCTCAAATTACAACTTGACTCTGGTGACTGGCGGTGGGCCTGCACCGGAGGAGGAAGACCTCACTCCGCATGAGTCACTCGTTGCGGAGTTCATAGCATCTGAATGGGTCGAAGGAGTGGGAGAGATGCCGGACTTTGATGCCCAGTCCGGTGAGTGTTGATGCGTGTTTGTGGAGGACGTGTGTGTTTTACTTGTGTGATGTGTTGTGCATGACTGCCACTACATGTCACGTGTACATGGTTATGATGTGTGAGTAATGCAATGCTTCCTTGATGCAGGTCTACTCTGCTGGATGGTGGACATGTGGAGCAAACGGGGCCTGTCCACATCACCACTTTTGCACCCTAGTCACATGCGGGTTACCAGTATGCCCCTCCGGTCCATGTTCCAGCTCACTGGCACTTCTGCATGTAGCGTGGGGTGAGCTTCCTCTCAGCCCAGGAAATATGCACAGCATGACTGACGTGCATGTGTCCTCTGCCTGCAAGGGGGTAGCCAATGTAGGCATGCTCCCTTGCCTCTCAACCCCCTGCTCTGCACCCCAATTCCATCTTACCACTGTCTGCTACAATATTGCTGTTGGTTACTTCCCTGGTCATGCCTCCTGTGTACATTCTAACATCCAGCGGCCAATCTGCCAGACATATCCATTGTGGTACATCCTTAGTACTTGATGCAGGGTGTCTCACTTGGACTGTGCAGAGGTCAGATGCCTCGCAGGGACACGAGTGCCCATTCATGCTCCATGTGCATTCCACGCATGCCCATATGTGTCCATGACTGGATGATCACTGTTACACAAGTCCATGATGACCCAAATTGCATGGCATTTCATCTGCCTTCCCATGTCAACTGTGGCTCAGTACTGCGTTGCACACATGTTTAGGGTCTGACAATCTGTGAGGGTCACAGGCCTCAGCCTGTTTTATGGCCAATGACTCTGTCCAACTGGTGTAGTGTCTTCACACGTGGGTGGACTCCAGAGGTTTCATCATGTGTCCTGCTTACTGTCCTATCATCATTTGCAGTGTTGTCACTTGACTCACATGAAGCTGTTGATGCTAGTCAACACTGTCTGTCAATACACAGGTCTATGGTCAGCCTTTTGATACCATGCTAGGCATCCCTGCTTTTGCACTTGGGTGGAGGGGTGCTTTGCTTGTAGATATGCTACCCATTGAATGCACATTACACGTGATGCCTGAAGTTGACCTTCCACTGCCTTCACATTTTCTGACACACACCATGAAGTCCTTGTACATGTAGGTAGTGAGTAACATACATATTTGCTGCACTGCATAGGCCCACTTCAATGCAGACTGCCACCTTTCAAGAGGTCTAATCACAGAAGCAATTCCAAGTTGACCCAGCATGCATGCCAGGTTCTATTTTGTGTGTCACATGTCTGCCTGATGTGTTTGTTGTCGGTGTGTGCGTGAGTTGTGTGCTTCTAACATGTGTAGTGACCTTTTTTCTCTCGATTTTTCCGATGATGACGCAATGGAGCCGGAGGATGGTGTTGTCATGCCAGGCACAGGGTTGTTATCACTACATCAACCCAGCACAAGTGGGGGTAGTGGGGTGGTAGGCCACGAAAACCCCCAAGTGCTACAGTCCATCTTGTCTCTGGCTGCCTATGAGTCCAGCCCTGATGAACACTCCGATGACCATGTCGAGTTGGATGAGCATCAGGTCCATGTGTCAGGGATGAGTGATTCTGATGTGGACACTCCTCTGTCCGCGACACCTGCACTGAGGGGGTCAGACAGTCTTGGAACCTCCGCCCGTGGTGGATCGGGACGCAGGGTCATCCTCCACACCAGTCACTGATGTGCCTGGGACATCACGTCGACGGGGGCATGTAGTTGTGCAGCCGCGGGCGGTGCCAACACAACGAGGGCACACGCTCCTTGGGTCCCGCAGGGGTCAAGCCCAGCAACGTGGTCGCCGCGCGCAACCACAGTATACTGAGGGGGAGCAAGACATGACTGCCAATTCTGAACGGCAGGGGGCAGCAATGGAGAACATCGCTGAGAGCATGGAGCGTGTGGCCCAATCTGTGCTCCGCCCTGCTAGGCAGGTGCTTCTCCAGCAGCAGGCGGCACGGTCCACGGCCCGCTCTCTCAGGCTGGGCATGGCGGCCTCAGACAGAGCACGCCAGGCTGAAATGTTGTCATTGCGTCAAGCAATTTCTGCTCACGCAGAGGCACACATGAAGGCCCTGAGGGAGGAGCATGCTTCCCTCAGATCCACTCTGAGTGTCCTTCTGATATCCCAGAGGGAGCGGGCAGAGGAGCGGTTTGCACAGCTTGAGCGTACCATCTCGGCTGAGCTACATGCTTGCCGGGAGGTGCAGCGGTTGTCCAGCCAGGCCTTGCAGAAGGAACTCCTTTTTACACGTGCTACCTTGCAAGAGGAAACGCGTGTATCACGGGAGGTTCTGCATGCAGACCTACGTGTCATCGCCACAAAGAACCAGGCTCACCCGTCCGGCAGACTTGCTGCCGACGAGGGGCAAGCTGCGGCTAGGCGTGGTCATGCTCCTGTGCCACGTCCTCCTTTCCAGGAAGAGCCAGACTCAGACGACAATCTATCTCTCACATAGGTCGGGCTGTGCAGGCGTTGAGCCCATGGAGGTTTTTTTTTTCCTCAGCATCATCGCATGTGGGTGTTGAGCAGCACCCTGTAACTCCCTCTCCTGGGTGCCCCTGCCCCCCCGGGTCGTATGTGGCCATTTTTGATTTTTCTTTTAGTTTAGTTAGTTAGGTTTCTGTTTGATAGTTAGTTTAAATAGGTAAAGTAGGTTTTTCATAGTTAGTGTAATTAGTTAATATAGTTTAAAATTGCTAGTCTATTGTGCTTTCATGTGACGGTGTGGTGCTTTGTGGCTTTAGAAAGCATCCACTGTCTGTTCCAGCTGGGCCCTTCAAGCTTGTCTTGTGTATGTGTTTGCTGCTTGGGGTCCTTGACTCACATATGCCACTCCTGCTTCCCTTATCCATGGGCTCGCAAGGATGGTTCGGTGTAACAGTCTATTACACAAGGGCAATGGACTGTCCTATCTGTGGCATGTCTGCTGCTGTGGAACTTGTGTTAACACCCCTAGTGGGGATGATTGGGGTGTAATTGACCACTGTTGTTCTTTTGCTAGATGGGGTGTTTAATGATTCATGTGTACATTCATTGCTATGCATTGTGTAGTATGTTTCTTATCTTTAATGAACATGTGCTTGTTGAAAATCATGACGTAGATAGTGTGTTCCACACTGTTGCTGTGAAAGACGGACTGATGGTGTGATTTCTGATGTACGTCTCTGACATGGTCCACTCATGTAATGCCTGAAGAGACACACACAGATGAATATTAAGCATTAATCATGTGTTTCATGGACTTTCAGCAGGGGGATGAGCCTCAAGACCACCTTTGCCAGCAGACATGGGCCATTGGACGTCTGGAATCTGGACACGTTTGGTGGTGCCGACATGCGCATGTGTGCGCAAGCAGAGGCATAGGGATTGCAATCATACATTCAATAAACGATGACGTGTTTCAAGGGACTCCAGGCAAGGCGAGCAGCACAGGGGGGTCACAACACAGCAAACCTTCCACCTGGCCAGTTGAACATGCATGCTTAGTAGCAGCACTGACGGTGAGCTTGGACAAATATTGGTGTTGAAGCACACAATACAGCTCAGATGTGTTGGTGGACTGATGGCTAGTTGATGGGAAAGTTGTCTGGGGCACCTGCATGGGCAGTGGCACATACCCTCCATTCCACCATGGTCCATTGAGGCACTTGTATTAGCCATGTAGCGTTGCAAAACGTGGAATGAAGCAGCTCACAGGGACAGACAGCAAGGGACAGACTTGGGTGCAGTGCATTAAATTTCCAAGTAAAATTTGATACATGCACTGGCTACTTTATTTTGGTCATGGTAGTACAGGACCTATTCTGAAGTCAGACATTGCTATATGCGTCTGTCTGCTGACCCAGGGAACATTGCATGTTGTGTGAATCGTGACACATTGGTGTTCCATTTGCCACGCACCCACCGGTGCCTGACTTAATTCATTGACTGTGTATGAACCATCACAGGGGTAATGTTACGTATGGGTATGAAGCATCCACACAAGATTGTCTGTTTGTAGAGTATTTTGTTACTTTGGGGCATATTTGGTGGTGTGTTTGTGTGTTTTAGGCAGGCACAGATTATATTAACTGTGGCTCTCTTTGCAGCATTGAACTGCTCCCGTTACCAGACCGGAGAGTGCGCAGGCAGGAGGCCAGCACTCACCCCAGAGATAAGTTTCTCTTTGACTTCCATTTGTGTAATTTGCTGCTATGTGCATGTGAACAAGTTTGGTCTATTTGTGTATAAGTTAATGTGTGTACTACATTTTGGTGCATTCCCTACTTTCCCGTGTCAATCCTACTCCCCTCTCCTGCCCCTCATTCTGGTTATCCAGTATGCCAATGCCTGTGCCGACTGCATATCCCTGACCCTCCTTCCCCACCAGGGCCTCAGAGGCCTGTGTAAGTTAGACCTTGCAGGCACCCAGACCACGGTGGGGGTGGTTGTTTTGTGCCACTCCTGCGCCTGTACACGGGAGCTGTGACAGTAGACATCCGTTCATGTTGCACCACTCTATGTTATGTACCACACATGGTTCAGATCCTGTTGTGACATTGTTTTACTGTGCTACCTTGGTTGTTAACATCATGGTGGCAGTACTTGGCCTTTGTGGCGTACTGCTACTTTAAGTCATCTACTGGAGGCTGTTCTGGTTTGTTTTACTGCCTGCAGGGTATTTGCATGGCTTCTGTGTTGTCCTGCTTTGAGTTCTCTTGGATTTTGTGCTTTTGAAAATCTAGGTGGCCTCTGAGGGTGCTGGCAACTTTTTACACACAAGGTGGGAGATGGTGACAAAGGGGAAGGGTGATCCTGTGGCCAGGTGGAATTCAAGGATGTCGGATGAATAACCCAGATGCAGTTTTTCAGTGGGTCGTGGTGATTTGTGAGGGAGGGGGGTGTTTTGTTGTTGATAGTTGCCTTGCCCTGCAGTGTGATGGGCACCCTGAAATTGTAATTGTGCTTTCCTATGTACATGATGTATTCTGCTCATCAATGCCTGTTCATGTGTTGTGTTTACCTTTCAGGTGTGAGGGGATAGTTGTGGTTTGACATGCTGGGGTATACACATGGTGAATGTTCACATGTGATGTGTAGAGGACAGTGATGGTCACTTGATTTCACATGCATATGTTGAGTGCATGTCCCTACTGACCCACATACTCGCACTATGATCCACTACATGTACAACCACCCTTACATGTCCACGTGTACACTCTGTTTGCCTTCTGGTGCCCACTATGTCCCTGCAGCGAATGTTCTATGACCATTTGTGGATCCTGTACATGCCTAATTTTGTTATTTTATGTAGTTTGTTGCTTAGATGTGATGCTCAGGGAGTGCATCACACACAATGGCTGTTCACTGTGCTGTGCGCTGAGCAGTGTGTTGCAGGAGGTGGACACGGCACACAGTAGCTGCATTGTTGATTATGCAATGCACATTGTGCATGTGGACAGGCATTCATTGTCATGTTTCAAATAAAACTTTTGGAATGCATTTGGGTATGACTTATTTTGGGTGGGAGGTTGTTTGTCAGTCATTTCATCTGATTCCATGTCAGGCATCATTGTCTGATGCCCATTCACATTTTTCACATGGCAATGTGTACCTTATTGGTACTTTGTTGGTGTATGGCTATTGCTTGCCATGTCATGTTGTAGTTTGGGAGGGTTTGAGTGACATACCAGTGATAGTCATGGCCTGTTTTGCAGGTCTGTGTCATTCACACCTTGCATGTGTGCCTTTGGTCACACAGGATTACTTGTGTTTAAGTAGCTAGGGATGCACACAATGTGGCATTTCCATGGCAACAATCTCAGGGTGGTAAGGTTGTGACAGTTGACTGTCTCTTTGTCATCATGGATTGTCACCTGGTATGTGCCAGGCCTGTGTGCACTCCGCAGGGTTGGGAGTTTAGGTGAAAAATCTGGCCACAAGCTGGGACCGGGCTTCCTCGCCACGTGCCCTATCCCCCCCCATGGGCAGCGCCTGTGCCTGTGGTTGGGGATGTGGGGGCACCACCATGTCCACCGGTACGCCCTGCCGTGTTGCAACATTGCGCAGGACACATTCTGCCACAATGATCCTGCACACTACTGGGGGTGCATAGTGTAGCTGCCCGCCAGAGCGGTCAAGGGAGCGGAAGCGTGACTTGAGCACTCCAAATGTGCGCTCCACTATAGCCCTGGTTGCAATATGGGCCGCGTTGTATCTTACCTGGGGTGGTGGGGTTCCGGATTGGCGTCATCATGTGGTTGCTCAGAGGGTAGGCACTGTCCCCTGGAGAGGTGATAATGGTTGTGATTATTGGGGTTATTTGTGTGTGTGTGATATGCATGCATGTGAACGGGCATTTCTACTCACCTAGGAGCCATACGTCGCCATGCTGCCCAGCTTCCATGGCCCGGCTCAGGGCGGACATTCTGTATATGAAACGGTCATGGGTGGAGCCAGGGTAGTTTGCATAGACAGAGGTGATGATTCCCTTTGCATTGCATACCACCTGTACATTGATGGAATGCCAGTGCTTGCGGTTTCGGTAGATGTGCTCAGTGGCCCTAGATGGACGTAGGGCCACATGGGTGCAATCTATGGTACCGAGCACTTTGGGGAAGTCTGCCACCCTGTAAAAGTCCTGGACAACGGCCTGCCTTTCTGCGGGTGTTCTGGGCATGTATATGTGCCTGCGGACTGAGGGGCGCGATGTCATGATTGCCCATACCTGGTGTAGGCAGCGTGACTGCATGGCCTGTGAGACCCCCACCCACTATGGCAGTAGTCCGCTGAAAAGACCCAGTGGCCAAAACATGCAGGACATTGGGTGGGGGATGTTAGGTCATCTTCCCACTCCCTGACCAGGTCTAGGATGATATGGGGTGGAAACCTATACCTGGTCGTCAGGCATCCCAAAAAGGCTTGTCCGTGGTGAAAAAATGTGTGCCCTAACTATTCTCCTCCTCCTGCGGTGTGCCACAATCAGTGCTGCGACAAATGGGGCATTCATCGTAGCTGTATGTACGTGTTTGTTGTTTGTGCGCACATTTATGCTGTGCGAGGGGACGCTTCCGCCTGCCTTCATGTGGCGGACCCGTTGACGCCTGTGTGCGTCTTGCCGTGCGTGGGTTTCCTGTATTCAAATCCATAAATACGGGTTGTTCGCGTGCGTTTGGGCGTTCCGTGTAGTTCCCTCCAGTACTTCCCCAGTTACACCTTGTTTTTAACGTGTTATTCCCCATTCCGCGTGTTACGCCCACTGTTCCGCCCACTTTTGTTGTGTGCGCTGCGCTAGGTGCGCTTTTGCTGTGCGCGAAGCGCACGCCGTTTGATGACGTGTGTGCCCGCGTGCGCCATGCATGGATTTGGCGCACAACCAGTGGGAAAGTAGCGCAGCGCCATCCTTGAATCGCGCGTGTGCACGTGCGCTTGCTTTCTCACGCTTGCGCCTCCTTGTGCCTGCTTGCGCTGCGATTTTCGGAACACATTTTTTCCATGAATCGGCCCCTAAATAGAACCTCATTGCTGTGAGGCAAATATAGCATATTTTCCCATCATTTAACATTGACAGAGTAAAAGACCTCGGTTTGTTGCTTAAGCAGCTCCTGTAGCTCTTTGCTTCCCAAGCGTGTTCTCTCCACTCTAGTCCATGCTAACTCTGGCAATAAATAGTGTGTGCCTGAGTGCATATGAACCTATTCTCTGCCAAGACATCCGTGTGCATTGTGGGCCGAGCAAACATGTGCAGGCACTATTGAGTGACAGGCAACTAGCGGGGAAACAATAGTGTCTTTCATGGCTATTTGGCCGTTTATTAAAAATATTTTGGGTCCAATGAGTCGCATGTCCAAATGTCACTCTCACACAGCAAATACAAAAGAAAATGTGGCAGTTACTGCTACAATGGTATTGGTTGCCTACCCATAGCACTATGTTGAGATGCGTATGTATTCTGCTCATTCAAAAGGGCCTCAAGGTAAAACTACAGAAGCAATTGACGACCTTCTTCACTTTACCCTTTCCGTGGAACACTATCGCTATGGATCTAACCTGACAGTAGATCTTTTATATAGATGCCCTCCATGTGATAATGGACGTGTTTGCCAACCCTCTTTATTTTATTGTTTATCCTAGAAAAGTTTCCCAGCAGCTTTTAAGCTCTCTTGACTACTCAAACACGTTTGGTCTTCCTGCACTCATCATACCCAAAAGAGGAAGTTATATAACACCCACCCTCCCTCCAACAACTAAACAAAACCCCAACAGTAAAAACTAAATGTGAATATATCATATGCTATGAAGAATACAATACTAACAATGGTCTGCTTGAACACAAACATTAAAACTTAAAGTAGAGCATGTGGTATGAAGAATATAATACGCCAATGCTCTGCTTGAACCTTGTTTTTCTGAACTTATCTCATGACAAAATCCTTAGACCACACAATAAGCATTCTGGATATTTTACTTGCATGACTCCTTTGACTTCTTCTTCCAGGTACTGTTATACCTGTTGCATAACTCTGGACTTTCCATTTCAAATTCACTCTGACCATTAACTCCTCTGTTCAACCATCTTTACTCACTAATGCAGACATAATGCATGAGGAGTGAACGAAGAGTATGGCGTGGATGAAATAGTTAGAATGGATGATGCATGTGGACAGATAAATGCGCTGAGTGGAAGAATGCATGAGTGGAATAACAGATGACTATATAGTTCGAAGGAGTGTGTAAATTGAATGAGTATGTAGATCAGATGAGTGTATAGAATCGATGAACATGTTGAGCGGATGAGTATGTAGAGCGACTGGGTGGGTGGAGCGGACGAGAGGGAAAACGGATGAGTGCATAAATACAGAGAAGCGAGTAGAACACAGGAGTGCGTAGAACAGATGAATGTGCAGAATGGATGAGCGTAAACCGGATAAGTGTAGAACAGATGAGTATGTAGTGCGGATGAGTATGTAGAACAGATGAGTATGTAGAGCGCACGAGTGTGGTTAGCGGACGAGTACGGAAGTGCGGGGAGTGTGTAGATCGCTGGAGCAGATGAATGCGCAGACTTGCTGAATGTATAGAGCGGATGAGTGTATAGAGTGGATGAGTGGATAGAGCGGATACAACGTATGAGGGTATAGAGCCGATGAGCGTATAGGGCTGACGAGCATATAGAGCAGATGAGTGTACAAGAGCGGATGAGTGTACAGAGGGGATGAGCGTACAGAGGGGATGAGCGTACAGAGGGGATGAGCGTACAGAGGGGATGAGCGTACAGAGGGGATGAGTGCACAGAGAAGACGAAGGTGACGAACAGATGAGTGTAGAGAGCAGATGAATAGATAGAAGAGGATTACTGCGTATTAGCGAATTACTTTATAAGGCTGATGGGTGCATACTGCTGTTGAATGCGTGGAAAGCACGAATGCGGGGAGCAGATGAGAGCGGGGAGCAGATGAGAGCGGGGAGCAGATGAGAGCGGGGAGCAGATGAGAGCGGGGAGCAGATGAGAGCGGGGAGCAGATTAGCGCGGGGTTCGAATGAATGCGGGGAGTGGATGAGTGTGGAGAACGGATGCGCGCGGGGAGCTGTTGGGTTCGGGGAGCGGATGAATGCGGGAGCAGGTGATTGCATAGGGTGGGTGAATGCATAGAGCAGATGAAGCTGTAGAGGATGCGAGGGGATAAAACGGACAAACGCCTAGAGCGGATGAGTTACACAGACCAGGTGAGTGTGTAGAACGGATAAGCATGTAGAACGGATGAGTGCGGAAACCATGCAGAGTGCGGGGAATGGATGGATGAGCTGAATGGAAGAATGTCCTGAGTGGAGCACTGCATACAACAGACTAGTTGGTAGGGCCAGCAAATATATAGAACAGATGAGTGCATATGAGCGAATGAGTACATATGAAAAAAGGGGTGCATAGAGGGGATGTGTGCGTAGAGGGGATGTGTGCGTAGAGGGGATGCGTGCGTAGAGGGGATGTGTGCGTAGAGGGGATGCGTGCGTAGAGGGGATGCGCGCGTAGAGCGGGTGAGTGCGTAGAGCGGGTGAGTGCGTAGAGCGGGTGAGCAAGCAAAAAAAGTGAATGCATAATACATGTGAAGGCATAAAGCAGATGAGTGCCTGGAGCGAACGAGTGCCAAGAGCGAGCGAGGGCCTGGAGGGATCGAGTGCCTGGAGCGAACGAGTGCCTAGAGCGAACGAGTTGTGTAGAGCAGATGAGTACGTAGAACGAACAAGCACAGATTGCATCCCGTGTGTACGCAGAGCTGCTGAATGTGTAGAGCATGGGGCAGACAGGAGCGCATGCGTGGGGCAGACAGGAGTGCATGTGTGGGGCAGACAGGATTGCATGCGTGGGGCTGACAAGAGTGCATGCGTGGGGCCGACAAGAGTGCATGCGTGGGGCCGACAAGAGTGCATCCGTGGGGCCGACAAGAGTGCATCCGTGGGGCCGACAAGAGTGCATCCGTGGGGCCGACAAGAGTGCATCCGTGGGGCCGACAAGAGTGCATGCGTGGGGCCGACAAGAGTGCATGCGTGGGGCCAACAAGAGTGCATGCGTGGAGCAGACAAGAGAGTATGCGGGGCCGTCTGGAGCACGCGGGGCAGACTGGAGCGAGCGGGGCAGACTGGAGCGAGCGGGGCAGACTGGAGTGCATGAGTGCGTCGAGCAGACCGGAGTGTGTGGGGCAGACTGGGGTGCATGGAATGGATAGGAGTGCATGGAACGGACTGGGGCGCATAGAATTGCGTGATGTATATAGTATGGTTTGGAATGCAGAGAACGCTAGAAAGAGCATATAACCCATTATATCACACCACCACGCTTACTCTCTCCTTTAAAACACCACTCAACTAGAACACAGAGATACTATGACACCATTCGGTATAACTGTTCTCATACCAACATATGCCGCACACTCCACATCATTCTAAGTAAACACTGCTGGCTACACCACCCCCCCAGCCACGCGTTCTCCTCAGGCCTAACCCAGCCACATTCGGTGAGGATAAATTCTGCCAGAACGAACACATACCACTGATCTCTCAACCACCACACCTTTTGCTAAGAAGCAGCTATTACACAAATACTGCACCAGCTGCACACATACCCGGTGCTCACACGCACCTTTGACTCTCTCTACTTTCTCTACTGATCTGAACTTCGGTTCCCAAGGGCGTTCAACCTACCAGCGCCTTCAGACCATACCAATGGTATATAAAGGTGCTATATATATGCAAAGTAACATAACATAACATAACTAAATCACCCTCTATATACATCCATATCCTCCATCCTTTCCCCCTCCTATGTTCTCACTTCAGGAAACTTAAAAAATTCCACCTACTCAGTGTTACAATATTCCATATTGATCCAGCCTCAATCGTCGCTGCATTCGCAAACACCTCCCTCATCTTTACATGGTGAAATAATTGTGACCTTGTAAAGGTTCCTTATGTGGGATGCCATCTTTTTTTACCCTTATTCAATCTCCTAGGTGAAAAATCAAATTTAAACTTTCCACATCCCTTTCTAGCCTGACTTCCTCCTCTTTATTCAACCAATACATGCAAACCAACTTTCTTCTTCCTGAAAACATTCACCCAGGGTTCAACATTGTATTGGGATCTCTACCCTCATTAGCTTAAAAGGTTATTCACCATACTGTTGTTCACTGACGTCCTGATACTCCATAATGTCTCCACAATTGCTTTATCTACTTCTAAATGATTCCCGATTGCTTGTTCAATTGTCTGTGCAATGACCCGGTTGTACATTTTCACTAACCCATTTGATTGGGTATGATTATTTGCTGAAAATCTACAAGATATCCCCACCTTCTGGGCATATTCTTTCATCAAGGTACTCTTGAGTTGCATACCACTACCACTAATTATTACTTTAGGATAACCTTCTCTCCAACAAAGTTGCTCCATGAAGGTTAACACCTCACCATACATTACGCACAAACTTCACTTCAACCCACTTTACATAATAATCAACCATCATGATCAGGAATCTCATTCGCCCCTTAAGTACATTGTATGGTCGCACAATATCTATTCCAATTTGTTTCCAAAGCTCCACATGGATATGACATTGTTATCACTTCCGGTTTACTAACCTTACAACTTTTGCCAGAGTTCCGACATGGCCATCAATTTCTCACCCATCGTTCAAACTGCACGTCTACCCCGGGCCGCCAATACCTCTATCTGATTTTTTGCTTTGTTCCTATTACTCCAGGATGCCCTTGTTGTGCCATTGTCATTAACTCTTCCCTCAAGGTTTCATGGGGTATCAATTCCTCTCCCCATACCTGCATTTTGTCCTCTATGGAAAGTTCCTCCTTAATCTCCCAATACAGCAACAAATTTTGCCCTACTTCCGACTTCTCAGGCCAGCTGAAAACTATGCATGTCATGACTCTTGGTAAACAAACCCAAAAGAAGTGGGAACCTCAACAATCACTGGTACCTTGAGGTAGAAACATATAATAATATACAGAAAATGGTACCAGGAGGTAAGGAAACACTATAGAAAGAGGGTAAATGGATGCATGAATCAATTTATCATTTTCATTTTATTTAGAATTACATAAAACACAATATTACAAATACATTTAGATCATTATAAAAAACCTTTTGCTACTCAGACATTCAAAAACATTCATTCAACTAATTTGCACATCTAAAATGAAATAAATGACATTTCTTAGGGCACTTTAGTATATTTATATAAACTTTTAGATGTGCAAATTAGTTGAATGAATGTTTTTGAATGTCTGAGTAGCAAAAGGTTTTTTATAATGATCTAAATGTATTTGTAATATTGTGTTTTATGTAATTCTAAATAAAATGAAAATGATAAATTGATTCATGCATCCATTTACCCTCTTTCTATAGTGT
Source organism: Ambystoma mexicanum (assembly GCF_040938575.1). Taxonomy (NCBI): domain Eukaryota; kingdom Metazoa; phylum Chordata; class Amphibia; order Caudata; family Ambystomatidae; genus Ambystoma; species Ambystoma mexicanum. The sequence goes on along the minus strand of NC_090930.1, from coordinate 956,941,803 downwards.
TTCCTTACCTCCTGGTACCATTTTCTGTATATTATGACTCTTGGTAAGACATAACACTTCAGCGCTACTTCCCATCGCTCCCTTGTTATGGCATCAAGAAGAACTGCTACAACTTCTTCTTCATCATCTACTCTTTCCACAGCCTTACACCTTACCTTTGTCAATAGCAATCGGGACAGGAAATCTGCTAGTCTATTATTAGCTGCTGGCACATACTTGACCACATAATCATAATCCTGTAGTTTCAAACTCAATCTGGCTAGCCTTGGTGTTGCTCTGTACATGCCTTTCAGTCAGTCAATCAATTGCTCTACCAATGGTTTGTGGTCTGTGTGGATTATAAACTTGCTAACCCGCAGGCATTTGCAAAAATAGTTCGCTCACCAAACACACTCTAATAACTCTCAGTTATGGATTACCTTGCCCCAGTTTATGGTATTGTTCTAGATGCATGCTATATTGCCCTCTCTACTCCATCCTTGACTCGATAAATTACTGCCCCTAATCGGGTACCACTAGCAGCAACAGTATTTTTTGGTTTCTATCCCTACTTCAAATCCCACCAAACCTTTTGCACAGCATATTCCTTCCTTAATTCCATTGCCTCTACGCATTCCTGATTCCAGACGAATATGCTCTCTTTCTTTGATATTTTCTTAATGGGTTCTGTTATGCTTGGAAAAGTCCTTATGAATTTATTGTAATACTCAGCCAGTCGCAAAAAGGACCTTGACCTCATCCTTGTTTGATTCTCTCTCTCTCTCTCTCTCTCTCTCTCTCTGTCTCTCTTTCTCTCTTTCTCATAAAATTATTATATCATCTTGATACACCATAGTTCCATTCAAAACACTTGTTAGTGATGTCATAACCCTCTGTAGGGTTCAGAATTAAGATCCGATGAGCAGGAGCTAAAACAGGCTCCTGGTGTAAGGTACCACACAGCAGGCAGGAGCTACCGCTGGGTAACCATCGCACCACAAATCTAACTTTCACATGAGATTCACACTTCACTTTTTGTACATTATGTATGATTCATTATTTTTTAATTGTGTACTGGATATGCCCCAATTCCTCTTTATTAGCATTATCAATCTCAAATATTCAAAGTTAATGTGCGCGTATGCATGTCTGTAAGGCACCAATTTCCTGGGAAGCCAAAAGTAGTGTGTGGTAGCTATTGCTTTCCAGCTAACATGGCTATCATGGGTTAGAAGCAGGAGCTACATATCTCCCATCTGTTCTCAATTTCAAACCTGCTCTGGAACATTTCTGCCGCTAAACCAAAGGGCATCCTATGAGAACAATATATTCCAAATGGTGTTGTGATGGCTGTAAAATCTTTGCAGTTCTCTATTAGCATAATCTGATAGGCACTTGATAGGTCCAATGCTGTAAATAAATCCACCCCTTGTACGCAGTTACACAGCTCTGAAATTATTGGTAAAGGAAATGTGTCCACCTTTAGGTTTACCACTCATCTTCATCGTCGCCACTATAGGACTCATCCATTGAGCAGACTCAAACTTCGATAATCTTGTCTCTCTAGTTCCTCCTCTATGCTGAGCAGTTTTGCAGTCCCATCCTCATGTGCAGCAACATCAGGATACTGAACACCCACATACACTGCACCAGTTCAATTTCACATGCAGGAGGGACCCAACAGTGTCCCCGTTCAACTTAAGTGACATTTCCACATGCAAGCGAGCATGACAGAGTCAACAGTCACATTCCACATGTGCCACGTGCACCTCTTTCAGGTCCATGATGTGTGTGCAGACATGAAGAGGCAAGTCATGCCATGTATAATGCACACACATCGAACACATATAGCGGTGAAGTCACACATACATGTGTCATGCACACAGAGCTAGAAGGCGTGCAGACCGGACACAGACATAAGGCAGGCCAGGGCTCATCAAAAACCCAAACACCTAATAGCACTCATTGGAAATGTTAGGAATCTGAACCTACATCAGCCTGTCTGGGTTACACAGCCATCACGTACATGACATTCGCAGTCAAAGCCAACCCACTCAGCCAATACTAAGTCAGCCCCCTGGATGGATGCAATGCCAAACATGGCAGACATATACACCAGTGGACTGCGTCTGCTGCACAACACACATCAAGGACAGGTGACGCTTGATCGCACGAGTCATAGGTCTCCTGGGACATGGCGATACATGTGAATTACAGCATATCACACATGTGCTCCTGCATGTACACAGCATCACATTCCTGACTGAGATGATCAAGCTGTCCCCTGCATGTGCACAGCTCGCTTAGGAAATAGCAGTGTCCTGTCTGTTCAATGTGTAGAACATCAACCGCTGCCTCCCGATGAATGCATAAGTTCCAAGCTGTGTGTACAGCCTACGAATGAAATGAAACGTGTGAGAACATCACTGGTTCACTGGACTGCAAGGCAGAATGCGGAGATCACCCTGAAGATGAGATATGAGAGGCGAAATGCAGAGGCGTTTCGAGGCACCAGGGACAAAGATGGCACCAGAATAACACAGGAGGCAGGTGAAAGGGGCGAAACACTTAGGAACGACAGGACGGTTGACGGAGCCCAGGCATGGAGGCGGATGGCAGGCGTGTCACTGGAGAAAGACAGAACTGAGGACAAAAGCGAAGAGGAGCAGGAAACCATGAGTGTGTGGTGGAGGGGCAATACGAGGTGAGGGACGGTAACAAATCACCCATGCATGAAGACACTGCAGCTGTGATCAGGACTTAATTGTAGAGCCGCATATTGGACTATTAGCGGCCACAGAAAGTAGAAAGGCACAGTGTACACTGTCGCTGAGCACAGGAAGCAGAGTCGGAAGAGCCCCGCGTGATTTTCCTGAAGCCTGCAGTGAGTTTGTGAGGATAGCTGAAGTCGAGTGGGCCCCGAAAAGGAGCCTGAGAACCTGCGGCGGCAACAACTGAAAAGGCCCTGTTATATTAGGCTGAGTGGCAAAAGGACAACACGTTGCCAGCAACAGACACGGAGGGGGGCTGCCAATGGGAACTGGGCCGTGTGTGGGAATCAAGTGAGAGCCCCATCCCAGTGAAAGCCTGCACCGGTTGGAACACAAGACAGGAAGTTGGGGTGGGAGAACAGCAGTGAGGGAGGAGGACATAATATCCGGCACTAGGCGGAGAAACTAGGGGAGTGACCCCGAAGGCAGTGAGACTACAGCAGATGGATAGCCATAGAAGGTGCCTACTGATGCCTCCAGCTGCAAAGAGAGAGTGCTGGTGAACCCAAGGGGTGTGATGGAACGAAACTGCGCCCAGTTTGTGCTGCAGCTGAGGAGATCAGGACAGGTGCTATGTAATCCCTGAAGGTGGCAGTGCAGAGAATACAGGCACTATCTACATCGGGCGGCGGAGTGCACATGGTTGCCCCGACGGCACTACACTAGAAGCAGCCCTCAGCACATTACCAGCAGCCATAAGAAGGACCTATATAAAATGTTTGTAGCATGTCGTAAGGCCACTCATGCACACGATAAGGGCCTGAGGAATGAGCCCCAAAGGCGGGCCAGGAGGGCACACAAGTTGAGCCTGCGGCGCACCGGACTGAAGGAAGTCACCCGTGACAGGAGGTCACTCTGGTCCCTGACAGGAGTACCAGACACAACGAGTACACCTAAAGGAGGGAGCAGAGCTACGACTCCTAGAAAACAAGGTCAGAGTACATATACTGGCAAATCAAGTAACGTGGGATCAGGGACTTTAGCAACAGTGACACTTGAGCAGGTATAATGGTAATAAATTAAAAAAGGAGAGAAATTGCCTGAATGCCTCCCAAACCGGCCAAAAACAAAGTAAACCAACCTACCTTAGATGGTTTTGCTAATACTAAGCTGCAGGTACCTGGTGGTAACACGGAATTGGTGGCAAGGAGAAGGGTGAGAGGCATGGAGCAGCAAAAACAAGAAAATATTAGCGATAGCAGACCTTAAGGCCTTCCTGGGGTAGAAGATTGAAGCAGTGCAACCAGATGTTGGGATGTTGCGGCAAGACGTGCAGAGCCTCGCACAACGCACTGTCACTTGAGTCACCGCAAGTGGAAGAGAACGCAGGGGCACTCTGGAACACACAATACATGTGCATGTATTGAAACAGAAAGTCAGCCTGCGTGAGAACAGGGTTGAGAAGGCCAAAGGACGGGCCCGTAGAAATAATATTTGTATAGTAGGTCTGCCAGAGGGAGAAGAAGGAGCAGATCCGACGATGTACATAGAAAATATGCTACTCTAGTAAATTGGACCTGGCAATCTCACACAGGGCTTTACAATAGAGAGCGCACAGTGCGTTAGCTAAGCACCATCCCCGACCCGCGGAAGCGCCCCTGAAATTGATAATTGCTAAATTCCTGAACTACAAAGACAGAGAGAAAATACTGGCCTATTCCAGGAAAGGGGTGAATTGAAGAGAGCCTCAGCAGATCTGGTAGTCTATCCCGACTACACATTTCAAGTGCATGCGCAGCTTTGAAATCTGCGCGTCCCTGTGAGTGAGAGAGAACTGTGTGTGTCGCTTTGATCCAGCAAATGTTATTTATGAATGAATGACAGACAGGAGCGCTGTGCGAGTGAGATCGCTCACGGGCCCAGTCTATCGGCTGTTATAATCTTCCGTGAATTCGCATTAACACACACGCGAAAATTGCTGTGAGGCATGCTCTACGCTAACCGCACTTGCTTAATCTGAAAATCCTTTATAAAGATATTAGTGGTGCGTTGCCTCTGTTTATTTTAGTACTACGCCTCAACTCTAAATGAGTGTACATATATAGATAGAAGGGTACTTAGTTGTGGATGCAGCAAAAAGAAGAGGGAGGGACCTAGAGCAGCTGTCATTTGGAGTGGAGAGAGAGCCCTGATTGGCCAGCAGAACAGACGCTGGGGACTACTGAGCTGCAAGGTCCCATGGGGACTGTAGTGTACCTATGCTTTTCCCTCCTCCCCGACAAGTTTTCTTTGTTATTTTTTACATGTTTATACTGTTTAAGAAGTTAAGCATAATGCTCGCCTCTGGTCTCGTCATAGAATTGACAACCCTGTCTAGTACCTTTAACCAGTTCCCATGCTTCCGAGATGCATTGTCCAGTTTTTACTTTCGCCATCGGTCTGGTATACACCAACCGCACCCACTGAATGTATGCCTGCCCAAATCCAAATCTGCGCAATGTTGCATACAGCCAGTCCCATCTCACTGAGTCAAACGCCTTCACTGTATCTAGTGTGGCTATGGTACACAGGATCTCCCAGTCTGCTATGCTATCACGTGGTGCAACTGCCTCTGATTCCAGGTCATGCTGCGTCCTGGCACGTACATCATCTGGTCCGGCAGCACCAGTGTGTGTACTATCTTCTTCATTCTGTCCGCCAATATAGCAGTCAGAATTTTGTTGTCCTGATTCAGGATTGACAGGGGCCTGTAAGAACTACATTACGTTGAGATGGGGTATAATGACAGATTCCCTTAAGCGGAGGGCGGGGGGGGAGAACAGCTGCCTCATAAGAGTCAGTAAAGGTGTTAAGTAGATGTGGGGCCAGCTCCTGGCCGTATTCCTTATAGAACTCTCCTGGAAATCCATCTGTGCCCGGAGTCTTCCCTGTCGGCAGGGACCTGATCGTCCCTAGTATTTCCTCTAACGCGATAGGTCCCTCCAAACCATCCCTGGCCTCCTGATCGAACGTAGGGAGGCCTGTCTCACCCAGCACATACAATTCCTGAAAGGCCTCATTAACGCCCGTTTGGGTATTGTAGAGGTCTCCTTCTCTTGTGCGTATCAAATGAATCTGGCTACGCCTCTCCTCTCTTTTATATAGCCACGCCAACAGTCTGCCTGTTTCATCTCCTTCTCTGTGCTGCCTTTCAATGTATTTAAAGTAGTTGTGCTTGCCCAACCTTTCCAAGCATTCAATGCATGTCTGTCTAAGTCTAATAAAAAAAGCCCAAAATTGCTTATAAAATCAAGTAATAAAGTAGTAAAGTGATAAGCATCACAGCCAGGTAGTGTGTGTTTCAAAGGGGCCTGCTTGTCCTGGGGCTCCCAGGATAGGTCTGATGACTCTCTGGGCCTGCTGACGACCCATTACCCCAGGGGGCAATCCTTCTTGCAACCCCATCGTCATGTAGTGCCAGATGATGTATCCCTGTCTCCTAGCCCAGTATATGGTGGATATTTGTATAATTACAGAACTTTGAATATCCTCCAGATCCTCACGTACAGACTGAAGTGCCATTAATCCTTCCTGGCTTCGGGTCAGGTTGGACCCTCTTCGCGTCTGCCCTGGTCGTCCTCTACATTTTTTCCGACCCATCCAATCTGCAGAAGAAGGCCAGCTGCAAAGCAAAAGCCAGCAAAGCGGAGAGCCCCCACAATGAGGAGGACATGTCTGACATGTTCGAGCCAGATGCAATAAGACACCCCAGGTCCACAGAATGGGCCTCGTCACCTAGAGTGGCATTATACATGGCTCAGAAGATGAGAAATCCCTTGGAAAAAGAAACTAGATTTCGCCTCAGAGCAGAGTGCCCAAGACCAGAATTGGCTGGGAAAGTCGCCGACACCCCTGAGCTAGACCCCAAAATTTTGACATTCGTAATAAAGGCAGGAAAGGACGCTCGAAAGGACATGGGCAGCGCATGGAAATAATGCAAAGATACATTTTTAGGCCTGACAGGGCCCATGACAAAGATAATGGACCTAGCTGAGAGGGCTAAGGACACAGGAGAGCCAGTAGACCCAGTCATCCTGGCAGGTTGGACCCAAAGAGCATTATGCATGCTTGGAAATGCAAACTCATCAGAGAGACGCAGATCCATGCTCTTAAAGATCAATAATACAATTGGGGGACCTAGCTTCTTATGAGGCAGGTGAAGGTGCTCAAGGTCTCCTCTTTGGAGATGCATTTGTGAAAGAGATTAACAAGTTCGTCGGAACGTTCACCGCCCTAGAAAAGGTACAAGCCTCCATCAGAAAAGTGTTCCCAGGATGAGTTTTTGCTGGGCCGGTCGATATAGAGGCCGATCGACTGGCTGGTTCAACTTGAACAGAAGGCCACAAGGACCCAGAGCGCAATATTGGGAGACAAGGCAGCAGGACACTTTTTTCCCCCAACATAGGCAGAGGCTACAGAAGCCGCAGAGGGCGAGGATACAACAGGCATCAAAACAGCACCACAGGTGAGCGAGCGCTTGGCGAGTTACCCTCCAGTAGGGGGCAGGACGCTAGATTCTTTTCACAGATCGCGTGAACTGTCCTCAGACGCATGGGTCCTGCAAACCGTAAACGGTTTTGAGTTGGAGTTTATAGAGGCTCCAGAGCAACGAACCCCTCCTCTGCGCATTCAAATGGCTTAGACAGAGAAAGCCTTGTTAGACTCAGAGATCCAAGCCCTAGCGCAAAAGAATGCCATAGAGAGAGCCCATCCACACGCATCGAGCTTTCTGAGCAACATGTTCCTAGTTCACCGCAAAGGCAAGGTACGACCTGTCATAAATTTAAGAGAGCTGAACAGTTGGTTAGAGAAACAGACACTTCAAGATGGAGGGAATACATCTGCTAGGAGACTTGCTCAAAAGGAACAATTGGCTAGCGTGCCTACATCTGAAAGACGCATATCTAACAGTACATATAGCAGTATATTGCTGCCCCTTCTTGAGGTTCGTCTGGAGAAAGGAAATATGGCAGTTTAAGACCCTTCCTTTTGGTCTAGCCTCAGCACCACGGGCCTTCACGAAGCTCATGAGACCTGTAGGGGACGCGCTCAGAGAGCAGGGGATTCGGATGATCGTCTACCTAGACGACATCCCATTAATGGCAGAGGACAAAGACAGATTGAAGAAGCAAGTACATTGGGCAATAGCCTTAATATCAAGTCTACGTTTCTTAGTGAACAAGAACAAATCAGCGCTAGCGCTGAGCCAGAGACTGGAATTCCTGGGATTCACGATAGACTCGAAGAGAGCTACCCTAGAGCTTCCAGCATCCAAGATGACATCTATAAAGAAGGATCTCAGAGTGGCGCCCAGGAAGCCGGTTATATCGCTTCGAAATCTAGCCAGTATAGTGGGACTCCTGGCAGCCTCTATTCAAGCGATCTTTCCCGGCCCATTACTCTATCGAGCCCTTCAGAGGCTGAAAACCAAGTACCTGCAGAAGGGTTGGACATACCATCACCTAGTCCCACTAGACGAAGAGAGCAATTGGCATGTAATGGCAGGGCCATCTTCGGAGACGTACCAGAGCTCATTATAGAATCAGACGCCAGCAGAGCAGGCTGGGGAGCCAGGTGCGGACAAGTAGAGATGGGTGGAAAGTGGTCCCAGGAAGAGCTAGCACTGCACATCAACTGCCTAGAGCTCCTCGCAGGCTCCTTCACAGGGAAAGCATTTATCAAAGACAGGGCACAGTGTTGCATTCTACTGCGGATGGACAATATATCAGCGGTAAGATATACAAACAAACGAACGGGTAAAATATCCAAGATGCTAGCAGAGCTAGCAAAGGACTTCTGGCACAGTTGTCTAGAGAGGAGCATAACAGTCAGGGCAGAGTATCTTTCCGGGTCACTGAATACAGTAGCAGATTGGAACTCCCGATACCTATTAGACTTGAGCGACTGGAGACTTCACAAAACAGTAATCGAGAGATTACAGCTCAGATGGGGTCCATTACACACAGACCGGTTTGCCTCTTGGTTGAACGCTCAACTGACGAGATACTTCAGTTGGAGGGTAGACCGAGAGGCTCTGGGGACAGATGCTTTCCTCCACCACTGGGGAGGGCACACCCATCATGCCTTTCCCCCCTTCACGATGCAGGCAAGGGCACTACCAAAAGTACGGAGACAAAAAGCAGAGCTAATGATAGTGAAACCAGAAAGGAGATTGCAAGCCTGGTTTCCAGTTCTGATGGAACTTTCCACAGATTTCCCTCAGAGGACTGCGCAGAGAGCAGATCTCCTGTCCGATCCGTCGGGAGCCCTGCACCCGCTAATACAAGATCAGACGCGAACACTGCTAGCCTGCGGAATTTCGGGCGTAGATGGTGCCTGCCAGGGCTTTCAAAAGAAGCTACAGAACTTATCAATGTATCATGGGCTCCCTCCACAATTCAGAGCTATAGATCTGCTTGGCAAGCTTGGGTATTTCTCCCGTTTCAGCACCTATAGTGCAAATTAGAATGGTGGGAGTATACAGATCGTCGATCTCAGCCGGACACAACCTCGTAGACGGGGTACCCGTAGACGAACATCCAGCCATGTCAAGGCTCTTGAAAGGGGTGAAAGTTAGCAAACCGCCCATGCCTACGTATTCATCATTATGGGATGTACACAAGGTCTTACAGTTGTTCGAACAATGGCCAAGAAACAACCTTCTGTCAGGTAGACAGTTATCAGGGAAGTTAGCCACCCTACTTTGTTTAGTGTCCTGTAGAAGAGTTTTAGATGTGAAAGCTCCAGAAATAGACAGGAAAGAATTTTATCCAGAAGGAGCAGCGTTAAATATACAAAGACTAACGCCAAGGTGATTTCATACCTGTACTTCCCAAGCCATAGTAAACTGTGCGTAGCTCAATGTATAAAGTGTTACGAAGCAGCAACAACAGCAATAAGAGCGCAGGGGGTTAGTCAGTTGTTGATAGCGCGCAAAAAGCCATACAAAGCAATAGCGACAGCCACCATACCTAGATGGGTGAAGGAAGTAATGGGGTTAGCAGGAATAAACATTGCAGTTTTTGGGGCTCACTCGACCAGAGGAGCAATGGCTTCACGGTTATTTGCGCAAGAGATCATGAAGGCAGCAGACTGGTCAAGCAACTCAGTTTTCAGGACTTTCTATTTTAAACCAGTCGCTAACATAGCCACGGCAGTGGTGGAAAGCTTTGAACAAGCATAATGCTTGCCTCCGGACTGGTCATAGAATGAAGATTGCCCAAGCGCACAGCACCGGAAGTCTTGATTCTATTATAGACACGGAGGCACGCATTATCCCTCCCATTTGGAATACGTACTTTATGATTGCAAAGTATGATGTCATATTTATGAGGATGCTGGTGTATTCCCCCCCCTAACATTATGAATCTCTTTTTGCTTAGGAGAGGATCAAAAGAATGCTTGAGAGTAGGCATCTACAAAGCAAACAGAGACAGAGTTAAGAAAGAGTTAAAGTAGAAATATGAGAGTTTGAGACAGATATATGTAGAGAGAGGAGAAAGAAATCTTGTTTCTCAAGTCGTGGGATTGTTGTCAGCTTAGACTGTTACTGACTGTTCAGGAAACATCCAAAAAGAACAGGAAGGGGCCTAGAGCAGCTGTCATTTGTAGTGTAGAGAGAGCCCTGATTGTTATGTTATGTTCTGTTATGTAAACCATTTGTAACGCGCACCTGGTACCCATATTCTGATGGGCGCAGACTCACAGAGACAAGAGAAAACAATCACAGAAGAGATAGCAACTGAACTCAAGATTTTAAGCGAAAAGCAATGTCTTCAACAATTTCTTGAAGTGTTCTGATGATGCCATTGTTCGAAGGGTGGGCGACAAGGCATTCCATGCAATTGGAGCCGCTACTTGAAACTAGCCCATTCTTGCTTTATTAGTTACTCTGAGGGGCTCTAAGAATATTGGTGTGATCAGATCTTAAAGTCCTCACTTCAGATACAAAGGCATTTGACCCATGATACACTTGTGTGTGATAAGAAGGAGCCTAAACAGGACTCTTGCTACAATCGGCAGCCAGTGAAGGCTCCTACGAGCCTCAAAGACATGGTCCCTTTTACCCAGGCCCTTTACCACTCTTACCGCCCCATTCTGAATCACTTGGACAGCAGGACAAAGGTTGGGGTCTACTGAGCTGCAAGTTCCATGGGGACTGTAGTGTACCTATGCTTTGTTCCCTGATGAGTTTTCTTTGTTATTTTTTAAATGTTTATACTGTTTTAAAAAAAAAAGTAAATTGAAAGTAAGATTTCAAAAGCTGTTGGAAGGCAGTATTAAAGAAGTTAAGCATAATGCTCGCCTCCGTGTTTTTAATAGAATCAAGACTTCCTGCGCTGGGCGCATTGGCAATCTTCATTGTCTCCGCTTCTCTATACCCTGGCTATGGAACCCATTGCATAATACCTTAGGATGGAATATGTAGGAGCGGGTATAGTGATAGATCGGGCTAAACATCGGATTTCGTTGTACGCAGACAACATGTTGTTGTATATATATATAGAACCCCAAAGATGACGTTGCTGCTGGAGGCACTAGAATCATTTGCAGGATTATCAGGGATTACGATTAGCATTGATAGGTCTGCACTGTTACCGTTGGCAGGTCTGCGAAAGGTGACACAGGGGGCACTCCCACCGTTGGCAGGTCTGCAATGTTACCGTTGGCAGGTCTGCGAAAGGTGACGCAGTGGGCACTCCCAGTTTTGGCACTAGAGTGGCAGCGTCCACATGTAAATGCCTGGGGGTCAATATAGACCACGAACCAGCTATGGAGCACACACACAACACGCAAAGGGCCCTAGAGGGCATCCAAGGCTCTATGAAGTTTTGGACCAAGCTGCCTCTCTCCTTGATGAGGAGGGCGGTATTGCTGAAAATGACAGTGCTGCCCAGATTGTTGCATTTCTTTGTGAGCGTACCATATTATACACCACAGTCCTTTTTCAAAACACTAGGTAGTGTCAGTAGAAGCTTTCTGTTGAATGGAGGGAGGAACAGAATAGCACTTTCTATGTTACACAGGGCATATAAAGAGGGCGGCATTAGGGTCCAGTGTTTCAATCTATACTATATAGCGGGACATCTCCAATTTGTAGTGGACTGGCTGGCAGATGACCCAACACCAGACACAGTGATGCTGCAACCCACAGAGCCGAGGTATTACCTCAGGGAGCTGGTGTGGAAAAAGAAGCCCTGTGGAGAGTATGCATAGCACTTAGTGTCCTTGGGAGTAAGGATTTGGGATAGAGCATTAGCAGTGATAGGACTCACAGACCTGTTCTCACTCCAGATACCCCTGGTTACAGCAGTTGCTTCCTCGTTGCAAGCGAGACAAAAGATACAAAAGCACTGCGAACCTTACGGGGTGGCCACGATAGGGAATCTATTGCGAGATACCTAATTTATTCCATTTGAAGAATTGGTCACCCACACAGACTTGCATATAGGACAGTCTTTGTTGCACAACACTATTAAAGAGATAATAACGCAGAGATGGCTGCCATATGGTGACTTGAAAGAGCAACATGCAATGGTAGATATCTTGTACGACATATCGGAAGGGGGGGGCACGCCATATCTAGAATATATATATATATATATATATATATATATATATATACACACAATATATATATATGAGTTTCTGTTAAGTAATAGGACTTCCACTCCCCTGGCAACACAGGGTAAATAGGAGGACCTGGGAGCCCGTTTTACAGATGCACATTGGGTATGGGTATTGGTATACCACAAGAAGGTGTCGAGGAATGCAAGATTGCAATTGATACAGCTGTCGAATACACATAGCGCATATATGACACCCCGGCAAATTTGCCCCAGGTGTAAGGGAGAAGAGGCGGGAATGCTCCATATGTTCTGGACACAGGGCTTTAAGTGGGGTAAGAAATCGAGGGGGGGCCCTCATTTGGGGGCGTGGCTTGTGGGGGGCATGGCCTAAAACGTACGCAAATCGTAAGGTATGCACATACATATGCATGTTATATATCTGTGTGCGTACCTTACTATGGTTTGTGTACTTTGCAAGCCATCTTTTCTAAACAGTATTTCTATGTTTAGAAAAGATGGCTTGCAAAGTACACAAACCATAGTAAGGTACGCACACAGATATATAACATGCATATGTGTGTGCATACCTTACGGTTTGCCTACTTTTCAGGCCATTTTTTTTTAAACATTTCGGTTTTATAAAAGATGGCTTTGAAAGTACACAATTCAAGCCATCTTTTATAAAGCTTTGACTACGGACAAAATTGTCCGTCGGCAAAGCTTTATAAAAGATGGCTTGAATTGTGTACTTTTCAAGCCATCTTTCATAAACCTCGAAAAATGTCAAGGAATCCCCAGGTTCGCCGAGGGTTAAAGACGCCTCGGCGACCTGGGGAAACAAAGGGACAGTAACTGCCTCTGGTGACCCCTCGCGCGAGAGGTCACCAGAGGCAGTTACTATGACTTACAGAAGTGGCAGCCAGGCACAGCATCGCTGTGGTTGGCTGCCACTTCTGTCAGATCGCCTGACTTCAAAACAGGCGCATCTCCCGTCGCGGCTGCCGCCGCGACGGGATAATGCATCCCGCGCCAATGTTGCGTGTGGTGGGACGGGGGCCCCGGCAGGGCCCCGGCTCAGTCTCACTTTTTGGAGACTGCCGGGGCCCGGCCCTGGCAGGCCCCGGCCCACTTAAAGCCCTGTCTGGACATACCCGATAGTGAAACAATACTGGCGAGGAGTAGAGAGCAGAATGGGTAATGGGGGCCTGACGCTGAATGTTGAGTCCCCAGCAGCAGGACTGTTGGGCCCCCATATTCTAAGGGGGCGAAACACATCACCAAATTAAAACCCTGGCGTACATATTGGCTAAACGCAGAATCGCTATGGCATGGGGACTGGATGTGGACGAGGGGTGGCGAGATATGAAAAGGTGGGCCTTGGCTGAGGCAATGGTGTGGAGGAGGGCAGTACAGACTAATCGAGGGGATAATGCAGAGGGGATCTTGGTCTGGGGAAGTGATGTTACATGGCCTGTTTGAGGCAGGGACCAGAAAAACAGAAGGGTGCAGAGTCTCGGGAGGGCTTGATGAAATCCAAGATTACTAGCAAGGATGATCTTGATGCTAAATAGGGTGTTTTGGACACGTGTGCGGGGTGGGAGCAGAGAGGGAGGGGGAGGAGGGTGGGGAGTAGAGGTATGTAGTAATGTGAATTGAATACACTGTATGAGGCGCTGCCTCCGAATCGCTTGACAATGTTTTTTCCCTTGTTTTTATATGAAAACTAATAAAACACATTTTTTAAAAAAAGCAACCGCTGCCTCCCAGTAGAGGTGGGACGTACACAGGCCTCTAGGTAAGGTGCGTACCAGGCCTTTTCACGCATGAAAATCTTGTAGATACGACAGCTTTATTATTTTCCTGTGTACATTTACACACAGGTTTAGAGCAGAGGGCAGTGCAAAGGTTAGGTTACTTGATAGAAACCAGAGGTTTCTTTTGATTTTTATCTGCATGGATGTAATTGCAAGCCACCTCTGAAACAGAATGCATTTCTCTGTGAAGCCTTTAAAAAAAAAAAAAGAAACTGTACACTGTGATTAAATGAATGGTTTAGAATGGTTTATTTCCATTCAGCTTCTGCTGTGTTGAATCTCATGGATCAATCAGAAACACTGTGCATATTTATGTTCCTAGAATGATAGCATTGTAATAAGATGTAAACTAAGTTGCAATTTAGAATTAATATTTTAATATTTTGTAACAAATTATATGTTTTTCCAGTGAAAGCAAACCAGTATTGCACAATTGTATTTTTCAGAATTCCAGTGCTGTGTGCATAATCATGCGGAGACAGATCATGTATACACTCATAATTTAATGTACTCTCTAATTATAAAAAAAACTGTGCAAAATGATGAATGATGAACAGTTTAGTTTACATCCATTCAACCTTGCAGTCAATGGGGTACATTACTATAAATGGTCAGTGGCAGCAGAATTTTTGCTCAAGGGTGAGTGATTGTCATTACACCAAACACAGGTGTTCTAGCCTCTCAAATCTTCAAGACTACAATTAAAACATCCACAAAACCCGACTCTCCAGGAAGTGCAAGTGCTGTTCAAAAACAAACAAATGAAAGTTACACTGGTAATTGAAATAGAAACTCAGCAAAACCTGTCCCTGTGATAATCCAGATAGGTATTTAACTTTATGTAGTATTTCATAAAGGGTTCGTACAACACCTAGGTACTGTGATTATTATACCTTAGTCGATACTCAGTTAACCGACCTCTGAAGGATGTTAGCCAATAAGATAGCTCAGGCGGTTGAGCACTTGTTGTAATCTGTAGGTTGCAGGTTCCAATCCTGGCAAGGCCAACTCAGTCTTTCATCCTTTTGAGGTCCATAAAGGAGTACCGACTTTGGTTTGGTGATAATTGTGATAAAAAATGTCTATATAAAGCTCTTTGCAAAGAGCGCTATATAAATAACCATTTGACCATTAGATTAGATATACAATTTGGCATGGAGTCCTTGTGCCTCTGCACTGTTGTATCTTAACATTGGCATAGCATTAGGTAGCAATAGCTCCAGGAAATGAGGACATTCATTAAATATCAAAAAAACAATTCTACTATCGAACCTCAAAACACACAATACAATTCATGGTTGCTTTACTATGTCATTGGATAGGTTTTTATGATTTCAACATTTAAATATATACAGGAAAGATCAAATGGCTAGACTTTAGAGAAATAATGAAAGGTGTATTCTGTCACAATGCAGAAAGCTGCCTCATAGTAATGATTTCCATACAGTTTATGCACAATTCCGGTGGATGTCACATACATTTTAAACTCTTGCAAAGGAGAAAAGTCATTTTTACTCTCTTAAAATCACATTTACTCTCAAAGTTTAAAAATAGGGAGTAAAATACTTCCACCTCGAAATCCTATCTGGAGCACTGGACGTACAGCTGGTAGACGGACATGCCAATGCATGGGTGCCTGCCTTTGGGCATCCGCATATGTGCTTGTGTCTACGCCACTGTCTTTGCGTGGGAGAGTGAAGGCTCCCTTCATGGACCACTCCCGGTACACGTGTGTAGGCCGCAAATGCACACAGCCAGATGCAGATTGCCCGGCAACAAATGGTGCCATAACTGCAGTGAGTGTGCCTAGCAACCATAGGCCTCCTACGTAACAAAGGGAGTCCGTGCCAGTACAGTTTGCTGACACCCGACATGGAATGAAGCAGGAAACGCCATGGAAGCAGGGATGCCACAGACGCACAGGAGGGACCCTCCGGTCTGTGCGGGAGGGTGACGAGGAGCAGGGGCCGACAGTCCACAATGGTGGATGCAGGCACCTCAACCACCAGAGTTGCCCAAGAGGACGGTGATCCACGGGCTAGCAGTACACTGACTTGTCCCCCAGCACACCCTGCCGAGGACATCGTTCCCACTGCTCCTGTCAAGGACATTGTGGCCAATCCGAGAAATGATCTCCCCCGACACATGACCTGCCCCGGGGCAGGATGAGGAGGAGGGGAGGATGGGGACCCCTTCCCACATGGGATATGCAGAGAATGGTGCCCCGGCCTCACCGCCAGCCATGACTACTACCACAACGCAGTCAGCTTATGGGTCTTGTTTTGTTGTGGACTGCTGGCACTGCACATGGCTTTAATATTATCCCCTGGGCATACCCCTTCAGCAATTCCATTCAAAATTGAAACACCAGAGAATTTATTCAAGTTGGTGATATTTCCTTGTGGTTTTAAATACACTACTTGTTCGGGTCTGAAGGGATCCAGTATTATCTTTAATGCTGCTTGATCCTTCCATCCTAGAACACTTATTCCATGTCTTGGGACATATGTCTTTATCCCAGTTACTCTGTCCTTGAATGTGATGGAGGTGTTCATCCGGCCAATGATTACAATACGCAAACCTTTCAAACCTCCTGGATTCTTTATGCCCGATTCATGCAATTTTGCTGTAAGTTCTTTACTTTTCAATTCTTCCCATTTATTCTTTGTTACAATGGTGTACAATGGTCCACCATAACTTTGAACTTCCAGTTCTCAATAATTACCTCACCACTTGGGAATTTCAACATTCGCTCATTTCCTTTATACTCCACTTGACTTTGAATCCCCATCACTCGTTCATCCTCTAAATTAATGTCTTCTTGTTCCCCTGATACTCTCCATTTATTTCTGCACACTACCACAAAGTGTCCCCTCATGTTGCATGAAACACATATCTGACCCAGCGCCTGGCAATTTCTTGAATTTGCATAGTGGCCGATCTAGCCACATGTAAAACATTTGTCCTTCTCTCCCCCTTTCTCCATTATAATTCCCCTTTTTCACCCTTGCTTCCTGCAGTTCCCATCTTGTTCTCTGTATTTTTGCTTTCTTTCTTCCCCTTCTTCCTTATCCAAGAGTGATTTTCTTTCTCATGACGCTCACTCTTGCTTGGGATCCACCTTCAGAGTCTTTAAAGGGTTTGCTTCATTCCAAAAGTGATTCCTTCTTCATATTAATTTCTTTCTAGCACATTTGTGTATGCCCGATTTTCTTTGCAATTACAATGGTGTCTTGTAGCGAGGGGTCACCACACATCCACAACCTTTCCTGTACAGAGTGATCCATTGTGTGGATAATTATCTAGTTTTGTATCAACTCCTCTGTGATTATCCCCACTCTGAATCAACAGGTTAATGCAAGGTTCACAGAACTGAGATGTAATCTATTGGCTCTACCTCCTTTTGTGCTGTTGATTGCAACATTAGTCTCAGGGGCATAATATTGGTCCATTTGCCTTATGGTCTTCCCATGTTCATCCAAATTCCCAGCCTCCATTTGATCCAGTGATGGTAATTACCTATCCTTTCGCTGTCCTTATGGCCCCTAGGCATGAAGCAGTAAAGACTGTTTCTACAGTGAGCTTTTCATGCAAAACTACTTGAGGTAGTTCCTCCAGTATTATTTCCACTCATTCCATTGGAGGGAAGGTTACCCAGGATTCTGGGGGGTGCACAGTTATTCCCTGCATGCTCTGTACCTTTGCTTTGCCCGCTTGTTTTGCTGCTCAATTCTTTTTGTTGCCTTTAGGTGTGTTATCTTTTTCTCCTGACTCAATTAATTTTTTTTCACTCTTCAAAGCACATATTCCTGAGATGTAATCGTGTCCGCATCTCGTACTCCAATGTAGCTTAGGGAATGTATGAGGTTATCTGTTTTTTCTACCACACCTCCACGTGGTGAAGTCCTTTACTCTAATGACCTGGGTGTCTTTAGGTCCATTTCCCCTGCGCACTGCCAGCACTGTCGTACCTTACTGTGTGTTGTGCACAGCTTGTCCGTTACGCGGTCCCTAGTTGTTCTATAACTTTGCTGTAATCCCGTGGGCAGCGATTGGAGAGGTCAGCCATCAACAGACTTCCGTGGGTTTGAGCCACAGGCTCCCTCATTGCCAAGATGTTGTGGGGGTGTCCCCCCTACTGAATCAGAAGTCGGAATATGTATACAGTCGGTTACATAACTTTTATTGATCAACTCTTGAAAGCCTGCGGCCGTGTCCGCCCCTCCTTCACTCTCCACCTCAGCATCCAACTGCCCTGCATTCCCGATTCCACGTTTCATTTAGAATCCTAGCATGCGCCTAAAACAAAATAGACCCTCCCTTTCTCAGGCTGTGGGAAAGCACCTTAGATTCCACCACAGACTTGCCATATTTTTTTCCCCTAGATCGAATGAGTGAACCAGGGATTAGAATAGAACATGAGTTGTTACATCACACAAATAAAGAAATTGGGGAACCTTTGCAAATTGCAGAATATGCTCCCCATTTTTCAGAGCACTTACTAATTACATCATCCGATGGTCATCAAGACCCATATTTTCTAACCTCAGTGAACATATTATTCAAGAACTGGTGCTCATGGAAACTGCAGTACACGAAGATTAGAAAAAGACTGATTTGAGGCAGAGTTGAAGACAAAGGTACGCTTTCACAAATTACCTGAACACTGACCTTCATTGGTGTTAAGTGTTTTATTATGAAGGTGTTCTTTCTTTGTGAGAGAATAGAAATAGGATGTAATAACATGTGGATTGTATTTCCAATACTGAATAGCTAGCATTTGAACACAGTAATATTTTCAATTGTTTGACAAAATCCAAATTATGGAACATATAACCCCATTGTCTAGTAAACCAGAAAAGAAGTCCGTGTCAGAAGAAAGTGGAGGTTGGAAGCCCATCCGTAGCTCTGTCACTGACTTGGATTGTGGATACTGCATCTCAGATCCATATTCAGGAATTATTGCAGTGCTGCTCATTAATTGGCTGTCAAAGGGGTGGTTTGGTGCAGAGTGGCAGATCCCGGTCCTTAGCAACGGTCACCCACAATGCACCCTAGGTGTGGGTAGGGACAAAGCATGCCTCTGGTTTGCACTGCTCCTTCTTCACCTCAACGGCTAAGGGCTTTGGAAAGCTCAACTGTCCCAAAAGCGGTCCAAATGTGAATCAAAGAAGGAGTGAGCGACCCCCTCGTTTATAGGCAAAGGTCCAGAGATGATTAGACAAAAACAAGCCTGCTTAAAAGGGTCCTATACCTGTTGTTGTGAAAAGTGGGCTTTGCCTGCTTGTATCATACTCACAGTGCTTTGTGTTAAAGGAAGTGGAGGGGAGAGGTACAGAGAGAGAAGCATCACAAAAGATGGTAGATCCTTCCTCCAACTATGCAGAGTTCCCTTTCTCTACTTTAACCCTGCCCCCTTCCCTTGTCTATAGCATCAATGCAACACCCTGGTGTGAGGCTAGTCCTTGTGTCTGGTGGGCCCTTTGATTCCTATTTCCCACACATCTCCTGCTGAGGGGCGGTCTTGCTGGACAGAGGCGTTACCTGCCTCCACAAAGGATCAAAGGAGAGGCAACTCCCACTGGCCTCAGTCCTGTTGGGTGCAGCAAGACAGCCAGTCTAAGGACATGCATAGCCTGTTGATGGCTGGGATCACATGGCTGACAGTATGATACCACTTTGAGGTGGCTTTAATAGTAACTCTCATAGTTATGTTTTTTGCAAACAGAGGTGCATATCTTAAATGAAGCCCCCATGTTGCAGTGACTTGGCTGTCACTGCAGCGGTCAGGAGGACACCTGTGACATTTGAACCCACTATGTCCCACTGGAGAGCAGGCGCTGCACATAAGGATACTGCATCAGCAGGGCACAGGTGCACATCATGCTTTTGCCATGGAGTTTGCGGATAAGAGGGACTGGTTAGCAGGCCGCCCTTTCTGCGACAGCATTACCTGCATCATTTTATTATTGCCAAAAAAAAAAAAGCCAAGGCTTCTACACCGTTGCCAGATGGCAATCTTTCACAATCTACTGTTGCTCAGGTTTTTTCTAAGGCAATGGGCCTCATTCCGAGGTTGGAGGTAAGGTACAAACCATGCCGGTAATGATTTACCGGCATGGATTTCCGCTCCATGCCATTCCGACCCTTCAGACCGTAAATTACGGCACCGTAAACAACAATGCCGTAATTTACGGTCTTGGGTCGCGCGCGCACACCACCATGGCGTAATCAACGGCATGGCGTAAACCGGAGCTGATCGCAAGTAAGGAGCACACGTAAATAACGGTCTCCTTAAGGCTGTAAAGTACCTTACCGGCATGGAGTACATACAGGCATCTCAGAGAAGGAGTTAAGAACACTGAGCAGTGGTTTCCACAGCCACAGGTGCACACAATCAGCACAGGTGTAGCCAATGGAGTCTGGCACAGCCCAAAATGAGCATACCCACACACCACACCCTCTCCCACACCAAGATGATATCAATAGTAGTGGCACAACTGGAGCTGGAGGCCTTGCTTGCAAGGCAGTAACAACAACAACCACAGCCCCAACAACAGAGGACACACAGGAGGAGACGGAGGGTGAGACAGGCCCAGCATGCACCACCAGTGCATCCACCGTTACCACGCCGGCAGCCCCCAATCCCTTGCATCTGAGCCACCTCCTTCAACCTAACACCACATCAGATCCACACCCTGTACCGGCTTGACCATGACACCATCACCACCATAGTGGACCTGATACATAGTGAGTTTCATAGAATAAAGCTCTGCCATCCCCCCTCCACTGAAGGTAGTGACTGTGCTCCACTTCCTTGCCACAGGCACCTACCGGCACACAGTGGGGCACATGCATGGTATATCACAACCCTTATTTACCCCGATACTGAACCAAGTGCTGGATGCCCTCCTCAAGCACACAAGGGACTACATATACCTACCACGGACTCCCCAGGATGCAAATGTTGCCTTCCATGCACTGTGAGACATCAAATGACACCTGCGCAATGATCAATGTCCACTCCGTTTTACATTATGAACAACCAGTGTATTGAATAATTGTCATGAAACGTGTACAACAAAACCTCCACCACCCTACCCCCTCCCCCTCCCCCCAACTCCCAAACACACCCTCACTCCCCTCCCCCTCACCCACCCACAACAACCCCAGAATAGTGCCATAAGGCCAACATAGGCCACATGTGTGTGCCAGCATGTTCAAGGCGTGCCCCCAGAGCCAGGGGGATCCATGTTGGGCCGGCGCAATGTACGCATTGAGCGTCGGAGCGGGCTGGTCTGGTGGAGGAGCACTGTGACGGTGTGTCCTCCCGCTGGGGCTGTCGTGTGGGAGGTGCAGCCTCCAGGGCATCCGCGATGCGTCCCAGGACCGCACACAACCTATTGCTGCTGTCAGTGACCGCCTGACGCATCTGCCTTAGCTCATCCACCCACTCCACCCTGCCCTGGCGGGTGTCCTCCATGAACACATTGATAAGGTCCGTCAGCTGATGTGCACGTGGTTCATCAATGTATGTAGGTACATTCCTGGCGGGTCTTGGGCCTACCTGCCCTGGCATGGCCTCAACTGGTGGAATAGGTCCAGGATCTGCCGGAGCACTACGGCCAGGTGTTTCCTGCTCCACAGAGTCACTGCTTGATGGCAGGGGGACATTGGTGGGCTCCGGGGTGTGGACTGTGGGGTAAAAGTCCTCCTCAGTGGCACCACAGATCGATAAGGGGCTGTCCACATTCTCCTGGGTGGCCGTAGCTGCCAACTCCCCAGCAATGCTTGATTCTGCGACCTTGGGGTGTCTAATGTGGCAGGTGCCGAGGCAGGGAGGGATTGTGGTGGTGCATCCTCCACTGGCGTTTGTGGTGCCTGGGTGGTTTTCTTATTCCGTGCTGGAATGCTCCGGGACCGGCCTCTGCACGTGGCGGTGGATGGACGGGTCGTCTGGGTATCCCCGCTGTCATGATCGGTGCCTGTGGGGGTAGAGGAGAGGGACA
Source organism: Ambystoma mexicanum (assembly GCF_040938575.1). Taxonomy (NCBI): domain Eukaryota; kingdom Metazoa; phylum Chordata; class Amphibia; order Caudata; family Ambystomatidae; genus Ambystoma; species Ambystoma mexicanum. Next base: position 956,919,682 of record NC_090930.1, on the reverse strand, counting down.
ACATGAGTGATTGTATGATGCGCTAATTGCATAGATCGCTGCATTCACATTTCTGTAATTTGGGGTTTGTGGCCCTCTGGGCGTTGCAACAGTACTAGTACATATGAATGTGAATTGAATGTACGCATGTGTCGGAGTGACTCATCCTGCCATAGTAATGTGCAGTCTGGCTCACACACTGCCGAACCTGATGCACAATGTGCATGATGGAATGTGCAAGTTACTGCACTATGGCTGATGTGTGTTATGTACTTGCACTTGGCCCTTGATTGCGTTGCAGTTGACTCTGCATTAGTTGGATGGGGGGGTGGCTACATGACAAGGTACCTTGTATGGCCCTTGGGGGAGTCTACATCATGCAATTGCAATTGGCAGTGTTGACTTTGGACACTCACCTCCATCGGCAGACGACGTTGCCCCGCAGTCCATTTCACCGATGCCCTCTATGCATTCCGTGCCAATCATTGCGGCGCATGTCTCCTCCCATGGCTCAAGTCGCACAGGGGAACTTGGGCCCCCTCCAGTCTGCATGGCCTGACTCCTGTTGGCAGTGAGGAGTCCCCACACCCGCACCCGCAAGTCATCCCACCGCTTGCGGCAGTCCTTGGGGGTGCGAGGGGTGGAGCCTACAGCGCTCACCCTTTGGGCGGTTTCTGCCCAGATGTTCTTTTTGCGGATAGTGGACTCCCTCCGCATGTCAGGGCTGAACACCACGTCAGCGTGTTCTGCCAGGTAGTCCACCATGACCTGGAGCTCATCAGGGCAGAATCGCTTCTTGCGGAGCCGGTCCGCAGACTTCTTAGGTGCTTTAGGCATAGTTCCTGGGTTCCTGATGCTTTCCCCAACTTCGGATTGCTCCCAAGGGTGCTGCCTGATGAGGATGGCAATGGATTGTGTTTTTAAAGATGGCCGCCGCGCTCCTTCCCGTTCCTGTGCGATGACGTAATTTCCGGTTCCGTTGTTTTGCGGTGACCGTAATTTACGGGATCCGTAAATTACGGTCCCCGTTATTTACTGTCGCTGCTGCTTCCATGGCGGTGTTGTAATGTATGTGTCGCAGCAGGCCGGTAGGGGTTTTTCGGGGGGTTTTGCGGCATGCCGCTAGGTACTTTTCCGGCATGGCGAAAAGCGCGTGTCCGCGAGGTCGGAATGGGACGCAATTAGTGGTCTGTCACCTTGCCGGAGTCGTACTTTCCGCCATGCCGGAAACGACCGGTACTTACCTCCAACCTCGGAATGAGGCCCAATATGTTTTGAATGTAATATGGTAGCACGGTCAATATGTAACGTTGCACTGACGTCCTAATAGCACATTTTTACAGGGAGGAAAAAGGATTGCCTGGCTAGGAGGTCGGGTTCTCGGCGGGACCCATTAGTACCATGGGTTCTTTTAAGTATTTTTGGAACTTGAGAATGCAGGTTTGGATCGCACCTCAAAATTCACATGTAGACCGAATTGTTGTGCATTTTTGCATTGACTCCTGACAAGGGCCTGCAGCCACGGTACACTGGGTGTTACCATTCCTGTCGGTCTTGGCAGCGGGGGGCATGAACGGCCTTGGTTGGCCTTAAATGTCTGCGTAACCCACGTCACGTAGGTTTGAAGCCATGAGGTTCTGGTTGTTTCATTCACATTTTAATGCTTTAATCCAAATTGTGGGTCAAGGGACTCGTCTTTGTTTTACACCATTTCCTGCCTGCTCATGCACATGGTGAATTGTGCCTTTTCTCACTGAGAATTCATTACCACTCAATGGCAAGTGGTAACTTAAGAAAATTGTTTGATTAGGGTAAGGAGTGTTCCCTATTTCCAGGGGGGGCATTGGATGGGCTACAAGAGGTGTCCTTTCTAAAGTTTCTATAGCGTCCTGCCCTTCAATACAGGAAGTCTGTACTAGTCAGCGACATGCAAGGGAGTGTTCATGGTTTGTCCTATAAGGGCACAAGTGCCGTGGGGTTTGGTGCATGAATGTCTTCCCAATATTTCTGTACTACGTCTGCTTTTTGGTGCACTTTGAACATGTAGCAATAGGACGGCTTTTCTTTTCATAAAGTTGGGATATGATCCGACTTCCTGCAATCATTCAGGATCTCCTTGCACCTTTGCTAAGTTTGTATGCCTCTGCTGAGTGTCATCTACATGGACCATGCGACAGCGTACTACGTTTGTAACTGGTAGTGTGTTTAATGAGGGTAGGCAGCAGAGGGTTTCTGTCTATAGATTCCCAAAATCAGTAATATTATTTCTAATTGCGATGATCACAATTCTTTCCTAAGGGTTGGAAGCATGGTTCCATCTCAGTTGTGCTGCATAGTGGCTGACTATACTTCTTGGGCAGATATATCTCCTATATCTCTATGGAGTAAGAGTAGCATGTCCATAGTTTTCATACAGCGTTTCAGTGCATCTGGCTTAACCCCATCTTGTGTGGGAGTACTAGGAATTTAAACATTTATTTATGAATTAGTGTCACTATGTGGCTGACACATATATGCATTACCTTCCATGTCATTTGAGACACAGTTTGGATTGCTGTATATGCTAATACCCACTGTAGGTATAGTGCCCACATGGGGTTATGGTTTGCACCCTGCAATACCAGAATACAGTCGGCTCTGCTATAACTTTATTTTTTCTTTTGTGACTGTTCTATTCAATGCTTGTGCCTTGTGCATCCCAGGGCAGTATACTTTGTACTGAGTAGTTGGTTTCCATGATTTCCTTCCTAATATCATGGCTTCAGGTCATACCTGTCTGGATATCATATAAGATTTCTATCCTTCTCATTTAATCTGGTCTTGGCCTGTAGTGATACGGAACAACTGATGCAGTGGGCATTTCATATTTGCGGACTGGCTAGGTGCTCCCTATTTTTCTTGTAAAGAGTGGTTGCTATCTTTTCCTTACATTGTGATATATGCTCTAAAAGGTTACAGGGAAAAGGTACCAATCTGGCGTACTGTCTCACTGGATGGATGGCCAGTTGTGCAACTCTGTCTTGTGTTTTCTTTCCATTTTGCGGTTACGGAATGGTGGGAACGCTCTGTGGCTTGCTGGCTATGGTCTATCTTGGCAACGGCCATAGAGATTATTATTGTAAGGAGCGGGATTCAGGATTACCTACTCTTTTCTGGAAGTGTTTGGTTGTTCATGCTTTTCCTGCAGGGCCTCTGTGGCTGTGATGCCTGCTGGTGTTGTCAGCTTCCTTGGCATCGGCATAGGGGGCTGTCTTACTGTACTATGGGTGTCCTGGCTGGGCTCTGGACGGGTTTCTTTTAATGCTTTTGCTGTTCCTTCTGGTAGACAGTAGCCAGGTTGTTTGTTTTGCCAATACTAAGGTTATTTCCTTGGTCAAGGTTGGTGGGACAGACATATCAGCTTATTTCACAGGATTTATTCTCATTGCAGTTTTTGGAAAATGGATGCTCTCTTGGAGTTCCTTTTTGGTTGGCGGTTCTTGAACCTGGTGGTGTGTAGATGACTAATGGGCAGTCTTATTGGAGTAGTTATGTGATAACATTACAGAGATGTTTGGTCCTCATAGTTCAAGTTAAGCTTGCTACATCCTCATATGGTTTAGGACTGAGACGAGCAAGATGGGACGAGGAAGTAATAATGCTCAGGGGTGTGTGGCCAGCAGCCATGGAGTGAAGCTGCAGTCTCCATGAGCTCCCGCATAATACTTTAATTGATATGCCCTAAACTGCACCTATCCTGTTTTGGGAACCAGTAATTGATGTCAGAGCCGGGACAGCGGGAGATGCAGTGAGACCTGCTCCCTGGCATATGAGTGGTGGAGGGAGATCCGTGCCCTGGGGCACGGTACTGAGGATAGGACTTGCGTGGCTTGAAGCAGGAGGGAGTGCACAACGCTCAGCATTGCAGGGCGTTACCTGCCATGTTTGTAGCACACTACTTGGAACACTGCAAAGTGTCCCCTGAAGGAAAGTGTGTTGCTGCAGCCACAACACCTCATTAGCTTGAGCTGGACAAGCTTTTGTTACTAGTGTGCATATTAGATCAGTGTGCCCAGGATACCCAGGTACTGGTACCTGCATCCCTCAGCACGACAAAGATCAGAGTACAAGACCTCCTTAAGTGTCCCCGACACCCCAACCGGTCATATATATGCCGGACAAACACGGCAGCGGCAAGGTCAAACACACCAATATGGAGGCCTATACAAGAAAAGACTGGGCTAATATAACCCCATTCCCCCCCGTTAAGGACCCAGTGATGGGGATGCCCCCACCACCTGAGAAACCACAAGGGGAGAATCAGATCCTCACCGCCATCACAGCTTTAAAAACATCCCTGGAACGCAAAATCAACAAGGTCATTGTGGACCTCAGCCAGCTTAGGCAAGATGTGTGCAAGCTTGCGGATAGACTGGGCACGGCGGAGACACAAGTGCATAAAATACAACAAACATCACAGGCATACGGTCGGAGGTGCTGGAGCTCACCGACAACGTGAAGACTCTAGAACGCTGTGCCGAGGATGCTGAGGGCAGGGCTAGAAAAAACATTAGGATCCTCGGCTTGCCTGAGGGAGAAGAGGGGGAACAACCCTTCAGCATACGTGGAGAACCTACTTTTGCAAGAAGTTGGCCCTGGGACTCTTAGGCAGGGCTTCACGGTTGAGCGTGCAGACAGATCATTGCCCAGGAGACCTCCCCAGGACTCCTGCCGAGACCACGGATATCGAGAATCATGAACTACAAAGACAGGTAACGAATACTAGCTTTCTACAAAGACGGTGGAACAATAGAAAGGGCGTCCTAGAAACTGACCATTTACCCAGACTACACTCTCCTGATACAGAGGCGCAGAGCCACATTTGGCCCTACTAAAGAACGGTTGCGTCAAGCCAACTTGAAGTACATGATGATTTACCCTTCCAAGCTAAAGGTGCTACGTAATAGCAGGTTGCACTTCGTTGATGACACCGCAGAGGCACACACTTGGATGGACATGATAGGTGTTGCCCCGCTCCCGGATAGAAACAATAACAGATGGTATTCACGTCGCTGTTAAGACATTTCTAAAACCTCATAACGAGGAGCTACAGGGCGACAAAACACAGCACATAGCTGGAAGCAGGAGTATTACAAGCAAAGGACTCAGGGCACGGCCCTGCGCTGCCGAAGTATTGCAGCTGCCACTCTCCCCCCCCCCCCTTTGTTTTGCACTTTCAGATACTTGTTTAATGATATCCCGCTGCTGCACATCAGCTGGATGGGTTAGAAAGGGGGTGGGTGGGAGACGCAGCTGAGCCCGAATATGCTGAGTCTATTGTTAGGCTGTTTGGGAGCATGTTTTTCTTTCTCTTCTTTCTCCTATTGGTTGGACCCATTTATTGATTGTTTGTTTGTTTTGTATTTGTATCGCGCACCTAACCCTCAGGTAACTGGGCGCTTGAAAAGCCAGCTCTTTACTCTAGTTGTGAAAGAGCAGAAGGAGGGTTCCATTCTGATGGCGGTGGGCAGGGAGTTCCAGCATTTGGCAGCTTGAACTGGGAAGCTAGCTCCACCAGCTGTTTTTAGGTTGAACCTAAGTACTGTGAGGCAGTGTGATTGGGAGGATTTAGTGGGTCGCCCAGATTGATGTTTGGAGAATTTATCTGACAGATATTTCAGGGCGGAATTTGAAAGGCATTTGTGGGTGATAGCTAGAGTGCGTAGAATTATTCTATTGTGCACGGGGAGCCATTGGGCATTCCGTATGAGGTTCCAGATGTGACTGGACCTTGGAATTTTTAGTGCTGATCTCAGGGCATTGTTCTGTAGGATCTGTAGCCTGTTGAGGTTCCGTTCGGAAGATCCTCGGAATAGAGTGTTGCAATAAATTGATCTTAGAAAAAACTAGGGCTCTGGCTAGCGTAGTGCAGCTAGTAGGGGATAAGTATGATTTACAGGCATTGATCAGTTTGTTGGTGTATGCCGTAGATGATGCAATGGTGCTAACTTGTTTCTTTAGGGACAAGATCGGGTCGCGCGCGCACACCACCATGGCGTAATCAACGGCATGGCGTAAACCGGAGCTGATCGCAAGTAAGGAGCACACGTAAATAACGGTCTCCTTAAGGCCGTAAAGTACCTTACCGGCATGGAGTACATACAGGCATCTCAGAGAAGGAGTTAAGAACACTGAGCAGTGGTTTCCACAGCCACAGGTGCACACAATCAGCACAGGTGTAGCCAATGGAGTCTGGCACAGCCCAAAATGAGCATACCCACACACCACACCCTCTCCCACACCAAGATGATACCAATAGTAGTGGCACAACTGGAGCTGGAGGCCTTGCTTGCAAGGCAGTAACAACAACAACCACAGCCCCAACAACAGAGGACACACAGGAGGAGACGGAGGGTGAGACAGGCCCAGCATGCACCACCAGTGCATCCACCGTTACCACGCCGGCAGCCCCCAATCCCTTGCATCTGAGCCACCTCCTTCAACCTAACACCACATCAGATCCACACCCTGTACCGGCTTGACCATGACACCATCACCACCATAGTGGACCTGATACATAGTGAGTTTCATAGAATAAAGCTCTGCCATCCCCCCTCCACTGAAGGTAGTGACTGTGCTCCACTTCCTTGCCACAGGCACCTACCGGCACACAGTGGGGCACATGCATGGTATATCACAACCCTTATTTACCCCGATACTGAACCAAGTGCTGGATGCCCTCCTCAAGCACACAAGGGACTACATATACCTACCACGGACTCCCCAGGATGCAAATGTTGCCTTCCATGCACTGTGAGACATCAAATGACACCTGCGCAATGATCAATGTCCACTCCGTTTTACATTATGAACAACCAGTGTATTGAATAATTGTCATGAAACGTGTACAACAAAACCTCCACCACCCTCCCCCCTCCCCCTCCCCCCAACTCCCAAACACACCCTCACTCCCCTCCCCCTCACCCACCCACAACAACCCCAGAATAGTGCCATAAGGCCAACATAGGCCACATGTGTGTGCCAGCATGTTCAAGGCGTGCCCCCAGAGCCAGGGGGATCCATGTTGGGCCGGCGCAATGTACGCAATGAGCGTCGGAGCGGGCTGTTCTGGTGGAGGAGCACTGTGACGGTGTGTCCTCCCGCTGGGGCTGTCGTGTGGGAGGTGCAGCCTCCAGGGCATCCGCGATGCGTCCCAGGACCGCACACAACCTATTGCTGCTGTCAGTGACCGCCTGACGCATCTGCCTTAGCTCATCCACCCACTCCACCCTGCCCTGGCGGGTGTCCTCCATGAACACATTGATAAGGTCCGTCAGCTGATGTGCACGTGGTTCATCAATGTCTGTAGGTACATTCCTGGCGGGTCTTGGGCCTACCTGCCCTGGCATGGCCTCAACTGGTGGAATAGGTCCTGGATCTGCCGGAGCACTACGGCCAGGTGTTTCCTGCTCCACAGAGTCACTGCTTGATGGCAGGGGGACATTGGTGGGCTCCGGGGTGTGGACTGTGGGGTAAAAGTCCTCCTCAGTGGCACCACAGATCGATAAGGGGCTGTCCACATTCTCCTGGGTGGCCGTAGCTGCCAACTCCCCAGCAATGCTTGATTCTGCCGACCTTGGGGTGTCTAATGTGGCAGGTGCCGAGGCAGGGAGGGATTGTGGTGGTGTATCCTCCACTGGCGTTTGTGGTGCCTGGGTGGTTTTCTTATTCCGTGCTGGAATGCTCCGGGACCGGCCTCTGCACGTGGCGGTGGATGGACGGGTCGTCTGGGTATCCCCGCTGTCATGATCGGTGCCTGTGGGGGTAGAGGAGAGGGACAACATGAGTGATTGTATGATGCGCTAATTGCATAGATCGCTGCATTCACATTTCTGTAATTTGGGGTTTGTGGCCCTCTGGGCGTTGCAACAGTACTAGTACATATGAATGTGAATTGAATGTACGCATGTGTCGGAGTGACTCATCCTGCCATAGTAATGTGCAGTCTGGCTCACACACTGCCGAACCTGATGCACAATGTGCATGATGGAATGTGCAAGTTACTGCACTATGGCTGATGTGTGTTATGTACTTGCACTTGGCCCTTGATTGCGTTGCAGTTGACTCTGCATTAGTTGGATGGGGGGGTGGCTACATGACAAGGTACCTTGTATGGCCCTTGGGGGAGTCTACATCATGCAATTGCCATTGGCAGTGTTGACTTTGGACACTCACCTCCATCGGCAGACGACGTTGCCCCGCAGTCCATTTCACCGATGCCCTCTATGCATTCCGTGCCAATCATTGCGGCGCATGTCTCCTCCCATGGCTCAAGTCGCACAGGGGAACTTGGGCCCCCTCCAGTCTGCATGGCCTGACTCCTGTTGGCAGTGAGGAGTCCCCACACCCGCACCCGCAAGTCATCCCACCGCTTGCGGCAGTCCTTGGGGGTGCGAGGGGTGGAGCCTACAGCGCTCACCCTTTGGGCGGTTTCTGCCCAGATGTTCTTTTTGCGGATAGTGGACTCCCTCCGCATGTCAGGGCTGAACACCACGTCAGCGTGTTCTGCCAGGTAGTCCACCATGACCTGGAGCTCATCAGGGCAGAATCGCTTCTTGCGGAGCCGGTCCGCAGACTTCTTAGGTGCTTTAGGCATAGTTCCTGGGTTCCTGATGCTTTCCCCAACTTCGGATTGCTCCCAAGGGTGCTGCCTGATGAGGATGGCAATGGATTGTGTTTTTAAAGATGGCCGCCGCGCTCCTTCCCGTTCCTGTGCGATGACGTAATTTCCGGTTCCGTTGTTTTGCGGTGACCGTAATTTACGGGATCCGTAAATTACGGTCCCCGTTATTTACTGTCGCTGCTGCTTCCATGGCGGTGTTGTAATGTATGTGTCGCAGCAGGCCGGTAGGGGTTTTTCGGGGGGTTTTGCGGCATGCCGCTAGGTACTTTTCCGGCATGGCGAAAAGCGCGTGTCCGCGAGGTCGGAATGGGACGCAATTAGTGGTCTGTCACCTTGCCGGAGTCGTACTTTCCGCCATGCCGGAAACGACCGGTACTTACCTCCAACCTCGGAATGAGGCCCAATATGTTTTGAATGTAATATGGTAGCACGGTCAATATGTAACGTTGCACTGACGTCCTAATAGCACATTTTTACAGGGAGGAAAAAGGATTGCCTGGCTAGGAGGTCGGGTTCTCGGCGGGACCCATTAGTACCATGGGTTCTTTTAAGTATTTTTGGAACTTGAGAATGCAGGTTTGGATCGCACCTCAAAATTCACATGTAGACCGAATTGTTGTGCATTTTTGCATTGACTCCTGACAAGGGCCTGCAGCCACGGTACACTGGGTGTTACCATTCCTGTCGGTCTTGGCAGCGGGGGGCATGAACGGCCTTGGTTGGCCTTAAATGTCTGCGTAACCCACGTCACGTAGGTTTGAAGCCATGAGGTTCTGGTTGTTTCATTCACATTTTAATGCTTTAATCCAAATTGTGGGTCAAGGGACTCGTCTTTGTTTTACACCATTTCCTGCCTGCTCATGCACATGGTGAATTGTGCCTTTTCTCACTGAGAATTCATTACCACTCAATGGCAAGTGGTAACTTAAGAAAATTGTTTGATTAGGGTAAGGAGTGTTCCCTATTTCCAGGGGGGGCATTGGATGGGCTACAAGAGGTGTCCTTTCTAAAGTTTCTATAGCGTCCTGCCCTTCAATACAGGAAGTCTGTACTAGTCAGCGACATGCAAGGGAGTGTTCATGGTTTGTCCTATAAGGGCACAAGTGCCGTGGGGTTTGGTGCATGAATGTCTTCCCAATATTTCTGTACTACGTCTGCTTTTTGGTGCACTTTGAACATGTAGCAATAGGACGGCTTTTCTTTTCATAAAGTTGGGATATGATCCGACTTCCTGCAATCATTCAGGATCTCCTTGCACCTTTGCTAAGTTTGTATGCCTCTGCTGAGTGTCATCTACATGGACCATGCGACAGCGTACTACGTTTGTAACTGGTAGTGTGTTTAATGAGGGTAGGCAGCAGAGGGTTTCTGTCTATAGATTCCCAAAATCAGTAATATTATTTCTAATTGCGATGATCACAATTCTTTCCTAAGGGTTGGAAGCATGGTTCCATCTCAGTTGTGCTGCATAGTGGCTGACTATACTTCTTGGGCAGATATATCTCCTATATCTCTATGGAGTAAGAGTAGCATGTCCATAGTTTTCATACAGCGTTTCAGTGCATCTGGCTTAACCCCATCTTGTGTGGGAGTACTAGGAATTTAAACATTTATTTATGAATTAGTGTCACTATGTGGCTGACACATATATGCATTACCTTCCATGTCATTTGAGACACAGTTTGGATTGCTGTATATGCTAATACCCACTGTAGGTATAGTGCCCACATGGGGTTATGGTTTGCACCCTGCAATACCAGAATACAGTCGGCTCTGCTATAACTTTATTTTTTCTTTTGTGACTGTTCTATTCAATGCTTGTGCCTTGTGCATCCCAGGGCAGTATACTTTGTACTGAGTAGTTGGTTTCCATGATTTCCTTCCTAATATCATGGCTTCAGGTCATACCTGTCTGGATATCATATAAGATTTCTATCCTTCTCATTTAATCTGGTCTTGGCCTGTAGTGATACGGAACAACTGATGCAGAGGGCATTTCATATTTGCGGACTGGCTAGGTGCTCCCTATTTTTCTTGTAAAGAGTGGTTGCTATCTTTTCCTTACATTGTGATATATGCTCTAAAAGGTTACAGGGAAAAGGTACCAATCTGGCGTACTGTCTCACTGGCTGGATGGCCAGTTGTGCAACTCTGTCTTGTGTTTTCTTTCCATTTTGCGGTTACGGAATGGTGGGAACGCTCTGTGGCTTGCTGGCTATGGTCTATCTTGGCAACGGCCATAGAGATTATTATTGTAAGGAGCGGGATTCAGGATTACCTACTCTTTTCTGGAAGTGTTTGGTTGTTCATGCTTTTCCTGCAGGGCCTCTGTGGCTGTGATGCCTGCTGGTGTTGTCAGCTTCCTTGGCATCGGCATAGGGGGCTGTCTTACTGTACTATGGGTGTCCTGGCTGGGCTCTGGACGGGTTTCTTTTAATGCTTTTGCTGTTCCTTCTGGTAGACAGTAGCCAGGTTGTTTGTTTTGCCAATACTAAGGTTATTTCCTTGGTCAAGGTTGGTGGGACAGACATATCAGCTTATTTCACAGGATTTATTCTCATTGCAGTTTTTGGAAAATGGATGCTCTCTTGGAGTTCCTTTTTGGTTGGCGGTTCTTGAACCTGGTGGTGTGTAGATGACTAATGGGCAGTCTTATTGGAGTAGTTATGTGATAACATTACAGAGATGTTTGGTCCTCATAGTTCAAGTTAAGCTTGCTACATCCTCATATGGTTTAGGACTGAGACGAGCAAGATGGGACGAGGAAGTAATAATGCTCAGGGGTGTGTGGCCAGCAGCCATGGAGTGAAGCTGCAGTCTCCATGAGCTCCCGCATAATACTTTAATTGATATGCCCTAAACTGCACCTATCCTGTTTTGGGAACCAGTAATTGATGTCAGAGCCGGGACAGCGGGAGATGCAGTGAGACTTGCTCCCTGGCATATGAGTGGTGGAGGGAGATCCGTGCCCTGGGGCACGGTACTGAGGATAGGACTTGCGTGGCTTGAAGCAGGAGGGAGTGCACAACGCTCAGCATTGCAGGGCGTTACCTGCCATGTTTGTAGCACACTACTTGGAACACTGCAAAGTGTCCCCTGAAGGAAAGTGTGTTGCTGCAGCCACAACACCTCATTAGCTTGAGCTGGACAAGCTTTTGTTACTAGTGTGCATATTAGATCAGTGTGCCCAGGATACCCAGGTACTGGTACCTGCATCCCTCAGCACGACAAAGATCAGAGTACAAGACCTCCTTAAGTGTCCCCGACACCCCAACCGGTCATATATATGCCGGACAAACACGGCAGCGGCAAGGTCAAACACACCAATATGGAGGCCTATACAAGAAAAGACTGGGCTAATATAACCCCATTCCCCCCCGTTAAGGACCCAGTGATGGGGATGCCCCCACCACCTGAGAAACCACAAGGGGAAAATCAGATCCTCACCGCCATCACAGCTTTAAAAACATCCCTGGAACGCAAAATCAACAAGGTCATTGTGGACCTCAGCCAGCTTAGGCAAGATGTGTGCAAGCTTGCGGATAGACTGGGCACGGCGGAGACACAAGTGCATAAAATACAACAAACATCACAGGCATACGGTCGGAGGTGCTGGAGCTCACCGACAACGTGAAGACTCTAGAACGCTGTGCCGAGGATGCTGAGGGCAGGGCTAGAAAAAACATTAGGATCCTCGGCTTGCCTGAGGGAGAAGAGGGGGAACAACCCTTCAGCATACGTGGAGAACCTACTTTTGCAAGAAGTTGGCCCTGGGACTCTTAGGCAGGGCTTCACGGTTGAGCGTGCAGACAGATCATTGCCCAGGAGACCTCCCCAGGACTCCTGCCGAGACCACGGATATCGAGAATCATGAACTACAAAGACAGGTAACGAATACTAGCTTTCTACAAAGACGGTGGAACAATAGAAAGGGCGTCCTAGAAACTGACCATTTACCCAGACTACACTCTCCTGATACAGAGGCGCAGAGCCACATTTGGCCCTACTAAAGAACGGTTGCGTCAAGCCAACTTGAAGTACATGATGATTTACCCTTCCAAGCTAAAGGTGCTACGTAATAGCAGGTTGCACTTCGTTGATGACACCGCAGAGGCACACACTTGGATGGACATGATAGGTGTTGCCCCGCTCCCGGATAGAAACAATAACAGATGGTATTCACGTCGCTGTTAAGACATTTCTAAAACCTCATAACGAGGAGCTACAGGGCGACAAAACACAGCACATAGCTGGAAGCAGGAGTATTACAAGCAAAGGACTCAGGGCACGGCCCTGCGCTGCCGAAGTATTGCAGCTGCCACTCTCCCCCCCCTTTTGTTTTGCACTTTCAGATACTTGTTTAATGATATCCCGCTGCTGCACATCAGCTGGATGGGTTAGAAAGGGGGTGGGTGGGAGACGCAGCTGAGCCCGAATATGCTGAGTCTATTGTTAGGCTGTTTGGGAGCATGTTTTTCTTTCTCTTCTTTCTCCTATTGGTTGGACCCATTTATTGATTGTTTGTTTGTTTTGTATTTGTATCGCGCACCTAACCCTCAGGTAACTGGGCGCTTGAAAAGCTAGCTCTTTACTCTAGTTGTGAAAGAGCAGAAGGAGGGTTCCATTCTGATGGCGGTGGGCAGGGAGTTCCAGCATTTGGCAGCTTGAACTGGGAAGCTAGCTCCACCAGCTGTTTTTAGGTTGAACCTAAGTACTGTGAGGCAGTGTGATTGGGAGGATTTAGTGGGTCGCCCAGATTGATGTTTGGAGAATTTATCTGACAGATATTTCAGGGCGGAATTTGAAAGGCATTTGTGGGTGATAGCTAGAGTGCGTAGAATTATTCTATTGTGCACGGGGAGCCATTGGGCATTCCGTATGAGGTTCCAGATGTGACTGGACCTTGGAATTTTTAGTGCTGATCTCAGGGCATTGTTCTGTAGGATCTGTAGCCTGTTGAGGTTCCGTTCGGAAGATCCTCGGAATAGAGTGTTGCAATAAATTGATCTTAGAAAAAACTAGGGCTCTGGCTAGCGTAGTGCAGCTAGTAGGGGATAAGTATGATTTACAGGCATTGATCAGTTTGTTGGTGTATGCCGTAGATGATGCAATGGTGCTAACTTGTTTCTTTAGGGACAAGATCGGGTCGCGCGCGCACACCACCATGGCGTAATCAACGGCATGGCGTAAACCGGAGCTGATCGCAAGTAAGGAGCACACGTAAATAACGGTCTCCTTAAGGCCGTAAAGTACCTTACCGGCATGGAGTACATACAGGCATCTCAGAGAAGGAGTTAAGAACACTGAGCAGTGGTTTCCACAGCCACAGGTGCACACAATCAGCACAGGTGTAGCCAATGGAGTCTGGCACAGCCCAAAATGAGCATACCCACACACCACACCCTCTCCCACACCAAGATGATACCAATAGTAGTGGCACAACTGGAGCTGGAGGCCTTGCTTGCAAGGCAGTAACAACAACAACCACAGCCCCAACAACAGAGGACACACAGGAGGAGACGGAGGGTGAGACAGGCCCAGCATGCACCACCAGTGCATCCACCGTTACCACGCCGGCAGCCCCCAATCCCTTGCATCTGAGCCACCTCCTTCAACCTAACACCACATCAGATCCACACCCTGTACCGGCTTGACCATGACACCATCACCACCATAGTGGACCTGATACATAGTGAGTTTCATAGAATAAAGCTCTGCCATCCCCCCTCCACTGAAGGTAGTGACTGTGCTCCACTTCCTTGCCACAGGCACCTACCGGCACACAGTGGGGCACATGCATGGTATATCACAACCCTTATTTACCCCGATACTGAACCAAGTGCTGGATGCCCTCCTCAAGCACACAAGGGACTACATATACCTACCACGGACTCCCCAGGATGCAAATGTTGCCTTCCATGCACTGTGAGACATCAAATGACACCTGCGCAATGATCAATGTCCACTCCGTTTTACATTATGAACAACCAGTGTATTGAATAATTGTCATGAAACGTGTACAACAAAACCTCCACCACCCTCCCCCCTCCCCCTCCCCCCAACTCCCAAACACACCCTCACTCCCCTCCCCCTCACCCACCCACAACAACCCCAGAATAGTGCCATAAGGCCAACATAGGCCACATGTGTGTGCCAGCATGTTCAAGGCGTGCCCCCAGAGCCAGGGGGATCCATGTTGGGCCGGCGCAATGTACGCAATGAGCGTCGGAGCGGGCTGTTCTGGTGGAGGAGCACTGTGACGGTGTGTCCTCCCGCTGGGGCTGTCGTGTGGGAGGTGCAGCCTCCAGGGCATCCGCGATGCGTCCCAGGACCGCACACAACCTATTGCTGCTGTCAGTGACCGCCTGACGCATCTGCCTTAGCTCATCCACCCACTCCACCCTGCCCTGGCGGGTGTCCTCCATGAACACATTGATAAGGTCCGTCAGCTGATGTGCACGTGGTTCATCAATGTATGTAGGTACATTCCTGGCGGGTCTTGGGCCTACCTGCCCTGGCATGGCCTCAACTGGTGGAATAGGTCCAGGATCTGCCGGAGCACTACGGCCAGGTGTTTCCTGCTCCACAGAGTCACTGCTTGATGGCAGGGGGACATTGGTGGGCTCCGGGGTGTGGACTGTGGGGTAAAAGTCCTCCTCAGTGGCACCACAGATCGATAAGGGGCTGTCCACATTCTCCTGGGTGGCCGTAGCTGCCAACTCCCCAGCAATGCTTGATTCTGCCGACCTTGGGGTGTCTAATGTGGCAGGTGCCGAGGCAGGGAGGGATTGTGGTGGTGTATCCTCCACTGGCGTTTGTGGTGCCTGGGTGGTTTTCTTATTCCGTGCTGGAATGCTCCGGGACCGGCCTCTGCACGTGGCGGTGGATGGACGGGTCGTCTGGGTATCCCCGCTGTCATGATCGGTGCCTGTGGGGGTAGAGGAGAGGGACAACATGAGTGATTGTATGATGCGCTAATTGCATAGATCGCTGCATTCACATTTCTGTAATTTGGGGTTTGTGGCCCTCTGGGCGTTGCAACAGTACTAGTACATATGAATGTGAATTGAATGTACGCATGTGTCGGAGTGACTCATCCTGCCATAGTAATGTGCAGTCTGGCTCACACACTGCCGAACCTGATGCACAATGTGCATGATGGAATGTGCAAGTTACTGCACTATGGCTGATGTGTGTTATGTACTTGCACTTGGCCCTTGATTGCGTTGCAGTTGACTCTGCATTAGTTGGATGGGGGGGTGGCTACATGACAAGGTACCTTGTATGGCCCTTGGGGGAGTCTACATCATGCAATTGCCATTGGCAGTGTTGACTTTGGACACTCACCTCCATCGGCAGACGACGTTGCCCCGCAGTCCATTTCACCGATGCCCTCTATGCATTCCGTGCCAATCATTGCGGCGCATGTCTCCTCCCATGGCTCAAGTCGCACAGGGGAACTTGGGCCCCCTCCAGTCTGCATGGCCTGACTCCTGTTGGCAGTGAGGAGTCCCCACACCCGCACCCGCAAGTCATCCCACCGCTTGCGGCAGTCCTTGGGGGTGCGAGGGGTGGAGCCTACAGCGCTCACCCTTTGGGCGGTTTCTGCCCAGATGTTCTTTTTGCGGATAGTGGACTCCCTCCGCATGTCAGGGCTGAACACCACGTCAGCGTGTTCTGCCAGGTAGTCCACCATGACCTGGAGCTCATCAGGGCAGAATCGCTTCTTGCGGAGCCGGTCCGCAGACTTCTTAGGTGCTTTAGGCATAGTTCCTGGGTTCCTGATGCTTTCCCCAACTTCGGATTGCTCCCAAGGGTGCTGCCTGATGAGGATGGCAATGGATTGTGTTTTTAAAGATGGCCGCCGCGCTCCTTCCCGTTCCTGTGCGATGACGTAATTTCCGGTTCCGTTGTTTTGCGGTGACCGTAATTTACGGGATCCGTAAATTACGGTCCCCGTTATTTACTGTCGCTGCTGCTTCCATGGCGGTGTTGTAATGTATGTGTCGCAGCAGGCCGGTAGGGGTTTTTCGGGGGGTTTTGCGGCATGCCGCTAGGTACTTTTCCGGCATGGCGAAAAGCGCGTGTCCGCGAGGTCGGAATGGGACGCAATTAGTGGTCTGTCACCTTGCCGGAGTCGTACTTTCCGCCATGCCGGAAACGACCGGTACTTACCTCCAACCTCGGAATGAGGCCCAATATGTTTTGAATGTAATATGGTAGCACGGTCAATATGTAACGTTGCACTGACGTCCTAATAGCACATTTTTACAGGGAGGAAAAAGGATTGCCTGGCTAGGAGGTCGGGTTCTCGGCGGGACCCATTAGTACCATGGGTTCTTTTAAGTATTTTTGGAACTTGAGAATGCAGGTTTGGATCGCACCTCAAAATTCACATGTAGACCGAATTGTTGTGCATTTTTGCATTGACTCCTGACAAGGGCCTGCAGCCACGGTACACTGGGTGTTACCATTCCTGTCGGTCTTGGCAGCGGGGGGCATGAACGGCCTTGGTTGGCCTTAAATGTCTGCGTAACCCACGTCACGTAGGTTTGAAGCCATGAGGTTCTGGTTGTTTCATTCACATTTTAATGCTTTAATCCAAATTGTGGGTCAAGGGACTCGTCTTTGTTTTACACCATTTCCTGCCTGCTCATGCACATGGTGAATTGTGCCTTTTCTCACTGAGATTTCATTACCACTCAATGGCAAGTGGTAACTTAAGAAAATTGTTTGATTAGGGTAAGGAGTGTTCCCTATTTCCAGGGGGGGCATTGGATGGGCTACAAGAGGTGTCCTTTCTAAAGTTTCTATAGCGTCCTGCCCTTCAATACAGGAAGTCTGTACTAGTCAGCGACATGCAAGGGAGTGTTCATGGTTTGTCCTATAAGGGCACAAGTGCCGTGGGGTTTGGTGCATGAATGTCTTCCCAATATTTCTGTACTACGTCTGCTTTTTGGTGCACTTTGAACATGTAGCAATAGGACGGCTTTTCTTTTCATAAAGTTGGGATATGATCCGACTTCCTGCAATCATTCAGGATCTCCTTGCACCTTTGCTAAGTTTGTATGCCTCTGCTGAGTGTCATCTACATGGACCATGCGACAGCGTACTACGTTTGTAACTGGTAGTGTGTTTAATGAGGGTAGGCAGCAGAGGGTTTCTGTCTATAGATTCCCAAAATCAGTAATATTATTTCTAATTGCGATGATCACAATTCTTTCCTAAGGGTTGGAAGCATGGTTCCATCTCAGTTGTGCTGCATAGTGGCTGACTATACTTCTTGGGCAGATATATCTCCTATATCTCTATGGAGTAAGAGTAGCATGTCCATAGTTTTCATACAGCGTTTCAGTGCATCTGGCTTAACCCCATCTTGTGTGGGAGTACTAGGAATTTAAACATTTATTTATGAATTAGTGTCACTATGTGGCTGACACATATATGCATTACCTTCCATGTCATTTGAGACACAGTTTGGATTGCTGTATATGCTAATACCCACTGTAGGTATAGTGCCCACATGGGGTTATGGTTTGCACCCTGCAATACCAGAATACAGTCGGCTCTGCTATAACTTTATTTTTTCTTTTGTGACTGTTCTATTCAATGCTTGTGCCTTGTGCATCCCAGGGCAGTATACTTTGTACTGAGTAGTTGGTTTCCATGATTTCCTTCCTAATATCATGGCTTCAGGTCATACCTGTCTGGATATCATATAAGATTTCTATCCTTCTCATTTAATCTGGTCTTGGCCTGTAGTGATACGGAACAACTGATGCAGAGGGCATTTCATATTTGCGGACTGGCTAGGTGCTCCCTATTTTTCTTGTAAAGAGTGGTTGCTATCTTTTCCTTACATTGTGATATATGCTCTAAAAGGTTACAGGGAAAAGGTACCAATCTGGCGTACTGTCTCACTGGCTGGATGGCCAGTTGTGCAACTCTGTCTTGTGTTTTCTTTCCATTTTGCGGTTACGGAATGGTGGGAACGCTCTGTGGCTTGCTGGCTATGGTCTATCTTGGCAACGGCCATAGAGATTATTATTGTAAGGAGCGGGATTCAGGATTACCTACTCTTTTCTGGAAGTGTTTGGTTGTTCATGCTTTTCCTGCAGGGCCTCTGTGGCTGTGATGCCTGCTGGTGTTGTCAGCTTCCTTGGCATCGGCATAGGGGGCTGTCTTACTGTACTATGGGTGTCCTGGCTGGGCTCTGGACGGGTTTCTTTTAATGCTTTTGCTGTTCCTTCTGGTAGACAGTAGCCAGGTTGTTTGTTTTGCCAATACTAAGGTTATTTCCTTGGTCAAGGTTGGTGGGACAGACATATCAGCTTATTTCACAGGATTTATTCTCATTGCAGTTTTTGGAAAATGGATGCTCTCTTGGAGTTCCTTTTTGGTTGGCGGTTCTTGAACCTGGTGGTGTGTAGATGACTAATGGGCAGTCTTATTGGAGTAGTTATGTGATAACATTACAGAGATGTTTGGTCCTCATAGTTCAAGTTAAGCTTGCTACATCCTCATATGGTTTAGGACTGAGACGAGCAAGATGGGACGAGGAAGTAATAATGCTCAGGGGTGTGTGGCCAGCAGCCATGGAGTGAAGCTGCAGTCTCCATGAGCTCCCGCATAATACTTTAATTGATATGCCCTAAACTGCACCTATCCTGTTTTGGGAACCAGTAATTGATGTCAGAGCCGGGACAGCGGGAGATGCAGTGAGACTTGCTCCCTGGCATATGAGTGGTGGAGGGAGATCCGTGCCCTGGGGCACGGTACTGAGGATAGGACTTGCGTGGCTTGAAGCAGGAGGGAGTGCACAACGCTCAGCATTGCAGGGCGTTACCTGCCATGTTTGTAGCACACTACTTGGAACACTGCAAAGTGTCCCCTGAAGGAAAGTGTGTTGCTGCAGCCACAACACCTCATTAGCTTGAGCTGGACAAGCTTTTGTTACTAGTGTGCATATTAGATCAGTGTGCCCAGGATACCCAGGTACTGGTACCTGCATCCCTCAGCACGACAAAGATCAGAGTACAAGACCTCCTTAAGTGTCCCCGACACCCCAACCGGTCATATATATGCCGGACAAACACGGCAGCGGCAAGGTCAAACACACCAATATGGAGGCCTATACAAGAAAAGACTGGGCTAATATAACCCCATTCCCCCCCGTTAAGGACCCAGTGATGGGGATGCCCCCACCACCTGAGAAACCACAAGGGGAAAATCAGATCCTCACCGCCATCACAGCTTTA
Organism: Ambystoma mexicanum; assembly: GCF_040938575.1. Lineage (NCBI taxonomy): Eukaryota > Metazoa > Chordata > Amphibia > Caudata > Ambystomatidae > Ambystoma > Ambystoma mexicanum. The sequence goes on along the minus strand of NC_090930.1, from coordinate 956,899,783 downwards.
AAAACATCCCTGGAACGCAAAATCAACAAGGTCATTGTGGACCTCAGCCAGCTTAGGCAAGATGTGTGCAAGCTTGCGGATAGACTGGGCACGGCGGAGACACAAGTGCATAAAATACAACAAACATCACAGGCATACGGTCGGAGGTGCTGGAGCTCACCGACAACGTGAAGACTCTAGAACGCTGTGCCGAGGATGCTGAGGGCAGGGCTAGAAAAAACATTAGGATCCTCGGCTTGCCTGAGGGAGAAGAGGGGGAACAACCCTTCAGCATACGTGGAGAACCTACTTTTGCAAGAAGTTGGCCCTGGGACTCTTAGGCAGGGCTTCACGGTTGAGCGTGCAGACAGATCATTGCCCAGGAGACCTCCCCAGGACTCCTGCCGAGACCACGGATATCGAGAATCATGAACTACAAAGACAGGTAACGAATACTAGCTTTCTACAAAGACGGTGGAACAATAGAAAGGGCGTCCTAGAAACTGACCATTTACCCAGACTACACTCTCCTGATACAGAGGCGCAGAGCCACATTTGGCCCTACTGAAGAACGGTTGCGTCAAGCCAACTTGAAGTACATGATGATTTACCCTTCCAAGCTAAAGGTGCTACGTAATAGCAGGTTGCACTTCGTTGATGACACCGCAGAGGCACACACTTGGATGGACATGATAGGTGTTGCCCCGCTCCCGGATAGAAACAATAACAGATGGTATTCACGTCGCTGTTAAGACATTTCTAAAACCTCATAACGAGGAGCTACAGGGCGACAAAACACAGCACATAGCTGGAAGCAGGAGTATTACAAGCAAAGGACTCAGGGCACGGCCCTGCGCTGCCGAAGTATTGCAGCTGCCACTCTCCCCCCCCTTTTGTTTTGCACTTTCAGATACTTGTTTAATGATATCCCGCTGCTGCACATCAGCTGGATGGGTTAGAAAGGGGGTGGGTGGGAGACGCAGCTGAGCCCGAATATGCTGAGTCTATTGTTAGGCTGTTTGGGAGCATGTTTTTCTTTCTCTTCTTTCTCCTATTGGTTGGACCCATTTATTGATTGTTTGTTTGTTTTGTATTTGTATCGCGCACCTAACCCTCAGGTAACTGGGCGCTTGAAAAGCTAGCTCTTTACTCTAGTTGTGAAAGAGCAGAAGGAGGGTTCCATTCTGATGGCGGTGGGCAGGGAGTTCCAGCATTTGGCAGCTTGAACTGGGAAGCTAGCTCCACCAGCTGTTTTTAGGTTGAACCTAAGTACTGTGAGGCAGTGTGATTGGGAGGATTTAGTGGGTCACCCAGATTGATGTTTGGAGAATTTATCTGACAGATATTTCAGGGCGGAATTTGAAAGGCATTTGTGGGTGATAGCTAGAGTGCGTAGAATTATTCTATTGTGCACGGGGAGCCATTGGGCATTCATTCCGTATGAGGTTCCAGATGTGACTGGACCTTGGAATTTTTAGTGCTGATCTCAGGGCATTGTTCTGTAGGATCTGTAGCCTGTTGAGGTTCCGTTCGGAAGATCCTCGGAATAGAGTGTTGCAATAAATTGATCTTAGAAAAAACTAGGGCTCTGGCTAGCGTAGTGCAGCTAGTAGGGGATAAGTATGATTTACAGGCATTGATCAGTTTGTTGGTGTATGCCGTAGATGATGCAATGGTGCTAACTTGTTTCTTTAGGGACAAGATCGGGTCGCGCGCGCACACCACCATGGCGTAATCAACGGCATGGCGTAAACCGGAGCTGATCGCAAGTAAGGAGCACACGTAAATAACGGTCTCCTTAAGGCCGTAAAGTACCTTACCGGCATGGAGTACATACAGGCATCTCAGAGAAGGAGTTAAGAACACTGAGCAGTGGTTTCCACAGCCACAGGTGCACACAATCAGCACAGGTGTAGCCAATGGAGTCTGGCACAGCCCAAAATGAGCATACCCACACACCACACCCTCTCCCACACCAAGATGATACCAATAGTAGTGGCACAACTGGAGCTGGAGGCCTTGCTTGCAAGGCAGTAACAACAACAACCACAGCCCCAACAACAGAGGACACACAGGAGGAGACGGAGGGTGAGACAGGCCCAGCATGCACCACCAGTGCATCCACCGTTACCACGCCGGCAGCCCCCAATCCCTTGCATCTGAGCCACCTCCTTCAACCTAACACCACATCAGATCCACACCCTGTACCGGCTTGACCATGACACCATCACCACCATAGTGGACCTGATACATAGTGAGTTTCATAGAATAAAGCTCTGCCATCCCCCCTCCACTGAAGGTAGTGACTGTGCTCCACTTCCTTGCCACAGGCACCTACCGGCACACAGTGGGGCACATGCATGGTATATCACAACCCTTATTTACCCCGATACTGAACCAAGTGCTGGATGCCCTCCTCAAGCACACAAGGAACTACATATACCTACCACGGACTCCCCAGGATGCAAATGTTGCCTTCCATGCACTGTGAGACATCAAATGACACCTGCGCAATGATCAATGTCCACTCCGTTTTACATTATGAACAACCAGTGTATTGAATAATTGTCATGAAACGTGTACAACAAAACCTCCACCACCCTCCCCCCTCCCCCTCCCCCCAACTCCCAAACACACCCTCACTCCCCTCCCCCTCACCCACCCACAACAACCCCAGAATAGTGCCATAAGGCCAACATAGGCCACATGTGTGTGCCAGCATGTTCAAGGCGTGCCCCCAGAGCCAGGGGGATCCATGTTGGGCCGGCGCAATGTACGCAATGAGCGTCGGAGCGGGCTGTTCTGGTGGAGGAGCACTGTGACAGTGTGTCCTCCCGCTGGGGCTGTCGTGTGGGAGGTGCAGCCTCCAGGGCATCCGCGATGCGTCCCAGGACCGCACACAACCTATTGCTGCTGTCAGTGACCGCCTGACGCATCTGCCTTAGCTCATCCACCCACTCCACCCTGCCCTGGCGGGTGTCCTCCATGAACACATTGATAAGGTCCGTCAGCTGATGTGCACGTGGTTCATCAATGTATGTAGGTACATTCCTGGCGGGTCTTGGGCCTACCTGCCCTGGCATGGCCTCAACTGGTGGAATAGGTCCAGGATCTGCCGGAGCACTACGGCCAGGTGTTTCCTGCTCCACAGAGTCACTGCTTGATGGCAGGGGGACATTGGTGGGCTCCGGGGTGTGGACTGTGGGGTAAAAGTCCTCCTCAGTGGCACCACAGATCGATAAGGGGCTGTCCACATTCTCCTGGGTGGCCGTAGCTGCCAACTCCCCAGCAATGCTTGATTCTGCCGACCTTGGGGTGTCTAATGTGGCAGGTGCCGAGGCAGGGAGGGATTGTGGTGGTGCATCCTCCACTGGCGTTTGTGGTGCCTGGGTGGTTTTCTTATTCCGTGCTGGAATGCTCCGGGACCGGCCTCTGCACGTGGCGGTGGATGGACGGGTCGTCTGGGTATCCCCGCTGTCATGATCGGTGCCTGTGGGGGTAGAGGAGAGGGACAACATGAGTGATTGTATGATGCGCTAATTGCATAGATCGCTGCATTCACATTTCTGTAATTTGGGGTTTGTGGCCCTCTGGGCGTTGCAACAGTACTAGTACATATGAATGTGAATTGAATGTACGCATGTGTCGGAGTGACTCATCCTGCCATAGTAATGTGCAGTCTGGCTCACACACTGCCGAACCTGATGCACAATGTGCATGATGGAATGTGCAAGTTACTGCACTATGGCTGATGTGTGTTATGTACTTGCACTTGGCCCTTGATTGCGTTGCAGTTGACTCTGCATTAGTTGGATGGGGGGGTGGCTACATGACAAGGTACCTTGTATGGCCCTTGGGGGAGTCTACATCATGCAATTGCCATTGGCAGTGTTGACTTTGGACACTCACCTCCATCGGCAGACGACGTTGCCCCGCAGTCCATTTCACCGATGCCCTCTATGCATTCCGTGCCAATCATTGCGGCGCATGTCTCCTCCCATGGCTCAAGTCGCACAGGGGAACTTGGGCCCCCTCCAGTCTGCATGGCCTGACTCCTGTTGGCAGTGAGGAGTCCCCACACCCGCACCCGCAAGTCATCCCACCGCTTGCGGCAGTCCTTGGGGGTGCGAGGGGTGGAGCCTACAGCGCTCACCCTTTGGGCGGTTTCTGCCCAGATGTTCTTTTTGCGGATAGTGGACTCCCTCCGCATGTCAGGGCTGAACACCACGTCAGCGTGTTCTGCCAGGTAGTCCACCATGACCTGGAGCTCATCAGGGCAGAATCGCTTCTTGCGGAGCCGGTCCGCAGACTTCTTAGGTGCTTTAGGCATAGTTCCTGGGTTCCTGATGCTTTCCCCAACTTCGGATTGCTCCCAAGGGTGCTGCCTGATGAGGATGGCAATGGATTGTGTTTTTAAAGATGGCCGCCGCGCTCCTTCCCGTTCCTGTGCGATGACGTAATTTCCGGTTCCGTTGTTTTGCGGTGACCGTAATTTCCGGTTCCGTTGTTTTGCGGTGACCGTAATTTACGGGATCCGTAAATTACGGTCCCCGTTATTTACTGTCGCTGCTGCTTCCATGGCGGTGTTGTAATGTATGTGTCGCAGCAGGCCGGTAGGGGTTTTTCGGGGGGTTTTGCGGCATGCCGCTAGGTACTTTTCCGGCATGGCGAAAAGCGCGTGTCCGCGAGGTCGGAATGGGACGCAATTAGTGGTCTGTCACCTTGCCGGAGTCGTACTTTCCGCCATGCCGGAAACGACCGGTACTTACCTCCAACCTCGGAATGAGGCCCAATATGTTTTGAATGTAATATGGTAGCACGGTCAATATGTAACGTTGCACTGACGTCCTAATAGCACATTTTTACAGGGAGGAAAAAGGATTGCCTGGCTAGGAGGTCGGGTTCTCGGCGGGACCCATTAGTACCATGGGTTCTTTTAAGTATTTTTGGAACTTGAGAATGGAGGTTTGGATCGCACCTCAAAATTCACATGTAGACCGAATTGTTGTGCATTTTTGCATTGACTCCTGACAAGGGCCTGCAGCCACGGTACACTGGGTGTTACCATTCCTGTCGGTCTTGGCAGCGGGGGGCATGAACGGCCTTGGTTGGCCTTAAATGTCTGCGTAACCCACGTCACGTAGGTTTGAAGCCATGAGGTTCTGGTTGTTTCATTCACATTTTAATGCTTTAATCCAAATTGTGGGTCAAGGGACTCGTCTTTGTTTTACACCATTTCCTGCCTGCTCATGCACATGGTGAATTGTGCCTTTTCTCACTGAGAATTCATTACCACTCAATGGCAAGTGGTAACTTAAGAAAATTGTTTGATTAGGGTAAGGAGTGTTCCCTATTTCCAGGGGGGGCATTGGATGGGCTACAAGAGGTGTCCTTTCTAAAGTTTCTATAGCGTCCTGCCCTTCAATACAGGAAGTCTGTACTAGTCAGCGACATGCAAGGGAGTGTTCATGGTTTGTCCTATAAGGGCACAAGTGCGGTGGGGTTTGGTGCATGAATGTCTTCCCAATATTTCTGTACTACGTCTGCTTTTTGGTGCACTTTGAACATGTAGCAATAGGACGGCTTTTCTTTTCATAAAGTTGGGATATGATCCGACTTCCTGCAATCATTCAGGATCTCCTTGCACCTTTGCTAAGTTTGTATGCCTCTGCTGAGTGTCATCTACATGGACCATGTAGACAGCGTACTACGTTTGTAACTGGTAGTGTGTTTAATGAGGGTAGGCAGCAGAGGGTTTCTGTCTATAGATTCCCAAAATCAGTAATATTATTTCTAATTGCGATGATCACAATTCTTTCCTAAGGGTTGGAAGCATGGTTCCATCTCAGTTGTGCTGCATAGTGGCTGACTATACTTCTTGGGCAGATATATCTCCTATATCTCTATGGAGTAAGAGTAGCATGTCCATAGTTTTCATACAGCGTTTCAGTGCATCTGGCTTAACCCCATCTTGTGTGGGAGTACTAGGAATTTAAACATTTATTTATGAATTAGTGTCACTATGTGGCTGACACATATATGCATTACCTTCCGTGTCATTTGAGACACAGTTTGGATTGCTGTATATGCTAATACCCACTGTAGGTATAGTGCCCACATGGGGTTATGGTTTGCACCCTGCAATACCAGAATACAGTCGGCTCTGCTATAACTTTATTTTTTCTTTTGTGACTGTTCTATTCAATGCTTGTGCCTTGTGCATCCCAGGGCAGTATACTTTGTACTGAGTAGTTGGTTTCCATGATTTCCTTCCTAATATCATGGCTTCAGGTCATACCTGTCTGGATATCATATAAGATTTCTATCCTTCTCATTTAATCTGGTCTTGGCCTGTAGTGATACGGAACAACTGATGCAGTGGGCATTTCATATTTGCGGACTGGCTAGGTGCTCCCTATTTTTCTTGTAAAGAGTGGTTGCTATCTTTTCCTTACATTGTGATATATGCTCTAAAAGGTTACAGGGAAAAGGTACCAATCTGGCGTACTGTCTCACTGGCTGGATGGCCAGTTGTGCAACTCTGTCTTGTGTTTTCTTTCCATTTTGCGGTTACGGAATGGTGGGAACGCTCTGTGGATTGCTGGCTATGGTCTATCTTGGCAACGGCCATAGAGATTATTATTGTAAGGAGCGGGATTCAGGATTACCTACTCTTTTCTGGAAGTGTTTGGTTGTTCATGCTTTTCCTGCAGGGCCTCTGTGGCTGTGATGCCTGCTGGTGTTGTCAGCTTCCTTGGCATCGGCATAGGGGGCTGTCTTACTGTACTATGGGTGTCCTGGCTGGGCTCTGGACGGGTTTCTTTTAATGCTTTTGCTGTTCCTTCTGGTAGACAGTAGCCAGGTTGTTTGTTTTGCCAATACTAAGGTTATTTCCTTGGTCAAGGTTGGTGGGACAGACATATCAGCTTATTTCACAGGATTTATTCTCATTGCAGTTTTTGGAAAATGGATGCTCTCTTGGAGTTCCTTTTTGGTTGGCGGTTCTTGAACCTGGTGGTGTGTAGATGACTAATGGGCAGTCTTATTGGAGTAGTTATGTGATAACATTACAGAGATGTTTGGTCCTCATAGTTCAAGTTAAGCTTGCTACATCCTCATATGGTTTAGGACTGAGACGAGCAAGATGGGACGAGGAAGTAATAATGCTCAGGGGTGTGTGGCCAGCAGCCATGGAGTGAAGCTGCAGTCTCCATGAGCTCCCGCATAATACTTTAATTGATATGCCCTAAACTGCACCTATCCTGTTTTGGGAACCAGTAATTGATGTCAGAGCCGGGACAGCGGGAGATGCAGTGAGACTTGCTCCCTGGCATATGAGTGGTGGAGGGAGATCCGTGCCCTGGGGCACGGTACTGAGGATAGGACTTGCGTGGCTTGAAGCAGGAGGGAGTGCACAACGCTCAGCATTGCAGGGCGTTACCTGCCATGTTTGTAGCACACTACTTGGAACACTGCAAAGTGTCCCCTGAAGGAAAGTGTGTTGCTGCAGCCACAACACCTCATTAGCTTGAGCTGGACAAGCTTTTGTTACTAGTGTGCATATTAGATCAGTGTGCCCAGGATACCCAGGTACTGGTACCTGCATCCCTCAGCACGACAAAGATCAGAGTACAAGACCTCCTTAAGTGTCCCCGACACCCCAACCGGTCATATATATGCCGGACAAACACGGCAGCGGCAAGGTCAAACACACCAATATGGAGGCCTATACAAGAAAAGACTGGGCTAATATAACCCCATTCCCCCCCGTTAAGGACCCAGTGATGGGGATGCCCCCACCACCTGAGAAACCACAAGGGGAAAATCAGATCCTCACCGCCATCACAGCTTTAAAAACATCCCTGGAACGCAAAATCAACAAGGTCATTGTGGACCTCAGCCAGCTTAGGCAAGATGTGTGCAAGCTTGCGGATAGACTGGGCACGGCGGAGACACAAGTGCATAAAATACAACAAACATCACAGGCATACGGTCGGAGGTGCTGGAGCTCACCGACAACGTGAAGACTCTAGAACGCTGTGCCGAGGATGCTGAGGGCAGGGCTAGAAAAAACATTAGGATCCTCGGCTTGCCTGAGGGAGAAGAGGGGGAACAACCCTTCAGCATACGTGGAGAACCTACTTTTGCAAGAAGTTGGCCCTGGGACTCTTAGGCAGGGCTTCACGGTTGAGCGTGCAGACAGATCATTGCCCAGGAGACCTCCCCAGGACTCCTGCCGAGACCACGGATATCGAGAATCATGAACTACAAAGACAGGTAACGAATACTAGCTTTCTACAAAGACGGTGGAACAATAGAAAGGGCGTCCTAGAAACTGACTATTTACCCAGACTACACTCTCCTGATACAGAGGCGCAGAGCCACATTTGGCCCTACTAAAGAACGGTTGCGTCAAGCCAACTTGAAGTACATGATGATTTACCCTTCCAAGCTAAAGGTGCTACGTAATAGCAGGTTGCACTTCGTTGATGACACCGCAGAGGCACACACTTGGATGGACATGATAGGTGTTGCCCCGCTCCCGGATAGAAACAATAACAGATGGTATTCACGTCGCTGTTAAGACATTTCTAAAACCTCATAACGAGGAGCTACAGGGCGACAAAACACAGCACATAGCTGGAAGCAGGAGTATTACAAGCAAAGGACTCAGGGCACGGCCCTGCGCTGCCGAAGTATTGCAGCTGCCACTCCCCCCCCCCCCCTTTTGTTTTGCACTTTCAGATACTTGTTTAATGATATCCCGCTGCTGCACATCAGCTGGATGGGTTAGAAAGGGGGTGGGTGGGAGACGCAGCTGAGCCCGAATATGCTGAGTCTATTGTTAGGCTGTTTGGGAGCATGTTTTTCTTTCTCTTCTTTCTCCTATTGGTTGGACCCATTTATTGATTGTTTGTTTGTTTTGTATTTGTATCGCGCACCTAACCCTCAGGTAACTGGGCGCTTGAAAAGCCAGCTCTTTACTCTAGTTGTGAAAGAGCAGAAGGAGGGTTCCATTCTGATGGCGGTGGGCAGGGAGTTCCAGCATTTGGCAGCTTGAACTGGGAAGCTAGCTCCACCAGCTGTTTTTAGGTTGAACCTAAGTACTGTGAGGCAGTGTGATTGGGAGGATTTAGTGGGTCGCCCAGATTGATGTTTGGAGAATTTATCTGACAGATATTTCAGGGCGGAATTTGAAAGGCATTTGTGGGTGATAGCTAGAGTGCGTAGAATTATTCTATTGTGCACGGGGAGCCATTGGGCATTCCGTATGAGGTTCCAGATGTGACTGGACCTTGGAATTTTTAGTGCTGATCTCAGGGCATTGTTCTGTAGGATCTGTAGCCTGTTGAGGTTCCGTTCGGAAGATCCTCGGAATAGAGTGTTGCAATAAATTGATCTTAGAAAGAACTAGGGCTCTGGCTAGCGTAGTGCAGCTAGTAGGGGATAAGTATGATTTACAGGCATTGATCAGTTTGTTGGTGTATGCCGTAGATGATGCAATGGTGCTAACTTGTTTCTTTAGGGACAAGATCAAGTTGAGATAAACTCCCAGGGTTTTCATTTTCTTGGCAACTTTGATCCGATTCCCATCAATATTGAAGCACATGTACCGAGAGTCGAGTTTGTTTAGACGTGCCTGTGTGCCGACAATCAGGAGCTCTGTCTTTTCGTCATTGAGGCAGATGCTGTTGGCAGCCATCCATGCCTGGATTTCTAGGTAGATTTTGTTAATTATCTTAGAGTCATCTTCGTAACAGCCAGTCAGCGTGATGAGCACCTGGGTGTCATCTGCGTAATTCATGTAGATGACACCCATGTTGTCAAGGAAATCGAAGAGGAGCTTCGTGAATATATTATAAAGTGTTGGGGAGACGCAGGAGCACTGGCGCACCACGCAGTGGATCAGGATTGGATCTGCTGAAACTGTGGGCGCGAAGTCCCTGGTAGCGCGATTGGATAAGAAGGATTTGATCCAATTGGAGGCATTGGTTGAGAAGGCAGTATAGTTCAACGCAAGACACTAGGACTGAAATAGTCAGAATGCTGGTTTGGGAGCATCTATGTTGGAGATGACACCTTGGTACAGGCACATGGGGTTACCTTTTACTATTACACGGTTACTGAGATCGGTCTCCGCTGAAGGTCCTCTGAGGGTTATTCGAAGAATCACTGTACTACAACCAGTACTCGAGATAAGATTGAGGTGGGAGTATTTTACTCTCCATTTTTAAAATTTGAGAGTAAATGTGATTTCAAAGGGGTAAAAATGTGTTTCTCCTTTGCAAGAGAGTAAAAAGTATACGACATCCAGCCAACTTGTGAAAAGAATTAAAACTATGGAAAACATTATCAAGCTGCAACTTTCTGCATCGTGACATAAAAGCAGGTTTCTATCACAATTAACAGATAAGGCACATGGTGCAGGGGCACAAATACCCTCTCACAAATGTAACAGATGAGCACGAACACTCGAGTTTCCCTTGCATACAAAGAAAGGGTACAAGAGCAGTATAAGCTTTTTTTTTTTTTTTTTTGATATAACATTTTTTTTATTGTTTTGTGGACATCATCAAACACAACAACAATATGTGGTTGACATTTGGTCACCACACATAACCTTTTACACTTTAATAACATTTAAAACATTTGGAACATTTAAACACACAGGTATACATTTCCTCCTGGCATCTGGTTTCTATTTGCATATATTGTAAAGTTGTTGCTTCTAGAGTTTCTCAACATCGTTCCGATGGCTTATATCGATTCACTGTTCGGCGCTCAGTGTCCCCGTGTCTGTTCTTTACTTGCCTTCAGCTGTCCTCCCATTTTTGCCATATCTTGGCCGCTTTCTCCGGGCATCCTCTTGTAGTGTACACTCTCACCTCCATTGGGATACACATGTCTACGTCTGCTACCCATTTGGTGTATTGCGGCGGTGCGGGCGAGCCCCATAGTTGGGCTATGTTTCTTTTGGCAAGACTTGTAGTCGTTGCAAACATGAGTTTTTCAAATCTGGATAACTCTATATCCGCAACTATTCCCAATATCAGGAGTTTTGGATCCATCGGTATTTCACGGTCAAGTACTGCTGAGAGCTTATCGCAGCATTGTTGCCAAAAGTCTTGTATCTGCGGGCATTCCCATAAGGTGTAGAAAAAGGTACCCCTCATCTGGTGACATCTCAAGCAATTGGGGTCTGTCGCTCTTCCCCATTGGTGCAGGGCCTCTCTGGGATAGTAAACCCTATGTAGGGTTTTTAACTGTACCAGCCTGATTCTGGCTGAGATTGCTGATTCCCGGGGGTGCATGAGTGCTACTGTCCAGTCTTCCGCTTGTACTTGACCCACATCCCTTTCCCATTTCTCTTTAAGTCCTGTGAGTTCTTTCGTGGCAAACGAATTGATGGCATTGTACATTGTGGAGGTTACTTTATGCCCAATCCGTTCCATCACTATATTCCTCTCGATCGGGGTGCATTCCGGTATATTCGGGAGGTCTATTTCGCTTGCAGTGTGTGCATGCCTTATTTGTAAATAGTGGAAGTGCTCTGTGATGGGGAGGTCGAACTCGTCCCGCAGGACCTGGAATGTCTTGATTTCGCCATCCTGTACCAGGTCTTCTAGTGTCTGTATACCCGCCTCCTCCGAGACCGCCCATTTGGGAATGTCTTTAAGTTCCGGGAGGTGTTTATTCCACCACAGGGGTTGTTTCAGAGTGACTTTCCCCTCCCATCCTAGGTGTTTATGCGCATCCATCCAGATCTGTGTTCTCTGAGTTATCATTGTGGGTGTAGCTTGTCGGGTTTTCTTTTGATATAAGCTTTCTAGCGGGGTGACTCCATGGTTCGCTTGTGCATCTGCTCTGTTATGTGGTATCATTGGATCAGCATGCAGACTATCATCCACTACCGACATTTGGGCAGCCCAATAATACGTCTGTAGGTGTGGCAGCCCGATTCCTCCCTCCCACACTGAGCGCTGAAGGGTTCTGAGAGCAATTCGTGGGTGACCCCCTCCCCAGAGTAGTTTCCTAAGTGATTCATCTATTTTATAAAATTCTGTTCGGGGTATATATAGCGGTGCGTTCTGCAGGGCATATAAGAACCGGGGGAGGGCCAACATCTTGAATAAAGCAGCTCTTCCCAGTAGGGTGAGCGGGAGGGCCATCCACTGTTTAACGTCATTTACAAATCTATCCCTTACTGGGTGCAGGTTCCTCCTTATATACTGACTTAGGTCCGTTGAGATTTGTATCCCCAGGTATCGGAATTGCTCTTTCTCGATCCTAAATGGGTTATTTGCTAGGGTCGCTGCATCTAATCCTTTTATTGGAAAGATCAGGGATTTATCATAGTTTACCTTCAACCCACTAAAGGCTCCATATGTAGTTAGTAGGTTAGTCACAATGGGGCTGGATATCGCTGGGTCACTAAGGTAGATTAGTAGATCATCTGCGTATAGGGACACCCTGTCCTCCCAATCTTGCGCCCAGTGGAATCCCCTCCAATCCATAGATTCCCTTAGCATTATCGCCAGTGGTTCTATTGCGAGTGCAAACAACATTGCCGAGAGGGGACATCCCTGCCTGGTGCCCTTCCCAAGTTTAATGGTTCGTGAGGACCAGCCATTGACTCTAACCTCAGCCATCGGGGCATTATATAGGAGCTTAACCCAGTCTGTGAATTGCTCTCCAAATCCCATTCTACCCATAATGCACCACAGGGCCTCCCAGTGTATTGAGTCGAAGGCCTTCTCAAAGTCAATAGTTAGCAGTGCCAATGGGTCCTGTAGAGTGGCCGATCTTTCAATGGCGGAGTAAAGTCTGCGTATATTCATTCGTGTGGATCTTTGTGGCATGAAGCCGCATTGGTCCGGGTGGACCAGGGAGGTTATTACTGTTTGCAGTCTGTTGGCCAGTATTTTGGCCAATATTTTAGCTTCCGTGTTAATGAGAGAGATTGGGCGGTATGAGCTACATGCATCTGGAGGTTTGCCTTCTTTGTGTATTACCACTATGCTGGCTTGTCTTAGGTCCGGTGGTAGGATGCCTTTCTCTTTTGCCTGCAGGAACATTTTGAGCATGTGCGGCGCCACTTCTCGGGTGCCAATTTTTTTCCATATTTCTACTGGAAGGCCATTTGGTCCTGGGGTTTTTCCATTCTGTAGCTGGGAGATGGCTGTCGTCAGTTCTTCTTCTGTTATTGGAGCCTCAAGATTCAGCTTCTGGGTTTCGTTTAGTATTGGAATGGTCACTGAGTCCAATGTGGTGGCATCCAGCGGAGTTGTCGGTGGTTCATATAGCTTCTCATAGTAGGTTGCAAAGGCCTCCGCTATGTCTGAGTCTGTTGAGGTCCATTCCGTGTCTGTGGTGCCTATTCGTCGTACCAGGAGGTGTCTATCCTCTCTCCTTTCCAACCATGCCAGCATTCTGCTGGCTTTGTCTCCCGTTTCATATATTCTTGCTCGTGTAGTTCTGTGCGCTTGTTTTGCGCATGTCAGCGCTACATTGTGTAGTTTCTTCTGTGCCATCTTTAGGGGTGTGTTGTCGTCTGTCATTCCTGACCTTATGAGGTTCTCCTCAGCTCGTTTCACGTCTGCTTCTGCTTCTCTTACTTTTTGCTGGTGTAATTTTTTGTGTGCTGATGTCCAGCTTAATATTTCGCCCCTTAAAGTTGCTTTGTATGCTTCCCATATTATTCCAGCGTCATCCACGGAGTTCTGATTTAGTTCAAAGTACATTTCGGTTGTTTCTTGGATTTTCTCCGTTAGTTCTGGGAATCCCAGGTAGTATGCATTTAGTCGCCACTTCGGTGGGGCCTGGGGTCTTTGTGTCTCGAGCGTCATCGTGAGTGGGGAGTGATCTGATATTCCTCGGGGCTGCAGGGTTGACTCAATCACTTTGTGCATATTTACCCCAGGGAGGAAGAAATAGTCTATCCTGGACATCGATCCATGTGCACCGGAGTGGAAAGAGAATTGTTTCTCACCTGGGTGGAGATCCCTCCATGCATCTTTAAGGCCCAGTGCTGATGCGAAGTTAGCCAGTTTGGTCGGTCTTGCCGGATTTCCTCCCCTCTGATGTGTGCGGTCTTCCACGGTGTTCATCACCTCATTGAAGTCTCCGCCCATCACTAGTGTATCCGCTGGGTTATTTACTATTATCGGTGTGATTTCTTCTAGTAGGGGGGCCAACAATGCTGGGGGCGAGTAGATCACCATTGTAGCTATGGTTTGGTTCCATAGTGTGCCTTGCATAAACACAAATCTGCCTCCCGGATCTTGGACTATTCGTGTTACATCTATCGGGGTTCTTTTGTTTATTAGTATTAGCACACCTCTCGAGCCCATGGAGAAGCCTGCATGTATTGCTGTTTTGTATTTGGTTCTTTTGAAGAATTGGCAGTTCGTGCCCGCCAGGTGTGTTTCAGTTAACATCACTATATCCGGATCATGTCGAGTAATATATTGCATTACTAGTCTTCTCTTTATGCTGTTCCCCAGGCCGTTCACATTCCATGTCATGAAGGCAAGCTTTTTTTCCTTAAGTCCAGCCGTAGTCATTGCTCACTGAGTTCTTGGCCGTATGTGGGTGTTTGGTTCTTGCCATTTTCGAGTTTGTCTGATTCGTTGTGGTCCTGATGGGCCATTTGTCATTTGTATACCTGTGTAACTCCCGATCCCCCCTCCCTATACTCCTTCCCCAACTGAAGCATCTGTCGCCTATTAAACAAAACATCTATCTACTTATAGTCTCTTCGGTATTAGGAATACCTCCGTGCGCTCGTCGTAATTGTCCGGGGGGGTAGTGCCGCGCCAGGTTTTGGGGCCGCCAGCATTGATTTCACTAGTTGCTATTTTTGTTGGGTGGTCCTTGTTTAATTTCACATTATGATAATTTCATCTTTTGTCCGCTTTTACATTTATTCCTCTCAGTTTCGTGATATCGCTTCCATATCTTGGTGAGGTAGTTTGTGGGGGTTCGTTTAGCTTTGGTCTATTTCTTCTCGATTCATTGCTTTTGCCTGTGTCTCAGGTGTCATGAGTTCATTCATCTCTCAGTCGTGTTTGTAATTAATCGTTTCCTCTCTGGGGTCTCGCCTCCATTTCTTGATGGAGTATCTCATTTGGGGGCTCATTCAGACGTGGTCTATTCCTCCTTGGTTCTAGTCGTTTGCGTGGGTTCCATTCCCCCTTCAGATGTCCCTCAGCCCAGGCCCATGCCTCTCTGGGGTCAGTGAAATGTATTGTGGTACCATTGTGGTATATCTTCAATTGCGCAGGGAACAGGAGGCCATATTTTACATCTAGTGCCTGTAGGCGTTTCTTGAGGGGGTCAAAGGATTGTCTCATTTTCTGTACCTCCCTAGTGAAGTCTGGAAAGAGGCCTATTCTGGAGCCGTTGTATGTTATCTCTCCTTTTTGTCTGGCCATTTGTAATATAGCATCACGATCTCTGTAATTAAGGATTTTCGCTACTACCGTTCTCGGTTGCTTCCCAGGTATCGGTGTGCCCGTTGGGACTCGATGCGCTCTCTCTATTGAGAAGAGTGTCGACAGGGTCTTGGGGGCGAATAGGTCGGTGAGCCATTTCTCCAGGAAGAGCTCCATGGAGTCCCCTTCAGTCTTTTCCGGCAGCCCAAGTATACGTATATTATTCCTCCTTGATCTGCCCTCCCCCTCCTCCACCCTGGACTCTAGCACTTTGATGCGTTCTAGCGCTCTGTTCATTTGCTGACCCATACTTCTCAAGTCATCCTCTGCAACAGATATACGGGTCTCGGCCTCACCAGTGCGGGAGGAGAGTTTCTGGAGATCATGTCGCAGCAGAGAGACTTCTGTGGTGATGCCATCCATTTTGACTTCCATTGAGGATCGTGAGTTGGCAATGGCATTCATCACATCCCTCAGGGATAGTGATTCTCCAGGGTTTTGTGGGTCTTCAGGTCTATCTGAGTCTGTTGGCGGGGGCAGAGTGGTGGTCGTGTACTGTTCCATGGTGCTCTGACTGGCTCCCTTTTTCGTGGTTAGTGCCTTATCTTTGCCCATTGCAGCAGCTATCTGCTGGTTAGCTGTCGTTATATAGTGCGTAGTTTCTGGGTCGTTTTTTCGGGGTATTTCGTCTGGTGTTGCTTGGTCAGGAGGTTATATTCTCAGGCAAGTGTGTGAGTTCTTGGTTTCGCCCTTTCCCTATGTGTCGGCCACAGGCTGGTGCAGCGGTGTGACAGTCTCGGTATCCCTGTTACTTTCACAGTCTTGGTAGTACCAGCACGATTCTGAGGGCAGCTCTGCGTTTATGTGTGTGGTCGTCGCTGCAGGATCATGTGTTCCCTTAGTTGTGCTGCCTTAATTGGTACTTATGTCCCCCGCCGCTTCCAGTTAAATATTTTAGGGTGCTTTCCCCCTGCACTTTGAGTTCCCAAACGTGCAGGGGTGCAGGTGGAGTGACCCCAGGGGTTGTACTGTCTCGCAGGGGGCAAGGGGGGGGGGGGAAAATGCAGCTCGCCCACTCCAACCAATCACCCCCTCCTTACCGCTATGTTTGATGCGGGTTTGGCGGGCGCTCTACGTGGAGCGGAGCGCCCGCAGTTCAGCTTCGGGCCCGGGGCGGGTGATGGCGGGAAGGCCCCTGTATCTCGGCGGCGGCATCCGCTGGGCTGTTTGTCCTCCGGGTAGCGATCTCCTCGTCCCCCTCCGCCTCCGTGCACACCGGGTCTCTTATGGGCCGTTGGGGTTGCAGTCTCCGCACTGTGGATCAGTAGTGTCGTGGCTCCTGTCGCGGGGGCGGGCTATGATAGGCAGCCCTCCATGCAACGCGTCGGCAGCAGTGACAGCCGAGCAGTCCGGCCCGCAGAGGATTGTGTTTCGGGGCAAGGGGGGGGGGGGGGAAATGCAGCTCGCCCACTCCAACCAATCACCCCCTCCTTGCCGCTATGTTTGATGCGGGTTTGGCGGGCGCTCTACGTGGAGCGGAGCGCCCGCAGTTCAGCTTCGGGCCCGGGGCGGGTGATGGCGGGAAGGCCCCCGTATCTCGGCGGCGGCATCCGCTGGGCTGTTTGTCCTCCGGGTAGCGATCTCCTCGTCCCCCTCCGCCTCCGTGCACACCGGGTCTCTTATGGGCCGTTGGGGTTGCAGTCTCCGCACTGTGGATCAGTAGTGTCGTGGCTCCTGTCGCGGGGGCGGGCTATGATAGGCAGCCCTCCATGCAACGCGTCGGCAGCAGTGACAGCCGAGCAGTACGGCCCGCAGAGGATTGTGTTTCGGGTGAGGTCGCTCGTTCCCTGGGGCCTGCTGCCACCCCACCGATGGGGAGCGGGCAGCGACCTCGACCAAGCTCACTGTCCCCCAGTGCACGGCAATTCAGCGCTCGTAGTGGCAGTCTCTTTCACACTATCTCAGCCCCCGCACGGGGCCTCCTCCCAGGTTGACTTCACCGTTGCCGCACGGCGCCCCAGGTCAGTTGCCGCGTATGGCGGCCATTTTGTCGGTCTCGCGCGTTGCAGGCCTCGCTTCTTCCGCGCGTCTCAGCCAGGGTTTCCCACACCGTTTTCGGTTCGGGATCAGGCGGTTTTGCTCCGCAGCGGTTCTTGCTTCACCAGAGCGATTTTGGTCCTCACAGGTCAGTGATTACGGCAGGATTTCAGCAGGATCTTGCTGGCGGCCCCGGAGCGATGCGAGATCACGTCTGCATCGTCCGTCCGTTGGCCACGCCCCCCGCAGTATAAGCTTTTTAACGCTTTGATCTCACAGAGCAGGTCAGCTTGAGTAGGAACTGTGTTTCCTCACACAAACAGGAAAGGCGAACCAGGCCAACCCCAATGCAAGCTTTAATCATGTAGAGGGGATCAGTGCAAGGTGTAAAGAAAGGGTAGAACATTCCCACACAGAGAACAAATCAGAAATGTGTCTCTGCAGTAGAAGCTCCTCTCATATAAAAAAAGGTGTAACCTAGCGTTCAGTAGTGCACACTCCACTCCGAATATAGGAAAGGTATACCATGCTTTCCTAATGTAGAACACAAGTCTCAACAATGCAAGATTACCACACTTAGGACAGCTAAATTGTGGGTCAAAACAGTGTATGTTCCACTTGCATAAGGATGGAAAGCCGTAGGATGGAGCAGTGCAAGCACCCCACACTGAAGAGGTAAGTAAAGGGCCTCACCACAGCAGTGCAAGCTACACTCACATATAATTGTAACATCATAGGCCTCCGCAGTCCAAATTACTGTCACAAAGAACATGCCCAATGTGCCTTACTGATGCAGATGTGGGAGAATCAACTACAAAGACCAAGAACAGTTCATTGCCTTAGCAGTGCAAGATCCTCAAAGATAGAACTAATGTAACATTTATAGCAACTAGCCAAGATACATAGGCTAATTTGAATCTGAAAAGCTTTGCATAGTAGGAATTCAATAAAGCATGATTAAAAAGAATTCAGCCTTGGAAAAACAAATTATTTCGATACCATTTTCCAGCCACTCTACAGCTGGTTCACATACAAAAACATGTTGCAGACCGGGATATTAATATAATACAGGGTGATAAGTCGCTCAATACGCCTTTCACATTACGTCTCTTGGTTAGTGTATATATTTTAATTTTTAAGACACAAAAACCTGCACAATTACACAGTAAAACAAACCTGAATTGTATTCTGAGGTTCGATAGCAGAATTGTCTTTTGATGTTTAATGAAAGTCCTCATTTCCTGGTAATAGTACCTAATGGTATGCCAATGTTATGATACAGCAGTGCAGACAGGTAAGGAAGGGCTCAATGCTAAATTCTATATCTAATCTCATGGTAAAATGTTGGCTTGACAAAGTTAATGATTTGTTACAATTAGTCATTTATATAGCGTTTTTGGCAAAGCGCTGAACATTGAACATATTTATGTACAATTATAACCCATACAAAATTGTTACAAATTTTTCCAGCTCTGAAAGATAAAAGGCTAAGTTAGCCTTGCCAGGTTTCGCACCTGCAACCTACAGATCACGCACAGATTGCAGCAGTGAGCGCTCAACCTGCTGAGATATCTTACCTGCTAACATTCTTCAGCAGTAGGTAAACGGACTATGGACTGATGTATAATAACCATAGTGTTTAGAAGTTGGACACATTATTATTATGGTATTTATTTAGCACAGCCCTAGCTTTGAGAAGCAACGGAATGCTCCACTATACACCAATACAGATACAGGATGGTGAGCTTTCAGTGGTAACAACAGAACAGATATACAGTGGGGGGGTAGGAATAAGAGGGGGACAGAGGATGGGTACAGCTGTACCGGGTAGCAGGGAGGAAAGGGGCAGGTGGCGTCTAGCAAGTCAGGTGGTGCGCGGGACGGCGTGATGTGTTGAGGAGGACAGACTGCTTGAAGAGGTCTTGAGTGGTTTTCTGAATTGTAGGAGCAGGCCTGAGGCCGATGGGGAGGAAGTTCCATAGTTTTGGGGCACGGGCAGAGAAGGCTTGTTTTCTGGTAATTTCTTTTTGGAGTACAGGGTTTTGTATGTTTTAATTGTAGTCTTGAACATTTAAAAGAGGCTGTGACCCCTGTAATTTGTGTAATGACAATCATTCACCCTTGAGAAAGGACTCTGCTGCCACTGACCATTATAGTAATTTACCCCACTGACTGCAA
Organism: Ambystoma mexicanum; assembly: GCF_040938575.1. Taxonomy (NCBI): domain Eukaryota; kingdom Metazoa; phylum Chordata; class Amphibia; order Caudata; family Ambystomatidae; genus Ambystoma; species Ambystoma mexicanum. The sequence continues at coordinate 956,880,155 of NC_090930.1, read as the reverse complement.
GTTAAGATTGAATGGATGTAACTAGGCCATGCGTACTTATCAGTGACCCACATAAGGTTTTGAAGTGGGAGTATTTTGCACACTGTTTTTATAATTGGAGTCCAAATTAAATTATAGGAGTAGAAATGATTTGCCTCTGCAAGAGTCTAAAAAGTATGCAATGAGCAACCAAAACATAGCAAAGCCTGAAAATGAATATGGTCCATTAGAAACAAAACAAAAAACCTCCTACACAATAATGTGTATGAACACAGCATATAGATGCATCTTGATGATAAATGCAAACAGCACAAGAATTCTGAAAAATACTTTTCTGCCATACAGGTTTTCTTTCAATGAAAAAAAGCCAATTTGTTACACAAGAAGAATCTCAATTGTAACTCAGTTTTCCATCGTATTAATAATATGATCCTAAAATGCTAGGAAAATAAATATGAATGTCACTTCTGTTTCCTCCATGAGCATCTTGACACAAAACACAGCAGAAGCTGAACAGAAAGAAACCATTCTTTTTATTTATTTATTTATTTATTTCATAATATATTTTTAGCCTTACTGCTTTGTATATACAACACATAATACATACAAATATAAACACATGGATTCAATCACCTTATAAAATTGAGCAATTATATATTCACAGTTAGCATCTTGGTTTACAATAAACAACACAAGATATACCAAGCAATTAGACTAAACAGTTTAAAATATAACGATTTTCAGATACAATTCAACCATAAAAAAGATAAAATTAATGTCACCATCTTCCATAAAATTCATCCATATTCAAGAAACATCGCTAGGATCAAAGACATTGTTAAGACTTTAAAAAGCGGGTGCATAGTGTAGTTAAATTCTCACAATTTACTGCAAGATGCTTTAGGGATTCTGACTCCTGACAACCACATAGGCGACACATTCTCTCTGACCGACTTATGCCCATTCTTGCTCATAATATCTCCAGGTCTTCACAGTGGTTACATTTCAACATAAGATAAACTCTAAAAATCTGAGGGCTAGGATAAGCCATAATGTGCAAAGGCATAGATAAACGTAAAATCCTGTATTGGTAAAATGGGCCGTTATTGGTTTTCGTAGCCAGCTCAACGAGAGGACACTCATAGCTATACATTGCTAGTTTTATTTTAGCCAGTCTTTGAACTGAGCATATAAGCTACACCCAGGATCATATTCAAACCCTGCAGACCACTTATAATATTGTGACATAATAACGGCAAACGTTCCCATTGAAGTGCAGTGATCAGTCCTTATAAATGCCTGAACGTATGATACAATAATGGTATTGTTATCTATTGACTTTAGATTTTCAGGATACATTAATTCCACTGTGATATTGCGAGGCAACCTCAGAAAGTTACGAAGTAACATGGCTTCAAACTTTTTCAATTCTGCATGATATTTGTGGCCCCATATCTCAATGCCATATAATAACAATGAGCACATTTTTGCACTGTAGAGCATCATTATAGCATAAACGAATATCCAACATTTCTGCCAATAAACATACTAATTGCGTTTGCAGAATTTAAGCACTTTGCTTTAATTGATATGCAGTGCTTATTCCATTTGAGCTTATCAACAACTAGGACACCCAAATATTTATATTCATGGACATGTGGGAGACTGATCTTATTCATGGTCCAAACACATTTTTTGGGGGGCTTTTTAACAGAAAATACCATTATCTTACTTTTAGCAATGTTCATTTTCAGCCCATTTCTATTTGAATAATATGCCAACGTAACTAGCATGTTTTGCAATCCCGTGGAGGTGTGGTCCAAACAACAAGTCATCTGCGCAGGCTAAACACCCCACAAATGAGGAACCAGCTTTCACAGGGCATGTTGCTAAACTAATGAAATGTTGCTACATATTAGCCAAGTTCAAGTTAAACAGGGTTGCCACAACAATGCAACCCTGGTTCACTCCATGACAGGTAGGAAACGGGGCGGACAATTTCCCTTGTGCATCTAACCGAATGCAGTCCCTTGTCTCTGTGTATAACAACATGAGCATTTTTAAAAGGCAGCAGGTATGTTTGATAAGATTAACTTACTTCAAAGCCTATTCCTGCGCACAGAAACTGTGGAGGCTGTGGAGAAGTCAATAAAAGCACAATATACATTTGACTCCCTCCTCTTCCAAGCGTATTCTATGGCTGAGGTAAGTATTAACAAATTATGGGTCATGCTAGATTTGGGCCTGAAACCGGTCTGATTAGTAATGCCCTTGTGAATATTTTAAACGGTATATCTAGCATAGCTAGCATCCGATGGTTTGAGTGATTATCCCATGCTCCCTTTTTATGGACTGTCAAGATATGACTCATCTTCCACGTTTCTAGTATTTGCCCTGTGGTTCCAATTACATCAAATAGCATATGAAGGTTGGTAGCCCAGAGATCAGGTGATAATTTCAACAAGTTGTTACATAAAACATGTGGACCTGCATCGCAGGAATTATTTAGGCGCTCAATAAAAAATAAAGATATTGCAGCGGCTATTTCGCTACGCATAGTCTTTTTCACAGCACTGATAATTCTGTCAGTATGTTGTCTATTAGACATAACCTTGTTAGATCTTTCATGGGCAGATATACAAGAACGAGAATCGCATACATGTTTGGAGATGAATGCCATCATATGAACAAATCATTAAACCAGTTTCATTGATGTTACCACTATTCATGCCTAACGCTCTGAACTCCAGAACAATCGTTGCAACAACACGATTTGCAACGTGAAGGTTCTTATTATGCCGATGTATCGGTATACCTAGAAAATATCCCCACCAAAAATATCGCCGTACATATGGCAGTTTGTCTCGCCATAGGCGATATTTTTGGTGGAGCAGGGATTGTGGGGGTGTCCCCCGCACATTTTAAAATAATGCAGGGGTGTCCCCCGCAGGGTCCATGGGTCAATATCGCTGCAAAAATATGGCAATATTTTTGTATCGCGATATTATTGCGGGCAGCCCTACAGATAAGGTGCGTATCTTGGCTTTATACACATGTAATTAAAGCCATTAAAGAGCATTTAATTTTCTTCTGCGTACTGTTTATGCTGTATTTATTTTCATTAAAAAGCATACTTTCCTCCACTAGATGGCAGTAGAGGGCAATTATCTCCATATCTGAGTGTATTACACACGGTACACCCCGTTTCGGCGCTGGTGTTTCGGCGCGGGCCGGTTTGCCGCGACCGCTTTGGCGCGGGGGCCAGTTCGGCACGCCCATTTTGCACGCAGAAGCCTTTCTGGCGCCATCGATTTGGCGCGAGGGACGTTTGGATGTGGCTGACATTGCAGCCACGTCTGAACTCCCTCATGCCAAATTCAAAAGCATAATTCTTTTCAAATGCAACACGTTGGCAGGTAATGTTAACGTGTTGCATTTGAAAAGAAATGTGGGTGTGGGACGGAGCAGAGCCTGCGTGAGGAACTGCTGCGAGAGCCAGCACCCCACCCTGCCAGCCCCCCACCCTGCCTCGGCGGTGCAGTGCTTGGGGCACAGCATGAAGTGCACCAGGATCACACCGCTCTCTCGTACAATTCATGTACTGCATGGGTTGCTGCAGTGCAAGCTTCTCTCTCGTACACCCCATGTACTGCACCGGTCGCTGCAGTGCAAGCTTCTCTCTCGTACACCCCATGTACTGCATGGGTTGCTGCAGTGCAAGCTTCTCTCTCGTACACCCCATGTACTGCATGGGTTGCTGCAGTGCAAGCTTCTTTCTCGTACACCCCATGTACTGCACGGGTTGCTGCAGTGCAAACTTCTCTCTCGTACACCCCATTCTACACCGCACCAGTGTACATATAAAGGGTCCACAGCAGTGCAAGTAAAGAACCATCGTTCTAGTTCCCTGTACTTAATGAGCAGCTGGCGTGTACCTGGTTCAGATGTATAAGAGTACGAAAAATAGTCTCACAAGCGGAGATGTATGAGATAAAAATACCCCGCAGATTAATAATGGTTGTATTATCATAGAAAGTCAAACGTCACACGTCACTTTAGAGGGTGAAATAGCCAATATCCCGTTCGATTCGAGCCAGCCCAAGAGGCATCCTCTGAAACGCGTGCAATCTACTGCCGAGACTCCATGCAGCCCGACCAGAGACTTCTGCTCACTGAAAATAAGAAGGCCTTATGACATTAGCATCGCTCTCCCATTTCATCTTGGAAAGGTGGACGTGAAATAATAAATACAAGAAGAAAGAGGGCGAAGAAGAATATTGTTCTGGCTGACTTCCAGAATATCTTTGTAACAATAGACATACAAGTCTCCTCTAAGTGTTCTGGAGTTATTAAGCTAAATCCCCCAACAGGCGCAAGATGGAAACCTCAAGCAAAACTGGATATAATTGAGGGAAATAATGATGGCTAGGCAATCCCATGAGAGCGAACCTCAGGACTGCACACACGCTCTACAGTTGCAGGTAATACAGCGCACCCATGAAACAGTTCCACTGAATCGAGCTGTGCCACTTTATAGTATAGGGGAGAGCTCTCCTCCCATGCCAATACCCACGCCAAAACATCCTGGCGCTCGAACATCCCCGCGGCGAACTTGCCGCGCCGAAATGGGCACGCCAAAACGGGCTCTGCGGCCAATCGGCCGCGCCAAATCAGCCGGCGCCGAAATGGCCGCGCCGAATCGTCCTGCTCCATATTACACAACTTCCTTTATTAAATCACTGAAAGTACAGTGGGGTTAACTAGATTTTTGGGACTTCTAGTTTACCATTCAGGCTTAACATGTTGATGTAAGGATTTACATGTTGCCATGTGGTGTTATTATGCAATTTGTGTTTTTGGAAGTAAACTCTTTAAGACATCATTAATGTAGGCCTTGAAATCCAAACTATTTCTTAACAGAGTTTCTAGGCTCTAGAGTTTTGAAAATGAAGCTGTGTAAGTACCAGGTACTTGTAAGTTATTTTATGGCAGAATATTTCCACAAGTGTAATAAAATGGTTAAAGCCAAGCCAGACAACTTTGATCTACAACTCTTTTGGGCTACGGGTATGATTTTACGTATGCATTGGGTGTATGTTGGATATGTTTTACTCTCTTGCAGAGGAGAAAACTAATTTTTACTCTCTTGAAATTGCATTCATGCTCTAATTTGAAAAATCATGAGTAAAATACTCCCACCTCAAAATCTTATCTGGAGCACTGATTGCGGGGATATTAACACATGGAGCCAATGTATCCGGTTTTGTCCTTCATTGACATATATTTGCCCATTAAGGTCATAAATATTAGGGAAACTGAGATTCCGGGAGGCTTAGGAGAGTACATAGAGGAAAGTGATTGCTCTCCATCCGAGGCAATATTGTCATATCATGGATAGGTTTAAGGCCCTCTGCGTTAGCAAAAACATAATCAATAGTGGAGGCTGAGGTCCCATCTACTCGTGTTACTGCAATCTTGGTATCACTGGGACAACATCCATTTAGTCTAATGAACTAGGAGGTTCATTAATGAACGTTCTAATGAATGTTCATCTAGGAGGTTTACCCATGGTTTCCCTTGTCTGTTAGAGTAAGGTTTCTTCGCCAGGGGGGATTTCCCAGTGTGTCCTAACCGACAACCAGATGAGGTTTCTCCAATTTTAGCATTGAAATCACCTACAATCCAAAACGGATGTCGGTGATTGTGGATGCGTAGAATTTCCCTTACTGCTTTTATGTTTTCCTGCGTTGCCGCCATATTTGGTGGGTCATAGATGTTCAACAAAATAATTACATCAATTTAATTGGATAACTTTACTGCCTGAACAGTAGGGGTGGAATCTTTTAAGGTGGTGGCTACCCATGGTGATCTAGCCAAGATTAATAGGCCACCTTTTGGCCTCCCTCTTTGCCCTTCAGTTGCTAATTGCTGTACACTACTGCAGCCATCAAAATGCACAATATCAGCCAACCAAGTCTCCTGCAGCGCAATGAACAAAAAGGAGTCCATTATTACAACAAGGCCCTCCTCACTTACACTTCCTGGAGAACAGGGTTTGAATGTTTTAATTGTCTTGAACATTTGAAAGAGGCTGTGACCCCTGTTATTGGTTCAATGACAATCACTCACCCTTGAGAAAGGACTCTGCTGCCACCGACAACTATAGTAATTTACCCCACTGACTTCAAGTTAAGATTGAATGGATGTAACTAGGCCATGCATACTTATCAGTGATCCACATAAGGTTTTGAAGTGGGAGTATTTTGCACACTGTTTTTATAACTGGAGTGTAAATAAAATTATAAGAGTACAAATGATGTGCCTCTGAAAGAGTCTAAAATGTATGCAATGGGCAACCAAAACATAACAAAACCTGAAAATGAATAGGGCCCATTAGAAACAAAACAGTTGTTCAGCAAAGATGTCTCGTTTCAAACAGTATATAACATTTGTGGAAAACCTCCTACACAGTAATGTGTATTGATATTCATATTTTATTTCTATCGCGCTCGTACACAAGTGTTTCAGAGCGTGACAAGGCAAGGGAGGGGAACAGGGGAGAACAAAACAGCAATCTTACTAGGCCCAGTGACATTGAGAACGTGCAAGTGCATGGGAGAGGGGGAGGGGAAAAGTGCATGGAAGGCGGGAGAAGTGGAAAGTGCGAAGCAGAGGAGAAACAGATAAATAATAAATAAAGGCAGAAAACAGTGGTAGTGCAGCCAGCAATTTGCAAGTGCTAGGTTTATGGCAGCAGACAGGGTAGGTCTGATAGGTGCAGGAAGAAAAAGGGGGGGCTGTATGGGTACAGATACAGACCCCAGTCCAAGGGGTGGCCCTGAGGCCGTGCGGGAGGGTGGCAGGGTGAGCAGGTACCTGGGCCTGGAAGACAGAGGGTGGCCAGGTGCATGGTGCCAAGAGAGAACAGATCAGCAGGGGAGAGGGGGAGCGAAGGCAGAAGAAAAGAGGAAGGTCTTGAGGTGCTTCCGGAACTGGAGATGGTTCTCCTCAAGTTTTTGAGTGGCAGCATATAAATGCATCTTGATGATAAATGCCCACAGCACAGGAATTCTGAAAAATACTTTTGTGCAATACAGGTTTTCTTTCAATAAAAAAAGCCAATTTGTTACACAAGACAAATCTCAATTTTAACTCAGTTTTCCATCTCATTAATAATATGATCTTAAAATGCTAGGAAAATAAATATGAATGTCAATTCTGTTTGCTCCATGAGCATCTTGACACAAAACGCAGCAGAACAGAAAGAAACCATTCCCTTTATCACTGCGTGCTGTTTCTTTCTGAAAGGCTTCGGAGAATAAAATGTCTGTTTCAGAGACTTTGCAGAAAAAGAAGAAAGCTGTCGTATTAAAAAGATTTGAGTGATTAAAAAGGCCTGGTACGATGCTTATCAGCAGGCCGTGACTACAACACACGTGGAAGGTGTGCGGGAATGGGGCGGACCTAGGAACTTGCCGAGATGGCTAGCGATGTGAAAGTAGTCACTTGGCATGTCCAAGGCCTTAATAGTCACATTAAAAGGAACAGAGTACACTCTCATTTGCGCAGAAAATCGATCGAAGTTGCATTACTACAAGAAACACACCTCACTGATGACAGGCAACAAAGGATTGCCAAGAAGTGGGGTGGGAAAATCTATGGTTCTCCCTACTCTGCATACGCTAGGGGGGTCCTTCTATGGATTGTGCCGACTCTACCCTTTAAAACGTTGGAGATCAAGAAAGATGAGGGCAGGATGGTCTTGTTACCCATCTTCCTCAAAAACAGGGAGGTTTGTATAAATACGTACACCCCTAACCATGACGCCACTTCCTTGTTCAAGTCACTATACCCCAGATTGCGTTTATGGACTTTGCATCAAATGTTTTTACATCGAATGCATTTCCATCACATTTTTTTGCATCAAAAAAAATATGCATCGAATACATTTTTTTTTCTTTTGTTTTGGCTGGTCCCCTCACCAACTCCCTGTTTTTAAACCTTTAAAACCCACCACAATAAAAATGAACCCTTTATTGCCCAAAATCATGCATTCGATGCATATTTGTTCGATGCAAAGGCCTCAATGCAAATGCATTCGATGGAGGGGTATTATGCAAAGTCCAGATACCCCCACATTGGCATCCTATAGATGAGTCCTGTGGATGTGGGGCAGGGATTTGAATTGCACCCTTAACCCGCCCATAGATAGATCGGACACTAAACACAGAAAATCGGCCCCACCAGCTAAGACTTTGAACACCTTGTTGCTATACTTCGATCTAGTGGATGTATGGAGAACGACACATGGGGATACCCATGGTTACTCACTACTCTGCCCTGCATGGAGTGCATACTTGGATAGACTATTGTGGAGACGGTTTTCATAATCCAAGTGGGCCCACCACCTTAGGAACGAGTGCTCGTTTTGTACGTAAAGCAAGTTTATTGTACAATTATCCGGAGAGCAGTTAGATGGTGCTCAACAAACCACATCAGTTGACATCTTATATACATTTTTGCAACAGTTAAAACACTTCCAGATACTTTATTACAATCCACCTTCCACATGTGATTGGACAACAATCTCTTCAAAGAAATCCCATCTTTTCCCAATTCCTACATTCTCATTGGGAGCTCTTAACTATCATCTTCAGCTCATGTGTAGAACACCAGGTTGAGGTTGGTGTCGGTAGGGTTCCATGTGTTAATATCCCCGCAAAGATATTGCAATACAAAAATACACCATATTTTTGTGGTGATATTGACCCATGGACCCTGCGGGGGACACCCCCGCGACCCCCGCATTATTTTATAATGTGCGGGGGTCACCCCTGCAACCCCCACTCCCACAAAATATCCCACACAAAAATATCGCCTATGGCCAGACAAACGGCCATATGTACGGCGATATTTTTGGTGGGGATATTTTGTAGGGATACCGTGGGTAGGACCCTGGAGTATGCGCTATGGTCAAAGCATTTCTGTAAGCCCGCTGCGGACTCACAGTCACAGGATGTACCCAGGGCACACTAGCAAGATTATTGTGAAAAGGGGGGTGGAGTGACTGGATTGCACGCTTGGTCTATAGACTTTCATACAATAAAGAGTTCAAATTCAAGAAGATGCAGTATTGCTGATTCTTTAATGGATTGAGTAATCAGCCAACACGTGTTTCGACCGGCGTCTTGTTCACGGCAGGCATAGACACACATGATTAGGAGCATTTGGATATTATAAAACATTATTATGAGAGATACAGTACAGTTATCACCAAATTGCAACCACACGAGGGAAATATCAGGTTAATTGTGAAAATTAGGACACAAATTGTAATGAAGCCATTTGAAAATAAAATGTACAAAATTTACATACCGCGCATGTTGTTCAAATAAAAGTGGAGGGGCATTGGTGGTCGCATATTTTCAAGCGATAGGACTGCCTACTACCCAGTACAGCAAGACGCGCAGAATACTTCCACCAGTGATATGCTTCCATTGAAGCGTTAAATTACATCTTCATATATTGATAAAAGAGGACCTGGTGAGTACAGTTACCAGTTACCTTTTGGGTTTTCGGTTTGAACAGGCGAATACAGTATGTTGTTCTAGCAATGACACCCTGACCCGTATTAGCCGTGTGCAACGTTCCTTTCTTTCATCCCCTTCTTCAGACCGACAGGTCCGGGCCTTCTCGTCTTAAAAGGTTATTTAGGACACACTGACCATATTACATGCTGTAATTTATGCATGCTCGAGATTCCTGCACACCACTTGAACGCTACATGTTGCTAATTCTAGCATAGGTAAGACACTTTTAAAATTTAGATAGGACTCTAAATAAGGGTTCCTTTTGAATCTCAGATCCTAACGTATGGTTTTCCCAATAACCTTTTGTAGATACACTAATACGAACCTCACCAAAGGATTATCCTTGGCAAAAACACACATCTCGTGTGAACACTACTGGTGAGTGGCTCATCATTTTGATTTTCCATGCCACTTGAAATATAATTCTGTAATTATATTTCTCACAAATTAATCTTTCTAGCACACTGCCTAGGAATCTCCATTTCCTTCTACAATGTATAGATTCTACATTAGCTAAAACTAGTGAATGTACTTTGCCTCACTGGTCACTTCTAGACCCTGCATGAACTAATCTAGTCTGATATCTAAGATTGCATGACTTGCAATCTACTACATGTGTGCTTGCTCACATCCTGAGGTCTGCTCACCGTCAATCTGTTTTAATTTGGGCCGCACCTATGGGAGCACCACTCTGCGCACTAATTTCACAGAAAACGGTTATAATCACAGTTTACTTATTGTGTTATAATAATTTATGAAGCAATCAACCTCTCTTTCTTTTGTTTTGTGTTTTTGGCAACCACCAATGCTCTGCTCCTCTTTTATTTGAACAACATGTGCGGTTGCGGTATGTACATTTTGTACATTTTATTTTCAAATGGCTTCATTACAATTTGTATCCTAATTTTCACAATTAACCTAATATTTCCCTTGTGTGGTTGCAATTTGATAACTGTACCATTTATGATGTTATATAATATCCAAATGCCCCTAATCATGTGCGACTATGCCAGCCGTGAACAAGGCGCCTGTCGAAACACGTGTCGGCTGACCACTCAATCCATTAAAGAATCAGCAATACTGCATCTTCTTGATTTTGAACTCTTTATTGTATGAAGTTCTGTAGGCCAAGCACGCAATCCAATCACTCTACCCGCCTTTTCACATGTGTAGAACACACCTCTTCTTAGGATTCATTTGTGGTAGGTCATGACATCAGCATATGGTGACACATTTGTATGCAAACATAGTTCATTACTGGCAATAACTGGCATAAGCCCTTTTTAACCTTAACTCTTAATTGCACATCGTTTACATAAATATTTCAAGCGATATGAAGAAGGCTTAGTAAACACGTTCTGTTTGAATTAGCGATACTCATTCCCCAGGTCACTGGTTCCATTGGAACATTCTAATCTAAATAACTGCCACTTCATTGCTCACAGCAAATCTGGAAATACAATTGAAACACCTGCGTTTCAATCATTTTAGCCATGGGCATTGACTCAAACCATGTTTTACTGCTGGCCAAAAATATATAGCGAAACCCCTCCGTCAAACTCCCCTGCATTTAGAAGATTAAATCTGCCGTCTGCAATACTTATCAGACCATAAACCCCATGGCCGTCTCTTTCAGCTGAGCTCATCGCGAGGGTTGAAGTTACTTATTTACCTGTCCTCTGGCTGCTGAAATCCTGCAGAATCACTTTCTCGAAAGTCACAAGTTCACTTTGCAAACATCCCACACTGCTGCTGTTCAACCCACTTGCAAAAAAGACCAATACATTTAGATTCACAAATTCCCTATGTATTTCTATCAGTGTGCAGAGCACCCCATGTGTCAATGTGTTTATGTTTCATCTGGTGGTTTTAACATTTTATCTTTGTGCGTGTACTTAAGCTAATATGTACCAGTTCCAAACAAAAAGTAACACTAAAAAGTAACACATCCCATCAACAATTAACTACACTCAATATATATGAAATTGCAACATCGTGCTCAGTTTGCCACAACCCCAGTCATCAATATGGTACGTGCAACATAAACTCCACCTTACCCTTGGGGACCTTTTCTGACCACCCCAACACTATCTTTGGGTGAATTTACAGAAGCAGACTACAAAGCCAGAGTCCTTTCTGATCATGCTCCATTAATGACTGCATGGCAGAGAAAGATGGACCAATCCCCCCCCCCCAAGACCCACTTGGAGACTATGAGCAGAAGCACTATATGATTCGACATTTAGGGAATTCATGGGAGACAGAATAACAGATTACTTTGAGATTAACGAGGGCAGTGTGCAAAGCACTGGCACCCTATGGGACGCCTTTCAAGTAGTGATGAGAAGGGAGGCGAATAGCAAGATGGGAGGTATCAGAAAGGGCCTAATGGACACCTTTCTATAACAGAGGCAGAAATTGAAACATTAGAGGGTGCACACCCACATGGCGGGATTGGACAGGACAATTTAATTGCCCAGAGATAAAAACGTATGGCAGACTGGGACAGGCTGGGTAAATTTGATTATGCTAAGTATACAGAGACGCTGCTGAGGAGGGGAATGAACTGGGAAGACTCTTGGCATGTTTGAGTGCGAGAGAAGAAAATAGGGAAATGATCAGTGCCATGAAGGACGAATGTGGGGCGATTTAAGGGGGCTCAAAGTGAGATTAATAATACATTCTCACAATACTACAAGACCCTGTATTCGACAGGAGTAAGTGGAAATGCAAAAGACAGAGGCGGCTTTGTCCCAAATTAAAATCCCCAGTTTAGACAGGGAGAAGGATGATATGCAAGATGCCCCACTCTACATTGACAAAAATCGCAAAGCACCATTATGATGCTGCCTTCAGGCAAGACATCTGGGGCAGACGGATTACCGGGAGAATTTGTCAAAGAATTTGATGAGGAATTAGTGCCCTTACACCTACAGATGTTAGAGGAGGCATCTGAGAGAGGTTCCCTACCCCCAGCCTAAGAGAATCAATCTTTGTACCCATCCTTAGTTCAAACAAGCTCCCGTTTCAATGTGGCTCCTACAGGTCCCTATCAATGGTAAATCATGATTAAGATCCTCACTGCCCTTTTTGCTGATAAACCGTAATAGGTAACGTGATACATCCTGACCAGACCGGCTATGTGCCAGGCAGCAATACCTCGTGGAACCTGAGAAGACTGCACCACCTTATAAACACTACCTTGCACTTTAAGGAACATTGTGCGGTTTCCTCACTGGATGCCATTAAGACCTTACTCTGTTAGGTGGGATTGGCTGCACGTGACCCGGCAGCGATCTGGGATTGGAGGAGGATTCTTGAGGTGGGTGTAGTTAGTCTATATCAAGCCAACTGCAAGGGTTAGAACTGGTAAACAGATTTCAGAAAGATGGGAATTAGAAAAACGGCTGCCTATTGTCCAAATGCTATTTATATTTGCCCTGGAGCCACTTGCCACGTTCCTTATGTTGGAGTATGCTGATGCCGACACCCAGAGACCAATTTATAGCACATCCTGGATGTAATGGACAATTTTGCAGAACTTTCAGGCAATACTGTCAGTCGCAAAAGGTTCATCCTGTTCCCTCCGGCTGGCCCGATTGGGGCAAGTCGGGTCTACTTACCCATTTAGGACTGAAGTGGATCACAAATACCTTCAGATATCTAGGGGTGAATATCTGGCATTACTTCCGGACATCACACAAATATAAGACGCTTGAGGCCTTTGATAAGGTTATCAAATCCATTTTTTGGAAAAAAAACTCCCTGTGTCAATGATGGGAAGAGCAGCACTCCTAAACATGGTGGTGCTTCCCCACTTACTTTAGTATTTTGTGAATATCCCCTACGACATACCCAAAAGATTCTCCATCATGTGGATTTATATGGGGGGCTGAACAGAGCAGGATAACATTAAACATACTTCGAAGAGACTACAAAGAGGAGGGGTATTAGGCTGCCTTATTTCGAACTGTACCACTTAGCAGGCCAGTTGCAGTTCGTGATGGGCTGGCGGGCGATGAGGGCTGATTGTACACACACACTTCTACAGCCATCAATCCGACAATACTATTTGAAAGAGGTGCTATGGGCACAAGAAACCAAGCTTGCCAGTGCACCACATCTGCTGGCACTGTGCAGGAGACTATGACGAAGGGCCTGGAGGAACGTTGGGATTCCTGGAATTTTTGTGTGTGTAAAACACAGCCAATATAGCAGCGGACTAGCCACTAGAACCTCCTATGTAGGCACTCGTAACCTCTAGAGGTTAAAAAAAGTATTGAAGTTATCACTTATGTATGAAGTATAGACGGTTATCCATGCACTTGACTGACTAGTGTGGTTTTCAGTTCTGTTGTTCGGCTGATACTAGATACTAGCCGAAGAGCAGACCAGAACTGAGCACCCTGCTCTTCTTGTAACATGTGTTTAAGGGCACCTGGCCTCCAGCTCAGTGTCATGTAAACTGAGCCTTTTATACAAATCACACTGTGATTCTTTAATAGGTGCTGTTTTCATGACACTAGCTGGAAGCAAGGCACCCTTTATTTTCTGTGCTGTGGGGGTGCCCTTGTGCAGTCACACTCTCTGAGCACACCTTGAGCCGGGGCTGCTATGAGGTCCCCTTTTGTTATGTCTGTTCTTACTGTTTGAAAATTAATCAAAAGTTTACAAAAAACAACAACCAAAAAAGGGAGGTAATGCCCAGATTACTTAACAGTAATCTTTAGCACTCCAAGTCCTCATCTTCCTCGTCCCAGCCTGCCTCTCTCCTTCCCTCCCTATGACCCATGACTTGAACTAAGACCGAGCTTGGGAAATGTGAGGAATGGGGCACACCAGGTATATATAGCCTGCCCTCCAGATGGGGTGGAGCTACGTGGGGGGGGGGAGGAAAACTATGTTTTTCCTTAAGCTTGGTAAACAAGGGTCTGTCTGGCGCTGACACCAGTCATATAGTTTGAGACTGGGACAAGAAAGATGAGGATGTGGAGTAATAAAGACTACCGGTAAGTAATCGGCACATCGCCCCAGGTCTTTTAAGCAGTGGCGTCACTAGAAATCAGTATTAGAGGGGACAAACTAGGGGGCAGAAATACAATAATGGAGGGGGTGACACATCAAATAATGCCCATTTGGTGTCAGACTTCCCGGTTTTGCCAGGATTGTCCTGGAATTGGACCCTCTGTTCCCCCTGTCCCGAGAGTTTTTTACATTAAAACCCCTGTCTCGGTTTTAGGGAAAAGGAATGGGACAGTCCTGAGTTTTGGGTAAAAGGAGGGTGACAACTTCACGAGTAACAATTATAAACTAAATTAACATCATAATACTATCAGAATTCTACCATCGATTGATATGCTCGAACCCCCAACCCTTCAGGTTGACATTCCTGAATAAACCACACAACTTACATTATATGTATCGAGGGGCGTTGGCGGAAATAATTGTGGGGGTGTGTGCTGAGGGTGTTGGGGGAGGGGCTGTCACAGGTGAGTGGGTCCTTTTGTATTGCTGGCCGTCTCGGTTTTTCATCTTAAAAATCTGGTCACCCTAGATAAGGGTCAACAGGAAAATATCTATATTTTACCAAGCTTGTTAAAAATGGGACATGAAGTATGTTCAGAGTAGGTTTAAGATAATAAAGTTTTGCTTCAAGTTAATAAACATCCTAAAACATTAACTCATTGTCAACAGTTGCAAAAATGCCCTATGCACTTAGCAAGAGACTGCATTCTTCTAACTTAAGCAGAGAACACTCCTAGCACAGCTTCAAATAATGTGTAGTTAGAGGTGGTATTTAAGAGAAGAGATCTTGCTTCCTGCTCAGCTTTAAATAATAGCCAGTCAAAAAGAGTCCAGAAGAGATCACTCCTGCCTCAGTTTCAAATGATATTCAAGGACAGTTTGTTTAACAGATGAACTAGCACATACAGGTGCCAAGTACAGGGCGAAAGGAGGCAACTGCATCCTTGATTCTTTTGCAATGGTAACAAGAGCCTGCCGTTGCCCCTATAAAATGTACAGTTTTTCAGTTTCTGACTGTACATCCCAGGTTGGCGCCTGAAGTTTTCCCAGATAAAATGTTTAAAATAATGGTTTATAATGGTGTATTTTACAACACACTTTTTTTGAAAAATTGGGTAAAAAGCAATTGCACTGGTTTTGCAGGGTAAATCATGAAAAAAAATCCTATGTATGCAAGTCACCAAAAGTGTACAAGAGCATTTCAAAATATATTTTCATGATGCCTTTGCCCATAATATATGCCATGACAAATACATTTTCACGATGACTGTGCCCATACATTTCAATGCCGGCTGCCCCAATATATGCCGTTATTTCCATATATGAAAATACTCATGTTTGCTTTGCACATAATGCCAGTATTGATACCCACCTATCCATCTGAGATATGGCACTATCCCAGTCGGCAAAAGTGCTATGACAGAATTTGAAACTAACTGGCTGCATCAAAATGCCAGTCTAGCCACGAAATAACACGTATCATGCTTGCTTTATCAAAGATGCCCAATACAGATGTCAATCCACAGTAAGATGTGGCTATACTAGCTGCAGCAAAATGTCATTTTAGAGTAGTAATAACACTGATCATACTTCCTTTATCAAAGATGCCCAATACAAAATGACCTGCCAAAGTAAATAATGGCTAGACTGGCTGCATTAAAATCCCAGTCTAGCTACATAACACTTATCATGCTTGCTTAATCAAATATGCTGAATACAAAATACCATGCCACAGTAAGAAATGGCTAGACTGGCTGCACCAAAATGCCAATCTAACCATGCTCCTTCACATCCGCATCCATCATCTTACGCTCACTCATTACACACAACACAAGCATACATTCACATATTAAAATTAAATTACCCTCTGCCTTGGTCCTGACATATTTCTCCCAGTGCTGCAGCTCCATTGCACCACGAACAGGAACCAGGAAGCAAAGAGTGTGTCCTGGCTCCTGAAGATGCGCTCAGAATCCATTTGTATGTACGGGGATGCGCAGGAGTTCTCCTCACACATACAAACATGCAGTTCCCTGGCCGGCATCCCCAATGGGCCATGCAAGGTTGGGGAAGCAAAATGCCCCTGGCTTTGCATGGCTCACTGGACATGTGTGTCTGGGTAACAGAACTATCAAACGGAAACCGCTGTTAGGAATAAGGGCAGACGTGTGTTTCAGGGGCTCAGAAACGGGTTAAAAAAAAAGACTACAATTCCCAGCAGCCCTTGGGAGGCTGGGTAGTTTACTGCCGTGCGTGCGTGGACCAGCTGATCTTGATTATAAACGGTTTATGAAGGGCCCACGGCGCACGGCAGGTGTGGCTTATTTTGGATTCGGAGGACGAAGCTGCATCGGAGAAGTCAGGAGCCGCTCGTTCATGGAAATTGCAGGAATGTGGAGGCGGCGGGCGTGAGCATGTTGCAGCCTTGAGAGGAATTATCACGCCGGCTGCTACGGGCTACAGCAATCATCGTCCGGGAAGGCTCAGGAGCCTCCCGGACATAAGTGTGGGAAGGGCTTTATTTCTTTTGAAAATGCACGCGCTGACCATGAGCACGTTAACAGAAGGACTTAAGGCTTGTTAGGGTTGGGGCAGCTCCCATTTTGGACGCACCAAACTTGTGTTTCTGGGTTGTGTGAAGTATGCATTATCCCCAACATTACTGTTAATTGGTATGGGCTGCTAACTCGATGCAAGTGGAGAAAATTACCAAACAAGCACTTAGCACATCTCTAGGTTCATGCTGAAAGAGCGCGTTTGGCAAAACTTTATGCTTATATGTGAATTACCGTTCATGTTCTTGTTTGTAAGTGTTGCATTAGCCAGCCCAGGGGGCCATGTGTTATGTTTTTCATCATTGGAGCATTCCCATTGTACGTTTCATCATGCTTACAATGCTTTTTGTTTCATGTCATAGGGTATGTGAGGTACATGTATTAAGGTGTTCTCAAGGTATATGTTCGTAAGGTAACAAGCAGTACTAACTGCATTTGGTATTAAGTAATCAAAGCATTTTATGGTATATGTAAGGCTGCAATGAAAAAACACTGTTGATGGTGTTAAAAGTTATTAATAAGAGTAGGTTTTTTCCCTGTGCTTCCCTAGTCCTATCCAACCGACCTTTTCCCCTTACCCTCTATCCGGTGTTCCTAAACCTCCCTACCCTGTCCACAACCTCTCCCTAACCCTCTTTCCCCCCACTGGCTGCCACGTGGTATCCTGTCTATTATAGATATCAGGTACCTGTGCCAACCACGGTGGGAGGGTCGACTTCATTCGGCTTCTGTGGTTCGGTGGAGAGTGTCGACCTCTCTTCCCATTATTGTGTATCTTGACAACCGCATTGCCCTTTGACAGTTCAAGCCAGCCCAAGAGCGCTCCCTCGGCTGCAAAAAGCTTGGTGTTTACACTTGGCTGGTTCCTTGGCTCCACCATAATGGGTGAGGGTGCCCGTGGGTCAGCACCCCCTTGCCCATTATAGACAAGTAGCCACTGGTACACCTTCAATAAATCTATGCAAACGGACAGTGTGGCTGTAGATGAAACATTGTTGACTTTCAAGTCATGTACATGAACTGCACCATTGGTAATGCAGTGATTTTAGCACATTAAGGGATCCATAAACATGCCTTGTTGTAGGCTCGGTGTGGCCCGGACCAGAGACACAGAGGATGGTGTTGTAACTGCCCGCTTCTGGAAAAGGCAAGCCCTTTTATTCAGGGCTTCACGTCACGTCTGCCTTACGTTGCAACAGTTACAGGCGGACAATATTGCATCCCTTATATTATATATATTATTAGTCATTTTCTGAGAGAATCTCATCCACGCTTGCCAGCATCCTCCTATGTACTCTTCCCGGGTATCTCCTCACCTAGTATCTATCTTCTTCCTCACATCTAAACTCCTGTGAGACATCCTCTTTCGGATCCATAACCAGCAGTATTTGTTGTCCCACCTCAAAACGTAGCGTCACTCCATTAATCTGCAGTTGCAGCATCCACCTCTTCAATCTCAGTTGCAGGCTGAGGGGGGAGCCATATAGTATATGTAGCAATTAGTTGTCTGTGACGGGCCACCCAAAGACATATGAAATGCCGGCAGCCTACAGCATGGCCAGTGCCTCAGGCTCAATTTGTGAGTATCTTCTCACCATACCCTTGAGCGCCTTACTGGCAAACACGATGGGCCTTCGAACACCTTCACCATCCACCTGTGTCAGCACTGTGCCCAATTCTGATGAACTTGCATCGACCAAAATTTCTGATTGGCAATATGTGTTGAACAAGATCATTGTTGTGTCCTCTGCAAGGTCTTCTTTGGCCGCATTCCACTCCCACACTGTATCACTGTGGATAAAATTCCTAAGATGTTTTGTGCTTGTAGTCAAATTGAAAATGTACACCATGCCATCAGGCACATGCTTGCATAGTGGTTTATCTTGCCACATCGTCCACATTGTCTTCTCATCGCTGGACACCCATCGCCATCCCAGATGTTGGCAGCCCCAAAGAACATGTCCAAATGCTTGCACCATAAAACCCAGCACTATCTCATCATAGCATCATCACATTAACACCCTTGCTCCGGCCCTTGCTGATTTTTGCAACCACTCGTTTGCCTCAGGATCCTTCCCCTCCACTCTGAAGCACTCCCTTGTGCATCCTCTTCTCAAGAAACCTACAGCTGATCCCTCTTGTCCGGCAAACTATTACCCTATTTCCATTACTCCCTTTCTGGGCAAACTCCTGGAAAAGCTGGCTGTCTCTCAGCTTAACCTTCATTCCGATTCTGTTGGCTGTCTGCATGACCATCAGTCTGGCTGCAGAGCTGCCAGTAGTACGGAAACTGCTCTCCTCAACATCTGTGAAGATCTGCTCTCCAACTTTGACTCTAACAGTCCCTCTGTCCTCATCCGACTCAATCTCTCTTCTGCCTTCGACACTGTCAACCATACCATCCTGCTCAACCGTCTCCATGATAACCTGGGTAGCACTGATCAGGCACTGGCCTGGCTGACCCCTTTCTTCTCTGATCGACCCTCCTAGGTCCAACTTGGGTCCTTCCTATCATCTATCTTCCTCTCTACCTGTGGTGTTCTCCAGGGATCTAACCTCTCGCCCTGGCTTTTCAACCAATGCCTGGCAACTCTCGCCCACTGCATTGCCATTTTCTGCTCAACCTTCCAGTGCTATGCGGACGATACTTAACTAATTTTCAGGCTTCCCTCAGCCCCTCCTCTCCCTCTCTCATCTCTGATTGCCTAACTGCCATTCAAGATTGGTGTGACGCCAATTATCTCTGTCTGAATGCCAGCAAGACTGAGATCCTCCTTATCGGCACACCTTCACCATACTTTCCCCTCACTCTCTGGCTGGCCTCTCTTGGCCCGCCTCCTACACCCACCTGCGAGGCTAAGAACCTCGGGGTCATTTTTGACTCCACACTTTCCTTCTCCGCCCACATCTCTGAGGTCTCTAAAAAGTCAAATTACCTACTGCACCTCCTCAGAGGTACTCTGCCTTTCCTCTCCTTCCCCCAGAAGCTCACTGTCTCCCAAGCTCTGGTTCTCTCTAGGCTGGACTATTGTAACAGCCTCTTTCTAAATCTACCTGCCTCTACTCTCCGTCCTCTGCAACTAATCCAGACAGGACTGCAAGACTTGTCGTTGGCTTCAAGCCCTGGCATCGTGTCTCTCCAGCTCTGAAATCTCTCCACTGGCTCCCATTGGACGCTAGGATTAAATTCAAAATCCTCTGCATTGTTCACAAGGCTTTCTGGGGCCTGGGTCCAACATATCTTCAGCTATCCCTCCGCAAATACTTCCCCTTTCAAGCTCTTCGCTCATCTACTTCTAACTCCCTCAAGGTCAGTCGTTTTTCAAAGATCTCTGTCATCGGTTGGGGCCTCCCTCTGGAACAGCCTCCCTGCCACTCTAAAACTTGAGGAGAACCATCTCCGGTTCCGGAAGCTCCTCAAGACCTTCCTCTTTGCTTTTGCTTTCGCTCTCCCCTGCTGCACTGCTCTCTTGGCACCGTGCACCTGGCCACCCTCTGTCCCCTGGGCCCAGTTACCTGCTTACCCTGCCACCCTCCTGCACTGCCTGCTGTCCACCCCTTGAACTGGTGGACTGTATCTGTATCCATACAGTTCCCCCACACCATTTTCTTATTTTTTCTGCACTTATCAGACTTACCCAGTCTGCTGCCTTAAACACAGCACTTTCTGACTGCACTACCACTGTGTATTGCCTCTATCATCTATTTATTTTCATTTATTATTATTTAAATGCTCTGCTCTGCACTTTCCACTCTCCCCCTTCCATGCACTTTTCCCCTTTCACTTTCCCACGCACTTGCGCGTTCTCAATGCCAATGGGCCTAGTAAGATCGTTTTGTTCTCCCCTGTTCCCCTCCCTTGCCTTGACGCGCTCTGAAACACTTGTGTATGAGCGCGATATAAATAAATTATCATATCATATAGCCGTTGATCCCGCAACATCAAACTCTGGGACAAGATTGCTATGGAAGTGCTGCAGTACCTGTTGTAGTCCCGCGCCAGATTGAAGTCCATGTCGCCATCTATTGATAGATGAGGGCACCTCATCTTCCATGTCACCTCCTTTGGCTCATTTCTTTTTGCTGGGACAAGTTCACAGCTTTTGTTGAAAAAAAAAACACTCTCACTGTGTAGAGCCACTACCACAAGTGCTTACAGGAACATTCAAGCAGTTCAGACAATTTTCTTCTGGCCACCCTTTCAGTAAACTCCAGTCGGTTTAGCACAGCACATGTCCTTCCAGGGTACAAGGGACACTCTGCCACCTTCTGCACCAGCAGTTCATCTAGGGGGAGTCTCTTTTTCTCTCTCCTATTTGGATGGCCAGCCTGGCATGTGTTGCTTAGTCCGCTATTTATTTATTTTTTTCAATAATTTTCTGGCGAGTGTAGCTTGCCGCTCTGCACCTCGACGTGAGTTGGCAGAGACCGGGAACACCTCGACAGGTGTCCGGACTCTTTCATACACACAACGTGCACCGTAATCTTGGTCTCCATATTGACTCTCTCCTCTCTCTATCTCACCACATTTCTCTTATTGCCAAGTCTTGTCGCTTTCACCTCTACAACTTCCGTAAAATCCGACCCCTCCTTACCTTTCACGCTACTAAACTTTTAATTACCTCCCTTATCTTCTCCAGACCCTTCTACTATTCCTCCCTTCTCTTTGGACTCCCCTCTTCTCACCTCGCCTCACTCAAATCCATCTACCACTCAGCCATCCGCTCCCTCTGCCTTCTCTCACCTCTTGATTCTATCTCCTCTTCTCTCACCTCTTTAGGCTGGCTCTCTTTTCACTCCCAGCTCAAATTCAAGATCCTCTGTCTTGTTTTCAAATCCCTCTATGGTCTTGCCCCCCCACCGCTCCTCCCTTCTCACTTTCTATACCCCTTCTCGCTCTCTCTGCTCTGCTAATCTCTTCGTACTCTCTCCTCCTCCTCCTCCCTGTGCCCGCTTCCGATCTTTCCAACTCCTTGCTCCCTTCCACTGGAACCTCCTCCCCTTCACATCCGCTCTTCCCCTTCCTTTCGCTCTTCTCTCAAATCGTATCTTTTCCACTCACCTCCCTAACACCCTTCGTTTCCTCTTGCTCTTCTCCCTCCCCCTCATTCCTCCCCTCCTACCACTACTCTCCCTATCCCGCCCTACCTCCTTCGCCCCCACTCCCTGCTCTCTTCTAATCCTACTCTTCTCTCTCCTCTTCCTCTCACACATTCCCTCTTACTCCTGCTCTTCCCTCCACTAACATCTCCCTTTCCCTCAGTCTCCTCTGCCCCTCCCTACTCCCTCCTCACCTGTGCAATATTATAAATTGTTCTTTACACTGTTTTCAAGTTATGATTCAATTTCCATATTATGCTTATTGTATTTTGCGTGTTCTCATATAAAGCACTTTGGATTAAAGGGCTATATAAATTCAATAAAATACAAATACAAATAACGTACAAATTGGCATGTTATTTAAAACTGTCTATAAATCTTATGACTTTTTGCAATTCCCTATAAACAACAAGTGCTATAACATGTGTTCAGCAAGTGGATGGGTTAGGCTGGTCCTTGCTTATATTCAGGATGGGTGTGAGGAATTTCTTCCCCGTAGTGAAAGTTGACAACCATGAACCCAGTTTAATTTCCTAATAATTGCTGTCAGCAGAACAGAAGCAGTTTTTAACACAACAGAAGTAGTTGTGATTAAGCAGTTTCACAAGCATACAGCATCTTTATAAATGTATCTTGTGATAAACCACAAAGGAAGGGGCACTAAAATTGCAGGATATTGTGTGGTAGTCTGACATTTTTTTTTTAAAGAAAACTAGTGAATGCAAGTTTAAGAAGCAGGTTTCATTTTGGAAATGTCTTTTTTGTTTTTTTCTATGCAAGTGTACCCAGCACAATTGGAAAACAACAGTGTGCCCGACATTGTAGGTAGCCTGCTATTAGCAGTGATGGCCCCACCGCAGGGATATTCCTGGCCCATTGATTTCCCTGGTGTCCTTTTCAGGCCAGAAGAAAGCACACTGGTTAAGCAAACAAAGTGACTGAAAAGGAGCGATTGACAGCCTGGTGAAGGAGCACTTTTAAGGCCCCTCGAAAGAGTTATTTGCCAGGGGCGGGGGGGGGGGGGGCATTCCAGCAATTGGAAGCAAAGCAGCAAATAGGATGGAGGGGCAATTGCCCCCTCCCCCTCCCTAGGGATGCCTATGTTTTTAAGCATGTTTACCATACACCGCCAAAAAGCTGACTACACGCCATCAGATGGCCAAAATACCATGCCTCTCAACTCACACACTTTTAGTGGGGGTGTCTCCCGCCCGTCATGGAAAAATGTCTCCATACCATTCAATGTGATCTCACCGGCAGAAAACAAAATCAGCAGTTTTCTTCCGCCCATGTAACTCAAAAGTTTGAGGAGGTATGGAATGCCAAAACATATACTACCAACGAATACAATGATGCAACACTGACTTAAGATTGCTATAACTACTGAAGTGTTTTGAAAGAAATACAAACTATCCATAACCAGAGACATCATTTGGGGCTCCCCAGCTGAGGTTTCTTTTGCTACCCCTGTGGTCTCCCTTGCTTCCCCTAAAAAATATATATATATTTATTTTGTTTTTTTTACATTGAAGCTCCTGGGCTGTGGCCAGTGCCATGCGGCTCTTTGTTTCTGGAGAGGCTGGAATTTATGTTAAGGCCTCTTAAAAACAAACAGGGGGTTCCACAAGTGTAACACTTTGAGCAGTCAGCCTAAATAAGAAAGAATATTAATAGCAAATAATTTCTCCGGAATTTATGTTAAGGCCTCTTAAAAACAAACAGGGGGTTCCACAAGTGTAACACTTTGAGCAGTGACCCTAAACAAGAAAGAATATGAATAACAAATAATTTGTCTTTCTGGAATTCTATAATTGATAGACTCATTAAATGGGGTGAAAGGTCATGTTCTATGCTTCCCATGATGTCAGTTCGGGGTGGGGTCAAATGACATCCCTTCCTGTGATGTCACCAGTGGTCATGTGATGTCACTTCCGCTACCCCTGGTATTTTGGTAAAATATAGTTCCATATGTTTACATTTTTTTAATTATATACATGAAATGGAGATGGACATTTTCGAACACATTTATTTTAAAGTCAATATTATCTTCCAGGGTACAACAGAAAGTTGAGCAAAGACACTCCGACAGATTGTGGAGCTACAACCAGTAAATACCGTATTCTATCTCCTTCAGGTCTAGGGCCTATCTCTGAATCTCAAGATGTCAGACCCCACCCAGCCAGTGCTTACCCGCAGGCACGTTGGCTCCAAGCAACAGCAGAAACAGCAAGAGCCTATGCTGAGGGCGGCGTCGCCATCGCCGAAGTTGTCTCCGGCGCGGGGGAGCGACTGTTCGGCCGCCCTCAGAGGCCATCGCTTAGGCCGCAAACAAAGTATACGCTTTCAGGAGCCTCCAGAAGCTTCAAACTTCCTCCGCCTACGTCACAGACGTCTGCCGTTCTAACGTCAGCCCGCGGGATTTGGAGTGTGGGCGCAGAACCAGCCTTGGTGCAGTGTAGTTAAACCAGTAGTAGGATTCGGATTGGCGTTCACTTCGAACGATTACTGGTCCAGCTCAACCTTGTGTTGTTTGTAGACAGTTTCGCTGGTCGCAAATTGTCAGCTGTTAGATATGAGTTGCGTAGACCTGCAGTTTTCGTTTACATTCCGCTAGATGCATTCTTCGTTGGGTATATCAGAACTAAAAAAAAAACGAATGCAGACAAACGCAGGCGTGCATTAGCCTACTGATTTGAGAAGGGTTAAATTAGTTAAACAGGTGCACTAACATGTGGTGTTTTCCCCCACTGTCCTGTACTGGATGAAAGGCAATTGTTTGCAAGAGAAAGATAAAGAGTTATACAACGTCAACCCCTTTTAGGTTTAAAAAAATAAATGGGGGTCTCCTGTTACTGCACAGGGGCAGAGCCAGCCTCAGCATTTGGTAAGGGGGGGGCCAGGGGGGTGGCTTGGGGGGGCAGGATTGCAGTTTTGAAAGCTAATAGTGAGTGGGCCCATTAAACCCATTGTGCGGTTGAACCCGCCCCCCACTTCCTCTGAGGCCAGTAGGCTGAATAGCAATTTCAACTTCCTTTGGCCCATTTGATGCTTTCTTCGTCCCAATTCAGAGGCAAGTTACTGTCCCAAAGATGCGAATCGTTGGAGCCATAGGTCATCTAAATGCTGAATCCAGCAGTTAAGCCTTTAGTTCATTAGATGGAGTGTCTATTGGTATTGCCTGGGGAGGCTTTTGTCCTCTGCCACTGTATGTTGCTGCTGTCATGTTAATGATAGTTTAAACGTTAATGTTAAAGGATATTTATACCGCGCGCTATCACCACCGGACTGGTCCCTTTGCGCTCTGGCGGATCTGAAAGGGAAAGAGGATGGGATGGGTTAGTAGGACTGAGCAGGGGAAGAGCAAGTGAGCTGTGATGTGCTGTTGGCAGCATCAGTTCGGTTAACACTGTTCACTGAGCTTAAGTCTGCTTTTCGGTTGGTTGTCATGTGCTGTTGTGCAAGGCTATATGTGGTTTGTTTTGTTAATTGTAGTGAAGTGCGTGTGGTTTGTTGTTCATAGAGGTATGGTTGTATTTGGTTTGAGTATGAGGTGTATGCATAGGGGTGAGATTTTTTAGTAGGGTTAATGGCATCACTATCTAGATGTTGCACATGCTAATCTTCACTATGCTATCAAGAAGTGATGCATGCTAATCTCTACAATTCTATCTAGATGTGATGCATGCTTATCTTCCAAATTCTATGTAGAAGCGACACAAGATTATCGCCAAATTCTATCTAGATGTGACACATGCAAATCTTCACAATTCTATCTAGAAACCACACAAGATTATCACCACATTTCTATCTAGATGTAACATATGCCAATCTCCACAATTCTTTGTGGATTTGACGCATGTTAATCTCCACAATTCTATCTAGATGTGACCCATGCTAATCTTCACAATTCTATCTAGATCTGACACAAGAATATCTCCACAATGTGTCGATGTGGCGCGTTTAAGTAAAATACACAGCACTCTAAAATGAGACATTTGACTGGGTCTTGCCATCAAAGCCACAAGCGTCACATCAGAGTGATGCCTTCTGCCTCTAAGTGGGAGGGCATAAGCCACCCCCAGGCCCAGCAGCTATCCAGACCAATAGTCCATATCCTCATACCTGCTGTGGAATAGTTTGGGTTGCTCTCAGGAAGTTATACCCTCTGTATTTGTGTCTGTCAGTCATTGACACAAGCCCCACATTTTACTGAAAGCCCAGAGTCTTCTTATGCTTTATAATTTCTAACTTTTAAAATGAGCGGCAAAGAAAAAACATTATAATAAAGTTTTTAACATATAACAGTACCAACATGCTTGGTAAATCAGTTAATGAAATATGGGACCAGTCCCAAGGCAAGAGAGCTTTGTTAGACCTGACCCAGCTTGACCAATCACTGTTCCATCTGAGACCATAAAAGGAAGCTAAGTCAAGGTTTCATCTTCTTCTTTGCTGCTAGCAGCCAAAGGTAAGTATCTCCCTTTTGTCGTTCTCTTTTGTCATGGGAAAATAACCATAGACTCTTCCACTGGTTTGGTGAACAACTTTACTAGCAGTCAGCAAAGTGAGCAAACACATGGCCAAACAACAACCCAACGACAAACGAGACTCACTGTAGCAACCCCCCTTTCCTCCGGACAGCAGGTTTTATTTAATGTATTTATTTATTGTGCATTCAGTTTTAAAACCAGATTAAAACCTTACACAAATTCATCACAATCCATTACATAAAATTAATTTCATTACGTTAATACCTTTAATCACATTAAAATACATTTCTTCCTGCAAAATAAATAGAAATATACACCATCAATCCTCCGACATAATTCATACAAATTAATCCAGTACCTACATCCATTAAAGCCCTATCCTATGTCTACCAAATTAATCATAGACAAGAATTGAAACAGGGACTTGCTAAACTGGTAAGGCATCTTGGACCAGCACAATTCCCAAATAATTTTCCCTGTATTATGTCCATAGAGATTGGTAGGTTTTTTAAAGCAGGTGACACTTTGGTTCGTTAACGCTTCACAATACGAGAGAAGATGTTGGAGTGATTCTCTATCTTCTGAACATCTGTCATACAGGCAATCCTCTTTCCTCCATTTGACACAAATCACCCTGGTGGGCAGGGTATTAACATCTGTGAACACCTGAACCCGGTCGGTGCCTTATTCCTAGGGTGCTTTCCAATGGCTGCTCTAACTTCCTCCTCTGTAATATCTGTCTCAAGGTCCTCCCTATCTATATTCGACAGCTTTGGAAGGGTTACGTCTGCCAGATATGTAGTCAGCAAATCTTCCCAAGGCCTATCCGAAGAGTATAGAGCACCATAAAAGCATTCCAAACACTCTATGATTCCCTCTCTGTCACCTCCGACCCTTCCCCTTCCCTAATTTTCAAGATTGTTTGAGCTACTACCCTCTGTCTCAATTGTCTTGCTAATAGTCTTCCTGCTCTGTTCCCTTCTGGGTAGTAGAGTTGTTTAGCTCTAAGGAGATAACCATGATTGGAGCTGGGATGATCTAAGTCCCCCACCAAGGGTAAGTCATACTCCCCGCACAGAGTGACTCCCATTCTTCCAACTTTGTCTTAGCCACGTCACAATATCTGTTAAAATCCCCCAACAGTATCACGTTAGCTCTTGGGGCTTCCATATGCCAACTCTCCAGAGTATCTGCAATAATTTTTCCAACCTCCCTTAAATTTTTGTCCATTGGGCGTGAATAAACATTAATCAATAACATTTCCTTCTTTGATTCAAAATTGCCTATCACAACATTCATGACACACTGTCATTCATCAAATTTGTCATATGCCCTGACATTTAGATGGTTTTTAATCCCCACACATAATCCCCCTTTAGGTCTCCCTTTAGGGCCCCTAATAGCCACCTTTGTTAAAACATTGAACACATCCATAAGGATACTGCCCAACACCCAAGTTTCTTGTATGGTGAATATATCGCAGTTTTTCGGAACAGCAATACTCTCTTTGTGTAGTAATGACCTGCAGCCCCTACTATTCCAGGAGATAACCATTCTCAAATCCGGTTCCTCCTCGTTTCAACCTTCTAGACGATAGTGTTCATCTGGGAACCATTTAGTCAAGCCGTTGCTACCCGACAGATCAGTCTCAATTTTCCCATTGCGATTCACATATTGTACCCTTTTATCATGATTACAATCCACATTGTTACAGACTATAATTTCCTAGTCCTTGTCACACAGCTCTCTAAAATGGTCTTTAATAAATTCCACAATTACAGCTGTTCCGAATTGAACTATTACCCAATTATCCTAACTTCCAAATGCTGGCAGAATAACCCTTTCAATGTCAGATGTTTTTATATGCTTTAGTTTAGGAATGGTGTTTAGATGATTGAGAAGCCAACCACGGTTTAAGTATGGGCTATCCCATTTAGGGCATTTCTCTATTATTTTAATGCTCTTTCCACTGTTGGTCTGCCCTTGTTCACATTCCCCTTTCCATTCCCAACTTTAATTATCTTTAGCATAGTAATTCCTGCTGATAGCCAGCCTCTCCATTTCTGCTCTATAAATCTCCCTGTCCCTGCTATTCAAGTCCGGTCTGTATTGATTTTAATGTTGAGGAATCTTAACCCAGCCTCAATGTCTTCCAGTCGGTTGAAGTCTTCTATTCTGATTTCTTCTTGCCCTTTCTTGGTATCTACATCCTTGGGTACCACCATACCAGAAGAATTGCTTTCTATTTCATCCTTCTTTCCTATTTCCTTAGCCTTACCCATAAGCCATTCTTTAAGACTTTATTTTTCCTTTTCTTCCCACCTATGTTCAAGTCATATCTATTTGCCACCTCAATGCATTCCGTATAGTTTGCCGATGTTTCATCTAAGGGAATACTTTTCTTTTTAGTAATTGGCTTCCTTTCATTTTTACCTAACTTATTTTATTGCCCTTCTTGTAATTTCTCTTGCCCTGTGTGTGCCTTTTCTGGCCTTGCGAAAGAGCTCTTTCCTCATTAACAACTATTTTTATATCCTGTGGGGACTGTGGTTCTTCCCACTCTTGGGGAATCGCCTCTTGTTCATTATTAACCAGCAGACAGACATTAACAATTATTGAAATGAAGACAAGGAATCTCAAGGAACAGACGTTACACAGCAATTTAGAACAAAACCCCTTGCAGGGTAAACTTTATGTAGACTATATAAATAACAGTTCTGTGGGGTAATCTCTATAATAAATACTATATGATATAATGGCATAAAGTGGTGTTTTTATGCAGCTACAATAAATTAGCAGACCAACAAATACTAGCACAGAAGGCAACACTCTACTTTCTTAAATAAAGTCCATTAGTCCATCTTAACCTGCCCCTGCACAAGGATGAGATGGATTGGCGTGTTTGCAGAACTGCATGCACATTGTGGTGAACCAGAAGAAGGAGTCAGACAACTTACATGGACATGGTAAAAATTGTTTTATTTAAATTAAAGGAAAACTCATAACTAGTGTCTGAAACCCGAGGGTATCCTCACTTCTACTCCCCCTGGATCCTTTTCTCAGATGGGACTGGGACGAGGAAGAGGTGACTAGGCGGGATGAACACTAAAACCTCATTTCATCGCTGTACTACTGGGACGAAGAAGATGCTTGTAGAGTGCTTTAATCCCTTAACTGCCAAGCGTTTTCCCCCCCAGTGCCAAGGCCTTTTTTGGTGATTTCGGTATGTCGCCATTCAATCCCTTGTAACTTTTTTGTTACATGAGATTTCTTGGCCAAATGTGGCCCCTTTTCTTTCCATATGTAGTCGGTCATAACACCACCAAGGAATCCTAGTTTGCTGTATGGGGGTGAGAGAAAATAACCAAAAAGGAAGAACATTTTGGAGTTTTTCAGAAAATGCCAATAAAATGATATACAAAGAAGCCTGTGTTTATTTTCTTGTAAGAGCTATGAACAAATGGGCTGCTGTGCTGAATTTGCCATTTTCCATTCTTTCACAAACAGGTTGAGTGGAAACCAAAAACACATATTTTGATATGGTTAACAGCCGTTTTGTGAGAGGTAGGTGATTTTGGCCTTTTTCCAATAGGACATGCGTGGACGGAATGGAAGAGGAGGGTAGGAAAGCTGAATGGTAAGACAGAAAGGCATACATTTCTGAAAAGTAGACAAAATTCCAAGTTTAGGAAGGGGTGATTTGCGCAGGTCAGGTGTTATGATGTTGTTTACATGGAGATTTTCCTTACTGTAGAAATGGTATAAGCAATGGAATGCTTACTATCTCAAGTTCTAGTGAGGTCATAGGATAAGTGTTTGCTTGATTTGTTTTCAGTCTTCTAAGTTTTGTCAGTTGAAGTTGTTTCTTGATGAGCAAGGTGGCCTCTGCCGTTGCTGGGGGTCTCTTCACCATTTAACTCAATAAATATATATCTTGAAGACTTGCCTGCAGCCTTCAGTGTCTTCACAATATCAGGCAACAACTATGTAGGGAAAAATTCCATAGTTTGGGGAAAAATTGGGAAAAGGGCAGATAAAAAAGTTATGTGGTGGACATGGTTGGCGCGGTAAGGCAATGGCTTCTGTGAATTTTGAGAAAAGCAAAGCCCCGCCACATTCCCCGACTCTTCCAGTTAGGAAATCACACATTTTTTGTAATGTTTCACAAAACAAGCAATACCACAAGCCAAAAACAGAGCCATGGTTCACAAGTGTTTTATGCTTACGGCCTAAACGGACGTACTTAGCATGTGTAAGTAAGGAAAACAAATGTGGTGAGGAATGGCACGCATACTTTTTTTGAAAGAGCACAGGCAGACCTTCTGAAGGGTAGGTGACTTGTGCAGGTTACAAAAGTGTATAGTACCTAAATCAGCAACTAAATGTAGGGCTCATTTGGGAAATGAAAGGGTTGTGTGAAAAAGTGAAGCAGCTAATGTTCGAAAACGTTATGAAAAGCAAGCAAACACAACAAATGTCCTACCTTCCCGCATTCCCACAGGTGTCCCAACGAAAACGGTACCTCACATGTGTGGGTGCACCTACCTGGGTGCAAAGGGAAAAGGCTAAACCACTGGTAACCCCAAGTCTTTCGGCAGAGCAGATTCTAAGGGATTTTGCACTTGTGGACAACCTACAGATTTGGGCCTGGGGTGTCACAACAACCAAGGAAAGCAGGACACCGCATGCATTTCCAAAAAGAAGACATCCATGGGAATCCACAGAGGTCTGACATCGCCCCAGAATGTATTACCCACAATTCCCGGCAAAGTCCGAAATTTGGACGCAGCCTCGGTAATTGGGGCTATCACAACCGTTTCCTTGCCCAGGGAATATGAAAAGTACAGGGAAGTTTTTGACAAGAAGGGAGCAGAGGCACTACCTCCACATAGACCATATGACTGTCCTATTGACCTGGTCCATGATGCATCTTTACCTTCTGGGGAGATTTATTCCCTGACTCAAAAGGAAGATGCAGTACTAAAGGAATATTTGGATCAAGCATTGAGGTCTGGGTTCATATGGCCTTCTCGTTCACCAGCGGCCTCCCCTCTTTTCTTTGTTCCTAAGAAGGAGGGGGACTTACATCTCTGTATAGATTATAGAGCCTTGAACACGGTCACCATCCGCAACCAGTATCCAATTCCACTTATCTAGGTTCTATTAGACCAATTGGGCTCATCTGTCCTTTTCAAAAAGTTGGATTTGCGCAGGGCTTACAATCTGGTATGCATGAGAAAAGGAGATGAGTGGAAAACGGCATTTAAGACCAAATATGGACTCTATGAGTACTGTGTGCAATGCCCCAGCCACATTCCAGTGTTTCATTAATGATGTTTTCAGGGATCTACTGGATCGGTATGTCATAGTATATTTGGACATCATCCTCATATATTCACCTTCATATGAAACACATGTTCAGCACGTATCTACAGTCTTACAATGGTTACGTGAGAACAACCTCTATGCCAAACTTGAAAAATGCATCTTCCACGCTACCCAAGTGGAATTCCTTGGGTATGATATTACTAGCGAAGGGGTCCGGATTAGTAACACTAAGGTCAGAGCCATCCTAGATTGGCCTGTACCTACCTAAGTTAAATCCTTCAATCTTTTCTGGGGTTTTCTAACTTTTGCAGACGTTTCATCCACTCTTTGTCAGCTACTGCTGCCCCCCTAACAGCCCTCACTAGCTCAAAGCGATCCTTCATCTGGACTGATGAAGCTCAAGGTGCTTTTGATACCCTCAATACTGCTTTCACTTCAGCTCCTGTATTGCAACACCCTGACCCAGGTCGACCATTTTACATTGCGGCTGACGCCTCGGATCAAGCCGTAGGGGCTGTTCTATCGCAGTTATGTGTTGATACAGGTTTCCTTCACCCCGTGGCCTATCATTCCAGGAAGTTAACGAAATCTGAGACCAACTACACCATCACCGAGCGAGAACTGTTAGCAGTTCGGGATGCCTTTACAGTCTGAAGGCATCACCTTCTTGGTACTACAACTCCGGTGCAAGTATATACCGACCACCAAAATCTGCTTGCCCTACAGTCAGTAAAATGTACCACCGCTCGCCACGCCAGGTAGCACAAATTCTTTTCCATGTTTAATTTCGTGCTCACCTATCGACCGGGTCTCTACATTTAAAAGCAGATGCCCTGTCTAGGATACATGGGGAGGAACGTTCACGTGCTTGGGAAGGAACTGTCTTGCAACCCTGCCATGTAGTCTGCTCTTGTACCCTTGATTCTTCCTTAAAAGACTAAGCTGCTAAATTGGGTAGTGACTGACCCTCCTGAGATAGCAGACTACAACATGGATCTAGTTCAGTCTCTGCCCTTTCTACAGGGGCTTATCTACTTACCTGATACAGAGACCCGGTTGGTAACGTTGAAGTGGTGTCATGATGCTCTTATGGCCGCACACCCCGGTTGACGCAAAACCATAGAGCAATTGAAACAGTGATGTTGGTGGCCTTCCATGAATAAGGATGTGGCGGAATACATTGACACCTGTTCGGTTTGTGCCAAATGCAAGGGTTCCTCATCAAAATCCAGGGGACTGCTACAACCTTTACCCGTCCCTAAGAAACCATGGATTACGATTTCCATGGATTTTGTAGTCGAATTGCCATTGGTCCAGGGATACGATACCATCTGGGTGGTCATTGATTATTTCACCAATATGGCCCTGTTTATCCCATGTAGAGGTCTACCCACAGCCCCAGTTCTGGCAGAGCTGTTCCTGAACAACGTTTTTAGACGTTTTGGATTACCGGACATAATAATTTCTGATCGAGGTGCGCAGTTCACCTCTCGTTTTTGGCGGCATCTGACTACTGCTTTGCATATTGATGGAAGATACTCCACTGCTTACCATCCTGAAACCGATGGGCAGACCGAACGTGCTAATGCTACACTGGAACAATTTCTTCGTGTTTGACTATGCAACATCAGGAGTCCTGGTTGTTGTTTTTGGGGGCTGCGGAGTTCGCCTACAACAACTCTGTTCATGCTTCCACGGGTTCTTCTCTGTTCTTTGCTTCTATGGCCAGCACCCAAGAACCCTTCCCTTGGATCTGATGACCATATCGGATAATCCGGCGGTCCAGGAGGTTGTCCGGGATTTGCAGGCTCTACGTAGTCAGATCTTTGAACATTTAGAATCGGCTCAGCAGCAACCCAAGTTTCACGCTGATCGTCATCAGGCTCTGGAACCTACCTATCAACCTGGGACATTGGTTTGGTTGTCCACTAAGAACCTACGCGTCCCGTTATGCAAGTTTGTGGTGCCCCGTTTTTTGGGTCCTTTTCCCGTGAAGTCTTTGGTAAACCCTTTAGCAGTCAGGTTGGATTTGCCCCCCATTGGAAGATCCATCCCGTTTTTCATGTCTCCCTTGTTAAACCTTGTCATGCTGGGACTCGGTTGCCTTCTCATCCTGCGCTTGTCATGGTGCCGGGCACAGAAGAGTACGAGTTCCAAGCCATTCTGGATTCCAAAATTATTCGGGGATCCGCCATTATCTGGTGGATTGGAAGGGCTATGGTCCGGAAGAGCACACTTGGGAGCCTGAGTCGCATTTACAATTTACATGCTCCTGAATTGTTGGCCCAGTTTTTGTCCTCCAGTGCCTGGGATCTCTCTTTGAGGGAGGATGCTGTCAGGAATGCACCACGCTCACGCTCTTGTGCACACATCTCACCTTTGCAACTCAGGGACTCGCTCACTTCCTCCATTCCTATGTGTAAACCACATAGAGGTTCAAGCACACTTCATGGAAATCCATTTTGCAAAGGTAAAACACCTACACGCCTCGTCTCATTCCGGGAACGCTGGGGTTTGTCTTGGAAATGCTGGCAGCCTATCCATAGACTTCCATTGGTTCGTGCATGGCGAGATGTCGAGCGTCAAGTCAGTTGATCCTTTAAAACTCTGCCCAGGATTCAGAACGCTGCTTCTGAATCTCGTTTCCAGTGGCGTTTTCATTGTTACTAACTTTGTTCTTGTTTACCTCGACCAGGTTTTGTATCCGTACTACTCTTGTTTGTGTCCGTGGCTCATCTACAGTGACGTACTCCGACCCAGAACGTTCAACAGACTTCTTCGCATGCTGTTTTGTCTCTATTGTTTTCGGACCACAACCTCGGATTGTCCCATCGGATTGCTTTTGTCTTATCCTCGAAATGTTACCTCGTATCTAAGAACTTTTTCACAGACTTTCTTTAAACCTTGCTTGGATTAAGGACATGGTTACAGGCATCCTCGTGTCACCGGGAATAGTCTGTTACCAGACTTTGCTATTTGGATTCACCTCCACAGTACAGAAGAAGGACACCTGAACTTTCTCCAGGAAATGTAGCGATCAAAAACACTGGTAAGATTGGTACTGAACTCTAGTGAATGCTCTACTTTCTGTTATTGAATTCTTAGCTTATAACTCCAGTGATATTTCCAGGATTACGCCTTTCGTACATCTTGACAATAATTTGGCAGACATCCTAAACTCTTCTTTAGTGAGTATTACTACTGTTAGTACTTTTGGTATACTCTGGTGTGTGTTTGTGATGCTGGAAATGCATCGGAGGGACAGGGCCTCCGTATCCTTGTCCTTTACTGCTGTTTATCATGTGTTCTGTCGTGTTTTCCCTGCAGGAGTTCATGTGGGACTCCTGGCGGTGCAGCTCTCTCCTTTGGTTTTGGTGAACAGACCCATGGGATACCCTAATGGCACCCATGGGTGGAGGTACAACCCTGTGCCCTAGTGTATGTTTTTGGGCACCTGTGTGTGGCCCACAGAGCACGGTATGCTCTGGTGGCAGCTTTGTGCTGAATTGACTGGTACCCTGAGTATCCTCCATTTTGGGATGCCCAGGCCCTGTCATTGGAATCGGTAGATGCCTGATGGAGACAAGATCGCCCCCATGGCCTCTTGCCTTCCATCGCCTGTTACCTTGATCTTCCCGAAGTCCTGGGAAGCCCTGACTCTGTC
Source organism: Ambystoma mexicanum (assembly GCF_040938575.1). NCBI lineage: Eukaryota > Metazoa > Chordata > Amphibia > Caudata > Ambystomatidae > Ambystoma > Ambystoma mexicanum. The sequence continues at coordinate 956,844,424 of NC_090930.1, read as the reverse complement.
CCTTCCCCCTGACCGGCTGTTGGGTGGAAGTTCCATATATGGTAGTGTGGGAAAGTGCCGACCAGACTGGCTGGAGCCTTCTCAATGACTGTATATTGCGGTGGGACCTGGGTGAATGGAGTGTGTGAAGAATACGCATTCTATGTTGTGGATGTCTAGTATCTTGTGTTTGACACAATGACTGAGACAGCCCTGCCCGAAACTGGTATGAATGCAGTGTGGAGTGTCGAATGGCTGGGTACTTGTCCCAATACACATAACTTGTTGAGAGTGTCTGGAGAGAAGAGAATGGCCTGAATGCACTATGCACCTGATTGGTTGCCTGCCTGCATGAATGCCCTTCATAGGGATTGGGTGCTTAAGTGTGACCTAGTGGAATGAATGGGAGATTAACAGTATATCTGGGCACCTCTCACTGCTAGAAGAGTGTTCAGAGCTGAAGTCCAAACTACGGGGAGTGACTGGAGTGAAACTGACGCTTGACCTTGAAGCCCTGCTGGACGAGAAGAATTGCTGTTGCTCTCCTTCATCAATCTGAAAGCTGCTGTGTCTTCAAGGACTGACCCAGAGAGGACCTGGTAAGGCGCCCTCTTCCCGAGCTATGAGGGACCATCGTGCACCAGCTGATCTTTGCCAAAGCTCCCTGGTAGACAGACCATCGACAGGCTGCCGACCCGAGACGGGGACTGCCGCGGAATCCCAAAGAGAAGCACCCAGACTGTTGTCCGCCACCGTCGACGACCGCTGTCACTGACCGGAGCCGCAGCGCTCCCGTTTGCCTAAGAACTTCATTTGATCCAAGGACGCTCTCGTCTGCATCGCCGCCCTTCTTATCCCACTGGAGAAGGCCTGACCGTCGACGCACCGAGGAGTATCTGCCGGTGGGTTTTCCACCACCCAAAGACCACAGAGAAGGTGACGACTCGAAGCCCTTGCTGGGCCACAGTTCTTCATACTCTTTGCGGTCCAGAACTATCGTCATCGAGGTGCCCCGCACGCCTCTTCCTTGCAGGACATTTACGCTTCTCTGTCGACGAGCACTGCTAGGATAGAAGCTGCCACTTCAGCGCGTAGTTCATCCTGTTCTCCGTCAGACGTTCGACGAACCGTGACTCCTGTCTTAAAGGGAAGGCACTCAAGAAGGGCCATCGGTTCCCCGACGAGGAACGCTACAACACCAGGTACTTTGCGGTTGCAGAACTATTGGGAAGTCTCTTGTGAACAATATATGGACTGGACTTGTGATATACCTTTATTCTACAGGTTGCCCAGGTGGGGGATCTCCACACAGAACTGTGTCTAGGGTACGGGGCCAGTATTCTGCCAAATGCTCACCAACTGCTTTCCTCTTACCTCTACTGTTGGTTTCCGTTCTGAACTGATTTGTGTGCCATTTAACCGTCCAGTTGATGCACTTTATGGAGATCTAATAGTAATGGTGGTACCACGTAGACTTGTATATTTGCTATTATAGATAACCGAGTACAAAGTGAGTTATCGTGATATTGTACATAACCTTGAATATTATTATATAAAGACTGTGTTTTAACCGATACAGTGTGCGGACATTCCTTTGTGGGTGCTTGGGGACTACACTGTACTTAAGAACCAGCTTGCATCACCTCCTGAGAAGCTAGGCCTTGATTGCTTGTCCATTGCTACCGTAATAGAGAATCTTGGCTGGGGTCCTCTGTGCCTCTCCTCTACCATATAGAGAGAAGAAGTACAGACACCCCCCTCCGGTCCTTCACAGTGTTCTTGGCTAACTTTTGTTATTTCCTTTGCAGCCAGCGGTTTACCAGGGTGTAACTCATTTTCGGGCAATACTCACCTCAATCTGTCCTTTCGTACTCTTGAGGGGTATATTGTCAGAAAGACCCAATAACTTCACGACGTGTCAAAGATTGCTGCTCTGTTCTGTTTATAGATGCTACGTCTAACATGGTGCTATGGGCATAAATGCGGAGACCCGCAGCAGGATGATCATGATTGTTTACTCCTGCATTATCATGCTAGAGCAATATGTCGGATATGTTATATGTTGAACTCATATAAAGTTTTTCAGATGCTTAAAGGTGTTTATAAAGCCATGGGGATGCGTGTACATGCTAGTGTGGAGGGGCTTCTATCAAAAACAATCATAGAAATATACACAATCCGTAGTAAAAAATTAGATCTTTACTGATGGCTGGTCCCGTGGTTTTTAGAAACCGAGCAGCCCGTTTAATGCAAAAAGACTTTTCTTTAAACTTTTATTTATTTAGCTTGGCAGCACAACATAGACGAGCAACATGCAAGGCAAGCACAGCGTGATAACAGTTAAGGTGATAGTTTTGGGAAGACCCATAAGGAGTGTCCGGTGCGCTGGAAGATTGTTTTTAAAGAGAAAAATACAATAATCCTGCTCCTTATATGTGTACATTAGTTTCTTGGGTAGAGCTTCTGAAGGAAAAGCCGTGCGTGTGGAGCGTGACCTGGGGCCTAGACATATATGTGTGGAAAAACTGTTATACGCTATGCTGAAAGAGAGAATATCTGAAAACGCCCCACATATATTGAAATATCTACAGGTGCCTATACCCGATGCAAGAGGATTTGTAAAAGTGCAACGTGTATAGGTAACATCTGTACCAGCATCAGGTTGCCTGCTGTGGATCAATACGGTTATGTGTTCCAATACGGTGTGGGATCTTTATACCTGTGCCCTAGAGCTGTATTGCAGCAGCTCGTGGATTAACGGTTTGCAGGCTACTTCTGCATTAAAAGTTATATTTTACAGGCCCCGGAACTATCTGAACTTTTAAATGCTATGAGTATCTGGTGTCTGCAGAGTTATAGATGTGGTGCCCGTGAGGGCGTGTATAGCGTGATTTATAATGCTGCAAAAAAATATCACAGTTGGTAACCCTGCATCAAACCGTACCTGTATATTATCCGTTATAAAAAAATAAAATGTCTTCCACCAGCCTGGTCTCTGGCAATTGTTTTGTAGTGCTTCAATGGATAACAATAGGCGTTCAAGAATGCATAAAAGCTATTATGATAAAAAAGGCATTGGGAGTTATGGGAGTGTTGATGCTCTTTATCGAAAAGTACCATGTGATAAACACCCCGTCACACGAGGAGCTGTTAAGGTGTGGCTATCTGGTCAAGAGACATATACCCTTCATAAAAACGCTAGAAAATGCTTTAAAAGAAGAATGACTGTGGTATCTGACCGAGACCAACAGTGGCAGGCTGATTTAGTGGATATAAGTCATTTTGAAAAGCAGAACAATGGTGCACGATACATCTCGACGGTGATAGATGTTTTATTAAAATACGCTTTTGTAGAGGTCTTAAGGGATAAGACTTGTTCAAGAGTGACAGCTGCTTCCAAGCATATTTTCAGTAAGGGCGAGTCGAGTACCTGCAAAATTATAAACTGATGCCGGTAAGGAGTTTTTAAATAGACAACTCCAAACCTTCTAAAGCAACACATCGTTCATCATTTTATAACACACAACGGGCCTCATTACGACCCGTGCGGTAACCATGGCGCTAGTCGCGCCACGGTTGCTGCCGGTATTTTACTGATTCCGCCATGGTGAATGGCGGAATTACTGCCCCATTCCAAGGTTGGCGGGCGGTAATTCCTCATTCACCATTGGCCCTTCCCCATTCCCATTCTTGCCCCCATAGGGCTCAATGGGAATGGAGAAGGCAGTAATTACGGCACCGTAATTATCTCCAAGGTCCCTTTGCGGGGCTTCCTTAACGGCTGGTAAAACCAGCCCTTATGGTAGGGACCCGCAAAGGGACCTCGTAATTGGGCGGTAAGGGATTACCGGAACCACTGCCCTTACCGGTACCGGTAATCCCTTACCGCCCGGGTCGTAATGAGGCCCAACAAGGTTAAAGCCGCTGTTGTTGAACGTTTTAATAGAACCTTGAAATCTAAACTTTGGAGATATTTCACAGCATATAATACACAAGCTATGGGGACAAATTACAGTCTTTTATAGATGTGTGTAATAACAACTATCGCCGGTCTATTAAAATGACTCCAAAGTCTGTAACGTCTGAAAACTCATTAGCAGCGTGGAGAAACCTGCATGCTGAAAGGTTATCGGAGAAGATCAAGAAAACACCCTTACACGTAGGGGACCACATCAGAGTATCCAAGTCAAAAGGTGTCTTTACAAAAGGGTACCATCAATCCTTTACCGGTGACATTTGTATAGTAGCAAAAGCCTCTGTGAAAGAGGGGGTATGCATATACCAGTTGTCTGATTATGCTGGGGAAGTTTTAAGCAGTAATTTCTATACCGAGGAGCCGACGATCCCCAACGTCTTTATAGGGTTGCGAAAATAATTCAGAGTAAAGGAAGGGGATCTAAGAAATAACACCTGGTAAAATGGATGGGATGGCCTGAGAAATTTAACAGTTGGGTCAGCGCTTCATCTCTAGAGAATCTAAAAAGCAGAGGAGCTCCCTGAGAAGATGGAAAACATAGGATTTTATATCACATTTCCTACAAATGCCTCTTTAGATACATTCCCCAAGAACAAAATATCAAATTATTCTGTTAAGCTGGCAAAACCTGTTAATTTACAAGGATTGTGGGAAGCAGGTCTGATGGAGATTCAGTATCCCCATACATTGGACACGGTGGACAAAAGGGAGGCCTGGTAAGAGTGGAAAACCTGCTGAACTGTTACACGTGGGCTTTCCTCATGGCTTTTACCCCACCATACAAACGCTGCTAGATACTATCAACAAATCGCTCACAAGAATCGAGCACTATTCAAATATACAGCTGTTTCTGGATAGCGTGCCGAGGAAAGCATTTCTAAGATCGGCTGATCTTACCACATAGTTTATGTGTAGCAGGAAACCTTTTAGGATGCTGGGAAGCGTTCAACGTGTAAAAAGTAATAAAGCTCTAGACAGAACACGTGCTGACATTGATGGTGGATTTTACAGTCTCATGATATTCAGCAATATAGTAGAAAATCAAAGGGTTGGTGACTCATATGCTCCCCTAATGAGAACCGCCAAAGTTAAAGGGGAAAATAACGGTATTGTTAATATACAATACATCAAACCTGATTATATCCCTGTTTCTAAGTGTCATTTTGACACCATCAATATACAGATAAGGGACGATCAGGGGGAGCTAGTCTCATTTAAATACGGGAAGGTCTTAGTGAAACTACACGTGTGCCCTAGATGGGAGAAAAACAGCTAGAACATGGTAATCATTAAGAATTACGGGGAGCCGCATGTTTATAGGGATTATTACCACAGGCAAGCCGGCTATGGCGATCAACCCTACTTCCAAGGAGCGCCTGTTATGTATGGTGAGGGTCTAGGAAGTATTTTCAGAAGTCTTTTTAGAAGTGCTATGCCCTTCCTGCACAAGGGTTTGAATTAGACAAGCTGCATATGAAAACCGCTGCTACAAATATTGCTAAGGATGTGGTGTCTACTACAAAATTGTTTCAATCAACCAACACAAGAGGGTTCTGGCTTGGTTTACTTGGGTAAAACCCGAGCAAAAAGAAAAAGGAGAGCTTCGAACAGACGGGGGCCTCCGAAGCTGCATAAAAAATGAAGATCAACAACGAGAACTGCTCAGAAGAGAAAACACACCCCGAAGAATAGACAGAACAAGAGAAATAAAAACATACCCAACATCAATATTTTCTAAAAGATGGCCTTTATCCACTGTGCCTCGGGGGAATGTGTGAAATCGGAACTAGACCTGTTTGTCGTGCCCCCAACACAAGCAAGCATTGAAAACAATTTTTCATGGAAGTTGCGCCCCTAGCTGCACTATATCCTTTAGCACCCATAGAGTTTTATATATCGGGCTCAACAGAAACGTACCTGGATTTGAATGACACTTTACTTCACCTATCCTGTAAAATAACAAAAGCTGTTTGGGCCGCTATTACAGCCGCACCTATGGTCGCCACTGTTGCCTATCCTGTGGCCACCCTTTTCAACCAGGTGGACATTACTCTAGGCGACTGTCTGATTACGCAGACTGACAACATGTAAGCCTATACAACGTACATAGAAAGTATTCTGAACTACAGCAATGAAGCTTTGGACACTCAACTCACTGCAGGGCTTTTTTATAAGGCCACAGCAGGGCATATGGAGGATTACGCTCTAGATGGAGCCAACACAGGGTTTATACAGAGAGCAACGTATGTGACAGGTAGCAGAAATCTTTATTTGTTAGGGGATCTACAGACAGATCTATTTTTCCAGGAGAAACCTATGGTGAATAGTGTTGATCTAAAAACTAAACACTCGAAATAAAGATTCTTTCTGCCTTAACAATGATAATGCAGAAGCCTATAAGCTGGTAATAGTATCCGCAAGTTTATTTATTAAAAGGGTCAATGTGTCACCTACGGTCAGACTCGTTCGTGCCGACGCTCTACAAGTATCTAACTTAAAATACCCTGTCGAGAGGACATCCTTGAAAATCTTCGGTGTACCAGCGGGCAGTCGTGTTGCAAGTCAGGATAACTTATTCTTGGGACAACTACCTATAATAATCATTATTGGTTTTGTGGATAACACCGCTTTTTCAGGGGATTACGCCATCAATCCTTTTATTTTTAAACATTACAACATTAACTATGCTGCCCTTTTTAAGGACGGGGTTATCATACTGGCCAAAACCTACAGTCCCACTTTTCAACACAAAAATAGGATTAGGGAGTATCTGGGTCTAATCTCCATCAGCGGCAAGCACATTCATGATAAAGGCTTTGTGATACCTCGTGACAACTACGACAGGGGTTGCACATTGTTGGCTTTTGATTTGAGACCCAATAATGCATCTCTGGCCATTATAATCTGAATAGGAATGGTAATTTATGCATCAAGGTTCGATTTGCTGCAAATGATATGATATGATATATGGCATTTGTAACGCCCCTATACACAAGTGTTTCAAGGCACGACGAGGCAGGGGGGCGGGAAACAAGGGGAGACAGACAACGATCCTGCTAGGCCAGGTGTCATTCAGATCACGCAAGTGCAAGGGTAGAGGGGACTGGGAAAAGTGCAAGGGGAAGGGGAGAGGGGGAAAAGTGCTGTACATGGTTAGTAGAATACAAGATAAATAATAGGGCCAGCTGGTGGCAAGTGCAAGGAAAGTGCAGTACATGGTTAGTAGAATACAAGATAAATAATAGGGCCAGCTGGTGGCAAGTGCAAGGTAAGTGCCGGGAGAAGGGGCTGTAGGATACAGAGACAGTCCCGTAGTGCAGGTAGGCAGTGCAGGGAAGAGTGGCTGGGCCAAGGACCGAGATCAGTGAGAGGCCCAGTAGCAGATTCAGTGCAGGTTCAGTGATTTTAGCAGGGGAGAGAGGCAGAGAAAGCAGAGGCAAAGAGGAAGGTTTTGAGGTGCTTCCAGAACCGGAGATGGTTCTCCTCAAGTTTCAGGGAGGCAGGAAGGCTGTTCCAGAGGGAGGCCCCTGCTGCGGAGAGAGATCTACCCCCAGCTCGTTGCTTGGAGAAGCGGCTGACCCTGAAGTAGTTGGAGGTGGATGAGCGAAGAGCTCGAGAAGGAAGATATTTTGGAAGAGAGAGTTGAAGGTATTTTGGCCCAAGGCCCCAGAAGGCCTTGTGGACAATGCAGAGGGTTTTGAACTTAATCCTCGCAGCCACTGGGAGCCAGTGTAGTGATTTCAGTCCTGGAGAGATGCGGCCCCTGGGCTTGAGGCCAAGGACAAGTCTCGCAGTCCTGTTCTGAATGAGTTGCAAAGGGCGGAGAGTAGAGGCAGGAAGATTTAGATAGAGGCTGTTACAGTAGTCCAGCTTCGAGAGAACCAGGGCTCTGGAGACAGTGAGCTTCTAGGGGAAGGAGAGGAAAGGAAGGATACCTCTGAGGAGGTGTAGCTGGTAGTGTGACTTCTTAGAGATGTCAGATATGTGAGGAGAGAAAGAGAGTGTGGAGTCGAAGATGACCCCAAGGTTTTTTGCCTTGCAGGTAGGCGCAGGAAGAGGGCCAAGAGAGGCCGGCCAGAGAGCTGGTGGGAAGGAGGGAGTGGGTGTGCCGATAAGTAGAATCTCAGTCTTACTGGAATTAAGGCAGCGGTTGTTGGCGGCACACCATTCCTGGATAGCAGAGAGACAGTCAGAGATGAGGGAAGGGGAAGAGGAGGCCGAGGGGAGCCTGAAAATGAGCTGGGTACCATCCGCGTAGCACTGAAAGTTGGGACAGAGAGCGGCGATGCGATGAGCAAGAAGAGCCAGATACTGGTTGAACAGCCAGGGGGAGAGGTTAGATCCCTAGGGGACACCACAGGTAGAGAAAAAGATGTCAGAGAGGAAGGAACCCAGTTGGACCTGGGAGGGTCGATTGGAGAGGAAGGAGGTCAGCCACGCCAGAGCCTGACCAGTGATGTTTATGTTTATATTTATTATTTGATAATGCGCACAAAAAACCCAGGGGTAGCCGGGCGCAGCAGGTACAAGGTTACTTAAGCTTGGGTTGCATACAGGGAATAAGAAGCATGTCAATACAGTACATACATGTCAATACAAACAATTGGAGATGAAAGGCTAACATATTACAGTCTTGAAGGAGTATACAAAAAGGCAAAAGGGTAAGCGCAGAAAAGTCATGGACTAGGTTTCGGGAGTATCATGGCCGTATTAGTTGTCGTTGGACCAGAGCCAGTTTTTTACCTTACATCGGAAGTTGGTATAGGGTAGGTTAGCCCTTAGTGCTATAGGCAATGCGTTCCACGCCTGGGCAGCTCTGACCGGGAAGCTAGCTCCGCCCGCTTTGGATCATCTAAATCTAGGGGTTTCAAGCAGGAGGTGGTTAGTAGCCCTAGTGAAGTGTCTGGCCGATTTTCTGGTCAGTTTGGCCGAGATGTAGGGGGTGCCCATGTTATCACGGAGAAGTTTGAGCAGGATGGTGTGGTTGACAGTGTCAAAGGCAGAAGAGAGGTCGAGCAAAATGAGAACACAAGGGGTGTTAGAGTCAAGGTTACAGAGCAGGTCTTCACGGATGTTCAGGAGAGCAGTTTCCGTGCTTCTGGCAGCTCTGAAGCCAGACTGATGGTCATGAAGACTACCAACAGATTCAGCATGGAGATTAAGCTGGGAGATGGCCAGTTTCTCCAGGAGCTTGCCCAGGAAGGGAGTGATAGAGATTGGGCGATAGTTAGCTGGGCAGGAGGGGTCGGAAGAGGGTTTCTTAAGAAGGGGGTGCACAGGGGAGTGCTTGAGGGGGGATGGGAAGAATCCAGAGGCGAAGGAGTGATTGCAGAAGTCAACCAGGGCAGGGGCCAGGGAGTCGATGTGGTCCTTGATAGTTTTGGAGGAACAGGGGTGGACCTGTTTTGACGAGACTTTCATAGATCGGACTTGTCTCGAAACCTCGTCAGCAGAAAAAAGGGGAAAGGCAGAGAAGGAGGGAGGAGGGGTGGCTGCAGAAGGGCCAGAGGGAGAGCAGGGAATAGAGGGGGGGAGGTGATAGGAGGAGAGTGAGGACAGGATGAAATGAAGTGAGAGGCCAGTGCCGTGCAGAGGGCCTGGGAGGGGACAGGAGAGGTGGAGACTGCAGCAGGGTTGGCCGGCTCCTTGCAGATTTTAAAGAGTTCGGCCGACTTGTTAGATGCCGCAGAGATGCGGTCTTGGATAAGGGCTCTCTTCTCAGTGAGAACAGAGAGCCGGTATTGCCTTTGAAATAGGCGGCAGGCCAGTTTGTCAGAGGATGAACATGAAGCACGCCATTTCCTCTCTGCCACCCTGCACTTGCGTTTAAGGATGACGAGATCTGAGTCATACCAGGAGTTACATTTGGCTTTGGGCTTCAGGTGGATCCTCATGGCAGGGGCAAGGATATCAAGGGTATCAGATATAGCAGAGTGGAGAGGGCTGTGTCAGGGCGGGAGTCAGCCGAAGGGGGAGGAGGGGGCGAGAAGGTGGTAGCGAAAGCCTCAACTGACACGCGCTTCATGGGTCGGATGACCGCGAAGGTGGGTGGCAGTGATGAGGGTGGCTTTGCCTGTGAGATAGGGAAGGTGAGGTGGGAGGATAGGAGAAAGTGATCACCCCAGGAGAGAGGAGTGGAGAGAGGGACAGAGAGGGGAAGGTCAGAAGAGATCAGAGCATCAAGAGTGTGCCCTGCAGAATGGGTCAGCCCAGACAGGAGAATAGAGAGTGAGAGAGAGTCGCAGAGGTTACGAAAGAGTCCAGAGGGAGGACAGGAGGCATCAAGGTGGATATTGAAGTCTCCAAGAAAGAGGAGTTGAGAGGTTGAGGACAGGAGTGAGGAGGAGAGGTCAGCCCACTCAGAGAGGAAGGCGGAAATTTGACCAGGTGGCCGATAGATAGTAGCCACGGTAAGGGAATGGCTAGGAGAGAGAGAGAGAGTCGGCAGACAAGGCATTCAAAGGAGGAGTAGGTCTGCGTAGGAGTGACAGTGGCAGGAATCCACTCAGGGAAGATAAGGGCCACCCCCCCCCAGCACGGTTGGGCCTGGGCAAGGAGAGGATCTTGTAACCGTCAGGTAGGAGTGTGTCAAAGCTGGTGACAGAGCTGGCAGTGAACCATGTCTCAGTGAGACCGAGGATGTCAAGGTCCAGTACCTCAAGAAGGCGACAGATATCAGAGGAATGTTTGACGGCAGAGCGAGAGTTGAGAGTGGCAATGTGGAGAAGGTTGCCATCCTTGAAGGACTTCCGGGGAGGGGTACAGATCAGAGGTACGCCCTGTGGAGGTGAAGAAGAAGGAGCCAGAGAGAGGGCAGGGTGAGAGGGTGGAGGCAAGGTAGCCGAGGACAGGGAAGAGGGTTCAGCAGGAGAGGAAAGGAAGTTGATGAGGCGCGGGAAGCGTCTATCAAAGAGGTGGAGGTTGGCCTGAGGGCCTTGGACCAAGACGGTCCCATTAGCGTAGACATTAATGATGGCCTTAGAGGAGCGGAAGGGGGCCAAGAGGACTTCCCAACGGGTGCCACCATTAATGGGAGAAGAGGAGAAGGGAGAGAGCACAGAGACCATATGAAGGGTCCATTGGTCAGGTGAAGGCACGAAAAAGAGGATGTCAGTAAGAGTTTCCTTGGAAGAGGCACTGGTGTAGGTGTCAGCGATAGGGAGTACTGGGTTGGAGACCAGGATATCCTTTTTAAACTTTTTCCTACCAGATTTAGTGAGGAGAGCAGGATAGTCAATTGAGAAGCAGTTAGAGAAGATAGGAGAGATAGAGAGCACCATGGAATAAGGAGGGAGTGGGGGGGGGGGAGACAGACGAGAGCAAGCGGACAGGAATGAAGCGGCAAGCCCTAGTTTACCACAATTACAGAGCAACAGTAACAGTAAATACGAATTAGGTACCCAGTGTAGAGGCCACCTAAGTTTGAAAGTACTGCGAGGGGAGAAAAAAGCCCTAGTTGACCAATTACAGAGCAACAGTAACAGTAAATACGAATTAGGTACCCAGTGTAGAGGCCACCTAAGTTTGAGAGTCCTGCGAGGGAAGAAAAAGCCCTAGTTTACCAATTACAGAGCAACAGTAACAGTAAATACGAATTAGGTACCCAGTGTAGAGGCCACCCAAGTTTGAAAGTCCTGCGAGGGGAGAAAAAAAGCCCATGTTGACCAATTACAGAGCAACAGTAACAGTAAATACGAATTAGGTACCCAGTGTAGAGGCCACCTAAGTTTGAGAGTCCTGCGAGGGGAGAAAAAGCCCTAGTTTACCACAATTGACGGAAAACACTGAAGTGGTGAAGGTTGGTGGGCGAGCAGGTGGAGCTAACCAGAAAGAATGGCGGACTGGCGCCTGGCGTCCCCTGCGGACACCTGCAGACACACTGGGAGCCGCAGCCGTAGGAGCCGCCCTTTGCCTAAGAGGCCCTTAGCCGAGGGGCCTGCCGGGAAGGGGGGCTGCCCAGGGGGGTGGGATTTAAGGCAGGAGGAGAGGAAGGGGAGGGGGGTGTGGGCGGCTGGGAGGCAGGAAGGGAGAGGGGAGAGGAGGACCAGGAAGTGAGGTGGAGGGCTGGGGCAGGGGGCAGCACAATGCGCACAGAGCGCCAAAAAAACAAAACAGTAAACAGTAAAAATATATTGGAACCTTACTGAAGCCCAACGGGGCTTGGAAGGCAGCCTCACAGCAGGCCACACAGGGCTACGGGCAACCGCTCAATCCCGCTCAGGCTCAACAAGGAGTGTACCAATGTATCAAACACTGGGTATCTTATTATTATGGCTCTATTTGACTCAGTCATAGAACTCAACTATCAGCGTCAGGTGTTGTACGATATGTAATGGTTACCTACCAGATCATGCGTTTCCTGTGTAAAGACAAACATGCTATGAAAGCATTCAGGAGCGTGTATTTGTGTGATAACATTCCAAGGGATATACCTGGCGAGCGGCCCATCAGCCTTGTGGTGAACACCGACCCCCATGATCAAGAAGGCACACACTGGATAGCGATGTTTATAGACAATGGTGTAATAACTGTCTTCGATAGCCAGGGGTACTTCCCAAGCCACTCTATATATACAGCAGCACTCCTTTGGACCATGTTAAACATATAGCACCCATATTACATTATAATAGAGCACAGGTGCAGCATTCTGAAGCCGTGACATGTGGGCAACACTCCTGCTACTTTGTTTCTAAAATGTCTGAGAAACATTCATTGAAGGCTGTTATGCAAACCTATTCTCTTGATCGCAGACAAAATGATCGGATGGTGGCGGCTTTTGTGAACAAGAGCAAATATCGCAGACCCCCTGTAAATGTATTTAGCTTTTGTCAGAAATGCACTCTTGTTACTAAACCCTAGAGATGTGTACATGTCTAAATAAAAACATCTTGTGATTTGAAACAAAAGCCTCTTTTTCTAACTTATGTAATTTTTATTTAATATTTTTTTAAAATGCAATGCTAGACATGTTTGAAAGGATTACAAGTGAAATGTTTGGTAGGTATAAATAATCACTACAGATGTTTATCATTTTACGGTCAGTATCTCTGCCCATTGCCGTCTTGTCATTTTAGAAGTGCTCTTCTCGCCTTGAGTTAACAGAGATGCTGGCAGATCCCTCCGTACTATACCGCTGCCAGTGTTCGTCTCTCGCACTTCGCGTCAAAGGGTCAGCGTTGTTTTCCCCGTTTTCATCAGGACCATTCCTTGGCTTCCCATGGGCTGGCGACATACTGAGGATCTTTGATATTGTGGTGCATAAGTGGTGCTTTCGGTGTTGGCAACGAATGCAGTGGAAGAAAGCACTGTGCGTCCTGTGATAGCTGCTGGCACCTTAAGCAGCGAGAGGAGGAGCTGCTGTGGCCTGCTGTGGGCCATCTCTAAACTCCTTCAAAATCACCCCCTCCATGTAAGCGGAGCGGGAGTGGTGCGTAAGTGGTGTTTTCAGTGTTTACCGTTCCGAGCCGACACCGCTAGAACTGCCGGAGCCAACTTTCTTCTTTTTTTTTTTTTTTTTGTTTCAACAACCAGAGGAGCTGCATGACTATGAGGAAAATGGCAGGGCATCAACAGCCGGATTCAGAGGCTTCAGAGGAATCGTCGGGGATTCGAACAAGGTGCCAGGTGAGGCAGAGGATTAGTTTGCTTCCAACATTATCCACCTCCAGGGGAGTTGCTAGGTCTGGAAAAGACCCGGGGCTAAACTGATTTCGGAACTGGTGGGACTGGGGGCTAGCTAGCCTTTTGGCTGTAGCTCCTGAGATTCTTTCCGGGGCTACAACCAAAAGATCAGGGGCTATAGCCCCCTCAGCCCCCCCCCCAGCAACGCCCCTGTCCACCTCCTTGCCTGTTAATGCGCCACTTAGACAATCACGACTACCCTTCAGTATACGTGAGCCGAGGGAGATTGGGGTCCTCCCAGCATGGCAACAAACCCACACTGGAAACACTGGAAACACGAACATGGGGCCAATGCAAGATCGGGAAACTAGCGCAAATGGGCTGGGTGTCGCGATAGCTAGCCTATCTGACTTGGCAAGCACAACACTTCGGCATGCAGCAACAAACCCTGAAGTGCTAGTAGCGGGAGTAGAGAGCCGTGGGATTATTGTAGAGAGCCTGCAATCTGAGCAACCGGAAACAGGGGGTCCACCAGATGATGCAGGGATGGCGAATAGCTCCATGCCCTTAACAGCAAAACAAACTATAGCGAGTACAGACCCAGGGACAGATCCACTGCTACCGGGATTTACCAGACAGTTTGACCCACAGCTAACAGAGGAAATCATGGGGTTGAATGAAACTGTCAAAACACTGACTGAGCTGATTGAGCTAAAATCATTAAATGATTTACCTGGACAGGAGGCTGGGGCGGAAGCCAGTGAGGAGGAGTTTCAAAAGGGGTGTGGAGAGTGGTAAAGTTGCAGCCTCATTTATTATTGAGGAAGAAAGGGCCCGAAAAAAAAGGAAAGATCTACCTGTTGAAGCTGGCGATATTTTCCTCCACCCAAACCCTTACACAGTTCAACTGATATGGAAGGCGAAGGTAAATGGCCCATCTCCAGCAATTACTGCCCTCATAAACCAGCCGAGTTACACGGTCACGAACCTGGATGTGCTGAATGATGGGGCATTAACCTCAATACCATCACAATTTGATACTAAGACCATGGAAAACCATGAGGGACATGAGGTCATAGCTGAAATCAATGAGTCGGGCAGTATAATTTGGGAAGACTTTGAGGATCTGGAGGTTTTTGAGACTCTGACTAACCTGTGTGGAGAGAATGCAGATCCGGGGAGAGACTCTGCGGCCTGGCATAGTAAAAATCCGGATGAGAGAATAAAGATTAATGATACCGGGACGGTCAAGGAAACGGGAGATACTACTGCAAACCTTGACCTTGCGAATAAAACAGATACCGGAAGTTCTGAATTATCCCTTACCAGGATAAAGGAAAAACCCCAAAAATAAACAATTACCCTTGAATAGGGGATCTAAGCAACTCAGCATTGGCTTAGAAACTTAAGCAAGATATCTCAGCCTTGACTGGGAGAATTGCGAGGAAAAACAAAACGGCATCTCTTTCATCAAAGAGAAGATGGCAGTGCTGGATGCTGAAGCGGATTCCCTGCAATTGGCTCGGGATAGAAATAGAGGGGATAAGCCAGGGATACAGGGTTATCCACCCTGCTCATCATGTCGTCAATCTCAAGTGATGCAAAGGTTAAAGGAAAAATGTGGATGGATCCTGAACCCTCACCAAGGAAAAGAAAACCAGAAGAGTCTCTCAATATAACAATGAAGGACAAGGAAAAAAAAGGAAAGAATGGATGATTTAGTACACGTGCAAAACACAATTATGGCAGCATTGACCATTACAATTGTCATGCACCACCGATTCCGGCCCTTCTGGACTTTGTGGTCCATGATGCACCGCAGCATGAGGTCAGTGATACTTCCAACATGGCCGACGACCCAGAAACGCTGCGCTTTAGTCTATATGCGCAACACTCTGCTTCTTAGAAAACAGGCACGCCCCCGCGGCTCTGCGCGTCTCAAAGCAACTGCTTGGAGTTGTTAGGCGTGTGTTTCGAGCCTGTGTACTGTACTATTTCCAGTTCCTTAACCCTTTTTTTCCCTTCCTGGAACCCTCTCCTGATTCCTGCATTTCTTCCGCTAGCCTTATCTCCCCTCATCCCGGAACCCGTCTTGTGCTCAGTGCCGTGGTCTTACGGGCACTCTCTGAGCATAGGACGCCTGCCCCTCCTCTTTCCTTGATCCCGTCGCTGAACATTCCTGGATACTGAACGCTATCCTGCTTAATGCAGCCGGCTACCTCACGCTGGAACCCGAAGACTCGCGCTCCTACATGTACAAGTCTCGAAAAGTGAGGAAGAAGGAAAGCGCTCCCAAGAAGACCACAAGCAAGGAAAAACAGGTGAGAAAGAAAGAAGCTTATGACAACAATTTCAGCGTTTTAAAAATGGTATGAAAACATAAATGAATCGCTTCAAGATGTCTTAACGACAAATTTAAAGACCAAAGACCAATTGATTGGAGTCAAATCCTTTATGGGAAGGATTGAACAAAGACTGGATAAAGAATCTCAACTGACCTGTACATGGCAAAATTGCCTAAATGACTTAGCAAGGAGACAAGCGATAAAGCACTACTAATGGAGGCAGACCTGGAGTATTGCAAATGGATGAGGAATGTATATAAAACGAGAGAAAATCGAATTAACCAGAGAAGGAGCAGAGAATCCCCACCGATAACGACCTGTAGAGAAAAGGAAACATTAAAACAAGGGGGAAAGGATATAAAAACGGCTGATTGGAAACAGAAGTATAGATGGAAGAACAGAAATAGTTGCATCAGACAAAACAAAAGCTAAGCAAAATCAAAACAATAATAAAGTGATTAAAGAGATAGTAAAGGAGCAAGAAAAATCTGATTCTGCTATGCGACAAACCACCGAGGAGAGTATACAATCAAGCTTCCCTATATTCCAAGGTACAAATCCGAGGGGGAAGGCTATGAGACAAGATGAGGAAAAAACCCAACCACTGCAGAAGGGAAATAATAAAAAAGTCAAAGAATTTCAAACAAACAAAACGTAAAATAAATGGATCCAGAGCATTTCTAAGGAACATAAGAACTCCTCCGAGATTAGAGATGACACAATCTGCAAAGAAGTCACGCAGAGAAATGACTATTACAACATGCATCCAAGAGATACAAGTGCTAGATGATTCTATCATGTCAAATGAAGACCTAGAAAAAAAGAACTGGTGGAGCTTGACTCAGATGGATGTCTAAGCGATCTAGTGGAGATGATAGAGAAAAACAAGGAGGATGATGATTGGGAGAACCTCAGCGACTCCGAATGGGAAGAAATTGAAAAACAGGTGCGAAACTTGCCGGACGAGGTGCATAGTGTGAAATCGTCGGTGAAGGCAAATGTGAATGTAAACAAGGAAGTTAAAAAGACAAACAACAGAGAAAAGGAGAAAAATACTGGGTGCCTGAGGAGGGATGGAAGAACTGACCCACAAGACTTTAAAACACTGGAAGAGACAAGAAAATAATTCTTGAAAGAGTCAAAAATTAAATCAAAGGGGAAAGATAAGGTTGAAAAGATCAAAGATAAAAGAGAGTTAACAAGGGCTAACTCTCCCCATAGAAGGAAAGAGTATATCAATCAAGACAAACAAAGAAGTGGTGGCAGTGGATATAAAGTGCGGTTAGAGAAAAGATCTTGAGATACAAAGAGGACTATGCTTAACAGAGAAGGAGTGATGAATCTGTTTAGGCAGGTCCCTGCACTGTGCTTTATTTCATTGGACGATATCTTAATTGTGGAATTTGTGAATGAAAAACAGATGGATTGGGTAACCTTGCACCTGAAA
Source organism: Ambystoma mexicanum (assembly GCF_040938575.1). Taxonomy (NCBI): domain Eukaryota; kingdom Metazoa; phylum Chordata; class Amphibia; order Caudata; family Ambystomatidae; genus Ambystoma; species Ambystoma mexicanum. The sequence goes on along the minus strand of NC_090930.1, from coordinate 956,827,056 downwards.
TCCCAGATAATTATGGAATCATGGAGGAGAGTGACAAAATTGGTATATTGGGCTATGAGATGAGTGAATTTCAAAATATAAACAGAAACTCTAGCTGGATCTCAAATCGCTCAAAAGGAAAGAGGTAAACCCATTAATAGAAAAACAGGACTTAACAGTGGAAAGGTAGATCAAGAGAAACGTGATGAAGAGAAATGATCTATGCTGGATAAAGGCAGTAAACATAGGAATGGTAGCCTGAAGAAAAGTCCTAAAAGAAATGAGGGAATCCAAAAGCCATAAATAGGAAAAGGAAAAGACTCAGGAAAATGCAACTCCCGAGAAAACCCTGTAAGAAAGGTTAAGATTTACAATCGACAACTCTAGAAAGCAACCAAAAATAACTCAATCTATACAGGAAAAGGAGCAAATGGTGATTGATTGGTCATGGATGGCAGGAGTGTTGGCTGCAAAAAAGACACAATAGAGTGAGAAGAGAGGAAAAGAAGACCCTGGTCACTTGACATGCGCCTCATGGAACACCCGAAGCTTTAAGCATCTGTACACAGGGGATGATAATTTCTTAGGGCAGTATGAAATTATAAGCCTCCAAGAAACATGGATAAGGGGGAAACCAAAAGGTGATGGCTTTGAAGTTTACATAAATCCAGCAAGGAAGGGGGCAAAGGGAAGGCCGTATGTGGGCCTGCTGACCTTGGTAAAAGTTAATAGTGATCTGAAGGTCCTGGAACATCACACCATAAAGCCCTTTGTACAGATATTAAAGATTAAGAAGTGTTTGGAGAAACAAGAAACAAACCTCCTATTAATCAACACATATTGGAGTGAAAATAAATGTCCAACTGAGAAATATATAAAGGACATTGGGGATGAAATTGATAAATCAATTATAGAGGATAAAACCCAATTAATAATCATATGCAGGGATTTGAATATCAAATTACTAAATAATGAAGGTAAACCAAAAATGGAGTCGCCACTGGAAGGTTGAGCTCTGCGATGGTCAAAAGAAATGGAAATACACAACATGAGGTTGCTAAACAGCCTGACAAAGGGCGACCTTCATGGAGCCGACACCTGGACTAACGGAAATGCTAGAGCTTGCCTAGATTATTGCTTCATGGCAGACAACACCCTGCAATGGATCAACACATTTAAAGTAATAAAACAACCAGCAAGCAAGCAACCATAACCTATTATGGATTGAATTGGAACTGAGAGTTAGAAAGTGGGAAAAGACAAGGGCACCGCTAATTGAAGCAACCTTGAGTCGAAACAAAATCAGAATAAAACAGAAGGAATTGCCAAAATGATTAGGACGAAATGAAAGCCATGTTATGGAGAATCCAGCTGGTGTGGAATACAGGTGGCTACTAAAAGACTTTGAAATGAAAAAGGAATTAAATAAGAAGCCAATTATGATTAGAAAACATGCCTATGATAAGGAGCTGGTGGCGAAAAGGAAAGCATATAGAGTAGAATTAAGAAAATTCATGAAGAACGAAGGCCCAAATAAGCTGGAGAAGATATGAAGAGCTAAACAAACTTATAAGAACTGGCTTAAGGCTACTAAGGCAAACAGACTCCAGGATGACTCTGAGAAAATGCTAGCGGCAGTATGTACAAGCAACGCAAGGAATTTATGGGACATCATCAATAAGGGCAATGATTTCCAGTCAGCAGCTCCTACTAGTCAAGTGTTAGAAGAACGTTGGTTGGAACACTTCACGGTGCTATTTCAGATGAAAACAATAAATATTTCCCAGAGGAGGAAATAAACAAGGGGAGCATGGTTGATTCATTTCAACCGCACGGAAATCACAGGAATGATAAAAAAAGCTATGCTCCTCGAGGGCAGCAGGGCTAGACGGCCTCTCAAACCACATACTTAAGGAAAACATTGAGTGTTGGTCTGACCTAATTTATCTACTCTTCCGGCAAATAGTAAACATGAGGACTATGCCATCAACTTGGAAGGAGGCAATTGTAGTCCCAATCTTTAAAAAGGGAGATTGAGGTGAATCAAATAACTACAGCCCAATAGCCTTACTCTACTCTATTGGGAAACTATTTGCCTCATTACTGTTAAGGGACCTTAAAATTTGGGGGAAGAAGGCCGGAATCCTGGACCCACGGCAAACAGCATTCATAAGTGGAGTGGGAACATCATTGAATTTATTTATCATAAACCTGCTAAAACAGCGAGCCCTGGAGTCCAAGACGAAAATCTAGTTTGGATTCATATATCTTGAAAAAGCCTTGGATGGGATAAGTCGTGAAAAATTGCGGGTGAAATTAAAAAGTTGGAACTGCCCCGAGGATCTACTTGAAACAATTCAAGCGCTGTATACGACACTTCAATATGTGTCCAGTTGTCAAGAGATAGCAGAATTTCAAGGAAAATTGAAACCCACATCAGCATTAAGCAGGGATGTGCTCTGGCCCCGTTCCTATTTGCATTATATATGGCAGACATGAAAGAGTTGCAAAAAAATATCAGGGCATTCCCGCCTAAAATAGAGGAAGGTCAATTCCGTAAGTCCTCTATGCAGATGACCTGGTCTTTATAGATTTAACTACAATAGGATTGCAAAGGTAACTTATTGGTTTTAAAAACTATCATGATGAAAATAAGATGAAGAACAATGTAAAAAAATCTAAGATCTTAATAATGCAATCAGCTAGTAGAAGCCGGAACAAGACAAAGGTTTTCAAGTGGACTGTTGAAAAACAACAGCTGGAAGTGATTAAATCGATAATTTATCTAGGAGTACAGATAAATAAAAACATAAACAAATCAGGGCACTTCCAGCTGATAAAGGATAAACTAGTGAAACTAAAAAATCAAGGGAGAGCCCTGCACCATAGGTATGGAACTTTCTCTCTTATACCTACGCTCACCTTTTATAAACAAAAGGTGGTATCAATCCTGATGTATGGTGTAGAGGTACTTCTGAACTTGTCCTGCAGAATATGGGGCGTCTGCGAAGCTTAATTTTGGAAATAAATCCTAAGGCTGATTAACTTTCTGCCATTATAGCTAATAAGAAATTAACTGAGACTTCAATCACTCACCTCAATTGTGATGTGGAAAACCATCTCTCTGATTCGGAAATGTATCCTGGATTCACCACCGATACCGTTTGAAATTGTGAATAACTCTTCAATGATCAAGGATAAACAATTGACGAGATGGAAGTCCCGATGTGAAGATTCTTAGGAACACAAAATATTAAGTTAGCACTATTAAAAGGAAATCCTGATAAAGAGGAGACTGCAGGAAAAAGATTGGGAGGAAACGTTAGAGCTGAAAAGTAAGAACAAAAACTGCAGTAACATCATATGGGAAAGGAAAACAATGAATGAACCACCAGAATACCTGAGAAGGTTTCCATCACCTCACTACAGGGATTTGTTGTTACGATGTAGATTGAATATCTTAGCCTCAAGACAGAGTAAGTTAATTAGGAAACAGATTAAACCTTAAGACGCCAGTTGACGTTTCTGTAAAGATAAGGACCGCATAGAGACAATCAGACATTTAATGCTGGAATACAAAGCCCTGAGTGAATATAGACTAAAGGCTCTAGGGGCATATACGCAGTACGACAATGCGGCACAGGAAGAGGAATATTGGGAAAGAATACTAACTGTTGATAAAATTGGGAGAACGATTGACGCCCTGAATTTTGTGGAGACAGTATTGAAGGAGGAAAGTGTTGAAGAAAAATAAGGAAATGTATAATTAACAAATTGCAAAGCACTTATGAGTGCTGAATAGATATGTTTATGTTAAAGGTTTAAAAACTGTGTTAACCAATAAAACATACAAACAGAGCCTTTTCCTATACAGCCTGGGGGGTTATCCGTATAAGAAAAGGCTCTGTTTGTATGTTTTATTGGTTAACACAGTTTTTCAATCTTTAACATAAACATCTATATATTGCAATTGTTAAACATTGTTCTTAAAACTAAGAAACACACAGTTACACACTAAACCAGTTTGATTGTTTGGTGGATTTCTTTTTCTTTTTTCTTTTCTTAATTGCATTATCTAGAGAATCTACATCGTCAGACAGTGTTTTAACATCAGAGTCTTTTAAGGTTTCGAGCAGTTCACGAAGACCCATATTCCCGACTAAAGTAGTGGGGATGTTTAAATTAGCAGCGGAGTGTATGAACCGATCGCAACCTCTAGGTTTTTTGTGTCTTCCAAAGGCCTGAGGATGTCATGGCCACAAGCCCCAGGACACAAAAACCACACCATCTAGTGATGGGGGCAATGGGTCACTTGACTCACTTATGTCCCTTTGGGACCCATAAACACAGGGGGCATGGCTGGACTCAGTCCTGGCGCCTTTGGCGCCAGGCTCATATAGAGATGTGAGCAGGAACACTTTATTTCAGTGCAGCAGTGCTTTTAATTTATTTCAGTGCAGGAGTGCTTTTATTTTACAAGAACTTTCCAGGAGCTGAAAGCCTTTATTCCAGAAAATATCCTCATGTCCTGACTCATCGGGTGTGGCTCCCTAGGCCTGGTCTTCATGTGCTGACTCATCGGGTGTGTCAGTGTGTGGCAGGCAGGCTGAACCTGGTGGGCGTGGCTTCAGAAGCTCAGCTATACACGCTGCTCCAACGCCGGTGCTTCGCGTTACTGTGCACTCGTGTGCAACGTGACGCTCACCGTCGCTTGGACCAGTTTACTTACCTTTGAAACCAGGCATTCTCCTGCATACTCACCTCCAGGAAACCGGTGCTTCATCGCTTCATCTGCAGACTCATCTCCTGACATCCAGTGATCTTGATCCCGATGCCGCAGCACCGCACTCTGCATCCACAAACTCGGACCACGTGAAGAAGAAGAAAGACATAGTTAGAACATCCATCCTAGGGCCGTGCCGCATTTGAACCCTGCGCGCCCCCTAGTTAACAATTTACCATCTACTGTACCGCTGCAGCTTCATTCCTCATTCCCTCCGGCTGCCGCCTTGAGCTCCGCAGCTTCTGCCGGGCTGGCAACATCACCTGCAAGGGAAGAAAGTAAACGAGCAAACATCAAAAGTGGAACGACAGCAATACAAGACAACAAACTTTACAATACAACAAAAACAGACGAGGAAAGACAAAGGCAAACAGGAACACTTAGCTGAATTATAGTGGCTTAGTCGCTGCAGGACTGGACTACCACGTGCAAGGGACCAGTGAAGGAACTAGGTCCAGATCATACAAGCGCCCCTGCCAGAAGCAGCAGGATGGAGTGCTCGCCAAAACTAATCAACAGGTGAGCTTTCCAGGGACATTGCATCCCACGGGTACCACGATTTGGGAGAAGGGATCTGGAAGGGGATCAGGCACACAAGCTGGCATACTCACGCCCCCTATTCTCCACGCAGGAGCAGTCCCGAGCAGCATCACCTATTACCACCAGTCACCACATAAGTGCAGAGGGCGAAATCAGACCCAAGCGACCTCACCCCCGGGAGGGCTACAACAGTGCCCCAATGCCTGCGCAGAGACCAGGTGAGCGTAACAGAATGCGAAGCACCTTCGAATCTCTGCCTGGGTGTTATGGAAACTTCTGAAACTGACCAGTTGGCCTGATTACTGGGAGAGTTACAGGCTGAAGTTCATGCCTCAAGACAGGAAACCAATGCCCTAAGGAGGGATCTAATTATGAACCAGCAGTGGACAGATGAACTAGCAAGGCAAATGGTCCAGGCACAGGCAGGCAAGGTCCCACTGCCAGGGTATGCCCCTCCTGCTGCGCCCCCACAGCCCACGCCAGTACAGGTGGTTCTTACAGGGGAGGTTCCCCAGGTCCTACCAGAACGCTTCACTGGTGATCCGAATAAGTACGCCATCTTTATGAATCAATGTCGCCTACATTTCTTGTGTGGACCTGGGGCATTCCCCAATGATCAAGCGAGAGTGGCATTTGTACTCTCATATTTGGGAGGTATTGCAGCTGACTGGTCAATACCCTTGGTAAACCAGGATGATCCTTTGCTTTGAGACTTCAGAGGTTTCCAGCAAGAAATGGAGAAATGATTTGCACGGCATACTGAAGGGCGGGCTCTGTACAATGAACTGTTATCACTACGGCAGGGTAATCTAGACTTACTAACATATATCACTTCCTTCAATCGTCTGATAGCACAAACTAACTGGCCAGAGGAGAAAAGAACTACGCTCTTTTACTGAGGTTTGCGAGGGGAACTTAAGGAAGTATTAGCCCAAGTAGTAAATCCCCTGGAAAGATGTGCTGAATACATCGAGCTGACAGTGCAGCTCGATCACAGATTGCAGGATCGGAAGATGGATCGGCCCAAGGCCGAGGGGCGGTCGGTCTACGTGCGACCCCATGAGAATCAAACCAAATCACACGATCAGTCCGAGCCAATGCAAATCAGAGGCTTATGGAGTCCACTCACCAAGGCAGAAAGGGAGAAAAGGAGAAAGCAGCAGCTTTGTTTGTACTGTGGTAAGGCAGGTCACTATTCCCGAGAATGCCTGGTGAAACCACCCAGGAAAGCAGTTGGAGCAAATGACAAGAGTGAAGAAGAACAGGACTCAGGAAACTCCAACGCCCGGCAAGCGTAGGGGTTCACTTGTCGAGTGGTGAAAAGGAACCTATACAGACCTCAAATCTAGTCATCCCTGTGCTCCTGGTAAACCACAACCAACAGTGGCTGCCGCTTACATAGGGTGGGGGGGCGCCGCCCCCCCAATCACGGCCCCACACCACACAGTTAGAGTCCAGACATTGCAGAGAACAGGTTCTCTGCAGAGATCACGTTCTTTGTTGTTTTCTTTTATTTTTTATATAGCAGTGGGGCATGGCGACAAACTTAATGAAGGGTTTAAAAAATATAAATAATTAATCTGCTGCTCTACTCTGCAGACTGCAATGTTGATTGGGCCTGCCCCATTAACATACAGGGGCGCGTCCACTTTTACGCAACTTTTTTCTACTTTAAATGCGTGGAGCTCGTAGCTCCACGCACTCTACGTTGGCTATCACAATGTAGGACACTGGCGGGGCGCTAGAGGGGTGGACCCGCCAGTATTAATCTGTGCGCAAACAGCGCACCAGCCTTAATTGTGTCATACAAACAGTTATTTATTGAATGTCATTGGCTGTTTGCCAGCCAATGACATTCAGTGTGGGTGGGGTAGGGAGATCGGCGCACGCGTGTGGGTGACGTTGGCACCTTCTCTCACATTGTGAATCGTGCTGACTTGTGTGGCTGACTGCAGGAGCTGCCCACGCCAGTCAACAGCAGAGGGCCTGCTTGACGTGCACGGCCTAGTTGCCAACTTTACTCTGGTAAGTTAAGTTATGAAGGAAGACTCCGGTCTTCATTTCCCAGCACAGTGCTCTCCAGACCGTATGGAGGCCTGCCCTGGGGAATGCAGCCGGGCCAGGGAGGGTGTAGTAGGCGCTGCATGTCCTCTAAGAGGAGGACATGCACCCATGGGATCTCCTGGATTGAATGTATTTAGCACTTGAGAGCCGAGCGTTGATGCAGCCTGCAGCAACGCTCGGCTCTCAATATATTTTTGTTGTTATTGGTATTGGGGAATGGGATAGCTGAAATGGTGCGATGTTCGTTTTCTCTGCCTCCCCGAGCGGGAGTCTCCCTGGTCTTTGGTCCCAATTTCAGTTAGGTGATATTGTATGTAAAAATTTGCTCTGTAAAGCGCTTTGGATAAAGGCGCTATATAAATAAACACATCATTATCATTATCATCATTTGGCAAACAAAATATAGAAATTAATGTTGGTGTTTTGCAGTGGATTAAAAGGTTAATAACTTTTATTCCTTTTAAATGCAGAAGATGATTTCAATGAAAAAAATGTACATTTACTGTACACAACACAAATGGACTATAACAAGGGTATTTCTTATTTTTTAAGGAGCAAGTACAGCTGCTAATGAAAATGAGGTGTCTAGTTTATAGGGCTCCTACTGTCGAACTGTTAATCTACCACTGGTTCAGGTAGAACAGCTGCCCTCCCACAGCCCCTCGAAACCTCATTCAGCTGCACCTGCTGAGATACTGTTTTTGTGAATCTGCTGCTGTTTCCAACTTGTACAGTTGGTATTGCCACTGCCATACTGTTTGTTTGCACATGTGTCAATGCAGTCCTTCTGGTGTTACACAGTTTGTGTGGCTTGTGTAGTTTGTACTGCGGTTTCATACTTTGTGTAGTCATCTTGGGCATCAATGCTGATTCTGGAAGGCCGTTTCCATGTACCTTGTTATGATGCAGTGGGGTCGTTCGGGTCTCACCACCCAAGTATTCTTTATAGCCTCTATCGCAGGAAATGATAGAATATTTACTCATGCGCAATACCGTTTTGATGTCTTTAAACCTGTCCCTTCTGACATGTGAACTGTGCAGCCGAGATGAGTCTCCTCACATCTGAGCTGTCATCTCCTGTCCTCATTGTTCATATATATGCGTGTGCCTGTCTGTGTGTGGGGGCTTCTAACTTATTTACACATTCTAATGAGACTATTAGGGTGCAGCTTCAATATTGCAAGCAGTTAACTCTCTCCTTCAGGTCAGAAACCAGACACTTGAGGACTGCTGTGAGAACTAACTGAACACTATGTGTTCTCAATATGTGGTAAACAAGTAATATTTTAGCTTAGTTTCTCCCCTTTCAGATAATGTCTAAAATCCCACCTTAGTAAGAGGATGAACGCATATGAAGGCCAACGACAGCATGACAAAATTATATTTTTCCATCATTACTGGATATCTATATAATGAATTTCTTTATGCATGTAACATAGTACAAGCTATTCTCAATACAAGCTCCTGTAAAATACACAATCACACGCACACGTTAGAATAATGTTACCGCCATTAGTATGTAAAACCTAATGCTTTTTATGTCATATTTCTGTGGGTTTGGACGATAAATTGCACATTTTGGAAGCCATTTTTCCCAAATTTTCACTTGGGGAGATCCCACCCGCACCCCCATGGATGTGGGTTGGGCTCACCTGGTGCGCTCGCTCCAAAATTCGCCTGGAAAAATATACGCCCCACCACCTTTCAAAGTCACCAGCCGCCACTGACAATCAACCATCGAAAATACATGCCTTGGAGGCATACATTGACAGTTGGGCTGTAGGAAATTACATGGACCAAGATCTGGCTACCCGGATAGGCCTTCCTCTCCGACAGAAGCAGGTTTTGGAAAATGTCACAGCAGTTGATGGATCTCAGCTATCATGCGGCACAGTGACGCATTACACCGGGAAGGTCACGCTTCTGTGTCAGGACGGTCACCAAGAGGACATCACCTTCGATCTCATCAGCGCTCCTCAGTTCCAGATGATATTGGGAATGCCCTGGCTGGAGACCCACAATCCCAGGATTGACTGGCGGAAACGAGTTCTGACCTTTCCCCAAGACTGTTTTGACAACTGTTATAGCAAGGGATTCACATTAAAGGTCTTACCAACCCAGGTTCGTCAAATAAAGAAACCATACTGAGCCTGTCCCGTTCCCTACCACCTGAATACCTGGATTACCAAGATGTCTTTCAAAAAGAGCAAGCAAACACCCAACCTCCGCATAGACCGTATGACTGCCAAATGGATCTGGTACCTGGAGCTCAAGTTCCCTGCATCCGGATTTAAACCCTAACAGAACAGGTAAAGCAGCATCTAAAAACCTACCTCAATCAGTATCTGGCAAATGGCTTCATTTGTCCGTCCATGTCCCCTGCATCCTCGCCCCTCTTTTTTGTGCCTAAAAAGGAGGGAGACCAGAGACTTGCATTGACTACAGAGCACTTAACCAGATCACGGTAAAAAACCGGTACCCGTTACCGCTTATCCCCGAGCTCTTGGATCAAGTCAAAAATGCTCAGATATATACAAAACTAGACTTACGAGGGGCCTACCATCTAGTAAGAGTCAAAAAATGAGATGAGTGGAAGACGGCCTTTCGCACGAAATATGGCCTTTATGAATATCAGGTTATGCCCTTTGGACTATGTAATGCCCCGGCAGCATTCCAATTTTTCATGAATGACGTGCTCCGCGAAATGTTGGACGTCTGCGCTATTGTCTATATTGATGAAATTCTTATCTATTCGACCACCAAGGAGGACCACGTCAATCATGTCCGGGCAGTTATAGAGAAACTGCGGCAACACCGGCTATAAGCAAAATTGGAGAAATGCTTCTTTCATGTAACAGAGGTAGAATTCCTCAACTTTATTCTCATACCACGGGGCGTACGCATGGGCACGCGCAAGGTAGACGCTATCCTTAACTGGCCCTCACCGACATCCATAAAGGGAGTACAGAGTGTACTCAGGTTCGCCAACTTTTATCGCCGCTTCATTCCAGGGTTCTCCCAGATCGTCCACCCAATCAGCTCTTTACTACGGAAAAATAAACAATTTAATTGGTCCGCTGAAAGCCTTACAGGAGCTAAAACAAGCATTTGCCACAGCACCAATTCTACGGCATCCTCGACCAGAACTACCATACGTGGTTGAAACTGATGCTTCTAACACAGCAATGGGAGCAGTCCTGTCACAATGAGACCCCGAAACAGGTCAGTTGCATCCCATGGCATTCTGGTCTCGCAAGTTTTCAGCCCCTGAATTGAATTATGCCAGCACTGATAAAGAACTGCTAGCAATTAAGGCAGCATTCAAAGCCTGGAGACATTATCTTCTTGGAGCTAGACATACAGTCACCGTCGTCACGGATCATCACAATCTACAATATCTGAAGACCGCTAAAGCGCAATCATCACGCCAACTCCGCTGGGCACTCTTCTTTGCGGAATAGGACTTTGTCATCACCTATAGACCCAGAGTATGCAATGGAAAAGCGGATACCCTGGGCCTCATTACAACCCAGGCGGTTGACGCCAGATTCCGCTATGGTGAATGGCGGAATTACCGCCCCATTCCAAGGTTGGCGGGGCGGTAATTCCCCATTCACCATTGGCCCTTCCCCATTCCCATTCTTGCCCCATAGGGCTCAATGGGAATGGGGAAGGCGGTAATTACAGCACCGCAAATTGCGGTACCGTAATTACCTCCAAGGTCCCTTTGCGGGTCCCTTCCTTAACGGTTGGGGAAACCAGCCGTTATGGTAGGGACCCGCAAAGGGACCTCGTAATTGGGTGGTAAGGGATTACCAGCACCAGTGCCCTTACCGGTACCCGTAATCCCTTACCGCCCGGGTCGTAATGAGGCCCCCTGTCTCTCATGAGTGAGGGAGAAGAGGCATTCACTACACCAGACCCCATGGCCATCATACCTGAAGGACGAATCCAAGGCACGATTGCCACAACCACCACTCTAGACAACTTAAAATCTGACCTGCAACACTTGATGAGTCCACCAGCGCAACAGGAATGGCTAGGGAAGGGAGACCGATATACGATCGTGGACAACCTACCATACTACCAAGGACGATTGTACATCCTGGATAAGAAATTACAGAATCAAATCATCGCAAACTATCACAATTCATTAGTAAAAGTGCATCCGGGAATAGCCAAAACCCAAGCTAAAACAAAGAAAAATTACTGGTGGCCAACTTGGCGAAAGGACATTGTCCAGTTCATCACACCCTGTGGTACCTGTGCACAACACAAGTCCCGAAAACAAAGTCCCGCAGGTCCCCTATGTCCTTTAGAAGTACCCCCAGCACCTTGGCATACGCTATCAATGGATTTTATTACAGACCTTCCCTCCTGTAATGGATACAATACCATCTTAGTTGTCGTAGATCTGTTTTCCAAAATGGCCCACTTTATTCCCCTGAAAGGTCTCCCAACTGCTTCTACTCTGGCAACCGTGTTTTTGGAACAGATCGTCCGGCTACACGGGTTCCCACCAATATTGATATCAGACCGAGGAACTCAGTTTGTCTCTGCATTCTGGAAAAGGTGTTGTAAAATTGCCAAAATCGACCTCCAGTTATCTACAAGCCATCACCCCCAAACTGACTGCCAGACCAAACAGACTAACCAGACCCTTGAGCAATACATAAGAGATATGCTGAAAAAACCGAGGATACCTGGAAGGACATACTTTGGTTATCAGAATATGCATTTAACAACTCCATTCACACCGGTACAGGACAAAGCCCATTCTACATAGTGTACGGTCGACATCCGCGAAAATCCGTTTGACCCACTCAAATAAGTAAAAATGCCTGCTGTAACGACCAAACACAAAACCATCACCCAGGTTTTTAAGGACGCAGCAGAGCATCTTGCCAGAGCCAAAGAGAAACAGAAGCAGTTTGCAGATCGACACCGAAGGGTAGCTCTCAACTATCAAGTTGGAGACAAGGTTTGGTTAGCATCCAAAAACATTCCCCTGAAAAGACCACAGGCATTCCGTCCCAGATATCTGGGACCCTACACTTTCAAGGCTGTGATCAACCCTGCGGCAATGAAATTAGAATTACTGGCCCACATGCGGATCCACCCGGTGTTTCATGTCTCCCTCCTAAAACCATTGAGACCAGGTATGCGGATCGATACTCCACCGGATCCCGAAATAGTTGAAGGAGAACCAGAATATAAAGTTAAAAGGATCCTAGACTCTAAGATGGTCCGGTCCAAGTTATACTACCTTATAGACTGGAAAGGTTATGGACACCAAGATCGGACCTGGGAACCCAGTGAGCATGTTCATGCTCCACGATTAATCAGGCAGTTCCACCGCAATAACCCCACTAAACCAGGGCCGGGGGGGGAGCTACCCATGAGAGGGGCCTTGAGGGGGGAGTGCTGTCATGGCCACAGGCCCCAGAACACAAAAACCACACCATCTAGTAATGGGGGAAATGGGTCACGTGACTCACTTATGTCCCTTTGGGACCCATAAACACAGGGGCCCTGGCTGGACTCAGTCCTTGTGCCTTTGGCGCCAGGCTCATTTAGAGATGTGAGCAGGAACACTTTATTTCAGTGCAGGAGTGCTTTTACTTTATTTCAGTGCAGGAGTGCTTTTATTTTACAAGAACTTTCCAGGAGCTGAAAGCCTTTATTCCAGAGAACATCCTCATGTGCTGACTCATCGGGTGTGGCTCCCTAGGCTTGGTATTCATGTGCTGGCTCATTGGGTGTGGCAGGGTGTGGCAAGCAGGCTGAACCTGGTGGGCATGGCTTCAGAAGCTCAGCTATATAAGCTGTTCCATCCTTAAGGCCGGTGCTTCCTGTTACTGTGCACTCACGTGCAACATGACGCTCACAGCCGCTTGGACCAGTTTACTTACCTTTGAAACCAGGCGTTATCCTGCATACTCACCTCCAGGGAACCAGTGCTTCATCGCTTCATCTGCAGCCTCATCTCCTGACATCCAGTGATCTTGAACCCGACGCCGCAGCACCGCACTCTGCATCCACGAACTCGGACCCTGTGAAGAAGAAGAAAGACAAGGTTAGAACATCTGGCCTAGGGCCGCACTGCGTTTGAACCCTGTGCGCCCCCTAGTTAACAATTTACCAGCTACTGTACCGCTGCAACTTCGTTCCTCATTCCCTCCGGCTGCTGCCTCGAGTTCTGCAGCTTCTGCCGGGCCGGCAACATCACCTGCAAGGGAAGAAAGCAAAAGAGCAAACATCAAAAGTGGAACGGACAGCAATACAAGACAACAAACTTTACAATACAACAAAACACTTGTGTACGAGCGCGATAGAAATAAAATATCAATCAATCAATAAAATATCAATCAATCAAAACAAAAACAGACAAGGAAAGACAAAGTCAAACAGGAAGACTAACCTGAAGTATAGTGGCTTAGTCGCAGCAGGAGTGGACTACCACGTACAAGGGACAAGTGAAGGAACTCGGTCAAGATCATACAAGCGCCCCTGCCAGAAGCAGCAGGACAGAGTGCTTGCCAAAACTAATCAACAGATGAGCTTTCCAGGGACAGCACATCCCACGGGTACCACGGTTTGGGAGAAGGGATCTAGAAGGGGATCAGGCGCACAAGCTGGCATACTCATGCCCCCTATTCTCCACACAGGAGCAGTCCTGAGCAGCATCACCTATTACCACCAGTCACCACATAAACGCAGAGGGCGAAGTCAGAACCCAGCGATGTCACCCCCAGGAGGGCTGCAACCGTGCCCCAACGCATCCGCAGAGACCAGGTGAGCGTAACAGAGGATTGGTAATGCTGCTAACTAAATCGTGGACGTTTTAACCTCTGACATCCACCCCTTTATATACAAATTTGTCCTTCTCGTTCCAGGGTGCCACCCCCTTGTCACTCGTCATCTTGTTCAGCAATAGTTCATAATTTTTACGATAGCGCAGATTAATGGTGTCCAGAACTTCCACCACCAGTGGATCTGAAATGGAGGGCAATGGTTTTGTGTTGTCGAGACTTGTGGGATCTTCATGGGGCATGTACAATGTTAGTTTATTCTTCTCATTTTCAGCTTGTCTAAAGTATGTTTAGTATTTTTGGAGAATAGTTGAATAGAGGTTAACCTTGACGTAGTCTGATAAATCATGCTACCTCAGGATCTCTTGCATTTCAGAATTGAACCGCAGGGTGGTTGATTTCGAATATCAGGTTCTTCACGGTTCTGGGTCCTGAGGCGGTCCATTTGGCGTTTGTCAACCAGATGCATCTTCTGACTGTACTCCATTAACCGCCCACTAGAAGCCTGGTGATCAGAGGCAATGCAAAACCTAGTAGCGATCCTATGAAACCTCTGGATTGTTTTAAGTGTTTTCTTTTAGCTTTTAGGGAGGCCCTCTTGTCACTCAGCTTCTTGAGGATGCGCCTTTCCTTTTTAAGGCTCCTAACTGGCGGTTGGATAGTGGAACATTCCCCTTTATGATGATGAAGGCAATCTCAGCTATAGCTGATACTAAATCATCAGACGCTGAACACAGAATGGCCTTGTGTTGTGCTGTTACTAACATTTTAAGGAGAGCATAGTTCCTACGCATACGCGCCGTCATTATGGACTGTCAGCGGTACTAATGAGGAAAGTTTTTCTCTTTATTAGGGTTTTCTAGAAGCCTTTCGTATGTAAACCGCAGGTAAATCAGGATGGAAAAGACCTGTGCGCAGTCTGTAGTCCTCTAAGATGTTTTTTAAATCCACCATTAAGTAACCATAAGGTTTCCGGGTTGCATCTTTAAAGGCCTCCATGAAAAACCGGCTGTTACCTGGATACATCTGTCTTACTAGAACAGTGAGCTGTTGTTTATCTCTGGGGTTCTTAAACAGAACTATATGGCTGGCGTTTAATGTTATTGAATCATTGCCCTTGCCCTTGTAGAATACATTTTGAACAATGTAGCAGATACTAAGGTTATGATGGTGCGAATATTGCGTGAATGCTTCTTCCAGTACAGGGTATGCCTACCCTCCATCATCAGATCATCTACGATGGTCATGTTGACAAGGGTTGGCGGAGAATATGGTAAGCCCTCCACAAATTTCAGGTGAGGTATTTTAACAGTCAGCTCAATATACAAGGGTTGCCAGCGTGAGTAAAATCATATGATATTATTTGGTATGGCGGTCATAATCGTGGGGTCATTTTCTAGAAGTTGTTTAATAAAATAGCTTTTACCGCAGCTGGAAGGACCTGCTAACATGCATGAAAATGCGTGTTGAAATCGTGTGTCCATCGTACGTGATGCTCCCTTTTCAATAGCTGTAGAGTAATGTCGTGTAGTCATTTGAGAGCACACGTTCATCAAATACTACCCTCAAAGTTTTCTGCAGCGTCTGGGTATTAATCTCCCAACTCTCGCACTAACTCCTTCAGACTGTCAAAATTGAATTTCATGCTGTTGCTGACGTTCAAAGTTATGCCTTTTACCTTCATACAGACTGCTCCTGTGGATGTCTGATATGAATAGGTTTTGGGCCCTGCCAATGACACATGGGCTAACCACATGTCGCATGCACAAGCAGATTGAAGGGTCCCCTCCTCCAGTGACAAGGGACAGAGTACTGTTACATTTAGAAACAGAGGCGTAGCAAGTTGTGAGTACTCCATTGATTCAGTGCTGCTCCTAGCACAGCATACTCCACAATGTAAGTGACCAAATGATAAGTAGGCCACATATAATACATGAGTGTGATGCACATGACAACTCACAAATACATAGATACCCATCTGTATGGCAACCTCACACCATGCATGTCCTGGAAGTCAAAGGTTGGATGCCAACATTGCAATGAAATAGCATGACCTTCTCGACACAAACCTGATCCTGCTGACAATTTCACTGATGACTGAGCCTTTTGCACCCACTGAACCTACCTTGTCCCCATACCTGCTTTCTCTCCCCTGCAGGTGATTCTGGATATCCCCAGTACACATGGCTCAAGACCCCTGTGTGTCATCCATACACTGCAGCTGAGCGGGCATACAACATTGCCCATGGACGTACACGCATCTGCGTGGAGAGGGCATTTGGACTGCTGAAGGAACGCTTCCGGTGCCTAGACCGTACAGCAGGGGCATTGATGTATGCACCTGAAAAAGTTGGAAAAATTGTACTCACATGTGCCATGCTGCACAACATTTGCTGTCGCAGGAATTTGCCACTGCCCCCGATGCTCATGTGCAGCCACCTGAGGATGGGAGTGAAGATGATGATGTGCCAGAAGGTGTTGCACATGCACACAGGAATGGGCTGAGGGACGGGAGGTTGGCCAGACAGGGCTTGATTGATAATTGATACGGGTGACGGCTACATTTTACACATGTCACTTGAACATTAAAGAGCACTTAACCACAATCACAACTGTCCATGCTTTGTATGAATTTTAAACATGATTTATTCAAAGATTGTCTATCCCCCTCCCCCAGTGAACACCCAGCACACAATCCTCCCTCCCCCAGTGAACACCCAGCACACAATCCCACCTCCCCCCAGTGAACACCCAGCACACAATCCCCTCTCCCCAGTCAACTCCCCACAACAGTGCAGGTAGGTGCATGTTCTCAGGGCACCCACAACAATACCATGTCCAACTGTGATGGTCGCGGGTGCTTTCCCCATGTCCTGGCCCCTCTGGTGTGCGGGATCTCAGGTGGTGCAATGAACGGCGCCTAGGTGAAGGCTCAAGGGATCCCTCCGTAGGTGTAGTGGAGGTTGATGGGACTGACCCGGTTGCCTGCAGATGCTGATGGAGAAGGTTGTTTGCTTCCCTTGTCTGCTCAGCGAGTGCAGATACTGCTTCGAACAACTCCCGTACCCTTTGGCCAAAACCTGTCAGGGCTGAGGTGCATTGCTCCACCACTCTCCGTGTGTGCACGTTGTCTCGGGCAATGTACTTGCAGCCATGCCGTATGGACGTGCTGATGGCTTTGATGTTCCGGCTGTGCACTTTGGCCATGGATTCCACTTTTGCCTGTTTGGCCTCAATTATGTCCAGATGTCCCATCATAGCTGCTCCTGTGACGAAAGGTACCCCTGGTGTGGCAGTGTCACAAATTGGGGATTTATCCGTAATGTCCAAATCACTTTCTAGTTCTGTTTCCTCCCCCTCTCCCTCACCTGAAGAAATATCCTTAGGGGTTTTCCTTCTTCTTTCTTTGACGGATGATTTCTTTTTTATGAGATACTGTCTACCACGGAACGACGCCACACTGGTTGCGGAAGACTTCCGGAAACCAGTGGCCCCAGGACAGTGATAGCCAGAACTGGGAAAAAGCCACAGAGGCAAAAAAACCCGGAACCTTCTTGCAGAAGGGATGGTAACCACGAAGCACTGAAGATCGATGGGTGACACGAAAGCTTCGAGCAGGCAAGTGTGTGTCAGATTGCGGAACAGGGACTTGAGAGCAATCCCCCGTAGAAACGGAAGCGCTCAGGGAAACCTGGAGAAGGCGCCGCCGAGAGCGACCCCACATGAAAGGAGAGACGAGAAGCCGAGGCAAAAATGTGCCGAAGCTTCCCGGAGGGCATTGCAGAGAGACAGAGAGAGCAAAGGGAGTGGAACGGAGAGAGAGTTCCAGCTGATAAGAGCGTAGAGAGTGAAGGAGAAAAAGAAGGTACGGAGAGAGGGGCAAGGACCTAAGGAAAGGCAGGGCTCAGCAGAGCCTAGAGAAATGAACAGGGGCGTGACAACAGCAGGATAGCGAAACACACACAGTTGCAACGCGGGGAGCTGGCAGCAACTGAACGCTGATATGTTGGGGCGGCCATGTTGGAAAAAGACTAGACCGCAGCTCAGAAAACCTGTCAAACGTAATGGAACAAACGATGGCGGCCCAATTTCCATCGATCCCAATGCTTGGTGAAAAAGGGGCGCATGACAGGCAGGTACTAGCCTGCCACTTGTGCGCTGTTGGGGCGGCTGCATGGGGACATGTTGGTGGCTTGGAAGCGGCTGCCAGGCTCTGAGTGCCGGTCTTCAGGCCTGCCATATGATGGTGTGTCTACATCTGGCTTTGGTGTGCGAACACGACGCACATGCACACGTGGGGTTTGTGCTCCCTGTGTGACTGGCCCTGGGGTCCACTATGGTGTGCCCATCCTTCGGCGTCGCTGCTTCCGGGGGAATGCAAATGTCCTGCCTGATGCGCAGCTGGAGGTGTCAGGCCCACATCGGCTCTGACCCACAGGTGACTCCCTCTGCATCGGGAGTCTGCATGGTGGCTTGGGATGAGCTCGGTGCTGACACCTGCGGCCATGTGGGTGCTGCAGCAGTCTGGTTGGGCTGCGGTGTGGTGATGTGGGATGGGTCCGGCGTCGGTTCCCTTCCGTGCGGCCCCTTTGTGGGGTGGTGGTGCTGGTCGAGATACACTGCCTCAGGCGCTGTGATGGAGTGGCCTCCTCACCGTCATCGTCATCCCGTGAAGTTCGCCGTGTGCCTGTGGGGTACATAGGGTGTGGATTGAGTTCAAGGCAACCTACATAAGTATCAAGCAGTTCATGCCATCAAGTGGGATTGTAGGCAGTAGCAATTATGCATGGCACTTGCATTCTGTTCAATCTCCATGTACTGATTGGTGGAATGTGTGAGTGTGGAGGAAATGTTTGTGTGCCATCATCACATGCAGGATTGGGATGCACCATGCTCAAGGTCCTGAGGGTGTATTCATGCACACTCACACTCTACGTAGCTGTCCCATGGCTATGGATGTCTGTCCCCTGCCCCTTGTATTGATGCACTGCACATGCAGGAGAGTCTAGGCGGCACTACGGTTCAGTGGTTCAAGGGCTCAGTTATGGGTGTCTGCAGTGCCTCAAACACATTTCATCACATTCATTCACTCAGGGTCTGCATGTGTGGTCCTTTCAGATGCATGCATTCGAGGTGGGACTCACCTGCACTTGGCTCGATACCAGTGCCTGCCTCCGCTCCACCTATTCCCTCTATGGTGCCCATGTCGATTAGGGCAGTCATCTTCTCCTCCCAGGGTGTGAGTTTGGATGGTGGTGGTGGTGGTGGCCCTCCTGCAGTGCCCCTACTTGAACTCCTGTGCTGTGAGCATATGCCGGAGACTCTCACACGCAAGTCATTGAGGCGCTTGCGACAGTCCTCGCCATCCTGGGGCACGCGCCCCACTGCAGACACCCTTTGGCTAACGTTCCGCCAAATCTGTGCACGACGCTGCCCACTTGTCTTGCGCTGCTGCAGTTCATCATGGTGGATCTCTGCCTCTCCACCAGTACGGCCAGCTCCTGGTCACTAAATTTTGGTTTCCTGACCCTGTCGAGAGCTGACTTGCCCCTAGTGTGCTCCTGTGACATAATTCACTCGTCCCAGGGGTGGATGGCTTGCAGGGGCTGTGATATCCGACGGATTGTGATTTCCATGATGGCCGGCAATTTATTTCCTGTTCCGGCGGTGACGCGTTTCCCGCGTGCTAATAGCGTGCGCTTATGGTGCGCACTATTAGCGCAGTATGGTGGTAGCGCATGGATTTATGGGTTCTTGGGCCTTTTTCCCGTTGAGCGCTATTGGCGCTACCGCCATGTCCCTGTGCGCGTGCACGCAAACTCGTGATCTGGCGGACTATCCGCCGGGAGGCCTGGCGTTAGCGCTAATAACGCTCGATGGGAAAACCGCAGCATTACCACCCAACTCGTGATGAGGCCATATGTGTGCATTTTTCAGTCCGTTTTGACTTTGCACACGTTATACATAAAGGGAACATTAACCTTCCAGAAACCCTCTGGGGGAGCACCGGAAAATAAAGCTTCTTAAGTGGGTACACCTGGCATTTGATCAGACCCAAATACTGCTTAATATCCCCAAAGTCTTTGTAGATGATACGGGGTGCCCTAATGGAAAGGGTTTTGAATTGGTGACAAAGGGGTAGAGGCTGGTAAAGTCATAGTCGTGTATCTTCTCACCCGGGGCTGTCTCGTGATAGTGCTTGACCGCATTAGTCCTGTCTCCAAAAAGAGCATCACTATTAGATCTGATAAAACAAGCAGACGTAGAACTCAGCCAATGAACAGTATTAAATCCACTAACCTGGATAAGTTGTAGCGAAGTGCTGCCATTGAGAAATACCCCCCTGAGTCTTGCGCCTCCGGTTCTGAAGTCACAGAAAAGGGAAACCCAGTACCCACAGGGAAACCCTTTGGGGAAGCGGACGTGCAGTAAATGAACTATGAGAGAGTTTGTACCATTGCCTATCAATGGCGTCGAAGCAAAGCCAGCTCCAGGAGCTCTTGCGAGGGAGAGTTCAAGATGTTCTGAGCGAGTGGGCTAAAACAGATTAGATAGTTAGCGCCAAACATACCCTTGAACAACCAAGAACACAAACAAACCCAAGATCATACTTATGATGCGTCTGCTAATGGGAGTAGTGGCGCGAGGAGCGGCTGCTTTCAGAGCCTCATAGCAACCATGCTGAAGAAAAGGGGGTGGTGCCAGGTATGTGGAAACGAAAGAAGCTGGAACACTGCCATCTAACCAAAGCGCCATGTTGGGAGTCCTGTAAACAGTCACCCCAATCCTTCTCCAATGGCACCAGTGGGACCAACGGAGTGCGCCAGTACTAACAGTATGCCCCCTACGAAGGGGAGAACCCCCCGGTTTGCCAGGTGAAGGCGATGAAAGCAGAGCACCAGTCTGGCCGCATGAACATCCGAAGCAGCCTCCCAGGAACAATCAGCCGGCAAAGACCCCTTCCACTCCAACAGGTACTGGAGGGTGCCAAGGAAATAACGAGAGTCGCCAATACCAGACACTTCGTATTCCGGACCTGATTCCGAACCCACTGTGAGAGGACGGGCCCGGGCAGCCTGGCCAAAATGATCAGGAATGTCCGGTTTGATTTGTGACAAATGAAATACAGGATGGATCCTGAACCAAGAAAGAGGAAGACAGAGCTGAACAGCAGCAGGTCCATTAAGCTGGAGTACTGTAAAAGCTCAGAAATAACGTGGCGCCAGTTTTGAGGGTATTAAATGCCGTGGCAGAAATCGAGAAGCCAACCAGACCTTATCCCCCGGAACCAGTAAGGGAGCTGGCGTGCGATGACGATTCACAAAATGCTTGGCCCTATCTTGAGCACACAACAAAGAACCAGGTCATCCACAGCTGGGAAGTGGGAAGCCGCCAGCGGTACAGAAGGAAAACATGCCAGATGGTATCCATAAGTACAATAAAATGAGCTGGATTTCAGAGCTGTATGGTAAGCATTACTGTAGGCGAATTCCGCCAAGGGAAGTAATCCGGACCAATTGTCTTGGGCAGAGGAAATAAAACAGTGCAGTTACCCTTCCAAGGTCTAGTTCAACCTCTCGGTCTGACCATTGGCCTGCGGGTGAAAACCAGAACTCAATGCCCGTTTGATATCTAGGATGGTACAGACTTGTTGCCAATAATGTAAACTGAGAGCCTCAATCAGACACTGTGGTATCCGGTAGACCATACAAGGAAAAGATCTTTTCTATGAAGATACGTGCTTTGCGTGCTGCGATAGGAACCCCAGGTAAAGGCACGAAGTGAGCCATTTTCCTGAAGTAATCAACTACCACCATAACAGCAGTGTTCCCTCCTGATGATGGCAGCTCAACAATGAAATCGGTGGAGATGATTTGCTATGGGCGATCTGGTATTGTCATTCTCACCACATTACCTAAAGAGGGTCTGCAAGCGATTTTGTACTGGAGACAGACTACACATGCTGCTACGTAATCTTTGTTATCGATAGCCATAGAAGGCCACTGAAAATGCCTCTGAATTAATTCCAAAGTGTTGCAAATACCTCAGTGTCCTACTGCCTGAGTATCATGACACTTATACAGAATCTCCTTTGTCAGGCTTCCAGTAGGCACGTAAACCTGATCCTCATGAAAGTATAAATCTTGGCTTTAATGCAGACGATACTTCATTCGATCCGTTTGGATTTCGGGTTCTTGAGTTTTGGTGCCCTATGCAATGCGCTGTTGAAGATTGGTAATGGTGTGAACAAATACTGCTTTGGGAAATAAGTGTTCTTTTCAAAATTGAGAAGGTCCTGCTGGTTCCTTTCGAGAGAGAGCATCAGCACGTAAATTGATCCTTCCAGGGATAAAAGTAAATACAATGTTGTATGGGGAAAAGAATTTGCCCAGAGAGCCTACCGGCTATTTCTGGTCTGCGCATGTTGAAGTGCTTTGAGGTTATGGTGATCCGTTCTTACCTCCACTGGGTATTCAGCGCCTAATAACAAGTGCCTCCATTCTTTGAAAGCCTTTTTGATGGCTAACAGTTCTTTCTCCAAGACCGAATAATTCACTTCTGCGGAGGTCAAAGTCCTTGACAGATAAGCAACAGGACATTCTTCACCCTGTTCTGTTTCTTGTAAAAGAACGGCTCCTAATGCTTAGTGTGACGCATCGGATTCTACAATTAAACTTTTCCCTTGGTTTGGAGTGATCAGTATGGGGTTCTGGGTGAACTGAACCTTCAAGGACTTGAAAGCTCCATGTAAACGGTGACCCTTTTTTGAGAAGCATTGTAAGATGCTGAATGAAATTAGAGAAACCTGGAA
This sequence comes from Ambystoma mexicanum, assembly GCF_040938575.1. Lineage (NCBI taxonomy): Eukaryota > Metazoa > Chordata > Amphibia > Caudata > Ambystomatidae > Ambystoma > Ambystoma mexicanum. Next base: position 956,804,066 of record NC_090930.1, on the reverse strand, counting down.
TTAATTTCCTATAAAAATTTGTGAAAGCTAAAAAACGTTGCATGTCTTTAACTGATCTTGGGGCAGGCCAGTCGACCACAGCAGCTACTTTGGCTGGATCCATAGACACACCCTGGGAGGACAGCACATATCCCAGGTATTGGACTTGGTTTTGGTGGAACTCGCATTTCTCGAGTTTGCAATAAAGATGTTCACGGTGAAGGTGCCGAAGAACCTCCTGGACATGGTGAATATGTTCTGCCTCTGATGATGAAAAAATCAGGATATCATCTAGATAGACGATCATGTAGTACAAAAGAATGTCTGAGAATATGTGGTCCATGAAGTGTTGGAAAACGGCAGGGGCATTTGAGAGACCAAAAGGATACTCAAAATGCGCAAAGGGTGTATGAAAGGCTGTTTTCCATTTGTCTCCTGCCTTGATCCGGATGAGGTGATACGCACCCCGTAAGTCTAACTTGGTGTAAATCCTTGCCCCTTTGACTGCCTCTAGTATGTCTGGAATCAAGGGCATAGGGTATCGATCGGGGACCATGATCTTATTAAGCCCCGAAGGTCGATACAAGGACGCATCTCATCTGAATTCTTCTTCGGAATAAAAAATAATGAAGCTCCTGCGGGAGAATTGGATTCAGCGATTAGGCCATTTTGTAGGTTGGCGTGAAGATATTCCTTTAGCACTTCCTTTTCATGGGCAGACAATATGTACATTCGTCTGAAGGGCACTGGCTGGTCAGGTACTAAGGTGATGGTACAGTTGTAACGACGATGGGGAGGTAGTTTGGAATACTGTGATTTAGCAAATACCTCCTGATATGGTCGATAGGGTTCGAGGATTTCCAGAACATGATTCAGAACCTTAGGATCATCCAAGGAGACTGGAAGGACAGCTGAAGGGGTAGCAAATCCGATAGCACCTTGTGAAAGACAATGATTGATGCAGTGTTCCGAGCTAAACAAAATAATGTATCCGCGGTGCAGTTCACATGGCAATTGTGCAACCCAAGCTAGGGAAGGCCTAAAATCACTGGGTAATGAGCGGTTCTGGTTAAATCGCATGTGATGGTTTCCACATGAGAAGCCACCATCATCTGGATAGGAAGCTTCTGCTCTTTAATGGTACCGGAGGTTAGAGGGCTTCCATCAACGCTTTCCACCCAGACTGACACCTCCATAGAAACTCGGGGGAGACCCTGCTTCTGGGCCCAACGATCATCCATGAAATTCCCTGCTGCCCTGCTGTCTACCAAAGCCGGTACATTTGCTTAAACCATAGATTCCAAAGAAAAGGAAATCAGGAGCACTACCATGGGAGAGTTTGAACTTTTGAATCCAGAGATAAGAGGGTCTGGTGTTGGGGAACCTAATGTTGTGTCCCAGATCGTGGTTCCCCCTACGATCGGGTTCCAGCGTTTCCCGAGCGACAGGGGGGAGCAACTGGACAGACATTGATTAGATGATCCTTGGACCCACAGTATATGCAAAGCCTGTTAGTCCGTCTACGCATCCGTTCCTCCGGGGTCAATGGACCTCAAGCTACTCTGAGTTGCATTGGTTCCTCGCAAGGCTCGGATTTAGTAGGAACTGGTAAAGGCTCGGAAACAGGACGGCGGTTACGATATATTCTTCGTTCACAATGATGTTCCTGCAAGCGGTAATCCAACTGCCTGGTCAATGCAATAATTGACGCAGGATTAGGTGGCCCAGGGACACGGGAAACCTCATCCTTTAATTCTTCAGAGAGGTCCTGTCTGAATAAGGTAATGACGGCGTCATCTGGCCAAGCGGTATCAGCCACCAACTGCTTGAAACGTGTAATGAAAGTCAAAATTTCCTGAGTGCCCTGTCAAAAGTCTAAGAACTGTTCTTGAGCAGAGACAGCAATCTCCGGTCTCCCGAACATGGTTTTAAGGCTATGTGTAACTGCAAGGTAAGAGTCCAAGATGGGGTAATTAGTGGTGACCAAAGGTGTTGCCCAGGCTGAAGCAGGTCCAGATAGATGGGAAACCATATGACCTACTTTGTCACGGTCTGTCAGGGTGCAGGCATTGGGATTGTGTAGAGGGGAGCCTGGAGTGAGCTGTGGACGTGTTCCACATATGGGGAAACACAAAAAACCCCAGCGCAAACAGATATTGCCTTATAGAAGGCTTCTGTGCCCTCTTTGCAGGAACAAAGGCCTACAAACTTCACTTCCCAGCAGGCCCTAGGCCGGGAACTACAAAACCCCACCCACGTTGGGTGGAGCACATCCGCGCATGCGCGCGCGCATGTTAGCACGGGGCTTGTGCTTGAACTCCCGAACGAAGAGGACGTGTTCATTGCAGCTCCGAGAAAGGGGACACATACGAGGGGCCACACCCCAGCCAGCCATCACTCGGGCCCCTCATACGCCTGAGATAAGTACCGCAAGCGCAGGGGAGCAGCTGCAGCACATGCTGGGAAACCCACGCTTGGGCAGCAAAGCCGCGTTCAGGGGCGAACAGTCAGGAATCTCCCACGCGAAGCGGGGCACACGCAAGGGGGCACCGCCCAGACTCATGAAGTCCCCTTGTTCGGCAAAAGATAAGTGCAGCATGCAGCAGCCATTAATCCAAAGCTAAGACCCGCGCAAGACTCGCACCGAGGCGCAGCGATCCCACGAGCAGTGCATATTATTTGCATGCATAATTAGCCATGTGCACCAGCTAAGGGAACTGCAACTGGGAACACGGCGTGGCTTGTACTGAAGTCGCACTGCGCCACGTGCGGCTAGCGGCACGTTTATTATTTAATCTACGTGTGCATATTAACACGTGGATCAGTGTGAACTGCGGGGCCACGTGCGGCCTAACCGCATATCAGGGTGAAACCCACTCAAGGGGGCATACAAGTTAGAACGTGGCAATTTGGGGATGAGTGGGGGTGCATGAAGGAATGTCGTTTACCCACTGAATGCATCTGTTGTGTTTGTGAGGAAACACCCACAAGGTTGTAACTCATAACTCTCTTTGCAGCATTTATCTGCTCCGGAGACCGGACCTGAGAGTGCGCAGGCAGGAGGCCAGCACTCAAAAACAGAGATATGTCCTTTTGCTCTAATTGCCTCATTGATGACAGTCTGTAATGTGGGCAAGTAATGTAATGCTGGTTTGGGTATGCATGTTTAAATTTTAGTTTGATTTACCCTGACTCCCCCAGTCCTGTCCACCTTCCCTCTCCTAACCCTTTTTCCGGTTATCCTGAAAACCAGTTCCTGTCCAACCAACGATTCCCTAAACCTCTTTCCCCGCCGGGGTCTCGGAGGTCTGTGTAAGCTGTGACTTGCAGGCACCCAGACCGCGGAGGGGGTGGTTGGTTCGTACCACTCCTGCGCTTGAAGTTTGGAGCCTGACAGAAGCACAAGGCTAAGTGTAACAGGCGACCGAGTGGTGCGAACCAGCCTGTCATGGAGGAGCTTACCAAGGTCTTGCAGGGCCTCCAGGCTGAGCTTGCTGCCACCAGACAGGATTACGCTGTGTTAACTACGCAAGTGCGCAGTTTAGCTGCACAAACAGACCCCCTCCCTACAGAGCCTACGCTCCCTACGCCCGTACAAGTCCAGGTTACTCGTGAACCTGTAGTACCCTTAGCTCCACCTGAAAGGTATGCGGGAGACCCCCAGAAATATCAGACTTTCATGACCCAATGCCAGCTGCACTTCCTTACGAAACCAGCAGCCTTTCGAACCATTCAAGCCCGGTCCGCTTTTGTAATTTCTTATCTAACTGGGGACGCTGCAGCTTGGGCAAACCCTTTAGTGCATAGGGATGATGGAGTGTTGTACGACTGGGATGAATTCCAGCTGCAATTCGGCAAGATCTTCAACCGGAAGGCAGCCGCCACGTGTAGGGACAGAGAATTGCTTACCTTACGTCAAGGTAGCAAGGAACTGGTGACCTATGTCACACAGTTTAATAGGTTGGTCGCTGAAGCTGAGTGGCCACGAGAAAAGCAGATGTCTTTCTTTTACCTAGGGTTACGTGACGAATTAAAAGATCTCATAGCCCAGGTAGATCCACAGCCCCAGGATTGTCCGTCAATGATTGATCTAGCATTAAGACTGGATCATAGGCAGGCTGAACGTCGCGGAGACAAGAAGCGTGGGGACCCGTGTCCCATCGCTAGGTTGGATCGCTTTGGGACTTCCCGTCCTCCCACATCATCTGTGGAGAGAGTGACAGGAGACGAGCCAATGCAGATAGGAGCTGTTCGCGGTCCTCTCAACAAACAGGAGAGGGAGCGTAGACGCAAGGAAGGGCTATGTCTGTACTGTGGTACCTCGGGGCACTTCGTAAAAGAGTGCCCTAATAAACCTAAGCCGCAGGGAAATGCCTTGGCTCGGCAGTAGTAGGGGTGGTACAGTCGAGCCAGGCCGTGGAGATTGCCCCAGCAGTTGGGTTCAGCAATTATGCTCTGCATGTCACGTTGTCTGGTGTGTTAGGTTTCCTGGACCAGGAGGTTACGGTTACATTGTTTTTGGATTCAGGAGCCACCGGCAATTTCGTTGATGTCGCGTATGCTAACAAGCTGGGGTTACCTTTGTGTAGTAAATCTACTCCGGAATCCGCCAAGACGGTCGATGGTACCGCATTATGTTCTGGACCCGTCATCCAAAGCACACAAGTAGTAACCTTGCGTTGTCAGCAAAATCATCTGGAAGACATCCAGTTTGATTTGATTGCAGCACCACAATTCGGGATTATTTTGGGCCTTCCTTGGTTTTACAAACACAATCCCAAGATAGTGTGGTCAGAAAACAAGGTGAGTTTTTCGTCAAAATACTGCCTCGCACAGTGTTTAAAATCTGAAAAGAAACCATGTATAGCCTCAATGGAACCCTTAGACCCTCAGATGGGAACTAGACACGGCAGCAGAGTTTGAACGAGGAGAGCGGAAGAATTGCTTGGGGAACTAGACACTGTGGAGGGACGCTAGCAGAGGCCCATTCCTCTTACAGGAACTAGGGACGGTGGCTCTGTTGCAGGGGAGAGGAGACTCTCAGAGAAGGCGGACCCAGGCAGGGCGGAGCAATGACTGGGTGGAGGGTGCTGGGTTCGAGGAGGAGGAGCGGTCTCTGGAGTCGGATGCAAGGAATGAGAGTGCTCAGAGGAGGTGGTAAGATTGGGTAAGGGGAAAGGGAAGGTTGGAAAGAAAGGGGGGGGTGGAGGAGGAGGAGGCAAAGAGGGGGAAGGCATCTTCTGTGAAATTTACACCTGTGGAGGGTGGCAAGGGGGGAAATGAGGGACGGCATCGCAGCAGATCCCCTCAGAGGGATGATGAAGGGGGGCTGGCCCGGGACATCTCAGGGTCGGGGGCTCCAGAAAAATGCGTTTTAGAGGGGCTGGAAGTCTCAGTGAGCAGTAAGTCTGAAGAGAAGATGCAGTCTGATAGTGTGTGGAAGGTAGTGTTGAAACCTGAAAATCGTGACAAGACGTTTCTGGGGGTGAATCCGACGGAGATTGCTAGATGGTTGAAGGCAGCAGTGGGAGATGTTTCCCGGGTACAAGTGGTGGCTGGGGGTCGGTTGTTGGTGGAGGGGTCGGATGCTTATAGCAAAGCAAAGATTCTGGAGATGCATTGTCTGGGTAGGCATGCGGTAAGAGTGTTTGATCAAAGTGGAGTGTCTTGTAAGGGGGTGCTGTATGGAGTGCCAGTGGTTATGAGTATGTCTGAGGTGGAGGAGCTACTAGCGGGAGTGGGGGTGGTGGAGGCGTGGAGGTTGGGGAGGAGAGATGCACATGGGGATGTGGTGTCTACAACTGTGGCAGTGAGATTTGAGAGAACGGAGTGTCCGGAGGTGGTGGAGATGGCTTATCAGAGGTATCGTGTGAAAGCATATGTGGCAATGCCATTAAGGTGTTATAAATGTCAACGATTTGGACATGTGGCGAGAGCATGCAGGAATGAGAGACATTGTGGGAGGTGTGGCGGAGAGCATGATATAAAGGAATGTAAGGTGGGGACTCCGGAGAAATGTGTGAATTGTGGGGGGGAGCATTCTTCCACGTTTAGGGGATGTGAGAGTTACAGGGTGGCGAGAGAAGTGGTACAGGTGAGGGCGGCGGAAGGTCTGTCTTATGCGCAGGCTGTTGCAAAGGTGAAACCAGTACGGGTAGTGAGTGAGGTGAGTGAGAAAAAGTTGGTGGTGGATGAGGTTGTGGGAAGAAAGAAAGTGCTGGGTGAAGTGAAAGGTGTAGAAATGGTGGTTGTTCCGAAAACTGAGTTTTTGTGTTTTATAGTGAATGTGCTGGATCTGGTTCAAGGGAATACGTCTATCAGTACATCAGATCTTACGAAAGGAGTAGTGGAAGCTGGGAGGAGGTTTTTGAATGTTGTAGATGTATCAGAAGAAGATGTGTTTAAGAAGGTTGCTAAAGTGCGGAAGCTGAGTGGGGTGCCGGCATGAGGATTTTGCAGTGGAATGCGAGGAGTTTGTTGAAGAATGGACAGGAGTTGAAAGTCGTGTTGTGTGAGGAGTTGAATGTTGACGTAGTTTGTATTCAGGAGACGTGGTTGAGGGGTGATTTGAGATTTGTGATACCAGGTTTTGAGTTGTTTCGTAAGGATAGGTTGGAGGGGAGAGGGGGGGGTGTGGCTTTAGCAGTTTGAAAGGGGTTGATTGCAAGGGAAATTGTGGTGGATGGAGCAGTAGAGGCGATTGGGGCAGGGATTCGGGTAGGAGGATCGGAAGTATTGGTGCTGAATTATTATAATCCGTGTGAGGTGGTGGAAGTGGGTGTGTTGACTGGAGTGATAAGAGGACATGTGGGACCGTGTGTTTTGTGTGGCGATTTTAACAGTGCCAACACGTTGTGGGGTAGTGATAGGACAGATATGAATGGAGAATTGTTGGAAGACATGGCGGATGAATTGAGTCTGGTATTGCTGAATGATGGGACGGGTACGAGGTTGGATGTGAGGACTGGGAAGCTGTCGTGCTTGGATTTGACCTGGGTGACTGCTGCAATTGCAGGCAAATGTGATTGGAAGGTGCGTGAGGATGGAGACATGGGGAGTGATCATTCTGCTATTTTGGTAACTGTGAGGGGTGAGGTAGGGATCAGGTCACGTATGACTGGGAGTCGGTTGAATTTTAGGAAGGCTGATTGGGAGGTGTATAAGGGAGTGTGTCGGGATTTGATTGTTCCAAGGGGAAGAGAGGGGGGGTTGGATGAATGGAATGAGCATCTGGTGCAGGGAATGAAAGCAGCGTCTGTGGCAGCAATTCCGGAGGTTGAGAAGGGGAAGGGTGGGAAGATCGAGGTTCCTTGGTGGTTGGTGGAATGTTCAAGAGCAGTGGCGGCACGAAAGAAGGCTAGAGCAAGAGCGGTTAGAACGGGAATGTTGGTGGATTTGGAGGCATATAAGAAGGCTAAGGCGGTGGTGCAGAGGGTGATTAGGGAAAGAAAGAGAGGATATTGGAGTGGCTATTGTGGGTCCCTGGGGAGTGATTCTGGTGTGAGTGAGGTTTGGAAACAGTTCAAGCGGATGTCCGGATTAATGAGGTCGCAGGGTGGTATGTCTGTGTTGTTGAAAGGAGAAGAGGTGATTAGTGAGGATGGGGATAAGGCGAATTTGTTGGGGGAATATTTTGCGGGGGTTCACAGTTCAAGGAACTTCCCAGAAGAGGTGAGGATCCGAATGGGTGTGGTAGAGGAGGAAACGCGAGAGGTGGTGGCGAATGTTGGGCCTTGGGAGGAGCAATATGAGGTTTCATTTTCGATGGTAGAGTTGAATGGAGCGATTCGGAAGGGGAAGTGGTCTAGCCCTGGAGTGGATTGAATTATGTATGTATTTTTGGAGAAGTTGCCTGAGGAATGTAAGTCGGAGGTATTAGCGTTGTTCAATGAGATCTGGAAGAATGGAGTTTTGCCGAAGATGTGGAAAAGAGCGATTGTAGTGGCGATTTTGAAGGGTAGCAAGGTTCCTACAGAGTGTAAGTCATATAGACCGATTGCGTTGACTGTTGTGTTGTGTAAGGTTATGGAACGGATGGTGGTTGAGCGATTGGGGTTTTATTTGGAGTCGAATGGATGTTTGAGTGACTTTCCGAGTGGGTTCAGGAGGAATCGGTCGGTGGCTGATCCATTAGTGAGATTAGTGACTGGGGTGGAGGAGGCATTATGTGATGGAGAGTTGGTGGGAGCGTTCTTTTTGGATTTGGAGAAGGCGTATGATATGGTGTGGAAGGGAGGGTTGTTAGTGAGACTGTTGGAGATGGGTGTGAAGGGAAGAATGTTTCGGTGGATCAAGGCATTCTTAGCAGATAGGACATTTCAGGTGAGAGTGAGGGGGGTGCTGCCTGAAGTTTGGAAGATGGAGAATGGGACACCGCAGGGGAGTGTGATTAGTGCGATGCTGTTTAATGCGATGGTGGATGGGTTGATTCGAGCTTTGTCGGGAATTGGGTGTCAGGTGGATTTCTTCGCGGATGATGGTGTGGTCTGGGTAAGAGGGCGGTGTTTGTTGTTGGTACAGAGACGGTTGCAAGCTGCGATTGTACGCATGGAGGAGTGGTGTGGGAAATGGGGTTTCTCGGTGTCTCTGGATAAGAGTGTGAGTATGGTGTTCTCAAGGAAAAGAGTGCAGCAGGAGTTGAATTTGGTTTTGAAAGGTGTGAGGGTGAAGAGCGTGGAAGAGTTTCTGTACTTGGGGGTGATTCTGGATAGAAAGTTGAATTGGAATATGCAAGTGGATGGTGTGGTGGATAAGTGTAAACGCAGGCTGAATTTGTTGAGGGCGGTGACTGGGAAAGAATGGGGTGCGCAACAGAAGTGTTTACGAATGTTGTATAAGGGGTTGATTTTGAGTGTGATGGATTTTGGGTGTCAGGTGTCAGTGGGTTATACGTCGAGTCAGAAGTTGCGGTTAGATAGAGTACAGGCGAGGGCATTGAGAGTGTGTTCGGGTGTGATGAGGTCCTCCCCAGTGAATGCAGTTCAGGTGCTTGTGGGAGAGATGCCATTGGGGTTGAGGAGGGATGCGTTAAATATGAGATGGTGGGTGAAGTGTAGTGCGAAGAGTGTGGCTCATCCGGTGCGTGAATGTTTGAAGTATAATTGGAGGTTTGACTATTACAGGGATCGGTGGAGGAGGAAGGGGGGCACTTTTGGGTTTCACATGTGGGAGAAGGGAGTGCAGTGGGGTGTGGGTGATTTGATGATTGTGACTGATACGGATTTGGAGAGAAGGCCGAGGTGGATGATGAGATCTCCAAAGGTGTGTTTGGAGTTGGCGAATGTGGTATCGAAGAAGAGAGGTATGCGGGGTGAGATCAAAGCTTTGGGTCAGGAGTATGTGGCAGGAAAGGAAGGATACAAGGTGTTTATGGATGGTTCAAAGGATCCTATGTCTGGGAGAGTGGGAATGGCGTATTATCTAGAAAGCATTGGGGAGTATAAAATAGGACAACTGACGAATGATGTGTCTATTTGTACGGCTGAGTTGGTGGCGATTGCATTGGTGATTGACAGGGTGTATGAGTTGGGGTATGAGAAAGTGGTGGTGTTCTCAGATTCATTGAGTGGGTTACAGGCGATTGTGGCAGGGGATGATGATAGGAAGGATGTGATTTTGGACATTAGGATGAAGATTTATCGGTGTGTGCGCGGGGGTATGGATTTGGAGTTGGCGTGGGTTCCCAGTCACAGTGGCATTTTGGGAAATGAGTTGGTGGATCTGGCGGCTGGTGAGGGTATGAGGAGGGGAGCGATTGATGTGAGGTTGCCTTTGAGTGTGGATGAGGTGAAGGCTGTGATGATGAGACGGGTCCTGGATGAGTGGCAGGAGAGGTGGGTGAATGGGGTGAAGGGCAGGTGGATGTTCGGTGTTCGTGGGAAAGTGTCGGTGAAGATGGATGCAGGGAGATCAGAATGGAGGAGGGGGGAAGAGGTGATGCTGAATCGGTTGAGGATAGGTCATGTGGGGCTGAATGACTGTCTATTTCGAATAGGAAAGCGTGAATCAAGGGACTGTGCGGTGTGTGGGGTGCCTGAAACGGTGGGACATTTTTTGATTAGGTGTGAAAGACATGTTACAGAGAGAGAATTGATGAGGGTTCGGTTGACTGCGTTGGGTGTGGCTGAGCTGAGTGAGAGGATTATACTAGGAGGTGATGGGGAGAGAGGCAGGAGGGGGAATAGTGTGATGTTGGATTTTGTGAGGCAGACGGGGAGGTGGGAGGAGTTGTGAGCTTAAATGGAGCCAAATAATAATTAGTGGGTACGGTGCACATCATCCTATAGGATGGGGAAGCGCCTGCGTGGGTCCGCCCACGCTTCCGATAATTAAGAAGTAGAAGGAACCCTTAGACATGAGTGCCTTACCCGCCGAGTATGTGGAATATGCCGATGTGTTTAGTAAACAAGCGGCGGAAACCCTGCCACCTCACCGGCCATTTGATTGCCGAATTGACCTAGAGCCCGGAGCAGTCTTACCCTGCAGTAGGGTATATGCGCTCACGGAAGATGAAACAAAACATCTAAAGGAATATATAGACACTAACCTACGAAGCGGGTTTATTAGACACTCTAATTCTCCAGTCTCCTCGCCATTATTCTTCATACCGAAGAAGACCGGAGACTTAAGAACTTGCATCGATTATCGCGGAATTAATCGTATCACCATCAAAAATCGGTATCCATTACCATTAATTCCAGTCTTACTGGATCAAGTGCGGAAGGCGACCATATACACTAAACTAGATCTTCGAGGGGCATATCACCTGGTACGAGTACGGGCTGGGGACGAATGGAAAACAGCGTTCCGGACTAAGTTTGGCCTGTACGAGTATCAGGTGATGCCGTTCGGCCTGTGCAACGCCCCAGCTGCCTTCCAGCATTTCCTGGATGAGGTGCTATGTGAATTTCTTGATATCTTCGCGGTGGTATACATCGACGATATCTTAATTTACTCACAAGACGTTCTAAGGTGGAATTTCTGGGGTATTTTTTGACCCCGTCTGGGGTACAAATGGATCAACGTAAAGTACAAGCAATCTTAGACAGGCCAGCACCGAAATCGGTGAAGGAAGTGCAATCCTTCCTAGGCTTCGCTAACTTCTACCGGCGGTTTATCCGAAACCTCTCGGAATTGGTGACCCCCATCACTTCCTTACTAAAAAAAGGACGATCATATGTTTGGAACGAAGCCGCAGAACTAGGTTTTCAACAGTTGAAAAACGCTTTCACGTCTGCCCCGGTGCTAAAGCATCCCGATCTAGCTCAGCCCTTCGTGGTCGAGACAGATGCCTCCAGCTACACTATCGGTGCAGTTCTTTCACAACGAGAAGTGCAGACAGGAATGCTCCATCCTGTTGCTTACTATTCTCGCAAATTACTCCCTGCCGAAGCTAATTATACCATAGCTGATCGGGAATTGCTAGCAGTAAAAGCGGCCTTTGAGGAATGGAGACATTACCTCATGGGGGATCATCATACCGTGACTGTGATCACCCATCATCGGAATCTACAGTTCATCAAAACTGCTAAGACACTTAGTCCACGCCAACTACGTTGGGCATTATTCTTCGCTGATTACGATTTTCTTATTACTTATCGGCCTGGAGCTGATAACAAAAAAGCGGATATCTTGTCACAATACCCTGATTTGGACGATAAGGAATGTATTGAAAATCGGCCTATTGTGCCTCCTCCACGAATTATCGGGGTAGTCGGACGGCCTAACATATTCGAAGATGTACAAACAGCCATGACTACACAAGAGTTGCAAGATTGGTGTGGGAAGGGTTTACATCATTCCCTCGTGAATGGACTTCCCTACTATGCTAAAGCATTATACCTGCCCACAGAAGAGCTCAGAAAGGAGGTTATGCAATGGTGCCATGATGCCACTACCGCGGGTCATCCAGGTGTAGCCAAAACCCAACGGAACGTGGCTCGGCATTTTTGGTGGCCTACACTGCTACGGGATGTGCGCAAATACGTGACAGAATGTGACGTTTGTGGAAGACAGAAGTCCAGCCATCAAAAACCGGCAGGATTACTACAACCCTTGCCAACTCCCCCTACCCAGTGGCACACTGTTACCATGAACTTAATTGTGGACTTACCATCTGTCCAAAAATACACTTCCATTTTGGTAGTGGTTGATTCGCTCACAAAAATGGGTCACTTTATTCCATGTAAAGGGGTACCCACAGCTGGGGAATTAGCGGAACTGTTCTTACAAAACGTAGTGCGACTGCATGGACTTCCAACACGAGTAATTACTGATCATGGTCCACAGTTCACCTCCCGCTTCTGGCGCGCCTTTTGCCAGTTAATTGGTATGGAAGTAAGTTTGTCCTCGGGATACCACCCAGAAACCGATGGACAAACCGAGAGGTTAAACCAGGGCCTGGAGCAGTACTTACGCTGCTACACTGCAGACACTGAAACTTTGTGGGTTCAGTATGTATGGTTAGCAGAAATAGCGTACAACAATGCTCTCCACAGTTCCACGAAACATACCCCATTCTTCGGGGTTTATGGTTTCCACCCTAGGGTTTTGCCCACAGCTCCCAGCCCATCCCTGGAGGATATACCCACACTCAGGGGGCATCATGTTTATGCACAACAAGTCTGGTCTAGTATACAAAAACATTTAGATGCTGCAAAATAGTCATACAAACATTACGCCGATTTGAAAAGGAGACAAAGCCCTCCATATAAACAAGGGGACCGCGTTTGGCTATCCACACCCAATATTAAAATGTCCGGCCCACGTAAGTTGCAACCGCGATATCTGGGTCCCTTTACCATCTCTGCAGTGATTAATCCGGTGGCAGTAAAGCTGGCCTTGCCAAAACAAATGAAGATCCACCCCACCTCTCATGTATCCCTATTGTAACCTGCACCCTTCACTGTCCCTACTAAGAAACCACCTCCAATATTAGTCCAGGGACACCCTGAATATGAGGTTAGGGCAATCCTGAATTCTCAGCACCGAAAAAATGGTTTGTATTACTTTATTGATTGGGTGGTATATGGCCCGGAGGACCGGTCTTGGGAGCCGGCCTGCAATGTGCATGCGCCCAGGTTGATTAGAGCGTTTCATCAAAATTACCCAGGGAAACCCAAACTCAGAGCCTTCTGTGCGGGGGGGGGGGAGTACTGTCAGGGTGCAGGCATTGGGATTGTGTAGAGGGGAGCCTGGAGTGAGCTGTGGACGTGGTCCACATATGGGGAAACACAAAAAACCCCAGCGCAAACGGATATTGCCTTATAGAAGGCTTCTGTGCCCTCTTTGCAGGAACAAAGGCCTACAAACTTCACTTCCCAGCAGACCCTGGGCCGGGAACTACAAAACCCCACCCACGTTGGTTGGAGCACATCCGCGCATGCGCGCGCGCACGTTAGCATGGGGCTTGTGCTTGAACTCCCGAACGAAGAGGACGTGTTCATTGCAGCTCCGAGGAATGGGACACACACGAGGGGCCACACCCCAGCCACCATCACCCGGGCCCCTCATATGCCTGAGATAAGTACCGCAAGCGCAGGGGAGCAGCTGCAGCACATGCTGGGAAACCCTCGTTTGGGCAGCAAAGCCGCGTTCAGGGGCGAACAGTCAGGAATCTCCCACGCGAAGCGGGGCCCACGCGAAGCGGGGCACACGCGAAGCGGGGCACACGCAAAGGGGCACCGCCCAGACTCATGAAGTCCCCTTGTTCGGCAAAAGATAAGTGCAGCATGTAGCAGCCATTAATCTAAAGCTAAGACCCCCGCAAGACTCGCACCGAAGCGCAGCGATCCCACGAGCAGTGCATATTATTTGCATGCATAATTAGCCATGTGCACCAGCTAAGGGAACTGCAACTGGGAACACGGCGTGGCTTGTACTGAAGTCGCACTGCGCCATGTGTGGCTAGCGGCACGTTTATTATTTAATCTACGTGTGCATATTAACACATGGATCAGTGTGAACTGCGGGGCCACGTGCGGCCTAACCGCGTATCAGGGTGAAACCCACTCAAGGGGGCATACAAGTTAGAACGTGGCAATTCGGGGATGAGTGGGGGTGCATGAAGGAATGTCGTTTACCCACTGGATGCATCTGTTGTGTGTGTGAGGAAACACCCACAAGGTTGTAACTCATAACTCTCTTTGCAGCATTTATCTGCTCCGGAGACTGGACCTCAGAGTGCGCAGGCAGGAGGCCAGCACTCAAAAACAGAGATATGTCCTTTTGCTCTAATTGCCTCATTGATGACAGTCTGTAATGTGGGCAAGTAATGTAATGCTGGTTTGGGTATGCATGTTTAAATTTTAGTTTGCATTTACCCTGACTCCCCCAGTCCTGTCCACCTTCCCTCTCCTAACCCTTTTTCCGGTTCTTGTCCAAACAACGATTCCCTAACCCTCTTTCCCCGCCGGGGTCTCGGAGGTCTGTGTAAGCTGTGACTTGCAGGCACCCAGACCGCGGAGGGGGTGGTTGGTTCGTACCACTCCTGCGCTTGAAGGTTGGAGCCTGACATGGTCAGTAGGAAAGAAGGACCCTTTGAAAGCAAACTGTACAGCACAAGAGTCCAAGAACTCTTTGTGTTTATGGGGATTGCCCTCAAACATACCCCCAGGCAATAGACCGGGAGGTAGTTCCGAGCTCTGGGGTGCCCTTGCCATCTGTTGGCAGAGGACTGAGTTTTCCTGTTTTAATCCTGAACCTCAAGGTAAGGGATTGTACTGCAGACACTAGCTACTGCATCTGATCCATGGTAGCAGAGAGTTTGGGCGTCACTAACTATTAGATCTGATAAAACAAGCGGACGTAGAACTCAGCCAATGAACATTATTAAATCCACTAACCTGGATCAGTTGTAGCAAAGTGCTGCCATTGAGAAATACCCCCCTCAGTCTTGCGTCGCCCCGTTCTAAAGTCACAGAAAGGGAAACCCAATACCCACAGGGAAACCCACTGGGGAAGAAAACCCTGGAGAAATGCTGTCTTCGGTAGAGAGGAGCAGGGAGTGTCTGTTCAACGATTCTGGAGGAATGCCTTTTCAATGATGACTTCCTAATGAAAATAGAAGAAGGGAGTTAGCCAAGATAAGTAAGTGCAGGGTGTATGTTTTAATATATTCCAGACTGTTGGTACCTCTAAAATGGTGGCTGCCTCCTATCTTGCAGGTGTAGGGTCGGATAGCCCAGAAACTGGAGGTCTAGTAAGAAGGACAGAGAATGAAACACACAAAGCCCTACAGATCGTCTTGAAGTGAAAGAGAATGACGGAATCCTACCTCTGGTATGCTGAAGACAAATGAGTATGAGAGATCCCTGGGGGCACACGTGAAGACGCCTGGATAGAATGGTAAGTGTTGTCAGCTAAAGGACAGAGAAAAGTCAATCTTGTGATAGCAAAGGTTGAGCAATGTATACGAGCGAAGGGAAAGCGCTGTACTGTTGCTAAGCACCGGAGCGCGATCACTGCAATCAGACGAGTGCTGATAAGGAGTGACTTTCAGGAAGAGTAACAGCTAGGGAACACAGAATAAAGTTATAAACTTGAAATGAAAGTGGATGTGCAGTAAATGAACTATGAGAGAGTTTGTACTGTTGCCTAGCAACGGCGTGGAAGCAAAAACAGTTCCGGGAGCTCTTGCGAAGAAGAGTTCAAGACGGTCTGAGCGAGCAGGCTAAAAGGGATTAGATAGTTAGAACCAAACATACCCTTGAACAACCAAGAATATGAACGGAGCGCGCCAGTCCTAACAGTCAAGCAATTCTAGGGTAATAGTGTTGATCGTGGTGTAAAATATATACAGTGTTCTTATTAGCCGTGTTACCTGCCGGGAAATATTTCCAAAGTCTGTCCTCATTATACAGAATTTTTATTGGTATGCCGAAGTAGTCTTCAAATAGACGCAGCTCATTAAAACTAACCATGATATCAGGCGGCATGCCCAGAACTTTGTGAACCTCCAAAGCCTTTGTCTGTATATAGCCATCAGTAACAGTTCTATTCTCCAGCAGGCCTATAATACTTGCAGGCCTATAATACTCACAGCCATACATATGTTCAAGAAACCATAGTTAAAATCCAAGAGCCAACATTTCTTCTTGGCCACAACCATACTGTAAAGTGTTTTTTTCAGTGATCTGTACACGCCGCCCTCTCTAAAACTGACAACCACAGACACAAGCCTCAACGGCTATGTTACGTGTCATGACCACTGTGAGGGGGCACAAGTTGTGCCACAAGCAGGCTTCCACCAGAACCCTGAGGGCCTTAAAACCTCTGCAAAAGGGCTCCTGGAGCCAGTCCTGGCGCCTTTGGCACCAGGCTCATATGTAGGAAGGAAGGGCTGTTCAAACTAGGTCCCATGTATGTACATGGGCCTTTAAATCCAACATGGAAGCACCCACACAGTCTAGTTCTAAGAACCAAGCCATGCGGTCTAGTGTTTTGGGTGTGGCAGGCCTGGAAATACTTTCCCTGGTACTACCTTAGCTGGGCTATATAAACCACACCCTGACTGCAGAACATGCTTCGTGTTATTCTGCAACCAGCAGCGTGACGCTCACTGTTTCCAGCTCCTGGTTTTCAGCATCTTCCTGTAATCCTGCAAGAACAAGAACAAGAACAAGATTATTCTGTTTTACCTGAGAAAACACCATCTAGCACTCAGCATCTCAACTGGGCTGCAATCTGTGGAAACCGAGAGAAGAAACATCACTCACCTGTGAGTACAAGCTTAAGGACTTCCGGCGAACCGCTACCACAACGGCTGTTCGAACATTGCGACCTGCAATAACGAGAAAGGGAAAAACAATATTAGAACTCGTGCTTCCAAAACATCGAATTCCATCAGTCTTACCTGAATTCCATCGCACTATGCCACACTTCGATCCGGAGCACCACAGCAACATCTGCAAAGGAAAAGAGACATATTTAGGTTTGCTTTCAATATTAAAGAACCGCACAGTGCTGTACTACCTTAACGGATTCTGGGGGCCTGTTTTTCATCGCGCTCTCATCCACTCACAGCACCACAGCGGCCTATGAGGAGAAGAAGAAGAAAACACAGGTTACCTTCAAAAGACAATAAAGGCACTGTGCTTCGTGCTTTCTCTTACCTAGAAACGTGCCTCTTCATCCGGCACGCCAGCATCAAGACCTTCGCACCCGAAAAGAAGGCGATAAAGACATTAACGAATTCCCACCATAAACAGAAAAAAGACTTACAATTAACAAACCTACCTGCCTATCAGCAGATTCGGGGTCACGGCAGACCTGGGACCAAGGAAGGCGTACTGCACCAGTGAAGCAACTCGGGCAGCTCGCCAACAAAAGTCAAGCGCCCCTGCACAAGAAACGCAGGACGGATAGCTCACCCTACAAATAACTAAGATTAATTATTCAGCACTGCGCAACTACGCATCCAGGGTTCCAGATCTCAGAGCCTTCCAGACGCCCCCGAGGATATCAGGTGAGAGTAACATACGGCTAGCTCCACCTTACTTTGTAACAATTTTCCTATGTTTTCTAGAAATTCCAAAACATCAAAGGTCTGACTAAATGAGCGCCTGGTAAAAAGAGGACGGTTTAAAGCCGTACTGTCTAAATGGATCTGTACAAAATCATTAGGCCGACCGTTTCAAGGATTTGTGAGACAAGCCTTTCAACCGCCTCAGTTATCATTAATAAACCTTGTCTGGTAGATCTTAATTGATCTAAATTTACAAAGCGGAAAACCTCATAGTATTCAACACTTTAAAATTTTGGTAGGTCTCTCTGGTATGTTGCCATACTCTGTAAAAAAACATGTCTTTGTCGGATGGCAGGGGTGTGCTTTGGGGATATGATGCTAAATCTTTCTGCTGACTGATGATCATTTTTGCTTTTCTCAAACATTTCCCTCTGCCTTCGGGTTCAAGGCCATTTTAAACGCCAGGCCGGTAAACCTTTTACAGGTAAATGCCGCTTTTTAACAGGGTTTGATGGTGTGCTTGTATCCTCCAACACATGCATTGGTGTGTTAGGATCAGCGCTTAAGTCTGCATTGTCTGTACACCGTTCAGGGCCTACCCCAGATCTTAAAGACTTTAAGGTGTCTGCAAAATCAGGCATGGTCTGTATAAGGTTTTTTAACAACCGTTTCTTTTTTCAGTCAGGGGTCTTTTATTTTTTAGGTTGTGTATACATCTGGTTTTTAGATTCCTTAGTGAACAGGACGTGTTTGGCCTTAGAAACACATTTACGAATAGCTGCTAAATATTTTTTAACAAGGGTATGTCTCAAGCTCCAGGCCTGTATCATAATCTAGCGTTGTTATGTGGACCTAATAAATGTTTTCCTTTTTGACTTTTTAAAGCGGGTATCACAAATAATTGTTTAACAACACTAACCCTTTTAGAGTCTTGAGTATTTACACAGACGCTCAGTGTATTAAACTGTTTAGACTTCGGGAACTTAAAGGCCTGTTTATTATGGTCTGAACAATAAATGACAGTTGTACGCCGCAGCTTGTTTACACCATTGGGTCCTCGGTAAGAAAGATCAAGGGGTTTCGGGGCATAGCCTGATCCACAGATAACAGAGGCGTATACAAAATCTTGAGGCTCTATTTTTAAGGGGGAGTCTGAAATAACTATGACTGTCCCTTTAAAGGGTGAATCTGTAATTGTTATAACAGGGTCGGAATATAGGGCTGCATTTGTTCTCTTGTCCATAAATCTTCCGAAATAACAACATGCAGCTCAATGTTGGGGCTCGTTGTTGAGAACACATTTGGTGGGGTGATCTCTCCAAAACCGGGGGGCCACGGGCATGGGCTACCAGAGGGTCCAACTGAAAGGGTTACGGAGATCACAACTTGAATCACGGGGTGCTGTATAATTCCACCCCCAGTCTAAGCCTCCGCCCTAAGAGTAAAATTCACAGGGTCTAGAACAGTAGTGCTATGCAAAGGTGTACAAGATTCAACAGGTTCTGTTATATGTGTATTGTGAGCTTTAGCAGTTTGTTGACTAGCGTTGTTTAACACATTTTCAACCCTTTGAGTTACTCGCCCCTTGTTAAGAGACAACTTGCTTTTTTTAACACATTATGTAAACCCTCAGCTTCCCACAGAGGTTACTTGCGCTAGAACTTCTTCCTGCTGCGCAACACAAGAACCTAAAATTAAACAAAATAAAAAAAGAACAGCTTTAGCAAAGTATTACAAAAAATGTAGATCAAGCAACACTCTATGAAAAAAAAGGGTGTGTCTAAGGCTTTTAAACACCACTGTAAGTGGTTTCAACCCAGCACTCCACCTAAATCAATGCTTAGCGTGAGATGCCAGGCTGAGATGCCCTCTTCCACCCTCCTGGTGTGCGCTAACAGTTTTTGATGGTCTTTTTGGAGGTCACCCAGTCCCTGGAGGGCCACGTGATTTTCTTCCAGTTTCTCTTTTAAATAGCAGACTTCCTGGCCTAAGGTGTCCCTTTCCTGAGCAAGAGCCTGCCTCTGTGCCACCAGGTCGTCCCTCTGTCTTTGAAGCACGCCAGCTTTCTGGCGCTCTTCATCAAACTCTGCCTGGGTGCCCAGGTCTTTCAAAATCAATGTATTTCTCTCCTCTTTCTCTTTGTCTAGT
The DNA here is from genome assembly GCF_040938575.1 of Ambystoma mexicanum. Taxonomy (NCBI): domain Eukaryota; kingdom Metazoa; phylum Chordata; class Amphibia; order Caudata; family Ambystomatidae; genus Ambystoma; species Ambystoma mexicanum. The sequence goes on along the minus strand of NC_090930.1, from coordinate 956,784,475 downwards.
TGGATTTGTAGGGTGGCTACCTGCTCTGAGCATGCCCTGTTGAAATTGATCTATTGCTCCAGCTTTTTCTGGCTCTGCAGTAGGGAGTCCAAACTGTCTTGGTATTCCTTCTGCAAGGCCAGAATTCTGGTATCCTGTTCTGCCTTTTCCTGCTGCAGGATACCCTAGTCCTCTTTTATTTTGACTATATACTTCATGCTTATATTTTCAGACTCCTGGCTCCTCTGCAGCCTCTGCTCAGAAGAGTCCAGATCAGTTTGGGCCTTTTCTAATGTCATCAGTTGCCTACTTGCCAGATCTTGGCCTTCAGCATATTTATCATGTATGGCTCCAATAGATAAATATAGATATGCTGCTATCTTGCCAATCTTAGTTTGCTCATCCTTGGCCTTAGGGGCCATATATAGTTCACTCAGGGCCACATGTAAGGGACCCTGGTCTTTCCATTTATCTAACCCTGTTGCAGTGATCTGTTGTGCGATTGCCTGCAACCACACATGCTGGTCCTGCTCTGTCCATTCACCTCTCACAAATAACTTATGCAAAAGGTGTTCTCTAGCCATATTGATGTCTACCAATGTCGCCATTCTGGAAATACTAATTTCCTTCCTGATTTACAGAAGTTTATTTTATCTTTGCAAAACAGACCGTTTCCTTAGAGCGTTCTCTTTTGAGGGGTGCTTTTACAGTGTAACACAGCGTGGTAGCCCAACAGGATTTATGTATCCTGTAAGTTAGCACACTGTATTAAGCTGCCACAAGTGGTATATCTAATCCAGAAATCCTGGTACGAGCTCCCAATCTGTAAGTGGTTTCAACCCAGCACTCCACCTAAGTCAATGTTTAGCGTGAGATGCCCAGCTGCAACCCTTATTTATATATTTTTATGTTAAAGTTCTTTTATTTTTGGATGATGTACCCTTATATAACGCCCCTCTCTTTGAATCCCCCCGGTCTCACTGAACCAAGAGGTAGGTTTGTTGTTCAAGTTAAAAGATTTATTTGATGAATTAAACAATATATATATCACACTTTTATGAATATGAATAATATCTAAATAATCTAAATATCACACTTATTAATATTTATACAATGAATAGCAATGGGTAGTATTACAATAATCAACAATCTCTTTAATCAATTAGGAGTAGGAATAGGAAGAATAATGTAGCAGAGAATAACTTTGTGTAGGTTCAATGAAATGCAATGATATTAAATTAATGCAGCATAGAAATAAAACTTGATATGAATTCAATCGAAGACAATGTAATCACTCTTTCCCCCTGTTACTCAATCCCCCCTAATATGCAGTATGAAGAGATGGAATGGGGGCACACAGGTTTCAGGAATGTACAATCAACAAATGCAAGTTCAATCCCAATTCCCCTAGCAAGCTTAGAGAGAACAGGAATGATTTTAAAACAGGTCAAATGCTTTTAAATGTTGTTTGAAATGAATGGGAAAATGCTTAAAATGACTTTAATTCGCTAAATAGGATTCAGAACTAGTGAGAGTTGCTTTGGATAGGTTCAGGTAGACACTAGCAATGATTGTTTGAATGACTGGCAGATAGGAAACTAAATTCAGAGTCTAAAGGCCAGCTGATAAGGGTTCAGCTTTTTGGGTTGGGCCTTCTGCTTCAGGGTTCTGGAGTCTGGATAGTTCTGGAGTCTGGATAGTTCTGGAGTCTGGATTCTCCTTCAGAGCGCTTCGCCAATAGATCAGTGATGGGTGAATGTGTGTGTCCTTCTGTGCCCTCAACAGTCCCTATTTATGTATTTCCCAAGGAGCTGGGGAGGCTGATTACACTAAGCCCACCCTCTAGGAAACTGATTGGTCTAAGTATTCCCTCACTCCTGATTCGAGAAGGAAACAGAGTGTCATGATGTGTCATGTTTATGGGCCAGGGAGAAAAAACTCCCCTTTGTGTCTAACCAGAAAATCTATTTTTCATAAAAAAAACATTCACAATATCCCAAACTTGCTAATATGACATATTTACATTACAGATTAATTAAGGCACGTGTCTGTCAATGTCATGATCACTGCTTCCAAGGAGCCAGGACCAGCCCAACGTCCTTGGAAGCAGGCCCCTAACCCTAATCCTAAGCACCAGCCGGTCCCCACTGGGACCTTTTGGACCTTGTCCTGGCGCCGGTGGCACCAGGCTCATCAAAACCATTGGTCCCGGCACTGGAAGCGCCGGGCTCATAATAGGTGTGAAGATGCTTGGGTGGACTTACCTGCAGCAGACCATGCTGCTTACTTACCAGCCACTTAGAAGCCATCTGAGAACAGGGACTACTTTCTTACCTGGGTGGGGCAGCTCCACTCCCTAGATACAGCACTGGAACTCTTCTGGAAACTGGAACTCTTTTCTTACCTAGGCGGGGCCGTGGAAGAAGACGCCTCATCACTCCAAGGCTATTTAAACCACACCCGATAGATGAAGCGTGCTTCGCGTTATTCTGCATCTGCAGCAGAACGCTCACCGAGTCTGCTACGGCCTTTCTTCTTCCGATCCTGGACCTGCAAGAATCCTACTTACCATTTCAGTATCCAGACATCATCAGCACCTGCAAAGAACAGAAAGAACAGGTTAGCAAGGCGAACTTTACACGCAGTGCTTACTTACCTGATCAATCGGCTGCGGCCGTTTCTTCACGCCGCATCTCCACCTGCAAGAACAAAAGCATTGCCATACTTACCGGCATGCTGTGAATTCCGGATTTCTTCGTTCTGCATCGCCGCCTGTGAAGACAAAGTATCGTTAACAACTTACTGGCATTCCGCGGACTCCGGCCCTGCAACCCAACATCTGAAAGGCAAAAGAAAAGACATTAAGCAGGTATTTACTTACGTCCATCATGCTCGTCGCAATAAAACGCCTGCGAATTCTCCGGCGTCTCTTTAACACGAACTAAGCGGCAAGGAAAGAGACAGTTAGAGCGCTTGCCATACTTACGAACTTCCAAGCGCTTCACTTCATCTTTCATCTCAAGAGCCCTGCAATACATAAGGGAAAGGCATTATACAGAGTCTGCATAAAACGTGCCACGCATGTAAAGACTATAAAGACAAAAGGTGTCCAGAAACTCACCGCTCGTGCAGATAACGACGGTAACCATCCTCTGAATTCAAGAGGCCTGTGTTTCACCAGTGAAGGAACTGGCAACGGCACCCTGCACCAGACACAGATGGAGAGCCCAGCATTCACCTATATAAGGTGAGCACGTTGACCTGGGGGCTCTACGAAAAAGCTGGGAAGAGAGAGAGAGAGAGGGACATTCAACAACCCAGACCATTAACCCCCATATTCTTTCACCTGCAGAAACCTCACTCTTCGAGTCCGACACACAGTGCGAAGAGGTTCGACCCCAGAAGCCAATCGAGTCCTGCACATCACTTTTCGAGTCACAGACAGCTTCCTGCCAAGACCCGCGCCTCCGTGGGAATCAGGTGAGCGCTACAGAACGCGAAGCCCACCACAAAACTCCTACCGAGGCGCAATGGAAACCTCAGACACTGATCAACTAGCCCAGTTGCTCGGGGAATTAAGAGCAGAAGTACATGCAGCTCGTCAGGAAACAAACTCTCTAAGAAGAGAATTGATACTTTCCAAGGAGCGAACAGAGGACCTTGCTAGGCAGTTGTTACAAACGCAGGCAGGACAGACACCTTTGCCTGTTCCAGGAGGAAGTTATCCTTCTGCATCATCTTTAAATCCAGTGCAAATCAATCTGCCCGGTAATGTTCCCTTGGCTCCGCCCGAACGCTTTTCTGGTGATCCAAAGAAATTTGCAGTGTTCATCAATCAGTGCCGCCTAAACGTCTTATGTCGACCAGCTGCATTCCCAACAGACCAGACCAAGGTGGCTTTCGTGCTTTCTTATCTCAGTGGCAGCGCTGCAGATTGGTCGATCCCTTTAGTCACCCAGGATGATCCGGTTTTACATGATTTTCAGGCCTTCCAGTCCAGCATGGAGAAACTGTTCGCAAGACATGCACAAGGGCAGGCCTTGGACAATGAGCTTCTCTCATTACGACAGGGTAATCAAGACCTCTTGACTTATATAGCCTCCTTCAATAGACTCATAGTGGAAACACAATGGCCCGAGGACAAGAGAATAATGCTTTTCTACAGAGGCCTGCGTGGAGAGCTCAAAGATGTGTTAGCGCAAGTTGTGAATCCTCCACAAGAATGTTCTGACTATATTGACTTAGTTGTCCAATTGGACCATAGACTACAGAACAGGAAGGCAGATCGTTCCAGATTTGATACCCGAGTGTTTTCTAAACCACAGACCTCGAATAAGGGAGCTGACACTGTGGAACCTATGCAAATAGGGGGCATGAAAGGACCTTTAACCCAGAAAGAGCGGGAAAGAAGAAGGCAGCTGCAATTATGCCTCTATTGCGGAAACTCAGGACACTTTCTTCGGGACTGTCCAGTGAAACCAGCTAAGAAGACTGTAGGAGCCACGGATACCTGTACCACAAATTCTGAGCAGGGAAACGACCTCGCCCGACAAGAGTAGAGGTCCTCTTGCCGAGCGTTAAGATCTGTCCCGTGACCTCGCATTTCGTGATACCCATGGTCCTCATTAGTCCTGAACGTCCGGATCGTTTGCATGCAATTGAAGCTTACATTGACAGCGGAGCAATCGGTAACTATGTGGACCGTGAAATGGTATCAAGGATGAATCTACCCCTTGTCCCTAAGGCAGTGAAAGACGTCATCACTACTGTGGATGGCACGGAGATAGCCTCCGGACCAGTAACGCATGCCACCCAAGAAGTGACGCTAGTGAGTCAAGATGGACACCGGGAGAGAATCGTGTTCGATGTAATCAAGGCCCCTCAGTTCCAGATCATTCTGGGAATCCCTTGGTTAGAGAAGCACAATCCTCAGATCGATTGGCGAGCAAAGACGGTTCAGTTTCCAGAGTGTTTTACCACTTGTTATCCTCGGCCTGATGTTTCACTGGCGGCAATCTCTTCTGAGGAGGTGCCCAAATTACCTCCCGAATACCAGGAATTCCAAGACGTCTTCCGGAAGGATCAAGCCAACACCCTGCCTCCTCATAGGTCTTACGACTGTCAAATAGATCTGATACCTGGAACAACTCCTCCATGCAGCAGGATTTATGCCCTCACCGAGCCAGAGAACCTTCACCTCAGACAATACCTAGACCAATACCTAGCTAACGGGTTTATCCGTCCTTCAAAATCTCCAGCTTCATCGGCTTTGTTCTTCGTTCCGAAAAAGGAAGGAGACCTTAGGACTTGCATAGATTACCGCGCCCTGAATCAGATCACCGTTAAAAACAGATACCCGTTACCTTTGATCCCTGAACTCCTGGATCAAGTCAAAGATGCATGTATATACACAAAGTTGGATCTCAGAGGAGCCTACCACTTGGTACGGATAAAAGAGGGCGATGAATGCAAAACGGCCTTCCGCACCAAGTACGGGCTATTCGAGTATCAAGTGATGCCCTTTGGACTGTGTAATGCTCCTGCTGCTTTCCAGTATTTTATGAACGATGTCCTTAGAGAACTCATAGACGTGTGTGTTGTTGTCTACATTGATGACATCCTCGTCTATTCATCATCTGAAGAGGAACATCAGAGACACGTTAAAAAGGTTCTCGAGAGATTGCGTCAACATAATCTTTTTGCTAAGCTTGAGAAATGCGTTTTCAACGTAACGGAAGTCGAGTTCCTGGGATTCATATTGTCACCTAACGGAGTCCATATGGATTCAAAGAAAGTTGATGCAATCATCAAGTGGCCATCACCAACCTCGGTAAAAGGAGTTCAAAGCATGTTAGGGTTCGCTAACTTTTACCGCAGATTCATTCCTGAATTTTCTCGGATAGTCCAGCCCATCACCGCTCTGTTGAAGAAGTACAAACGTTTTGAGTGGTCTTCTGAAGCAGAACAAGCTTTTCGGGACTTAAAAGCTAAATTCATTTCTGCACCTGTTTTAAAACATCCTCGCCCAGAACTCCCCTACATCGTGGAAACGGATGCTTCTAGTCTTGCTATGGGGGCAGTTTTATCACAAAGAGATCCGGTCACACACCAACTACATCCTGTTGCCTTTTGGTCCCGCAAGTTTTCGCCTCCCGAGATCAACTATTCAATTACAGACAAGGAACTTTTGGCCATCAGATCGGCCTTTAAAGCCTGGCGGCATTATCTTCTAGGAGCCAGACACACAGTCACCGTAATGACTGATCACCGCAATTTACAATATCTAAAGACAGCCAAAGCTCAGTCTTCCAGACAGCTTCGCTGGGCTCTGTTTCTAGCAGAATTTGACTTTATAATTACTTATCGACCAGGCAGTAAGAACGGAAAAGCAGATGCTCTCTCCCGGATGGGAGTAGATGAACATTTGACCAATCCAGAACCAATACCCATAATCCCAGAACAAAGAATTTTGGGTTTGGTCAGCGCTCAATCTTTTGAAGACATCAAGACCATGGTTAAATCACTCCTAACTCCGGGCGCTTTGCAAGATTGGCAATTAAAGGGGAAAGAATTCTCAGTGGATCAAGACCTACCATATTTCCGAGGATGATTGCATTTACCCTGTGAGAAAATACAAAAACAAGTAATCTCCTGTTATCACGACTCTCTAATGGAGGGTCACCCTGGCATTACCAAAACCATGGAAAAGATTAAAAGACATTTCTGGTGGCCGTCATGGAAAAAAGATATTAGAGACTTTGTAATCTCCTGTGGTGTATGTGCCCAGAATAAAAGTTAGAAGGAGAAACCAGCCGGCCTATTACAGCCACTAGACATCCCTCCCTGTCCATGGCATACCCTGTCCATGGATTTCATCACGGACTTACCTCCATGCTCGGGGTATACTACCATTTTAGTAGTCGTGGATCTATTCTCCAAGATGGCTCACTTCATTCCCCTGAAGGGTCTACCATCAGCCTCAGTATTGGCCCGAGAATTCTTAGAAAACATCGTTCGGCTACACGGTTTTCCCTCGGTTTTAGTCTCCGATAGGGGAAGTCAATTCATCTCTCACTTCTGGCGCAGTTGCTGTCGTCTAGCCCAAATTGATGTAAGACTTTCAACTAGTCACCATCCCCAAACTGACGGACAAACCGAAAGGACAAATCAAACTCTAGAGCAATATCTACGTTGCATGCTCCAACAAACTGAAAACCCCTGGAAGGATATTCTTTGGATCGCTGAATACGATTACAATAATTCGATTCATTCTGGAACAGGGAAGACCACATTCTTCCTACTATACGGACACCATCCTAGAACCTCTAACCTGGATCCTCCCCAAGAATTCGAAGCACCTGCTGTGGATCACTTGCACTCGGAGATCACCCGTGCTTTTAAGGAAGCCTCGGCCCATCTGCAAAGAGCTAAAGCTCAATTCAAAAGAGGAGCAAATCGACACCGTAAAGAGGCTCCTCACTACGCTGTAGGAGATCAGGTCTGGCTATCCACTAAGCACCTGCCTCTAAAGGGACCCCGCACCTTCATCCCGAGATACCTTGGACCCTATCTCATATCTGCCATAATTAATCCGGTGGCTGTCAAATTGGAGTTACCTACGCATATGAAAATACACCCAGTATTCCATGTCTCCTAATTAAAACCAGTACAACCAGAAACCCGATTGACTGAATTCCCAGAACCGGTTTTAGTAGATGGAGAACTTGAATTCGAAGTTAAGAACATCCTAGACTCCAAGATCTCCAAATCTAAGTTATATTATCTGGTTGATTGGAAAGGTTACGGCCCCCAGGAAAGGTCTTGGGAACCTTCAGAATATGTCCACGCACCTCGTCTGGTCAAGAAATTCCATTTGAATCTCCCTGACAAGCCAAAACCCCCGGAGAAGACACGCTTAGGAGGGGCCTTGAGGGGGGGTACTGTCATGATCACTGCTTCCAAGGAGCCAGGACCAGCCCAACGTCCTTGGAAGCAGGCCCCTAACCCTAATCCTAAGCACCAGCCGGTCCCCACTGGGACCTTTTGGACCTTGTCCTGGCGCCGGTGGCACCAGGCTCATCAAAACCCTTGGTCCCGGCACTGGAAGCGCCGGGCTCATAATAGGTGTGAAGATGCTTGGGTGGACTTACCTGCAGCAGACCATGCTGCTTACTTACCAGCCACTTAGAAGCCATCTGAGAACAGGGACTACTTTCTTACCTGGGTGGGGCAGCTCCACTCCCTGGATACAGCACTGGAACTCTTCTGGAAACTGGAACTCTTTTCTTACCTAGGCGGGGCCGTGGAAGAAGACGCCTCATCACTCCAAGGCTATTTAAACCACACCCGATAGATGAAGCGTGCTTCGCGTTATTCTGCATCTGCAGCAGAACGCTCACCGAGTCTGCTCCGGCCTTTCTTCTTCCGATCCTGGACCTGCAAGAATCCTACTTACCATTTCAGTATCCAGACATCATCAGCACCTGCAAAGAACAGAAACAACAGGTTAGCAAGGCGAACTTTACACGCAGTGCTTACTTACCTGATCAATCGGCTGCGGCCGTTTCTTCACGCCGCATCTCCACCTGCAAGAACAAAAGCATTGCCATACTTACCGGCACGCTGTGAATTCCGGATTTCTTCGTTCTGCATCGCCGCCTGTGAAGACAAAGTATCGTTAACAACTTACTGGCATTCCGCGGACTCCGGCCCTGCAACCCAACATCTGAAAGGCAAAAGAAAAGACATTAAGCAGGTATTTACTTACGTCCATCACCCTCGTCGCAATAAAACGCCTGCGAATTCTCCGGCGTCTCTTTAACACAAACTAAGCTGCAAGGAAAGAGACAGTTAGAGCGCTTGCCATACTTACGAACTTCCAAGCGCTTCACTTCATCTTTCATCTCAAGAGCCCTGCAATACATATGGGAAAGGCATTATACAGAGTCTGCATAAAACGTGCCACGCATGTAAAGACTATAAAGACAAAAGGTGTCCAGAAACTCACCGCTCGTGCAGATAACGACGGTAACCATCCTCTGAATTCAAGAGGCCTGTGTTTCACCAGTGAAGGAACTGGCAACGGCACCCTGCACCAGACGCAGATGGAGAGCCCAGCATTCACCTATATAAGGTGAGCATGTTGACCTGGGGGCTCTACGAAAAAGCTGGGAAGAGAGAGAGAGAGAGAGAGAGAGGGACATTCAACAACCCAGACCATTAACCCCCATATTCTTTCACCTGCAGAAACCTCACTCTTCGAGTCCGACACACAGTGCGAAGAGGTTCGACCCCAGAAGCCAATCGAGTCCTGCACATCACTTTTCGAGTCACAGACAGCTTCCTGCCAAGACCCGCGCCTCCGTGGGAATCAGGTGAGCGTTACAGTCAAAGCCTCATCTTCCTAAGAGTTTCGGTTCACAAATGACACTTTTTTGTGCTTTTGATTGGTTACTCAGTGTCAGTTCTGTACCAATGTTTTCACATACATGCACATACCATCTGGGCATACTCTTGTGAAGTTTCATATTTTTAACATTATCACAACTGCTACAAAGTCCACATTTTGATAGTTCTGTCTCTGAATATCCCACAAATTCCAGGGTAGTTTCTACTTGTGAGCAGCTTTTTCATTTTAATAACCTCTAAATTCCATATTTATGCCAGTTTGGCACAATTTTCTATAAGTCTTTTCCTCAAACATATATTTTCTCCAGTTTAAAATCCACATCTCAGTCTGGGCCCGCCTCCAAGGCTTGGCTGAGCCAGAGAGTAACTTGAGCTTCTTCTTGCCAGGGCTGGGTTCTATTGACGGCCCAAATTAGCATTTCCTTTCAGTTCAAGGGAGTCCTTTGTCTCCATTCAGAGCAACAGGCCAAAGTGCTCCTCCCTTTTCCTTTCACACCTGCCTGTCAGTTCCTTAGCAGAGAGTAGGGGAAAAGATTCCTTTGTTTGGGAGAAGGTGTGGAATGTCTTTGAAGCTCAGTATCGCTAACTTTAACTCACTTTGAAAAACATGTTTAAATAGTCTTGTCCTAAAATACAAATTACATTTTTAAGAAATATATCCACAAATCTCTTAATTTCAGCCTTCTTAAAATATAGTGATTGAATTGTAACAACCCATCCTGCCTTTGATAGGAAGTCTCTTCTTTGGCATATTTTGATTTCAATGTACAACTTTAAAAATGACAGGTTTAAGTAATCGCCAGCTCCTGACACAGGCGAGCAGCGGTACTACGCCCATTTTTGACATATTTCTCTCAAGCAAGCATCTTTAAAGGTGGATTTTCTTCTGATAAATATGTTTCTGCTGACATTGTGCTTAGGTGAATTCTTTAAATAAATTGATGTTGCACACCCACCAAGGATGCTGGATCTTTTGTGATGTTTAGAAGAACCATGATTTTTTCACTTTTAATAGCCAAGGAAAAACGGATTTTTAAAACAGCTTGTGTTTCCCTTGCAATCAGCATTGCTTTTTTCAAGTAGTTTCAGGATACTCTGTGGTTAGCCCAATGGTGGGTTTTGGCAGTGGTCTCCTGTGTTACCACTGACATAGGCAAAAGTGGGTTGGCGGCCTATTTTGTTCAGGTTTTTCCTGCGCACTTATGGGTGATTTTAGCGTGCATAATGCTTTCCTGCGGCCATTCTGAGGTTTCTGAGTGCACAGTAATTGTCATGATGCCTACCCCCGGGGACCCAGACCAAGTCCAGCAACCCCGGAAGCAGGCATCAAGTTACCCCAAGCAAGCCCAACAACCCCTGCTAGGGGCTATTTGGGTGCAGTCCTGGCGCCTATGGTGCCAGGCTCATATGGAGAGTCGGTCCTGGCGCCATAGGCGCCATGCTCATAGATTAAAACTTACCTGATGCAGACCATGCTGCAAACTTACCTGATGCAGACCATGCTGCAAGAGCTCCAAGCCAAAAGAGGCTTGGAAGGGACTATTTTACCTAGGGACTATTTCTTTACTCGGGCGGGCTGGGGAGGAATACTTACCTGGGATCACTTTGGAGGCTATTTAAACCACGCCCGAAGAGCAACACACGCTTCGCGTTATTCTGCATCCAGCAGCGTAACGCTCACCGTGCCTGCAAGTCTGCATCCAGTCTTCTGCCACGCCCGCCTCGAGTTTGGAGCTCCTAGAAAAAGGGAGAAAGAAGGATAAAAGGTTAGAACAAGAGCAATACCTTTGATCCTTACCTGAATTCCCGATTCATCGCCTCACCTGCTGCAGCGCCACGCTGAACTCACCGGCCTTCGCAGCATCTTCACATTTCACCGCATCCTCCTGCATGTTCCCGCCGCACTCCGGCACCTAAGGAGAAGACAAGAACAGCAAGGTGAGCCAAGGGAAAACACAGAGGAATACCCCCCATAGACTTACCTGATTTTACCACTGGGGGTACTATTCTTCTTCACGGGTCGGCGCAGCTTCCACTGCATCCTAGCCGAACCCCGGCCCCTAAGGGGAAACAAAAGGACAGCAAGGTGAAACAAGGGACTAACAATGGGAACCCTCCTCACCACAAACGACTTACCTGATTTTACCGCCGGAGGCATTATTCCCAGAGACTTCATATTTGCTCTCAGCGCCTGAATAAGGGAGAAAGCAACAGGTTACATATGGACATTATTTTATCGAACTGTGTTGGATAATACAAATCCTTACCAGAACATTACCGGTTGCCACGAGGAGCTCTTCAGTAAGGTCAAGCTGCAACTTGCAAGGAATTGGACAAGAGTGAAAGTCAGGCATTTGAACTCTTACGAACTACATACTTACGACGTCTTGCCGGGAATATCGGAGTCAATATTGTCCTGGAACTCACCAATTCCTTCGAGCCAGTGAAGCAACTGGTTATCTACGCGCCCCTGCGCTCAATGCAGGATGGAGAGCTCATCTTTTCAAATCATCAGGTGAGACTATAAGAGGGGACATCCAAGGTGATCAGTGGGGAGAACAACGGGGAGGGGGGGATTTACGCTCAACTCCACCGGTGGTTAATTACCTTTCTCCACTTGCAGAAGAATATTCCTACGGGCCAAGCAAACGAAGCTAGGTGGGCCAGTCCAGTCCGTCATCTCGGCCCTACGCGTCACATTGGTGGAGATCCCAGCAGTCCAGTCCAGATCGACGCCTCTGTGGGAGCCAGGTGAGCGTAACAGTAATGTTGCAGGGCATGGACTAGGGGGTTAAAACATCCCACAAGCCTCCCCTCTTGCGATTCGGCATTGATCGTCCATCAATGGGAATTCGCAAGACTGGGATGTCAGTGTCATCTCTTTTGGTTCCAACAATAGTAAAGTTCCTCATCTTTTCCTCCATCAGGGGTGGATCGATCGGATCTCCTCACCAGTCCTGATGTGAGTATTGAGCGATACTCCAGGGCCCTTGGATCTTTGCTCCCGGTCCCTGGGTAGTCCTCCTTGGTCTTAGTTTCCATAGTTTCCAATCCTAGGTTGACAAAGCAAAAACATATTTGTAGACATTTCCCCACCACTATTAATGTAGTGGTGCGGACACATACATTTTGATAAATCAGGACACATTTTTATATTGTAAATCATGGACTATATATGGAGTATTTTGTAGTTGGAGTTTTATGGAGCTGGAGTTGGCCCCTCTGGGGTTCCCGAAGACTCCTCCAGTTGCTGCAGTGTGCGCCTAGGATGGCAGCACTTTAGTTGGTTAATATGGACCCACTTATCTTCCCCCTCTGCCAAACTGCCTTTGGGGATGTAGATTTTGTAGGCGACTGGTAAGATTGTGTCTACAATTTCAAAAGGACCCCTCCAGGTAGGCAAAAATGTACGCTGTTTGGACTGGTTCCTTTGGTAATTGTACAAGTTGACCCGGTATCCTATATTGTATTCTTTTCTGGCAGTCTTTAAGTCATAGTGGGTCTTCATGCTGTCTGCAGATCTCTCTAGATTTCGCTGAGCATAGGCAAAAGCATGTTGAAGGTGTTTTCTTAGATTCTCAACATACTCATGAGTTGTGGAGGCATTGATCAATGTCTGCTCTTGGGTTCTGTAGAGCGGATGCTGGGGAAGCACCATTCTGCGTCTAGTCATCAGCTCAAACAGTGACATTTTAACTGCAGATGAAGGGGTAGATCTGATGGCCATTAGGACAAGTGGTAATCGAATAACCCAACTTGGCCCATAATCTGCCACAAACTTTTTTAATATGCTCATAATTGTTTTATTATATCTCTCTACTGAACCACTAGAGGCTAGCTTGTAAGCAATGTGTAGCTTCCTTTTGACTCCAAGTATCTCCCACATCTTTGTCATTACTCCGCTGGTGAAATGGCTCCCTCGGTCTGACTCGATCCTTTGGGGTAGTCTAAAACGCAAAAAGATGTGGTTGATCATCAGGGCAGCTGCTGTTTCTGCCTTGCAGTTTGGGGCCGGGAGACATTCCACCCATTTAGTAAACAAGCATGTCACGGTCAACATGTACTTGTTTCCCCTAGAGGAGCGAATCACGGGCCCGATGAAATCGACTTGCAAATCTGACCATGGCAGTGTCATCCGCCTCTTTTGGAGAGGCACACGGTGTGTGACGGATGTTGGCTGAAATTGTGCACACACAAGACACCCCTTCAAGTATTGGTCGAGGTCCTGCCCCATGTGTGGCCAGTATGCAACCTCTCTTAACATTTCAAGTGTTGTATGAAACCCCCTATGACCGGCTGTGGCCGCATCATGGGAGTGACTTAATATCAGGCTTCGGAATGAGGTAGGGACCACCCACTGATTATGGCCAGCTAGGGATCTCCTTACCAACAAACCGTCTTGGATTCAGAACATTTTTTGACATTTCATCAACACTCTTAGGTCCTCTTTCCCAATGTAATCGGTATCCATCAGGGGAAAGTTCTCAGGGTGTTCAATGTGTTGATAAAACTTACCAATTATTGGATCCCCCTTCTGAGCCGTAATCAAATCAGCATCTGGGGTCTCCTTACTCCATTGTGCAGTTGAGAGTTCATTTTGAGCATTTGTCTGGGACCTAGTGATAGCAGTGACCTGGATTTCCCCTAACAGGGACTTGATCTCTATTAGATCCCCTTGGATGGCTCTGGTTTTGGCCAGCTAATCAGCTAAGTCATTTCCAGTTTTGTCTGGTCCCTCTACTTTGGAATGACCCTTAAATCTTTTTCCAGTAGATGGTCATTCCATTTGAGGTGACCAGATCATCAATGTTTTGAATTAATTTCCCATGTTTCAAGGGTTTGTTGTTAGCACATAACATGCCTCTGGTTTTCCAGTTAACCAGGTGCTCCACAAACCCGTTCCGTACATAATCCGAATCAGTGATTATGACCAGTTCGTGGAGTTGATGTGGGACAGCAGTGAGGGTGGCTTGATGCACAGCCATCAACTCTGCCACTTGACTACTTCGGGGACCAATCTTGTACCCAGCGGAGAGTTCTGGGGTCTCATTCACCCATGCATTCCCTACGCCGGCCACAAGTTCTTTTTCCCCGTTGTCGTCAACATGGTAAGAGCATCCATCCACATAGACAGTGGGCATTCCCTCACACTTGTCTTCTTCAAAGACTTTGTGTGGGGAATTGAGGTATGCCTCCATGTTGCCCTTAATTTTTAGACTCTCGTCCTTGAGACAGTTTTCTCTGGCACAATCATGCAAGTCAGCCAGACCTTGCGCGAGGGGACTCTTCTTGTTTTGGCCATATCTGACCTCCACAGGAAAGCCTTGCATTGACAGAATCCATGAAGTAATTCGGGAATTACTTACATTTCCGGGCCGGATTCTGTCACTTTGGAGATATTACAGAGGCTGGTGTGGAGTCTCCACTATAATGTGTTCCCCCTGGATAAACGGGTGGTAATTCTTCAATGCCCACACCGTTGCCAGGAGTGCCTTCTCACAATCATTGAATTTTTCCTTCACAGAGGATAAAGTTTTACTCGCAAAGGAGATTACTTTATTGACCTTGTTGTGCTTTTGGTATAATACTGCAGTCAAGCATGTATTTGAGAACCCTGTCTCCAAGAAGAACTCCTTGTTTTTGACAGGGTAAGCTAGGCAAGGCGCTTATGAGAGGCTTCTTTTGAGTTGTCTTACTGCTTCGGCTTGTTCTGGACCCCATTCCCACTTGACCCCCCCTTCAAAAGATGAATCAGGGGTCTTGTGATCTCTGTGTAGCCCTCAATGAACTTTCTACTGTAATTAGTCAGTCCAAGGAGGCTCCTTAGTTCCCGCAGAGTTGTGGGGTCTTTCAATTTCTGGAGTGCTTCCACTTTCTTTTCCTGGGGACAGAGACCCTGAGGAGTGATCTCATGCCCCAAGAAATGTACACGGGTTCTACACCGCTGTGCCTTTTGAAAGGAAAGTTTTGCTCCGGCAGCCATCAACTGTGTCAGAACATAACGGATCTCCGCTATATGTTCCTCCACAGTTGAGCTTTTGATGATAACATCATCTACATAAACCAGGTTATCCCTTTCACCCAGGTCGGGCATGGCCTTATGTAGGAAAATGTTAAATTCATTGCCGGAGTTGATGTATCCGAAGGGAGTCCGGGTCCATGTGTACTGCTGCCCCCCAAAGGTGAAGGCCAGCTTGTATTGGTCCTCCCTACTGACAGGTACAGTCCAGTATCCACTGGTCAGGTCTATTGCTGTGAATACCTGTGAACCCTGGATCTGGGCCAGCCCTTGGTCAATGTAGGGAAGAGGCCATCGGGAAGTATGGACCCGTTTGTTGAGCTCCCTAAGGTCGGCGCAGAGTCTCCACTGGCCGTTTGGCTTCCATATCCCCAGCACCGGATTATTGAAGGTGCTGTGGACTGGACGGATTATCCCACAGGACTCAAGGTTCTTAATTATTTCAGTAAGGGACTCCATTGATGCGAGAGGCAAGCGTTATTGCTTCACAACACTGGAGTCATGCCAGGGTCGTGGGAATTGTTGTGTGGATGTCGGTGCGACCACAGTCATATGAGTCCACTGCAAAGAGATCTTGAAAATCCAAGAAAACTTGTTTCATTTTTTGCCTTTGCTCCAGAGTTTCACAGGCATGAGCTAGGTTGACTTTCTCTTCAACCATCTGTCTGAAGCTTGAAAAGACTTCTGGTTTTGCTATCTCAGCGGCCTCCGCCAGCTGGGTGGAGTAGTTCCTGGTCAAAGTGCTGATTTGGACTGGTGGCTTCAGGTGGGAAAGGCAGCCCTCATGAACCTGGAAAATCACCTCATCCCTCCGGAAGTCACAGGTCACATCCTCCTTACCATAAGGGCAGGAAGTGTACACCAGGAAGTTCCTCCCATGCTGGGTAAAGATCCTGTCTGGTGTTGTGTTGTCATCACTGTCACTGTCAACACAGTCCTTGGGGATTGATCCTAACAGTTCATTGCCTAAATCTATGGAAAAATGTTGGTCATCAACCGCCATTTCAATAATGGTGCCTGCGGCTAGAGTGATACTCTTTAAGTCGCTGTTATACACCTCTATTGGAATGGTGTCATGTTCTATATTTACTAGTGTTGTTGGGTTTACCCCCAACCCTTGCTGTTGGAGAGAAGCATTTAGATGAATATAGGCATCAGGGTTTTTCAATTTCTGTCCTCTTTTAACTTTTACTTCCAGGGAGAATTGTCGGGTCCTTTCTGGGATGGTGACTTCCTCTCTAATCTGAATTTCAACTGCATAAGGCAGCAGTTGAGCTGACCTAAATGCTTTCTCTGGATCATCAAAGCCCATGGGTTTATCCGCTAATCGGGACCAAGCTTTGAAGTTTATTAGGTCCAAACTAATGGCAAAGCAATTGAGAATGTCACTGCCTAAGTAAAAGGCGGCAGTGACGTCTCGCACGACCCAACAATTATGGACTATGCTCTTGTTGCCTATGGAGATTTTGAGCATACACCTGCTTGGCAGGAGATGTTTGGAATTGGGTGTTTACAGATCCATTTCCCATTTGTCTATCAGTTTGAATGTGGGAATGGCTGGATCTTTTGGGATTTTGCGGAACATGGCCTCGCTGATGAAGCTCTTACCATTGTTCACACACTTGGGCGAGAACAGAGTCCTTCCCTTCATTTAACTGAACAGGGATGAACAACTGCTCTCCAATTTGCTGAATATCAGCCAGGCTCTGATCGGATTTCTCATCTTTTTGGACTATAGGAGTAGGAATGTCTGATTGTGGATGGGTAAAGAATTTCAGAGTGTTTCCTTCCAGTGTGGAATGCCACCTTAGACTGGAAGGAAGGTTGATTTTCAGAAATAGAGAGGACCCGCCATCACCAGTTTGTTGTCCTACTGCTATTACTGTCACGTCTGGGATTTGGTTGTTCTGGAAGTGAAATTCTACTTGGTCAGATTTTTGTTCAACCATGTGGCATGTGCCGTTTAAACTAACATGGTTGACACTCTGTTTTAATTTTATGGGTCGGCTAGTCTGGGTCCAGAGGACCTTGTTTATGCAATCTATTAGGGGTGACAACCTTCATAGGAGGTCATTCCCTAGTAAACAAGGGGTGCCCTCTGGAGTTACAACTATGACCGGGTGCTTCACCTTGTGTCGCCCAATTTTAATGTCAAAATCCGCAGTCCCCTCAATGGGAATTTCCTTCCCGTCAAAGTTCTGAGGTTGTCCAGGAAGAAGGGTGAGAAGAATTTGGCAATTCTCCCCCCTTTCTGGATTCAGTTCATCAAAGGCCTTTTTGGACAGAAGGGTAGCTTGGGATGCAGTGTCCACCAGTGCCAAAATTGTACCCTGCCCCTGCATTTGTACCGGGGCATAGAATCTTCCCTCCTTCTCCGCAAGGGGGCACAGATAATGTACATTTTTGGACAACTGGTGGGTTAGTTTTGGACACTGCTAGGGAGGTGATTTGGGCAGAATTCTGTGGGGAGCCTTGGGAATCTGAAAAGAAAAGGTGGCAATTCGATATGGGAGAAGTTTTGGGTTCCCCTGGTTCTGGTGCTGGGTTGCCCCCCCCCTTTTTGGAGGCAGTTACCAGGATGGGTTTGAACCAGGGGATTTTCATGCTGTTGGTTCTGGGGTAGGATGATGGGCGGCGCTAGCTCAGTCCCCACATCTACCCAGTTTGGGTCCATTGGGACCCATTTTTCCTTGGGAGGAGTTCCCCCATCTCTGAAGAAGATCCTTTTCCCCGGATCCTCTGAGGATCCCTCTCCTTCAAATTGGAAGACTCGTACCTCCTCCTCAAAATGGGTCTTTTTGGGTTCTTTGTTTCTCCTACGCCCCCTCTGCTCCTTGGGTGGCAGACTTTCAGGGGCAGGAGATTTTGGTTCTGGTTCCTGGGTTTCCAGGGGCTTTCTACAAGTGGGGAAGGAAGCTTCCTCCAAAGCTTTACACTCCCCTTGCCCTTGTGCCTCCTCCCTGGGAACCGGTGAGTTGTCGGGGTGCTGCCCCTGTCATTGTTCTGGAGCACCAGGTCCGGAGTTTGAGGCATTCTGTGCCGGCATGCTCATCTGAGGGTTCTGCTGAGCCCTCAGCATGCGACCCAGATCCTGTGCCATGTTTTGGACCTGGCGCTCTAATTGTGACAACTGCTCCGGCTGATAAGGGGTTCTCATTTCTCCCCTGGGCTGATTCCGGGAAGGGTAGCTATCCCTTCTCTGATAATACCCTGGGTTTGGAAGATTTGGGTACCCCTCCACCCTTGGCCTCCCCTCTCCCGGATTAGGTTGTCTGGACTCAGGAAATTGGGGAAAGAAGAATGGATTGTTCTGGGGTGGAAAATGTTGTGGATACCTGGGGAAAAAGTTCTGCCCAGGATTTGGGGAATTTCTGCCCTCCTGGGGGAAGTGAGGAGGGAAGTTCACTGGGTTAGGTGCTTGGTTGGATCCCCCCCTTGGGCAGGAGGAGTCCACACATAACCCAGGATGGATCTGTTCCCCTTGTAGCAGGTGAGGGATCCCATTTGTGGGACTACCTCCTTGGCTCCCTGTCTGTGACTGGCCCGAGGGCCTTCTGGGCTTGGGATTATTCGGCTGTGCAGGCAGGTTTTTTGAGGCCCCCCATCTCCAAATCTAAAATGGGGGCCACCTTCACCTCTGCCACCTTAACAGCAGCAGGGGTGTTGGTTGTTTTGTGGCTTTTAGAATTATTTTTGTTTTCTATGGGCTTTTGTACCTCATAATTTTCGGTGGCCTGTTCAATGACCCAGTCTAGTAATCTTTTCTCATGAAAATCTCTCACTAGCTGGGTCATGATGTACTTGGGTAGAGCGTGGAAAAAAGTATTGACACATTTTTTGTTGTCCGTGCGCACCCTTCTGGTAGTCTGCGCCAAGGCACGCTTTAATTCCTGCACAAATTCTTGTGGGGCCTGATCCTCCCCACATTGTAAATTGTAGGCTGCCTTGCGAGCCTCTTGGGGATTTCTGTGAACAGAAAAATGCTTCAAGGTGGCCGCCCTATAGGTGGACCATCTAGAATGATTTTGCTCCTCCAGCCCCACAAAGAAACTGGAGTATTCTGGTGAGAAGGTCCATTTCACATACTGAATGCAGCTACTGCTGTCTTTCAAATGGAAAGTTTCCATCATCATCTCAAAGAGCTCCAAGTGCTCCCAAACAGAATACTTATCGTTCTTATGATAAGGCGTGATGACGCTCCTTATCGCCTTGATTTGTTTTAAGGGGTCCTTAAGCAAGGCCCTTTTTGCCTTATTGGCCTTCTTGGTTCGGGTAACCCTGGTCCATTCATCCTCTGACTCAGAGGCACTGCTCCCAGAGGTGCCTGTCTGGTCTTCTAGGTTTTCCCAGATTCTGCGAGCCTGGGAATGGCTGAAAGAATGTGGGGACCTAGTCTCCTGTGTCCTGGGGCGCTCAGAGGAGTCTTCTGATTCCTCCTTGCTCCCAGGATTTGATGAGTACCCCCCCAATGTCCTAGCTGGGCAGAGGTTTTTCAGATGCCCTTAGTGGGCCTAATTTCATGGGGTTCCCCACTAAATCTTGCAGTACTTGGGAACCCATACCCAGATGCCCGCCCATCCATTCCTGGGAGGTGCTGGTCTATGAGCCCCATACTTCTGATTGGATTGAAATCTGCCATCACTGTGGCCCTGGGCTCATGTGCGCCAGTGGACATGGGGGGGGGGGGGGGGCAGAGTCCCGGGACTGGGAGAGATGAAGGCCTCTGGTACTTGGGTTCCTGAGGTTATGCTCAGGTGTTTCCCTTTCCCAGTGAACCTCATCTCTATCAGCCCCTGCTCCCTGTTGCCATGCAAGAACCTGAGCTTTCTGTTCCTCAATTAAAGCCATACTAGTCTCTATCAGTCTCCCTTGCATGGCTGCCTGCCTGTGGAGCCTGTCATTGTTCTCACAGAGAGCCTCATTATCTCACTGTGCTCCCTGGGTTGTTTTTGAGTACTGGGCCAGTCTTTGCTGCAGGAGGGTTACCTCCTGAGTCCTGTTCAGACTGGCCTGGTCCTTCCTTGCTAGAGCCGCTTCCACCCTCCTGGTGTGCTCTAACAGTTTTTGATGGTCTTTTTGGAGGTCACCCAGTCCCTGGAGAGCCAGGTGATTTCCTTCCAGTTTCTCTTTTAAATAGCAGACATCCTGGCCTAAGGTGTCCCTTTCCTGAGCAAGAGCCTGCCTCTGTGCCACCAGGTCGTCCCTCTGTCTTTAAACGTGCCAGCTTTCTGGCGTTCTTCATCAAACTCTGCCTGGGTACCCAGGTCTTTCAAAATCAATTTATTGCTCTCTTCTTTCTCTTTGTCTAGTTGGATTTGCAGGGTGGCTACCTGCTCTGTGCATGCCCTGTTGAAATTGATCTGTTGCTCCAGCTTTTTCTGGGTCTGCAGTAGGGAGTCCAAACTGTCTTGGTACTCCTTCTGCAAGGCCAGAATTCTGGTATCCTGTTCTGCCTTTTCCTGCAGCAGGATACCCATGTCCTCTTTTATTTTGACTATATACTTCCTGCTTCCATTTTCAGACTCCTGGCTCCTCTGCAGCCTCTGCTCAGAAGAGTACAGATAAGTTTGGGCCTTTTCTAATGCCATCAGTTGCCTATTTGCCAGATCTTGGCCTTCAGCATATTTATCCTGTATGGCTCCAATAGATAAATATAGATATGCCACTATCTTGGCAATTTTATTTTGCTCATCCTTGGCCTTGGGAGCCATATATAGTTCACTCAGGGCCACATGTAAGGGACCCTGGTCTTTCCATTTATCTAACCCTGTTGCAGTGATCTGTTGTGTGATTGCCTGCAACCACACATTCTGATCCTGCTCTGTCCATTCACCTCTCACAAATAACTTATGCAAAAGGTGTTCTCTAGCCATATTGATGTCTACCAATGTCGCCATTCTGGAAATACTAAATTTCCTTCCTGATTTACAGAAGTTTATTTTATCTTTGCAAAACAGACCATTTCCTTAGAGCGTTCCCTTTTGAGGGGTGCTTTTACAGTGTAACACAGCGTGGTAGCCCAACAGGATTTATGTATCCTGTCAGTTAGCACACTGTATTAAGCTGCCACAAGTGGTATATCGAATCCAGAAATCCTGCTACGAGCCCCCAATCTGTAAGTGGTTTCAACCCAGCACTCCACCAGTCAATGCTTAGCGTGAGATGCCCAGCTAGAACCCTTATTTATATATTTTAATGTCAAAGTTCTTTTATTTTTGGATGATGTACCCTTATATAACGCCCCTCTCTTTGAATCCCCCACGGTCTCACTGAACCAAGAAGTAGGTTTGTTTTGCAAGTTAAAAGATTTATTTGATGAGTTAAACAATATATATATTACACCTTTATGAATATGAATAATATCTAAATATCACACTTATTAATATTTTTACAATGATAAGCAATGGGTAGTATTACAATAATCAACAATCTCTTTCATCAATTAGGAGTAGGAATAGGAAGAATAATGTAGCAGAGAATAACTTTGTGTAGGTTCAATGAAATGAAATGATATTAAATGAATGCAGTACAGAAATAAAACTTGATATGAATTCAATCAAAGACAATGTAATCACTCTTTCCCCCTGTTACTCAATCCCCCTTAATATGCAGTATGAAGAGATGGAATGAGGGCACACAGGGTTCAGGAATGTACAATCAACAAATGCAAGTTCAATCCCAATTCCCCCAGCAAGCTTAGAGAGAACAGGAATGATTTTAAAACAGGTCAAATGCTTTTAAATGTGGTTTGAAATGAATGGGAAAATGCTAAAAATGACTTTAATTCACTAAATAGTATTCAGAACTAGTGAGAGTTGCTTTGGATAGGTTCAGGTAGACACTAGCAATGATTGTTTGAATGACTGGCAGATATGAAACTAAATTCAGAGGATGAATGCAAGAAATAGCTGTTTTTACATGGAATGAAATTGAGCCAAATGCAAAATCGCCGCAAAGTTTTCTGCGCGCGAGAAATGCAATTACAGCAAAACCATGAAGAGTTTGAAAGCCGAGGATGTTAGCTTCAATTTGACATTTAAATGTCGTTCCTAGCATGTACGGTTCAAAAGTTACAGAGGTTTTAGTAAAGGTTGGTTGTCTCAAAAGAGTCAAGATTTCAAAATGAAAGATGCGCTTTAAAGATTAGGAACAAGGATTGGCTTACACTAAGAGGCTATAAAGATGCAAGATACTAAAACGGTCAGCCACCAGAACAGGGCGCCTCCGCTCTGACATTTGCCCGCCGAGACACTTGTCTTTCTTCAGCAAATATATTTAGCGCAATTTTGATTTATCACTACAGTTATCACAGGACTATATGAATTAGAGAAGGATTCAGGATGGACAAAAGAGATTCTACAATGCAGTTCTGGATATGTTGGAATGGGTTGGATAGGATTACTTAAAACTAAGAGATGGCTATGGACAGTTATATGCTAAATACTCACAACTATGGTTTGGAATGGGCCTGTCAAAGATCTGGTCAAAGGTTTGGCCGGAATTTGCTCGCCACCGGACAGGTCTCAGGCGCTTAGTTCTGCTCTCAGCAAGGCACTCTGGTCTGCACGGCCTCCTGGAGTGGATCTGATGGGTTGGTTCTGGGTACAGCTCTGCTCTACTGGTTTGGATCTCTGGGTTCTAGCAAGGGTTCTTGGCAAGAAGCCGCCAAAACAGCCAAGTCAGGCTGTTGAATTAGTTGGACCCCGTGGAAGTTTGGGGTTAAAATCAGGTTGCAAGATTCTAAAGGCCAGCTGAGAAGGGTTCAGCTTTTTGGGTTGGGCCTTCTGCTTCAGGGTTCTGGAGTCTGGATAGTTCTGGAATCTGGATAGTTCTGGATCTGGATTCTCCTTCAGAGCGCTTCGCCAGTAGATCAGTGATGGGTGAATGTGTGTGTCCTTCTGTGCCCTCAACAGTTCCTATTTATGTATTTCCCAGGGGGGTGGGGAGGCAGATTATACTAAGCCCACCCTCTAGGAAACTGATTGGTCTAAGTATTCCCTCTCTCCTGATTCGAGAAGGAAACAGAATGTCATGATGTGTCATGTTTATAGTCCAGGGAGAAAAAACTCCCCTTGTGTGTCTAACCAGAAAATCTGTTTTTCATAAAAAACATTCACAATATCCCAAACTTGCTAATATTACATATTTATATTACAGATTAATTAAGGCACGTGTCTGTCAAAGCCTCATCTTGCTAAGAGTTTCGGTTTACAAATTACAGTTTTTCGCGCTTTTGGTTGGTTACTCAGTGTCAGTTCTGTACCAATTTGTTCACATACATGCACATACCATCTGGGCATACTCTTGTGAAGTTTCATATTTTTCACATTATCACAACTGCTACAAAGTCCACATTTTGATAGTTCTGTCTCTGAATATCGCACAAATTCCAGAGTAGTTTCTACTTGTGAGCAGCTTTTTCATTTTAATAACCTCTAAATTCCATATTTTTGCCAGTTCGGCACAATTTTCTATAAGTCTTTTCCTCAAACATATATTTTCTCCAGTTTAAAATCCACATCTCAGTCTGGGCCCGCCTTCAAGGCTTGGCTGAGCCAGAGAGTAACTTGTGCTTCTTCCTGCCAGGGCTGGTTTCTATTCATATTGCATATGCACTCCTTGGCCGAACGGTTGTGGCCGTCTCCTCCTGCTGACACGCGGCCAACGCCGCCATACCTCCAATTCGGGCACTCGACAGCCTGCGCCTCTACACAAATGGGCGGGACCGCCCTCGTCGCCAAAGTAGTGGGCCCGTCTCCGGTCCCCGGGACGGGCCAATCCTGGTGTCGGGGTCTCCCAACACACCTCCCAGAGCTGCGGGCACGCAGCCAGACGGGTGCAGGGAACACCCCACATGGTCCGGTTCACCGGACTGATGATGGCTGCTGGGGGCACCCAGCACTGTGGAGGCTCGGACGTGGAATCACCCAGGCGGCACCGACACCAGTAGGCCATGGTCACGTGGCAAACCCCGGCCTCCAAGAACCACACACAGACACGAGTTGCCGCTTCCTGGGGCTCTGATCTGAGCGTGCCAGCAGAGCCCCTTTTCTCTGCCAAAAGAACTAGACCAACACACAACAGTTAGTATTTAAATTTTGCTATCAGCTGTGCATCCAATTAGAACCGGTGTAAGGGAACTGAGCTAATCAGGTGCACATTTCAGGTCGCTGTGCACACATAAAATAAAACAGATGCTTATGGTAAAATGTTGCTTCGAGGGCTTTATGTAAGCAACATTTTACCATAAGCATCTGTTTTAAATATAACCATGGCCGGCTTGCAAAAGCCATTACAAAAGACACATATTTTTATAACATAACTAGGCATGTTAAAACATGAAAAAAAATACCTGCCATGTTTATAGTTTAAAACAGATGTTTCTGGTAAAGTCCTCTAAGCTGCATTTTACCCGAAACATCTGTTTTAAATAGAAACATGTCCGGCTCGCAACACCCAGTACAAAAGACCCAGCTTTTATAAGATAACATCTAGGCATGGCAAAACATGAAAATATTACCTGGTACGGTTTCAGGGGAATATTCTACAGCGTCATAAAAACGTGGTGCTGCATACAGCTATGGAATTAAATAAAATAAAAAATCAGCTGGTATTTTAACAAGCTATCTGTTGTTACACCTTTTTTTCTCAAAATGGTCTGCAAACGCTTACTTTATGTTCTGGAAGATCCTGCATTGTCTCTAACAACCAGGGTGGTCACCCACGTCTGCAAGCATTTGACTGCTTGAAAGACCAGCCAAGGCCCCCCAAACCTCTATTTATACTTTTGTTTTTGAATTAGCGGGCTTTTAGCTCTTCCTGTGACAAAGACCCTGGCACATCACCATGTACCAGGCCATCTGTTTCCATTTAAATAATTACACAGTCGGCCCTAGGCCTACGTACATCCTGTGCGATGGACGCTGAGCTGTGGTTTCACTTTTGAGCTCAGGAATGCATCCACGTATATTTCCAGGGACGCATTTGTTTTGCTGACAGTTGTGTTTTAAAACAGAAACCTAGCAAGAACACAGATGTTCCGTACTACCTGTAACCTGAGCACATTCCATCATGGCCTTGTTTCACAGCCGAGACCAGCCGCAGCAATAAATACTTGCAGCCCTTGGATTAGACAGTTTCCAAAGCCCTGCATTAAATAGTGTGAGCAGAGCCCCCATGCCATTCGGAGCCCTGCTGTGCCCTCAGAGCACCACAACATAGCCTTTTCAAAGAACGCGTGCATTAATTCACAAATCTGGTGTGCTCAGAACTAGCACACCCCTTTATCACATTATTTAATTAATTAATTAATTGTATATAAAATATGTTTTTATAATTATTATTAATTTGAATGAATTCATTGTATATAAAATAGTTTTGATAATTCTGATTAATTACTTTTTTATACAGATTAATATTAATTTTCATACATATTAAAAAATATATATATATATATATAGATTAATATGAATTTTTGTATACAGATTTTTTTCTTTTTGCAAAATCTTAGTATACATGCTAGGCTTTTTATCTTCACGGCTGTTACTACAGAGAAACACACAACCCTGCTCAATACTAATCATCCTCTTTAGCAAACTGGCCATCAAAAATACCCAAGGATTCAACAAGGTGTATACCTTTGCATACCTCTGGGTATTGCGGGCGCTGCGCAAGCAGGTTTTCCAGAGTCTTCAGGAACAGCATGTACATCCCTCCAAAACAGCCTCTGTATATATACACCCTTAATGTCACACCCCTAAAGCTGGCCCTACACAGACATTATCTCCAGAGCGCCACAGCTGCAACACACTTCCGGGTTTTTGGGGCAACATCGGGTCTGAATGGTCAAGCCACATACCCATAACCTGAAAGAGGTGAGTCTTTCAGGTAAAGCATACTAGGCCCCTTCCGGTATAGGCCACCAATCACGTTTGGACTTCCGGGGGGCCACATGGGGGCGCCCTCGGGACTTCAGGTTTTGTGGGGGCCTCCCAGGTAGCACCTATGATGTCATATCTGGACTAACACATCCGCTAGGGCCTAAGCTCCGGTTAACTACCACTACCTCATTTCCGGGATAGGCCATCGTGAGGGTAGGACTTCTGGGTCACCCGCATGTCACTTCCGCTGCAGGACTTCCACTAGGACGGGACTTCCGGGGTAACGGGGCGTTCCCCTGTGTTAAGCTAAATTGCTGATGAAAGGTATCATTTTATACTACTTGTATACAGTCTCTAGACTGTCTTTCATCAGCTCAATTGCGGTGGCCACTGCTTGCAGTTCTACATATTTACTCAAATCCCCCCACTCCTTCTCTCCTTAACAGTGTCTCTCAATGGGGTTGGAATGCAACTGCTTGCCAGCGTCTCTGTCCTTTTCAATACTTTGCAGTGCCGATCGTGAACCAAGCATGTTTCTGTGTTTCTTCTGATAATGAATCATAAGCAGGTGCAACTTTAAAGGGAGATTAAAGCAGGGCTGCAGGAGGGCTTGTTTCAGGCATTTCTTCGAAATGTACAGCTTCCAGTGCAGGAGCTTCACGCACCCAGCCCACGGTTTTGTATGCAAATTGTCACTGGCTGCTCTCCTGTAATGTGTTCACTTTCTGCCAAAGCCCAATACAATGCAGCAATTTGCTTCCCAAGCCACAAACTCCACACAGCAACATCATTGTAGACAAGAACTTCCAGTTCAAAAGAGTCACTTTTTGTCAACAGATGCAACTCAATGTTATTCTGCAAAGCGCCTGTAGCCTGTTAAAAAGCAGTCTGCGGATCAATGCCCTATTTAAAAGCATATTTCTTCCTGGTAACCTTGTAGTTTGGCTTTAAAATCAGACTCAGATGTAGTATGTGATCTCTCCAAAGACCCCTCAGCCCAATGAATCTCGCACTTCTTTATTATACACAGGTTGTGTCATCTGTTGTACCATTTCAATCACAGGCTCAGGCATTTTCTTTACTAAGCTAAACCACATTGCACCCACACATTTTACTTCTTGTGCAGATCTCTGCACTTTCCTGGGATTAATTACCCAACCTCTGTTCTGCATATGGGCTATCAGTTTTTTTAGCAGCTTTTTCAACATGAGTTTTCTCTTTCCCAGTTAACATGATATCAAAAATATAATGTTCAATGCATACATTTCTCAATTGCAACATTTCCAAGTCTCTAGCAACCAATCCATGACAAAGAGTGGGACTGTTCAAATATCCCAAGGGCAATTTAGTACATTTCAATTGTCTGTCCCCCCAAATCACTGCAAACTGATCCTGTGGTTTGAAATCAATGTACAAATCAATAACCACATGCCACTCACTCACTTCTTTAGTGAGTTTCTCAACCAATGTAACCATATCCGGCACAGCCACAGCTCAATGCGATGAAGCCCATTTGGAATGTCCAACCAAAACAGAATTCACAACTCTCACATGGATTTTGCGATTGACAAAAATCAATTCTCTCAACGCAGAGGTTACTCTTTTTCCAAGCAACCCGACTATTCCCAAGATGTATTCGGGAATGTCAACAATTAAAACATCAGCAGTATTAAAAGGTGAATCATCACCAGTCAACATTTCAGCCCCCCCCCCCTTACTCATTCACTGGTACTCTGGGGGCAGATAACATGTTTGGATTACTATTCAGAATTTTAATTTCAAATGCTTTTGTGACTTTTTCTGCCACAAGGCCAAATAGGGCTAAAACCTGTTTGACTTTGTCATCAAAATATAAACCTTTTAGGTGGGAAACCACATTAATAACTTTCCCAATCTGTGCAATAAATCCTTCTTCGCGCATTCCTCAGAGCATTCGCGATCATAGCCATTCCCTGCTCTTCGCATCTTCTGCTCCCTGGCCTCATTCCCAAGCAGTAAGTCAGTCAAACATTTACTGATTACCGCGTGGGAAATCTTCACTGTCCAAGCTATCAGCGTGCCAAACCAATACAAAAGTTCTGCCATTGTTGCCCCAGAGCTGCAGTCAAGACAACATGGAATGTGACAAAATACCCCACCATCTGCACTGTGCTCTCCTTTACACTTATTATTTCTCCAGAATGGCATGGCTTTGCACAAATCCGTAACGACTATGCCAAATGTCTTGGGAAGGGTGTCAGCACACTTCTCGGACCAGCCCACTTACCATAAAACACCCTGCACTCCCGCTCTCAGGCTGAAGCTGAGCTTCCACAACAATCTATTCACTCCGCACTCCCGCTCCCAGGTTTGAAATTTGTGCTATAACCATGAACTCATGCCAGAGAGACAACAAGTCAAGCATAAAAACTTAGCATTTATTTAACAATAAGCAGACTAAATAAACAAACAGCAATATTAGTGAAATTACAAGAATAAAATGCAAGTTTTAAATCACAGATATTTAGAACATAGTCTTATCTCACGTTCCTTTTAGACAACATTTAGGACCCTGCTCAGCTTAACAACCCACCTCTCATCTCAGGATGGCAAACCTCTTGTCAGACACTGCACTCCCTGCAACCTCCTGCTCTGGTCAGCCCTTAAGAGAGAACGTGGCAAGAAAGAAATGCCGCTCAGGGGCAAATCAAAACCCAGGCACCTGCACACACACGGTACAAGCCCACGGGAGAATCCCCCCCCATCAATGTATGTGCCCATTTTTATAAGGTGGGCCTGTCAATCAGGGTGACGCAATCGTCCAGAACCTTCCTTCAGTGCAAAACATGTTTGCGCTGATGGAAAACCCCACTCGGTATCAATCCAAGTCACTCCTACACCTCCCAACTCAGAACCCAGTGGCAAAATCTCTGGTATGTCTTGTATCCGGATGGGCATTTGGGAATTCACCCAGGGAAGTTAGAATAAGTCACATGCCTGAAAGGATGGTTTCTGGCTATTAAGCCTATAAGATAGAATGGCGATTTAAGAGTCTGCTTCAGACATTGGTATTTAGACTAGAGAACACAGTCTCAAAGCCGGGCAGCAAGTCCAATTCAGCTTTTGCCAGTTTGAGGTCTATATATTGAATGACTTTACAATGGCTGATAACAACACCTTTTATTACAGGGCTTAGAGGTGTGAGGAAACCGGCAGGATACACTACACAAAAACAGTGTTTTAATCTATTAGCAGAGAACCTCTCAAAACAGTGGAGACATCTGGAATTAGTAAATATTATATAGCATCCCATCTCTCAGGGTGGAAGGTCCAGAGTACTTTCACAGGGATACAAATGCTTCCCCTCCTAGACATGATGGGTTGACGTGGTCAGCCCATGGACATGGTGCATTTCACCTGCAGTGCAAGATGTGCTCAGTGGATCAGAGCAGGCATACACGGTCATGTCACAAATAGTGGACAGTTTAAAAAAAGACTGGAAAGGGACAACGGATTTAACAAAGAAACAGAACTTCCTCTTTCTGAGAGTTGATGGGTTCAAGAGCTGTGCCCAGGAACATGGGGTCTGTCAATATGATCTCTACGACCAAATGGGTTTAGGAAATTGGATCCAATTTCAATGGCACCCTTAAGACGGGATGTTTTTATGAGACTTTCACAGGGATGCCTAACTCAAAACCCCACCATATAAAAGCCTCAAAATAGGAAATAACCAGTCAATCACTTCTTGGTCTCCTTCTGGAGACGTCAGAGTGAGGCTGTTTACTTTACCTGATGATCCATTCTTTGTGCTCTCTCTAAAGGCAGCAACTTGTTCAGTGATTTTGGATGCTAGGCCAGCAATACCTGGCCTATTTCTGCAAACACTCAACCAAAGGATAGGTGCACACTTGATGTTCACATATATCTCCTTTTATTAATCTACATTCATCAGGACACCTACCCCTCTCTAAGGTTGTTCTGCTCTACTCCCGAGCCACCTTTTCCCATGATCCCCCCTTTCATGATCCATCAGAATCATTCTCCATGCACTTCTCCAGTCCAACTGAAGGGACTTGTATGGTCTTGTGAGAGGGCCCAAAGCATGTATTTCCCCCCACCATTTCTCTGAACACTGTCCATGTAGGAGGGATGCCCGGCTCAGGTAGTGCATTGTAGTGTTCAGAACACCAGACAATTTTCTTTCAACTCGAGGATGAGGTGATATGGGTGGACCGTGGCCATGGATGGTTTGGCTCTCTTCCACCTCAATCTAGTGTCTGATTGAGACTCTCTTCCCCTCTCTCTCTCTCTGGCTCAGTGGCCTGGCACTGCATTAGGCCAGCAGCTTGCGCCTGCAAACCTACAGACAGTGATGAGGATACTGGCCAGCTCACAAACATTTGTGTCAATTTTACCTGGGGTAGGCTGGCACAATGGATGCACTCAGATTATTGGGGGTAGACAATGTGTTGCACTCAGATGGATTTGTGGGTGGCAATGTATTGCACTTAGATGGATTTTTGGGGGAAGGAATTGTTATGTTATGTTAACGTCACTTCTAAAGCGCACGGTCGCCCAGGGCATCATGGCGCTAAGAGAGGGAGACTGTAACTACAACTACAGCCAGCTCAGCCTAAAATAAATGAGTCTTCATGGCCTTCCTAAAGACTAGATAGTTGGTGGTTTTCTTGATAGCAATCTTTATAGGAGGTCCCAAATAAAGCCTGCACTGCAGTGCCCATTTTGAAGTACCAGGAACGTTCAAACCAAGATATATGACGTATGATGAGCAAATAAATCAGCAGAGAGCCGCAGTAGGGCTCTGCCCAGTACCTATCAGAAGAGCAACACCTATTGAAGTCCCAGTACCCAGAAACCCATGGACAGTAAGGTATCCATTGAGCAAACCCTACCAGCAAATGAGACGAAATGAAGATTGCCTCAGTACTGTCCCGGAGAGACCAAAAAGGCCTTAATGGAAGATGAATGGTAACATCACGAAGACCCGGACAAACTCACAGATAGAAGAAATGATGACCCGAGAATGACACACAGAGACGAAACGCCATGAATAAAGATATTGTGAACCTAAAAGGGGAAAAGGATGTTGAAATACAAAGAAGCTTAAGCTGTAAACAGGATGAAGATATTCAACCAGCTAACACCTGTAAATATGCTTGGAACCGCAAGAAAGCTAAGAAAACAGTGTGGCTTGCTATGCTATGTAGAAGAATAGCGCGACAAGCGCCATTATTCATAATCTACCTCAAAACGAAGCACAGTATTATAGGTGCAACTCCACTTTGCACGAAAAGCAGAATCAACTCAGGTTACTAGAGGCCAAACAAGACAAGATTCATATCCTAGCAAAACGAGAAGAGACGGCTGAATCGAAACTCGGCAGCTGCAACTTGTGCCAGGAGAGCCAAGGTCATACCAATAGAAGGAACAAACAGTAGCTACTTATAATTGAAACTTAAGAACAGAATATCCTGTCTTTGAAAGGTCGAGATAAGGAGGCGTAGGCAGGTGGCAAGCTGAATAAGAATTAAATGCATAAATTGAGGGAAACTGGACAAATTCACGGTGTGCGTCGCACATGACCAGCCGAGCGAGAAGAATCATGGGTTCACACATCCGCCCAGGCAGAGATATCAGAACTTTTCCAGACAGAAGATGCAGATTCGAGGCCAACCACAGTAAAATAATTGACACATAGTTGCTGAAGCGATGATGGATTGTAACCTTAATAGGAGGAAGGCCGGGTAGCTGAAGGGGAACCCTGCACTTGGCTGACCGTTCTGCGTGCTGCTAAGCAAGGTGGAAATGTATGCATGGCGTTGGTGCCAACCCAATCACAATGGACCAAATAATCTAGGGTCCTATAGTTAGTAGAATCAATGGGACATTGTACGTTTAGTGATGTCTACAGTAGTCATATTTGAAGGAAGGGCTTAGTCGCCCACCTGACAGTGTTTACCCAATCCCCTCACTCTGTTACCATATACAGATATAGTACCTATATTAAAGTTACCTTTTCCTAACCAAAAGAATTGCATGTTAACTTTTGAGTGTTACACGTCAATTATGATGAGTTCTTTCCTCCTGCAGTTATAGTCTTGCGGAGCTTGGAGAAGAGTTGCGGTGCGCGGACCTGTCAGCAGGTGAAGGATGCCTGCGACCGCAGCGAAGCTGGCCGTGTAGAACTCCCGAGTTGGTGTTCGTGTTGAGGGTCGGGTAAGGTGTGCAGCCGGTGGTTGTATTCCACGAGCCGGGTAAGTGTGCTCTGGTCGGTCGCGGATGGAGTCACTTCGAGCAGGTACGAGACACTTCAGTGATGGTTCTGCTGGTTCTGATGGAGGAAACAGGTAAGTAGCGCCTCTGCAATGGTTTTGCTGGCTCTGCAGGTAAGATGCTTCTCCGAGATGGTTTCGCTGGTAAACAGGTAAGATGCTTCTCCAAGATGGTTTTGCTGGGAAACAGGTAAGAGGCTTCTCCAAGATGGTTTTGCTGGGAAACAGGTAAGAGGCTTCTCCGAGATGGTTTCACTGGAAAACAGGTAAGATGCTTCTCAGGCAGCGGTGAGCATTACCCTGCTTAAGCAGAATAACGCGAAGCGTTGGCATGTGGGCGGGGCAGGCTTAAATAGCCTGGTCCTTGTCACGCCCCCTTGCTCTGCTAGATGGTTCCACCCTGCCACTCCCAAATGATGCTGGATGATTACTATGAGATGGAATAACATGTGCCCAAGGAAAAAAGTGTGCAGAGCACACTTTCTTATGAGCCTGGCGCCTAAGGCGCCAGGACTGGGTCCAACTGGACCCTGTAGGGGATGCTAACTGGGGTTCCAGTCCAGTGGCCATGACAGCACTCCCTCCTCCCCCTCAAGGCCCTTCTCACGATTGTCCTCCCTCCTGGTCTTGGATTGGTGGGATTATTATGATGAAATTGTCTAACTAGCCGTGGGCATGGACAAATTCACTGGGCTCCCAAGTTCGATCTTGCGGTTCGTAGCCTTTCCAATCAAATAAGTAGTACAGTTTGGATCATACTACCTTAGAAATCAAAATGTCTTTGACTTCGTATTCAGGATCTCCATCTGTGACATCTGGTTCAGGTGGAGTTTCAATCCGAGTATCTGGCTTCATTGGTTTCAAGAGGGAGACATGGAATACCGGATGGATCTGCATGTTAGTTGGTAAGTCTAATTTCATGGTTGCAGGATTAATAATAGCCTTGATGGGATAGGGTCCCAGGTACCTAGGTCGGAAGGCTTGGGGTCCTTTCAGTGGGATGTTCTTGGATGCCAACCAAACTTTATCCCCAACTTGGTAATGTGGGGCTTCCTTTCCGTGTCTGCCAGCAAACTTTTTCTGTTGTTCTTTAGCCCTGGTTAGTGTCCCTGCAGCCTTTTTTAGGGTTCGCGAGTCTTGTGTAAAGTTTTGACAGCTGGCATTTCCAAATCGTCAGGAGAATCAAAGATGGATGTTCGAGGGTGACGACCTTGGACTGTATAAAACGGGGTCTGTCCGGTGCTAGTGTGGGCTGAGCTATTGTAGGCAAATTCTGTTAGCCAGAGAAGGTTTTTCCAAGGCTCCTCAGTTTGTTGCAGCATGCACTGGAGGTATTGCTCTAAGGTCCGGCTGGTCCTTTCGGTCTGGCCATCAGTTTGAGGATGGTGACTCGTGGATAGCCGGAGGTCAATCTTGGCTATTTTGCAGAATCTCCTCCAGAGAGTAGAAACAAATTGTGTTCTGCGATCCGAAATTAGCACTGACGGGAAGCCATGTAGTTTAACAACTTGCTCTAAAAACACAGTGGCAAGTGCGGAAGCAGTTGGGAGCCCCTTCAAAGGAATAAAATGGGCCATCTTGAAGAACAGGTCTACAATAACCAGAATTGTATTGAACCCGTTGCAAGAAGGTAGGTCGTAATAAAATCCATCTACAGTGTGTGCCAAGGTGCTGGTGGTACAGCTAAGGGACGTAATAGCCCCATGGGGCTTTGTTTCTGAGATTTATTTTGTGCGCACACCCCACAGGTAGCGATGTATTGGGCAATGTCCCTTCTCCAGGTTGGCCACTAATAGCCCTTTTGGATCTTGGCGATTCCAAGATGCCCTTCCACTAGCGATTCGTGGTAGTTCGCTATTATCTGCCTTTGTAAGGTTTTGTCTTGGATATATAACCTTTCTTGGAAATAGGGCAATTTGTCTTTAATGGAGTATTGGTTTCCTTGAGCTAACCATTACTGTTGTGCAGTTGGATTCATTCAAGATCGAAGATCAGTTTTTAGTTCTTCCAAACAGGAGGTTGCAGCGATTTGATTCTGAATTCGTTCTTTGGGTATAATGGCCACAGGCTTGGATGTAGCGAAGGCTTCCTTGTCTTCTCCCATGCGGGATAGGGCGTCAGCTTTCCCACTGCGCACCCCTTTTCTGTATGTAATTAAGAAATCATATTCTGCAAAGAAAAGGGCACAGCAGAGCTGGCGCAAGGATTGGGCCTTGGCTGTCTTTAAATATTGTAAATTTTGGTGATCTGTAATAACCGTGACCGTGTGCCTGGCTCCTAAGAGATAGTGTCTCCATGTCTTGAAGGCCCCTTTGATTGCCAATAATTCCTTGTCGGTAATTGCGTAGTTTAACTCTGGAGCAGAGAACTTACGGGACCAGAAGGCTATGGGGTGCAGTTGTCCAGTATCCGGATCTCTCTGTGATAAGACGGCTCCCATGGCAATACTAGAAGCGTCTGTTTCAACTAGATATGGCAGGTCAGGACGGGGATGCCGAAGAACTGGTGCAGAAGTGAAGGCCTTTTTCAGTTCCTGGAAAGCCTTTTCCGCCTCAGGAGACCAAAGGAATCTTTTATTATTCTTCAGTAAGGAAGTGATTGGATGGACTATCTGCGAAAATCCAGGAATTAATCGTCGGTAAAAGTTAGCAAATCCGAGTACGCTTTGCACTGCTTTGATGGATGTTGGTGATGGCCATTGTAGAATTGCGTCCACCTTGCGGGTATCCATATGAACACCTCGTGATGTAAGCATGAACCCCAAATATTCGACTTCTGTGACGTGGAAAGAGCACTTTTCCAATTTGCAAACAGCTGGTGTTGACGTTGCTTTTCCAAAACTGCTCTTACAATGGGTGACGTGTTCTTCCTTGGAGTAAATGAGAATGTCATCGATGTACACAAGTGCACAAATGTCCAACAATTTGTGAAGTGCATCATTCATGAAGAACTGAAATGCAGCAGGTGCATTGCATAATCCGAAGGCCATGACCTGATACTCGAAAAGCCTGTACTTGGTTTCGGAATGCCGTTTTCTATTCATCTCCCTTTTTTACCTGCACGAGATGGTAGGCCCCTCGTAAGTCCAATTTAGTGTAGATTTGGGCGTTCTTAACTTGATCGAGCAATTCCGGGATAAGTGGTAAGGGATGCCTGTTCTTTATGGTGATTTGGTTCAGTGCTCTAATCTATACACGTTCTTAAATCACCTTCCTTCTTAGGTATGAAGAATGGAGCTGAAGAGGCAGGGGACTTAGACGGGTGGACAAAACCATTAGCTAGGTATTGGTCCAAGTAAGATTTCAGATGCTGATTTTCTTGCTCAGTTAGAGCATAAATTCGACTGCATGGAATTTGTGCCCACGGCACCAGATCGATTTGGCAGTTGTAAGGCCTGTGAGGAGGAAGAGTATTTGCTTGTTCCTTCTGGAACACATCCTGATAATCCAGATATTCCAGGGGTAAAGAATCAGAAAGTCCCAAGATAGATTTGGTTTTGGGTTCCTTGATGGAAGTAAATGTTAGCGCATTCTGGAGGAAAAGTCAGCATTCTGGTTTGCCAGTCGATCCTTGGGTTATGTGTTTCCAGCCACGGCATTCCTAAGATCATCTGGAACTGTGGAGCTCCAATAAGGTCGAAGGTAATGTCTTCTTGATGGCCGCCCTGACATATCAGCATGACTTTGTCGGTATGTTGCGTAACAGGGCCAGATGACAGTTGAGACCCGTCCACCACTGTGACGTTTTCTGACTTGAGCTTTTGCTGAAGAGGAAGGCCTATTCGTTTGGCCAGATTTTGATCAATATAATTTTCCACTGTGCCACTATCAATATATGCCTCCAAGGCATGTACTTTTGTGGGTTGCTGATGGTTGACCAAAAGTACCGGGATGACCAGGTGTGAGGTCTGTACAGATTCCTTCTTTTCGCTCGACAAGTGGACCGCTACACTTGCCGGGTGCTGGAGTTTTCCTGATTTTGTTCCTTTCTTCATTCCCATTGTCAAGTTGCTCCTACAATTCTCTTGGGGGTTTGATGGGGCACTCTCGAAGGAAATGTCCTGCTTTTCCGCAGTATAAGCATAGTTGTTGCTGCCTCCTCTTCTCTCACTCCGCCTTGGAGATAGGAGCGCGTAATCCTCCAATCTGCATTGGTTCAACTGGTTCATGGGTTTTGGCTGAATTGTCCCGGGGTTGCATATAGACTGACCTCCCTTCATACCTTGAGCAGTCCATTCTTCGGTGCTGCAGCCTATGATCTAGTTGTACCTTCAGGATGATTAACCACTTGGGCTAGCACATCCTTTAATTCTCCACGCAATCCCTGAAAAAAGAGCGTGGTCCTCTTCTCCTCTGGCCTAGTTGTACCTTCAGGATGATTAACCACTTGGGCTAGCACATCCTTTAATTCTCCACGCAATCCCTGAAAAAAGAGCGTGGTCCTCTTCTCCTCTGGCCAATTTGTCTGCGCCATGAGGCGATTGAAGGTGGCAATATAGGTAAGCAAGTCTTGGCTCCCTTGTCTGAGGGACAATAGTTCGATGTCCAAGGCTTGGCCTTGGGTATGTCTAGCAAACAACATTTCCATTTCTAGTTGGAAATCCCCAAAGTTTCAGAGCAGAGGATCATCCTGGTTCACTAATGGTATCGACCAGTCTACTGCACTTCCTCCTAAATAGGACAGGACGGAAGCAACTCATGCGCTATCATTTGGAAAGGCCTCAGGTCGGCACAGAAAAGTGAAGACGACATTAATTCATAAATATTGCATATTTGTTTGGATCGCCGGTGAAACGTTCAGGGGGGGCTAGCGGCACTGCCCCCGGAAGCACCACCTGGACTGGTGGTGATGGCTGCGGTGTAGGAGGTTGTGCCATCCCAGGTAGCGGAACCTGTCCTGCATGTGTCTGAAGCATTTGCCTTGCCAAGTCATCAGTTTGTTCCCGAGCTACAATTAAGTCCCTTTGCAAGGCATTGGTCTCTTGTCTAGAAGTATGGACTTCGGCCTGCAATTCCCCTAGTAATTGGGCCAGCTAGTCGGTTTCCGAGGTTTCCATAACGCCCAGGCAGAGATTCAGAGAGGCTTTGCGTTCTGTTACGCTCACCTGGTCTCTGCGGGGACATGGTATGGTATGGTATGCGTGTGCTTATAGCAGGATTTCCAGGACTTGCAGACATAATCTTGAGAACCCCTGATAAGCTCTTATTTAGACCAAGAATACCGATGCACGAGGAGGAGGGACAAGTATTTTCCTTAATGATTGTTACGCTCACCTGGTCTCTGCAGGGACGTTGGGGCCGGTTTGCGCCCCCCCGGGATTCGGCTCCCCAGGATCGGCTCTCCCTCCCAGCTTCTGCCAAGTACACTACTCTGGATATAGGTACTGCCCCTGCGAGAACACGAGAGGTAATGAGAAGGGTGTGGAGGTATCGTGACTCCCCTCTGACCTTTCGTGCCAAAATGAGGTAAGTAAGCGTTTGCCCATATAGGCTCACCTGATATATAGTGAGGCCAAGCTCTCCGTCCTGCTTCTCATGAGCAGGGGCGCTTCGAGATGACCCAGTTGCTTCACTGGTCCATAGATGTGGTGGCCCAGAACAGCTGTGACTGAACCACTTCGAAGGTAGGAGTTTTTTGTGATGATTATTGTTCATATAATTATTAATGTCTTGTCACATGATTTAAGTTTGTATCCTTAACAATGTCTCATTCTCCCTTATAGATGATGGCGGCCCAGTGGAGCCGTTGCGCCGGTGGAGGACTTGAAGTGTTCCCAAGAAGATGGCAAGTTGGAATCTTAAGGTAAGCGCTAGATGCGAGGGTGCGCGACCTTAACAAATGTCCTTATTAGGTTTCTATCCTTATTTGTTCTTTCCTCCTGCAGGCATAATCTGGTGGCACTTGGAGAAGAGTTGCGGTGCATGGACCTGTCGACGGGTGAAGGATGCCTGCTACCGTGGCGAAGCTGGCTGTGTAGAACTCCCGAGTTGGTGTCCGAGTTGAGGGTCGGGTAAGGCATGCAGCCGGTGGTTGTATTCCATGAGCCAGTTAAGTGTGCTCTGGTCGGTCGCGGATGGAGTCACTGCGAGCAGGTAACAGACGCTTCAGCGATGGTTCTGCTGGTTCTGATGAAAGAGACAGGTAAATAGCGCCTACGCGATGGTTTTGCTGGCTCTGCAGGTAAGATGCTTCTCCGAGATGGTTTTGCTGGTAAACAGGTAAGATACTTCTCAGGCAATGGTGAGCGTTATGCTGCTTAAGCAGAATAACGCAAAGCTTTGGCCTGCGGGCGGGGCAGGCTTAAATAGCCTGGTCCTGGCCACACCCCCTTGCTCTACTAGATGGTCCCACCCTGCCACCCCCCAATGTTGCTGCACGTGCAGTTTCATGGATTTCTATGGCCACGCCCGGCTCAGATTCATGTGGATGATTACTATGAGATGGAATAACATGTGCCCAAGCAAAATTATGAGCCTTGCGCCACTGGACCCTTTAGGGGATGTGAACTGGGGTTCCGGTCCAGTGGCCAGGACAGCTATACACACAGCTGCAGTGGGAGGAAGAGTAGCCTTGATTGACAGTTATGACGACGAGCGCCTTACAAGGGTGCACAGTAATTGCCATTGAAGAGGGATATCGATTGACTGACATCACCGATGATGATCTGTTTGAAGAACAAGCAGATATGGGAGTAACAATGGTGGAAGGGAGTCTCACCTTTTGGGTGAGAATGATCAAAAGGGAAGTACCTCAGAGAATGATTTTGGCACGAAACCTTCCTGAATACTTTGACGACGACATGGCCCAAGTGCATGTCTCAGTATGGACTACAGGACACTATGACGTAGGCATCTTGAAGGGGGTTGGAAAAGTGAAGATTAAACTGAAACCAGGAGCAATCCTCCCAAGAGCAAGGCAATATCCCATGTCCAGAGGGGCAGATGAAGGCATTTTTAAGACAATTTCGTCTATGATTGAGCAAGGCATCTTAGTGACGTCAGAGTCGTCATGTAATACGTCAGTCTACCCCGTGAAAAAAAGTAAAGGGGGGTCTTGGAGGCTAATCCAGGATTTACGCCCAATAAATGATATTGTTGAGGCTGAGTTCCCTCTAGTCCCTAACCCGTCTACAATTCTATGTAATATACCCGTTGAGGCAAAATATTTCACAGTGATTGACTTGAAAAATGCATTTTTCTCAATTCCATTGCACCGTGACTTACAAGATCTGATGTCATTCACGTTCAGACAAATGCATCTGAAAAGCACAAGGCTGCCACAGGGGTACTGTGAGTCTCCTTCTATTTTCAACAGAGTCCTGCAGATGGACTTGAGCAATATTGCATTAGAAAGTGTTGTCCTGCAATACGTGGATGACATCTTAATTTGCAGCACCACAGAAGAGCAATGCAGGCACGATTCTGTTCAGCTATTGACTATACTGGCTGAGAAAGGATATACAGATGACAAGGAAAAGTTACAATATTGTCAACAAGAAGTGCTGTACATAGGCCAGCTGATCTCACATGAGGGAAAGACAGTGACCCTAGAAAGGGCTGAAGCCATACTGAACACGGCTAAGCCACACACGATAAAACAGATGCAGAGCTTTCTAGGCCTATGCAACTACATTAGGGCATGGGTCTTCGACTATAGCTCTTACTCTTAACCTTTACTTCAGGCCCTAAAGAAGGCCCAAGTGAAGAAAGAAAAGATTGAATGTTCTGAGACCATGGACAAAGGATTTGCTGTACTCAAAAAAAGCCATTTGCACAGCACCAATTCTAGGGATTCCTAATTACGCTGAGGAATTTTACCTGTTTTCACACACGAATGGCAGCGTTATGACAGCAGTACTCACACAGAGAACCACGTTGGGGTACAAGCCCCTGGCATACTACAGTGGGAATTTGGACCCAGTCATGAGAGGTCATGTTCCTTGCGAACAAAGTTTAGCTGCTGCAGCGTTCGCCATAGAGAAGGCTACGACCATTGTGATGGGATGCTCAATGACGTTGTACGTCGAGCACTCACTATTTGCCGTTCTACAGAAACCAAAGGGCACATTGACATCTCAGAGAGCTTCTGCTTATGAAGTGATCATATCAAATCCATCGATTAAGGTAGTCCGATGTAAGATAGTGAACCCAGCTATGTTTATAGGGGAGCCAACACATGACTGTGCAAATTATGAAGAATTCTATGATGAAATTCCCAGGGTGAAAAAAATGCCTTGGCAGAAGTAGAGATCGTCTTCATTGACGGGTATTCAAGAATCAATCAAAGTGACGGACAAAGATATACTGGCGTTGCTGTGATGAAATACTTGGCAAATGGAGAATTTTGAGTGCTTCTTAGTGCATGAATTCCATCTCATTATTCAGCACAGGCTGCAGAATTATTGCCGTTGATACTCGCCATTGAGAATCACGCAGACCAGGAAGTAATGGTGTACAGTGACTCTGCCTATGTGACGTCGACAGTGCACACAGGCCTAGCGCACTGGAAAAGTAGGGGCTACCTCCGAGCGGACGGCACGCCAGTGCAGCACGCAGCCTTATTGGACAGGCTCATTAAGGCACTACAGGTCCCAGTGGGCATAGTGGTCGTGAAATGCGCTGCCCACCTGAAAGGGACAGATTTTTTCTCACGCGGAAATCAAGCAGCAGACAGGGAAGCCAAGCGTATGGCATCCAAAAGTGAGACGATCATGGCAGTGGAAGTTACCCACGGCAACGAGCGAATGATGGTTACATGGACTGCACCTGAAAGTTACAGTAATTTGGGGCAAACACAGCTAATGGAACTCCAAGGGGAGGCACCACAGGAAGAGAAGAACCTGTGGAAACGTCAAGGGTGTTCTTTAAACCCCTCTGACAGCTTGTGGTGACAAGACAGCACTGGTAAACCAGTAATGCCTGTAGCCCTATTAAAGATAGCGCTGGAGCAATTACACTATCCGGCACACATGACAAAAGAGAATCTAACTGCAACGCTCGCTGAAGACTGGTTCATACCGAATTTAGCTGAGCATGTTGCATTCTTTATAGTGAACTGTCTAATTTGCCAGAAATTCACGGCTGGGCACACATTAAAAGTAATGAGAGGAGTCATCCCGAGGCCAAATGGGCCTTTTCAGCACTTGTACGTCGATTACATCGACATGATTCAAGTATGTAACGGGTACAGACACTTAATTGTTGTGGTGTGTCCATTCTCTAGATGGATTGAGGCAGGTCCATGCACATACCCAGACTCTACCTGTGCCACCAAATTTTTAGTGAGGGAAGTGTTCCCCAGGTGAGGGGGTGCAAAGTCATGAGATCAGACAATGGCCCTCACTTTGTTAATACAATATTTGAACAGATTAGCTTGCTGCTTGGTATAAAGCACAAGTTCTTGTCGGCGTATCATCCACACGGTAACGGGATCTATGAGAACCTCAACGGCTTGTTAACGGAAAGGATAGCCAAGTTGAAGTTTCTCTCTAAAGAAGGGATGGTTGCACTGTCTTCCTTTGGCACTGTATG
Organism: Ambystoma mexicanum; assembly: GCF_040938575.1. NCBI lineage: Eukaryota > Metazoa > Chordata > Amphibia > Caudata > Ambystomatidae > Ambystoma > Ambystoma mexicanum. The sequence continues at coordinate 956,742,384 of NC_090930.1, read as the reverse complement.
CACTTCGGAACCAACCCGGTTCAGACCATCACCTTACGCCACACGAGATATCCACAGGAAGAAGAATGAGAACTCCTTTGACACCCTGAGATAGAGCTATATGTGATGCCCAGTCAACAGTAGAAGTTTTAGGGTCTCAGTGATATCAAACCCTACATCGGAGAAGGCCCCCTGCCTGCACCCCAACGAGAGGAATCGACGAGTGACGGGGAAGAACCACAGCACGTGCAGACGAGATCCATGACGAGGAAGGAGGACGCATGACCAGCCAGACGAAGACAAAGAACGTTTTGCAAGTTTTGGCTTAAATTGGACACTTCCTCTAAGCAAAAAAGGGGATAAGGACATAAAAAGCAGACACTCTGTGCATCCTAGTTGCAGGGTGAAGAAGAAGAATTGCACGCATAAGCCACACCATAGCCTGTGAACCTTGAACTTTGGAATGAGGCACACTTAAGCCTTGATGAGAAAAGAATATGCCAAATTTTGACCGAGGACACTTACATTGGAAGCAAATACAGTATCCCGACTCATTCCATACCGAGACCCTATTCGGAATCACTTATGGTGTCCCGCAGTAGCGACATCGCCAAGGATGTGGTCACCTATTTTGATCTAGTGCTAAAATCATACTCGCCATTGGTAGGGAGGCTCACCAATGTCACTGACTTTCTTCAAGATCCTGAAAACGAAAAGACAATAAGACAACTGCTCACTGTCATTGCCAAACAGTTTCTCCTACTTCCTGAGTACAGTGAGAAAGAACCAAATGTCTCAAACACAGACGGAAATAAATGAGCTTATCAACACCTTGTTCTTTCGTATAATCGAAGATTGTCCAACTCTTATCGGAAGAACAACAGATACACTCACGTTTCTTCGAGACCCAGCAAATACAGAACATTTAAGCCAACTTTTAAATAAAATAGTGATCCTAGTCACACTCCACGTGACCGGACAGTGCAGACATTGTTTACATTAAAGAGAAAGCATACAATCCTGAACCTCAGCAAAACAGGACGGATGTCCCTGTCACTAGAAGACAGCAGATTGGCACACAATGTCCTTTTTCATCTAGTCACTGACTTTCCAGAGCTAGTGGGGAGACCGATCGATGTTGATGTCCTCACATTCATCAGAGATCCAGCTAACATTGCACAGATGGACATGCTCTTGCATGGAATCGTGTCGCAGATAGAGCTCTCGAACCATCAACAGAACTATCTGAGGAGATTCTAAAAAGCTTTCCGCCGAGGGACAGATCGAGGAAGCAGTGTCAAGGACTTCACAAATTGCATTTGTCATTATCCTGCCCTTATCCTTTATCATACAATATGTCCTCAGGACTGAAGCAAATCCGAGGAGTGGACTGGGAGCTTACTTACTTTGAACATGCACAGTAAAGAGACTCACTGAAGTGTTATTTAATTTGATTTTTTCCATAGTCTGGCAAAGGAACTGTATCCTGAAATAAGAGACAATCCATCACCCGCAAGAGGGGGGACACTTGTGGAGCACCTGACACTCTTAAACACAGAACTAGAAAGACGATATTGGTTAAGGGAATATAATACATTTGACATTTGGCGAATGATCGAGATGGGGGTCCAGAGCAGCAATCTGGTCCTCCCGCAGGAGGAGAAACAACCAAGTTTCTCTGAAAGAAAAGGCTGCCGCCTGACATACAGGGGCATAATGTATCTATGCATCATATTCCTTATTGTTTTACTGTCATTAACGATCAGAACTGCATTTTTCATTGGTGCACAAAGCGGTCTAATTCCAGTGCACCCACCTAATGATGCACGCATGAAACCCCCAAAAGCACCCAGACCTTATATGGCCATTCCAGTCCCTAGAAGATCCGATGGAGAAATGAATGAACTTGAAATGGATGTGATTTGTAATGATACAAACACACTTGTGGTCACAAACAAACAGAACATTCGGAGACAGGGTCAGCAAAGAATGAATGAAGAAAGGTTACTGACAACCACACACATGCAAACACTGAATGCACACGAAACAGGCCTAGTATCAATAACTGCAAACCAACAAGCCAAAACAGTAGAGAAGAAGAGCCTGCCTGCCACGAGAAACTCCACAACAGACATTGTGGAAAGACAAGGAGAATTGAAGACACAACCAACAGAAATGATGATGATAAAGACTCCTGAGACAACACTGATGAAGACAAAGACGAACTCAAAGAAGATCTCACAAGCACAACTAATAGTAAACTCATTATGGCTGTTCATAGCCAAAGCAAAGAAAATACAAGAGGAAACGGAGAATAAAACTGCAGAGACTGCATTGCCAAGCATATATGCTCCAACACAAGGGACAAGTACCAGTTCCATAGTACAACCATATACTAGACCAATGCCAGTATGGATACGAACATTCGTAGCCAGAAAGAAGGAACTATATGGGGAACAAGAGAGAGTTGCCAGAATTCGGTGAACTCAAATGGCGCAGATGAGGAGGCCTGCACCATGGAACCGGATACCTGAGAATCCCCCAGCAAGAAAGAGCCATACAGATGCATTCAGGGATGTAGGCATAGCCAACTACAGGAAAACACTAAGAATCAAGAGAATCATGCATGGAGATGACAACGAACTCAACGACTACCTGGACAGCACAGCACATCTGGGAAACAACATTTGGTACCAGCATATGAAAGAAGTTGGAAGACGAAGTTCAGAAGGGGAATGCTTTGTTTGTGCACTCCTACCATACAGCATGGGAAAATCCAAGATCTTCGTAGCTGTAGAAATTGCTGTCCAGACAGCACACTGTCTTTCACACGTAGCCATGTGCAAAACTAGAGGCCAGTTCATGGGAAGTGATGTCTCATTAATATGGGCAAATGAAACAGCCTATCCCGACGAAGATGATTATGTTTAAGACATTAAGACAAGAAACAGAGCTCATACTAGAAATCATGTGAATAAGTATGCGAAGCCTGGAGTTAAAGGAGCAGGAATAAGATTGGAAGTGAACCCGAGACTAAATGTCCAAGGTAAAACTCCAGAAGATGCTCGAAATTGGAAAAACAGAGACCAAATGCAGATTCGGGGAACAGTGCTTTCACCAGACGAACGGGAAAAAGGAGGAGTGATCTGCAGAGCATGGATGTTCGCTGGAGCATGCAAGGAGGCAATTGAAAATTCACAAAGGAAATGCAAGCCATTATGGCCAAAACTTGCAAAGCTGTCGGCATGGGTCGAAGACAGAGGAGGACCCTTGCATATAGTGCCACTAGAAAGCCCAAAATTGTGCTTTAGGAATAATGGCACTAGAAAGATGGGAGAGAATAAGAACTGTGGACGAGTTGTTGACGCTCCAGGAATGGTACATGGAACTGCAGTGATTATGGATCATTATTGGGCATGCGGATCCAAAGCATACATCAGACTGCCAAAGAACTGGGGAGGCATGTGCACAATAGTGAACGTCCACGTTCCAGCATTGGTGATCCCGAAAAGTGACCTGAATATTGACAGTTTCCCGAAAGCAGATGCTCACCTGAGGAAAAAGAGATCTGTGGAACTGCTGACGCGAATGAAGAGAGAACATTATTTCTCTGTTAAATCAGAAGAAGCCTTTCATGCAATCCCATATGAACACAGGCTGTTCAGCCTCACCTCATCAGTGTTCACAATGATCTTCGTGCCAAGAATCCAAGTTGGAGTAAATACTAAATGGTTGCTGATAACCAGGTGGGAGTTACTGCAGACGATCAACACGACCATAAAAGGATTCAATGCAATTAAGGAAGAGTTAAGACCCATCCGACTGATGACTCTCCAGAACAGATATGTCCTTGACATGATCACAGCCATGGATGGAGGAGTTTGTGCAAAAATTGGAGAATCATGTTGCACATTTATACCTTCTCATGACGAGGAAAAAGGAACTTTAACAGAAGCAATAGGTATGCTGACAAACCTTCAGAACCAGATGATTAATGAAACCGACAAAGTTGATGATGACAGCTGGTTTGTATCACTGTTTTCATGGGTTCCACAATGGATGGCAGATACATTCAAGTTTTTGGGAGCCCTGCTAGTGATGATATTAATAGGATTTTGTGTTATCAAGATAATAATCTCTCAATGCCAGAAAACTGCGACGAAAGCCATAGGAATGAAGATCATGATTGATGTCAAGTCAGGATGGAAGCCCAAAGACCTGACTGATGAAGAAATAAAAGACTTTGTGAAGACTAGTATTCACGCACCAGAAGGAACAAGGTTTCTCTATCCCAGGAAACACAGAAACTATGTGGGGAGATGGGTTTACTGTAGCCCAAATGGACAATGTCAATTAATGACATGGAATAACGACGAACATGTAAAAATAGCAGGAAGCCTGAAAGGAGTAATAAAGATATGGACTCCAAAGAGACACTTCTTCAAACCATCATGTATAGATCCAGTAGATGAAGAAGGAATGAACCCAGTTGATGGAGTGAAAATAAATACAGACGAATCGAGTAAGTTGAATCCAAAGACGGATGTGAAAGTGGTCAATGAATCGCCCAGAGGGGGGCATGTACAGGAGGTCCCAAATAAAGCCTGCACTCCAGTCGCCCATTTTGAAGTACCAGGAACATTCACACCAAGATATGTGACGTATGATGAGCAAATAAATCAGCAGAGAGCCGAAGTAGGGCTCTGCCCAGTACCTATCAGGAGAGCAACACCTATTGAAGTTCCAATACCCAGAAAACCATGGACAGTAAGGTATCCATTGAGAAAACCCTACCAGCAAATGAGACGAAATGAAGATTGCCTCAGTACTTTCCTGGAAGAGACCAAAAAGGCCTTAATGGAAGACGAATGGTGACATCACGAAGACACGGACAAACTCATAGATAGAAGAAATGACGAGCCGAGAATGACACACAGAGATGAAGCGCCATGAATAAAGATATTGTGAACCTAAAAAGGGAAGAACGATGTTGAAATACAAAGAAGCTTAAGCTGTAAACAGAATGAAGATATTCAACCAGCTAACACCTGTAAATATGCTTGGAACCACAAGAAAGCTAAGAAAACAGTGCGGCTTGCTTTGCTAATTCGAAGAATAGCGCGGCAACCGCCATTATACATAATCTACCTCAAAACGAAGCACAGTATTATAAGTGCGATTCCACTTTGCACGAAAAGCAGAATCAACTCAGGTTACTAGAGGCCAAACAAAACAAGATTCATGTTCTAGTAAAACGAGAAGAGACGGCTGAATCGAAACTCGGCAGATACAACTTGTGCCAGGAGAACCAAGGTCATACCAATAGAAGGAACGAACAGTAGCTACATATAATTGAAACTTAAGAACAGAATATCCTGTCTTTGAAAGGTCGAGATAAGGAGGCGTAAGCAGGTGGCAAGCTGAATAAGAATTAAATGCACAAATTGAGAGAAACCAGACAAATTCATGGTGTGGGTAGCACGTGACCAGCCGAGCGTGAAGAAGCACGGGTTCAAACCTACGCTTGGCATCCGCCCAGGCAGAGATATCAGAACTTTTCCAGACAGAAGATGCAGTTTCGAGGCCTACCACAGTAAAATAATTGACACATAGTTGCTGAAGCGATGATTGATTGTAACCTTAATTGGAGGAAGGCCAGGTAGCTGAGGGCCACCCTGCACCTAGCTGACCGCCTGCGTGCTGCTAAGCAAAGTGGAAATGTATGCATGGGGTTGGTGCCAACCCAATCACAATGCACCAAATAATCTAGGATCCTCTAGTTAGTAGAAGCAATGGGATGTCGTACTTTTAGTGACGTCTACAGTAGTCATTTTTGAAGGAAGGGTTTAGACGCCCACCTCACAGTGTTTACCCAATCCCCTCACTCCGTTACCATATACAGATATAGTACCTATATTAAAGTTACCTTTTCCTAACCAATAGAATTGCATGTTAACTTTTGAGTGTTACATGTCAATTATGACGAGTTTTCAGTATAAATGCTATGATTTTTATGAAGTTCGTTGGAGTTAAAGCGAGAAGGACGATCGCATCACTGCTGATTTCTATGACTCCCCGTTTTTTGTACTTGTCATTAAACGACTCTTTGCCAAACCATTGAGTTGTCCTTATTGATTGGTGTTGGAGTAATAGATCTGCAATCCCATCCATCTCAAGGGTGCAGCTATCTCGTCTTAATGTACTTCGGAGCATACCTCGGCTCTATGGGCCGGCCGGGGGGTCCCCGCAGTACAAAGCAGAAGGTCATTCTACAGAGTAGCCACAGCTATGGAAAATGCACGACCACCGATCCGGACCCACTTAAAAGTCAGGGTCACCGGCCGATCAGTCCAAGCAGAACGTAGACTACAGCTAGGGAGATATTGAGAGAACTTAGCTTGGAGTTCTTCAGTGCCCTGGCCATGAAGAGCCCGGTGAACAATACATAAAGCCTTAAAGTCGACCCGCTGGGTTACCTGAAGCCAATGGAGGGCTCGGATCACAGGAGAAATATGAGCACCATAAACTGTGCCAGTGGCCACATGGGCCGCTAGATTCTGCCAGCGTTGTAGCCGCTGAATCAAGCCCTTTGGTTGTGCTAAGTACAGGGAGTTGCAGTAGTCTAGCTGGGATAACACCATGGATGCCGCCACTGGGGGATACAGTGGGGAAGGAATCATGGGTAACACCTTCTTTAAGATCTTAAGCAGAAAGTGGCTGGCTTGACAGACTGCAGTCACTTGCTTGTTCATTGATAGAGATGCAGACAGAATAACTCCCAGATTTTTTAACTTATCCACCAGAGCCAGAAGAGTACCCAGAAATGAAGGCCAGAAAGAGGACACATCACCTCAGTTTTGTCTCCATTCAATTTGAGCCAGTTGTAGTTCATCCACTCTCCCACGGCTGTCAGACACTCCCGCAGGCACGACGACACCTCGTCCTGATCAAGAGCTAATATGATCAGGATTTGGGTGTTGTCGGCGTACGAGTAGCATCTGACGCCGAAGGAGCAGATCAAACATAGAAGGGCCCAAATATAGATGTTAAATAGAATGGGAGACAAAGAGGAGCCTTGCAGGACTCCACAGCTGAGATGACAAGGAGCCAAGAGAAAAGGGGGCATGGAGAGAGTCTGAGTCTGATCCGCCATGAACAAAGGGAACCAGGCCAGTACTTGAACTGATATGCCTAACTGGGCAAGCCGGGTCAACAGAATGGAGTGGTCGACTGTGTCAAATGCCGCTGATAGATCTAACAAAATCAGGGCCCCCACTCCACCTGCATTGACCAGCCTGGCCATATCATCCTGGACGGCGACCAGTACCCTCTCCGTGCCCCTCCCAGGTCAGAAACCAGACTGGGCAGAATTCAACAGCTGGGAAGATTCAATAAATGTAGAGAGTAGGGGAGACACCAGTGATTCGAGAAGACAAAAGAGGGAGAAGAGAGATAGCACGACAATTAGAGAGAACAGCAGGATCCAGGGAGGGCTTCTTAAGAAGGGGAATAACCCTAACTGCTTTCAGTTCCTGTGGCACCAGCCCAGACTGACATGAGTCATTAATAGCAGCTGTGACCTCAAAAAGGAGGTCTGGAGAGATCTCCTTCAAGACTCAAAGAGGAATTGCGTCGGAAGGGGAGCATGATTTCATCTTTTGAATAGCCGCCAAGACTATCTCTTCATTGAACCTAGGAAAGGTGGACCAACTCTTCATAGCAAGATGAGAGGAATCCACGTGATCAATAAGTTTTCTAGCTTTGAGAGGGGCGGCAGTGATGGTCATCAAGATGTGTTGTTGGATAATATCAATCTTATTGATAAAATATTGCAAGAGGGCATCACATAACCCTTGGGTCGGAGTAACCTTGGGAGTCAATTTCTCAGACGAGGAGAGAGCCTTAACAGCTGAGCCTAGGCTGACAGAGCGCAGACTCAATTTTAGTGGTGTGATGTAGAGTATTAGCCGCTTTGATAGCAGCCGAGTAAGCCACTGAGCAAGCTTTATAGTGTGTCTTTAGAGACAGATCATAAGCTCTCCGCCATTTACGTTCAGCTTGTCTCAGTTTGAGCCGGGTGTCCTTAAGATGATCAGTAAACCACGGCTCAGATTGTATCCTCCGGGGCTGGACCAAATGTAGAAGAGCGGCCACATTGGCGGCCTCTTGGAAGGCTTGGGAGAGGAGGGAAATGACTTGCACTTAGATTTATTTGGGGATAGACCATGTATTTCACTTAGATTGATTGGAGGGTAGGCAATCTATTGCACTTACATGGATTTTGGGGGTAGGCAATATATTGCACTTAGATTGATTTGGGGTAGACAATGTGTTGCACTCAGATGGATTTGGCGGTAGGCAATGTATTGCATTTGGATGGATTTTAGGGGTAGACAATATATTGCACTTAGATTGATTTGGGGTAGACAAGGTATTGCGCTTAGATTGATTTGGGGTAGGCAATGTATTGCACTCGGATCGATTTTGGGGTAGACAATGTGTTGCACTCAGATGGATTTGGGGGTAGGCAATATATTGCTCTTAGATGCATTGGGAGGGGTTGGCAATGTATCGCACTGGAGGTATTTGTGAGTGTGGCCATTGCCTTGGACCACATCATGAGAAAGGTGGCCATTGCTTCTGCTCTTAGAAGATTTATAAGGGTGGCAAAGGTTTTAGTTCTGTGAATATCCATTAGAGTAGCCAACATGTTACACTTAGAAGACTTGGGTGGTTGGCCAATGTGCTGCACTTGGAATAATTCAGAAGGGTGTCCTGGGTGTTGCTCTTGGAGGATTTTGTTAGGGCAGACTTTGTTTTTGCTCAGATTGTAGCCTTTGCACCAGAGGAGCTCTTTGTATAGCACTTGGAAGGATTGTGCAGTTGACCAGGATGCCGCACTTAGGCTGACCAAATCATGGATTCTAGGTGGGTATTAGGAGGGGCCCCCTTTTTTACAATGTAAAATGCTGACAGGTGGTCATGCCCCTGCTTCCGGTCTTAGTCCCTCCCCCTTTTGATGTGCTTTGATATAAACTTAATATAAATGTGATCTAAAAAGGATATAAAAAATGTTTGATATCGATTTTATATTAAATGTATATTGGCTATAAAGTGTTTTCTATTTTGTATCAGTTTTGATATAAAGTGAATATACATTTTAAATAAAATCTACATATAGATGGGAGCGGCTGGGAGCGGTTGGGAGAGACGCTCGCCGATGTTGCTCGATAGTGGAGCAAAGTGAGCTCTGAAGACAGGGACTGTGAATCTAAGGTTTTGCAGAGTGACATGGTGATGACATCACAGAGGGGTTCCACCTGGGGGTGACAGGAAGCGGATACACATTTTATATCAAATTGATAAGCCCCCCCAAAGTTTTTGATAACAATTTCATTAAAACCTCTATCATTTGATATAAACTTTATAGGACGCAGAAAATATCAAGCAATGTAGATATATTTTAATATAAAAATGTATGTACAAATATAAACCATATTTTTTGATGTATACATTTACATGAAAATGAATATTAAGGACCATATGGAATTTTATATAAAAAATATGAATCATATTTTTATATGGAATTTATATACTATTTAAAATCATATTTTTCGATATAGAAACATATAAAAAATAATATGTTTGATATAAAATATTAATTTACATTTTTGCTATAAACTTCCCTGAAACTGTTGATATTAAAAATGTTTGATATCAATTTTGATATATAAATGTACACCAATCTTAAATTAACTGGCTTTGATAGAGTGTAAATAATGAAAAGCAGTTTACTTTTTAAGTAAAGTGCTTCCCAGAGCCTGTACAAAAGTCAAACTATTGTTTCAAAGGGGTCTACAGCATCTCTTGTGTGGCATACACGTGTCCCTCTGCGACCCACCAAAGAGCTGTGAATAAACACTGCATGGGTTTTATATTACGACAAGGCCTGGGGAATCCTACGAATATGGTGACTCATAGAGAGGTATTCTAGCTGCATAAGCAGAAAGCACAGATGGGGTTTATATTTAAATAGCCGGACTACAGGGTTTGTGCCAGCTGTATAAACAAGCATGTTTATGTCCATGTGAATACACATGTGAATACACATGAACAATGTTTACCAACTAAAACGAATGGTTGTTAGCAAGGCTAATTTTAATTTATGACTGAAGGCTGGCACAGGAAGCATCTGCATGTTGATTTTAGATTTTCTATAACACATTGTAAGCAATATGCAGGATATATAGATTTTATATAAAATGTATATTCACTTTATATCAAAACTGATATAAAATAGAAAACACTTTTTAGCCAATATACATTTGATATAAAATTGATATAAAAATGTTTTTATATTCTTTTTATATCAAATGTATATTCAATTTATATCAAAACACATTAAAGGGAGAGGGGCTAAAGCGGGAAGCAAGGGATGTGACCACCTGTTAAAATGTAACATTGTGCAAAAGGGGGCCCCTTCTACTACCTAGGCGATTGTAGAATGTGTTCCACTACTTGGAATGCAGGTGTTGGTAGAATGCTGCCTTTACGGTTAAGTGGGGTCTAGAATGTAGCCACTTAATGATAACTGGATTCATGCAGAATGTATCCACTATAATGTACTGTATAATTTTACTAATGTAAAGATTTCCACTTAATGTGTTATTTTCCCTCCAGTTGTGAAGCCCCCAGCTTTCTGCTTTGATTTGAACACCACAGTCTGATTTTACCAGTGGAGCCCAGCATTATGCTGCACTCCACTGGGCTTTTCACTCACTTTGTTATGGGGAAACTGACCTGCCCTTAAGGACACTCAGTACTGGGAGACTTTGTTTCCCTCACTCTTTGGCAGTGTTGCAACTTTTTAGCAACATGTTACAAATGTACATTGTACCTTACAGTACAGTGCATTTGGGGTCTCTGGTACTTTCCAAAGGCCCTAGATACTCTCGAGGGATTTTTTAGGAGAAGTGTGGATGTGCTATAGACAGGACTGGTCGCACCTTATCTTTTCATATATTTTTAACGCTTTCTTGCCATGTTTACCGCATTAACCATGTTTGGCACAAATATGTGGCCTGGCTCCAAAATGGCCATGCCACGAGGTTCTTTGTCCTGTCCTTTGGCCATCTTGCCCCTTCACCTTCCCCAGGTCGAGCCGACCCGGGTCAGTCCTTATTTGGGCAGGCATTCTCCCACGAAATGCCAAGCTTTCGTGGGCTTCTGCATGCCTTATGTGTGTGCCTCCAGGATGTGGGCTGGAACTGGAACGTCTGGTTCCAATACACATCCTGGGTGCCAGAGAATCTGGACTGCTGTGAATGCCTGGGACCACCATGGTCCATGATTGGTCCACGTATGGTATGTCTGTATGTGAGCAGATCTCCCATTGGGTCCTCTTAATTTTGGTGTGAAGGAGATTCTGGATAAGAGAAGGCCCCAAACACCCATACCAAGTCGATATCTGGAGTTCTCACTGAATGAAGAATAGGATCAAGTATCCTGAAACTACAAAGCCGAGTTGAGGAACCTCTGGTGACCCGCTGGAAGGTTTGGCACCCTGAGCCCACTGTCATTCCGTGGGACCCCTCTGCATCTGGTCACCCTAGAAGGTCTGGGAAGTCGCTTCAACCCATTGGAATAGTGGGAACAACTATTCTCGGCACGTTCATCAAATCCTGCAAGTAAGCCTTCTCGGAAGTGTCCCTGGGCCAACCAGTGGGTTGACCAGCTTACGCAGACACTTTGCCCTGATACCACTGCTGTTTTGGGGAGGCCCTCGAAACATGGTATATCGCTAGCTCTGTGTTCACGGCACCCTCACACTGAATTTTGTACACTTGGCATTCTCATGTCTGAAGTGAGACGAGTGCGCCAGAACCGAACTATACGCAGTTACCGTGTTGCCCAGCCGTAGTGATGAACTTTGCAGATGTGCTGCATTGGTGCCCCTCTTGCCCCTGAAGACTGCTGCAGTGAAACTGGCTTGATCCATCCACCAGGAGCGGAGAAATCACCACTGTCCCGTTTGGGAGTTATCACTGTATCTTCGCTGCTGAAAGCCGCAGAGCCGCCAAATTGCCGCACTTGAACCTGCAACCGAAGTGGACTCGACTGCCGAACTTTGGTCTGTGAGTAATTGTAACCCTAATTGGTGGAAGCCTAGCGCCTCCATCCATTTTTACGCACGAGTGGCCCCTAAGGGCCCCTCTCCTTTCCACTGCTAGTGCGAACTAGCAAACTATTACCAACTCTTGGAATCCACTCTGCCCTCAAGTGGAGACCCTCCTCGAATAGGGGGAACTTATTCTTCATCGCCTCACCCACCTTCCTGAGATGCTACAGACCCTTGAAGAGACCCCGTTTTTGCCCATTTGAACTACCGCGTGCGCTGGCATTGCATGTACATTTGAGCATTAGGCTCCACTCTTCTTTGGGATTGGACTGCCGCTTAGTTAGGAGTGTGTTGGATGCAAAAGGGACTAAAGACTATTTGCACTGCCTGTTTCCTTCCCTTTTTAGCTTTTGGACCCATTTTGTGCATTAACCATTTAGACCCCATTGGTCTTGTATATATGTTTTTAGATAGGATTGTGTTGGCTTAATGGTATGATTGTGATTTGATTTGTGTGTTGAAACTCAAAGGCCTTGAAATAAATGTATTTGTATTTTGAAAATATCTACACCTGACTGGGATTGATTTGTAAGTGTACTTTACTCTGTCTGCTCATTGAGGTATTTCAGTCACCCTCACCCCTCCGGAGACCTGGAGTTGACTGCCGCCGAGCTACCTTGATTGGTCTGGCTTGTCCTGAAGGTTACCCTGTTCCAAGAAACTAGGCTGGCCTCCTGATCCTCTGCCCACCAGGTCAGAGTTCAGAAATCCATCTTAACATGTATCAACCCAGATGTTTTAGAATTTTGACAAATGTACCAATTTTAGCCTTTCACTGTATTATAATCAATAAATTTTTCCTCTCGCACTCCGCACTTTTGGAAATAGCCTAAGGTGCGGACACGCTCCTGCATGCATCTGTTTTAACATACAACTCGAATGACACTTTGCACAACACTACTGTCATAAGAATGTAGCTACCTTTCACGACATAAATGCTAACTATAGCTACACACATAATTGACTATCCTCTTACACACACCATCCAGTTTATATCCCTAGTGTACCTCTCTCCACCCCTTCATATGCCAATTAGACATGGGTGGCTAACAGGGCCTCGGCTATTGCCTCATAAACTTTAATGTCCATTATGAACAGACGCATACTAGCACCTCCCAAGGTTCCTAAACTTCGGACTTAGGTCCCTCGAGGGGTTTCAACCTACATCACGTGGCGACCATACTCATGGTGGAAGGCGCTATACAAATGATGAAATGAAATGAAAATGAAATGGTAGGCCCGTGTGCAGCATGCTGTGTGTTGAGTGTGTAAGGCATTGAATGCTGCAGTTAGCTGCAGCAGTCGAGGCCTACGTAGTACAGTCATTATATGTCAAACGATTCAAGGTTCGTGGCAGCAGGCGAATATTTTTAGTAGAGCAGCATTAACATTTCCCACAAGTTAGCACAAGTGTATAAGTATATTGTGGGGAACCCTATGTGATGTAGGGTGATTAGTACCAGATAACATATTTGAAATAATGCTTTTGATATTGGGGCATTTTATAACACCATTTTTGAGAAAAGGGGAGAAAAAAGCCATACAAATACAATTGGTTCTGTATCATAACACATAGAAAAATCCTGTAGATGTGACGTTCAGTGGGGCTCTACGCAGGGATGAGGCTTACAATGATGGGTGTTGCCTGAAAGAGGAACTGCATGCCCCAAACAATAAATCATGAGACCCAGCAAATATAAACTTTGAGCCCTGCAGCATGGGCTCTGGTGGTCTGGTTTGCATTTGGTCTGCATTTTGTAAATACATCTCTCTGGCCCAGTTTGTAAATAAATCGCTGTCTTTAAATAAAACACTCACAGACCCAGTATATATATAAACTTCAGTCAGGAAAATATTTTTTTAAAGCAGTAATTGCATCTAGTGAACCACCGATGTTAGCTCGTGTGTTATGTGCCACCTGCTCCACTCACCTGGCGGATCCTGGCGCCTGTTCTCCCGCTGGTGTGGGTGGCTGTTCAAAGGCCAACAGGTCCTGCGTTGCATGCACTCACCGAACAGCACCGACGGTGGGGCCGGATGGTACGCGCAGAGCGGGATCCATTCATGGTCCTACGCGATGCCGCCGTAACGTTGCATCCCTCTGGGATCCGATCACGTGACTCCATTCTGGGAGGCTGCAACAACAAAAACTGAAAACCCACCCTTTCAAGTGAAAACCCCAGCCAAGACAGAATAGGATCCATTAGGCAGCGACTCTTTGTCATGTTTTCTTGTCCTGTCTCACAATGAGTCTCCCGTCTGTGTCTAAGTGTGTGCTAGCTGATGCCTGCAGCCTTTCGGCGCGGTACAAGCTACTAAATAAATTAGTTTTAAAGAATGAGTCTCCTAGGAAACCACAGATGCAGGAGAAATGCTGCGGCCCGGATAAAAGGCTGCCGGTGTAAAGTCACTTTTTGCTATCTGTCAGAAAATCCTAACGGTAGGAAAATCTGACAGGAATTGTAATGTCATTTTTTGCTACCCGTCAGAAAATCCTACCGATAGGAAAAAGTGACGGGGTAGGAAAAACTGACAGCCTAGCCTGTCATTTTTTCCTACCCATGAGAAAATCCTACCGACAGCAGGCATTGGGCAACCCACCGAGGAGTAGGAAAAAGTGGCGGGGTAGGAAAATCTGACAGCCTGACCTGTCGTTTTTTCCTACCTGTCAGAAAATCCTACCGAGAGCAGGCATTGGCCGACCCACCCAGGGGTAGGAAAAAGTGACGGGGTAGGAAAATCTGACAGCCTAGCCTGTCATTTTTTCCTGCCCATCAGAAAATCCTACCGAGAGCAGGCATTGGGCAACCCACCCAGGGGTAGGAAAAAGTGACAGGGTAGGAAAATCTGACAGCCTGACCTGTTATTTTTTCCTACCCGTCAGAAAATCCTACCGAGAGCAGGCATTGGGCAACCCCCCCAGGGGTAGGAGAAAGTGGCCAACCCACCCAGGGGTAGGAAAAAGTGACGGGGTAGGAAATTCTGACAGCCTGACCCGTCATTTTTTCCTACCCGTCAGAAAATCCTACCGAGAGCAGGCATTGGCCAACCCACCCAGGGGTAGGAAAAAGTGATGGGGTAGGAAAATCTGACAGCCTGACCCGTTATTTTTTCCTACCCGTCAGAAAATCCTACCAAGAGCAGGCATTGGCCAACCCACCCAGGGGTAGGAAAAAGTGGCCAACCCACCCAGGGGTAGGAAAAAGTGACGGGGTAGGAAAATCTAACAGCCCCATCTGTCATTTTTTCGGTAACCCTACATATTATCCCCACCAAAAATATTGCCGTATATATGGTTGTTTGTCTTGCCATAGGCAATATTTTTGGGGGGATAATTTGTGGGAGCGGGGGATGCGGGGGTGTCCCCTATACATTTAAAAATAATGCTGGGGTTGCGGGGGTTGTCCCCCGCAGGGTCCATGGCTCAATATCGCCGCAAAAATACGGCAATATTTTTGTATCACAATATTTTTGCGTGGATATTAACACATGGAACAATTTTTTCCTACCCGTCAGAAAATCCTACCGAGAGCAGGCATTTACCCGTGTACCAGGAAAGTCGGGTAAGTGGAGTAAGAGGTTATGGAAACAATTCCTCTTTTTTCAGTTTGATGACAAACCCAAGTGGATTGAAACTTTTTGGGTCACCGTACTGCCTCAAAGTGTATTGTTAAGGATGGCAGTTTGCGCAGCCTCTATATGCCCCACCACTGCTTTACTATTTTGATCATTAGTATTGCGAAGACACAATACAAGGACATGATTGTTGACGGCTATAAACTCAAACAATATCCAATTTAGAGAGTTGCCAACAGGATGAGCTTTGTCTGCACCTTTTCTGGCAACATGTCACAACAGTACTTTACATATTGAAATGTCCATATCATTGGAAATGTTATGTTATGTTATGTTAAAGGTACTTATATAGCGCACCGTCGCCAACGGAATTGGTCTCCAGGCGCTCTGGCGGATCTGTAAACAGGATGAGGGCGGGTAGGGTTAGTCGAGGAGGAGGGGAGTAGAAGAGTGGGAGAAGTAGTGTGCTGTTGGCAACTTCAGCTCGGCATACACCTAGTGCTGGGCTTTGGTGCAAGTATCGGATCGGGCGAGGCCTTGTGTGCTGTAGGTTCGCTCTATGAGTTGTTGATGCGGTATGGTAAAGTGTGGTATGGGATTGCTGGGATAGAAATGGTTTTGTGATTGGGTTGAGTATGCAGAAAATTGAGGGTTGGGTTAGTGGGGTCTGTATCCTGGTCCAGGTACTTCTGGTTCTGTTTGGAAAAATGCCACAACCACCGCACACGTAGGGTACATATCTGCATGCAGGTGTGCACTCACTTTTTTATAGCTCGCATGTAGCCGTACAAGAGGTTGCAGTAATGGGGTACACTAATATGGATGAGAAGAGAATTCAGGGAAGAGAGAGGGGTACAGGGAAGGAAAGCCGACCGCGGCTTCATTGATTTGTGAGTGGATGGAGTGGGGAAGGTGGTGGGTTAAGGGTGGCTGGGGTGATGTTGGTGAGGTGGTGAGGAAGCGGGCTGAGGTAGCTTGGGTGGGTTATGTGGGTTGTGTGGGGAGGTTGGGTGGCGTGAGCTGTTGTGCTTCAGTGAGTTAGGGTTGTAGTGGGTGGCAAGAGTGCTTGGATAGTTCATTTCTGAGGTGAGCTTGAGGGTGTGGGTTGTAGAGCTGGGGCAAACCAGGGTGGGTAGGGTTCTGTGCTGAGGTGCACGATAGGTGTACTTTCTCTCCTTATTGCTATAACTTGCACTGTACCAGTATTTAAAAACTTAACATCTGTGCTGTGAATACTAGGCCTTTTGTCTCCCATTCAGGAATGTCAATCCTAGTTGTGTCCCACCTGTCTTAGCAATAATGTGCTTTTGTTAGCTCCTTATCCTGAGTGCTGCCACCTTGGCCCTGCCAAACTTGCCTATCTCTCGCTGCCTTGCCTGCCTACTCTTCATCCTCACCAGTGCCTCCCCCTCTCCCTTTCACCTCTCTCCTCTCCCGCCCCACCTATGGTGCTCTCTGTCTCTCCTATCTTCTCTAACTGCTTCTCTATTGACTATCCTGCTCTCCTCACTAAATCTGATAGGAAGAAGTTTAAAAAGGACACCCTGGTATCCAACCCAGGCCTCCTTATCGCTGACACCTACACCAGTGCCTCCTCCAAGGAAACTCTCACCGACATCCTCTTTGTCGTGCCTTCGCCGGACCTATGGACCCTTCATATGGTCTCTGTGCTTTCACCTTTCGCCTCTTCTCCCATTAATGGTGGCACCCGTTGGGACACCCTCCTGGCCTCTTCCTCTCCTCCAAAGTCATCATTAATGTTTACTCTAATGGGACCGTCCTGGTCCAAGGCCCTCAGGCCAACCTGTACCTTTTTAATAGACACTTCCCGCGCCTCATCAACTTCCTCTCTTCTCCTGCTGTTCCCCCTCCCTCTTCCTTGGCTACCTTGCCTTCCCCCTCCCTCTCGGGCTCCTTCGACACCTCCGCAGGGCATACCTCTGATCTGTACCCCTCCCCGGAAGTCCTTCAAGGAGGCAAACCTTCTCCACATTGCCACTCTTAACTCTTGCTCCGCTGTCAAGCATTCCTCCGACATCTGCCGTCTTCTCGAAGAACTTGACCTAGATGTCCTCGGTCTTACCGAGACATGGTTCACGGCCAGCTCTGTCACCAGCTTCGACACGCTCCTTCCCGACGGCTACAAGATCCTTTCCGCACCCAGGCCCAACCGCTCCGGTGGGGGTGTAACCCTTATCTTCCACGAGTGGATTCCTGCATCTGTCACACCTACATTGGCCTACTCCTCTTTTGAATGCCTTGTCTGCAGGCTCTCTCTCTCCCCTAGCCATTCCCTTATTGTGGCTACTGTCTATCGGCAACCTGGTCAGATTTCTACCTTCCTCTCTGAGTGGGCGGACCTCTCCTCCTCACTCCTTGCCTCTACCACTCAACTCCTCCTTCTTGGAGACTTCAACATCCACCTGGATGCCTCCTGTCCCCCCTTTGGACACTTTCGTGACCTCTGCGATTCTCTCTCACTAACCATTCTCCCCTCTGGCCCGACTCATTCTGCAGGGCACAATCCCGATGCTCTGATCTCTTCAGACCGTCCCCTCTCTGCCCCTCTCTCCAGTTCTCTCTCCTCGAGGGACCACTTTCTCCTATCCTCCCACCTCACCCTCCCTACCCCTCAGGCCAAGCCTCCTCCATCACTGCCACCCACCTTCTCGGTCATCCGACCCATGAAGCGCGTGTCAGTTGAGGCTTTCGCCGCCACCTACTCACCCTCTCCTCCCCCTTTGGCTGACTCTCACCCTGACACAGCCCTCTCCTCGCTTCACTCTTCTATATCTGATACTCTTGATGTCCTTGCCCCTGTCATGAGAATCAGCCTGAAGCCCAAAGCCCAAAGCCAAGTGTAATTCCTGGTTTGACTCAGACCTCGTCTCCCTAAAACGCAAGTGTAGGGCAGCCGAGAGGAAATGGCGTGCTTCAAGTTCATCCTCTGACAAACTGGCCTGCTGCCTGCTGCAAAGACAATACCCGCTCTCTGTCCTCACCAAGAAGAGAACTCACATCCAAGCCCGCATCTCTGCGGCATCTAGCAACTCGGCTGAACTCTTTAAAATCTGCAAGGAACTGGCCAATCCTGCCGCAGTCTCTATCTCTCCTGTCCCCTCCCAGGCCCTCTGCACGGCACTGGTTTCTCACTTCATTTCAAAAACTCAGGACATCCTGTCCTCACTTTCCTCCTACCGCCTCCCTCCTCCTATTCCCTGCTCTTCCGCCGGCTCTTCTGCAGCCACCCCCTTCCCTCCTTCTTTGCCTTTCCCCTTTTCTCTGCTGACGAGGTTTCCAGACAAGTCCGATCTATGAAGGTCTCGTCAAAACAGGTTCACCCCTGTTTCTCCAAAACTATCAAGGACCACATCGACTCCCTGGCTCCTGCCCTGGCTGACTTCTGCAATAACTCCTTTGCCACTGGAGTCTTCCCATCCCCCCTTAAGCACTCCCTTGTGCACCCTCTTCTTAAGAAACCCTCTTCCGACCCCTCCTGCCCAGCTAACTATCGCCCAATCTCCATCACTCCCTTCCTGGGCAAGCTCCTGGAGAAACTGGCCATCTCCCAGCTTAATCTCCACACTGAATCTGTGGGTTGTCTTCATGACCATCAGTCTGGCTTCAGAGCGGCCAGAAGCACGGAAACTGCTCTCTTGAACATCCGTGAAGACCTGCTCTCCAACCTTGACTCTAACACTCCGTGTGTTCTCATCTTGCTTGATCTCTCTTCTGCCTTTGACACTGTCAACCATGCCATCGTGCTCAACAGTCTCTGTGATAACCTGGGTATCACTGGTCAGGCTCTGGCATGGCTGACTTCTTTCCTCTCCAATCGACCCTCCCAGGTCCAACTTGGGTCCTTCCTCTCTGACATCTTTTTCTCTACCTGTGGTGTCCCCCAGGGATCTAACCTCTCTCCCTGGCTGTTCAACCAATATCTGGCACTCCTTGCCCACCGCATCGCCGCTCTCTGCCCCAACTTTCAGTGCTATGCAGATGATACCCAACTCATTTTCAGGCTAGCCTCGGCCTCCTCCTCTCCTTCCCTCATCTCTGACTGTCTGTCTGCTATCCAGGAGTGTTGTGCCGCCAATGACCTCTGCCTTAATGCCAGTAAGACTGAGATTCTACTCATCGGCACACCCACTCCCTCCTTTCCTGCAGCTCTCCTGCCGGCCTCTCTAGGCCCACTCCCTGCTCCTACCTGCAAGGCAAAACACCTCTGGGTCATCTTCGATTCCACACTCTCCTTCTCTCCTCACATTTCTGACATCTCTAAGAAGTCACACTACCAGCTGCACCTCCTTAGAGGTATTCTTCCTTTCCTCTCCTTCCCCTAGAAAGCTCACTGTCTCCAGAGCCCTTGTTCTCTCTAAGCTGGACTACTGTAACAGCCTCTATCTAAATCTGCCTGCCTCTACTCTCCGCCCTCTGCAACTCATCCAGAACAGGACTACGAGACTTGTTCTTGGCCTCAAGCCCAGGGACCGTATCTCTCCAGGACTGAAATCTCTGTAGTGGATCCCACTGGCTGCGAGGATTAAGTTCAAAACCCTCTGTATTGTCCACAAGGCCTTCTGGGGCCTGGGGCCGAAATACCTTCAACTCTCCCTTCCTAAATATCTTCCTTCTCGAGCTCTTCGCTCATCCGCCTCCAACTCCCTCAGGGTCAGCCGCTTCTCCAAGCAACGAGTTGGGGGTAGATCTCTCTCCGCGGCAGGGGCCTCCCTCTGGAACAGCCTTCCTGCCTCCCTGAAACTTGAGGAGAACCATCTCCGGTTCCGGAAGCACCTCAAAACCTTCCTCTTTGCTTCTGCTTTCTCTCTCCGTCTCCCCTGCTAAACTCCGGATTGAAACTGCACTGAATCGGCACCGGGCCACTCTCACTGATCTCGGTCCCTTGCCCAGCCACCAGCCCCTGGCACTTCTTCCCTGGCAACCACTGCACCGAGGGACTGTCTCTGTATCCCTACAGCCCCCCTCCGAGCACTTGTTCTGCACTTACCTTGCACTTGCCACCAGCTGGCCCCTTATTTATTTATCTTATTTTCCACTATCCCAAGTACTGCACTTTCCCCTCTCCCTTGCCCCTAGCACTTTCCCTTTCCCCCCTTCCCATACACTTGCGCGATCTGAATGACACATGCCTAGTAAGATTGTTGTCTGTCTTCCCCATGTCCCCCCTCCCTGCCTCGTCGCGCCTTGAAACACTTGTGTATAGGCGCTTTATAAATGCCATATCATATCATATCATATATCATATCATAGGTGTTTAGATGGGGTGCTAGAAGATGCTAGGGTGGGGTGTGCATGATTATTAGGGTGGGCATGTCCTTTAAGCGCTGCTTGCAGTGGAAAGCAAGGCATCAGCTTTCAGCGCACTCCACCCCACGCCTTCACAGGGGAAGTGTAAGGACATTTGGTTTGTAGCAACCTAGCAGGGGCTTGTCTTGAAGACCCTGACTGATCTTGGCTTGGCCAGACTTGGCAGATCTGAGGATGAGCACAGTTCTCAGCAGAGAGCACTGAACTCACTGAGCTAGCTGACAGATGCATTTACATTATCAATCACACCGTTTCAGGAGCAGTACAGCGAGGTTCCTTCCAAGCAACACTGTACCCCACCAATAACAGTGCCTCTCATAGCACTGCATGTTCTCTTCTAGCAATAATCACATCCCTTCAAGCTCTAGATGTGCTCCTCTGCCAATAAGCATGCCTCCATAGCACTGGATGCGCTAAATTAATAATGCTAATGTATCTCCAAGACTTGACTGTGCTCCTCCCCAAATTCTGACCCCTACCAAGCACTGCCTGCAGCCCTCTCCCTACTATGGACCAAACCAGGCTGTGGTGCGGGCCAATACTGTCCACATCTCTTCAAGCGCTGCCTGTGTTCCCCACTACGCACTTCCTGCCTCTCCACACCCTGGCTAGTCTCTTCCCTATATTCTCCTCCCTTTCCACACCCTGCCTATACTCCTTTTCCTCTTGTGGTCCTAACTACTCACACTCTTCTTATACTTCGTATCTGTTACACTCACCTGGCTCCCACAGGGGCGTCGATCGGACCCGGACAGCTGCGGTCTCCAACAACGTGATGCATAGTGCAGAGATGACAGACTGGACTGGCCCTCCTAATCTCGTCTGCTTGACCTGTAGGAGTATTCTCTTTATATTCTTGAAAGATGAGCTCTCCATCCTGCGTGGGATGCAGGGGCACGTAGACTCCAGTTACTTCACTGGTTCGACGGCGTTGGAAGAGTTCCGGAAGAGTATTGACTCTGCGGTTCCAGGCGTGAACCATTAAAATAAAGTTCAAAGAGTTCAATATGTCCGTTGTTCACTCTTGTCTCACTTCCTTTCTTGCATTGCATTTGAGTCCGGGAGAAGATGGTTTCGTGGCAGCTGATGGCGTTCAGGTAAGAGTCTGTATTACCCAACGCTGTCCGGTAAATGATGAATGTATATAACTTGTTGTTTTCCTCTCTCTTTACAGGCGCGGCGTAAGAGAATGTGGCGTGTTAAGGATAATGCCTCCGGTGGTAAATCAGGTAAGTCTATGATGGTAAAAGAGATTGTATTTGTTGGCTCTCTCGGCTCACCTTGTTGTTTCTTTTGTCCCTTAGATGCCGGAGTTCGGCAAAGATATGCTGGAGGCAGCGCCGGATGGAAAGATGCTGTGAGGACTGGTGAGTATGGTGCGGCGCTGCAGCTTGCGATGCAAAGCGTGCAGAAATGTCCTTTCCAGGTTCGGAGACGTGATGGATCCGGAATCAGGTGAGAAATAAAATAATGTTCATTTTTCTAACCTTTTCTATTCTCTCTTCTTATTCCAGGAGCTCCGGATTGCAGACGGGCGTGGCAGAAGACTGGAAGCCGACTTGCAGGCACGGTGAGCGTTACACTGCTGGATGCAGAATAACGCGAAGCGTGTGCTGCTGTTTGGGCGTGGGATAAATAGCCTCCAAAGTAGTCCCAGGTAAGAAGTTCCTCAGAACCACATCCGAGTAAAAAATAGTCCCTGTAGTAAAGTAGTTCCCTCCAGGCCTCACGTTGGCTTGGCTTCATTTGCAGCATGGTCTGCATGAGGTAAGTAATGTCTATGAGCCTGGCGCCTATGGCGCCCGGACTGTTTTTTATTATGAGCCTGATGCCTATGGTGCCAGGACTGAACCCAGACAGCCCCTAGCCAGGGCTGCTGGGGTTTTGATAAATACCCAGATGCCTGCTCCCGGAGCTGATGGGCTTGGTCCTGAGGCCCTGGGGTAGGCATCATGACAGTATCCCAGTGTAAAGAAGGTCCCAGACATGACCTGCACCCCTGCCGCTCATTTCGAGCTATCAGGAACGTACCCGCCAAGGCTTGTGATGTATGAAGAGCAAATGAACCAACAGAGAGCTGCACTAGGACTCTGCCCAGTGTACATTAGAAGATCTGTACCTGTTGAAGCACCCATAACCAGACAACCCTGGGCGGCACAGTACCCTATCAGACAGCCATACCAGCCGCTGATACGAAATGAGGAGTGCCTACATACGGTCCACGAAGAGACCCCAAGAGCCCTAATGGAAGGCCAGTGGAAATGACACAAGGGCCTGAACAGACTTGTGAATGAACAAAAGCCACTATCGAATATAACACGCCAGTGTAAATGATACGAAAATAAATGTAATGGATACAAAGAAGAGACAATGTTAAAACGTGAGAAAACGGTGCTACAAGACAAGATGGAAGCAACCGACCTGTTAACTGTGTGTAAATAGGCTTGGAACGCAAGATGCTAAGTAATCGATACTGCTTGCAATGCTTAGTAGAAGATAGAACGGCAAGCGCCAACCATATATCTACCTCTATAAGGCACAGTTTACAAGTGCGACTCCATTTTGTAAAAGCAGAAATGTACCCAGGCTGCCAGAAGCCTGACAGGCCAAGTTTCACAACCCAGCCAGAACAGAGAGGAAGAGCGGAATCGAAACTCGACAGAGAGCGGCTCATGCCTGGGAAATCGAGGTCACCTAGAGAAAGGGAGAAGAGCGTCAGCTCGCAAGACCCAAACTTCAGAGCATACCAGCTCGCCCGTGAAGGTCAAGATAAGAGAGGCCCAAACAGGTGGCAGGGCCGAAGCAGAAGTAAATACAATAAAAGCTGGAAACTGAAGCAAATTCATGGTGAACAGACACATGACCAGCCAGGCGCGAAGAGGTACCATCGCCTGATGTCATCCAGAACCCAGAATGCTATAACTTTTCCCGATAAGAGGCTACAGTCCCGAGGACAAGCCCAGCCAACTAGTTAACACATAGCCCTAAGAAACTGATTGCTGAAAGGGATGCAGGGTGAAACTTGGTCCACCAGCTCCTTGGGTGTCCATTCTGCATGCTGCTAATTAAAATGGGGATTTATGTCTAGGGGTGTAACCTGCCCAATCACAATGGACCAAGTTATCTGGAGTCCTATATATAGTAGAACCAATGAGACTTTGTACTTATAGTGACGTCAATCACGTGTGATGTAGTGGGATGGGCGTAGACGGCCACCCGATTAGAGTTATCCAATCCGCATGCCCTATTATCATATACGGATATAGCACCTATACTTAAGTTACCTTTCTTAACCAATTATATTGCATGTCGAGTTTTTGTAGAGTTAGACGTCAATGATGATGAATATTGCCTATAAGAATTGCTGTTCAACTGAAGTTCGAGGAAGTCGGAGCGAGGCAGGTGATCGCACTACTGCAGATTTCCATTTCTTTCTCTATTTGCTGTACTTGTCATTAAATGGACTTCCCTTTGCCAAACTACTGAGTCCCCGTTATTGAATCGTGTCGGAGTAAGTGAATCCTGCACCCCCAGTCCTCACATGGTGCCGCTATCTTGTCTTACAAGTTCTAGAGGGTGAGCGCTGACCAATGGGCCCGTCAGTGAATTCCTCTCCTCCTGAACACCAGTATTGTCCTTGCCACACCCTGCATATGTGTTGCCCTATGTTGCCTTCCACCCCATTTCCCTACTTATGCTTCTTCTCTATGCGCGTCCGCCCCCGTACTGCTCCCTGCTTATGTCCTTCTGTGCGCTGTCTTTCCTCTTTGTGCCTTGTGTATACATCTCTTACCAGTGTTGTCCTTGCTCTCTGTGCCCTATATATGCCAGCTTCCCATTGTTGTGCTCCCTCTCCATGCCCCGGAAATGCTTCTACGATTGTGGACGTCATCTCTCCACACCTTGCCTATCCTACTCTTCCCAGTGTTGTCTTTCCTCTCCTCACCCAGCTCATACTCCACTTGCCAGTATTGTCCTCCGTTTTCACGCCCTACTTCTCTCGTCCAGGTTGTTCCCCCTTTCCATGCCCTGCCTATGCTTCTCTTATCAGGGTGGTCTCCCTTTCCATGCCCTGCCTATGCTCCTCTTATCAGGGTGGTCTCCCTCTCCATGTCCTGGCTATGCTCCTCTTTCCATTGTTGTCCTCCCTTTCCACGCCCTGCCCATGTGCTTCTATTGTTGCCCTCCCTCTCCACGTCCGGCCTATGCTTCTTCCATTTTTGTCCTCCCTCTCCAAGCCCTGCATATGTCCTTCCATTGTTGTCCTCCCTCTCCACGCCCTGCCTAGGCTCCTCATCCCAGTGTTGTCCACCCCCTCCTCCTCTTCCTAGTCTTGTTCTCCCTCTCCACGCCCTGCCTTTGTCCTTCCATTGTTGTTCTCCCTCTCCACGCCCTGCCTATGTCCTTACATTGCTGTCCTCCGACTCCACGCCCTGCCTAGGCTCCTCGTCCCAGTGTTGTCCACCCTCTCCTCCTCTTCCTAGTCTCGTCCTCCCTCTCCACGCCCTGCCTTTGTCCTTCCATTGTTGTTCTCCCTCTCCACACCCTGCCTATGTCCTTCCATTGCTGTCCTACCACTCCACGCCCCCTGCCTAGGCTCCTCGTCCCAGTGTTGTCCATCCTCTCCTCCTCTTCCTAGTCTCGTCCTTCCTCTCCACACCCTGCCGTTGTCCTTCCATTGTGGTCCTCCCTCTCCACGCCCTGCCTATGTCCTTCCATTGCTGTCCTCCCACTCCACGCCCTGCCTAGGCTCCTCGTCCCAGTGTTGTCCACCCTCTCCTCCTCTTCCTAGTCTCGTCCTCCCTCTCCACGCCCTGCCTTTGTCCTTCCATTGTTGTTCTCCATCTCCACACTCTGCCTATTTCCTTCCATTGCTGTCCTACCACTCCACACCCCCTGCCTAGGCTCCTCGTCCCAGTGTTGTCCACCCTCTCCTCCTCTTCCTAGTCTTGTCCTCCCTCTCCACGCCCTGCCTTTGTCCTTCCATTGTGGTCCTCCCTCTCCACGCCCTGCCTATGTCCTTCCATTGCTGTCCTCCCACTCCACGCCCTGCCTAGGCTCCTCATCCCAGTGTTGTCCACCCCCTCCTCCTCTTCCTAGTCTTGTTCTCCCTCTCCACGCCCTGCCTTTGTCCTTCCATTGTTGTTCTCCCTCTCCACGCCCTGCCTATGTCCTTACATTGCTGTCCTCCGACTCCACGCCCTGCCTAGGCTCCTCGTCCCAGTGTTGTCCACCCTCTCCTCCTCTTCCTAGTCTTGCCCTCCCTCTCCAGGCCCTGCCTATGTCCTTGCATTGTTGTCCTCCCTCTCCACACCGTGCCTATGTCCTTCCATTGTTGTCCTCCCTCTCCACACCGTGCCTATGTCCTTCCATTGTTGTCCTCCCTCTCCACGCCCTGCCTAAATCCTTTCATTGCTGTCCTCCCTATCCACGTCCTGCCTAGACTCCTCGTCCCAGTGTTGTCCACCCTCTTCCTAGTCTCGTCCTCCCTCTCCACACCTTGCCCGTGTTCTTCCCATTGTTGTGCCTGTATCCCCTGCATTGGCAGAGATGCCGACGCGTGTTATTTTTCAGTCCGTAGGAATCAGACTTCCTATTGGGGATTATACCCAGTTATTACTACAGGGACAACAGTCCTAAGGATTTATTACAAGCCATTAAGGCCCAGATTTGAAAAAGGCTCAGCAGAGCCGAAACATGTTCGTTTATGGGCTTTTGTTCAAGAAGTGTGAATAAACATATTTTTGATGGCGCTGAGTCCTGGAGTCTCTTCAATTTTACACGATTCAAAGTGACTTTGCACTACTGCAAAGACACTTTTCAGCAGTGCAAAGTCAGTTTGAACCATGCAAAAAATTCAATGAATCGGGCCCATAGTTGGCAACGGCAAACCCTGTGCGTTCTACCGTTGTACACCGAGGGTTGTGTGTACTGTGAAAACTGTTCTGTCCCGAGGCAGGAAAGACTGTCTGTATGGTGCAAGCTGCTGGTGGCTCCTGATCACTGTGTGCACTGTCAGAGCTGTACACGGAATGATGTGTGTATTATGAATGCTGCTGTTACACACTACAGTGAGGAGGAATGTATACATAAGGCTGGTGTAGAGTTATGTGTGACTGTGTTGTGAAGTTTGCCGGTGTGTACACGGTGCATGGTCAAGACTGTATACTCAGTGGTGTGTGTGTATTATGAAGGCTGCTCATGTTCACTGAACATTGTGTTTATTGTGAAGGCTTGAGCGCACAAATTCAGAGCTGTACACAGAGACCTGTATCCTTGAGGCTTATTGAGAGATGCACACAGAGCGCACTGTGCATTCAGGCTTCCTGCACACGCTGAGGATGAGTATGCATGCGCAGTCAGCAGGACTTATCACAAATATGTACGTGTATGCGAACTAAATGCATTATTATCACGTTAATAATGCACTTAGTTCACATACACATAGATATACATTTTTTTATGGATTCTTTAATATGTTTTGCACATTTAGTGCTTACTAGAATCTGGGAGCTTATAAAACAAAGTGTCCGCTGGGTTCAGGTTCTTTCGTCCGCTGGGTTCGTGCCTTTTACATCCGTTTTGGAGTTGGTAGTGACACGGCTTCACCATGTTCTGTTATTTGAGTGAGCTTGGATCTCATAAAGTTAAACATATTGCACCCCCGGGACTCCAGAAAGACAGGCACATCACATTCCTAGTGTCAAAAAATACTATCCTTTTTAGCAAAAAGTGACGTTACACTGGCTTCTCTCCCCAGTGCGTCTTAATGCTCCTCTGGGCCAGTACTCTGCCCTGCTGCCTCTTGCCTTGCAGTAGCACCGTTCAGCTTACTGTTCTTTCTTCGATTGTCCTGCTCTTGGTTCCTTGCGCAGCCCTTCCCTGCCTGCTGCCTCCTTTCCTCATTTCTTGATTCTTGTACTCGCCACTGGGTGGCTTCTCTGGCGGTTGTCATTCCGCTCCTAGGTCCAGTGGGATCCCTGAGGTCTAGCTGCCTTCACATTACAATAAATCTGGGGAGCGTCTGAGCCCGTAGTGTGGGGTAAATGCTTCCCAACCTTATTCAGGTTTACATCTGCCTGGATTGGAAATGGGTCTCCTGCCTATACTGACCCTGATCAATTCTGGAAACCCTGCGAGTCGGTGCCCCCAAGGAGAAAAAGAAAGGAAGTACTCAATTAGTGACCAGTAAGTTGCGCTGTAGTGATCTGGCCCTTGACAGATTAAGACGCCCAAACACTGAACAGGACATGGCGAATTTAAAAGAACTACAGGATGAGATGCAGGCTCTGCATCTGGAGGTTGCTTCTCTTAAGCAGGAAAACGCCAACCTTTGTGCAACGGTGGCCCGTGATGTTGGTGCCTCAGTCTCTGAAAACGCTATAGCCCAGTCCTCTACTATAAAGTTTGACGGCGACCCTAGAAAACCTACTGAATTCATGAACCATTGCAAAATTCAGTTCATGTACAGACCAGCCCATTTCCCGCACGACAAAGCTAGTATAGGGTATATCCTGAGCAATCTAGTGGGGAACGCCTTGGCCTGGGCTGCACCTCACGTTTCTGCCAATAGCCCGATACTGAATGATTTCCAGGACTTTGAGAAGGCTTTTCTGGAGACATTCCAATCCCCCAATCAGGTCTCAAAAGCCCAAAAGATGGAGATCAAGCTGGGTTCTCAGGACCTTTTGATGTACATTGGACGATTCCGCCAGTTGGCCACAGATGCCCAATGGCCCATTGCTATGCAATAAACCCTGTCAAACGGGGACTCCGAGAGTAATTGAAGGACGAACTTGTGCATTATGGGGAACCTCAAGATCTTAATGCCCTGACTGACCTCGTTCTTTGCATTGAACACCGACTAACTGAAAGTAGAGGTGAACGAAGACGAGTGCAGCAGATTCCACCCATAGGGCCAAACTTGCCTCTGTCTTACGTAGTTCCCGAACCCCAAAGTGAACCTATGCAATTGGGAGCTACACGTGGTCCTTTGACCAAGGAAGAATAGAAACGGAGAAGGGCGAATCGCTTATGTTTATACTGTGGAGGATCAGGACATTTCCTAGGTACCATTTCCTAGGTACCTGTCCACTTCGTCTCCCCAAGATAGCAGAAAACTAGTTGGCTTGTTGTCCGAGGAGAAGGCAACAGCAAGCACGTCCAGTATTCCGTCCTTTTCTGCCACTACTGTGTCCCAACATTTCACCCACCATAGCGGGAATGAGGGGCCTGTGGGGTTTTTCCATAGCCGGGCTAGTGCTATTTTCGCAACCAGTAAGAGATGTGTGCATAGGATGGCTAGGTTTCCAGTAAGGGGGAGTTCATTGTTTCCTGTGTCCCACAGCAGTATTATCCGTGGGTTCCAGGGGATGGTGAGGCCTGTTATTGTTTTTATGTGGTTCAGGATTTCTCTCCAATATGTCATTGGTTGTGGGCATGTCCATAGCATGTGGAATAGTGTTCCTTCGGTTTTGCATGCCCTCCAGCAGTCCGATGGGATGTTTGGATTAGCTTTGTGTAGCTGTGCGGGGGTGATGTAGTATCTATAGCAGATCTTGCATCCGTATTCTCTGTTGGTAATGCATTGGCTGCTTTTGGGGTTCCTTGTCCACATCCTGTTCCAAGTGTTCTCGTCTATTGATCGTCCCAGATCCCTTTCCCAATTGGTCATATATTTCTCTTTGATTGTAGCGCTGTGTTTGTCTAGGAGTCTATATAGTGTGGATATTTTCCTCTTAGGTGGGGCTGTTGTCAGCGTGAGTTCTGGTGCTGTTAAGTCTCTGGAGCCTTTCTCTTTGACGGATCTCTGTGACAGCCAATGCCTTATCTAGGAATATCTGAATCTTTTGGCTTCTGAGACCTTGAATTTGGCTTTACATTCCTCGAACGTCATTGGGTTGCTGCCTACAGGAAAGTTTGAGATCGTTCGGAGAACCCCTGCTCTCCATGCTTGGAAGCTCAAGGGCTGGAGGCCCGGGGAGAAGTCAGGGTTTCCCCAGATCAGAGTTAGTGGTCCTATGACACCTGTTCAGCTCCACTTTCGAGCTGCTGCTCTCCAGTTTGATATTGTATTGTGAGTGGCTTTCAGTGGTCCTGCGTTTGGCTGGTTTCTTGGTATCCGTCTGTGTGGGAGGTCTGATAGTGGGGATTTGCTCCATGCTCCTTCTATTTGTGCCCAGTATGCGGTGTCCGTCGTTTGGGAGCATGCGAATGCTGGGGCTAGTTGGGCTGCACATTTATACCTGGCTACCTCCGGAACTCCTAGCCCTCCTGTGTTTCGGCCTCTGGTCATTATGCGTTTCGCTATTCGTGCTCTCTTCCCGCCCCATATGAACTTCCATACGGCTCGTTGTACTGCTTTGAGATCGCTCTCTGGGATGTGGGTTGGTAGTGCTGTGCAATGGTAAATTAGTCTTGGGACCATGTTCATTTTCGCTGCGGCTACCCTGCCCAGCCATGATATTCCTTGCTTAGACCAGTGAGTTATGTCTTTTTTCAATTCTTTGAACAGTTGTGGTAAGTTGTTCTGATATAGCTGGTTGTGATTTTTGGGTATGTGAACTTCCAGGTAATGGATTGTGATCTCGGCCTAGGGAATAAGAAATTTGGAGGAAAGTTCCACTTTTTGTTTTTTTGTGATGTTGATTGTTATCGCTGATGATTTATCGTAGTTCACTCTGAATCCTGAGGCTATTCCGAATGCTTGCAGCTCCTCCCATATGTGGTCCAAGGAGTTAGTCGGGTGTGTGATTGTTAGGAGAACGTCATCTGCGTATAAGGCCACTTTATATTCCCTCTCCCCTACTGAGATGCCGTGTATGTCTGGGTTTTAGCTCATTCTTCTGGCGAAGGCCTCCATGGACAGAGCGAACACCATGGGGGAGAGCGGACAACCCTGCCGTGTGCCCCTGTTGATGGTTATGCTTTCTGATCTGTGTCAGTTTATTCGTAATTGTGTTGTGGGGGCTTGGTAGTTTGCCATTATCCAGGTTGTAAATCTATGTCCGAATCCCATGTGTTCGAGGGAGTTCTTGATGTGTGTCCAGTCCAGTAGGTCGAATGCCTTGTGTGAGTCTAGGGATATCACCATGAGTTCCTCTTTCTGTTGGTCGGCGCTCTCTATTAAATCTAATGTTCTCCTGATGTTGTCGAACATGCTTCTCCCCGGATGAATCCGGTCTGGTCCCTATCTATCAGGTCTGGCAGTACTTTCCCTAATCTGGTGGCTAGTACTTTAGAGAATATTTTCCTGTCTAGGTTCATGAGGGTTATTGGTCTGTATGATGTTACTTGTTTTGGGTCTTTCACTGGTTTGTGGACCAATATTGTGAGCGATTCGCCCATAGATTTGGTGACCTTCCTGGATTCTTGAGTTGTGTTGAACACTTGGGGGAGTTGCGGTGCCAATATCTGCGTGAATGATTTATAGAATTTCGCTGTAAGTCCCTCTGGACCTGGTGCAGTAATCTTTAGGGTTTTGATGGCTTCGCTGACTTCATCGGGTGTTATTGGTGCCTCAAGGGATTCAAGTTGCTGTTTGTTTTCCAGAGCTCTGAATGATTGTAGGTACTGCTTGCTATGATGTTGTGCAGTCAGGCATGTTGATGGGCCTGTCATTATTGTTTTGTAGTGTGCTATTAGGGCTTTCATTTTGCCTTCATCGGAATATCGGTCAATCCCGTCTTTCCCCGTTATACATGTTATGTTGTTCTTTTTGTGTATTTGCTGCTATTTGTGGGCAAATATTCGGTTGGCTTTGTTGCTTTTGCTATAATAAAATTGCTTAGTGCAGACGAGGGTTTTGGCCGAGCGGTCCGCCCAGTGCATTTCCATTGCAGTTCGTGCTTTCTTCAGTTCTCTGTCTAGTTTTCTAGAGTGGCGGGTTTTCAGTCGCTTCTCTATTTCTGAGACCTTGCGCTCTAGTGCTGATGCGTGCGTCCGGGAGATACGTTGGTGTTCTGCTGCCATACTAATTAGGGAGCCCCTAGCCACTGGTTTCATCGCCTCCCATACTGTTCCGATAGGGATGTCAGGGTTGTGTTTTCCTGGAAATAGTTGATTAATGAGTCCCCGATCTCTGTCCTGATCACGTTATCCAGGAGGATGGAGTCATTTAGTTTCCAGTATCTCGGCGGGGGTGTTGGAAGTCCGGTTATATCCAGGTCTGCAGATACTGGGGCGTGGTCCTAGATCAGGCGGGTGTGGATTCTTATGTTATCTAGGCATGGGAACAGGGTCCCGGTGATGAGGAGTAGATTGATTTTGGAATGTCCCTCGTGGGCGCCAGAGTAGAAGGTTTAGTCCCGGGTTCCACTGTTTGCCAGTCTACATGCGTCTATGGTTTCAGACTCTCGCATTAATTTTGCTAGGCTAGGGCCCGGGAATAGTCCGAGTTTGATGGTGGGAGGGTTTTGTCAATTGCGGGTTCTGGAACCGTGTTAAAGTCTCCTCCTATGATCAGGTGGCCTGTGGTGAATGTTGTTATTTTCGGGGTTAGGTTCTGTAGGAAGTTGGCTTGGTCTGTATTCAGCAGGAAAATCCCTGCTATGGTCATCGGTTGGTCCCCCAGAAGTCCCTTCACCAGTAGGAATCAGCCTGCTGGGTCTCTCTTCACTGTGATGTCTCGGAGCGGGAAGTTCCTACTCATTAGGATTGCTATTCCCCGTTTCTTTTCCCCCGATGTAGCAAAGAAGGCTTGTGTGAATCGTCAGAACCTGAGGTGGTGTTCATCCGTTGCCAGTAGGTGGGTTTCTTGCAGAATTATTATATCTCCCTCTAAGTTGTTCAGTCTATTCTCTATTGACTTGCATTTCTTCGGGGAGTTGAGGCCTCCTACGTTCCATGTGATGATGCATATGTTCCTATCTTCCATCTGGATTGGGGTGTTCATGTTGTCGTGCCTCAAGGGCTTTTCCATTTCGCACTGTAGGGCTCAGTTGTAAGGATCCCACTTTCGTGAGCTTGTGTGTGCTGATTCTGTGCCTGTCTTGGATGCCTTGTCTGTTTCTGTCTTGGGGGGCAACGTGCCCCAACTTTTCCACTCTCTCCCCTCTCTTTCCCTCCACCTCCGTCCCCCCCAACTCCTAGGACCAAGACCAGCCTTGTCCAACGGGGCAGGCTGACTGGACCTGAACGTCGAGTTCTTTGTGGCCAACTGGACCTCGGTGCTGCTGATGAATTGGACAGGGAGTGCAATATGGGTTGTCGCTTTCATACTTTGCTTCATATTTGGGGTGATTTGGAGTAGGAGATATCCGTTAGCAGTGTAGTTTAGGTCTGATAGGCTGTTCGCTCCTTTCTGGTTCCCTCTCTTGGTGTGGATCCCCTGGTTCTATTGTAGTGTTACCTTGTGCGTGTAGGATGTCTTTTCATAGTGTTGAGGTATATTTGTGGCTCTTGCATGCTGATCAGTCCGAGTCTTTGGTCTGCGTTTTCTAGTGGCTCTGGACCATTCTTCTCGCTCCTGGGGTTTTGATTTAGTTCGGCTGCATGTTTTGGATTCTGATGCTTCGCTTTCCAGTTCCTTCCCCATGAATTTGTCTGCTTCTTTCGGAGTGCGGATGTATCTTCTGGTTCCTTCCCATGTGAAGTTCAGGGCTTTTGGGAAACTCTGTCTGTACTGTACCTTTCGCTCTATTAGCCATGTTGTCAGGTTGCCGAGTGCCTTTCTTTTCTGGAGCGTCACAGTGTATAGGTTTTCATATAGTGAGATATTCGCTTCCCTGAAGGTGATTTGTTTAGTGGTTCGAGCCTCTCGCATTATCTCTTCTTTTATATTGAAGAAATGAATCCATGCAAGTACATCTGGTGGGAATTGTGAAGGTTGGCGCTGTATTGTGCGATGGACTCGGTCGATCACAGCGGGGAGCTGTCTGGGAGGGTTAAGATGAATCTGAATAGTTCCATGGTAAAGTTTTCCAGTTCTGTGTCCGTGATTGTCGTGGGAATTCCTCTTAAGCGGATGTTGTTCCTTCAAGATCGATTTTCAGAGTCTTCTTGCTTAAGCTCCAGCAGGTCGTATTTTGCTTCTAGGGCTGATAGTCTGTTCATGTTCCTTTCTATGTCAAAGGTGTGGTCACATATGTTGTTTTCTAAGTCACTCGTTCATTGTTCAACCTCTGTCACCTTTTTGTCTAGTGCCGTGATTTTCTTTGTGACTTCTTCTGTCCCTTTTTGTATTTCCTTCATTATTGCTGTCAGGAGGTCTTTCAGGTCGGATTTGGTTGCAGATTGAGCTGTTTCTAGTACTGTGTTGGGGTGGGTGGATCAGATGTTGGGTCCGTCGCGTGGTCAGCTTTCTTTAGCTTTTCTGCTGCTGTTCCGCCCATTAGAGTTGCGATGTCTGTTTGCTTTGTTGTTTTGTTGCTTTTCGCCATGATGTGGCTTTTGGGTCTGGGGTTCCCACAAAGGTTTGGGTCTATTTGGGTGTTGGAGTGGTTCTCTCTCTCTCGATTGTGGCTCTGGGTCCTGGTGATTGTGGTGCGGCACTGCCGATCTTGTTGCTTGTGGGTCCGGCAACTGGTTAGATGGGTATGTAAGTACTGCGCAGTTGGGTATTAGGTCTTTAGGCGGTGTTCTTCTGCTTTTATAGTGAACCCCAGTGGAGTTTCCTTGAGTGTTTACGGATGTTAGCTGGTGCACCTGTATCTGGGTGTTTGGGCTTCCTTCTATGGGAGCTCAGTCCTGCTGTTTGGTGTATTGCAGGTATTTCCCCCAGCTAGGGTTATTAGCAGATTGCTCCTTCGCCCTCCCAGGTGCTTGCTCGTTAGTGCTAGTGGTGCTCTGCTCCTGGCGGCTTGGTTGTTATGTGTAGCGGTCGCCTTGCTTTTGGGCGTGCCGGAGGCTACTGGGCTCTTGAGCGTTCTCCCTGCGACCACTGCGTTATCTGGGGCAGTGGGCCTCTGATTGTGCGCATTCCCGCCAGGGGATGAGGGGGAACAGACTCACTGCAGTCCCGCATGGCGTGCTTCTCGGTCCTGGGGTTCTGGACGCCTCTGCTTTCTGGG
Organism: Ambystoma mexicanum; assembly: GCF_040938575.1. NCBI lineage: Eukaryota > Metazoa > Chordata > Amphibia > Caudata > Ambystomatidae > Ambystoma > Ambystoma mexicanum. The sequence continues at coordinate 956,707,314 of NC_090930.1, read as the reverse complement.
GCTCTTCTCCTGATTCTCCGGCGTGGAAGCCGGCTCCATCGCTGTGATGTCTCCCGGATGTGTGTGTACAGGCCGGGCTGCTCCTCCTCCTCTCTGGCGGTTCACCTGGCGTTGGGCTGGTCAGCGGGATCCTCGGTGCAGAGGCGGTGGGTCTCTTGGTTCCTCCTGGGGTGGCTATGGGCTCCTGATGCTCCGTCCCAGTCCAGCCCTTTTGAGTGCCACCGCTTTCTGGGCTCTTCACAGGGGTCCATGGCAGGGAGCCGTCTCTGACCCTGCAGCGTCGGTGTGCCTCACTGGTCGCGGTGTCTGGGTGTCCGCTTGGTGGGGGTGCACTGCCTCCTTTTCGGCAGCGCTGGAGCTGTCCTGGGGAGCCTGGGAGCTGCGTCGGGGCTCCAAAAGCCAGTCCGTCTTGACCCTGGGTTGGTGCTCTCTGGGTAGGTTGGTTTTTCGATCGCTGTTGGGGTTGCGCTCCCTGTTGCAGCATTGTCACTTTTGGCTCATTGTGGCATTGTTTCTACTCCTCCAGTCGTCTTCAGGTGTTTCGGGCTCCGTGGTATGGTGGCTGCCATTTTCAGTCTCGCTGAGAAGTGCGGGTGCTGCGTTTACACAGCAAATTCTTGGAATTGGGGGATTTAAACCATGATCTTCTTGGAGCGCCGGGTAGTGGATTACATTAGCACTTCATAGTGCTTTTTTGGTTTCAGATCGGAGGAGCAATAAAGCGCAATATTGCTTGTTCATCTCGGTCCAGCCAGGAGCTCCCAAGGAGCCATGTTTTCCATGTCGGCGCCAAGCCACGCCCCGGTAGAATGATTTTCTAAGATGGCCCTTTTCATACCCTTGAAGGGCCTTCTCACCGCAGTACAAATGGTCAATGTATTTCTCCATGAAATCTGCTGCTTACATGGTCTACCCACTAAGATAATTTCGGATTGTGGCTCTCAGTTTATTGTTCATTTTTGGTCACAGCTCTGTACCCATCTAAACATATAAAGAGGACTTAGTTCCAGCTATCATCCCCAAACCAATGGCCAAACCGAGAGGACTAACCAAACACTCGAGCAATACCTCTGCTGCTACACCACTGCCACACAGGACAATTGGTCCTCCTGCCGAGACATGGCAGAGTTTGCCTACAATAATTCATGGCATTCTTCCATCCGAAAATCACCCTTTTTGGTCACCTATTGCCAACACCCTCGTCTGTCCCCCTTTAAGACCACCGTGAACAGCAAGGTTCCTTCAGCAGACTCCTTTATGCGACATGTCCAACGCATCCATCAGCTTACGGACTCCATCCTACAGTCCACAAGGACCCGTGCCAACCTACAGGCAGATAAACAATGTCATCAGGAAACACCGTACAAAATGGGGGACCTGGTATGGTTATCTTCTAAGAACTTGCCATTACGTAACCTGCCTGTCAAGCTAGCACCCAAGTACATGTGTCCCTTCAAGATACTCAAGATAAATCTCATCAGTGGTCTACAGACTCTGCTTACCTGCTGCTTGGCGTACCCATCCGGTGTTCCATGTCTCTCTTCTAAACCCTACATCCCTGACCCCTATGGTCAGTAGCCAGCCCGACCAGCCCTGATTGATGTCAAGGGTACACCTGAATATGTGGTCAGGTCTGCCTGTGATTCCTGAATACGCAGAGGACGCCTGTTCTGATTGATTGATTGATTGATTGATTGATTGATTGGGGCGGTTATGGTCCTGCGGATCATACCTGGGAAACTGCCTCACAAGTCCATGCCTGGTTCGGTTTTTCCACCTTCGCTACCCTTGGAAGCCTAGGGCCACGCCCCCCCCCGAAGGGGGGCTGAGGGTTACGTGCCGCCTTCTCCACTCACCTGCCGGATCCTGGCACCTGTACTCTCGCTGGTGTGGGCAGCCGCTTCAAGGCCGACGGGTCCTGGGGTGCATGCAGTCACTGAACAGCAACAACAGTCGTGCCAGATGGTACGCACGGAGTGGGATCCATTCGGGGTCAGTCCTATGCGGTGCTGCCATCACGTTGCATCCCTCTGGGATCTGATCATGTGATTCCATTCTGGATGGCCGCAACGGGTCTCCTAGGAAACCACAGACGCGGGAGAAATGCCACAGCCCGGATAAAAGTCTGCTGGCTTCTCTCCCCAGTGAGTCGTAATGCTCCTCTGAGCCGGTACTCTGCCCTGCTGTCTCTTGCCTTGCAGTAGCAACGTTCAGCTTCCTGTTCTTTCTTCACTTGTCCTGTTCTTGGTTCCTTGCCCAGCCCTTCCCTGCCTGCTCCCTCCTTCCCTCCTTTCTTGATTCTTGTACTTGCCAGTGGGTGGCTCCTCTGGCGGTTGTCAGCATATCCACTCCCCGGTCCAGTGGGATCCCCGAGGTCTCGCTGCCTTCACATCACGTTAAAGTCGGGGAGCGTCTGAGCCCGTGGTGTGGGGGACCTGGTTCCCAACCTTGTCCGGGTTTAAATCTGCCTCGATTGGAAGGGGACTGGGTCTGCTGCCTACACTGACTCCGACCCATTCTGGAAACTCTGCGATTCGGTGCATCCAAGGAGAAAAAGAAAGGAAGTACTCAACTAGTGACCGGTAAATTACGCCCCAGTGGTCTGGCCCTTGACATCAAGTGCTGGTGGGTCTCCTGAATTTAGTTTTCCATTTTTACAAAACAGAGTGCAAAACGGAAGAGTAAATACAGGCAAAATCCTGTTTACTCGAGCGTTATACTCTGTTTTGTAAAAATATGTAAAAGCCACCTGCAAATTACATTTGATGTGTGTGCGGGATCCCAATCCTTTTATGAGATGTTAAATGCAGGCAGATACAATACGAATCAATTCATTAGTTTATGTCTGTATGAAAATGTCATGCAGACGTAAAACTAGGCACTTTTGTAGGCAGAGACGGACTGAGGAGGAGGAACAATATTTCCTCCACCTTTCTACCACTCTGCCTGCAAAAAAGGTTTTCAAAGTGCCCCATGGCGTAAAACAAGTATAAAGACTGGTGTAAGCCTTGCACGCCTTATTTTTTAACTTATTTTGAAACAACAAGGCTTTTACAGTGAGCCCCATTACGTTAACCAATTTCATGCTGTAAATAAATCTACTTTGAAAATTGGACAAATAGTACTGTACTCCTTTGCAAAAAATGAAAGAGCATTTTGGGAACATCAGAACAGGGACGTCATTTCACCAAAATGCCAGGGATAGCGTAAGTGACATCACACAAACCTTGACCGCCCTGCTGACATCACAGGAAGTGATGCCATTTGACCCCACCCCGAAGTGACATCACGGAAGCGATGGAACATGACCTTTCACCCCTTGATAAAACAGGAAGTGACATCACATAGCATTGTTTCTAAGTACACTACAAAAAATATGGTTACAATATCACTGTAAAGTGATATACATTTCATGCAAGAATGGATGCCCATATGTATTGTTAAAAAAAGCGCGTATAAGCCCATATTATCAAATTACTGTGAATACAAGCAGACATCCAAGGCCAAATGATAATGATGTGTTATTATATAGCACTTACGCTTAAGCGCTTCATATAGAACAAATATACATAAAATATCACCCAACTTGTGTTGGTACTCATTTATCAACCTCAGCAGGATAAAAGGCTGAGTTGACCTTGCCGGGAGTCGACCCTGCAACCTGCAGATCACACAAACGTTGAAGCAGCGAGCGTTCAATCCATTGATCTATCTTACCGGCTATAGCTATCAGAAAACACCCCATTCCAGTATCAAACAACCACATGCTGCTGGCCACAGCCCAGAAGCCTCAATTAAAAAAAAAAAAGATTTTTGGGAGACCACAGGGATAGCAAGGGAGACATCAGGGGTCGCAGGTGCGACCCCCGGTGACCCCTAAATGACATCCCTGCATCAGAATAACCACAGGTTTTTATAGTGGGCAAATAGGTATTTGAAAGTGATTCATGCTGAAATACTTTTAAGCATGCAATGCACACTGGGTTTGGTCATTTGCCACAGCACTCACCCTAACAGTAAAATGTCTGCAAACCTTCTGACATGTATACTCTTTTGGACAAGCTTTATTCTTGGCTTTGAGGATTGTGCTGTTCTTTCTCCGGAAAGCACTAGAGCAGTATTGAGGGAGGAGGCGGGTTTTACCATATACTGCAGTATTACCACACCATCCAACTATGAGGTGGGCGGAATATTGGAGGATTCACCTTCAGCTATGAGCTGGAGGTAAATCTGCAGACTTTCTGCCCATTTGCAGTGGAATTACGGCTGCAGTAATTCTGCCGAAAATGCCCAATTGAGTCCTTTGGACTAAAACAAAATGGGAACTTACACCACCACTTGTAATCAATCTGGCAGTAATACCGCCGGACCAAGTGGCGGTAATGGTAATACAGTTTAGTGGTATCTGGGTGGATTTACTGCCCAGATACCACCAAACTCATAATGAAGCCTCAAATCTTCATTTGCTTTGTGGCATGTCTGTGATTTTCCTGTCCTGATGTATTCACCTCTATATTGCAAGCCCCCTAGCTGTCTTGTCTCTAATTGGAGGTCTGAAATTAAACTCTCACATCTAATGTTCACTGCCAGGTCTGCCTGCCTCTATTCTCCGCCCTCTGCAACTTATCAAAAAACAAGACTGCAAGACTTGTCCTTGGCCTCAAGCCCAGGGATCGTATCTCTCTGGGACGGAAATCTCTGCATTGGCTCCCAGTGGCGGTGAGGATTAAGTTAAAAAACCCTCTGCATTGTCCACAAGGCCTTCTGGGGCCTTGGACCTTAATACCTTTAACTCTCTCTTCCTAAATATCTTCCTTCTCGAGCTCTTCGCTCATCCGCCTCGAACTCCTTCAGGGTTAGTCGCATCTTCAAGCAGCGAATTGGTGGTAGTTCTCTTTCTTCTGCTGGGAACTCCCTCCGGAACAGCCTCCCTGCCTCTCTGAAACTTGAAGAGAACCATCTCCGGTTCCGGAAGCACATCAGGACCTTCCTCTTTGCTTCTGCTTTCTCTCCTCCTCCCCCCTGCTGATCTCCCTGCTGAATCTGAAATTGCCCTGGTTACCTGGCTACTCTCTGATCTCGGGACCAGGTCCCCTCTCTGCCATTTACATGCCTGCACTGCCCGCCTGGCAACCCTTGCACTCTGGGACTGTCTCTATATCCCTACAGCCTCTACCAGCACTTGACACCTGACGTCTGCACTTACCCTTGCACTGGCCACAAGCTGGCCGCACTTTGATTTATTAATTGTCTATATTTATTGTCTATATTTACTTACTTGTATCCTATGTACTGCACTGCCCCCTCCCCTGCACTTTCCCACCCCCCTGCACTTGCGCAATCTCAATGTCAGCTGGCCTAGTAGGATCGTTGTCTACGTCTTCCCTCTGTTTTCCCTCCCTTGTCTTGTTGCGCCTTGAAACACTTGTGTATAGGCGTGCTATAAATGCCATATCATATCATATAATATCATGGCAAAGTAAGCTAGTCACACACAATTGCAGTGTATACTTCCAGACGGTAGCACCTTTCATTATTTTTAAACTAAAAAGGGCTCAGACCTTAAGGGAGATATGGAGGTCCTGTGACTCTGGCAAAGAAAGCCTAATAACCTTTCATAAGTGGTCATTTAGGTTTTCATCATCCCGGCTGACTATCTTTCTTTGCTCTGCTATGCAGAGGCAAATACACCTATCCCTGTGACAAATAAACTTCAGGGGCACCAGTGTCCCAGGGATGAATATCGGTTTCTAAACCATCAATCAACCCCACACCTCTAGTACACCAGAAGGGATCTGAACAGATTGGAATACAAGTAAATTATAAGATCTCCTTGTCCAATTTTAGAAACGTGGACGGAACGGCAGGCTTGTCTCGGCAAGGTTGTAGATCGTTGGTTAGTTGTAACACAGCGAAAAATACAATTATTACCCAATGATAAAAGGGAATGTCCAGTCAAAGGTTGTATAACAATATCTACTTTATTATTACTACAACAGATAGTTAGCACACTACAAAATACAACCCACTCTGTAAAGGAACACAGAGGACAGACAGTGTCACGAAGGAAAGGGATGCACTCTGGATACCTTCAGGAGGGTAGTCGGTAAAGTAATCAGTCTTACTGTTCAAGGTTATTTGGTTTCAGCATCAAAGGGGCAAAAGGCCGTAACCGCCGGTTTGAGATCAGAACCACAATGTACCTGGTGCTGAAGAGGTTCTTGGTGGTCAACAGAGGCGAGGCGGTTCCAGGGCGCTTCGCAGCCCTTAAGACAGAGTTAGTGGCGAGAGACAGCTGCGGGTACCAGGCAGCAAGCAGTTCGGCAAGCAAGGTTGGACAGACATCTGCAGGCTTTTCGGTGCGGCGGCTCAGGGCCAAGAATCATTGTCTCTGTGCTGGTTGGCAGATCTGGAATGCTGGTCGAGGCGTCTCGGGTGGCTCTGGGGACTGCGGTGTGACAACAGTCAGTGGTGCAGCCGGATGCGGTTCGAAAACTCAACTGTCTCAAAAATGTCCTTAAAAGATGGACGCTGGGTGATGCTTGTGTGGCACTCCTCCTAGCTTCTTCGCAGGGCTCGTCACCTTACAAGGAGGATGGCCCAAAGCTCAGGAGAGTGTTTGCAGGCAACAGCATTGTCCTTAGTCCAGTGACTCTCCGGCACTTCCCACCTAGGATATTTGCTGGCGGAACCTAGCAGGGCACACTGTGTCCTGGCTGGGTACCGGTTCTGGAGCTGCTGGACAGGTCCTTTGAGTCCGGTATCTCCCTCTATTCCCTGGGAAATGTTTAGGGGAGGGATCTTGCTTCCCTCTTGGAACTCTTGTTCTTCCTTCACTGTTTTAAATGGTAATTATATAGTGCCTCCTTATTATTTATATTGGCCTAAGCCCATTCACGCTACACGAAAAACCGCGTTGCAAAGTTCCGATTTTTGGGTTAACTTCGCCGCCATTTTAAGATTCATCTGCCATTTTGATTTTCACTCGTTTGTTCTACGTTCTAAAATGGTGGACTGTGTTTTCGACTTTCAGCCAAGCCTTCTGACCTTTGAGTTCTGTTAATGTTTAGGTTGTCCGAGAGCCATCTTTTTAAACTGAGCAAAGAGACCTTGTGCTTCATATGAACTGCCAGTTGAGTGTTGTCTGCGCTCACAAGCCTCATCCTTGTATAAACATTGGGACAATGAAGAACAAACCTCAAGTGTATGTTTTAGCTGAACTACATTGTGAAGATACTTGAAAAAAGGCTTACCACGGGATCCGAGAACATACATCACTATTGTGTCTTCATGGAAATACAAACATATGTAATCCTTCGCATAATATTGTAAAATCTGTATGTGAACTAGGCACGAACTCTAGACCACAAATTATTAACATGAAGAGAGGCTGGACAATATTGTAGGAAATGTATAAATACGCTAATGTTTAGATTTCAGCACTCACTCACCTCTCTTTGTCGGCTGGTACACACTGCGAGGTGTTGGGAGCCAGATAGCTATCTGTTTTGCTTTGTAAACTGTACAGTAATAAAAGATCTGGGAATCTTTTTAGCCCGTGATTGGTGTATTTCATTTGTGGTACTCAGCCTTGATATTTCTTTGTTCTTTCAGATGGTGCCCGAATAGAGACCCTCAAGATTGATGCCACCTCGTTGAAGAGTAGACGTGGCTATCGAACCAGGATCGGACGGTGAGAAAAGGGGGCCCCTTTTGGATGAGATACGACACCTCAACAGTACTGCACAATCCGATCCCTGGACGGTGAGCACGCAGTTTGAGACGGCATCTTGACGAGGGTCCATATATCGAGGTGGTCAGTTTTGCCAAAATCACCAACCACGAGGGTCCTTTGTCCTTTGTAATCCAATCAGACTTCCCTTTGTCCTTTGAATCAGGTGAGTCGTGCCCCGATTCCCAAGTATCCTGTTATTTGGTTGTAGATTTGTACTCATGAGCACAAACGACGCCAGGTAACACCAGTAATCTGACATGCCTGGGAAATTGTCTGCCTGTTTCAGGGGAATATTCCGCAGAGACAGACAATCTTTGAAATTTGGCCGACCGGCACCACACGAGGGGTCGCCGGCATGTACTATGTACTGTAAGTACGGAATTGGTAGTATAGTATTCAACGATATTTGGCACAGACAAACTAGACATGCTTCCGAACTTCTCTGGCCAGTCAGTGGTAGTTTTCAGATTGCCCGAATACAGTATTTAGAATCCATATTGTTAAAGAAAAATGCTAGATCTGCAGCATTAGATGTAATACAAATTTGGAAAAACGAAGCTATGCAGCAACTTAAGAGTAAAGAGAAGCATGCACGTCGTCATATGTCAAATTCAGAAAAGGCATTATTGTATGATCAACAAAAACAGTCAGAGTCTGTTCGAAACATGGATAGGGCTTTTCAACTTGGTATGCAGAAATTATATCCGTCTAACGATTTTCATGTCTCAGATGAGCTTATTGATAAACTTTTAAATGAAGGTAGGCCTGGTGCCACTGTACCACCTCCTTATGTATCTATTCCTGCTGTTTTACCTCTTCCCGCTGTCGCTCCTCCTCCCGTAGCAATTCCTGTTCTTGCTTGTGCTCTTCCACCACCAGTTATTGCTCCACTTCCTGTTTTTGTTCCTCCGCCTGTGCCTTCACCTTTACCGACTGTTACTGTTCCAGTAAAACTGTCTTTGTTGCCAGTGGTAGTGTCTCCACTACCTGTTGTATAGTATTTGTTTACTCTCTCTTCCCCAAGCGGTTCTGCTCCGCTTGTAGCTGATGTAGGGGCGAGTGCTGAATCAAAGGTTGTAACTCAGAACACAGTTTCCAAAGAGAAGAGGAGAGATTTGAATGCATGGGCTAAGCAATGTATAGATAAAAGGTGAAAAAACTACTGTCTTAGCTACACTCATTAATTTAGAAAGTATTCCCGATCAGAATCTCTTTATTGAGGGGATGGGGATACACTTGGCTGTAATGTGGAATAGATTGACGGACACAGATGTCCCACAAGGGTTGAGGGATTTGAATGTTTTAGCTTATTCAAGGGATACTGCGGAGAAAGTACATGAGCATGTCGAGAGGGTTTTTGAGTTCAGAAGGAAGTTAGAACGGTTACAGAATGATGAAATAGATGTTGATAGTTTGGATGCTTTTTAGGTGCAAAAACGGTTCCTTCCTCTTTGTAAGTCAACGAGTGAAGAAACACGAATTTACACGAGGGATGTGCTTAGATGGATTTCAGATATGTCGATATCTCCCATAGAAGTATATGATACGTATAGTCAGTATACTCCAGAAATGCATAGGAAAGTGTTACAGGTAATGGTAGAATACCTATAGAATGAATGTATAAAGAAAAAGATTTGTTGTCCCGCAGAATTATTGAATATTTATAAGAGAGCTTTTGCGTCTCATACTGCTTCCACCATTTTAGCACTCGATTTGGCTCTGTTGCTTAGTAAACGTAAACGTTCAGAGTTGCCTACTTCTCAGTTGTCTACGAGAGAGGTTCCTCCGACATTTGTTCCTAAAGTTGAGATTCTGGCTAATGTTGCAACAGATGCAGCAGCCGTCGATATTGAATCTTACTATGTATCACAGTTTGTTCACGTCCCGTTCTCCAGACCGGAAGTGAATATTATTAGGCAGTCGATTCCAGACATTAGGAAAAATCCAACAGGGGTTTACAAAGAAATAGAATCTGTCCTGCATTCGTCAGTTTTCACTTTGGGTGATATAGATTTGTTGTTTCCCGTGATCCTACCTGCTGATTTATGGAAACAGATTAGGACTGTAGATGATCCAGCAGGGTTAGGTGACACGTGGGTTAATTTGTTTAGGTTAGATGGAGAAAGGAAAGCTGGTGAAAGACCACCGCAAGTGATACTGACTTTGCCAGATAGAATAGTAACGAAATTAAAAACTTTGATTCCTGAGAGAAGGATTGTTTGGGACAAACTCACTGCTTGTACCCAAGGAAAGTCTGAAGGTGCTACCGAATTCTTTGATCGGTTCGAACAAGTATTCTCAGATTTTAGCAGACAGGATTTAAGCACTGAGTCAGGGAAAAGATTGTTTGTGGACAAGTTTCTGCGTGGATTGTTGCCTGATATCCAGTCACAAATAATGACTTCCGAGAGTGCTTGGCAAGCTAAATCACAGTCCAAAGTATTGCACATGGCTCAGTATTACGAGATTAGAGTCAATAAAGAGAAAGAAAGGATTGAAAAGAAAAGGGGAGACCTAAAAACCAAGGTATTATTGCAACAGATGTTCAGAGGGTCTACAGGTCGGAGTACACAGTTTCGAGGTCAATTTGTTCCACAAAGTAATGCGCCGTTGGGTCCTGTACACGTGAACCAATGTGCTTATTGCAGACAAGAGGGTAATTGGCGAGCACAATGCCTGATCCTTCAGCAAAGGTCGAATAACACATATGGTGTCATGGGTAGACGATCCAGAGGCCGGCCTGGGGTAGGGAGTCCTGGTAGAAGACAGTTCGCTCCAAATTCTCAGTCATTCTCGCAAGACAATCAGCAACCTAGTGTAGATAGCAGAAATATTTTTGACAATCCTTCAACTGCCTATCTTTCTGAAGATCTTGTCTTTGACGATACATTGTTTCGTTAGAACAGCCTGAAGCAAGGTCTGGAACCGACGCCTATTCCCATTAATCAGAAAGGTTCCTACGTTGAGATGATGGTGGGGAATGGGAAGCATCTATTTTTGATAGACACAGGAGCACAGAAGTGTTCCATTGATCATTCAAGGGTTACAGGCATTCAATTGTCAGGGCAGAATAACGTTTCTGTAGGGTTTTCTGGCACGCCAGTGGTTAGTCCGGTTTCTCTGCCGGTGCCGATTTCACTGGGGCCATTTACGGATCACTGTATGTTTCTTCTGATAACGAACTGTCAGGAGAATTTGTTGAGGTTGAATCTGTTGAATGAATTAAATACAGTAATTCATTGTTCTTCGGATGGAGTGCGCTTGACGATTTCACCTCAGCAATTTTCTGCCTCCACCTTTTCCGCCCGAATTTAATACAGTTCCGGTTTATTTATGGACGGTTGACGACAATGATGTTTGTATTTTGCAAATTGAGCCTGTTAAAATTCTTTTGAAACCAGGAGTTAAGTTGCCACGAATTTCACAATATAAGATTTCAGTTGATGGTGAGCAAGCTTTGAAGCGTATAGTTTCCGACTTTGTACATCGTGGAGTAATCGAAGAAATTGCAGGAAGTTTGTGCAATAGCCCGATTCTACCAGTGTATAAGAAAGGGGATAATGCGATTCCGTTCCGTTTCATTATCGATTTGCGTGCTATCAATAAGATTGTTGCTCCTCAATTCCCATTTGTGCCTGATGTAACGTTGATACTAACAATGATTCCAGCTTCTGCTACTCATTTAAGTGTGGTGGATCTTAAGAATGCCTTCTTTAACATTCCCATACACGTGGATAGTAGATATTTGTTCGTGTTCAGCCTTGGGGGACGCTCGTTTACATTCACCTGTGCACCACAAGGGCACATGGGGAGTCTGAGCATTTATAGTAGGGCTTTGAAAGAGGAACTCGATACACTTGAGTTGCCTTGTACTTGTACATTGTTGCAATACGTCGACTACCTTCTCTTAGCTGCAGACTCAGAAAGTGCTTGCAAGGAAGGCACTGTGTTATTGCTTATTCATCTAGCAAAGCATGGGCATAAAGCTTCATTGAAAAAGTTTCAGTATTGTCGACAGGAGGTCACCTATTTAGGCTATCTCCTGTCAAAGGAGGGAAGAAGATTGACGCCTGAATGAATAAAGAGCATTTCTGGCATGTCTGTCCCAGATACACCAAAGGAAGTCAGAGCCTTGATAGGAATGGCTTCTTACTGTAGACAGTGGATCCCAAACTTTTCACTAGTGATAAAACCAATGTTGGCATTGACAATGAAGGGCATTTCATTGCCACTACAGTGGAACTTGGAACACCAGAAAGCTTTTGCTCTGCTCAAGACTGCACTGTGTTCACCACCGGCTTTGGGCACACTAAATTATGATAAAGCCTTCGAGTTGTATGTGCATGAACATGATGGATGTGCTTTGGCTGTGTTAATGCAGGAACATTGGGGGAAGAATAGACTGTACAGTTATTTTTCCTCCACACTTGATCCTGTTGCATGCGCTTTGCCGAGATGTTTGAGAGCTGTCACTGCTGCTACTGCGTCTGTAAAACAAAGTGAGGGTATGGTTTTAGGTCACACTTTAACCGTGATGGTACCCCACTCCGTAGACGTTCTATTAAACAGAACGCAAACGCAACACCTTACTTCTGCACGATTAACAAGATACAAACTGATTCTATTTGCACCGCATATCCAAATTAAGAGGTGTTGCGTATTGAATCTGGCTGAATTGTTACCTCTTCCTCAAGAAATTGCTTGCAATGACGAAATGTCACATGACTGACTCTATACTACAGAGCAAGAAACCAAAGGATTGATTTAAATGATACACCTCTGAATGATCCACAAGGGGAGTTGTTTTGTGATGGCTCCTGCTTCAAACTTCCGGATGGTACATCCAATGCTGCTTATGCCATCACTACAATAAGCACGATCGTGTTAACTAAGAGAATTTCACATAACTCTGCGCAGGCCGCAGAGATTATTGCACTGACTCGAGCTTGTGAACTTTCTGAAGGGCTTAGAGTAAATATATTTAGCAACAGCCAGTATGCCTTTGGGGTGGTTCACGACTTCGGTAGACTATGGGCAGAATGAGGTTTCTTGACTTCACATGGAACAAAAATCCAACATGGCACCTTGATAGTTCAGCTACTCTCAGCACTTGCGCTTCCTATTCAACTAGCAATCATGAAGTGTGCCGCACATCAGAAGCTAGTAAATGATGTAGGGAGAGGGAACGCTTTTGCTGACAGGATAGCTAAACAGACTGCTACTGATTTATATTCAGAAATGTATGTCACGAAGGAAACCACAAATACTTGTACAATAGATGAAGGGATTGACTCGATAAAGAATATTCAAGCTGATGCCACTCCAGAAGAACTTACAAACTGGGCTGAGGGTTTAGCAAGTTTGGATGAGGAAGGGTGTGGGGTAGACATTTCAAAAGGAAGATGGATGCTACCCGATGCATATGTCATCGCCATGGTTACAATGGTTCATGGTCCCACTCATATATGTGCTAAGTAAATCTGTAAATTACTAGAATCTGTCTGGGTAAATGTCAACATCTCAAAAACTGCTGAGCGTTTTGTCCAGAATTGTATGGTTTGCTTACAGCATAATGTGGGGAAGGGTTCAACGACACTGAGGGGTAGTTTTGGTCCTCCCTCTGTGCCTTTTGAAGTGATTCATTTTGACTTTATCGAGATGGAGCGCTGCTATAACTACAAATATGTCTTAGTACTCATTTGTGCCTTTAGCAAGTGGTAATATAAATATGCAAAAGCATCCAAAAAGATCCAGGACATTGCGCCTTTTAAAGTTTGAGAAAGATATGTTTTATTATTATCTGTAATAATAAGTTTGCCCTTGTAATAACACGTGTTTCGGCTCCTGCCATCCTTTTTCAAATTAGGGCTGGTGTAATCATACTAGTGAAAAGGAACATTAAAATATAAGTGATACACGAAAATAGATCATATTTTAAGATGCCAATCCAACAAAGCAATTATGCAAAATCCTGTATTGCACCATATATTTTGAAAAGTAAAAAATTCCCCATAAGAAAACAAAAAACATCATATGCAAACAAATAAAAACATTATTTTGGCATCAGTACAATTATATAATAACAAACAGCAAAACATACATTTGTAATTTATATAGAAGGGTTGGGAGAGAAAAAGAGGAGGAGAGGGACATACAGACAAACAAGAGACAAGAGACGATATTGCGTTAGTCACCGTTTATCTCATACTTACGTGTGCAATCAGAGCCATGGCTACTACATATCATAACTTACCCACACCGGGGGTAAATCGCTCCTCATGCAACAGTTGTGTATTGGGTCAAATCCCATTATTATATAATCTGATACCAAAAAACAGATATAGAAAAAGTTTTTGAGTCCCATGTCATTACATGTAAGACGCTACACTCAAGGCTTCGCTTCATTTCAGTCTCATATGCATTGAGAGAGTAGTATCCAAATACCTACATATAACATCCTGGTTAAATAACACCATACATAAACTAATATCCTGAAATTATCTTATTTACAGGTCCGACACCGTAGTTAAGTAAAGCACAGATGTGCAAGCGCACCGTAACTCCCTTCTTTTCACAACGTCTGTAATCACTCTCTTTCTAATAATGCGTATGCTATTCATGCTAAGTTTTCACGCTTCATAATGTGTATAAATCGGGAACCGAAGTTATATGTATCGCCAGTGTTCGAGAGCAAAAAGCGCCACTTACTTTCCAAGAACTGTAGTCACTCGCGTTGGCTTCGGAAATGGAAACGGGCGCCAACTTGGGACTATTTTATTAGTTCCCACGGAGACGCGACGCCTAATCCACCGCATAGCCCAGTTGCCAAGCAACTCACACGTGGATTGCTTTTCTAAACAAGATGTTTATCGTTAGATATTCCCGGTTCTCCCCATAATGGGTCAAAGAACAGAGTTAACCAATTTCATTCTGTAAATAAATCTACTTTGAGAATTGGACAAATAGGACCATGCTCATTTGCAAAAAATGAAAGAGCATTTTGGGAACATCAGAACAGGGATGTCATTTAACCAAAATGCCAGGGGTAGCGTAAGTAACATCACACAAACCTTGACCCCCTGATGACATCACAGGAAGTGATGTCATTTGACCCCACCCTGAAATGACATCACAGGAAGCGAGGGAACATGACCTTTCACCCCTTGATAAAACAGGAAGTGACATCACATAGCATTGTTTCTAAGTACACTACAAAAAATATGGTTACAATATCGCTGTAAAGTGATATACATTTCATGCAAGAATGGATGACCATATGTATTGTTAATATCAGCGCGTATAAGCCCATATTATCAAATTACTGTGAATACAAGCAGACATGCAAGGTCAAACGATAATGATATGTTATTATATAGCACTTACGCTTAAGCGCTTCATATAGAACAAATATACATACAATATCACAAACGTTGAAGCAGCGAGCGTTCAATCCATTGATCTATCTTACCGGCTATAGCTATCAGAAAACACCACACTCCAGTAGCAACCAACCACATGCTGCTGGCCACAGCCCAGAAGCCGCAATTTTAAAAAAAAAGATTTTTGGGAGACCACAGGGATAGCAAGGGAGACATCAGGGGTCGCAGGTGCGACCCCCGGCGACCCCTAAATGACATCCCTGCATCAGAATAACCACAGGTTTTTATAGTGGGCAAATAGGTATTTGAAAGTGATTCATGCTGAAATACTTTTAAGCATGCAATGCACACTGGGTTTGGTAATTTGCCACAGCACTCACCCCAACAGTAAAATGTCTGCAAACCTCTGACATGTATACTCTTTTGGACAAGCTTTATTCTTGGCTTTGAGGGTTGTGCTGTTCTTTCTCCAGAAAGCACTAGAGCAGTATTGAGGGATGAGGCGGAATTACCATATAATGCAGTATTACCACACCATCCAACTATGAGGTGGGCGGAATATTGGAGGATTCACCTCCAGCTATGAGTTGGAGGTAAATCTGCAGACTTTCTACCCATTTGCAGTGGAATTACAGCTGCAGTTATTCTGCCGAAAATGCCCAATTGAGTCCTATGGAACTAAAACAAAATGGGAACTTACACCACCACTTGTAATCAATCTGGGAGTAATACCGCCGGACCAAGTGGCGGTAACGGTAATACAGTTTAGTGGTATCTGGGTGGATTTACTGCCCAGATACCACCAAACTCATAATGAAGCCTCAAATTTTCATTTGCTTTGTGGTATGTCTGTGATTTGCCTGTCCTGATGTATTCACCTCTATATTGCAAGCCCCCTAGCTGTCTTGTCTCTAATTGGAGGTCTGAAATTAAACTCTCACATCTAATGTTCACTGCCAGGTCTGCCTGCCTCTACTCTCCGCCCTCTGCAACTTATCAAAAAACAAGACTGCAAGACTTGTCCTTGGCCTCAAGCCCAGGGATCGTATCTCTCTGGTACTGAAATCTCTGCCTTGGCTCCCAGTGGCGGTGAGGATTAAGTTCAAAAACCCTTTGCATTGTCCACAAGGCCTTCTGGGGCCTTGGACCTTAATACCTTCAACTCTCTCTTCCTAAATATCTTCCTTCTCGAGCTCTTCGCTCATCCGCCTCAAACTCCCTCAGGGTTAGTCACATCTTCAAGCAGCGAATTGGTGGTAGATCTCTTTCTTCTGCTGGGAACTCCCTCTGGAACAGCCTCCCTGCCTCTCTGAAACTTGAAGAGAACCATCTCCGGTTCCGGAAGCACATCAGGACCTTCCTCTTTGCTTCAGCTTTCTCTCCTCCTCTCCCCTGCTGATCTCCCTGCTGAATCTGAAATTGCCCTGGTTACCTGGCTACCCTCTGATCTCGGGACCAGGTCCCCTCTCTGCCATTTACATGCCTGCACTGCCCCCCTGACAACCCTTGCACTCTGGGACTGTCTCTATATCCCTACAGCCTCTACCAGTACTTGACACCTGACGTCTGCACTTACCCTTGCACTGGCCACAAGCTGGCCGCACTTTGATTTATTAACTGTCTATATTTATTGTCTATATGTATTTACTTTTATCCTATGTACTGCACTGCCCCCTCCCCTGCACATTTCCCCTTCCCCCTCCCCTGCACTTGCGCAATCTCAATGTCAGCTGGCCTAGTAGGATCGTTGTCTATGTCTTCCCTCTGTTTCCCCTCCCTTGCCTTGTTGCGCCTTGAAACACTTGTGTATAGGCGTGCTATAAATGCCATATCATATCATATAATATCATGGCAAAGTAAGCTAGTCACACACGATTGCAGTGTATACTTCCAGACGGTAGCACCTTTCATTATTTTTAAACTAAAAAGGGCTCAGACCTTAAGGGAGATATGGAGGTCCTGTGACTCTGGCAAAGAAAGCCTAATAACCTTTCATAAGTGGTCATTTAGGTTTTCATCATCCCGGCTGACTATCTTTCTTTGCTCTGCTATGCAGAGGCAAATACACCTATCCCTGTGACAAATAAACTTCAGGGGCACCAGTGTCCCAGGGATGAATATCGGTTTCTAAACCATCAATCAACCCCACACATCTAGTACACCAGAAGGGATCTGAACAGATTGGAATACAAGTAAATTATAACACCTCCTTGTCCAATTTTGGAAACGTGGACGGAACGGCAGGCTTATCTCGGCAAGGTTGTAGATCGTTGGTTAGTTGTAACACAGCGAAAATACAATTATTACCCAATGATAAAAGGAAATGTCCAGTCAAGGTTGTATAACAATATCTACTTTATTATTACTACAACAGACAGTTAGCACACTACAAAATACAACCCACTCTGTAAAGGAACACAGAGGACAGACAGTTTCACGAAGGAAAGGGATGCACTCTGGATACTTTCAGGAGGGTAGACGGTAAAGTAATCAGTCTTACTGTTCAAGGTTATTTGGTATAGCACCAAAGGGGCAAAAGGGCGTAACCGCCGATAGGGGAGCAGAACCACAATGAACCTGGTGCTGAAGAGGTTCTTGGTGGTCAACAGAGTCGAGGCAGTTCCAGGACGCTTCGCAGCCCTTGAGACAGAGTTAGTGGCGAGAGACAGCTGCGGGTACCAGGCAGCAAGCAGTTCGGCAAGCGAGGTTGGACAGACATCTGCAGGCTGTTCGGTGCGGCGGCTCAGGGCCAAGAATCATTGTCTCTGTGCTGGTTGGCAGATCTGGAATGCTGGTCGAGGCGTCTCGGACGGCTCTGGTGACTGTGGTGTGACAACAGTCAGTGGTGCAGCCGGATGCGGTTCGAAAACTCAACTGTCTCAAAAATGTCCTTAAAAGATGGACGCTGGGTGATGCTTGTGTGGCACTCCTCCTAGCTTCTTCGCAGGGCTCGTCACCTTACAAGGAGGATGGCCCAAAGCTCAGGAGAGTGTTTGCAGGCAACAGCATTGTCCTTAGTCCAGTGACTCTCCGGCACTTCCCACCTAGGATGCTTGCTGTCGGAACCTAGCAGGGCACACTGTGTCCTGGCTGGGTACTGGTTCTGGAGCTGCTGGACAGGTCCTCTGAGTCCGGTATCTCCCTCTATTCCCTGGGAGATGTTTAGGGGAGGGATCTTGCTTCCCTCTTGGAACTCTTGTTCTTCCTTCACTGTTTTAAATGGTAATTATATAGTGCCTCCTTATTATTTATATTGGCCTAAGCCCATTCACGCTACGCGAAAAACCGCGTTGCAACGTTCCGATTTTTGGGTTAACTTTGCCGCCATTTTAAGATTCATCCGCCATTTTGATTTTCACTCGTTTGTTCTATGTTCTAAAATGGTGGACTGTGTTTTCGACTTTCAGCCAAGCCTTCTGACCTTTGAGTTCTGTTAATGTTTAGGTTGTCCGAGAGCCAACTGTTTAAACTGAGCAAAGAGACCTCATGCTTCATATGAACTGCCAGTTGAGTGTTGTCTGCGCTCACAAGCCTCATCCTTGTATAAACATTGGGACAATAAAGAACAAACCTCAAGTGTATGTTTTAGCTGAACTACATTGTGAAGATACTTGAAAAAAGGCTTACCACGGTATCCGAGAACATACATCACTATTGTGTCTTCATGGAAATACAAACATATGTAAACCTTCGCATAATATTGTAAAATCTGTATGTGAACTAGGCACAAACTCTAGACCACGAATTATTGACATGAAGAGAGGCTGGACTATATTGTAGGAAATGTATAAATACGCTAGTTTTTAGATGTCGAGCACTCTCTCGCCTCTCTTTGTTGGCTGGTACACACTGCGAGGTGTTGGGAGCCAGATAGCTCTCTGTTTTGCTTTGTAAACTGTACAGTAATAAAAGGGTTTATAGTAATAAAACCGAAAACAAAAATCCCGAATACAATAATCTCGAATCCAAAATCTCGAAAAAAAAAAAGTCGAATTTTTTTTTAATGACGTTTTTTGTTCGAAATGGGGGGGTTCCCCCCCCACCCCCCTTTTTTCTATTTTTTTTTATTTTAACCCATTTTTTTTACTTACCTGACCCCAAAAAAGCATATAATTAAATAAATAAAAAATTCGACTTTTTTTTTCGGGATTTTGGATTCGAGATTATTGTATTTCGAGATTTTTTTTTCGGTCTTTTGACCGACCACCTAATAAAAGATCTGTGAATCTTTTTAGCCCGTGATTGGTGTATTTTATTTGTGGTACTCAGCATTGATATTTCTTTGTTCTTTCAGATGGTGCCCGAATAGAGACCCTCAAGATTGATGCCACCTCGTTGAAGAGTAGACTTGGCTATCGGACCAGGATCGGACGGTGAGAAAAGGGGGCCCCTTTTGGATGAGACGCGACACCTCAACAGTACTGCACGATCCGATCCCTGGACGGTGAGCATGCACTTCGAGACGGCATCTTGACGAGGGCCCATATATCGAGGTGGTCAGTTTTGCCGAAATCACCAACCACGAGGATCCTTTGTAATCCCATCAGACCTCCCTTTGTCCTTTGAATCAGGTGAGTCGTGCCACGATTCCTAAGTATCCTGATATTTGGTTGTAGATTTGTACTCATGAGCATAAACGACGCCAGGTAACACCAGTTATCTGACATGCCTGGGAAATTGTCTGCCTGTTTCAGGGGATTATTCCGCAGAGACAGACAATCTTTGAAATTTGGCTGTCCGTCACCACACGAGGGGCACCGGCATGTACTATGTACTATAAGTACGGCATTGGTAGTATAGTATTCAACAATATTTGGCACAGACAAACTACACATGCTTCCGAACTTCAGTGGCCAGTCAGTGGTAGTTTTCAGATTGCCCGAATAGAGTATTTAGAATCCATATTGTTAAAGAAAAATGCTAGATCTGCAGCATTTGATGTAATACAAAAATGGAAAAAAGAAGCTATGCAGCAACTTAAGAGTAAAGAGAAGCATACACGTCGTCATATGTCAAATTCAGAAAAGGCATTATTGTATGATCAACAAAAACAGTCAGAGTCTGTTAGAAACATGGATAGGGCTTTTCAACTTGGTATGCAGAAAATATATCTGTCTAAAGATTTTCATGTCTCAGATGAGCTAATTGATAAACTTTTAAATGAAGGTAGGCCTGGTGCCACTGTACCACCTCCTTATGTATCTATTCCTGCTGTCTTACCTCTTCCCGCTGTCGCTCATCCTCCCGTAGCAATTCCTGTTCTTCCTTGTGCTCTTCCGCCACCAGTTATTGCTCCACTTCCTGTTGTTGTTTCTCCGCCTGTACCTTCACCTTTACCCACTGTTACTGTTCCAGTAAATCTGTCTTTGTTGCCAGCGGTAGTGTCTCCACTACCTGTTGTATAGTATTTGTTTACTCTCTCTTCCCCAAGCGTTTCTGCTCCGCTTGTAGCTGATGTAGGGGCGAGTGCTGAATCAAAAGTTGTAACTCGGAACACAGTTTCCAAAAAGAAGAGGAGAGATTTGAATGCATGGGCTAAGCAATGTATAGAGAAAGGTGAAAAATCTACTGTCTTAGCTACACTTATTAATCTAGAAAGTATTCCCGATCAGAATGTCTTTATTGAGGGGATGGGGATACACTTGGCTGTAATGTGGAATAGATTGACGGACACAGATGTCCCACAAGGGTTGAGGGATTTGAATGTTTTAGCTTATTCAAGGGATACTGCAGAGAAAGTACATGAGCATGTCGAGAGGGTTTTTGAGTTCAGAAGGGAGTTAGAACGGTTACAGAATGATGAAATAGATGTTGATAGTTTGGACGCTTTTTACGTGCAAAAACGGTTCCTTCCTCTTTGTAAGTCAACGAGTGAAGAAACACGAATTTACACGAGGGATGTGCTTAGATGGATTTCAGATATGTCGATATCTCCCATAGAAGTATATGATACGTATAGTCAGTATACTCCAGAAATGCATAGGAAAGTGTTACAGGTAATGGTAGAATATCTACAGAATGAATGTATAAAGAAAAAGATTTGTTGTCCCGCAGAATTATTGAATATTTATAAGAGAGCTTTTGTGTCTCATACTGCTTCCACCATTTTAGCACTCGATTTGGCTCTGTTGCTTAGTAAACGTAAACGTTCAGAGTTGCCTACTTCTCAGTTGTCTACGAGAGAGGTTCCTCCGACATTTGTTCCTAAAGTTGAGATTCTGGCTAATGTTGCAACAGGTGCAGCAACCGTCGATATTGAAGCTTACTATGTATCGCAGTTTGTTCACGTCCCGTTCTCCAGACCGGAAGTGAATACTATTAGACAGTTGATCCCAGACATTAGGAAAAATCCAACAGGGTTTTACAAAGAGATAGAATCTGTCCTGCATTCGTCAGTTTTTACTTTGGGTGATATAGATTTGTTGTTTCCCGTGATCCCACCTGCTGATTTATGGAAACAGATTAGGACTGTAGATGATCCAGCAGGGTTAGGTGACACGTGGGTTAATTTGTTTAGGTTAGATGGAGAAAGGAAAGCTGGTGAAAGACCACCACAAGTGATACTGACTTTGCGAGATAGAATAGTAACGAAATTTAAAACTTTGATTCCCGAGAGAACGATTGTTTGGGACAAACTCACTGCTTGTACCCAAGGAAAGTCTGAAGGTGTTACCGAATTCTTTAATCGGTTCGAACAAGTATTCTCAGATTTTAGCGGACAGGATTTAAGCACTGAGTCAGGGAAAAGATTGTTTGTGGACAAGTTTCTGCGTGGATTGTTGCCTGATATCCAGTCACAAATAATGACTTCTGAGAGTGCTTGGCAAGCTAAATCACTGTCCAAAGTATTGCACATGGCTCAGTATTACGAGAATAGAGTCAATAAAGAGAAAGAAAGGATTGAAAAGAAAAGGGGAGACCTAAAAACCAAGGTATTATTGCAACAGATGTTCAGAGGGCCTAGAGGTGGGAGTACACAGTTTCGAGGTCAATTTGTTCCACAAAGTAATGCGCCGTTGGGTCCTGTACACGTGAACCAATGTGCTTATTGCAGACAAGAGGGTAATTGGTGAGCACAATGCCTGATCCTTCAGCAAAGGTCGAATAACACCTATGGTGTCATGAGTAGACGATCCAGAGGCCGCCCCGGGGTAGGGAGTCCTGGTAGAAGACAGTTCGCTCCAAATTCTCAGTCATTCTCGCAAGACAATGAGCAACCTAGTGTAGATAGCAGAAATATTTTTGACAATCTTTCAACTGCCTATCTTTCTGAAGATCTTGTCTTTGACGATATATTGTTTCGTTAGGACAGCCTGAAGCAGGGTCTGGAACCGACGCCTATTCCCATTAATCAGAAAGGTCCCTACGTTGAGATGATGGCGGGGAATAGGAAGCATCTATTTTTGATAGACACAGGAGCACAGAAGTGTTCCATTGATCATTCAAGGGTTCCAGGCATTCTACTGTCAGGGCAGAATAACGTTTCTGTAGGGTTTTCTGGCACGCCAGTGGTTAGTCCGGTTTCTCTGCCGGTGCCGATTTCACTGGGGCCATTTACGGATCAATGTCTGTTTCTTCTGATAACGAACTGTCGGGAGAATTTGTTGAGGTTGAATCTGTTGAAGGCACTAAATACAGTAATTCATTGTTCTTCGGATGGAGTGCGCTTGACGATTTCACCTCAGCAATTTTCTGCCTACCCCTTTTCCGCCCGAATTTAGTACAGTTCCGGTGTATTTATGGGCGGTTGTCGACAATGATGTTGGTATTTTGCAAATTGAGCCTGTTAAAATTGTTTTGAAACCAGGAGTTAAGTTGCCACGAATTTCACAATATAAGATTTCAGTTGATGGTGAGCAAGCTTTGAAGCGTATAGTTTCCGACTTTGTACATCGTGGAGTAATCGAAGAAATTGCAGGAAGTTTGTGCAATAGCCCGATTCTACCAGTGTATAAGAAAGGGGATAATGCGATTCCGTTCCGTTTCATTATCAATTTGCATGATATCAATAAGATTGTTGCTCCTCAATTCCCAATTGTGCCTGATGTAACGTTGATACTAACAATGATTCCAGCTTCTGCTACTCATTTAAGTGTGGTGGATCTTAAGAATGCCTTCTTTAGCATTCCCATACACGTGGATAGTAGATATTTGTTCGTGTTCAGCCTTGGGGGACGCTCGTTTACATTCACCTGTGCACCACAAGGGTACATGGGGAGTCTGAGCATTTATAGTAGGGCTTTGCAAGAGCAACTCGATACACTTGAGTTGCCTTGTACCTGAACATTGTTGCAATACATTGACTACCTTCTCTTAGCTGCAGACTCAGAAAGTGCTTGCAAGGAAGGCACTGTGTTATTGCTTATTCATCTAGCAAAGCATGGGCATAAAGCTTCATTGAAAAAGTTTCAGTATTGTCGACAGGAGGTCGCCTATTTAGGCTATCTCCTGTCAAAGGAGGGAAGAAGATTGACACCTGAATGAATAAAGAGCATTTCTGGCATGTCTGTCCCAGATACACAGAAGGAAGTCAGAGCTTTGATAGGAATGGCTTCTTACTTTAGACAGTGGATCCCAAACTTTTCACTAGTGATAAAACCAATGTTGGCATTGACAAAGAAGGGCATTTCATTGCCACTACCGTGGAACTTGGAACACCAGAAAGCTTTTGCTCTGCTCAAGACTGCTCTGTGTTCACCACCGGCTTTGGGCACACTACATTATGATAAGGCCTTCGAGTTGTATGTGCATGAACATGATGGATGTGCTTTGGCTGTGTTAACGCAGGAACATTGAGGGAAGAATAGACTGTGCAGTTATTTTTCCTCCACACTTGATCCTGTTGCATGCGCTTTGCCGAGATGCTTGAGAGCTGTCGCTGCTGCTGCTGCGTCTGTAAAACAAAGTGAGGGTATGGTTTTAGGTCACACTTTAACCGTGATGGTACCCCACTCTGTAGACGTTCTATTAAACAGAACGCAAATGCAACACTTTACTTCTGCACGATTAACAAGATACAAACTGATTCTATTTGCACTGCATATCCAAATTAAGAGGTGTTGCGTATTGAATCTGGCTGAATTGTTACCTCTTCCTCAAGAAATTGCTTGCAATGACAAAATGTCACATTACTGACTCTATACTACAGAGCAAGAAACCAAAGGTAGGATTGATTTAAATGATGCACCTCTAAATGATCCACAAGGGGAGCTGTTTTGTGATGGCTCCTGCTTCAAACTTCCGGATGGTACATCCAATGCTGCTTATGTCATCACTACGCTAAGCACGATCGTGGAAACCAAGAGAATTTCGCATAACTCTGTGCAGGCCGCAGATATTATCGCACTGACTCGAGCTTGTGAACTTTCTGAAGGGCTTAGAGTAAATATATTTAGCAACAGCCAGTATGCCTTTGGGGTGGTTTACGACTTCGATAGACTATGGGCAGAATGAGGTTTCTTGACTTCACACGGAACAAAAATCCAACATGGCACCTTGATAGTTCAGCTACTCTCAGCACTTGCGCTTCCTATTCAACTGGCAATCATGAAGTGTGCAACACATCAGAAGCTAGTAGATGATGTAGGGAGAGGGAACGCTTTTGCTGACAGGATAGCTAAGCAGACTGCTACTGATTTATATTCAGAAATGTATGTCACGAAGGAAACCACAAATACTTGTACAATAGATGAAGGGATTGACTCGATAAAGAATATTCAAGCTGATGCCACTCCAGAAGAACTTACAAACTGGGCTGAGGGTTTAGCAAGTTTGGATGAGGAAGGGTGTAGGGTAGACATTTCAAAAGGAAGATGGATGCTACCCGATGCATATGTCATTGCCATGGTTACAATGGCTCATGGTCCCACTCATATATGTGCTAGGAAAATCTGTAAATTACTAGAATCTGTCTGGGTAAATGTCAACATCTCAAAAACTGCTGAGCGTTTTGTCCAGAATTGTATGGTTTGCTTACAGCATAATGCGGGGAAGGGTACAACAACACTGAGGGTAGTTTTGGTCCTCCCTCTGTGCCTTTTGAAGTGATTCATTTTGACTTTATCGAGATGGAGCGCTGCTATAACTACAATATGTCTTAGTACTCATTTGTGCCTTTAGCAAGTGGTAATATAAATATGCAAAAGCATCCAAAAAGATCCAGGACATTGCGCCTTTTAAAGTTTGAGAAAGATATGTTTTATTATTATCTGTAATAATAAGTTTGCCCTTGTAATAACACGTGTTTCGGCCCCTGCCAGCCTTTTTCAAATTAGGTTGGTGTAATCATACTAGTGAAAAGGAACATTAAAATATAAGTGATACATGAAAATAGATCATATTTTAAGATGCCAATCCAACAAAGCAATTATGCAAAATCCTGTATTGCACCATACATTTTGAAAAGTAAAAAATTCCCCATAAGAAAACAAAAAACATATGCAAACAAATAAAAACATTATTTTGGCATCAGTACAATTATATAATAACAAACAGCAAAACATACATTTGTAATTTATATAGAAGGGTTGGGAGAGAAAAAGAGGAGGAGAGAGACATACAGACAAACAAGAGACAAGAGACGATATTGCGTTAGTCACGGTTTATCTCATACTTAAGTGTGCAATCAGAGCCATGGCTACTACATATCATAACTTACCCACACTGGGGATAAATAGCTCCTCAACAGTTGTGTATTGGGTCAAATCCCAATATTATATAATCTGATACCAAAAAACAGATATAGAAAAAGTTTTTGAGTCCCATGTCATTACATGTAAGATGCTACGCTCAAGGCTTCGCTTCATTTAAGTCTCATATGCATTGAGAGAGTAGTATCCAAATACCTACATATAACATCCTGTTTAAATAACACCATACATAATCTAATATCCTGAAATTATCTTATTTACAGGTCCGACACCGTAGTTAAGTAAAGCACAGATGTGCAAGCGCACCGTAACTCCCTGCTTTTCACAACATCTGCAAACACTCTCATTCTAATCATGCGTATGCTATTCATGCTAAGTTTTCACGCTTCATAATGTGTATAAATCGGGAACCGAAGTTATATGTATCGCCAGTGTGCAAGAGCAAAAAGCGCCACTTACTTTCCAAGAACTGTAGTCACTCGCGTTGGCTTCGGAAATGGAAACGGGCGCCAACTTGGGACTATTTTATTCGTTCCCACGGTGACGCGACGCCTAATCCACCGCTTAGCCCAGTTGCCAAGCAACTCACGCGTGGATTGCTTTTCTAAACAAGATGTTTATCGTTAGATATTCCCGGTTCTCCCCATAATGGGTCAAAGAACAGAGTATTGGGTTTATAGATTGTCACGTTTCATTACTCGAACTAATTATGAAATGTGTTACTCAATGGTATGTTCGCATAGAATCACTCGTATCGGTTATCTTAGTCTATATTGGCGAGTACCTTAAAGGTATATACCCACTAATTAGTAAAGACAATTTATATTAATCGTATCATATCTGTAGTGTAAGGGCATTACCCGGCCCTTGCATACTATTTACAGGCAGTCATATCAAGAACATTAAGGAGTGTTAGAGGGAAATAAGCACATTATTCAGCACAAACATTACTGATCAGTAATGTTTGTGCTGAATAATGTGCTTATTTCCCTATAACACTCCTGCGTAATACATTTCATAATTAGTTCGAGCTAAGCGGCGGATTAGGCGTATAACATATCTTTCTCAAACTTTAAAAGGCGCAATGTCCTGGATCTTTTTGGATGCTTTTGCATATTTATATTACTATTTATGACAGGTTTCTTGTGGCTTACCTTCCATCCTGTGACCTGCGACGACACAATAAATATGTGGAAATAAGGGGTTATTCATGTCCCCAGTTTGGATTTGGTCAAAACTACTTTTGTCCCAACTTAATGCTGAATGAGTCGCCCAATAGACCAGCTGTACCACTAAGCCTAGCATTTTTTCCCCAACCTATAGCAAGTGGGTTGAAGCCTTCCCTGTGAAAGATGCTGCAGCAATGACAAAGGCGAAAACCATGCTTAAGGAACATTTTCCTGGTTGGATAATGGTCCACATTGTATCGCTGCTACCATCTTGCAAGTATGCGCAGGATTACAGATTGATAAACGATTCCATTCGGCTAGACACGCTCAGAGTCCTGGACTCGTAGAACGCCATAATGGTATCTTGAAGAATAAGCTTGCAAAGGTCTGTGCCAGCAGTAATTTGAAATGGCCAAACGCCTCACTTATAGCTCTACTGTCCATGCGGACAACCCCACAGACTAGAACTGGACTCTCCCCACATGAGATAGTAATGGGGAGGCCAGCTAAAATGTGGAACATACGAGACCCAAAATGTTGAAAGACGTGGAGCATTTGCTTCTTGCAGAATACTGTGACCAGTTAACTCAAAACTTGTATTTGATTTATCAACAGGTGCGAGAAGCCCTCCCAGTTAAAGATGAGGGGCCAGGTCACAGAATTCGACCCGGTGAATGGGTGTTCACTAAATCATTTGAGAGAGCATCCAGTCTCGCACCGCACTGGAGAGGACCGTTTCAGGTCCTGTTAGCCACACAGACTGCTGTACGAGTAGCTGGTCGACGATACTGGATACATGCCACACATATCAAGAGGATACCTTTTCCTTTGCCGCCCGATGTAGAAGTAAAGAAGGAAACTGTTTGCTCTGCTTCTGGTGATCAATCTGTTTTGAACAACATCAAGGGTATTTCGGAGACTCTTATTGAGCCTGTGGGTTCTGGGGAGACTGCTGCTTTGTCTCTGAATTCTTCTTTGGATCTTTCTGCACCCTTGAGCAGTCTTGCCTCTGTTTCACCACTTCCATCAGGAAGCAACGACACACTGTTCGCAGATCACGCAGTGCCTGGAGTCTTAAGGTACGATCTGCGTCCATGGAACTAGACTTACAGCACAGCATGGCTGCGCCTACAGGAAATGACTGTTGAGCTCGTCCTTTGCCACTCTCTCACTGAAACTTAAGTAAGTGGCTGGGACCGGCAAAAGTTATCTTCAATCAAGAAAAATCACATGGTCAGGAGGAGATCACCAACAAACGAACTTAAGAATTTGATCGCAGAAACTTTCCGGAAAGAGCTTGAGGAACAATGCCTGTCGCTATCTCCACTCGTACGGAGCAACCGATCGATTGTGTGGCTAACAAAGACATTGGACAGAAAAATACATGGTCTGTGAGGACGTACTGTTTTCTTGTAATTATGTTAACTGGTCTGACAGTAGTAATTGCTCTTGGGTTTTGGTACATTGAGAGATTGTGTCCACTTGAAACTTTGATACGCACTGAGAGTGTTCCCACTATGTCTTCTCCTTTCGCGAATCTGCACACTCTATCTTCTAGGGATTCCCAACACAGACAGAGTTATCACAACAATACACTTTTGTTAATCATGAATGCGACCCATTTGATTTTGAACAGAACTAATTGCTGGATATGTTCACATCTGCCACAACATGGGGAAAAAGGGTTGGGTTGGTATATTCATCCTTTGCCTCTAACTACTGCATGCTATGCTTCTCTAAGGGCATTATTCTTTGGTCGTTGGAATGACAGCATCTCAGGGAACTTTGACGGGACTAACTTGAATGAGTTTGAAAGGCGAGTCCTGACGCCCCTGGGATGTTCCCTTTTCGCAAATAGGAGAAAGCTTAATGTTGCTTCTATTAGGCTTTCTGATAGATTATCTAGACCTTTCCAATCGCTAATTTCTTTCAAGATGGCTCCCGTAGGCAACTGGGATGCCACGCCTCCTTCCTACACTATCAATCACAGACCCAACTCTGTTTCCTTCTGCATACAAAGGAATGGTTCTCAGTCAATGGGTACTTTTGAGGGTTGTACCAATATTGCAAATTTGACTGGTGAGGACAGACCCTTGTATGTAGGTGATCCTATTTATTTAGTTTGTGACAATGAAGCTTATCCTTGGCTACCTAGGGATTGGCAGGGTAATTGTTATTTGGGTATCTTGCTACCAGGGGTATTTGTAGCTAGCACCTCTGAGTTCTATAGGGCTCGTCCATGGCGGGACGTGAATGGTGATACTCCCTCAGAAGTCATGGGTGATGTATCGAAATCCTTTGTGCCATTTTGGGGACAGATCATGAATTCCGAGGATATTAGGAGGCTAGCAAGAGTATTGGAGAGACCCATCAACCGGACCACCGATATACGCTACAACATGACGTTAGAACAGAAAGCAATTAGAGTAGTGGCTCTACAGAACCGGATGGTGTTAGATGTCATCCTGGCTGAGCGTGGTGGAGTATGTAAATTGGTGGGATCTGCTTGTTGCGTTTTCGTACCTGACTCCTGTAAAGAGTCCAATGATAGGGGGTCTGTACTTCCGCTCTCTATATTGTAGAGGAGAGGCACAGAGGACCCCTGCCAAGATTCTCTATGCGGTAGCTATGGTCAAGCAAGACACACAGATCTAAATAAAGAGAACCAAAAATAGAAAGAGGAAGGAAAGCAAGATGGTTGAACACCTGGCAGAATACTGGTTACTACCGTTACACAGCTCTGTGTGGAGATCCCCCCACCTGGGCAACCTGTAGAAATAAAGACACAAGCCCAGTCCATATATTGTTCTCACTAGACTTTTCAATAATTCTGCAACCCCAAATTACCTGGCGTTGTAGCGTTCCTCGTCGGGAATCAAAGGCCCTTCTTGAGTGTCCCCCCTTTCAGGCAGGAGTCACGGGTCGTCGAACGTCCGATGGAGAACAGGTCGAACTACGACGGTGAAGTGGCCGCTTCGCTCCTAGCGGTGCTCGTTGACGGGGAAGCATAAACATCCTGCAAGGAAGATGCGTGCGGGGCACCTCGGTGTCGATAGTTCTGGACCGCAAAGAGTTGGAAGAACTGTGGCCCAGCAAGGGCGTCGCATCGTTGGCATCTCTGTGGTCTTTGGGTGGTGGGAAACTCACTGGTGGATGCTCCTCGATGCGTCGACGGTCAGGCCTTCTCCAGCAGGATACAGCGGTGACGACGCGGACGAGAGCATCCTTGGATTCGAAAATTCCTAGGCAAAACGGGAGCACGGCGGCTCCAGTCGGCAACGGTGGTCATCGAAAGTGGCGGACAATAGTCCGAGCGCTTCTCCTTGGAGTTCCGCAGCAGTCCCCGTATCGGGTTGGCAGCCTGTCGAAGGTCTGTCTACCAGAGAGTTTAGGCAAAGATCAGCTGTGCACGATGGTCCCTCGTAGCTCGGGAAGAGGGCGCCTTACTAGGTCCTCTCTGGGTCAATTCTTGGAGGCACAGCAGCTTTCAGATGGTGAAGGAGAGCTACAGCAATTCTTCTCTTCCAGCAGGGCTTCAAGGTCAAGCGTCAGTTTCACTCCAGTTACTCTTCGTAGTTTGGACTTCAGCTCTGAACACGATTCCTAGCAGTGAGAGGTCCTCAGATATACTGTTGATCTCCCATTCATTCCGTTAGGTCACACTGAAGCATCCAATCACTACGAAGGGCATTCATGCAGGCAGGCAACCAATCATGTACACAGTGCATTCAGGTCATTCACTTCTCTCCAGACACTCACAACAAGTTATGGGTATTGGGACAAGTACCGAGCCATTCAACACTTCATACTGCATTCATACAGGTTTCGGGCAGGGCTGTCTAGGTCATTGTGTCAACCACCAGATACTAGACACCCACAACATAGAATGCGTATTCGTCACACACTCCATTCACCCAGGTCATACCAACAGGCGTTCCCACAACATACGGTCGTTGGGAAGGCTCCAGCCAGACTGGTCAGCACTTCCCCACACTACCATATGTGGAACTTCCACCCAACAGCCAGTCAGGGGGAAGGGACAGAGGCAGGGCTTCCGGGGACTTCGGAAAGATCAAGGTAACAGGCGATGGAATGCAAGAGGCCATGGGGGCCTATTTGCCTCCATCAGGAATCTACCAATTCTAATGTCAGGGCATGGGCATCCCAAAATGGAGGATGCTCAGGGCACCAGTCATTTCAGCACAGAGCTGCCGCCAGCCCGTTCCCTGCTCTGTGGGTCACACTCAGGTGCCCAAAAACATACACTAGGGGCACAGGGTTGCACCCCTACCCATGGGTGCCATAAGGGTATCCCATGGGTCTGTTCACCAAACCAAGAGAGGGAGCTGCACCGCCAGGAGTCCCATATGAACTCCTGTGCGGAAAACACGACAGAACACAATAAAAAGCAGTAAAGGACAAGGATACGGAGGCCCTGTCCCTCCGATGCATTTCCAGCATCACAACTCCCATATTCAGGGCAATGCACAATCTGCACATCCTAAGTACAGAAGTACATGTTCCTGAGGGAAACTGGGATCTTAGTGCTTGGTTCTGGGGGGTTTTACGGTCTTGGGGATGGAAACTCTTTTCAGCCTTAATTGTGATCCTTGGCATTCTGTTGTTCTGTTGTTGTTTCATACAATGTCTTCCTGCCATATGTTCGATGCTAGGAGGATGTTGCACGCAAGCTGTAGGAACATTAGGACCGAAAATACATGCACCCGAGAAGATGACCAATGCAATGGAGGATATTACTGTCAAGGATTTGATGGCAATTGACATATCTGATGAATGTGATTGAGGATGTTCGGACATTGAAACGTGGAGTTACGAGTAAAGCGAATATTTTTAGTAAAGCGCTTGGCTTAGGCCAAAAGGAGGGTTTGTTAAACGGTAATCATATAGTGGCTCCTTATTTTTTATATTGTCCGAAGCCCATTCGCGCTATACGGAAAACCGTGTTTCAAAGTTCCAATTTTTGGGTTAACTTAGCTGCCATTTTAAGATTAATCCGCCATTTTGATTTTCACTCGTTTGTTCTATGTTCTAAAATGGTGGACTATGTTTTCGACTTACAGCCAAGACTTCCGAGCTTTGAGTTCTATTAATGTTTAGGTTGTCCGAGAGCCGACTGTTTAAACTGAGCAAAGAGACCTTGTGCTTCATATGAACTGCCATTAGAGTGTTGTCTGCGCTCACAAGCCTCATCCTTGTATAAACATTGGGACAATGAAGAACAAACCTCAAGCGTATGTTTTAGCTGAAGTACATTGTGAAGATACTTGAAACAAGGCTTACCGTGGGATCCGAGAATATACATCACTATTGTGTCTTCATGGAAATACAAACTTATGTAATCCTTTGCATAATATCGTAAAATCAGTATGTGAACTAGCCCATTCACGCTACACGAAAAACTGCGTTGCAAAGTTCCGATTTTTGGGTTAACTTCGCTGTCATTTTAAGATTCATCCGCCATTTTGATTTTCACTCGTTTGTTCTACGTTCTAAAATGGTGGACTGTGTTTTCGACTTTCAGCCAAGCCTTCTAACCTTTGAGTTCTGTTCATGTTTAGGTTGTCCGAGAGCCAACTGTTTAAACTGAGCAAAGAGACCTTGCGCTTCATATGAACTGCCAGTTGAGTGTTGTCTGCGCTCACAAGCCTCATCCTTGTATAAACATTGGGACAATGAAGAACAAACCTCAAGTGTATGTTGTTTTAGCTTAACTACATTGTGAAGATACTTGAAAAAAGGCTTACCGCGGGATCCGAGCACATACATCACTATTGTGTCTTCGTGGAAATACAAACATATGTAATCCTTCGTATAATATTGTAAAATCTGTATGTGAACTAGGCACGAACTCTAGACCACAAATTATTAACATGAAGAGAGGCTGGACAATATTGTAGGAAATGTATAAATACGCTAATGTTTAGATTTCAGCACTCACTCACCTCTCTTTGTCGGCTGGTACACACTGTGAGGTGTTGGGAGCCAGATAGCTATCTGTTTTGCTTTGTAAACTGTACAGTAATAAAAGATCTGTGAATCTTTTTAGCCCGTGATTGGTCTATTTCATTTGTGGTACTCAGCCTCGATATTTCTTTGTTCTTTCAACTGGCAGAAGATGTAAGGTAGACTGTACTTTCAGCTCAGGTCCAAATAAGTCCTCCTTCATACTGCTTTCAAAGTCTTCAGATGATCTACTAAGTGAGGTTCAACCCTCTTTTAAAGCCAAATGGGCCCCAGTAATTGGTGCAGGCTAAGCCCACCTTAATGCACCAATCCTGTGTCCCCACTAACAATCTTCTGTTATGCATGAGGTCAGGACCAGAGTGCTCTGCAAGAGGACAGACAAGGAGGTGACAAGATATACCTAAATTGCACCCATGTCCCTGTCTGTTGAAGATCAAAGTGTCTTTCTGGTTAACTGAGCCATCTTTGACTCTTGATTAAACGCAGGGTTCCCTTGAAGTTTGTGCTGGGAGCAAACTTCCTGTCTGACCCAAACCACATACTTCTTCCCTCTGAAAGAGGTCTGCTCTGCAGGGACACCTGCTGTAACTGCTGGACCCAGACAGGCCATTCACTGCCTTTTATACAGAGAGGTGGGAACTAGCTTCAAGTTTACACATTGCATACCAAAGGGGTGTTAGTACCGCCTTCCTGTTGTCCCTTCTACAACCAAGCCTACTCAGCAGGCTTGCTTCCATTATCTGAAAAGAGGGATAGAGGTGGGCACTACTTTTTTATGTTCATTAGAATGTTCAACCATATTAATGTATCATTCACATTTCTTTTATGATATGTTCAAGGGGCTACCAGAGTATAAAGGCCCTATGACACAGGGGTCTTCAATTAACACTGTGGGCCTCATTACACGGTAGGCGGTAAGGGATTACCGGCACCAGTAAGGGCACCGGTGCTGATAATCCCTTACCGCCCTACTACGAGGTCCCTTAGCGGTCCCTCCCCTAACGCCTGGTTTTACCAGGCGTTAGGGAAGGGACCCGCTAAGGGACTTCAGAGCTAATAACGGTACCGCAAATTGTGAATGGCTCAAATGGGAATGGGGAATGGTTCCCGGAATGGGGACTTACCGGGTCCTCCAGGGTCGGAATGACCCGGTAAGTCCCTATTCCGGGAACACGGACCCGGAATGCGGTAAGGGGGTAGCCATGGCGCTAATAGCGCCATGGCTACCGCCTACTGTGTAATGAGGCCCCGTGACTTTAAAAATCAGATGGAAACCACCTGATTAACTCTGGTTCTCTCAACTTCCTCTGACTGAGCTTGTTAGTTTTATTTCCGCTATTTCAAAACAGACCTATTGGTCTTCAGGGCTATGTTTCCCCCATAATCATCATTGTTTTCTTTGAATATTATGTAAATGGTGATTATGGGGGAAACATAGCCCTGAAGATGGTGCTTGACAGCGAAATGCATTGGGACCGTAGTGTTTCTCAATAGACCAATAGGTCTTTTTTTGCCTCAACAAACGTATGAATAAATAGGCCTTTTTGAAATCTGGATGTGAATTGAATTAAACACAATTTGGATCTACTGCTTAGAAAAGTTACTGCTTTTTCAGAAGCGTTAAAAACAAAGGGAACCTATCCAGAAGAGGAAGTACCTGTTTTGAAATAGCAGAAATAAAACTAACAAGCTCAGTCAGAGCAAGTTGAGAGCACCAGAGTTAATCAGGTGGTTTCCACCTGATTTTTGAAGTCACATTGCTACAATTATCTCTCATTAATATGCACTGCTACCAGCCGGAGTACAAAAAGAAGGCAGATCCATGGAGCCTTTGATGTTTAAATTAGGCTGCCCATGCTGGGGGAAGGTGTGCCTTCCCCCTCCTTGAAATGCTTTGATGTACCCGGGGCTGTCACATTCCAGCTGAATATGACAGGGGAAGAGAGCACCTGTAGGCAGTGTCTTCCCGGAGCACATGCGACTATGAGTTTTGTGCGGGAAGCAGATGAAATGGCTGCGGAATGGCCACACTCATTTCTAGAAGGTTGGTCTCTGTCAGGCTTCTTCCCGTCTTCCCAAACCTCCTCCTCACCTGATTCTTCAGATAACTTGTCCTTAGTCTTCTTGCGGGACTTCCTCTTGTCTGGCAATGGTTTCTCTTTAGACTGTCGGTCCTTCCGATCGTACAAATAGGGTCTGGCTCCCTCAGAGGCCACCTTGGCAGGGATTGGTACCTGCCCTTGGGGGACCCCGAGGAGCCAAACCCGAATTCAGGGAAAAAGCCGATTGGCAGAAAAAACCCTGATGTCCAGTATCTCTGGGTAAATACTGGAAGTCTGTGGTCTTGGAAAATGGCACTTTTAGTGGTAAGGAAAGTTAACAACAGGAACCGTTCAGGAATTCCGTAGGGCCAATGACACAAAAAGTAGTAATGAATAAGTAATAGGAAAACGAAGTTAAGAAGAGAAGAGTAGGTAAGAAGGAAAAGGTTCAGAATGGATAGAATGATGCAGAAAACCGCCTCCTCCTGGGAGGAAGCGCGGAGCTCTCCAAGGGTGAAGATTATTTAGCCAGAAGTTAACAGTAATGAACCGAGGAGGAACAGAGAGAGCAGTTACAAATACTGCCCTTTCCGCAGATGGAACCGCTGAGCATCGCAGAGCTAGACCAGGATCCGGATGTTGGTTCAGGTAAGTAAGAAAGGCGGAAGAACGCCAAAGGTAGAGGCGCAGTGTAGCGTCAGAAATCAAAGAGTTGAAACAAACACTTACCCCTTCCACAGATGGGAACACAGGGGTGCCGCGGAAAGGAACCTGCTCTGAGGAGAGTCACAGGTAAGGTAGGAAAGGCATTCAGACGCTGAAGGAAGAAACACAGAGGAAACGAGTAACTGATACATTTCTGTAGTAGGATAGTAGAACGAAAACAAGAGAAGGCATACGGGCGAAACTGTTAGGGAGAATTCTCTGTTTAGGCTGAATTTCCTAACCTAGTGAGTCCCCCAGCAGCTTTGCTGGATTTCTGGAGTTTATTTTTTTCTCCTGCCAAGAGTGAGACTCTTTTCTCCCACTCTTGGACATGATTTATGGTGTTCCTTTGACTGTTAATGTGTTTTATGGGCTATGGGGTCCTTTACTCCATAGGGTCTCATGTGTTTTTACTATGTGTGTTACACAGCACCCTCTGTGCAGTGACACAGGGGTGTCATAGTGACACCCCCCCCATAGACTCCATACCCTGGGACTGACTACTGTCTCCCAGGGCATGTAAAGTCACCATTGGCTTTACTAGTTCCAAATTATGAACAGAAACCAGTACAAACCATCATATTGTGGACGTACTGGCCAGGGCAATTCGATTGCCCCGGGGTCTGTTAGTCGAGGGGCACGTCTCCGTCCCCCCTGATCGAGTTTTGGCTGGTGGCAGTGGATACTACTTTTTATATTCGACCGCGAATATATCCCTATGGGATTTTCCCATTGTTCGAGGCTACCAACCTTAATTATTTAATTCTCATAGCCTCGAACAACCGCCGGTTTATTTATTTAATAATAATTCGCCGGTTGGTATTTTTTGCCAGGACTCAATTCTAAAATGGCGTTTGTGTTCTCTTCTGAGACTCCAACCCAAGTTGAGCCCTTTGTTCCACTTTTGGCGGGCTTCTCCACAGAAGCCTCCAAAAGTGGTGCCACTCTGTCTGGGTACCACAGGGGATGTGGGAGGGGGTTTAGGCACCCTGGACTGAGTTACCTTGGTAACTCAAGTCGCACTCTTGTGTGATTGGCCCAAGTGGTGAGCCGGCCGGCTCACCACTCAGAATGTTTGATTGACAGCTAGGCTGAGTGAATCGGGGTGTGCTGCATAAAAGCAGGGCTTTGGGGACTGGAACTTCAGAAGTCGCCACAGGACCTGAGAATCTGACGAGGGAGAAGCTGAGCCGACCTGCTACGACGACACCACCGGTGGAGCCCCGCGGAACCGACTCACCACTTCCCGACGACAGAGAAGATCTCCCTGCTGGAGAGTGTTCTTCCACTGACTGGTGGGCACAACCAGTTTACCTTCTTTTTCTCGCATCCCAGGACGTCTTGTTGTCGAATTGCCTGTGCCAAGCACCCCGGCAGCCGGATAGCCACTTACTACTGGACCGCGAACAAAAGGATCGCTCCTTTTAACTGAGAACGCCGCGGCTGGTTTCTTCCCTGGCAGTGCAACGGACTCCTGCCTTCCTCCCCGACGAGATCCTCTCTTCCCCCGGACAAAGCACTGACTTGCATCCGCTGCCAGGAACAACTGCCCCCGCTGGAGTATTCTCACCACTTTAAGGTACCGTGTCCGCCAGGCCTCCCTTTCTAAAGATTGCTACAAGGTAATAATAATCCCTTAACCTTCTGGACTGGGCTGGCCACCTTGACCATCTAACTGATCACTTTCCTTTGGTCCAACTCTTTCTGAACCTTTCTGAGACTTTTGTGCACTTTTCAACCGTGTGACCTTGGACACATTTCGTTCTGATCCTCTTAAAGTGGATCCGGCTTTCTGAACTCTAACTTCCCGGTTTGACTCTGCCTTCCTCTCTTGTTGTGTTCTTGTGAAAGCGTTGGGATCTGTTTCAATTTATTTACTGCTTTTCTCTCCCTTTTAAAACGAATTATTAGAGTGGCATCTGCGTTAAGCGCTCACCGCTGTCTGGAAATAAGTGGGGCTTTACTTAAGACTTGTTTAATAATCTTTTAAGGGAGTGTATATCTTTTAGTGACCGTGTTTTTGAACCGCTTAATATTAGTGCCTGTGTGTTTTATTAGATGTGGTTTTAAATAAATAATTATATCTCTTTTACACCAAGCTTTGGTCAGTGTTTGCTTCTTTTACTGTGTTCTTTTGACCTATTGTGAATACTCTGTATGCTG